>NC_052623.1:219952919-221152919 GCF_016161935.1 Mauremys reevesii
ATGCTGCTCTGGCATAGCAGTCAAGAACAACCAGTCAATTACTAAATTATCAGAGGTTGGGAGATTATTTTTTTAATTTGGTAATTTGGTCTGTTGCTTTCACAAACTGTCTCGTGGGTATAATTAGACTGTAATCTCTTTAGAACCAGAGTCTATTTTATGAGGTTGTTCAGCATCTAGCTTTACCGTCTAGAAACATATAAAATATATACAAGTTCCATTAGAATTTAAAATCTCAGCCCAATGTTATATTTGATTTACTGTAATATTTTCAAATGTTCTGAGGTCTTGTCTATAGGGAGGAGATAACTCAGTGGTTTGGGCATTGGCCTGCCTAAGCCCAGGGTTATAAAAGCTCCAATCCTTGAGAGGCCATTTACCAGGGATCTGGGGGCAAAAATCTGTCTGAGGATTATGGTCCTGCTTTGAGCAGGGGTTGGACTAGATGAGCCTCCTTGATATTCTATCCAGGGCTGGAGTTGGATTAGATAGCTCCAGGAAGCCTGCTCTAAGAGAGAGATCTGACTGGCAGAAATGTGATGGTTTTATTGTTGTTTTACTAGCAGTAGAAATAGCTCACCAGGAAAGGTTCTTCTGAGCTCTCCTCCTCCCAGAACCAGCATACCCTGCTGCGACTGGCTAATACCACCAAAGGAAATGTTACTACTTATCTGAGACAGAAAAGGACTGGGACTCCAGTCAGGCACTGTTCCCTCACACAACAGCTCCCCTAACCGTAAGTGAAAACCATGCAGGAACTGGTAAGGGAATGACATATGATAGTTTCACCCCCTCTCCATCTCCTGTGGATCTATGTGATTCCCTTCTCTCTCATTCTGCTCTCTCATCTGAATTGCACTAGCAAATCCAGTGCAAGGAGGTGTGAAAAGGCGCAGTGCACGAAATACATGAACATAAGAATGTAGCCTATATTTCGTATAGTGTCGAATAAAAGATCCCATCTGTTGAAACAGTATCCTGTCTTCTGACAGTGGCCAGTGCCAGGTGCCCCAGAGGGAATGAATAGAACTCCTCTGGAGCTGCCATCTTCAGCCCTGAACAGTTAATGTTTTTAGAAGTTGCCCATGGAATGCCTCATTTAACCTTTGGATTGACCAAAGATTCACAAATGCTGGTGTTTGGGGCGACTGTCTGTAGAAAACAATGTCCCATCTTTCTTATCTGTAACTAGACATAAATGCTGTCCGAGTTACCCAGGACCCACCAAGGACTAACTAGCCTGGATACTTGCCATGTTAGCCCCAGGTTGAGAGTGATGCTAACAATTCTCTTCCACCAGGGATTTGCCATTTCTCTTGAATTTTAAATTTCAGTGCTGGGATGTTAGAAGTGGTCCCATCACTCAGCCCAGCTCTGAGATATGGGAAGAGATTCTCTCCTTGCTCCTGGTCTGTCCCTTAAATGGAGCTGCAGCCCAGTACACAGGAGCCCAAAAAGCTCCATAGCCAGCAGGAGAGGGTGCCTCAGCTGAAGGAGCACTGCAGAGCCCATCCTAATCTCAGCATGAGTGGTCATGCACTGGGGGCAAAGGGAAGTCTGCAGAGAACAAGCTGCTCTGTGACCATTCTGGGCAGCTCCATGTTGCAAAGCTGCACAGAACCAACCCAGGAAGGTCTGTTCTGGATGGAGTAGGCCACTCAGCTGCACTTAGGTCTTGTGCTAAAGGGTCACACTGGCCCTAGCTTCACCACAGATGTTTGCTTCCCTTTGTCTCACTCTGTCAGACTGCACCTGGGTGTCACGGTGGCTCCTAGATGGGCAGTACATACTCACCCCTACACCTTCACTACAGGAAACTTTGCACTGTACTGAAGCTCCTTATTTTCACTTTCCAGGCTCTCTGCATAATCTGGCTGCTGACTGTATCTCTGCTCTCATTTACTCCTACTTCCACCTTGCTCTGTGCACTCCTTCAGTCAGCTTGTTGCCTCACTGCTCCCCCTTCATCTTCTTCCATGCTTGGTTTGGCACCATCTGTTTTCTTAGCTTCCATGGCTTGGAACAATTCCTCTCTCTTCATTCACTTCCCTCTATAAAACCTACTTCATCAGGAATCCCTTCTTCTGGTCTCTATGCAATGATTTCTCCAACCTACTTTCCTTAAACTGTTATCACTGTTCTGTTGATGTCACACTGCAGCTGTTCAGCACAGGGACATAACTTATTCTCTATTTTGTACAGTCCTGTGCTCCTGCGTCTATGTGTATACTTAATAATTGTCTATGTTCATCCAGGTTCTTATAGTAGACTCTATACGTCACTACAGTGTCAGAGCCTCCATGGCTCAATGTAAATGCTTAATATTAGTCTATGGCAGTCTTTTGAGCAAAGACTTCCAATCAGGCTGAATTTTGGGGTGCTTTTCTTTATGTGAAAGCAGCAAAGAGTCTTGTGGCACCTTATAGACTAACATACGTTTGGGAGCATGAGCTTTCGTGGGTGAATACCCACGCCGTCGGATGCAACTTTATGTGGATATCACAGGATCCACACTTATGATTTTGATGTCAGCTCTCAGAGGTGAAAGACTGGTACATTAAACCATAGTTGTCTGGGAGAAGGGAAAGATCATCCTTTCATTTTCTAGTCTGGGACAAGATTGCTCCTTGTGGTTTTTTTTCCTACAGAACTTTATAATGAAAATAACAAAGCAAGATCCGTGGATTGGACTTCACAAGACAGGAGAAGAATTCCATTGGGTAAACAGGACTCCATTGGATAGAAATCTGTAAGTTGATATTGACTTGTATTGCCCTGGATACATGATAACAGAAGGGTTAATGAAGGGTCCCTGGAATAAGCAGAATTTTGGAATGATCTGAAGGGGACCAAGGAGAGAAGGCCAAGGCAGCAGAAGCAGACAGCATATCTTAAGGTACATCTCCACGGCACACCACTGGTGGCAGTGTGTAGGGTGTGTGTAGCTGCATGCTGCCAGGGAAAATCAGGCTGTGTCCGCCCTGTGGTGGTGTGCAGTCACACACAGCCGTGAAAAGCTCTGGTTGGGGGGTGGCAGTGGAGAAAGGCTTTGGCAGCGGGGACTTGCAGGAGCCTTCCCCACTGCTCCCCCTTTATTAGAGCCTTTCACTTTTGCCAGGGTCTTTCATTATGGCAGGGAATCCCTTTTACTGGAGCTTTTCCCCAGTGCCTTTCCCCACCATTGAATTTTCCTCCTGCTGGAGACTCTCCCTGTGGCAGGGAAAGTCACTGGTAGTGGGACACTGCTAAAGATGGCAGTGTAGACAAGGAAGGAACTGCTTGGGCATGTAGAGAGCTGTGTAGGGTAAGAGTGCAGGTGGAGTTACTTGCCTAA
Organism: Mauremys reevesii; assembly: GCF_016161935.1. Classification (NCBI taxonomy): domain Eukaryota; kingdom Metazoa; phylum Chordata; order Testudines; family Geoemydidae; genus Mauremys; species Mauremys reevesii. The sequence goes on from NC_052623.1 coordinate 219,956,254, forward strand.
GCAATGCTTCACCATTTGGGAAAAGGGGTAAAAAGTGAGGTGGCAAAATTTGCAGCTGATACAAGACTACTCAAAATAGTTAAGTCCAAAGCAGACTGCAAATAGTTACAAAGGAGTCTCACAAAACTGGGTGAGTAGGCAACAAAATAGCAGATGAAATTCAGTGTTGCTAAATGCAAAGTAATGCACATGGCAAAATATAGTCCCTACTATACATATAAAATGATGGGGTCTAAATGAGCTGTTACCACTCAAGAAAGAGATCTTGGAGTCATTGTGGATAGTTCTCTGGAAACATCCACTCAATGTGCAGTGGCAGTCAAAAAGGCAAACAGAATGTTGGGAATCATTAAAAAAGGGATAGATAATAAGACAGAAAAATATCATGTTGGGCAGCACGTACCTCAGCTGGCTCATCTTTAGCAGTGTAGCATGGCTAAGGCAGGCTCCCTGCCTGCCTGGCTCCCAGAAGCAGCCAGCATTTCCCTGCAGCCCTAGGCACAGCTGTGATCAGGAAGGCTCCGCATGCTGCCACTGCCCCAAGCACCGGCTCTGTAGCTCCCATTCGCTGGAACTGCTGCCAATGGGAGCTGGAGGGCGGCATCTCAGAGTGCAGGTTATGTTAGAGCACTGCACAGAGCTGACTGGCCGTCCCTGCACCTGGGAGGCAGATGTGTCAGCCGCTTCTAGGAGCCACATGGCGCCAGGGCAGGCAGGGAGCCTGCCTTAGCCCTGCTGCACCGCTAACCAGGAGCTGCCTGAGGTAAGTGCTGCCCAGCTGGAGCCCAAACCCCCACCTGCACCCCAACCCTTGGCCTCAGGTTGGACCTTCTGCACACTAACTCCCTTCCAGAGCCCACACCTAAACCCTTCCCCAGCCTGAGCCCACTCCCGTGCTCCAAAACCCTTGGCCCTAGCCCCAAAACCCTGAACCCCAAACCCCTCATCCCTGGCCCCACCCCAGAGCCTGCACCCCCTCCCCCACCCCCACCACCAGCCCAGCCCGGCTACAGGTCCCGGACTTCAACCCTCTTGCCTCCAGTGCGGAGACCCGTCCTCTACTACAAACCCCTCATCCCGGCCCCACCCCAGAGCCCGCTCCCCCAGCTGGAGCCCTCATCCCCTCCTGCATCCCAACCCAGTGAAAGTGAGTGAGGGTGGGGGAGAGTGAGTGTTGGAGGGAGAGGGAGGGAGAGAGTGGGAGGTGGGGCCTCAGAGAAAGGGCAGGCCTTGGGGGAGGGACAGGGTAGGGGCTGGACAAGGGTGTTCAGTTTTGTGCAATTAGAAAGTTGGCAAACCTAACCAACCACCTGATGTTTAATTCTGGAGACTGTTAGTGTGACTGTGTGACTTGATTTCCATTTCTGTGTAACTGCAGGTGAGGAGAAGGGCGAGCTGTTAGGTAGCCAGGTCCCAAGTTCCCTCTGAGCTGCGCGGCTGCGCAGGTGCTCAGGGCTGCGGCGTGGAGAAATGACTCTCCCCCAACCCTGGACCTGCCGTGGTGGGGAGAAGCGCCCCTGCCCCGGCCCCAAGCCAGCTGCGGACCTGCTGCAGCCCCAACCCATCCCCAGATCTGCTGCAGCTGGGGGGGGCAGGCGCCTCTCCCCTGGCCCTGACCTGTCATAGGTGGAGGAGAGGCGCCCACCCCCAACCCAGCTCCGGCTCAGACCTGCTGCAGCCAGGGGAGGGGTGTCCCTCCCCTGGCCCCAACCCTAACCCAGATCGGACCTCCCGTGGTGGGGAGAGGCTCCTTTCCCCCCCGCAGCCCAGGTGCTGCTGTCGGGAGAGAGAGCTGGGAGGAGTCCTCTCTCCCGCCATAGCCCCATGGCAGGCTGCATCCCAAATCCCGCATCCCCAGCCCCACTGCTGAGCCAGCACCCCGAGGCCGGGCCCTCACTCCCAACCTTCTGCCTAGCCTGATCCCCACTCCCACACACTGTACCTCTCGGCCCCACCCCGCCACATGACATTTTTATGTGTACCAATATGGATGATGTCACACATCACCTCCATATTTGTGCACATAACAAGTAATTCTGCACATGTGTGGGAAAAATGAGAGGAACACTGGCCAGGACTCAAGCCATAAAGGGCTTTAGTCATAGAGTCAACAACTAAAATATTACCCAAAAGCAAATAGTGAGCTTTTGGGTAATATCTAATAACAAAGGATTGGTGTATTATGGTGTACTGATTTCCATTTCTGCAGCTGTCCTAACTAACATAAAGCATTCATGGGTAGCCCCACAAACAGCTCAATGCATTTATCCAGTCTGGAGGTCACAGGTGTCTGGAGAACTGTGAAAAGGGTCACATCTGAGAAAAATGGGGCACAGCCTACCCAGCTGCAGATGAAAACAATACTTTGAGGTTCTTGAGGTGTGTCAGATTCCCAGTAGCAAATGGGGATCTATAATCACCCCCAGGCTGTAATCCTCTTTGACAAATAGTGACAGATTCCCTCCGTAATGGTGTGGAACCCATCCCCCCAATACCCTGAAGCATCCCAATGCATCCTTCTATTATTGTCTCCATTTTACCCGACTATTAGCCATTTTGCTCACTCTAGTCCCAAGCTCAGCCAGACATTGGAAAAACCAAAGGAGTGTGCACCATTTGGGACACATGAGGAAAGACTTTGTGTAGCATCTGCATATTGATGACATCACATCCCAGACCACCCCCTGTCTCTCTGAGAACCCATACACTTGTGCTGAACAGGAAAAGGAATTCCCCTTAAATGACCCATCTGGGCAGATGAGCAAGCACCCAGAAACACCTCCTTGGGGCTGTCAGACAGGAATGGAGGAATACCCATATATAAATAGCCCAATGTGCTGATTGCAAACCCAGGCTATTCATGTCATAGATCAAAAATGAAAGAAGACGTTGTAAAGGTTAAGGAAAACTTGTGTGGGAGACCTGAACTGGAGAGTTTTTGTGTTCTCAGGATCTGCTTCTGCAGTCACTTGCACTGGTGTAACTCCACTGAAGTCAGTGGAATTGCACCAGTGTAAAAATAACATGAGTGAGGAGGAGATTCAGCCCCACAGCTTTTTAAGAAGTGTAACAGTAACTGTGAATTTCCAGATATTTAGTTTGTTACAGAATTCTTGTAAAATGGTATTTGCTGAAATTAGTAGTAACTCCATGTTAATTAAGCTTTCTGTCTGGAAATTAAATACATAAACTCTTTTATATTAAGTAAATGCCCATCTTCCTCTTTGCAATAAATGTCATGTAGGGAATTAGGGTGAAACACTGGGGTCTCTCAAGAGATTGTTTTACCACCAGAGGGTTCCCTTGTTCAGTGGAATTATTTGATGGTAAATTTCAAGGTAACAGTTTCTTTCATTCTCTCTTGCAGGTTGGCAGTAAAGGGTTCTGGAGAATGTGCCTATATTGAATCAGATGGGTCTCCAGTTCTGGATGCTCATTAACCAGGGGTTGGGTCTGTAAAAAAACCTCTTAGCACTCACTCAGCCAATTAATGTAAGACCCAGGGTTCAATTGTCACAGTTCAGGGCAACTGCACCTGTACTTCCCCTCAGTGACCCAGCAAGGGCACCTAGTCTCAGGCTTGCTGCATCTCTCTCCCTTCTGACTGGGGTATTTCCAAGGCTGCACAGTTCCCTGCCTTTACTGTGTTGTTCCCAGCACAGACAGGTTGCCCGAGGACACCTGCTTGCTTTCTCCTCTGAGACAGTTAGCAGGTGTAATTGCTACAGTTACAAGATACCACACAGCACTTCCTATGACAGCTCACTTTATTCTTACAGTAAAAATCATTACAGAGAAAGCATTAAAACAATAAGACACTACACACATGCTACTAAGCTTCCCAGAGTTCACCCTAACATGGATTCTGACAGGAGCAGTTCTTCCATCCCCCTACCCAACGGATTTGGTTACAAGTTCATCACAGCTTCAGCTCAGAACAAGCTCACTAGGGCCAGTCCTTCCAACCCTACCAGAGGTCCTGTCTGTTTTCTGGATCAGGAAGAAGGCCCTGAAGCTGGTTGAAAATCAGGCTATTTATCCAAAAATCTTTTTTGTCTGTTGGTCCCTGGAGAGTCCAGTTTGAACTAGTGGAGGTTCAAACTAGTGATGGTGTCTCTCTGGAGATATTACAACCTGAGTGAATGTGCCTAATTACCAGCTGCTGTTCTCTTATTTATCCTTCCATGGAAACGCATACAATTCCACAGTAATACAGACACAGTTACATCTTAATACAGTGGACCCCAAAGGTATTCACCTATTTCAATAAGGTCTAGCTTAGTTCAATAAAGTTCCTTCAGGATATTGCAGGAACTTGTCAGTCTGTTATATCAACAACATCTTGAAAGCTATAAATGCAATGTAGCCTCAGTACATTTACATACATTTCAAAGCACTAACAACTGTAGATTAGCAAAATTTCTTCCCCAAAACACTAACCCACAACCACCCCACCGGGGTTCAGAAAAGAAGGAGAAAGATCTATTAGCCATGAACTGAGAACTCAGCCACTGGTTTGCTGCGAATGCTGCTTGTCAGTTTCATCTCATCTCATTGATTCCTTGTGCTCTCCCCTTCCCCCAATCTCTTTGGTGTATCCACCTGTTGTTTCTCATCCTATAGTGAGGGTATGTCTACACTGCAAGCAGAAGTGTGACTGCAGCACGTGTAGACATACCCGAGTTAGCTTTGATCTAGCTAGCTCAAATTACAATAGCAATGCAGCCACAGCAGCATGGGCTGTACAATCCTGTTGGGGACCTTGGGTATGCAGTTTAGCTGCTAGCCTGTACTGCTACAGCTTCAGTGCTATTGTTATACAACCTAGTTAGATCAAAGCTACCTCAAGTATGTCTATGCTTGCTGCAGTCTCATTTCTGATTGCAATGTGCCCTTAGAGTCTAAGCTCCTTGGCTAGCTAGATCAAACCATCTTTTTGTCATGTTTGTGCAATGCCTACTACAATGGGGCCATTATCTTTAGGCATTATTGCAATACAAATAATTAATACTACTACTGAGAGTCACTTTCCAACCAGAGGATGTGATTCAAATAATTCCTGAGACCACATAAGTTTGTAGCACAAGATTTGGTTCAGGGGCATCTACTAGGGTCACTTTCACACCCAAAGAACATGTGCTGGGGAAACAGTTGAAAGGGCTATTCCAGTCCAGCAGTAAAGTTTAAGGTAGGCAGGGCAAGTTCCTATCCAGCTGTGAGCTAGGTAGGAATGGAATCTTAGGTTTCTGAGTGAGGGCATGTCTATGCTATGGGTGCTACAGTGGCAGCTCTCCAGCTATGCTGCTGGATCACCATAGAGTAGAGGCTTCCTACATTGACAGAAGCAGTTTTTCCATTGACATAGGTAATCTGCCTGCCCTAGCAGTGGTAGCTGGAAGAATTAGGTAATAATTGGAGATATACCAATCTCCTAGAACTGGAAGGGACCTTGAAAGGTCATCAAGTCCAGCCCCCAGCCTTCACTAGCCAGACCAATTTTTGCCCCAGATCCCTAAGTGGCCTTCTCAAGGATTGAACTCACAACCCTGGCTTTAGCAGGCCAATGGTCAAACCACTGAGCTATCCCTCCCCCCAAACACAGGGGTAGGTCTTCCCAAACACAGGGGTAGGTCGGTTTACCTATTGCGCTCAGAAGTGTGACTGATCTAAATGTTAAGTGTAGATCACGGTTCAGTATATGAATCTACTAATTACTCTGTTGGGACCCTTCTAAGACTAGTGAGGATAAATGAGAGTAAGGTGGCTGTCAGACATTGATCACTGTGATTGAGTTTATATGGCCAGCCAGTTGAGTCTAGCTGCTGAGGATGATTAATGCTTAGGTGAAACCATTCCAAATCAACTGTCTGCAGTTGGGAAGGATCAGGAGTCTAAGAAGACTGAAAGCCCTCAGCTTTCATTTTAAAAATAATTTTCCTTTGATGAGCAATGGCAATAAAACCAACACAGAACCCCACTGACAGTTTGTATGCAGCCATCAGCGAGTGCCAGTTAGTTAGCGAAAGAGGATCTCTTCATTTTCTCATGGGTGTAAATTAGGCCTTGTTTTACAAATTATTTATAGTATTTACACTGCTAATTTCCCCCATAAGGTTCTGTTGTTACTATTCTCTTTACCTTGTATATATTTTTCAATGTATTTTCTTTGTTTATTTTATTTTCTTTGTTTATATGTATAACGTCAGCTGTATGTCATTACAATGACAGGACAATATAAATGTTCTGGAGTTTATGATTTCAATACCTTTAGTGAGTTAAAGTTATAAAAAACATTTTTTAAATATAAAAAGTCTAATAATTTGTAGATTTAATAATAAGTACAAGCAGATTTTTATCCTTTGGACACACATACCTCTCTGAAGGAAAAGTAGTGCAGCTGTGTTGAAAGTTTTTCTGAGGAATACCTCTACAGCAAATAAATATTCCATGTATGTGTGAACATGTGTTTTGTGTAATTAATTAATTAAAATTCTCAAATTTTCAGATTATTGGATGATACTATTCTATCATTATTTTTATGTCTAACTTAGTTGTTCCCCCATGTGTTGCCATGAAAATTCAGAAACACATCTAACTCAAAGTATTAAAGTGTATTACAAAACATATTTATGGTAACATGATTAGGGGGCATAGTAGAATTTACTTCTGTTTATTCATGTGGCAGAGTTTTCAAAATATTGGCATTTTACCACCATACTTTTAGAAACTTAGTAAAGTATGTACAAGTCAAAAAGGTTATTCATCCACTGTTTCATGTCTTAAAGACTCATGATAAGCAGATTGAACTGAATAGTTCTTAACAATAGGACAATGTGCATTTTTATGTCTTCTCATAATTAATTAAGCCTTCCAAAAAATTCAGCTCTAGGCCAGGGCCGGCTCTAGGTTTTTTGCCGCCCCAAGCAAAAAAATTTTTGGCTGCCCCCCCCTGCCCCCAGACATGAGCCCCCCCGCCCACCAGTACCCCCCACTCACACCCCCTGTTGCCCCAGCACTGGCCTCCCCCACAAATGTGGGATCCGCTACCAGCACACTGCAGCCGAGCCCTGGCCCAGCTGCAACTCTGTCCCCATGCGGGTGGAGCTGCTGGGCAGCACGGAGCGGGAGTACTTCCAGGTGGCGGCACGGCTACGGGGTGGCGCAAAGAACATGGCCCCTCCCTGGGCTTCGCAGCACTGCTGGTGGCCAAGGTGAGTTCATGCTCACCGCCCTCACCCTCGACATGCTGGTGGCCAAAGACCTGGAGAGCCCCCTGGCTCAGCCCCGGCAGGAGGGAAGGCGAGGATCTCCGGCTGCGGGGCTACCTGCTCAGCACCGACGAACCCAGCCGGCCGCTCACCTCCCCACACACTCCAGGAGCCCCTCGTCACCATTGCAGCCCGGGCTCGGCTCCAGAGGACCCCGTTTCCCTCCCTCCCTGGCTCCTCACACACACTGGGTAGGGCCGCCCAGAGGATTCAGGGCAAAGCAATTTTGGGGGCCTCTTCCATAAAAAAAAGTTGCAATACTATAGTAACATGTATTTGGAAATGTAAAAAATAACTAGTGAAAATAAATTTGTAATAATTTGAAAATACACCAAATACATTATTTAAAAACATTAAATGCTTTACTGGTCTGTATACATTTGCAATTACAAAATGGGCTGTTGCTGGGTGATGGTTGGTGCCAATGGGTTGTCACTGCCTGGAGGTGGTGCTGCTGTTGCCCAGGGCTGGGTGGGGAGCTGGGCCCTGGGGGGTGCCCGGCTCACAGGGGCTGGCCTCAGGAGTGTGAGGAGATGGGGTCGGAGGTTGTCTGGCTCAGAGGGGCTCGCCTCAGAGCTGGGGGTCAGGGCAGTGGGGGATGGGGTTGGGGGTGTCCAGATCAGAGGGGCTGGGCTCAGAGCTAGGGGTCAGGGCTGTGGGGAATGGGGTCAGGAGGTGTCCGGATCAGAAGGGCTGGGCTCGGAGCTGGGGTCAGGGCTGTGGGGAATGGGGTGAGGGGTGTCCGGATCAGATGGGCTGGGCTCCGAGCTGGGGGTCAGGGCTGTGGGAAATGGGGTGAGGGGTGTCTGGATCAGAGGGGCTGGGCTCGGGCTGGGGTCAGGGCTGTGGGGAATGGGGTCAGGGGTGCCCAGCTCAGAGGGCTGGGCTCAGAGCTGGGGTCAGGGCTGTGGGGGAATGGGGTCAGGGGATGTCCGGATCAGAAGGGCTGGGCTCAGGCTGGGGTCAGGGCTGTGGGGAATGGGGTCAGGGGTGTCTGGATCAGAGGGGCTGGGCTTGGAGCTGGGGGTCAGGGCTGGGCCTGGGGTCAGGGTGCCTGACAAACACCTCCTGAGACCCCCAATCCAACCCCCTTCCTGGCCTGACCACCCCTCCCTGCCCCTGAGTGTCCCTGGGACTCCCTGCCCCTTAGCCACCCCCTCCCGGCTGCTCACCCGCGGCTCACCGCGCGGCAGCCGCATGGCTCGGACGGGCTGAGCTCTTCCCGGCTCAGAGCCGCGTGGAGCTGTAGCCCGGCCCCTGACCACGCGGCTCTGGCGGGCGGGGCTCAGCCCCCCCAGCCAAGCTCCTGCTGCGCTGTTTAGGACCCGGGGAACAAGCGGAGGAGGAGCGGCCCGTCTTCTGCAGCCAGGCGGGGCCGCGCTACCGGTAAGGGGCCATCCCTCTCCTCCAAGCGGAGGCGGGAGCGCGGCCCTGCCCGGCTGCAGGGGACGGGCCGCTCCTCGGCTTGCAGCGGCAGGATGAGCTGGGGCCCCAGCCTCAGCCTTTTGCCGCCCCCTATATTTTGCCGCCCTAGGCAGCAGCTTGTTTTGCTGGTGCCTAGAGCCGCCCCTGCTCTGGGCAGAGACCAAGCATGGAAAATTTCAGCTGTTAAAGGGAAATGTTTAGAAAAGTTCTAAGAACAGGTAGGTTATAATGGAAACTATTTTGTGATCTTGACTCTGGCAGGCACAGCCACTGTTTGCTCCCATATCTAAATGCTGTAGCATTAGGTAACTTAGGGCCAGATAATGAGCCCCTTACACTGATGAGCAGTTACACAAGTAGTTCCATCGCAGTCTCCCATATCTTAGGATGAATGAAGTAATTTAATATTAACTGGTGCATGGACTGGAATTCAAGTCAACCCCTCCCAGGTGAATGCCCTAACCATCAGGCTATAGGGTTGTTTTCATTCTCTCTGGCCCTGTGAGTATTTAATTATTTGATACAAAGTGGAACAGCTTCAACAAGGGAGATTGAACAAGTCACACCCCAGAATACGCTATAATAGCCCAGTGGCTAGGGCACACGCTTGTGACATCCCTAGAATGGAAATCCCAGGGTAAACGCCTTACATTAGTGCTTTGTGTAGACTAGAGTGCTTGGTCCTGTATTTTGGTCCTATAATTAGCAATCAGGTAACCTGATTAACATAATAGTATATTTATGCATGTCTACATAAGATGGTTTGGTCCTAGGATTCAAACAAGATTGAACCAGGCCAGCAGGAACAAAGGTTTGTAGAGCATCCACATTTGCATATATAGCTGTATTAGTTAACTCAAATTGACTGACAAATAATTAATGTGAGCTACCACTGGGCCAAAAACTCTAGTCTAGACAAGCCATAGAGGGTTTTAATATTACACCTACATTGGTACAACTGCCCCTCCCCCCAGCACAACCATACAGACAGGGCCTGATTTGAGACTGGATCACCAGCACTATTGCTTTCCAAAGATTCTGATAATCTGGTGAGTGCTCAGTCTTTAAGGAACTGGCCTTACTGGGGAATTTGGAATCTAAACTGGATCTAAATCTGCTGCCAACTGCATACTAGCTCTGTACTTTAGAAATTAGCCAGCATGGGGCTATGGATTTGGACCTGTATCTGCATTTAAATTAATGTATTTATACAAAAGAAAAATCCACCAACATCAGTCTGTGTCCTCCTAACATCAGTCTGTGTCCTCCTCACCCACCAACCCCAGACCGGGTCCTCCTATGTTGGGAAGAAATAACGGCTGGACAAACTTCCCGCCATGGGGTTCTATCACCGAGATATGTGCCAAGCTCAGATCTATAACAACTTTTTTAAGGAAGTGGGACAGATTAAGCATCAATTGTTTCTTTAAATGAGTTTGAACCACACATGCCCCAACTAAATTAATTACAGCATTGTTCCCTGCTTCCTGGATCCTCAAAACTGACATCCATTTTTCCTGCATTATTTTCTTTACATTCCTCGGTCATCCATGGATAGTCTACATGCTCAGAATTTATGTCCCCTGCAGAAAATGACTTTCTGATGAGGAAGCAAAGGGAAGCCACAACAGCGGTCATGCGACTTTCCCCGAAAGTATATTTTGGTTGCCCACGGTATCTGGCAGAGAGAGAAATTACTGTGAGGCAGGGGGTAGGACTGGGGAAGACCTGGCTGGTGGTTCCTACCCTGCATTGGGCTCAGCTGCTAGTCCTGGCTGGGCTAGGGAGGATGGGATTTCCTCTTTCCCTGCACGGCATCTGGGATTGTGCCAGTTTTCTCCCCCCGGCTATATGCAGCTCTGCAAACTGTCCCCCACCCCCACGCCTCACTTGCAGTGCTTCCTGCACCCATAGCTCCTAAGCTACAGGGGGAGGGATCCATGTGCAGAGAGCTGCTCCCCCATCCGCCCAACCCCCGTGCATCCAGACCCCCTTATACCCAGACCCTCCCACCGAGCCTCATCACCCCCCCACATCCCAGAACACTGCTTGATGAGCTCCACTCCAAGCCTGCACCCTACCAAGCCCCTGCCAGCTTTTCAAAACAACACTCGAGTTTTGCTGTGTGTGTGTGAAACGTGTAAAGTTTGTTGTGCTATATACATGATTTTTACTACTATGAATCAGAGATGGATGTTGGGTTTTAACAGGAGTAAGAAGCAATCAGGTTTTGGATTCTCCAGCAAATTCACAATGCTTGTAGCAGTCCCCTCCCCCCCGCACACTGCCACTCACTCTCTTTTTCTCCTTTCTCCATTTCCTTATGTGAGCTCCCTCTAAGTTCACAAATATGTACTGCATTTGCTCGCTCCTATTCACTTCCATCAGATTTTGATATAGCAAGAACAAACCCAGAACCTTTTATTTGAACCTATACTTTAGTCATCCAAATAAAACAGGACTCCAGTCAAACTCAACCCTGCCATTGGTCTTTGGGTAGCAAAACCCAAACCAGGCTTCCTCAGCCTCTCTCTTTTAATAATTAATCTTAACAACAGAAGAGGAGGGCGGGTAGAGTTACTGGTACTGTATGGAACAGATGTGATGGGAAGAGGCAGCAAAATGTGTGATGGGAAATTTAGACTCTGTTTCCCAGCTTGCTTTAATGAATTTCAATGAGAGGAAATAGCTGGCTGGTTTATTTCTGCATTTCAAACAGGTTCCCAAACCCACTGGAGAAAAGCACCCCTGTGCAAGCACATGCTGAAATTTTCTGTTTGCTTGCTCCCCCAGCTCAGACCTCAGCACTAGTCTGAAACAGCTGTGAGCTGGAAGGGTGTTCTGGTTAATGGGACATGCAGAGAAGCACTCGAGGCATACGATGGTGTTTTGGAAACTACCACATTACCCAGGACATTATGGCATAAAATTCATTGGTATTACAGATGGGCTCAAGTGGCATAATTTCCATCTGAATTTTGAGCCCTCCTCCTCAAAGTCTGAGGAGTGTTCAGAGCCAAGCTTTTGGTTCAGACATATATAAAGTAGAGTCATTTGAAAAATACAGACACAGGGTGAGGTTGGGATTCAGCCACCCTCAAAGTTCACAGAGGTTGGTTCAGACTGGTCTCCAGAATCATATTTAAATGGGGTAATGCTATTTTCTGACAATAATAGGCAGAACCTGCCCAACAGAAATCAGGGTCTCCATTTTGTAAGAACAAGCATGTGTCAGTAAAATGCTGTCCATCTACTCACTTTTCTTCTGTGGTTAGTGACCTCCCCTTTACTTTTTCTAGTGTTCATCCTCCTCATCCTGCCTCCACCTCACTGTGGCTCTCAGTGCTACTGATCACTTCAGCCTTCCTCCAGACTTCTCTAGCTCTCTGGCCTCCTGGTGAGAATCATGCCTTTTTTGGCTGCTATTTATTCAGTGCAGTTTGACAGAGAATTTGCATGTACCCCTTGCCTCTCCCTTTATGTGGCTCTGTCATTAGCATATTCCTGCTTCTAGCTTCTCACCCTGGTGTTTTGGACTGATAGCCTCATCTTGGGCTATCCACATCTCCCTCAGCTCACTAATCCCTCCATCTGACAGCTGTCTGTCTGCCTGGACTCCCTCATCTCCTGGCTACACTGTAACTTCCTGCTACTCAGCATGTCACAGAATGAACTCCATACACAGGGCACCAGCCTGCAACCCAGGTGCCTCTGCCACTGACCTATTGTGTGGCCTCAGGCAAGTCACCTGTCACCCTGTGCCTCAGTTTCCCCATTTGTAACATAGAGCTAATGATACTCACCCATCTTTTTAAAGTGCTTTGAGATCTATGAATGAAAACTGATAGATAACTGCTGGGCATTATCGCCAGCTTAGCACTCCCCTAAGATTTTAAATTTGCTCAACAGGTCTAGAGTCCTGACCTTAATCATTTTTTTCCCACCCACTTGGGCATCCTCTGTCAAACTCCTATCCCCAAATCTAAAACACATGCACAAATCAGTCTCCCTTTATTCTTCCCTTTGCTGAAATCTGTATTCACATGGTAATCACTTCCTGATCTGTTCATAATTTTCTCTATTGTATTCTTAAAAATCCATGCCAGTAAACCTCAGGGAGTCAGGAATAATGCAGCCAGATGACTGTTTGATGCCAGGAAGTGGGAAATCTTCATTTAGGAGTTCAGCTCGGAACTGTCTTTCTGGCTCTCTAAACTGTCTCTCAAGGTTCATTCTCTGAATGCATTGATTGAATATCCACCAACAGCTCCTTTCTATGCCCTCCTTCATTCCTCCCCCATTCCTGCTCCTCTCTTTTCCCCCTCACTATCATGCTGATCCCACCACCTTCCCTTCCCTCTTTCCTGCCCTTTTACCCCCTCACTGTCACACGCACTCTGTTCCCCCCAATTCCTGTCCCTTTGAGTGGAGCCATCTTCCCCTGTTGTGTGTATGAGACCGTTTCTGTCGTTTAGCCATGCAGACCATATGTATTATTTTACCTCTCATGGCAGTAAGGTTCAGGAGCAACGTGTAAAGGGTGCTACATGAGGAACTGTTCGGTATAGATTTCCATTCTGCTGAACTTACTGCACCAAAAGGCAGCATATTTTACTGCTTATCACATGGTGATGCTCTTGGACACAAGAACACTGTTCCATTGCAATGATGGCCAGCACAGCCACATTTTTCGGAAAGGCCCACTAATGTTGAGTGACTGTGTTATTTGCAGGGGTGGCTCTAGAAATCGGGCTGCCCCAAGCAGCGCGGAGCGCTGCGCCGCCCTTCCCCGGTCCCGCGGCGGGTCCCCTCTTCCCGCGGCTCCGGTGGAGCTCCTGCCGGCATGCCTGTGGCAGGTCCACCGGAGCCCGGGACGAGCGGACCTGCCGCAGTCATGCCTGCAGGAGCTCAACCGGAGCCGCGGGAAGACGGGACCCGCCGCAGTCATGCCTGCGGCAGGTCCGCTCGTCCCGGGCTCCGGTGGACCTGCCGCAGGCATGCCGGCGGGAGCTCCACCGGAGCCAAATGCCGCCCCCCGGGAAACGGCCGCCCCAAGCGCCTGCTTGGCGCGCTGGGGTCTAGAGCCGCCCCTGGTTATTTGGAACCCAACCGTATCTCAGTATTAAGCTGAGACCCCCAAAATCAGAGGCTGCTTTCACAGTTTTGACTATGACATTGTGAACCCTTCACATGCTCGAGAAAAATCTTCCATTTCCTTTTGTTTTGTTCCCTTTCTCTAGGATGGCATTTTGTCTCCTCCTTTGCTTCATCTTTTCTTATTCTTCCCTTTCTTACTGTCCTTTTGTCTCTTCCTCTTTTCAAAGTCTTTCTTTTGTGCTAGTTTCACTCTCTTTTTATATTCTTCCCCCATTCACAATTGTTCCCCCCCACACCCCTTTCACACTGACTTTCTCACTTCTTTCCTCCTCCTCTCTCTCTTCCCACTGGTCACTCTAGAGTTTACACTGCATTCAAATCCACATGAAGTCCTAAAAGGCACTCAGCACAGGGGTTAGATTTTGCTTGAAATTGCAGTCTCTCTCCTCCCTCAGCATTTGCTGCAGTCATTTTGCATGAAAACAAAAAAATCTCTTTTCTATTTCATTCTTCCTTATGACTCATTTTCCAGCCATGCCCTTGTGAACTGGCAAGTGCAGCATTAACACACCATCCATTGCAAGAGCTCCAGTCTAGAATGGCCCAGAGAATATGCTGCCTCCCCCTGGACACCTGACATTATCATGGAAAGAATTCAATGAGCTCCCTCTAAAAAATTCTCAGGTAGCGATTCATTGGGAGCACAGTGCAAGCTTCACTTATTGGGTGTACGATCTAGCAGTCAGAGGACAATGCAGCTCTGAGTGCCACTGGTAAGGCTGGAACATTAACAATATTACAAAATACTTAATAAAGATACTATGCTCTTAGGGAATGCTTTTCATCTGAGGATCTTTATAAAATGCTTCTCAAAGGGGAAGTGTCATTATACCCACTTTAAAGATAGGTAAATAATTTCCCCCTCTGAGCCTCAGTTTTCCTAAGGTCATCCAATAAGTCAGTGAGAGAAATAGAAATACAGCCCTGACTCCCAGACCCCATCCCCCAACTAATAGAACATACTGTCTATTATAGTATTGGTCAGGGCTGCCCAGAGGATTGAGAGGGCCTGGGGCAAAGCAATTTCGGGGGTCCCTTCCATAAAAAAAATGCAATACTATACAATACTATATTCTTGTGGGGGCCCCTGCGGAGCCCAGTGCAATTTGCCCCACTTGCTCTCCCCTCCCCTCCACAGGAAAAATAAAGCTTCTGCATCTCAGCACAAACCCAGTTTTGAGAAGACTTCTTTACAAAGTATCACTGGTTCTCAGCAACAGCTAGTGCTAAAAGGCACTAAAGTTCATTAAAAGGGTTGGACAAATATTTTCCATCAAAACTTTTTTTGGATCAAAAACTAGGGGTTTTTAAAAAGCAGAAAAAAATCATGGACAATGTCTGCTTTCCTTCAAAAATTGTTGTGGCTTTTTTAATTGAAAAGCTGAAATTAGTCTGCCAAAACCTGAATATGGTTTGGGGTTTCAGAAGTGTGTGGCCAAATATTTGCTGCTGGCTGTGTTTGATTGTTTAAAGAAACAATAAAACAATTCTGCTTAAAAAAATCCAAAACTTTTGAACCACCTCAGCTTGTGACCAAACGCCTGAGCTCCTCCAGTCAGAGATTTTTCCAGGTTTCTGATACTCTGTTGGCTTCCTTGACTCATATCTGTCTCCATAACTTTGGGTTCATTTAGGTTAGAACATAAGAATGGCCATACTGAGTCAGACCAAAGGTCCATCATCTAGCCCAGTATCCTGTCTACCGACAGTGGCCAATGCCAGCTGCCCCAGAGGGAGTGAACCTAACAGGTAATGATCAAGTGATCTCTCTCCTGCCATCCATCTCCACCCTCTGACAAACAGAGGCTAGGGACACCATTCCTTACCCATCCTGGCTAACAGCCATTAATGGACTTAAGCGCCATGCATTTATCTGTTTCCTAGAGACTGACTCCATGGGGTCCCTCACAAACTGGAGATGGTTACTGTGGGTTTGTCTTTAGTATAGCTTATGTACATACTCCACGATTTGAGCTTGTTCCAGAATCTGGGATGAACCTATGTTGTGAAAACTGAAATGCTCAAAATAGCACATGCATGTGAATGGACACAGGGTGCTAAAATTAAATTAACCCAGGGGTTCTCAAACTGGGGGTCACGAGGTTATTACTGGGGGTTGCGAGCTGTCAGCCTCCACCTCAAACCCTGCTTTGCCCCCAGCATTTATAATAGCGTTAAATATATTAAAAAGTGTATTTCATTTATAGGGGGGGTGTCGCACTCAGAGGTTTGCTATGTGAAAGGGGTCACCAGTATAAAAGTTTGAGAACCACTGAATTAACCCCTCTGAAGCCCCAGGGAATGCAGGGGAGGAGGGATCTCCCTTGGTAGGGTTGGGAAGGAGGTAGGTGGTGTAGGATATTGCTCTTCTCATGTGATCCCTCCCCAGTGGCTAATTTTAAATGAAGCTACCCTCCCCTGACATGAATCTCCCTATGGCACTGAAATTAAATAGAGACTATAATTTGGCATTTGAGAAATGAAAGGGATGGTAGCCCTAATGGAAAAGCTAACAGCTTGGCTCTTCTGCAAGCCTCAAACTGCTGAATGAGCTTTAGGTTTGGGAGGCACAGCCTTCCCTACCAGCCTGACCCTGCCACCTATCCAACCCCAACCCACTTCCTGCCCCCAACTGCCTGGCCCCCTCAATCCCTGACCCATACTGCTCCTTGTCCCCTCACCATCCCCCAGAGACCCCCCCACCCCCAGGACCCTCCCCACTCCCTGTCCCCTGACTGCCCCGACCCCAATCCCCACCCCTGCAGAGTCCTTACAGACCCCCAGAATGCCCACGATCCACCCCCCCACTTCCCTGTCCCCTGACTGCCCTCCGATTGCCCCTTCCAACCTCTGCCCCCCTCCCTGTCCCTTCCTGTCCCATGACTGTCCCCGGGACTCCCTGCCCCTTTTCCAACCCCCCAGGCCCCGGCCCCTTACCCCTGTCTCCCCCCTCACCCAGATCCTCAACAGTGGCACTGTCCCGAGCTCGCAGCCTCACCCCCTTATCACAGGGCTCTGAGCGGGGAGGGGCTCAGGCCCCGCTGGAGCCATGCGGCTGCAGCGCTGTCCAGGGATGCTGCTGGATGCGCTGAGGCTGCGGGTGAGGAGCGGAGACGGGGCTGGGGAGGGAGCCTCAGCCATTCTCGTGGGGGCCCCTGCGGAGCCTGGGGCCTGGGGCAAATTGCCTCACTTGCCGCCTCCCCCCCCGGGCGGCCCTGGTATTGGTAATACAAAACTACAGTGAAGCTATCTCTGGTGGTTAGAGCAGGGGATTGAGAGTCAGGGCTCTTGGGTTCAATTCTCAGCTCTGACACTTTGTTATGTGTGACCATGGACAAGTCGCTTTACCTCTTTGGTCCAGATTCTGCTCTCATTCATACTGATGTAATCAGGTATTACACCATTCTTGAGTGAGATCAGAATCAGTCCCTCGGTGCTTCACTGCAGTGTGATTATAGTGATACTGACCCAGAAGGACGTAGGGCGAATTAGGGTACGTCTACACTACAAGACTATTTTGAATCTACTTAACTCGAATTTGTGGAATCGACCTTATGAAGTCGAATTTGTGTATCCACACTAAATACACTAATTCGACTGTCTGAGTCCACAGTAACGGGGCCAGCGTTGACTTTGGAAGCGGTGCACTGTGGGAAGCTATCCCACAGTTCCCGCAGTCCCCGCTGCCCATTGGAATGCTGGGTAGAGCCCCCAATGCCTGCTGGGGGAAAAAATGTGTCGAGGGTGGTTTTGGGTAACTGTTGTCATTGAACCGTCAATCACGCCCTCCCTCCCTGAAAGCGCCGGCGGGAAATCTGTTCGCGCCCTTCTCTGGTCTGTTACAGCGCGGACGCCACAGCACTGCGAGCATGGAGCCCGCTGCGATCATCGCTGCACTTATGGCCGTTGTCAACTCCTCGCACCTTATCGTCCACCTCTTCCACAGTCAGCTGCTGAGAAATCGGGCGAGGAGGCTCCGTCAGCGCGGTGAGGTGAGGAAGTCACAGAGTGGCGCAGACCTCTCACAAAGCAGGGTACGCCACACAGTGGAGATCATGGTGGCAATGGGTCAAGTTCATGGTGTGGAACGGCGATTCTGGGCCCGGGAAACAAGCACGGACTGGTGGGACCGCATAGTGCTGCAGGTCTGGGATGAATCACAGTGGCCGCGAAACTTCAGGATGCGTAAGGGCACTTTCCTTGAACTCTGTGACTTGCTGTCCCCTGCCCTGAAGCGCCAGGACACCCAGATGCGAGCAGCCCTGACTGTGCAGAAGCGAGTGGCCATAGCCCTCTGGAAACTTGCAACGCCAGACAGCTACCGGTCAGTAGCGAACCACTTTGGCGTGGGCAAATCTACCGTAGGGCTTGCTGTGATTCAAGTAGCCCACGCAATCGTTGAGCAACTGCTCTCAAAGGTAGTGACTCTAGGAAACGTCCAGGTCGTCAGAGATGGCTTCGCCACGATGGGATTCCCAAACCGCGGTGGGGCTATAGATGGGACTCACATCCCTATCCTGGGACCAGCCCACCAGGCCAGCCAGTACATTAACCGAAAGGGCTACTTTTCTATGGTGCTGCAAGCACTGGTGGACCATAGGGGACGTTTTACCAACATCTACGTTGGGTGGCGGGCAAGGTTCATGACGCACGTGTGTTCAGGAACTCTGGTCTGTTTAAACGCCTCCAGCAGGTAGTTTCTTCCCGGACCACAAAATAACGGTTGGGGATGTGCAGATGCCTACAGTGATCCTCGGGGACCCAGCCTACCCGCTAATGCCCTGGCTCATGAAGCCCTATACAGGCGCCTTGGACAGTGAGAAGGAACTCTTCAACTACCGGCTGAGCAAGTGCAGAATGGTGGTGGAGTGTGCTTTCGGACGTCTCAAGGGGAGATAGCGGAGCTTACTGACTCGCTCGGACCTTAGCAAAAAAAATATCCCCGTTGTTATTGCTGCTTGCTGTGTGCTCCACAATCTCTGTGAGAGCAAGGGGGAGACCTTTATGGCGGGATGGGAGGTTGAGGCAAATCGCCTGGCTGCTGATTACGCTCAGCCAGACAGCCGTGCCAATAGAAGATCCCAGCGGGAAGCGCTGTGCATCCGGGAGGCTTTGAAAGCTCGGTTCCTCGGAGAGCAGGGTAACCTATGACTGTTCACTTGATTTACAGAGAAGCTGAACCTGAGCGTGTTTTAGTGACTGTTGACTTCGATCTGCGGTTACATACCCCGTTCTCCAGGTTTCCCCCCTTCCAACACACGTTTTAAAATAAATTTAATGGAACACTGATTATTAACAAAGTTTTCTTTAATTATGAATTCCTGTTCTAGGGTTGAAACATGGATGCAGACTGTGGTGGGTACGGTGTGCACTGATGTACAGACAGCTTCTACACTAGAGGAATGACAGGCTCCTGCTCCTACAGCGGTCTCTGGGGGGAGGACGGTTGCAGGTGGGTGTGCAGGAAGGGGTGGGTTTGCAGGAACGGGTGAGGGGTGCCGTCTTTGGATGGAGTTTGGATGCAGGCTCTGGGCTGGGGGTTGGGGCGTAGGAAGGGGTGAGGGGTGTGTGGGAAGGGTGAGTATGTGTCCGTGGATGAGGGCTCTTGCTGGGGCTCAGGGCATCGGAGAGGCTCGTGGCTAGGGTGGAAGGGCATGGTAAGGGCAGCCTGCCTTGCCATTTGTGGATGGCAGGCGCTAGGACCCTGGGGCAGCATACACCTCACAGACTGACCCGGGGCAGCATACACCTCCCAGACTGACCCTGGTGCCTAGTGACTGCAGTCTGTGTGTGTCCTGCTGTTGATCCTGCCCCCAAGTCTGTACCCTGGTAATGGAGGCTGTCCTATGCAATTAAAAAACCCCTCCCCCCCTTCACACAAAGTCTTCTGACAAGAAAAACGTGACGGAAACAGTGAATAACAACAAACTACTTTTAATACTCAACTACACAGTGGGGGGATGAAACTTGGATTTGGGACTGGGTGATCCAGGAAGGGAAGCACTTCTCAAAATTTATCGCATGAGAGCTGTGTGGTACATGAGCGCTCTGCTGGGGTGCAGTGACAGTTTTCACGGCCCCTAGCGCCCCTCCTTCTTGTTATTTTGGGTGAGGGGGGGACAGGACTTTGTGGCGGGGGATGGCGGTTGCAGATACAGTGCAGGGGGGCTCTCTCCTCCTGCCTGCGGTCCTGCAGAACATCTACAAGGCGCCGGAGCGTGTCCGTTTGCTCCCTCATTAGCCCAAGCAGCGTTTGAGTCGCCTGCTGGTCTTCCTGCCGCCACCTGTCCTCCCGTTCGCTGTGTGAGCGCTGGTGCTGACATAGGGTCTCCCTCCACTGTCTCTGCTCGGCCGCCTCGGCTCTGGAGCAGGCCATCAGTTCCGAGAACATGTCGTCCCTAGTCTTTTTCTTTCGCCGCCTAATCTGCACCAGCCTCTGTGAGGGGGATGCCGGGGCAGTTCGTGAAAGAGCCGCAGCTGTGTGATGGGAAAAAGGAAGTGATTTCCTTGAAAAGATACATGTTTGCGAACACTGAACACAGTCTACTCAGTTTCTGTCAACAAGACCATACAGGGCACCTAGTCTCACAAGCTCTCAGGACAAGTTCGAGATTTCGGAATACGCTTTCATTGGCTGCGGTCTTGCACAGGAGATCGGACAAGCGGGGCGGTACAGCTGAATCCGTGTAGCAGCCAGGCCTGGTAAGCCCTACACTATAGGTTGCTTAACAGTTAATGGATAGCTGTGCCCTCCCGCTGAAGGCAATCTGGAAAGCATAAAGTCTGACCCTGTTCCAGCCCCTCGCGGCTGTGCCCGGGAAAGATCACTGTATGCTTTTCCTCTGCGGCCTCCAACACGTGGCTGTTAAACGAAGGTCATTGCTATGCAAAGTAAAAGTCAAGCATTCACAATAGTAACAGTACACTAATTGCCCTAATTAGATGCAGCAGTCGCCGAACGAGATTACCCTGAGGCGGGTCACTCGGAGAGAGAGAGAGAGAGAGGATGCTGCGAGAATCCCTGCACAGACCAGGACCGTATGCTGTCATGCTGGTCGAGGCAATGATTCCGCTGTACGTTAGGATGGCCTGGCGCGGAAGAGTGTGCTTCCATGGAGCACCAAATAAGGCACCCAGGGTCATTCAGAACTTCATAGAACTCAGATCCTCTTGTTCCAAAAGCACAGGCTTCTGCCACTTGAGTTAAAAGAGGCTCTCTATTAGTTATTAGCAGAGTAGGGGCTATGAAGCACTGTTGAAGAGTTCCGATTGGGGGTAAGGGGCCGGGGCCTGGAAAAGGGGCAGGGAGTCCCGGGGACAGTCATGGGACAAGGAGGGACAGGGAGGGGGGCAGAGGTTGGGAGGGGCAATCGGAGGGCAGTCAGGGGACAGGGAATCGGGGGGTTGGGTCGTGGGCATTCTGGGGGTCTGTCATGACTCAGCGGGGGTGTGGATAGGAGTACAGAGGAGACACATTACTTCAGAATATCTCTGTAGAGGAGAGAACAGCTGGGGCTTCAATTTACCCATGGGCTCTACTAGGGTTCTTCGGTTTGGTTTCTTCTTGATTGGGGAAAAAATAAGTTGTGGTCTCTCTCCAACATCAAACCCTTGCATCACCAGAATGAGACATCACTCATAGTAAGTTGTGCAGATCTGTCATTCCCTCCTTTCTTCTGTGGGGGATGAAATAGTTTACAGTGACATTTAAATAAACATCTCCAGGCCTCAAAATTAACACCTCACCATCATGAATGGGGCAATTCACCCCTTCAGAGCTGTTCTTCCAGGTTCTCTGCAGACACAGATGTCTCTGCATCAGTTGCACTTGGTTCTTTTTAGCAGTTATGGTTGTAAAGAAAATCTCTGAGAGTCTTACCTTTTGTTAAAAAATGGAAGCAGAGATTCTGGAGAACAAGACAGTAACTTCAGAGAGGTGCTGGTATGATTGGTGCAGGGGTGCATACCAACTGTATCTGAGACCTCTCTAGCATCATACACACTGGCAATGTGGATGCTTTAGAGGAAGTTGCAAAGGGCACTAAAATGCACCTGCTCCAATTTGCAATGCTAAAGTGACAGGGAGGGGAAATTCTCCACAGCTCTTTGAATACCTTAAGGAGTAAGGGGGGTTAGTAAAGTTGCTGGTTGAGCTCTAGACCGGGCAGTGAACTTTGCACATGCATGCGCACAACCATTTTGTGTAAGGGGCCTTGGATTCTGCCTGTCTCAACCTGGTCATACTTTGGCTCAGTGCCGGTCTCACATTCTTCACACCATGTGAGGTGGAGGAGAAAATGAGCAGGGGGACCTCAAATAGGCAGGAAATCTGGGTTCTGTTCCCAGCTCTTCCACTGATGTGCAGTGTGATTGTGAGCAGACCATGGTCTTGCTTTGTACCTCAGTTTCCCTATTAATGAAATGATGATGATAATAATACCCCCCTCACACAAGCGACATGGTGATTTATTAACATAAGAACATAAGAACGGCTGTACTGGGTCAGACCAAAGGTCCATCCAGCCCAGTATCCTGTCTACTGACAGTGGCCAATGCCAGGTGCCCCAGAGGGAGTGAACCTAACAGGCAATGATCAAGTGCTCTCTCTCGTGCCATCCATCTCCATCCTCTGACAAACAGAGGCTAGGGACACCATTCCTTACCTATCCTGGCTAATAGCCATTTATGGACTTAACCACCATGAATTTATCCAGTTCTCTTTTGAACGCTGTTATAGTCCTAGCGTTCACAACCTCCTCAGGCAAGGAGTTCCACAAGTTGACTGTGCGCTGTGTGAAGAAGAACTTCCTTTTATTTGTTTTAAACCTGCCGCCTATTAATTTCATCTGGTGACCCCTAGTTCTTGTATTAAGGGAATAAGTAAATAACTTTTTCTTATCCACTTTCTCCACATCACTCATGATTTTATATACCTCTATCGTATCCCCCCTTAGTCTCCTCTTTTCCAAGCTGAAGAGTCCTAGCCTCTTTAATCTTTCCTCATATGGGACCCTCTCCAAACCCCTAATCATTTTAGTTGCCCTTTTCTGAACCTTTTCTAGTGCCAGTATATCTTTTTTGAGATGAGGAGACCACATCTGTACACAGTATTTGAGATGTGGGCATACCATTGATTTATATAAGGGCAATAATATATTCTCAATCTTATTTTCTGTCCTCTTTCGAATGATTCCTAACATCATGTTTCCTTTTTTGACCGCCGCTGCACTGTGTGGACATCTTCAGAGAACTATCCACGATGACTCCAAGATCTTTTTCCTGACTCGTTGTAGCTAAATTAGCCCCCATCATATTGTATGTATAGTTGGGGTTATTTTTTCCAATGTGCATTACTTTACATTTATCCACATTAAATTTCATTTGCCATTTTGTTGCCCAATCACTTAGTTTTGTGAGATCTTTTTGAAGTTCTTCACAGTCTGCTTTGGTCTTAACTATCTTGAGCAGTTTAGTATCATCTGCAAACTTTGCCACCTCACTGTTTATCCCTTTCTCCAGATCATTTATGAATAAGTTGAATAGGATTGGTCTGAGGACTGACTCTCAGGGAACACCACTAGTTACCCCTCTCCATTCTGAGAATTTACCATTAATTCCTACCCTTTGTTCCCTGTCTTTTAACCAGTTCTCAATCCATGAAAGGACCTTCCCTTTTATCGCATGACAGCTTAATTTACGTAACAGCCTTTGCTGAGGGTCCTTGTCAAAGGCTTTCTGGAAATCTTAGTACACTATGTCCACTGGATCCCCCTTGTCCACATGTTTGCTGACCCCTTCAAAGAACTCTAATAGATTAGTGAGACACGATTTCCCTTTACAGAAACCATGTTGACTATTGCTCAACAGTTTATGTTTTTCTATGTGTCTGACAATTTTATTCTTAACTATTGTTTCAACTAATTTGCCCGGTACCGACATTAGACTTACCGGTCTGTAATTGCCGGATCACCTCTAGAGCCCTTTTTAAATATTGATGTTACATTAGCTAACTTCCAGTCATTGGGTACCGAAGCCGATTTAAAGGACAGGTTACAAACCTTAGTTAATAGTTCTGCAACTTCACATTTGAGTCCTTTCAGAACTCTTGGGTGAATGCCATCTGGTCCCGGTGACTTGTTAATGTTGATTTTATCAATTAATTCCAAAACCTCCTCTAGTGACACTTCAATCTGTGACAGTTCCTCAGATATGTCACCTACAAAAGCTGGCTCAGGTTTGGGAATCTTCCTAACATCCTCAGCCATGAAGACTGAAGCAAAGAATCCATTTAGTTTCTCTGCAATGACTTTATCGTCTTTAAGCTCTCCTTTTTTATCTCAATCATCAAGGGGCCCCACAGGTTGTTTAGCAGGCTTCCTGCTTCTGATGTACTTAAAAAACATTTTGTTATTACCGTTGGAGTTTTTGGCTAGCTGTTCTTCAAACTCCTCTTTGGTTTTTCTTGTTACACTCTTGCACTTAATTTGGCAGTGTTTATGCTCCTTTCTATTTGCCTCACTAACATTAGGATTTGACTTCCACTTTTTAAAGGAAGTCTTTTTTTCTCTCACTGCTTCTTTTACATGGTTATTAAGCCACAGTGGCTCTTTTTTAGTTCTTTTACTGTGTTTCTTAATTTGGGGTATACATTGAAGTTGGGCCTCTATTATGGTGTCTTTAAAAAGCACCCATGCAGCTTGCAGGGATTTCACTTTAATCACTGTACCTTTTAACTTCTGTTTAACTAACCCCCTCATTTTTGCATAGTTCCCCCTTTTGAAATTAAATGCCACAGTATTGGGCTGTTGAGATGTTCTTCCCACCACAGGGATGTTGAATGCTATTTTATTATGGTCACTATTTCCAAGCGGTCCTGTTATAGTTACCTGTTGGACCAGCTCCTGTGCTCCACTCAGGATTAAATCTAGAGTTGCCTTTCCCCTTGTGAGTTCCCATACCAGCTGCTCCATGAAGCAGTCATTTAAAGTATTGAGAAATTTTATCTCTGCATTTTGTCTTGAAGTGAAATGTTCCCAGTCAATATGGGGATAACTGAAATCCCCCACTATTATTGGGTTCTTAATTTTGATAGCCTCTCTAATTTCCCTTAGCATTTCATCATCACTATTACTGTCCTGGTCAGGTGGTCGATAATAGATTCCTAATGTTCTTAAGTAGTGCTAGGCATAAGAATATATAAGCAAACACATTCCAGAAAGGTGGTACCAAAACACCTCGATATTAAACACATTCCCCAAAGATAACAGGAACACTGACCCATCATAAAGATAAGGTCATGGTGACAACATGATGGATAGAGATGTTTTGATCAAACCAACATGTACAAAGCAATGGGTGGCACATGAAAACATCATAGGATGACACCGAATACATCAGAGGGTGGCACCTAGATACATCAGAAAGGCAATACATAACTTGTTTGTATCAGTGTATAAACACGTATTGCAGAGAGTGTGTCTTTGGCTGGCTGAGGGGAGAATGGAAAGTCTCACTATTAACTGAGCTAGTCCATTGCAATGGGCATACATGAGTTAGTGGTCCTGTAACCATTGAGCCAGGACATTAGGACTGTCCTTTGTTGACAATAAATCTGACCAAGTTCCTTTGCTATGAACCAAATCTGTGGATTTAATGGGCAGTTTAATTGAGGTCTGCTATCTCCGTTATTTGCGCAAAGCTGGGACAGCACACTAAATGAACACACATGCAGCCGTCATCTGACCACATGCCTATGAACTCTATTCTCTGAATTGGGGTCACATGTTTATCAGCAGGCCCAGCTCTTGACATGTGGCTCGGACTGTCAAGGATGTGTTGGACTTGGGCTTGAGACCTGGCCCTGATAAGCCACTTGTCGAGGTAAGGATAGATTGGGACACCTCAGTGTCTCAGGTAAGCTGCTACCACTGCCATCTACTTTGTGAATACTCTCAGAGGTGCTAAGAGGCTGAAGTGCGGCCGTGAACCAGGATGGATAAGGCTCTGGCCTACTATAAATTGGAGGAATCTCCTGTGTCTGCAGAAAATGGAAATATGGAAGTAGGCGTCTTTCAAGCCGAGGACGGTGTACCGGTCTCTTGGATCCAGAGAGGGGGATAATGGAGGCCAGAGAGACCATGCGGAACTTCAACTTTTTGTGATACTTGTTGAGGCGACGCAGTTCTAAGATGGACCTGAGTCTCCATTTGGCCTTCGGTATTAAGAAATATTGGGGGTAGAATCCCTTTCCTTTTAGCTCTAGAGCAGGGTGAGGAACATCTTGCCTGCGGGCTTGATCCGGCCCGCTGCTTAATTTAATCCAGCCCACAGCAAGTATCTGTGCAGCAGGCTGGAAGGCCCGAGATTCAGCGCTGTCTCCCCTCCCCCCGCAGCTCTCGGGCGGAGGGGCAATCAGGGAAGTTCACATGCTGCCCTAGCACTAGCTCTGCAGCTCTGATTGGCTGGGAACTGCACCAGTTGGAGCTGCAGAGGCAGTGCCTGCAGGCATGGGCAGCACGCACCATGCAGAGCCCTTTGGCCTCCACTCTGCCTAGGGACCAGACACGCCGGCCACTTCCAGAAGCAGCGTGGAACCAGGGCAGGCAGGGTGCCTTCCTTAGCCCCACTGTGCCGCTGACGGGAGCCACTTCAGGTAGCGCCACCTGGCCAGAGTCCACACCCCGCACCCCTGCCCCAGGTCAGAACTCACTGCCGCACCTAACTCCCTCCCAGCCCCTACACCCCTAACTGCACTAACCCCAGCCCCAAACCCCTCCTGCACCCAAACACCCTCCCAGAGCCCGCACCCCTACCCACACCCCAACCCCTGCCCCTGTTCTAACCCTCCTACACCCTAACTCCCTCCCAGGGCCCTCTCCCCCTCCCTTTTAACCCCTTCCCCAGTTTGAACTCTGCGCACCTAAATCCCTCCCAGGCCCTACACCCCCACTCACCCCAACCTTCTGCCCCAGTCCTGAGCCCCTCCCACACTCCAAACCCTTGGCCCCAGCCCAGAGCCCCCTCCTGCACCCCAAACTCCTCATCCCCAGCCCCACCCCTGAGCCTGCACCTCCAGCCAGAATCCTCACCCCTTTCTGCATCCCAACCCCCTGCTACATCCTAGAGCCCACTCCTGCACCCTGAACCCCTCATTTATAGCCCCACCCCAGAGCCTAGGGGAAGCCCCAAGCCTCTGCACCCCCGCCTCCAGGCCTGTGTGTGACTGATTTTTTCTGTGGGTCAATGGCCCCTGATAGAAAAAAGGTTCCCCACCCCTGCTCTAGAGGGACTTCCTCCACTGCCCCCACTTGTAGGAGAGACTCCCCCTCTTGGGTGAAGAGCTGCTAATGAGAAAAGTCCCTGAAGAGGGATGGGGGAGAACTGCTATGGTGTTGAGCACCCAGTGGTCCGAGGTAATTCAAGCCCATACAGTGTGGAACCGGGGACAACCAATCCAAAACTAAAAGGGGGATTGGATCATGGGGCAAGTCTGGTGCATCATCCTTGGGCGCATCCTCAAAATGTCTGTCACGGGCCACCCAAGGGGTAAGCAGGACCTGACTGCGGGGACAAGGAGAATGGGGCAAATTGGTGGTATTTAAAACCTCAATCTTTCCTCCTACAGGACTCTGCTGAGGCGGACCCGATTATCTGGACAGCAGTGGAGGTGGCCAGAAGTGTCTCCTTGAGGCTGGAGGTGTGTACAGCCTGCAGTCCGTGCAGCCTGGTGTCCGTTTGCTCTGAAAACAGAATGTTGCCCTTAAAGGGGAGGTCCTGGTGGACAGCAGAACCTTGTGTGAGAGCCCTGAGAACTGGAGCCACAAACTGTGCTGCATGGAGATGGCTGATGCCATCAACTGAGCTGCAGAATCGGCTGGCCACTGCCTTGCCCTCTTCCAAGATAACCAAGAATTCCTGCCTTGGCTCCTGGGGCAGAGAGTCCTTGAACTTGGCCATCGAGTCCCAAGTGTTGTAATCGTATCATCTTGGCAATGCTTGCTGGTTGGCGATACGTAACAGCAGGCTGGCAGTAGAATACACTTTTCTACCAAAAAGGTTGAGTTTCTCAGTGTCTTTATTTTTAGTGGTTGTGCTAGATTGCCCCTGTCTGTCCCATTTGTTGGTGGCAGAGACCATCAGTGATCCAGGGGGAGAGTACATGTACTCAAAACCTTGGGCTGAGACACAGTACTTTTTCTCTGCCCTTTTTGCTGTTGAGGCAGAGAAGATGGCATTTGCCACAGTGCTTTAGTGAGTTTCAGAACCCTGTCATGCACTGGTAGGGCCATCTTGGAGGGAGCCTCCGCAGCTAGAATATCAAAATGGCTATCGGTCAGATCCTTGAGCTCCTCAATATCTAGCCCTAGGTTGGAGGCCACTCGCTTGAGGAGTTCTTGTTGGGCTCGAAAATAGTCAGGTGATAGTAAGGTGGCTGGCCCGGCCACTGCTTCATCGTGTTACCTGCTCAATTTAAGGGCACCCCGCCTATAACCTACCGAGGGTTCAAGGTGTGACCCAATCAAATTAGGCACACCCACCCTTCCCCTTCCGAGGGCTCAAGGTGTAAGGCACCTATCCTTACCCATGGGGCTCAGGAAGAAACCTGGTCAATATAAGTACCGCCCTTTCCCTAGGGCCTCAGGGCTCTAAGGGTCTGCGGTACCTTTTCCCAGCAAAAGAGCCTTACACAGTTGTGCTCTAAACATCTATTTATTAACAACACACAGAATACATATACCAAACAAATCTCTTATGCTCACCACTTCCAATATACAGACAAATTTCACCCAATGGTCAGTCAGGATCCACTCATCTGGGGGTTCGTCATGGTCATGCAGAGGGGTCAGAGTTCTAGCAGCTTGATTTTGCACTGCAATCCAGAAATGGTTCCCAAAGAGCATTGTTTTCATTTACATTATATAGATAAAACTAGCTACCTCCTTCAAATTTACTAAATCTATCACAATATCCCATATTCCTAAATAACAATTTTTTTAACCAATTACATACTGGCACCTACATGTCCTCCTTCCTGCCCAAGTTTTTTACATTTTATCTTTCATGCCCAAATTGTAACTTAGTTGTGACCTTCTCTGTTTGTCCAGATGGTCAGCATAAAATGTTGGTAAGAGCTTATTTTACCATTTGTTGAGTCTCTTTCTGTATCCTCCATTATTTCCCAGCGTCTTTACAACCTGGGTGGTTATAACTCTCTGAGGTGGTGCTTCATCAGCAGCAGAACATTCCTTTTTTCAATGTTAGTAGTGAACTCCCTGAGTTACACCCAAGGCTGGTTTAATATGCGGGGAAGGGGGAGGTGATCAGGTCTCAGGCCTACAATTGGGGGAAGAGGAGGAGGAGGCTACCACAGGCATTGCAGCTGGTTCTCCCACCACCATTGGTGCTGACTGCACTGAGGTTGTGGGGGTTTTGGTACCGGGGTCCAGTTCCAAGTTGGTCTCCGGTGCTGGTCGTGTCGAAGCCAGGGCCATCCTTCAGAAACTACTGAGGATGCCTGTTGGAAATATGGTCCCGGCATGGAAAGGAACTCCCAAGGGTTCCAATACCGCCATTGGGGTGGCCAGGGTGAAGCTGTTGCTGTTCCTTCCTGGTGGCTATGGTGGACTGGAGAGCAATGCCACACTGGGGAGCGGTGATGTGAGGCCAGTGACCGGTGTCTCAGTGCCGGAGACACATGGCGCAGTCCCGGTGCTGAGATGGCGGAGTCCTGGAGGACAGCGAATGATGCCACAGTGATGGGGAGCGTTGAGCTGGTGACTGGTGCCGCAATGGCGATCGGAGCTGTATCAGAGACCAAGTTTCCCTTTAGAGGGGACTGCCTTCATGGACTCTCCCTGAGTCTGGCCTTGGTCTGGAAGTGTAGGTGGCATGGGGAGAGACATCAGGTCCCTTGTAGGTTGAAAGGCCTCTCATGTCGAAGGGGCCCGTAGATGCAATGGGCCCTGACTGCTCCTGGAAGTCAGTGGCAGGTCCCGGACTGGGCTTGGCACCCTAGGCAGTGTCTCCGCCACCAATCGTGGTTCTGGGGATGACGAGCAGCCTGGCACGGGTCTTGGCTTGTTCTGGAACTCCCATGTAGCTGTCCGCGGTATCGGAGAGTGCCCCCTGTCCAACTGCAACTTCATGTGCCTCTTCTTGGTCATGGGTGAAGGGGAGTGGCACCGAAGGGCCTGGTGCTGGTGGAGCACTCTGCACCAAGGCTGATGTGCTCAGTGCCGAGTCGGACTGGCATGGTTCTGGCATAGGGTGTAGGGTAACCCCCATTAGCCGAGCTTTCAGCCAAATGTCCTTGAGAATGCATGGTCTGAAACTTTTACAGATCATGCACTTCTCTTTAATGTGTGCCTCCCCAAGGCACTTAAGACAGTTTTTGTGTGGGTTACTAACAGGCATAGGTTTATGACAGGCAGCACACAGCTTAAATCCAGGGACCAGGGCATGCCCCATCTCTAGAGCAATGTTCCCGATGGGACTTTAACTAACTATTCACTACTTTATCTATTTGCAAGAAAAAACGCAGAGAATCCAAGAACAGTGAACCACTAGGGAACTTGGGAGAGCAAGGTGAGAAGGAACTGAGAACATGGCCAGCTCCAGGTTTTCTGCTGCCCCAAGTGGTGAGGAAAAAAAAAAAAAAAAGCTGATCCCTGCACCATTCTTCAGTGGCAGTTCGGCAGCAGATCCTTCATTCCCTCTCTTCCTCTTTGGTGGCACTTCGGCGGCAGCTCAAAGAGGAAGAGAGGGACTGAGGGACCCGCCACTGAATTCCTGCTGAAGACCCGGACGTGCCGCCCCAATAGCGGATGGAGTGCTGCCCCTTTGTATTGGCCGCCCCAAACACCTGCTTCCTTAGCTGGTGCCAGGAGCCGGCCCTGACTGTGAAGGGGGACTGTTGGCCCCTTACTAAAACTCAGTGGGGTTTTTTGGTTGGCTAACTCCCAGTATCAAAAGGAAGGGGGAAAGGTTGATGGAAAATCAGGACCCTGAGACTGACAGTCCCAAGGAACAATGGGGAGAGGCCAATGCTCCAGGTCAGTCTGATTGACAGGGTGGGCAGGCTAATCAGGGAGTCAGGAGGCCAGGGCGGTTCCTT
Organism: Mauremys reevesii; assembly: GCF_016161935.1. Classification (NCBI taxonomy): domain Eukaryota; kingdom Metazoa; phylum Chordata; order Testudines; family Geoemydidae; genus Mauremys; species Mauremys reevesii. Next base: position 219,987,217 of record NC_052623.1, read on the forward strand.
CCTCTGTGTGAACTGAAATTGCCTGGGACAGAGGGGGGCCAAGCTAAGGAGAGAGAAGGGACCCAAGCTGAGCTAGGGAGCAGAGCTGTGCCAACCAGAGAAGCATAAAAGCAGCCCAGGGAGCAGATCAGTGCTAGGAAGAGAACCACAGAAGCAGTCCAGAGAGCAGACCTGTGCTGGGAGGAGAACTGCAGCAACCAGAGCCAGAGGGGCTAGAAAAAAGCAGCCCAGGGAGCTGGAGGTAGAGTGGCAACATTGAGGCAGAGTGGAGCTGGAGCTGGGGCTGGAGCAGTCCAGAACTGGGTGCGGTGAGCAGGGGCGGCTCTAGAAAGTAGGCTGCCCCAAGCAGCGCGGAGCGCTGCGCCGCCCTTCCCCGGTCCCGCGGCGGGTCCCCTCTTCCCGCGGCTCCGGTTGAGCTCCCGCCGGCATGCCTGCGGCAGGTCCACCGGAGCCCGGGACGAGCGGACCTGCCGCAGTCATGCCTGCGGGAGCTCAACCGGAGCCGCGGGAAGACGGGACCCGCCGCAGTCATGCCTGCGGCAGGTCCGCTCGTCCCGGGCTCCGGTGGACCTGCTGCAGGCATGCCGGCGGGAGCTCAACCTGAGCCAAATGCCGCCCCCCCGGGAAACGGCCGCCCCAAGCGCCTGCTTGGCACGCTGGTGTCTAGAGCCGCCCCTGGCGGTGAGCAGCTGGGGAGAGTGGTGGGACTCTGGACAGCAGACCCAGCACAAAGAGACGCCTCCAGCCAAGAGGTCCTGAAGGCCAGACTTGGAGGGTGATCATAACCCTGCTGGGACAGGGACGATGCTGGGAAGAAGGGTACTGCCACCTAGAGCCTGAGAGCGTATGGCCACTGCCAGAGCAAGTGTCCAACCCGCAGCAACCCTGCAGCACAGCCAGGGCCTGAGAAGGGGCCTGGGATGTGTGAGAAAGAGACTGAACTTCCCTTACATTCCAGAGGTGGCTGTTTGTGATGTCCCCATGCCACAGAGCGGGGTGACGTGTTTTCCTTTAACCTTGCCCATTTTCCCTTTATTTTTTTTTTAATTGATTGCTGTTTAATAAATTGTATTTGATTTGAACTGTAGGTAATTATCAGTGGGTCAGGGAAGCGCCCAGTGTGGAGAGAGCACCCCTGAGTGGGGACACTCTACCCCCTGCCCTAAGTGACCACAACAAAGTTGGGGGTTAAGCCCCCCAGGAATCCTGGGCCCAGTCTTGTTGGGGTTACAAGGACTCTGCCACACAGGAGCGTGGAAGGGGAGCACTTGAAATCAGCAGGCCTCTAGGTAAAGGAAGTGGGAGCGAGAACTCAGATCCTTTCGCTAGCCCACTTCACCTGGGTAGTGTAAAACCCAGGAAAGTTTCCCACAATAGCGGGACCATTCCCCCACTTACACATATAAGAGTGGGGCTCCAGAGGGTGCCAGAGCTGGCCCTACAGATATCACTAAGGGAAAAATTTCCAACATCTGTCTAAGAGAGACCATTACCCCATATGAAAAGCCACAAATATAACCCATTATTGGGGGAATCAATTCTCTGGCCCCTGTAACTCTCCAGTGTATCAGAGCATGAGCCTCCAAGGCCACAGTGCATGCAGCAAGTGAGTCCCAGCAGCTGCTGGGTCAGTGTCTTGCTTTGTTTCTTTGCTAGCCCTGTAGAGACTTAAGTGAGGATAGGGGGAGCCACTCACAGCCAGGGTGACCTCACCCTTTATTATTTATTCCTTTAGTTAAGAATTAGTTACTGTTTATTACTGTAGTTATTAACACTAGAAGTAGAGCTCTGATTTATTATAATAGTTTACCCTATTATATATAACTGGCTGTATTCTATAATGTTTTATGAACAATTTATTATCAATAGCTTTAATAATAGTATTACTATAAATATGAATTATTGTTCATCTTTTTATTACAGTTTTAAGATACTTAGTGTTAGTAACTATTTATTATAATGACCATTATTATTATCATTAGGGTTAGAACTGGGCCTAGTGCTCTACTTTTTCTAATGTTGCTCTTTCTCTCTTCCCTGAGCATTCAAAACTCTTACGAAGTGGATTCTGTTCAACCACACAGTTGCCGTCTGTACTGGCGCCAAAAAAGACCCCACTGGAAAGGAGCCCATAGTAACAACTCTCTGTGTGGCTTGTTTGAGGGAGAGTGTGTCTGCCTCTGTGTCTGTGCCGAGGAGACTGTGTGTGTCTGTGTGTCGGTTGGGAGGAGAGTGACTGTGATGGGCTGAATGGAGAGTGAATGTCCAGCAATGACAGTGAGCCATTGGCATGGTATTGTTGCTCACACATGCATGTGCTAATTGACTGAGATTTTGGGTGTATTAACTGCAACTTTCTTTATGATGAGAATTTGTTTAATAATCACTGGAGAGGAAATGGCACACAATCTAAACCCTTTAAAAAAAAAGCCCTGAAATTTATGATTACATGAAGTTATTTACAACTCTACAAAATTTGCTCATTTAATAATTTGCATACATTTTCACAGGTACAATTAAGTGTCCTTAGTTTTCTACCCAAAAGACAGGAACCCTATGAACTTGGAACTCAGCAACCTGCTGCTGTTGGGAAAAAGCAGTTAATTGTGAATTTTACTGTGGATTTAGGTCATGCACATAGTCTTTCTCTCATTTCTCTTCCTACCTTTCCTATTTTCCTGAAAGGCCACTGACCAACAATCCTCAGCAGGAGATGGTCATTTAATGAGGAGGCATCAAGTACACCTGGGCCCTGTCAGCGAGTTTCTCTCCTCCTTACATTACTTCTGACGATCCTATGGTTCTAGAGGTAAAGTGTTTCTTCAGCCCCTCTACCACTAAACAGTGAAAGCTGGCTGGCCCAGACTTCCTTCCTGATTGGTGTCAGGTTCTTATGAAGTCTAGACTGGAATGACAGTACATGACAAATGTGTATTTAATATAATTCATAATGCTACCTCATAGAGTTTGCTTCCCCTCCATCCACATTTTGTGTCCCTTCTTCCTGGGGCATGATTAATTTAGTACTGGACTGGCTTTGGGAGTCCTGTGTTCAATTACTAGCTATGCCATAGATTTCCTGTGTGAATGGGCAAGTGACTTCATTAATCTGTACCTCAGTTCCTTGCCTGTAAAAAGGGGAATCTTAGCAGCCATGGATGTTGTAAAGTGAATATGTGTGATATTATGGTGAAGGAATCCATATAAATGAATGGCTAGATCAGTGGTCCCCAAACTGTGGGGCGTGCCCCACTTAGGGGGGCATGGAGGAATGTCCGGGGGGAATGGGCCAGGCCCAGCTCCACTCCAGCCCAAACCCTAAGCCCCAAGCCCCAGCTGAGGTCTCTGCCCCCATTCTCAGCCCTGGCCTCTGCTCCTGGGGGTGGCTCAGCCTTGCTCCTGGCCCCAGCTCTCAGCTGTGGATTAGTTTCTGCTTAACACAGAATTTTGCATCCTTTCTACAATCTACAGACAAGTCATATCAACCTGAAAATTAATAGGTCAGGTCAAGGTCTTGAGTAAAGTTTGTGAGGAAAAAAGTTAAGTAATTTAAACAAGGTCTTCCAGAAACTGAATGTCCTAAAAAGTGTGTTGTTTTCATAATTGAAAAATTCAAATGTATTTTTACAAAGGCCTCCAGGAAAAAATGAGACAGGAGACACATGAAACATATCACTAGACTCCTCCTGCTCAGAACCATTGCATGGTACCAGTAACAAGGTCTGCAATTCAAAATAGAAAAATTAGCCCTTGCATTGGAATTTTGTGGACAGCAGAGTATTTGATGGCTGGCACAGAGTGCAAGTGCTTTAGCTGAGCTGTTAGCTGCACTCCTTGCTCCCTGCCCTGCTTCCAGTAGACCTAATGGTGACCATGGAGGAGGCAGATAGGTGGGAAGGGAACTGAAGCTCTGACAGAAAAGTAGTGGGAGATAGATATATTAGCCCCAGGCTAAACAAATCCCTGGCACCAGAATAAGTAAATGGCAGCTGCTCCAGGTCAATTAAGACACTGGGGGCCAATTAAGAGCTTTCCAGAAGGCAGGGAGGATGCTAGGCTGATAGGGAAACCTGAAGCCAATCAGGGGCTGGCTGAAACTAGTTAAAAGCCTCCCAGTTAGTCAGGTGGGGGCACATGTCAGGAGCTGTGAGAGGAAGTTGTGTTGTTGGAGAGACTGAGCTGTACACACCATACTAGATCTAGTCCAACCCCTTGCTCAAAGCAGGACCAACATCAACTAAATCATCCCAGCCAGGACTTTGTCAAGCCAGGCCTTAAAAACCTCTAAGGATGGAGATTCCACCACCTCCCTAGGTAACCCATTCCAGTGCTTCACCACCCTCCTAGTGAAATAGTATTTTCTAATATCCAACCTAAACCTCCCCCACTGCAACTTGAGACCATTACTCCTTGTTCTGCCATCTGCCACCACTGAGAACAGCCGGGCTCTATCCTCTTTGGAACTCCCCTTCAAGTAGTTGAAGGCTGCTATCAAATCCCCCCTCACTCTTCTCTTCTACAGACTAAATAACCCCAGTTCCCCCAGCCTCTCCTCATAACTAAGTCATGTGCCCCAGCCCCTTAATTATTTTCATTGCCCTCCGCTGGACTCTGTCCAATTTGTCCACATCCTTTCAGTAGTGGGGGGCCCAAAACTGGACGCAGTACTCCAGATGTGGCCTCACTAGTGCTGAATAGAGGGGAATAATCACTTCCCTCGGTCTGCTGGCAATGCTTCTTCTAATGCAGCCCAATATGCTGTTAGCCTTCTTGGCAACAAAAACACACTGTTGACTCATATCCAGCTTCTCATCTACTGTAATCCCCAGGTCTTTTTCTGCAGAACTGCTGCTTAGCCAGTCAGTCCCCAGTCTGGGATTCTTCCTAAGTGCAGGAGTCTGTATGTGTCCTTGTTGAACCTCATCAGATTTCTTTTGGCCCAATCCTCCAATTTGTCTAGGTTGCTCTGGACCCTATCCCTTCCCTCCAGCGTATCTACCTCTCCCCCCATCTTAGAGTCATCTGCAAACTTGCTGAGGGTGCAATTCATCCCATCATCCAGATCATTAATAAAGATGTTGAACGAAACCAGCCCCAGGACCAACCCCTGGGGCACTCCGCTTGATACCGGCTGCCAACTAGATATTGAGCTGTTGATCATTACTTGTTGAGCCTGATGATCTAGCCAGCTTTCTATCCACCTTATAGTCCATTAATCCAATCCATACTTTTTTAACTTGCTGGCAAGAATACTGTGGGAGACTATATCAAAAGCTTTGTTAAAGTCAAGGAATAACACATCCACAGCTTTCCCCTCATCCACAGAGCCAGTTATCTCATCATAGACGACAATCAGGTTGGTCAGGTATGACTTGCCCTTGGTGAATCCATGTTGACTGTTCCTGATCACCTTCCTCTCCTCCAAGTGCTTCATGGATTCCTTGAGGACCTGCTCCATGATTTTTCCAGGGTGAGGCTGTACACACCATACTAGGCACAAGGAAGGAGGCCCTGAGGTAAGGGTGAAGTGGAGCTTGAGGAAGTGGGGGCTGCTGTGGGGAAGTAGCCCAGAGAATTGTACGTGTCCTGTTCCTAAAAGGTCAGCTACCATAGCTGATACTATTAGGGTCTCTGGGCTGGAGCCTGGAGTAGAGGGCAGGCCTGGGCTCTCCCATCCCCCTCTTTGCCCCTTGATTAATCATTGACACTGGGAGATAACAGAGACTATGCAAGGGAGGATAGCTTCTTATTACCTCCCTTGCTGGCTTATGATGAAAATGGCTCAGTAGACTGTGACCCTTGTCTCTAGAGAGAGAAGCGTTAAGTGGAGGGTCACAGTGAGCCTCTGAGGTTAGTGAAATCCACCAGGAAATGCGGGACACACAGAGACAAGGACAGAGCTTTGTCACAATACCTGTAGAAACCCTTCTTGTTACCCTTCACATCCCTTGCTAGCTGCAATTCCAATTGTGCTATGGCCTTCCTGATTATACCCCTGCATGCTCGAGCAATATTTGTATACTCGTCCCTAGTCATCTGTCCAAGTTTCCACTTCTTGTAAGCTTCCTTTTTGTGTTTAAGCTCACCAAAGATTTCTCTGTTAAGCCAAGCTGGTCACCAGCTATATTTGCTATTCTTTCTGAACATCGGGATGGTTTGTTCCTGCACCCTCAATAAGGCTTCTTTAAAATACAGCCAGCTCTCCTGGACTCCTTTCCCCCTCATATTAGCCTCCCAGGGGATCCTATCAGTTCCCCGAGGGAGTCAAAATCTGCTTTTCTGAAATCCAGGGTCCATATTCTGTTGCTCTCCTTTCTTCCTTTTGTGATGTAGTGAATTAGGATGAAAACACAGAGGTCTCCCAAGAGGTTCTGCTACCACCAGAGGATTCCCTGTTCCATGGAATTATTTGATGGCAAATTTCAAGGTAACAGTTTCTTTCATTCTCTCTTGCAGGTTGGCAGCAAAACTTTCTTGAGAATGTGCTTATATTGATTCAGATGTGGTCTCCAGTTCTGGATGCTCATTAATCACAGGCTGAGTCTGTAAAAAGAGCCCTTAGCTTTTTGTGCTCATACACACAGGACACAGCTTGACTTGGCCATTTTCTGTACTATTAGATGCTTATTAACCATTAGCTACAAATGGCTTGATTTTATTTATTATAATGATCCCTGATAGCAGCGCTCTAGTTAGTAGAATTATATAAGAAATGGAAAAGCATGGAAGGTTGCCTAATCCAATTCTATCACTATCCAATTTAGCATCCCATACTACACACCACCCCCAAAGTATCGCTATAAGCTCAGCTTGCAGTTCTGTTCCAGCCCATCACAAAACCAGACTCTTTAAAAAAAAACAGTTTTTGCTGCTAGCTCTGCTAACCAGATATCAAGGGTTCTGTGTGTTCCCCATTTCAGTTTTAGATGTCACTTCACTCACCCGATTAATATAAGACCCAGGTTTTAACATAATCTTGAAAGCTATAATGCAATGTAGTCGCAATAGATGTATATAAATTTCAAAGCATTAACAACTATAGATTAGCAAAATCTCTTCCCCAAAACACTAACTCACAATCCCTCCACATGAGTTCAGTAAGGAAGAAGAAAGATCTACAGCAATGAAATGAAAACTCAAGCAAGCTGGTGTGCTGTGAGTGCTAATTGCCCTGCTGATCAGACCCATCTCATAGATTCCTTGTGCTTCCTCCCCAGAGCCCCCCATTTCCGTGTTGTATCCACCTATTGTCTGTGCCATATGTTTGTGCACTGCCTACCACAATGGGAACCTGACCACTAGGTGTTATCACAATGCCAATAATTAATAGTGGTAGTCACTAAGATGATCAGAGGATTGGATTTAAATAATTTTGGGGGGCATTGGGATCAAATAAGTTTGTAGCACAAGATTTGGTTCAGGGGCATCTACTAGGGCCACTTTCCTTTCACTCTCAAAGAATATATTCTGGGGAAACAGTCCGAAGAGCTATTCCAGTCCAGCAGTAAAGTTTCGGTGAGTCAAGGTAAATTGCCATCCAACCTTGAGCTACCTACGAATGGAATCTTAGGTTTCTGAGTGAGGGCATGTCTATGTTATGCTAGGTTAAGCTGCTGGATCACCATAGAGTAGAGGCTTCCTACATGGACAGAAGCAGTTTTTCCATTAACGTAGGTAATCTGCCTCCCCGAGCAGCAGTAGCTAGGTTGATGGAAGAATTCTTTCCAAGCACCAGGGATTAGGTTGGCTTAACTATGGTACTTGGAAACATTAATTTGTCACACCCCTCAGCACTATAGCCAGGGTGGATTTGATTTAAATCATGGTTTAAATCATCATTTAAATCACTAGTCAGGAAGACTCGATTTAATCTTGGTTTTCTACATAAATTCTTGTTGGTTGTTATAACCTTAATACATATTCTTCACAACTCAGAGATAGATGTAAGTTTCATTTTTAGAAGTTACACACTATACATTTTTAAACAGTGATTTCTTCTGAAAACTTTTACAGATTAGTTTTACAGCTATATCAGAAATCAGATTGTCTGGTTATTTCATTTACCAAAGGTAACTGAAGCAGATATTTATGAAGTCATTGGGAGGTGAACTATCTCCAATTCAACAGGTTAATCATTAATATTTGGAGGATTTTCTTGCCATGCTGTTTTAGGAGGAGAACATCACCAGACAGACATTTAAATTGTTCTATTTAACTAAAACAACAATGTTAAGTATTCTAGATTTTTTCTTCAACAGCAAACATATAATGTTTTAACAAAATAAGCATATGTTCCCTGCTTCTCACATTTATCTCCAGACTTCTTCTCCTTGTCCAGATCTGTTGGGCCCCCAACAATGTTCTATTCATTGAACTTTTTGAAACTTTGCACTTTTAGAGAGAGGTAAGGGATTGACTCTGTGTACACAAATTTGCAGAGGGACAATAGAGTTGAGGTCTATTATTTCTCACATCTATATATTATTTATTTAAAAACGTTTTTGCTGTTAACAAGTATGTTACCACTGGAGACACAAATCCACAATTTGAGAACTGCAGAACTAAGCATCTCTGATGGTATCTTCTAGACTGAGCACTGAGTCCCATTGGGTAGATAGAAAGATTAACCTAAATAATCTATATCGAAGCCTGTGGAACCCCATAAGATTGGGTCCCTAGTCCATGAACTATTGGAACTCATTTATAAAACTTTTCTTAAAGATTACATGAATATATTGTCTCATACTATAGAAGTAGACTTTATAATCCCTATTCCATTAGATATCTTTGAGCTATAATGTATCTTAATTAAAACTATCTTTGCCTCAAAAAACTGATTTAAATAAAAAAAATGATTTAAATAAAAAAATCCCTTTTTCAAATTTCTTTTTAAAAATCATTGATTTTTATCCACTCTGGCTATAGCTAGGTTGATCTAAATGTTAAGTGTAGATCATGGCTCGGTATATGAATCTACTAATTTCTCTGTTGAGATTGTTCTAAGGAATAGTGAGGGATAAACGAGAGCAAGGTGGCTGTGGAACAATGACCACTGTGTTTATTGGCCCAGCCAATTGATTCTAGCTGCTGGTTACTTCTGATTCTTAGCCCTGGTCTAGACTACGAGTTTAGGTCAAATTTAGCAGCGTTACCTCAATTTAACCTTGCACCCGTCCACACGAAGAAGCCATTTTTGTCGACTTAAAGGGCTCTTAAAATCGATTTCTGTACTGCTCCCCGACGAGGGGATTAGCGCTGACATTGACCCTGGTCGAATTTGGGATAGTGTTGATGCAATTCGACGGTGTTGGCCTCTGGGAGCTATCCCAGAGTGCTCCATTGTGACTGCTCTGGACAGAACTCTCAACTCAGATGCACTGGCCAGGTAGACAGGAAAAGCCCCGTGAACTTTTTAATTACATTTCCTGTTTGGCCAGTGTGGCGAGCTGATCAGCATGGGTGACCATGCAGAGCTCATCAGCACAGGTGACCATGGAGTCCCAGAATCGCATAAGAGATCCAGCAGGGACCGTACAGGAGGTACTGGATCTGATCGCTGTATGGGAGAAGAATCTGTGCTATCAGAGCTCCGTTCCAAAAGATGAAATGCTGGAATATTTGAAAAAATCTCCAAGGACATGAAGGACAGAGGTTATAACAGGGACCCGCAGCAGTGCTGCGTGAAACTTAAGGAGGTCAGGCAAGCCTACCAAAGAACCAGAGAGGCAAATGGCCACTCCAGGTCAGAGCCCCAGACATGCCGCTTCTATGATGAGCTGCATGCCATTCTAGGGGGTACCCCTACAACTACCCCACCCCTGTGCTTCCCTCTTCCCCCCCCCCCCGGCTACCTCGGCAGTTATCCTCCCCCATTTGTGTGATGAATTAATAAAGAATGCATGAATTTGAAACAACAATGACTTTATTGCCTCTGCAAGCGGAGATCAAAGGGGGGAGAGGAGGGAGGCGGGTTTTCATCAAGGAGAAACAAACAGAACTTTCACATCGTAGCCTGGCCAGTCATGAAACTAGTTTTCAAAGCTTCTCTGATCTTCTAACTGCCCTGGTGTCTGGCTGTGCATAATCAGTGGCCAGGCAAATTGCCTCAACCTCCCACCCCACCATAAACATCTCCCCCTTACTCTCACAGGTATTGTGGAGCACACAGCAAGCAGTAATAATGATAGGCATATTGGTTTCGCTGAGGTCTAACCGAGTCAGCACCAGCAAGCTTTTAAACACCCAAAGGCACATTCTACCACCATTCTGCACTTAATCAGCCTACATTTGAACTGCTCCTTACTACTGTCCAGGCTTCATAAGCCATGGGAGCAAGGGGTGGGCTGGGGTAGGTGCGACCGCGTGGTGCTGCTGAGAGCAGCCTGAGGCAGAAGCCTCCAGCTAGCATGATACTCCAGGCAGGACTGAATCTCCATTAGATGAAACTTAAAGAAGAGAATGACCTGGAGTTACTCCCATTTTTGTCCAGGCACCCCTGACTGACCTCACCGAGGCTGGCCAGGAGCACCCATGTCTGTCCAGGCGCCCCCAACCAACCTCACCGAGGTCGGCCAGGAGCACCCATGGGACGACGATAATGGTTAGCACTTGTATTGCACCATCTGCTGTCCGCAAGGCAAGGCAAGGCAAGGCAAGGCAAGGGGATGCTGCTGTGTAGTACTGCAGTACCGAGTCTGCCAGCAGCACCCAGGAGACATACGGTGACAGTGAGCTGAGCGGGCTCCATGCTTGCCATGGTATGTCATGTGCATGGGTAACCCAGGAAAAAAGGTGAGGAACTAACCGAGTCAGCACCAGCAAGCTTTTAAACATCCAAAGGCACATTTTTTGCCATTGATTTCACAGAGGGAGGGATGGAGGGAGGGAAGGGGGCCGGATGACATGTACCCAGAACCACCCGTGACAATGTTTTTGCCCCATCAGGCACTGGGAGCGCAATCGAGAATTCCAATGGGCAGCGGAGGCTGCAGGAACTGTGGGATAGCTACCACAGTGCAATGCTCCGAAAGTCGACGCTAGCCTCGATACTGTGAACGCACACCGCCGACTTAATGCGCTTAGTGGGGACACACACAATTGACTGTATCAAATCGATTTCTAAAAAATCGACTTCTATTAAATCAACCTAATTTCGTAGTGTAGACATACCCTAAGGATAAGAAACCATTCCAAATCAGCTGTCTGCAGTTGGGAAGGATCAGGAGTTACAATAAATCTGAGAGGACTGGAAGCCCTCTGATGTGAGAGAGGTCTGAAGAAAAATATCAGCTTTCATTTAAATATAATTTTCCTTTGATGAGCAGTGGCAATGGAACCAACACAGATCCCCATGGGCACAGAGTTTATCACAGTGATTTTTTCCCCTAAAGATCACAGACCCAGCTCTTCAGCTAATGCGAATAACTCCATTGACTCAAGGGAAGATGTGCCAAATCACATCAGCAGAGGCTCTGGCTTCATGTGTCCTTCAGGGTTCTCTCTACCCACCTCCATAGGCATGGGGTTGGTCTTCGTGATTTGTGACACCAGGGACTTGAGAGTTTTTGGAGGGAGAAGTTCATATGCAGCCACTAGAGACCACCTGCTATTTAGAAATAAGAGGTTCTCATGATATTCTCATTTGTCCAAAGTGTATCTGTTTTTCGATGGCTGTAAAATTGTGCTTGGTTTCATAAATTGTTTACTTACAGTATTAGACTGCAATTTTTTCCCCATAATGGTCTGTTTTTACTATTCATTTTGCCTTATATATTTTACTTCAATGTATTTTTCTTAAAGTTTATTTGCTCTTTGGTTTTGTCCATCTTATGTATAATGTTGGCAGTATGGTCGGGCCTTTACAATAACAAGACAATATAAATGTTCTGGAGTTATGATTCCAATACCTTTAGTGACTAAAACTTTCTATATGATAATTTTTTTATAAATTTAATATTTTGTAGATTTAATAATAAATAAAAGCAGAATATTTTAACCTTTTGGACACACATACCCCTATGAAGGGTAAAGTAGTACAGCTGTACTGAAAGAATACCCCTATAGCGAGTAGATATTGATACATTCCATATATATATTGTGACAAAGTTCCTCCTCTACCTTGGTGGGTCCTGCGCTTATTGGCAGATTTGCTCACCTCAGTGATCTTCCCCACAGTCTGGATCAACTCCTCCTGTGTCTGACTAGGAGTTGGGAGGTTTGGGGGGAAACCAGGCCTGCCCTCTACTTCGGGTTCCAGCCCAGGACCCTGTGGATTGCAGCTGTCTATAGTGCCTCTTGTAACAGCTACAACTCCTTGGGCTACTTCCCCATGGCCTCCTCCAACACCTTCTTTATCCTCACCACAGGACCTTCCTCCTGGTGTCTGATAACGCTTGTACTCCTTAGTCCTCAAGCAGCACACCCTCTCACTCTCAGCTCCTTACGCCTCTTCCTCCCAGCTCCTCACGCGCACTTCCTCTCCTCTGGCTCCTCCTCGCCTGACTGGAGTGAGCTCCTTTTTAAACCCAGGTGCCCTGATTAGCCTGCCTTGATTGGCTGCAGGTGTTCTAATCAGCCTGTCTGCCTTAATTGGTTCTAGCAGGTTCCTGATTACTCTAGTGCAGCCCCTACTTTGGTCACTCAGGGAACAGAAAACTACTCATCCAGTGACCAGTATATTTGCCCTCTACCAGACTCCTGGACCCCACTGGTCTGGGTCTGTCACATATCCCTCCCCCCTGCTCAACACCAAGGGGTTGGGCAGCTTGGGATGTCAGACAGCGCACACGTGACAAGCCATCGGCATTGCCATGACGGCTCCCTGCTCTGTGTTGCACATGGAACTGGATAGGTTGGAGGGATAAGAACCATCTGGTCACCCTTGTGTTCTTCTCCTTGTTCCACTGCATCCCTTGAAGAGGGGCATGGTCGGTCATGAGGACAAATCTGCGCCCGAGCAACTAGTAGCGCAATGCTTCCATGGCCCATTGTACGGCGAGGCATAGTCTCTCTCCACCACTGCATATTTTTGTTCCCTCAGAAGGAGTTTCCCACTGAGGTAGAGAATTGGGTGTTCCTCCTCCCTGACCATCTGTGATAGAACGCCCCCCAACCCTACTTCCAATGCATCCGTCTACAGGATAAATTCCTTGGTGAAATCAGGGGCTATCAGTACAGGGATACTGCAGAGAGCAGTCCGTAGGTCTGTGAATGCTTCCTCTGTTGCTTCAGACCATCTCACCAGATCAGGTCCACAGGCTTTTACTAGGTCTGTCAGGGGGCTTGCCCTTGTGGCAAAGTGGGGGATAAATCGTCGGTAATACCCCACTACACCTAGGAATGCCCGGACTTGTTTCTTGCGACGTGGTAGGGGCCAATTTTGGATGGCCTCCAACTTGTTCACTTGGGGTTTCACCAGACCTTTTCCCACAATGTAGCCAAGATATTTGGCCTCCGTAAACCTTACAGCGCACTTGGCAGGGTTTGCTGTAAAGCCAGCCCGCCTGAAAATATCAAGGACTGCCTCCACCTTCTCTAGGTGGGTTTCCCAGTCTGGGCTATGAATGACCACATCATCCAAGTAGGCAGCAGCATAACTATTATGCGGGCGTAATAGCTTGTCCATGAAATGCTGGAAAGTAGCTGGGGCCCCATGTAGTCCAAAAGGGAGGACAGTATATTGAAAAAGACCCTCTGGTGTAGAGAACGCAGTCTTTTCCTTTGCGTCTTCCGCAAGGGGAATCTGCCAGTACCCCTTTGTCAAGTCTAGGGTAGTCAAGTACCGGGTATTATCCAGATGGTCCACTAGCTCATCTATGCGAGGTATGGGGTACGCGTCGAACTGGGATACTTTGTTTAGTCGCCGGAAAGGTTGCAAAACCTTGTGGTGCCATCAGGTGTGGGCACCAGCACGATTGGGCTGGACCACTGACTGTGGGCTTCTTCAATGATCCCCAACTCCAGCATTTTTTTTACTTCTGCTTTTATTTCCTCCCTTTTGGCCGCTGGTATCTGATAGGGCCTCATTGTTATTCTGGCCCCAGGGTTCATGACGATGTGGTGATATGTCTCAGTTGTTCGACCCGGTTTTGTCGAGAACACATCTTGGTTCCGGAAGATCATCTCAGACACCTCATTCTTCTGGTCTGGTGTTAAATCGGGAGACACTCTCACCTGTTTGGAAGGCTTGTTTTCCTGGGTTAGGTCTTTTTGGACAGTTATGCATGCCTCTTGTGCATGCCAGGGTTTCAGAAGGTTGATGTGATAAATCTGTTCTTGTTTTCGGCGTCCTGGCTGCCGCACCTTGTAAGTTACTTCCCCCACGGGTTCAACCACCTCATAGGGGCCCTGCCATTGGGCCAGAAGCTTGCTTTCTGCCGTGGGTACCAACACCATCACCCAATCCCCTGGTTGGAACTGTCGGACTTTTGCCTGGTGATTGTAATAGGTTCTCTGGGCCTCCTGGGCCTTTTCCAAATGTTCCCATACAATAGGGGTGACCCGGGCTATCCGGTCTCGCATCTGTATTACATGTTCTATTATATTTCTCCCCTCACTGGGTTCCTCTTCCCAAATCTCTTTGGCGATATCTAGTATGCCACGGGGGTGACGCCCGTATAATAACTCAAAGCGGGAAAACCCAGTTGAGGCCTGAGGTACCTCCCAGATAGCAAACATAAGGTAGGGTAGTAGGGTGTCCCAATCCTTCCCGTCCCGACTTACCACCTTCCTTATCATAGCCTTGAGGGTTTGGTTAAACCTTTCTACCAACCCATCAGTCTGCGGATGGTAGACTGAAGTTCTCAGGGTATGTATATGGAGCAGCGTACAGAGGTCCTTCATTAGTTTTGACATAAATGGGGTTCCTTTGTCTGTTAATATCTCCTTTGGTAGCCCCACTCGGGCAAAGATCCCCACCAGCTCTTTGGCTATCGTTTTAGAGGCTGTGTTCTGCAGGGGGACAGCTTCTGGGTAGCGAGTAGCATAGTCCAAAACAACAAGTATATATTGGTGGCCCTGAGCCGTCTTCTCCAGGGGTCCCACTAGGTCCATGGCTATTCACTCAAAGGGGACCTCTATGATGGGAAGGGGTACTAAAGGTGCCCTCAGGTGGGTTCGGGGACTGTGCAGCTGACACTCTGGGCAGGATGCACAGTACCTCCGCACTTCTTCATGTACTCCGGGCCAGAAGAACTGTCGTAGGACTCGTGCCAGGGTCTTCTCTACCCCCAAGTGCCCCCCAAAAAGATGACTATGAGCAAGACTTAATACAGCATTCTGGTGTTTTTGAGGTACTAGGATCTGCTGTACCTCCTGGCCCTGTACTGGTGCAACCCGGTATAAGAGATTCTTCTTCATTATGAAGTAGGGTCCTGGTCCCTGGCTTTTCCCTTCCACGGGGACCCCATCTATTTCAGTCACCTCCTTCCTAATGTTGTCGTACCTTGGGTCTTCAGCCTGGTCCCATCCAAAATTTCCTCTCCCGGGGCTAATCTGCCCACGATCTAGGGGCCCAGTCTCTGTTATCTCTACTGGTTCAGAAGCGTTAGGGTGGGGGTCAGACTCGGGTGCTTCTCCTCCTGGGTGGTCTCCTTTTCAGCTGCTCGGGTCCGCCTACCTACGAGAGCGACCCTCTGGCTTTGAGTCAGTATTCAGGTTCCCAAGGCTTTAGCAGCCCTCCTTTCCCTTTTCAACTTTCTACCCTGTCTGGGAATGGAAAATAAATCTGGGGATATTTCAGAGAAGACTGGGGGTTGACAGTCTACTGTGGAGGCCTCACTAACTTCAGGGTTCCCCTCTTTCTCCAATCCTCCTACTGGGAGTAAGTTTCCAAACCCTGGGAAGTCCCTCCCTATGAGCACCGGGTATGGGAGTTTAGGGACTACACCTGCTGCTACCTCAGTAGTGTTCCCCTGAATCTCGAGTTTTACTGGGATGGTGGGGTAATAAACAACTGTCCCATGGACGCATGTTATCCCCGTATGCTTAGCCCGCAGCAGCTGACTACACTTCATAAGCTTCCCCAAGACAAGCGTGATAGCACTCCCCGAATCATCCAGTGCAGTGGTCTTTCCCCATTTAGCTTTACTGGTCTGGTGTACATATGTGGGGTTAGTGAGACCCCCACAAGGTGGATTAGGGAGCATGGGTCTGCCCAGTTCCCCAGGTTACACTGCATCGGCTCCTCAGCATTGGGACACTGTGCAGCTATATGTCCCCACTCCCTGCAGGCATAACATCTGTATGGGGCCCTAGGCATTCCCTGGTCTCTTGGTTTGGGCAATCTAACATCATGATCCTCTTCTCCCTCAGTGCTCCGACTCTTTGTGGCTTCTGGTGATCCTTCAGCCCCTCTCTTTTTCCACCTGGGCCCTCTTGGTGGCCCAGTCACCCGAGCTCTAGGGCTTGGTGCTGCTAATTTAACCCGGGGTGCCTCTTCCTTAACTGGTCGGGTCAGCTCCCTCGCCATCCTTCGCCTCTCTACCAGTGCAACAACCTCATCATAGGTGGAGGGTTCGTTCTGGCTTAATCAGGCACGAAGGTCTGGCGGTCATCCCCTCATGTATCGGTCGATGACCAGAACCTCTAGTATCTCTTCCGGACTCCGGGATTCCGTTCGCAACCACTTTCGTGCGAGATGGATGAGGTCATACAATTGGGACCGCGGGGTTTTGTTTTCCTGGTACCTCCAGTCGTGATACCGCTGGGCCCGCACTGCAGTCGTTAGCCCAGATCTGGCCAGGATCTCTGCTTTCAGCTGGGGGTAGTCTGCTGCAGCCTCTTCAGGCAGATCATAGTAAGCCTTCTGGGCCTCCCCACACAGGAATGGGGCAAGGATGCCAGACCACTGATCTCGAGGCCAGACCTCCTGTATGCCTCTACATCATCCTCCCACGTCATTTTCTGCAGCCAATGGCTGGCCCATATGATCTGTATCCCATCATGGCCGCGATTCAGCTCTGTAAGGGTCTTTACCTGGTTTACCAGTTCCCGCAACATAGCCTGGTCTTGAGAAGCCTGGTCCATCAGCAGGCGATTAGTCTCTTGCTGCAGCCACACTGCCTCCTGTTGGGCAGCTGCCTGGACACGGGTAGCCTCCTGCTGGGCCGCCGTAGCTTGTATCAATACCCGCACTAAGTCATCCATTGTGGTGGAAAAAATAAACCCTCTCCTTTTTTTTTTTTTAAAAATCACCCTCCTTCTTCTGCCGCGCTGTGCACACCAAATCCCACCCCGACACCAGTTATGACAAAGTTCCTCCTCTACCTTGGTGGGTCCTGCGCTTATTGGCAGATTTGCTCACCTCAATGATCTTCCCCACAGTCTGGATCAACTCCTCCCATGTCTGACTAGGAGTTGGGAGGTTTGGGGGGAACCCGGGCCCGCCCTCTACTCCAGGTTCCAGCCCAGGGCCCTGTGGATTGCAGCTGTCTATAGTGCCTCTTGTAACAGCTGCATGACAGCTACAACTCCCTGGGCTACTTCCCCATGGCCTCCTTCAAACACTTTCTTTATCCTCACCACAGGACCTTCCTCCTGGTGTCTGATAATGCTTGTACTCCTTAGTCCTCCAGCAGCACACCCTCTCACTCTCAGCTCCTTACGCCTCTTCCTCCCAGCTCCTCACACACACTTCCTCTCCTCTGGCTCCTTCTCACCTGACTGGAGTGAGCTCCTTTTTAAACCCAGGTGCTCTGATTAGCCTGCCTTGATTGGCTGCAGGTGATCTAATCAGTCCGTCTGCCTTAATTGGCTCTAGCAGGTTCCTGATTACTCTAGTGCAGCCCCTGCTCTGGTCACTCAGGGAACAGAAAACTACTCATCCAGTGACCAGTATATTTGCCCTCTGATGATGTTCGTCCATCGTTGTTGATGAAGACCTCAACAACTCATTCTTTCGATGACCGGACTCTGTGTGTCCGAAGATGACTGATCAGTCCGACTCGGGCATGGAATGTCCTGTCACACGTTGGGCAGACATGTGATGGCACTGTCGATGATGTGCGGGCAGCTCCGGACTTGCGCAGCTCACACTTTCTTTCAGCCTCAGCAGTACGCCTCGCCTCAGAGGTATTACTGCCTGTGTGAATGAGGCTGCGCCATGCTGGACGGTTCAGTGCGAGGGTTTCCCATGTGGCGGTGTTAATCTCAAAGGACTTCAGAGAGGTCTTCAGCGTGTCCTTGAACCGCTTCTTTTGTCCTCCATGGCAGCGCTTTCCCTGGGCGAGTTCTCCGTAGAAGAGCTGTTTAGGAATGCGCTCGTCTGACATTCTCACAACATGTCCAGCCCATCTGGTCTGGGCTCTCATCAGCAGTGTGTGAACTGACGGCAGACTGGCTCTGATAAGGACTTCAGTATCGGGCACTTTGTCCTGCCATCTGATTTTTAGAAGCTTTCGCAGACAGGAAGTGTGGAAGTGATTGAGCCTTCGTGCATGACTCCGATAGACAGTCCACGTCTCGCAGGCGTACAGCAGAGTTGGAAGCACCACTGCTCGGTAGACCAGGGCCGCCCAGAGGGGGGGGCAAAGGGGGCAATTTGCCCTGGGCCCCGGGCTCCGCAGGGGCCCCCAAGAGAAGAGTGGAGGCTCCCGCCTCCGCCCCTCTCCTGGAGCCTCAGCGCATCAAGCGCTGAGACTCCGGCTGAGCCCCTGAGCCCCGACCCGAGCCGAGCCGCGTGGTGAGGGGGCGGGGCTGGGAGCTCCAACGGGGCCTGAGCCCCGCCCCGCTCAAAGTGGCGTGGGGAGGGGGCGGGACAGCTGCCTCTGCTCGGCGTGGAGCTCACAGCCCCGCCCCCTCACCACGTGGCTCTGAGCGGGACGGAGCTCAGGCCCCGCCGGAGATGCGCTCAGGTAAGAGGCCGAGGCTGGGGGGGAAGCGGGACCCGCCGGGGCCGGGGGACGGAGCGGGACCCGCCGGGGCCGGGGTGGGAAGCGGGACCCGCCGGGGCCGGGGCCGGGGCGGAAAGCGGGACCCGCCGGGGCGGGACCGGGGCCGGGGCCGGGAAGCGGGACCCGCCGGGACCAGGGCCGGGGGGGGGAAGCGGGACCCACCGGGGCCGGGACCGGGGCCGGGGCCGGGGGTGGGACGCGGGACCCGCCGGGACTGGGGCCGGGGGGGGGGAAGCGGGACCCGCCGGGGCCGGGCCGGGGGAAGGGAAGCAGGACCCGCCGGGGCCGGGGCCGGGGGGGGAAGCGGGACCCGCTGGGGCCGGGGCCGGGGCCGGGGCCGGGGGCGGGGGGGGAAGCGAGACCCACCGGGGCCAGGGGCGGGAAGCGGGACCCGCGACCGGGCCGGGGGAAGCGGGACCCGCCTGGGCGGGCGGGGAAGCGGGACCCGCCGCCGCCGCGGCGCAGCCGGTCTTGCGGCGGGGCCTTCTGTTCCGGGACCCGCGGCCGAGGTGCCCCGAAGGCCCGCGGCGGGGGCCGCCCCCGCCGCCGAGTTACCGCCGCAGACCGGGCTGCGCTGCGGCTGCGGCGGGTCCCATTTCGGCGGGGGGCTCCCGCGCTGGTCTTCGGGCACTTTGGCGGCGGGTCCCGAACGGAAGGGCCCCGCCGAAGACCCGGGCCCCCGGAATCCTCTGGGCGGCCCTGCGGTAGACCTTCAGCCTCGTTGGTAGGCTGATCCCTCGACGTTCCCAGACATTGGAGCGCAATCGGCCAAATGCAGGGCTGGCTTTAGCAATTCTGCACTTTACTTCTTCATCGATTTACACTGCTCGAGAAAGGGTACTGCCCAGGTACGTGAAGTGGTCCACTGCCTGAAGTCTCTGTCCATTTACAGTGATGGACGGTTCTGAGTACAGAGTGTGGGGAGCTGGCTGGTGCATGACCTCAGTCTTCTTGATGTTAATGGTGAGGCCGAAGCTGTTGCATGCAGATGAAAACTTGTCCATACTGGCTTGCATTTCTGGCTCTGTACTAGCATTCAGAGCACAATCATCGGCAAAGAGACAGTCTCGAAGTACAGTTTCCTTCACCTTGGTGATGGCACGCAGTCGCCTCAGATTGAATAATTTCCCATCGGTTCTGTACTTCAGGCCTACTCCTTCAGTGCAGTGTTGAAAGGCATCAGTCAGAGTGGCAGAGAATATCATGCTAAACAAAGTGGGTGCTAAAACACACCCTTGCTTGACGCCGTTGGTGACTGGGAAGGCCTCAGATGTTTCACCATTATCCAGGACACGAGCCATCATACCGTGATGAAATTGACGTACCATTTGTATGAATCGGTCTGGACAGCCGAATTTCGACATGATCCTCCACAGGCCCTGGCGACTGACAGAGTCGAATGCTTTCGTGAGGTCCACAAAAGTTGTGTAGAGTTCACGGTTCTGCTCTTGACATTTCTCCTGTAGCTGATGTGCAGTGAAGATCATGTCAATAGTCCCACGCCCCTTGCGGAAGCCGCACTGTGATTCTGGCAGTAAGCCCTGCTCCAGGTGAGTGATCAGTCGGTTCAACAAAACCCGTGCAAGAACTTTCCCCTCTGTAGAGAGCAGCGAGATTCCACGGTGGTTGTCGCATACCTGGCGATTGCCCTTCCTCTTATAGAGGTGCACGATGGACGCGTCTCTAAATTCCTGTGGAATGGATCCCTGCTTCCAGAAGGACTGAAACAGCTCAGTGAGTTTCCGTAGCAGCACTGGTCCACCAACTTTGTACACCTCTGCTGGTATGGCATCTGACCCTGGGGATTTGCCACTTGACAGCTGGTTGATGGCTTTCTTCACTTCGTCCTCTTCTGGTGAAGCATCCATGGAGTCATTGACTGCAACCTGGGACATCTTGTCGATGGCCTCATCATTGATGACTGAGGGGCAGTTGAGAACTGCTTCAAAATGTTCAGCCCATCTCTGGAGAATCTGCGTCTTCTCTGTAAGGAGCACAGTGCCATCAGAGTTCAGGAGGGGAAAGCTCCCAGAAGCCTGTGGACCATAGAGCGTGTTGAGGGCTTCATAGAACTGCTTATAGTCGTTCCTGTCCGCGTACGCCTGTATTTCATCTGCTTTGGCGCTCAGCCACAAGTCCCGCATTTTGCGCAGTCGGTTCTGTACTGTTCTGCGAGCGTTGATAAAGGTAGTCTTCTGTGCCTCTGAGGATGGATTGTTCTGATATGCGCGATGCAGGCGGTGCTTCTCAGCAAGTAAGGCCTGGATTTCTGCATCATTTTCATCAAACCAGTCTTGCCGCCTGCGTGTGGAGGGCCCCAATACCTTCGATGCAGCTGTATGGACAGTGTTGCGGAATCGCTCCCAGTCTCTCTCAGCGTCATTCTCAATACAAAGATCAGCAAGCTCGTTCACTAGGTCTTCTTCTAGATTTTCAGTGATGCGGCTGTTCTTCAGCTTCAACACGTTGATCCTTTTGAGAGCCTTACAGCCTTGTGGTCGTCTCTTCGGCATGATACGGAGCTTCATTTTAGATACTATGAGTCTGTGATCCATCCAGCAGTCAGCGCCGCACATAGTTTTGTAACCCTGACATCTTGTCTGTCCCTTCTCCTGATGATGACATAGTCAATCAGATGCCAGTGCTTGGAACGGGGATGCATCCACGAAGTCCTATTACGGGTAGGGAGGCAGAAGACCATATTGGTGATCAGAAGGTCATGTGCTGCACAAGTTTCCAGCAGTAACAGACCATTTCTGTTACACTTTCCCACTCCATTTTTCCCGATGACTCCTTCCCAGGCTGCAGCATCGCATCCGACTCTTGCATTAAAATCGCCAAGCAGGATCAGCTTGTCTGTGCGGTGAACTGATGATAGCAGAGCATCTAGTTCTTCGTAGAATTTATCCTTCACATCCTCTGGGTTGGTCATTGTGGGAGCGTATGCACTGATCAAAGTAGCTTGTTTTCCATTTTGAAGCGGAAGCTGCATTGTCATGAGACGATCATTCACACCCTTGGGGAGGCTGGCAAGTTTCCGAACAAGATGGTTCTTGATGGCGAAGCCAACTCCAGATGCGCGACGCTCATCACCGCTGCGGCCACTCCAGAAGAATGTATAGCCTCCGCCTGACTCGGACAGCTGTCCTTCATTAGCAAGGCGAGTTTTGCTAAGGGCTGCAATGTTAATGTTGTAGCGTGCGAGCTCTCTGGCGACAAGTGCTGTTCTTCTCTCTGGTCTGTCTGCCATGATGTTATTCAGTAGCGTCGCACATTCCATGTGCCAATGGAGATCGGTGTCAATCTAAGTTTTGTTTTAGTTCGACAGCTATTATGGGATCCCCGCCATATGCTGGCCAGGGTAAGGTGAAGCAGGCAATGTTTAGGGCACCTTTTCTAGCCCCCTCCTCGTTCTACAGAGGTGAGCAGTGCAATCCTGAATAGGGTTGCTCAGTCGCTCAAGAAGATGCCGAGCTCCACCGCTGCTTCGGTCAGTGAGGAACGACCATTATACCAGAGCCGCCTGTGTGCAGGTCCGCGGCTACAGCTCCCAGTGTATCCACACCTGCTGCTTCGTCGCTCGCCCATCGCCACAGGACTTGATATGATGTGATATGATATGATATGATGTCGAGACTTGCGCGTGAATTGGATTAAAGTGAGGGAGAGTTGCGCAACGTCAACCTCACTCTCTCTTCCCAGTTCCTATCTGTATCCAGTGGCAGGACAAGAGTCGAGACTGCTGGAGATAGGGCAGGGTGCAGTGGATGACCAGGATGCCTATGTGTCTTGTCGTGCTCTTGAGCGTTCCACAACGCTTGCTGTCACCGCCTTCCTGACCATTGAACCAGGTTTCCTCAGTCAGATGGATCCAGCCTTCGCATGCAATGGGTAGACAGGCCCTAACTCACTGAGGGTCTTAGACTCATCGGCTACTCTCACCTGGTTTAGCCCACCAGTCGAGATGGTTTCCGGGGTGTGGCCGCTGACAGCTACTTGGAGCCACAGGTGAGAGTTGGGTGTCAAGCGGGGACCAAAGTGGATGAGCTACTCCTAGGAGTACGACTGCTCCCCTATCAGAGGTACTACCCCTCCCTGACAACCCCATACACCCCATTTGCCCTCTACCAGACTCCTGGACCCCACTGGTCTGGGTCTGTCACAATATGAACATGTCAAGTTGTCTTAATTAAAATTCACATAACTTTCAGATTGTTGGATGAAACAGTTCTATCATTCTTTATATCTGAACAGTTTTTCCGCATCTATTGCCATGAGAATTCAGAAACACATTGTGACAGGTTTTGCCAGGGTGCAACCTGAACTGTGGGACCACTCAGCCTCTATCCCACAAATCTCTGTGCTAAACCACAAACCTCTATCAGGTATTGCTCTTACATAGACATCCACAGGCAGGGACACATCCACTGAGTTACATGAATGCTTCTTCCAGCCACTCATAAACCAACAATAGAGAGGCTCCAACCAATTCTCCTCAGTTCCCCAGCCTTGCACCCCAGAACTATACTGTCATTAAGTTAACCGTTTCTACAAAGAAAAATGGATGTGCCTCAGCCTTTGTAACCTGAGCAGATTCCCCAAGCACTTCAAGCAAAACACACTACTTTATGTAAAATATAACACAGATTCATTAATTACAGAAAGATAGATTTTAAGTGATTATAAGTAGTGAGTATAGAGAACCTGGGAAGCTGAATACCAAATACAGCTCCCTCAGCTGCCCCAGAACCTGCATAGAGCATAATAATAAGTAAAATCCTGCAAACCGCATCCCACTGCAGCGGCTGTGCCAGGGAAGGTTTAGCCTTCTCTGGCCTATTATACCCATCGCCTCTGGTGCCCTCTAAACCCTACTGTGACACAAACACTAAATAATGTGCTCATCCCACCACCCCAACACACACCATCTGCTCTTGATCCCCACCCAAGCCAGCTCCCCACATCCAACCTGCTCTAGATGCCTCCCTGCCCCATGCACACACCCTGTGTTCTACCCCTCCAGGCCCAGCCTCACACACACATGCTCTGCCCTGCATTTCCCTCCCCCACCTACAAACAGGCTGTGTTCCTGTCAGTTACATGCCTTCTACTTTCACTTTTTCCAGCAGCTGCTCTCCTCCATTGCTCCTTCATTATAAGCCCCAACATCTGCTCAGCAGTCAGGGACCAGGCAAATGGAACTGCATTCCTCTAATCTAATGCAGCACAAGCTGCGGAGTGGGACAGTTCAGGTTTGCTGGCACTCACTGTCTTCCTGTTTAATACAAATTCTTTGGCACCCCTGCTCTCCGCCCCCTCTTGTCCAGCAGCTTTCACTCTTTATTTGCCGTTTGCAGCTGCAGTTGGGGATGAATCTCAGCTTCTGAAAGGGCATTTTATTTTGGAGGAGAGGGGTCATCCTAGTGCAAGAAGAATTTGGGATGAGGGATTTACCTTTTAATATTTGTACCTTTGTATAACTGTTCAGGAGATGTGGATTGTGGGAGATCCAATATGTACTGATCAAATGTTTAGGGAGCATAGGAATTTAGATCGCAGTGGAGTGCAAGAGTTTTGAGCAGCTGCAGATCAATGTGTCTGCATTCATGCATGTGCATCCCCGCATGCTTGTTAGCTCACTCTCATTTTGAATATTGTTGTGTTAATGGGAACTTTATCCATTCTAATGTATGTGATCTGGACATCAGCTTGATGTTGCGCTTTGTTCATCCCGTTCACTATGTTCCAAAATTTCCAGTTCTAAAGATTGTAGCAAGAGAGTAATACCATCAGCTTGCACTCTTGTGGCTTCTAGAGAAGGAGCAGGAAAAATTAGTTCTGGCCCCTTACATTCTCTGTTGGTCTGATTAGTTCAGAGGCCTAATTCACCACCGCATTACACTGGCGTAACTCCATTGAAATCAAAGGGATTATATTAGCATGCAAGTGGTGAATCAGGCCCTATGTCTCCAACACTGGAGGAGTACTTACAGGTGCTTCCTCATCCTGTGTTTATGGGGAGACAGTGTGGGAAGAATAGAACTAAAGAAAAAAGTGAAAATGAGAAAGGGTGTAAAAGCATTTTGGGGGGCTACTTGTTCCCCATAGACTCTGATAAAGTGGGAATGTTCTTAATATTTTCTCTGAATACTGTGTGGGTGCCTCATTTCCCCCTATGCATTTCTTAAGTATCTAGGTGGTGGGATAAGGGCGTGTGATTGTTGCAGAGCCCTAGAGGGGGCACAGGTGTGCAGGGGTCTACACAAAGAATGTCTGACACTCTGTCTCCTGGCAACTGATGGCCTGGGCCCCTCCTCTGCAAGGTGCCAACTAAAGGTGTTTGAGGACAAAGAGATCAGGTGGTCTCCTTGCCCAGGAAAGAGACAAAGGCCAGAGGAGGGGCTGGAGGGGTTTTCAGGTTGGAGCTGGCTGGGGCAATAGAGGGAGGCCCAGCACTGGGGTCTGGGCTCCCTACCCCCCAAGATGGACCTGACTGAGGGGTCCAGTTTTCTGTACCTACAAGCTCTGTTTTGGACTGTGTTCCTGTCATCTAATAAACCTGTTTTACTGGCTGGGCTAAGAGTCACAGTGAATTGCAGAAAGTGGGGGGTGCACAGCCCTGACTCCCATACACTCCATGACATAGACATTCAGTGTTCTCTATCTTACTAAAGCAAGGAGAGCTTGTACTCAATGATTGCACCATTTTATTTTACTTTATATACTTCTAACAGGGCAGGATACAGAGCCCATCCCTAGCTGCAACCTGCAGTTCTCTGTTCAGCTCAGCAGCTACTAGCCTTGGAATGACCTTTTGACATCTGCTACCACCTCATATATCCTTTCAAACAATAAATCTGCTTCACACCATGATGATGGTGAAATAAAAAAAGGTAAATTGGATTAGACAGTGACTGATATTCTTCCCCGCCATTTTATGTAACTTTATTTTAGGGAAAGGAACTTTACTAAAAGAAAATACTTTCCCCTTCAGATCAAAATCTGAAGTCACAGAAGGCCTTAACCACAGCACCTTAAATAGACACAGTCATTTCCTGTAGTGCATAGAGATTTTTAAAAATGGACTGAATGGTATTGGGTGACTGCACTTTTAAGATCTGCAACACTCTCTGATGCAGAGTTCAAAACATGTGGTCAGTCAGTCCTCTGTGGTGACTGGACTGGAGGGCAGCCTGGAAGACAGATCCTCAAACTCTGCTTACCTGAGCCATTGTTTGATGCCATTTTTCTTCTTTATTTTCTTTTTTTCAATTTAAGTAATCTTTGTTTACTGAGTGTATAACTGCCTGATCGGGAATCCCTTTGTATTCACCCTCCCCTCTGTGCAAACACAAGCTGCTCCACTACCACAAAACTCTCTGATCCCCTTATTCTCCTCTACCCCACACCATTCTGTTAATGCACTTCACAAATGACCTTCTGCCTCCCTCCCACATTTGGTCCTAAACTCTGCACAAACTGCTAGGCCAGTATCTTTCCTTTCAGTGCCGTATCTCTCAGTTCCATCGTTGGCAAGGTAGGCAGGTGAGCAGTTAAAATTCACTGTATCTGAAAAATAAACCTCTCTCACTCGGCAGACAAGAGAGCACAATGTTTTTATGAAGCTCCTTTGGTGGCAGCTGTTCAGCTCAGCATTCTTTTGCTGTTGGTGTAAGACTAAACCCAGTGCTAAACAGGAAACTGTGGTTTGAAGATGTCGAAGTGATGTCATAGTGATTTCATAGCTTCCTAACCCCAGAGTGATACAAATCCACCGTGCAAACTAGGAAACTGGTTCTGATCTTCGCTATGACTGAGGTCTGGCTTCCTGGGACATGTAGCAGATGATGGCATTGGCTGATGAGGCAACTGTGCAGCCTCATTCCATCCCAACCATTAAGCTGTTTTCTGGTGCAGATGCACAGGCTACAGATATCTCCTTAGAAAATGTACCGACCAGAGTCACCAGTATGGAGGCCAGGTTCACCTGGCTATGACTCTGACTGTGACTCTGACTCACAGAACAAGAAACCTCACTGGGCTCTTGGCTGCAAAATCTTCAAACTGTGAGTAGCTCTTCAGGCTGATCAGCCTTAAGGAAAATACTGTACTCCCCCGGGAAGGTGGAAATGTTGGAGCACCATATAGCAGGGGTGGCCAAACTGTGGCTCTTACTGTTAAAGTGTGGCTTGTGGAGCCCCCGCCCATTCTTCATCTTCCAGACTTGGGGTAGTGGAGCTTGAGACCTCTGCCTTGCAGCGGGGTGGTACAATAGGGGCTTCTGCCCATTGAGGAAGTGGGTCTTGGGGCTTCAGCTCTGCGGAGTGCTCCTTCCAGGGCTCGGGGCTTCAGGAGGAGCGGGGCGGAGCTTCAGCCCCAGCCCTGTCAGGGGCCTCCCGCAGGACTGAAGTCCCAACTCCCGGCCCCTGGCAGGTCTGCCCTGGATCTCGAACTTCTGAAGATTGTCGCATGTGGCTCAGAGGGCCAGTAAGTTTGGTCACCCCTGCCAAATACATCTAGTCTGTATCTAGAGCCAGATCCTCAGCTGGTATAAAGGAAGTCAGATGAGCTGTGTCCTCTTATATCAGCTGAGGATCCTGCCCCTGATATCTTATCTCTCTATCTCTCACTCAGGGGCGGCTCTAGGCACCAGCAAAACAAGCTGGTGCCTAGGGCGGCAAAATCTAGGGGGCGTCCCCTGCGGCCGGGGGGGGGCGGGAGGCTGGGCCGGCGGACCTGCCGCAGTCATGCCTGCGGGAGGTCCACTGGAGCCCCAGGACGACTGGACCTGCCGCAGGCATGACTGCGGAGGGGGCGCTCGTCCCGCGGCTCAGCTGGACCTCCCGCAGGCATGACTGCGGCAGCTCAAGCGGAGCCGCCGGACCCGCGAGCCGTCCAGCCGAGCCACGCGGGACCAGCGGTCCCTCTGCAGTCATGCCCGCGGGAGGTCCGCTGCTCCCGCGGCGCCTCCCGCGCATGACTGCTTGGGGCGCCCAAAAACATAGAGCCGCCCCTGCTCTCACTGATTTGTATTATGTTATTTTAATCTTATTTATCTTCATCTTCTCCATGTCATTGTATTGCTATATCTCCTGTTCTTCCTCACCCCATCCTCTCCCTATTTCTTTTTACCCTCACTCTCACCAAGGGGCATAGTAGATTCTCCATCACTGACCATTTTTAAATCAAGGCAGATGTTTTTCTAAAGGATCTGTTCCAGGGATGATTCTAGGAAGTTCTTTGGCCTGTGTTATACAGGAGATCAGACTGCTACAGAATCAGAATGGTCCCTTTTGGCCTGGAAATCTGTGAATCACATATTTAACATCTACCAGTGAGATTGTCCTTGATCTGAGAGGGGAGCATGTCTTCTGTTAAGCACCTCGCATACTTCTGAGTGCTAAAGAGAAATAAGTAACAATAATAATGAATGTTGGAATCATTAACAGTATTTAAACGCCAGGTCACAGTACAGCTGGAACACTTGCCCAGCTGTGTCTCACACAATACTGTAGGGCAGGGGTAGGCAACCTATGGCACGTGTGCCGAAGGCGGCACATGAGCTGATTTTCAGTGGCACGCACAGTGCCTGGGCCCTGGCCACTGGTCCAGGGGGCTCTGTGTTTGAATTTAATTTTAAATTAAGCTTCTTAAACATTTAAAAAACCTTATTTACTTTACATACAACAATAGTTTAGTTATATATTATAGACTTCTAAAAGAGATCTTCTAAAAATGTTAAAATGTATTACTGGCACACGAAACCTTAAATCAGAGTGAATAAATGAAGATTTGGCACACCACTTCCAAAAGGTTGCTGGCCTCTGCTGTAGGGGAACTGTTTTCCAGATGCTAGGGCTTTATACACTTTCTCTGTAGCTCTGAGGTTTATCTGTTTTGACACACAGAATCCGATTCTCTGAGGTGCACCCTCAATTCTTAATGGCTTCTTTGGGATGTGGCGATGCTCAGCATCTCACAGGATCTGGCCCTTAATTTGCTGCATCAGATATTTTCAATGTTACTTTCAAATGCTTTTAAAGGACACTGACTTTTTAATGGTTCTAAATTCTGCTAACCAGAACAGAGCATCTGCTAGCTAATTCACATTGCATGATTTTATGTCGTAGCCTCCTGCTTCCCATCCCTCTGTTTCATCTGTCATTGTTTAAGGCCCCGATCCTGCCCATGCTTACTTATGTGAGCCAGCCCCATGGAATGCGGTAGGAGTACTCACATGCTTAAAGTTAAATATGTGCATAAACATTTGCAGCCCTGAGGCCTAAGATTTGAAGTTTTTTTGGTGCAGGGATCTTGTTTTCCTTATGTCACTAAAACATTGTGCAGATTTATAGTGTTACAAAACAATAACAATAGGCCCAGGACCAGGAACATATTTTCTTTTACAAATACTAAGAAAAGAGACTGTTCATATATATTTGTCCTACTGAACATAAAATATAAAACCAGCACTGAGTACCAGTGATATCTGAGGGACAGACAGTAGCATGAGAGTGAAAATAACCTTTAATATCTTCCTTGCATTTAGAAAAAGAGCTCTTATGGCATAGGGTAGGTTTTGTTTGGGAGGTTGTTTCATAAGTATAATTGATCTCTTACAAATGCAAATCAAGGAGCAGGCTGTGACAGTGGGGATACTGATGATTAGTAACCTTCTAAAATTCAAGAAGTAACATGACAAGATACAGTATCATTATAACCTGTTCCGGGGTGAAAGTAATATTAAACACTTACCAGGATGGGGCCTAGGGTGGAAGGGCTGGGGCTGGGAGTCAGTCTCCCCCAGCCAACCTATCTGCGTGGCCTGGCCCATGCTGCCCAGTGCTCTGGCTGCGATTTAAAAGGGCCTGGGGCTCTGGCCACTGCTACTGTGGCAGCAGCTGGAGCCCTGGGCCCTTTTAAATCACCGGCCCCAGGGCAGCTGCCCCTTTTGTCCACCCTCTGTCAGTGGCCCGGGGGGGCAAAAGGGGCAACGGTGTTAAAGTGCTGCCAAAGTGCTTTAACGTCGTTGCCCCTTTGGCCCCCTTCCCCGCCAACAGGGGGTGCAAAATGGTCAGCGACATTAAAGCGCTGTCGGCTGCGTGTGGGCCGGTACCAGCTTCTTACCAGTACCCTGTACTGGCCTGTAACGACCTACTTTCACCCCTGAACCTGATCCAACTCTCATTGCAGTCAATGCAAAGACTCCCAGTGATTTCAATAGGAGTTGGATTGTACTCCAGGATAGTAACACTCATATAGATAGTGGACTAGCATATAACAACCAACCAGAATTTCCAAAAATACCCATCAGTATCAGAAAGTCAACATCTTCACTGAGCTCAGAGCCCAAACCAAAAACTGCTGGAGTCTTCCCATTGAATGCTGTTGGAGCTGGATCAGGACATAAGTGCCCACTTATGCCTCAAGCATGTTTACAGATCCGTTATCAGGCCAGAAGGGACTGCTGTGATCTAGTCTGTTGCACTTTTGCCCTGCACTAATAATATGAAGCTATTTCTTCTCAGATAAAACATTGGTGGATACTCAGAAAAGATAACGTTGGTTTCTAAAAATAAATAAATGAATAAAAAGGTTGTGGCTGGAACCTAATTGATTGGACAAGCCAGGGTTCAAAATATTAGAGCATGTGGACCAAATCTGTAAGGTGCTCAGCGCTAAAGTTCATCAAAATGTTTACAATGAAAAGTTTTTCACTGAAAAATGTCCTTCTTTTTCATAGAAAGTGTTCACAAAGACATTTTTGATTTTTTTCATTCTTTTTGGGCTTTTTGAGTGTTTTCTGTTTTTGGCTGTTGGTGAACTATTTTCCTCTTTCTTTGGTCATTTTTGTTTTTAAAATGGCTGAAATCCTGTTTTCTTTTCCTATCATTTTTAATTTTCTTTTGAGAATATGGGAAAAGTTTCAATAGAAAGTTTCATGAAAAAATCAAACCCTTGGGGGGAAATGAAATTTTTGTGAAATTAATTCTTTCCCTTTTTCTGACCAACTCTACTCAGCACCTTCAACTGCAATGACTTTCTATGGGAGCTGAGGACACACAGCAACTTGCACAAAGTACTCAGCACAATGTTAGACTGGGCCATACATACGGGCAGCTCTGCTCTGATGTCCCAGAAGAGTGACTCGTTTTGCGAATACTCAGGCACATTTCAAGGAGAGGAAAACAGGCTATTTCCTAGGTGAACAAAGAGTCTTTCGTGCCTCATTTTACAAGCCTTAATCAACTGAACAAGGAGCACACATATGAGAATGCAAGATGGGGTTCGTGGACTGTGAGACACAAGTTACTTTCAGTCCCTAACAAACCCCTTTCCCTTCGTACATGCAGATCTCTTCTGCCTCCGAAGCTGAGCCCCCAATTCCCATGTGTTCAAGAATCTTTATCAGGTAAATTCCAGGCTCTGAATCCTCCCCCTTCATTTAGTTGAGAGATGCCAGCTTGTTCCTTGTTCCTCTCAGGCTGCTCCAGAGTCTTTAAAAAATCTCCACCCATGTTTTCTTGTAGGTGCCAAGGACACTGGTGCTTCATCCCCCCAGGAGCCTGGAGATGTCTGTTAGCGTGAGTGACACCTCATGGAATGTCTGATATTTCCCTGCCCTGCATTGCTCAGAGGGGCCTGATTCGGTTACCCTGCAGCCTTTTGTGCCAGCAGGTGCAAAGAGGCTGTAAAGCCAAATGGCCAAACCCCCAACCTCCTCCCTACTGTGGACAAAACACAGTAAAGGGCCTCTCTGGCAGGCACAGAGCTGACACTCTCTCTGCAAGTGCCCTCAGTGCAGGGGGCATTACAGGGGTAGAAGAAGATATAGCCAGGGTCATCCTTAGCCCTGGCTATTCCACAACTGACATAGGGCCCATAAGGCCCTTGGGCAGCTAGGCACAAGGGCTAACCAGGGCACAAGGGCTGCACTCAGAGCTAACCAGTGTTGGGGGCTCATCCTGATGTCAGCAAACAGGGGTGGTGTGGGAGTGAAAAAACTCCCCGCTTGCAGTCCATGTACTGGGCTCTGCACGGGAGAAGGGATGAATTCTTCCCAGGGTCAGCCCTGGCAGGGTGGCCACTGACAGACTCGGTAGTGTTGGTGCCATTAGGCATATCCCTAGATAACTCAGGAGGGTAGAAAAACACAGTGTTAATGAAGCTTTTCTGTACCAGGCCTGAATGGACCAAAGTTATTTTATGTTTGTCCATAGTGCCTCCATGTCTAAACTCTGATTGAACTCCCAGGCTAGTATTGAGAATGGAATGTGTAACAGCTTCTTATCAGTGTAAGACACCAGAAGATAGGGCCCCTTTTTACTATCTCCTGTTTAGTTTAGAAAGAGGGGAGGGGAGACAAGGTAATAAATTCAGAAGTAAACCAAGGTAACAGCCTTGAAAAGTTACAAGATAAATTGTTTGCTGTCAAGAATGATTTAACCTGTTTAATGTAATTGTTAATTATACACTATATGTACTATATAGGAGTGGGGAGGAGACTAGTGGGGGGTAATAAGGATGCCTTGTTGAAGTCATGTATAAGAAGACACACACAGCTTGTATCTGTGTGTGCAGGATTTGAGATTGTAAATACCTCCCTGGCACCTTACTTGAGCTCAAATAAACTTTTTCTGCATTCTCCACCCTGGTGTGATAATTAGTGCGACGCACACCGGGCAACGAACCACTGTTTGCTGCCTCAGGCCTTTTTGGGCCGGCAACAGTAGTGTAGCTTCCACTTAAAATACAGGACACTCAGGCAATTTCCATTTATGGCTGTCTTGACTTGTTTCTAGGAGAGGAACTCCCAAAGCATACAGTGCTCCCTCAGGCCCAGGCATCCAGAGATTAATCCACCCCTGCTCTCTTCTCTAAAGCCCATTAAATATTATTATTCCATGAATATTCAATCTGACTGGTCCAATCTTATCTCAAACCAATAGTTACAGCTTCACCCTCTGCTCTCCCTCCTTTATGGGGGTGGGGGGGGGGAGCATTTGAACACCTGGCCTGCAGGGCCTCACTGCTTACTCTGATAACAAGGAGAGGCTGCCTTGACAGGTGCCTGGGATAAAATAATCTGTGAAGCTGAAAGTCCAAGCTCTTGGTTAGCTCAGGGCACCATTATAGGAAGCCCCTTGGGGTTATCATTACTGGTATCAGGCTGAAGAGTCTAATGATTCAGTATTGGAGACATTATGGGGTTTCAGTGTTTTTCTTTTTAAACAAAAGAAAGTGATCAAGCTGAGGCTGCCCTGTGTGCTAGTGGCTGGTGACAGTTGGGAGGATTTCTGTGCATGGTGAATGATTTTGAGTCAGTAACTCCACTGTCCACTGGTTTTGCACAGTCCCATTTAGTGGGGAAATAACCAATTATTTCTCTGTTCTTAGTAACAGGGGAACTTTCTAGATTGTAGCAGATCCAGTCACCTTTAAAGGATTGTTTTTCAGCCTTTAAAAGCACAAAATGCGGAGACAAAGGGTTGGAGAAGGTGTAGTTCCCCAGGCTGTTTATGCTGCACACAGCTTCAGTGTATTGGCTGGTGATTTGGGGCTATTTCACTGAAATCAGTGTATTTTATATGCACCTCTCTATCACCCCCAGTAAATGCCCTAACCTGACCCTGTATGTACCTCAGTCCATGCCTCCTCCAATATCCAGGACAACCCTTAATTCTCCCTTGATCATGCCATCTATCCTCTGCCTCTACAATCCATCCTCACTCTTCTATGGACTTGAGTTCCCTGCCCTGTCCCCTGCTCCAGCTTTCCAAAGAGTCCCCATGTTCTGAGGCCAGGGAGTGCACACAGCTCCTTGCCACCTCTCTATGTTCCCCAGTATATGTCCCTTCTAGTCATCTACATCTACATCCATGCCTCCTCCCAGACTCGTTCTGTGGTCTCCTAGCCTGTCTATGGCTCCCCATCTGTGGCTCAGCTCAGCACCAGCTGCTGCAGCAGCAAAGCCTAAAGTAAACAGCAAGTCAGTTTATATTTACACCCATTTATAGTATTAATTGTTTATGTTGTTCTTCATACACCTTGGCAACACTTTACATCTTTAAACCAGTAACCACTCACAAAACTACTCAAAGCACTTTCTCGCCATGACCAACAAATCAAGAGGTATTTGGGGTTTGTTGTCCAAGCCACTAATAGCATTATGCTGTTGCATGTGGAGTACAGAGAGATATTGTCCTTTCTCCTGGTACATTTATATAATGGTTTCTGTTTAGTTATTGTTGAGTCTTTGCTGATGCTCTGCGTTTCTCTGATATAAATGCTTCTCTTCCACAAAAGCCACTTGGATAAATCCTCAAACTCCTCAAACTCCTCTTCTGTTGTATACAGTATCTGATATTGTTCACAGTGGAAATAGCAGGTACTGTACTTGTATGAAAATTTTCCACGTGTATATTTACAGTGCTGCATAAATGTTACATTATTACAGTAATTTGGCGTTATGGGCACTAATGAAAACAGAAAGGTCCCTCTTTAGGGTTGTACAGCATAAAACAACCCAAAAGTTCACTGCAAAGTAATGGGAAGGGCAGCAAGAATTCCCTCCATAGCCTAATTCTTATCCCTGCTTCTGTTCCACTGTCTCCCTTGGCTGGAACCCCGAGTACACCGCACAGTACTTGGTCCCAACTTAAGTTGCTCTTTAGGTTCTGAGCAGGGTGAGGCCCTTCCTTTCAGAGCTATCATGCAGCAGATTTCTAATTCTTATTACTATAGTGTGCTTATTGCTTTAGAAAAATGAAAGTGGCTGGTCCCTGCCCCACAAGAGCTTACAATCCAAATTAGACAAACAGAAAAAATTGGGTGGGGGGAGAGGATGTTTGAAATCACTAGAGGTGATGGGGTTGATATAAGTACTTGGGGGGGGAGTGTTATTTGCTTGGGGGGAGAGGGTCCTTGGTCTTATTCTGTCTCAGACTAAGGTCAATTTACACAGCAGGAGCAGATGGCCCTGCACTGGAGGAGCGCAGGGCAGGGGACCTGTAATGCACAGCATATTCTAACTTCTCTGCAGCTCTTTGTTTCTCCGCCCCCAATTACATTTGTGACTCTCCACCATATAGTAACATCACGATTTTAATTAACATGCTTTTCCTCTCTCTTTCACACCTAAGAACTGACCATCTCATTGGGGGACCTCCTCGCCATGCGTCCTGTTCCATTGCCATAGGGAGATGGACCATCAACCCAAGATGGTGTTTATATCCAACTTCAGTTCCGTTTCCAGGTGAGACAACAACACTGAACGTTTACATAACGTGTCTTGGCTTCAGAGTGCTTCATATACACTCACTGACCAAGCTTCCCAGCTCTTCGAGAGGCAGATCACCATTCCCCCATACACCGGTTGAGAAACTACCGGTGCCGGAGGTGAAGGGCCCGTGTCAGAATTTACAGGACCCCAGGGTTTTACAGCTACGATCCCTCCTTTGTGTGCAGAGTTGTGAGAGTAGCTAGGAAGCCCCTTCCCCCAAAGCGCTTGCAGTTGGGATGCGGGACGCAGCCCTGCTCCATGTTCCATATATTGTCACTGTATTTGAATGATCAGTACTCCAGCTTCCCTTATCCACTAGTATCCGCCCCCTGGCCTCTGCCCTGAGGACGCCATGCAGAAGGAGGCAGGAAAGCGGAAACTAGGCTAAATGAGCCGAAGCAGGGGAGATGCAGTAATAGGAGGGGGGTCGCCCCCCGCTTCCCCTGGGTGCCTCCCAGGTAAATATGCCTGCGGGAGCCAACCGCCGGGGTCTGCAGCAGCCGCTTGGGGCCCCCTCTGCTTCTCCGGCCGCAGTGGGGCGGCGCTGGAGGAGGGGACAGTGCTGGAGACAGAGCAATGTCCAATGGCGCGGGGAGGGACCGGGCAAAGGATGGGCTCATCCCCTTGCTGGGAGCAGCTCCAGCGAGTCCAGCACCAGCGGAATGAAGCGGGGGCGAGCGGACCTGTGTGGGCGGGGAGGCGGCTCCTTTGGGGAAGGGCTCAGGCGGATCCCGCACAACCCGCTGTAGCGGCA
Organism: Mauremys reevesii; assembly: GCF_016161935.1. Taxonomy (NCBI): domain Eukaryota; kingdom Metazoa; phylum Chordata; order Testudines; family Geoemydidae; genus Mauremys; species Mauremys reevesii. The sequence goes on from NC_052623.1 coordinate 220,023,143, forward strand.
GGTGAAGAGCCCAGCCCATGCCCTGGAGGTAATGAAGGGGCTAGTGAATGGGCTGCCCCGGCCCGAGCCCAGCCCGGACAGGGAAAATAATCCTGAGCCGTGTGGGAGCAGCAGCCAGGGCTGCCCCGAGAGGATCCTAGCGGGCCAGGGAGCGCGCAGCCCCTGAGACGGGGAATCCCAGTGCAATGGCTGGTGCCCTGGGTCTGGACTCATGTACATCAGGACAGACACTTCCTCGTGCATTTCCCTGAGGGAGCCAGCCCCCCCTTGAGGGCAGAGGGCCAGAGCCTGCCCGGCCCCACCCTGTTTCTGGGAAATCCCGTGACTGCGATGCAAGGGAAGTCTGGGACCTCCTCCCACCAGGGGGCAGCAGATAAAACCGGCCTTGCCTGCACTACAGAATTAAGGGTCTGGCTACCCTATGGCAGCACTTTGAAGTGCGGGGGGGGGGGGGGCAGCGCTGGGAGAGAGCTTACAGTGCTGGGGGCCATGCTCCCACCGCTGGGGCACTGTTTACACTGGTGCTTTACAGCTGTAACTTGCTGCGCTCAGGGGGGTGTTTTTCACACCCCTGAGAGAGAAAGTTGCAGCGCTGTAAAGCGCCAGTGTAGCCAAGGCCTATGATGACTTAAGTTAAGTCGACCTACAGCTACCACATCCACACTCCTTTGCTTCTTCTGTCTGTGGTGCGTGTCCTCAGCAGGAGTGTGTCTATTCACTGAAGTGGGGCATTGTGAGGCAATCATAGCTGGAGTCCCTGACCCTGGGGACAGCCTGAGCTGTGGGCCTGGCATGGGGCTCACACAGCTGGAGTGTGCAGCTAGCAGGTTCCCTGCAACACAGCAGCCGGCCTGCGAGTGTCCAGCTGGAGATAGGATTCTGAGGGCTGACAGGTTCTCCACACTGCAGCAGCAGCCCTGGGAGCCCATCTGCAGGCAGGAAACCTACCAGCAGTGAAATTGACATTGTCAGTTTTATAACTGCTGTTATTTCTCATTTCCTCTCTGGCTCAGGCTGTCAGCCCCTGGGGACAGAGGGCTCCAGCTGTGAGCCCAGCACCGGGCTGACAGCCAGCAGATGATGCAAGTAACACAGTGTCTGCACAGACACTGCATTGCCCTAACTACATCAACCTAAGCACTATGCCTCTCCTGGAGGTGGAGTTATTAAGGTGATGTAGTGGACAACTTACATTGGTGGGAGCTACATTTTAGCATTTTAGATGCTTACAGGGTTAGGTCGTTGACTTAACTCTGTAGTGTAGACCAGACCACCGCGTCCCTCTGCACATGTTGAGCCGTGCAGCCAATTGCATCGGTCTGTGTAAAAAGGGTCTGTGTAACTATTGCCCAAAGATGCTGCATGTGCTGGGCTGGGTCTGGTGGGATGCTCCACGTCTCCCCACTGTATGAGGCTTCCCATCAGAAAGCCCAATTGGCCATTTCAGGGGCAGCGTGAGGGATGGATAGGAAGTGCTGCCTGGCTCAGACTGCAGGTATGAAACTTCCACACTGTCGTGACAGCAGGAGGAAGTTACACATGTAATGGCCCTTTTCCCACTGTGCTCTGATCTAATGCACTGAGTGGTGCCTTACTTAACATAACCAGGAGAGCCTAGTGGAGAGAGCCCCATGTAGTTCCATATGTGGCCCCTGATGGAGTTGCTCTGCCTCCCTCCTGCAATGGGCAATACTATACATCTCACAGTCTGTAACTGGTTCCCACAGAATCTCAGCTCAGCTCTGTTTAGCTCAGCTTTGGAAAGATGCTGTGGGACAGATGCCCACCTGCTTTAAGTTTGGGTAGCTCCAGTGACTAGAATGGAGCTACACTGATTTATACTAGCGGATCTGGCTCTGTATCTTTTCCAATCGTAAGCTTAAGGCATTACGTACACTTGCCTTGTTTACTCCTGGGGAAATTCTGTGCCAAAAAATTAAAAATTCTGCGCATAATATTTTAAAATTCTGTAAATTTTATTTGTCAAAATAACACTATATAATCATGCCACTTCCAACTATTTTGGTAATTTATTTAAAAAATACCTGTCAGCAAGGTTGTTTGTAACAATATAGACACACACAAAATTTCCCCCAGGATTAGAGAGTTAAAGAAACTCCTATGACAACCAAGTTCCTTTTTCTCTGCCCCCTGCCCCCCAGAGCCCAGCCTGGTGGCCAGAAACTCACACCCTCTATGCCCCAGAGGCCAGCTGCAAGGCCCCCCATCCCCAACCCAGACACAAACTCCCCCTACCCCCTAGAGCCCAGATGTACCCCCCACCCCAGCCCAGACACTCACACCCTATCTTCCACCCGAGCCCAGGGATCCAGAGGGAGAAACAGCCTGATACTTAGTCCTGGGGTTGCAAGGATTTTCCTGCACGCCCACGCCGCCTGCCTTTGGGGTGTGCTGGGAACCTTCCAGTTCCCTCCCCGAGTCTTGTCTTCTATTTGTGAGCTGAACTCTGCCAGATTCAGTGGCCCCTAATGGTAGCCAACATCTCTGCCGCCCATTTCTGTGGGGGGAAAAAAAGGAAATTCTGTGTGCACAACATTAATTTCTGCAAAATTCTGCAGTGGTGCAGAATTCCCCCAGGAGTACTTATTGTATAAATGCAAAATAATTATGCCTCTTTGTGCTCTGGGCACAGAGGAACAGCAGAGAACTTTCCAGCCAGAGCAGCAAAGTGTAAAATAGCACAGAAACTGCATGAAGCAGCAGAGAAAAGAGCAAGAAATACCCCCATCTAACACTCATTCTCAACCTTGTTTGTTTTGCACTCTCCCTGGGGGAGCAGTTTCCTGGAAGTACTTGGTCCCCTGTCCACTAGCCCCTTGGGATTTGAAACAGCAAACTACAACAGACAGATAGTTGGGTCCCTCCTGGTAGCAAATAGAGCTCAGTCTCTTGAAGTTGGTGGCAGGGAGTGGGGGAAAGAGAGGGAGTCTTTGTGGGAGGAGATTGGACATTCCAGCAGCAGAAGTTCTGGGCTCAGAGGGCAATAAACAATGTCAGTCCCTAGTTCCCTTACACACATCATGAAACTTTCAATGTCTTATCCATAAGCTCTGCTCCTTAATCTTTTTATTCCTCTCTCTTCTCTCTCAGCTCAGTCCCCTCTCCTCATGTTCCATCTCTCTCTCTGTCACTATTCTTATGAGTGCTGAGTACTGGCATTGCACACAGTTGTTTGTAGTGGATGTTTAGTCTTTTCTTCTCCTAGTTTCAGTAGCCTTTTGTTGTTTTTTCATTGTGGTTGTTGAATGCAGAAATTTCTACAGCTGGGCTTTGCTAGGTTAACTGTCAACTTTTCCAGATCTCCAGCTCTGCTCCTATCCTTCTTTTCATGTGCTTTGGGACTAGTTTAAAGACCACAACCAGTCATTGCATCCTAAACCCCATTCTAGTACATGGATTTCTTTTAATGTTCTCAAACTTATAATTACATGATTGTTTTCAGGGCTCTGCTCAAATATCTGGCTCTGGAGGTGCACTACAGGGATTCTTGCTGTTGTTATAGTTGTGATCTTGTGTATTCACCTTGGTAAGTATTTAAGTAATTTTAAAATAAAGTATTATTTTCCTCTACAGTCAAGAGAACTCCAGATTTTCATATAGAAACCAAAACCAAATTTAGCTTGTTCATAACTCCGATTATCTGAGAGTAGAATAGGTGTTCCTTGAGAGAGACACTTCATTTTAAGACTCAGTTTCAAGACTGGAGAGGTGAAACCAGGGGTGAATGTAACTTAAAGGACTTACTGGTACTCTGGAGTCCTGAGCAGGGGCCGTGGCCTCAGTCAGAAGCGGTAGGGTCTTTAAATTTCCCAGGCTCTTTAAATCAAGATTTAAAGGCCCCAGAGCTCAGGGGCAATTTAAAGGGCCCAGGCCTCCCACCGCTGCCACAGTGGAGCCCTGGGCCCTTTAAATCACTGCCCCAGGGCTCTGGCAGCAAGGCTCAGGAAGCGATTTAAAGAGCCTGGGGCTCCGGCTGCTGCAGGGAGCCCTGGGCCCTTTAAATCACCAGCTGGTCTGGTCCGGCACGGCGTACTGGCTCTTGCCGGTATGCTGTACCAGGCGATACCGGCTTACTTTCACCTCTGGGTGAAACCCATAGCAGTAGAAATGGCCATATGTAGTCCTGGTTTACATGTGACTTGTGAATGAGCGAACTTGTCTATTTCCAGATTCATGAAAACACTCCTTCAGTTCTCAGGCAGATTTCCGTGGCCCTAACTCTTTAATTTCTGGCCCTGACTCTTTAAAAAAAATGAAAGCTAAATTAATGCAGAAACTGATGAGACTGCCAAAAAATGCTGCTCTGGCATAACAGTCAAGGCTGGCTCAGTCGAACACTGAAGTTATCAGAGGTTGGGGAGATTATTTTTTAATTTGGTAATTTGGTCTGTTGCTTTCACAAACTGTCTCGTGGGTATAATTAGACTGTAATCTCTTTAGACCAGGTCTATTTTATGAGGTTGTTCAGCATCTAGCACCCTCTAGGAAACATATAAATAATACAAGTTCATTAAATTTAAATCTCAGCCCAATGTTATATTTGATTTACTGTAATATTTTCAAATGTTCTGAGGTCTTGTCTATAGGGGAGGGAAGGGGAGGAGATAACTCAGTGGTTTGGGCATTGGCCTGCTAAACCCAGGGTTATGAGCTCAATCCTTGAGGAGGCCATTTAGGGATCTGGGGCAAAAATCTGTCTGGGGATTGGTCCTGCTTTGAGCAGGGGGTTGGACTAGATGACCTCCTTGATATTCTATCTAGGGCTGAGTTAGATAGCTCCAGGAAGCCTGCTCTGAGAGATCTGACTGGCAGAAATGTGATGGTTTATTGTTGTTTTTTAGCAGTAAATAGCTCATCAGGGAAAGGTTCTTCAGGCTCTCCTCCTCCAGAACCATGCCCTGCCGACTGGCTGTACCACCAAAGGAAATGTTACTACTTATCTGAGACAGAAAAGGACTGGGACTCCAGTCAGAGCTTTTGTTCCTCACACAACAGCTCCCTAACCGTAATTGAAAACCAGCAGGAACTGGTAAGGGAATGACATATGATAGTTTCATCCCCTCCCATCTCCTGGGATCTATGTGATTCCCCTCTCTCTCATTCTGCTCTCTCATCTGAATTGCTGTAAATCCAGTGCAAGGAGTGTGAAAAGGCGCAGTGCACAGAAATACATGAACATAAGAATGGCCATGTTCTGGGTCAGACCAAAGATCCATCTAGCCCAGTATCCTGTCTTCCGACAGTGGCCAGTGCCAGGTGCCCCAGAGGGAATGAATAGAACTCCTCTGGAGCTGCCATCTTCAACCCTGGTAGTTAATGTTTTAGAAGTTGCCCATGGAATGCCTCATTTAACCTTTGGATTGACCAGATTCACAAATGCTGGTGTTTGGGGCGACTGTCTGTGAAAACAATGTCCCATCTTTCTTATCTGTAACCAGACATAAATGCTGTCCGAGTTACCAGGACCCACCAAGGACAACTAGCCTGGATATTTGTGTTAGCCCCAGGTTGGGAGTGAGGTAACAATTCTCTTCCACTGAGATTTGCCATTTCTCTTGAATTTTAAATTTCAGTGCTGGGATGTTAGAAGTGGTCCCACTCCAGCCCAGCTCTGAGATATAGGAAGAGATTCTCTCCTTTCCCTGGTCTGTCCCTTAAATGGAGCTGCAGCAGTACACAGGGCCCAAAAAAGCTCCATAGCCAGCCAGAAGAGAATTGCCTCAGCTGAAGGGAGCACTGCAGAGCCCCCATCCCTAATCTCAGCATAGTGGTCATACTGGGGGCAGAAGGGAAGTCTGCAGAGAACAAGCTGCTCTGTGGGTTCTGGGCAGCTCCATGTTGCAAAGCTGCACAGAACCAACCCAGGAAGGTCTGTTCTGAATTAGAGTAGGCTTTTCGGCTGCACTTAGTTGTGCTAAGGGTCACACTGGCCCTAGCCACCACAGATGTTTGCTTCCCTTTTTTCTCCACTCTGTCCAGACTGCACCTGGGTGTGCGGTGGCTCCTAGATGGGCAGTACATACTCCCACCCTACACCTTCACTACAGGAAACTTTGCACTGTACTGAAGCTCCTTATTTTCACTTTCAAGACTCTCTATAATCTGGCTGCTGACTGTATCTCTGCTCTCATTTACTCCTACTTCCCACCTTGCTCTGTATGCTCCTTCCAGTCTTGTTGCCTCACTGCTCCCTTCATCTTCTTCCATGCTTGGTTTGGCACCATCTGTTTTCTTGCTTCCAACGCTTGGAACAATTCCTCTCTCTTCATTCACTTCCCTCTATAAAACCTACTTCATCCAGGAATCCTTCTTCTGGTCTCTACACCAATGATTTCTCCAACCTGCTTTCCTTAAACTGTTATCCACTGTTCTGTTGATGTCACACTGCAGCTGTTCAGCACAGGGACATAACTTATTCTCTATTTTGTACAGTCCTGTGCTCCTGCGTCTATGTGTATACTTAATAATTGTCTATGTTCATCCAGGTTCTTATAGTAGACTCTATACGTCACTACAGTGTCAGAGCGCCTCCATGGCTCTGTAAATGCTTAATATTAGTCTATGGCAGTCTTTTGAGCAAAGACTTCCAATCAGGCTGAATTTTGGGGTGCTTTTCTTTATGTGAAAGCAGCAAAGAGTCTTGTGGCACCTTATAGACTAACATACGTTTGGGAGCATGAGCTTTCGTGGGTGAATACCCACTTCGTCGGATGCAACTTTATGTGGATATCACAGGATCCACACTTATGATTTTGATGTCAGCTCTCAAGAGGTGAAAGACTGGTACATTAAACCATAGTTGTCTGGGAGAAGGGAAAGATCATCCTTTCATTTTCTAGTCTGGGACAAAGATTGCTCCTTGTGGTTTTTTTTCCTACAGAACTTTATAATGAAAATAACAAAGCAAGATCCGTGGATTGGACTTCACAAGACAGGAGAAGAATTCCATTGGGTAAACGGGACTCCATTGGCTAGAAATCTGTAAGTTGATATTGACTTGTATTGCCCTGGATACATGATAACAGAAGGGTTAATGAAGGGTCCCTGGAATAAGCAGAATTTTTTGAATGATCTGAAGGGGACTAAGGAGAGAAGGCCAAGGCAGCAGAAGCAGACAGCATATCTTAAGGTACATCTCCACGGCACACCACTGGTGGCAGTGTGTAGGGTGTGTGTAGCTGCATGCTGCCGGGGAAAATCAGGCTGTGTCCGCCCTGTGGTGGTGTGCAGTCACACACAGCCGTGAAAAGCTCTGGTTGGGGGGTGGCAGTGGAGAAAGGCTTTGGCAGCGGGGACTTGCAGGAGCCTTCCCCACTGCTCCCCCTCTATTAGAGCCTTTCACTTTTGCCAGGGTCTTTCATTATGGCAGGGAATCCCTTTTACTGGAGCTTTTCCCCAGTGCCTTTCCCCACCATTGAATTTTCCTCCTGCTGGAGACTCTCCCTGTGGCAGGGAAAGTCACTGGTAGTGGGACACTGCTAAAGATGGCAGTGTAGACAAGGAAGGAACTGCTTGGGCATGTAGAGAGCTGTGTAGGGTAAGAGTGCAGGTGGAGTTACTTGCCTAAGCAATGCTTCACCATTTGGGAAAAGGGGTAAAAAGTGAGGTGGCAAAATTTGCAGCTGATACAAGACTACTCAAAATAGTTAAGTCCAAAGCAGACTGCAAATAGTTACAAAGGAGTCTCACAAAACTGGGTGAGTAGGCGACAAAATGGCAGATGAAATTCAGTGTTGCTAAATGCAAAGTAATGCACATGGCAAAATATAGTCCCTACTATACATATAAAATGATGGGGTCTAAATGAGCTGTTACCACTCAAGAAAGAGATCTTGGAGTCATTGTGGATAGTTCTCTGGAAACATCCACTCAATGTGCAGTGGCAGTCAAAAAGGCAAACAGAATGTTGGGAATCATTAAAAAAGGGATAGATAATAAGACAGAAATATATCATGTTGGGCAGCACTTACCTCAGCTGGCTCCTCTTTAGCAGTGTAGCATGGCTAAGGCAGGCTCCCTGCCTGCCTTGGCTCCCAGAAGCAGCCAGCATTTCCCTGCGGCCCCTAGGCACAGCTGTGATCAGGAAGGCTCCGCATGCTGCCACTGCCCCAAGCACCGGCTCTGTAGCTCCCATTCGCTAGGAACTGCTGCCAATGGGAGCTGGAGGGGCGGCATCTCAGAGCGCAGGTTATGTTAGAGCACCGCACAGAGCTGACTGGCCGTCCCTGCACCTGGGAGGCAGATGTGTCAGCCGCTTCTAGGAGCCACATGGCGCCAGGGCAGGCAGGGAGCCTGCCTTAGCCCTGCTGCACCACTAACCAGGAGCTGCCTGAGGTAAGTGCTGCCCAGCTGGAGCCCAAACCCCCACCTGCACCCCAACCCCTGGCCTCAGGTTGGACCTCCTGCACACTAACTCCCTTCCAGAGCCCACACCCTAAACCCCTTCCCCAGCCCTGAGCCCACTCCCGTGCTCCAAAACCCTTGGCCCTAGCCCCAAAACCCTGAACCCCAAACCCCTCATCCCTGGCCCCACCCCAGAGCCTGCACCCCCTCCCACACCCCAACCTCCTGCCCAGCCCTGATACTGGTCCCGGACTTCAACCCTCTTGCCTCCAGTGCGGAGACCCGTCCTCTACTACAAACCCCTCATCCCGGCCCCACCCCAGAGCCCGCTCCCCCAGCTGGAGCCCTCATCCCCTCCTGCATTCCAACCCAGTGAAAGTGAGTGAGGGTGGGGGAGAGTGAGTGTTGGAGGGAGAGGGAGGGAGAGAGTGGGAGGTGGGGCCTCAGAGAAAGGGCAGGCCTTGGGGGAGGGACGGGGGAGGGGCTGGACAAGGGTGTTCAGTTTTGTGCAATTAGAAAGTTGGCAAACCTAACCAACCACCTGATGTTTAATTCTGGAGACTGTTAGTGTGACTGTGTGACTTGATTTCCATTTCTGTGTAACTGCAGGTGAGGAGAAGGGCGAGCTGTTAGGTAGCCAGGTCCCAAGTTCCCTCTCAGCTGCGCAGCTGCGCAGGTGCTCAGGGCTGCGGCGTGGAGAAATGACTCTTCCCCAACCCTGGACCTGCCGTGGTGGGGAGAAGCGCCCCTGCCCTGGCCCCAAGCCAGCTGCGGACCTGCTGCAGCCCCAACCCATCCCCGGATCTGCTGCAGCTGGGGGGGGGGGGCAGTCGCCTCTCCCCTGGCCCTGACCTGTCATAGGTGGAGGAGAGGCGCCCACCCCCAACCCAGCTCCGGCTCAGACCTGCTGCAGCCAGGGGAGGGGTGCCCCTCCCCTGGCCCCAACCCTAACCCAGATCGGACCTCCCGTGGTGGGGAGAGGCTCCTTTCCCCCCCGCAGCCCAGGTGCTGCTGTCGGGAGAGAGAGCTGGGAGGAGTCCTCTCTCCCCGCCATAGCCCCATAGCAGGCTGCATCCCAAATCCCGCATCCCCAGCTCCACTGCAGACCCAGCACCCCTAGCCGGAGCCCTCACTCCCAACCTTTTGCCCTAGCCCTGATCCCCACTCCCACACACTGTACCCTCTCGGCCCCACCCCTGCCACATGATATTTTTTATGTGTACCAATATGGATGATGTCACACATCACCTCCATATTCGTGCACATAACAAAATTAATTCTGCACATGTGTGGGAAAAATGAGAGGGAACACTGGCCAGGACTCAAGCCATAAAGGGCTTTAGTCATAGAGTCAACAGCTAAAATATTACCCAAAAGCAAATAGTGAGCTAGTGCAGTTAACAAAGGATTGGTGTATTATGGTGTACTGATTTCCATTTCTGCAGCTGTCCTAACTAACATAAAGCATTCATGGGTAGCCCCACAAACAGCTCAATGCATTTATCCAGTCTGGAGGTCACAGGTGTCTGGAGAACTGTGAAAAGGGCCACATCTGAGAAAAATGGGGCACAGCCTACCCAGCTGAAAACAATACTTTGAGGTTCTTGAGGTGTGTCAGATTCCCAGTAGCAAATGGGGATCTATAATCACCCCCAGGCTGTAATCCTCTTTGACAAATAGTGACAGATTCCCTCCTTAATGGTGTGGAACCCATCCCCCCAATACCCTGAAGCATCCCAATGCATCCTTCTATTATTGTCTCCATTTTACCCGACTATTAGCCATTTTGCTCACTCTAGTCCCAAGCTCAGCCAGACATTGGAAAAACCAAAGGAGTGTGCACCATTTGGGACACATGAGGAAAGACTTTGTGTAGCATCTGCATATTGATGACATCACATCCCAGACCACCCCCTGTCTCTCTGAGAACCCATACACCTGTGCTGAACTGGAAAAGGAATTCCCCTTAAATGACCCATCTGGGCAGATGAGCAAGCACCCAGAAACACCTCCTTGGGGCTGTCAGACAGGAATGGAGGAATACCCATATATAAATAGCCCAATGTGCTGATTGCAAACCCAGGCTATTCATGTCATAGATCAAAAATGAAAGAAGACTTTGTAAAGGTTAAGGAAAACTTGTGTGGGAGACCTGAACTGGAGAGTTTTTGTGTTCTCAGGATCTGCTTCTGCAGTCACTTGCACTGGTGTAACTCCACTGAAGTCAGTGGAATTGCACCAGTGTAAAAGTAGCATGAGTGAGGAGGAGATTCAGCCCCACAGCTTTTTAAGAAGTGTAACAGTAACTGTGAATTTCCAGATATTTAGTTTGTTACAGAATTCTTGTAAAATGGTATTTGCTGAAATTAGTAGTAACTCCATGTTAATTAAGCTTTCTGTCTGGAAATTAAATACATAAACTCTTTTATATTAAGTAAATGCCCATCTTCCTCTTTGCAATAAATGTCATGTAGGGAATTAGGGTGAAACACTGGGGTCTCTCAAGAGTTTGTTTTACCACCAGAGGGTTCCCTTGTTCAGTGGAATTATTTGATGGTAAATTTCAAGGTAACAGTTTCTTTCATTCTCTCTTGCAGGTTGGCAGTAAAGGGTTCTGGAGAATGTGCCTATATTGAATCAGATGGGGTCTCCAGTTCTGGATGCTCATTAACCAGGGGTTGGGTCTGTAAAAAAACCTCTTAGCACTCACTCAGCCAATTAATGTAAGACCCAGGGTTCAATTGTCACAGTTCAGGACAACTGCACCTGTACTTCCCCTCAGTGACCCAGCAAGGGCACCTAGTCTCAGGCTTGCTGCATCTCTCTCCCTTCTGACTGGGGTATTTCCAAGGCTGCACAGTTCCCTGCCTTTACTGTGTTGTTCCCAGCACAGACAGGTTGCCCAAGGACACCTGCTTGCTTTCTCCTCTGAGACAGTTAGCAGGTGTAATTGCTACAGTTACAAGATACCACACAGCACTTCCTATGACAGCTCACTTTATTCTTACAGTAAAAATCATTACAGAGAAAGCATTAAAACAATAAAAGACACTACACACATGCTACTAAGCTTCCCAGAGTTCACCCTAACATGGATTCTGACAGGAGCAGTTCTTCCATCCCCCTACCCAATGGATTTGGTTACAAGTTCATCACAGCTTCAGTTCAGAACAAGCTCACTAGGGCCAGTCCTTCCAACCCTACCAGAGGTCCTGTCTGTTTCCTGGATCAGGAAGAAGGCCGTAAAGCTGGTTGAAAATCAGGCTATTTATCCAAAAATCTTTTTTGTCTGTTGGTCCCTGGAGAGTCCAGTTTGAACTAGTGGAGGTGCACTTCTTGAGGTGATGGTGTCTCTCTGGAGATATTACAACCTGAGTGAATGTGCCTAATTACCCCCTGCTGTTCTCTTATTTATCCTTCCATGGAAACGCATACAATTCCACAGTAATACAGACACAGTTACATCTTAATACAGTGGACCCCAAAGGTATTCACCTATTTCAATATGGTCTAGCTTATTTCAATAAAGTTCCTTCAGGATATTGCAGGAACTTGTCAGTCTGTTATATCAACAACATCTTGAAAGCTATAAATGCAATGTAGCCTCAGTACATTTACATACATTTCAAAGCACTAACAACTGTAGATTAGCAAAATTTCTTCCCCAAAACACTAACCCACAACCACCCCACCGGGGTTCAGAAAAGAAGGAGAAAGATCTATTAGCCATGAACTGAGAACTCAGCCACTGGTTTGCTGTGAATGCTGCTTGTCAGTCTCATCTCATCTCATTGATTCCTTGTGCTCTCCCCTTCCCCCAATCTCTTTGGTGTATCCACCTGTTGTTTCTCATCCTATAGTGAGGGTATGTCTACACTGCAAGCAGAAGTGTGACTGCAGCACGTGTAGACATACCCGAGTTAGCTTTGATCTAGCTAGCTCAAATTACAATAGCAATGCAGCCACAGCAGCATGGGCTGTACAATCCTGTTGGGGACCTTGGGTATGCAGTTGAGCTGCTAGCCTGTACTGCTACAGCTTCAGTGCTATTGTTATACAACCTAGTTAGATCAAAGCTACCTCAAGTATGTCTATGCTTGCTGCAGTCTCATTTCTGATTGCAATCTGCCCTTAGAGTCTAAGCTCCTTGGCTAGCTAGATCAAACCATCTTTTTGTTATGTTTGTGCAATGCCTACTACAATGGGGCCATTATCTTTAGGCATTATTGCAATACAAATAATTAATACTACTACTGAGAGTCACTTTCCAACCAGAGGATGTGATTCAAATAATTCCTGAGACCACACAAGTTTGTAGCACAAGGTTTGGTTCAGGGGCATCTACTAGGGTCACTTTCACACCCAAAGAACATGTGCTGGGGAAACAGTTGAAAGGGCTATTCCAGTCCAGCAGTAAAGTTTAAGGTAGGCAGGTTCCTATCCAGCTGTGAGCTAGGTAGGAATGGAATCTTAGGTTTCTGAGTGAGGGCATGTCTATGCTATGGGTGCTACAGTGGCAGCTCTCCAGCTGGATCACCATAGAGTAGAGGCTTCCTACATTGACAGAAGCAGTTTTTCCATTGACATAGGTAATCTGCCTGCCCTAGCAGTGGTAGCTGGGTTGGTGGAAGAATTAGGTAATAATTGGAGATATACCAATCTCCTAGAACTGGAAGGGACCTTGAAAGGTCATCAAGTCCAGCCCCCAGCCTTCACTAGCTGGACCAATTTTTGCCCCAGATCCCTAAGTGGCCTCCTCAAGGATTGAACTCACAACCCTGGCTTTAGCAGGCCAATGGTCAAACCACTGAGCTATCCCTCCCCCCAAACACAGGGGTAGGTCTTCCTAAACACAGGGGTAGGTCGGTTTACCTATTGTGCTCAGAAGTATGACTGATCTAAATGTTAAGTGTAGATCACGGGTCAGTATATGAATCTACTAATTACTCTGTTGGGACCCTTCTAAGACTAGTGAGGGATAAATGAGAGTAAGGTGGCTGTCAGACATTGATCACTGTGATTGAGTTTATATGGCCAGCCAGTTGAGTCTAGCTGCTGAGGATGATTAATGCTTAGGGTAAGAAACCATTCCAAATCAACTGTCTGCAGTTGGGAAGGATCAGGAGTCTAAGAAGACTGAAAGCCCTCAGCTTTCATTTTAAAAATAATTTTCCTTTGATGAGCAATGGCAATAAAACCAACACAGAACCCCACTGACAGTTTGTATGCAGCCATCAGCGAGTGCCAGCTGGTTAGCGAAAAGAGGATCTCTTCATTTTCTCATGGGTGTAAAATTAGGCCTTGTTTTACAAATTATTTATAGTATTTACACTGCTAATTTCCCCCATAAGGTTCTGTTGTTACTATTCTCTTTACCTTGTATATATTTTTTCAATGTATTTTTCTTTGTTTATTTTATTTTCTTTGTTTATATGTATAACGTCAGCTGTATGTCATTACAATGACAGGACAATATAAATGTTCTGGAGTTTATGATTTCAATACCTTTAGTGAGTTAAAGTTATAAAAAACATTTTTTAAATATAAAAAGTCTAATAATTTGTAGATTTAATAATAAGTACAAGCAGATTTTTTTTATCCTTTGGACACACACACCTCTCTGAAGGGAAAAGTAGTGCAGCTGTGTTGAAAGTTTTTCTGAGGAATACCCCTACCGCAAATAAATATTCCATGTATGTGTGAACATGTGTTTTGTGTAATTAATTAATTAAAATTCTCAAATTTTCAGATTATTGGATGATACTATTCTATCATTATTTTTATGTCTAACTTAGTTGTTCCCCCATGTGTTGCCATGAAAATTCAGAAACACATCTAACTCAAAGTATTAAAGTGTATTACAAAACATATATTTATGGTAACATAATTAGGGGGCATAGTAGAATTTACTTCTGTTTATTCATGTGGCAGAGTTTTCAAAATATTGGCATTTTACCACCATACTTTTAGAAACTTAGTAAAGTATGTACAAGTCAAAAAGGTTATTCATCCACTGTTTCATGTCTTAAAGACTCATGATAAGCAGATTGAACTGAATAGTTCTTAACAATAGGACAATGTGCATTTTTATGTCTTCTCATAATTAATTAAGCCTTCCAAAAAATTCAGCTCTGGGCAGAGACCAAGCATGGAAAATTTCAGCTGTTAAAGGGAAATGTTTAGAAAAGTTCTAAGAACAGGTAGGTTATAATGGAAACTATTTTGTGATCTTGACTCTGGCAGGCACAGCCACTGTTTGCTCCCATATCTAAATGCTGTAGCATTAGGTAACTTAGGGCCAGATAATGAGCCCCTTACACTGATGAGCAGTTACACAAGTAGTTCCATCGCAGTCTCCCATATCTTAGGATGAAAGAAGTAATTTAATATTAACTGGTGCATGGACTGGAATTCAAGTCAACCCCTCCCAGGTGAATGCCCTAACCATCAGGCTATAGGGTTGTTTTCATTCTCTCTGGCCCTGTGAGTATTTAATTATTTGATACAAAGTGGAACAGCTTCAACAAGGGAGATTGAACAAGTCACACCCCAGAATACGCTATAATAGCCCAGTGGCAATCCCAGGGTAAATGCCTTACATTAGTGCTTTATGTAGACTTGAGTGCTTGGTCCTGTATTTTGGTCCTATAATTAGCAATCAGGTAACCTGATTAACATAATAGTATATTTATGCATGTCTACATAAGATGGTTTGGTCCTAGGATTCAAACAAGATTGAACCAGGCCAGCAGGAACAAAGATTTGTGGAGCATCCACGTTTGCATATATAGCTGTATTAGTTAACTCAAATTGACTGACAAATAATTAATGTGAGCTACCACTGGGCCAAAAACTCTAGTCTAGACAAGCCATAGAGGGTTTTAATATTACACCTACATTGGTACAACTGCCCCTCCCCACAGCACAACCATACAGACAGGGCCTGATTTGAGACTGGATCACCAGCACTATTGCTTTCCAAAGATTCTGATAATCTGGTGAGTGCTCAGTCTTTAAGGAACTGGCCTTACTGGGGAATTTGGAATCTAAACTGGATCTAAATCTGCTGCCAACTGCCATACTAGGTCTGTACTTTAGAAATTAGCCAGCATGGGGCTATGGATTTGGACCTGTATCTGCATTTAAATTAATGTATTTTTACAAAAGAAAAATCCACCAACATCAGTCTGTGTCCTCCTAACATCAGTCTGTGTCCTCCTAATCCACCAACATCAGTCTGTGTCCTCCTATGTTGGGAAGAAATAACGGCTGGACAAACTTCCCGCCATGGGGTTCTATCACCGAGATATGTGCCAAGCTCAGATCTATAACAACTTTTTTAAGGAAGTGGGCCAGATTAAGCATCAATTGTTTCTTTAAATGAGTTTGAACCACACATGCCCCAACTAAATTAATTACAGCATTGTTCCCTGCTTCCTGGATCCTCAAAATTGACATCCATTTTTCCTGCATTATTTTCTTTACCTTCCTCGGTCATCCATGGATAGTCTACATGCTCAGAATTTATGTCCCCTGCAGAAATGACTTTCTGATGAGGAAGCAAAGGGAAGCCACAACAGCGGTCATGCGACTTTCCCCGAAAGTATATTTTGGTTGCCCACGGTAGCTGGCAGAGAGAGAAATTACTGTGAGGCAGGGGGTAGGACTGGGGAAGACCTGGCTGGTGGTTCCTACCCTGCATCGGGCTCAGCTGCTAGTCCTTGGCTGGGCTAGGGAGGATGGGATTTCCTCTTTCCCTGCACGGCATCTGGGATTGTGCCAGTTTTCTCTCCCCGGCTATATGCAGCTCTGCAAACTGTCCCCCACCCCCACGCCTCACTTGCAGTGCTTCCTGCACCCATAGCTCCTAAGCTACAGGGGGAAGGATCCATGTGCAGGGAGCTGCTCCCCCATCCGCCCAACCCCCGTGCATCCAGACCCCCTTATACCCAGACCCTCCCACTGAGCCTCATCACCCCCACACACCCCAGAACACTGCTTGATGAGCTCCACTCCAAGCCTGCACCCTACCAAACCCCTGCCAGCTTTTCAAAACAACACTTGAGTTTTGCTGTGTGTGTGTGAAACGTGTAAAGTTTGTTGTGCTATATACATGATTTTGACTACTATGAATCAGAGATGGATGTTGGGTTTTAACAGGAGTAAGAAGCAATCAGGTTTTGGATTCTCCAGCAAATTCACAATGCTTGTAGCAGTCCCCTCCCCCCCGCACACTGCCACTCACTCTCTTTTTCTCCTTTCTCCATTTCCTTATGTGAGCTCCCTCTAAGTTCACAAATATGTACTGCATTTGCTCGCTCCTATTCACTTCCATCAGATTTTGATATAGCAAGAACAAATCCAGAACCTTTTATTTGAACCTATACTTTAGTCATCCAAATAAAACAGGACTCCAGTCAAACTCAACCCTGCCATTGGTCTTTGGGTAGCAAAACCCAAACCAGGCTTCCTCAGCCTCTCTCTTTAATAATTAATCTTAACAACAGAAGAGGAGGGCGGGTAGAGTTACTGGTACTGTATGGAACAGATGTGATGGGAAGAGGCAGCAAAATGTGTGATGGGAAATTTAGACTCTGTTTCCCAGCTTGCTTTAATGAATTTCAATGAGAGGAAATAGCTGGCTGGTTTATTTCTGCATTTCAAACAGGTTCCCAAACCCACTGGAGAAAAGCACCCCCCTGTGCAAGCACATGCTGAAATTTTCTGTTTGCTTGCTCCCCCAGCTCAGACCTCAGCACTAGTCTGAAACAGCTGTGAGCTGGAAGGGTGTTCTGGTTAATGGGACATGCAGAGAAGCACTCGAGGCATACGATGGTGTTTTGGAAACTACCACATTACCCAGGACATTATGGCATAAAATTCATTGGTATTACAGATGGGCTCAAGTGGCATAATTTCCATCTGAATTTTGAGCCCTCCTCCTCAAAGTCTGAGGAGTGTTCAGAGCCAAGCTTTTGGTTCAGACATATATAAAGTAGAGTCATTTGAAAAATACAGACACAGGGTGAGGTTGGGATTCAGCCACCCTCAAAGTTCACAGAGGGTTGGTTCAGACTGGTCTCCAGAACCATATTTAAATGGGGTAATGCTATTTTCTGACAATAATAGGCAGAACCTGAGATACTGCCCAACAGAAATCAGAGTCTCCATTTTGTAAGAACAAGCATGTGTCAGTAAAATGCTGTCCATCTACTCACTTTTCTTCTGTGGTTAGTGACCTCCCCTTTACTTTTTCTAGTGTTCATCCTCCTCATCCTGCCTCCACCTCACTGTGGCTCTCAGTGCTACTGATCACTTCAGCCTTCCTCCAGACTTCTCTAGCTCTCTGGCCTCCTGGTGAGAATCATGCCTTTTTTGGCTGCTATTTATTCAGTGCAGTTTGACAGAGAATTTGCATGTACCCCTTGCCTCTCCCTTTATGTGGCTCTGTCATTAGCATATTCCTGCTTCTAGCTTCTCACCCTGGTGTTTTGGACTGATAGCCTCATCTTGGGCTATCCACATCTCCCTCAGCTCACTAATCCCTCCATCTGACAGCTGTCTGTCTGCCTGGACTCCCTCATCTCCTGGCTACACTGTAACTTCCTGCTACTCAGCATGTCACAGAATGAACTCCATACACAGGGCACCAGCCTGCAACCCAGGTGCCTCTGCCACTGACCTATTGTGTGGCCTCAGGCAAGTCACCTGTCACCCTGTGCCTCAGTTTCCCCATTTGTAACATAGAGCTAATGATACTCACCCATCTTTTTA
Organism: Mauremys reevesii; assembly: GCF_016161935.1. Taxonomy (NCBI): domain Eukaryota; kingdom Metazoa; phylum Chordata; order Testudines; family Geoemydidae; genus Mauremys; species Mauremys reevesii. The sequence goes on from NC_052623.1 coordinate 220,041,281, forward strand.
AAGTGCTTTGAGATCTATGAATGAAAACTGATAGATAACTGCTGGGCATTATCGCCAGCTTAGCACTCCCCTAAGATTTTAAATTTGCTCAACAGGTCTAGAGTCCTGACCTTAATCATTTTTTTCCCACCCACTTGGGCATCCTCTGTCAAACTCCTATCCCCAAATCTAAAACACATGCACAAATCAGTCTCCCTTTATTCTTCCCTTTGCTGAAATCTGTATTCACATGGTAATCACTTCCTGATCTGTTCATAATTTTCTCTATTGTATTCTTAAAAATCCATGCCAGTAAACCTCAGGGAGTCAGGAATAATGCAGCCAGATGACTGTTTGATGCCAGGAAGTGGGAAATCTTCATCTAGGAGTTCAGCTCGGAACTGTCTTTCTGGCTCTCTAAACTGTCTTTCAAGGTTCATTCTCTGAATGCATTGATTGAATATCCACCAACAGCTCCTTTCTATGCCCTCCTTCATTCCTCCCCCATTCCTGCTCCTCTCTTTTCCCCCTCACTATCATGCTGACCCCACCACCTTCCCCCCCCTCTTTCCTGCCCTTCTACCCCCTCACTGTCACATGCACTCTGTTCCCCCCAATTCCTCTCCCTTTGAGTGGAGCCATCTTCCCTTGTTGTGTGTATGAGACCATTGCTGTCGTTTAGCCATGCAGACCATATGTATTATTTTACCTCTCATGGCAGTAAGGTTCAGGAGCAACGTGTGAAGGGCGCTACATGAAGAACTGTTCTGTGTAGATTTCCATTCTGCTGAACTTACTGCACCAAAAGGCAGCATATTTTACTGCTTACCACATGGTGATGCTCTTGGACACAAGAACACTGTTCCATTGCAATGATGGCCAGCACAGCCACATTTTTCGGAAAGGCCCACTAATGTTGAGTGACTGTGTTATTTGGAACCCAACCGTATCTCAGTATTAAGCTGAGACCCCCAAAATCAGAGGCTGCTTTCACAGTTTTGACTATGACATTGTGAACCCTTCACATGCTCGAGAAAAATCTTCCATTTCCTTTTGTTTTGTCCCCTTTCTCTAGGATGGCATTTTGTCTCCTCCTTTGCTTCATCTTTTCTTATTCTTCCCTTTCTTACTGTCCTTTTGTCTCTTCCTCTTTTCAAAGTCTTTCTTTTGTGCTAGTTTCACTCTCTTTTTATATTCTTCCCCCATTCACAATTGTTCCCCCCGCCCCACACCCCTTTCACACTGACTTTCTCACTTCTTTCCTCCTCCTCTCTCTCTTCCCACTGGTCACTCTAGAGTTTACACTGCATTCAAATCCACATGAAGTCCTAAAAGGCACTCAGCACAGGGGTTAGATTTTGCTTGAAATTGCAGTCTCTCTCCTCCCTCAGCATTTGCTGCAGTCATTTTGCATGAAAACAAAAAATCTCTTTTCTATTTCATTCTTCCTTATGACTCATTTTCCAACCATGCCCTTGTGAACTGGCAAGTGCAGCATTAACACACCATCCATTGCAAGAGCTCCAGTCTAGAATGGCCCAGAGAATATGCTGCCTCCCCCTGGACACCTGACATTATCATGGAAAAAATTCAATGAGCCCCCTCTAAAAAATTCTCAGGTAGCGATTCATTGGGAGCACAGTGCAAGCTTCACTTATTGGGTGTGCGATCTAGCAGTCAGAGCACAATGCAGCTCTGAGTGCCACTGGTAAGGCTGGAACATTAACAATATTACAAAATACTTAATAAAGATACTATGCTCTTAGGGAATGCTTTTCATCTGAGGATCTTTATAAAATGCTTCTCAAAGGGGAAGTGTCATTATACCCACTTTAAAGATAAATAATTTCCCCCTCTGAGCCTCAGTTTTCCTAAGGTCATCCAATAAGTCAGTGAGAGAAATAGAAATACAGCCCTGACTCCCAGACCCCATCCCCCAACTAATAGAACATACTGTCTATTATAGTATTGGTCAGGGCTGCCCAGAGGATTGAGGGGGCCTGGGGCAAAGCAATTTCGGGGGTCCCTTCCAAAAAAAAATGCAATACTATACAATACTATATTCTTGTGGGGGCCCCTGCGGAGCCCAGTGCAAATTGCCCCACTTGCTCTCCCCTCCCCTCCACAGGAAAAATAAAGCTTCTGCATCTCAGCACAAACCCAGTTTTGAGAAGACTTCTTTACAAAGTATCACTGGTTCTCAGCATCAGCTAGTGCTAAAAGGCACTAAAGTTCATTAAAAGGGTTGGACAAATATTTTCCATCAAAACTTTTTTTGGATCAAAAACTAGGGGTTTTTAAAAAGCAGAAAAAAATCACGGACATTGTCTGCTTTCCTTCAAAAATTGTTGTGGCTTTTTTAATTGAAAAGCTGAAATTAGTCTGCCAAAACTTGAATATGGTTTGGGGTTTCAGAAGTGTGTGGCCAAATATTTGCTGCTGGCTGTGTTTGATTGTTTAAAGAAACAATAAAACAATTCTGCTTAAAAAAAAATCCAAAACTTTTGAACCACCTCAGCTTGTGACCAAACGCCTGAGCTCCTCCAGTCAGAGATTTTTCCAGGTTTCTGATACTCTGCTGGCTTCCTTGACTCATATCTGTCTCCATAACTTTGGGTTCATTTAGGTTAGAACATAAGAATGGCCATACTGAGTCAGACCAAAGGTCCATCATCTAGCCCAGTATTCTGTCTACCGACAGTGGCCAATGCCAGCTGCCCCAGAGGGAGTGAACCTAACAGGTAATGATCAAGTGATCTCTCTCCTGCCATCCATCTCCACCCTCTGACAAACAGAGGCTAGGGACACCATTCCTTACCCATCCTGGCTAACAGCCATTAATGGACTTAAGCGCCATGCATTTATCTGTTTCCTAGAGACTGACTCCATGAGGTCCCTCACAAACTGGAGATGGTTACTGTGGGTTTGTCTTTAGTATAGCTTATATACATACTCCACGATTTGAGCTTGTTCCAGAATCTGGGATGAACCTATGTTGTGAAAACTGAAATGCTCAAAATAGCACATGCATGTGAATGGACACAGGGTGCTAAAATTAAATTAACCCAGGGGTTCTCAAACTGGGGGTCATGAGGTTATTACTGGGGGTTGCGAGCTGTCAGCCTCCACCTCAAACCCTGCTTTGCCCCCAGCATTTATAATAGCGTTAAATATATTAAAAAGTGTTTTTCATTTATAGGGGGGGTGTCGCACTCAGAGGTTTGCTATGTGAAAGGGGTCACCAGTATAAAAGTTTGAGAACCACTGAATTAACCCCTCTGAAGCCTCAGGGAATGCAGGGGAGGAGGGATCTCCCTTGGTAGGGTTGGGAAGGAGGTAGGTGGTGTAGGATATTGCTCTTCTCATGTGATCCCTCCCCAGTGGCTAATTTTAAATGAAGCTACCCTCCCCTGACATGAATCTCCCTATGGCACTGAAATTAAATAGAGACTATAATTTGGCATTTGAGAAATTAAAGGGATGGTAGCCCTAATGGAAAAGCTAACAGCTTGGCTCTTCTGTAAGCCTCAAACTGCTGAATGAGCTTTAGGGTAGGGAAGGCTGTGCCTCTCAAACAGCCTGGCCCTGCCCCCTATCCAACCCCACCCACTTCCTGCCCCCAACTGCCTGCCCCCTCAGAATCCCGACCCATCCTGCTCCTTGTCCCTTCACTGTCCCACAGAGACTCCCCACCCCCAGGACCCTCCCCACTCCCTGTCCCCTGACTGCCCCGACCCCTATCCACACCCCCGCTGAGTCCTTACAGACCCCCAGAATGCCCACGATCCAACCCCCCAATTCCCTGTCCCCTGACTGCCCTCCGATTGCCCCTTCCAACCTCTGCCCCCCTCCCTGTCCCTTCCTGTCCCATGACTGTCCCCGGGACTCCCTGCCCCTTTTCCAACCCCCCAGGCCCTGGCCCCTTACCCCTGGCTCCCCCCTCACCCAGATCCTCAACAGTGGCACTGTCCCGAGCTCGCAGCCTCACCCCCTTATCACAGGGCTCTGAGCGGGGAGAGGCTCAGGCCCCGCTGGAGCCATGCGGCTGCAGCGATGTCCAGGGACGCTGCTGGATGCGCTGAGGCTGCGGGTGAGGAGCAGAGACGGGGCTGGGGAGGGAGCCTCAGCCATTCTCGTGGGGGCCCCTGCGGAGCCTGGGGCCTGGGGCAAATTGCCTCACTTGCCGCCTCCCCCCCCGGGCGGCCCTGGTATTGGTAATACAAAACTACAGTGAAGCTATCTCTGGTGGTTAGAGCAGGGGATTGAGAGTCAGGGCTCTTGGGTTCAATTCTCAGCTCTGACACTTTGTTATGTGTGACCATGGACAAGTCGCTTTACCTCTTTGGTCCAGATTCTGCTCTCATTCATACTGATGTAATCAGGTATTACACCATTCTTGAGTGAGATCAGAATCAGTCCCTCGGTGCTTCACTGCAGTGTGATTATAGTGATACTGACCCAGAAGGACGTAGGGCGAATTAGGGTACGTCTACACTACAAGACTATTTCGAATCTACTTAACTCGAATTTGTGGAATCGACCTTATGAAGTCGAATTTGTGTATCCACACTAAATACACTAATTCGACTGTCTGAGTCCACAGTAACGGGGCCAGCGTCGACTTTGGAAGCGGTGCACTGTGGGAAGCTATCCCACAGTTCCTGCACTCCCCGCTGCCCATTGCAATGCTGGGTAGAGCCCCCAATGCCTGCTGGGGGAAAAAATGTGTCGAGGGTGGTTTTGGGTAACTGTCATCATTGAACCGTCAATCACGCCCTCCCTCCCTGAAAGCGCCGGCGGGAAATCTGTTCGCGCCCTTCTCTGGTCGGTTACAGCGCGGACGCCACAGCACTGCGAGCATGGAGCCCGCTGCGATCATCGCTGCACTTATGGCCATTGTCAACTCCTCGCACCTTATCGTCCTCCTCTTCCACAGTCAGCTGCTGAGAAATCGGGTGAGGAGGCTCCGTCAGCGCGGTGAGGACAGGAAGTCACAGAGTGGCGCAGACCTCTCACAAAGCACGGGTACGACGCGCAGTGGAGATCATGGTGGCAATGGGTCAAGTTCATGGTGTGGAACGGCGATTCTGGGCCCGGGAAACAAGCACGGACTGGTGGGACCGCATAGTGCTGCAGGTCTGGGATGAATCACAGTGGCTGCGAAACTTCAGGATGCGTAAGGGCACTTTCCTTGAACTCTGTGACTTGCTGTCCCCTGCCCTGAAGCGCCAGGACACCCGGATGCGAGCAGCCCTGACTGTGCAGAAGCGAGTGGCCATAGCCCTCTGGAAACTTGCAACGCCAGACAGCTACCGGTCAGTAGCGAACCACTTTGGCGTGGGCAAATCTACCGTAGGGCTTGCTGTGATTCAAGTAGCCCACGCAATCGTTGAGCAACTGCTCTCAAAGGTAGTGACTCTAGGAAACGTCCAGGTCGTCAGAGATGGCTTCGCCACGATGGGATTCCCAAACTGCAGTGGGGCTATAGATGGGACTCACATCCCTATCCTGGGACCAGCCCACCAGGCCAGCCAGTACATTAACTGAAAGGGCTACTTTTCTCTGGTGCTGCAAGCACTGGTGGACCATAGGGGACGTTTTACCAACATCTACGTCGGGTGGCCGGGCAAGGTTCATGACGCGCGTGTGTTCAGGAACTCTGGTCTGTTTAAACGCCTCCAGGCAGGTAGTTTCTTCCCGGACCACAAAATAATGGTTGGGGATGTGCAGATGCCTACAGTGATCCTCGGGGACCCAGCCTACCCGCTAATGCCCTGGCTCATGAAGCCCTATACAAGCGCCTTGGACAGTGAGAAGGAACTCTTCAACTACCGGCTGAGCAAGTGCAGAATGGTGGTGGAGTGTGCTTTCGGACGTCTCAAGGGGAGATGGCGGAGCTTACTGACTCGCTCGGACCTCAGCGAAAAAAATATCCCCGTTGTTATTGCTGCTTGCTGTGTGCTCCACGATCTCTGTGAGAGCAAGGGGGAGACCTTTATGGCGGGATGGGAGGTTGAGGCAAATCGCCTGGCTGCTGATTACGCTCAGCCAGACAGCCGTGGCGATAGAAGATCCCAGCGGGAAGCGCTGTGCATCCGGGAGGCTTTGAAAGCTAGGTTCCTCGGAGAGCAGGGTAACCTATGACTGTCCACTTGATTTACAGAGAAGCTGAACCTGAGCCTGTTTCAGTGACTGTTGACTTCGATCTGCGGTTACATACCCCGTTCTCCAGGTTTCCCCCCTTCCAACACACGTTTTAAAATAAATTTAATGGAACACTGATTATTAACAAAGTTTTCTTTAATTATGAATTCCTGTTCTAGGGTTGAAACATGGACGCAGACTGTGGTGGGTACGGTGTGCACTGATGTACATATCCAGGCCTCAAAATTAACACCTCACCATCATGAATGGGGCAATTCACCCCTTCAGAGCTGTTCTTCCATGTTCTCTGCAGACACAGATGTCTCTGCATCAGTTGCACTTGGTTCTTTTTAGCAGTTATGGTTGTAAAGAAAATCTCTGAGAGTCTTACCTTTTGTTAAAAAATGGAAGCAGAGATTCTGGAGAACAAGACAGTAACTTCAGAGAGGTGCTGGTATGATTGGTGCAGGGGTGCATACCAACTGTATCTGAGACCTCTCTAGCATCACACACACTGGCAATGTGGATGCTTTAGAGGAAGTTGCAAAGGGCACTAAAATGCACCTGCTCCAATTTGCAATGCTAAAGTGACAGGGAGGGGAAATTCTCCCACAGCTCTTTGAATACCTTAAGGAGTAAGGGGGGTTAGTAAAGTTGCTGGTTGAGCTCTAGACCGGGCAGTGAACTTTGCACATGCATGCGCACAACCATTTTGTGTAAGGGGCCTTGGATTCTGCCTGTCTCAACCTGGTCATACTTTGGCTCAGTGCCGGTTTCACATTCTTCACACCATGTGAGGTGGAGGAGAAAATGAGCAGGGGGATCTCAAATAGGCAGGAAATCTGAGTTCTGTTCCCAGCTCTTCCACTGATGTGCAGTGTGATTGTGAGCAGACTATGGTCTTGCTTTGTACCTCAGTTTCCCTATTAATGAAATGATGATGATAATAATACCCCCCTCACACAAGCGACATGGTGATTTATTAACATAAGAACATAAGAATGGCTGTACCGGGTCAGACCAAAGGTCCATCCAGCCCAGTATCCTGTCTACCGACAGTGGCCAATGCCAGGTGCCCCAGAGGGAGTGAACCTAACAGGCAATGATCAAGTGCTCTCTCTCGTGCCATCCATCTCCATCCTCTGACAAACATAGGCTAGGGACACCATTCCTTACCTATCCTGGCTAATAGCCATTTATGGACTTAACCACCATGAATTTATCCAGTTCTCTTTTAAACGCTGTTATAGTCCTAGCGTTCACAACCTCCTCAGGCAAGGAGTTCCACAAGTTGACTGTGCACTGCGTGAAGAAGAACTTCCTTTTATTTGTTTTAAACCTGCCGCCTATTAATTTCATCTGGTGACCCCTAGTTCTTGTATTAAGGGAATAAGTAAATAACTTTTTCTTATCCACTTTCTCCACATCACTCATGATGTTATATACCTCTATCGTATCCCCCCTTAGTCTCCTCTTTTCCAAGCTGAAGAGTCCTAGCCTCTTTAATCTTTCCTCATATGGGACCCTCTCCAACCCCCTAATCATTTTAGTTGCCCTTTTCTGAACCTTTTCTAGTGCCAGTATATCTTTTTTGAGATGAGGAGACCACATCTGTACACAGTATTTGAGATGTGGGCATACCATTGATTTATATAAGGGCAATAATATATTCTCAATCTTATTTTCAGTCCTCTTTTTAATGATTCCTAACATCCTGTTTGCTTTTTTGACCGCCGCTGCACACTGTGTGGACATCTTCAGAGAACTATCCACGATGACTCCAAGATCTTTTTCCTGACTCGTTGTAGCTAAATTAGCCCCCATCATATTGTATGTATAGTTGGGGTTATTTTTTCCAATGTGCATTACTTTACATTTATCCACATTAAATTTCATTTGCCATTTTGTTGCTCAATCACTTAGTTTTGTGAGATCTTTTTGAAGTTCTTCACAGTCTGCTTTGGTCTTAACTATCTTGAGCAGTTTAGTATCATCTGCAAACTTTGCCACCTCACTGTTTATCCCTTTCTCCAGATCATTTATGAATAAGTTGAATAGGATTGGTCTGAGGACTGACTATCAGGGAACACCACTAGTTATCCCTCTCCATTCTGAGAATTTACCATTAATTCCTACCCTTTGTTCCCTGTCTTTTAACCAGTTCTCAATCCATGAAAGGACCTTCCCTTTTATCGCATGACAGCTTAATTTACGTAACAGCCTTTGCTGAGGGTCCTTGTCAAAGGCTTTCTGGAAATCTTAGTACACTATGTCCACTGGATCCCCCTTGTCCACATGTTTGCTGACCCCTTCAAAGAACTCTAATAGATTAGTAAGACACGATTTCCCTTTACAGAAACCATGTTGACTATTGCTCAACAGTTTATGTTTTTCTATGTGTCTGACAATTTTATTCTTAACTATTGTTTCAACTAATTTGCCCGGTACCGACATTAGACTTACTGGTCTGTAATTGCCGGGATCACCTCTAGAGCCCTTTTTAAATATTGATGTTACATTAGCTAACTTCCAGTCATTGGGTACCGAAGCTGATTTAAAGGACTGGTTACAAACCTTAGTTAATAGTTCTGCAACTTCACATTTGAGTCCTTTCAGAACTCTTGGGTGAATGCCATCTGGTCCCGGTGACTTGTTAATGTTGATTTTATCAATTAATTCCAAAACCTCCTCTAGTGACACTTCAATCTGTGACAGTTCCTCAGATATGTCACCTACAAAAGCTGGCTCAGGTTTGGGAATCTTCCTAACATCCTCAGCCATGAAGACTGAAGCAAAGAATCCATTTAGTTTCTCTGCAATGACTTTATCGTCTTTAAGCTCTCCTTTTTTATCTCAATCATCAAGGGGCCCCACAGGTTGTTTAGCAGGCTTCCTGCTTCTGATGTACTTAAAAAACATTTTGTTATTACCGTTGGAGTTTTTGGCTAGCTGTTCTTCAAACTCCTCTTTGGTTTTTCTTGTTACACTCTTGCACTTAATTTGGCAGTGTTTATGCTCCTTTCTATTTGCCTCACTAACACTAGGATTTGACTTCCACTTTTTAAAGGAAGTCTTTTTTTCTCTCACTGCTTCTTTTACATGGTTATTAAGCCACAGTGGCTCTTTTTTAGTTCTTTTACTGTGTTTCTTAATTTGGGGTATACATTGAAGTTGGGCCTCTATTATGGTGTCTTTAAAAAGCACCCATGCAGCTTGCAGGGATTTCACTTTAATCACTGTACCTTTTAACTTCTGTTTAACTAACCCCCTGATTTTTGCATAGTTCCCCCTTTTGAAATTAAATGCCACAGTATTGGGCTGTTGAGATGTTCTTCCCACCACAGGGATGTTGAATGCTATTGTATTATGGTCACTATTTCCAAGCGGTCCTGTTATAGTTACCTGTTGGACCAGCTCCTGTGCTCCACTCAGGATTAAATCTAGAGTTGCCTCTCCCGTGGTGAGTTCCCATACCAGCTGCTCCATGAAGCAGTCATTTAAAGTATTGAGAAATTTTATCTCTGCATTTCTTCCTGAAGTGAAATGTTCCCAGTCAATATGGGGATAATTGAAATCCCCCACTATTATTAAGTTCTTAATTTTGATAGCCTCTCCAATTTCCCATAGCATTTCATCATCACCATCACTGTCCTGGTCAGGTGGTTGATAATAGATCCCTAATGTTATATTCTTATTAGAGCATGAAATTTCTATCCATAGAGATTCTATGGAACATGTGTTGTGTATTTGGTTGTCATGGGTTTTGTTACTATGGCAACTGAGTTAGACTATTAAGGGATAGCTCAGCCGGGCTGAGGGAGCTCTCTGTATATCTGTAAATAAAATGGAGGTTTTGGTTAGCTGCCTGCTCTCTGGCCTCAAGTGATTGCTTCCTACACCGGCTGCCCCAAGGATATCACACTGGCGACGAGGGTGAGACTCCGGTGCTGCTCCAGTAACAGAAGGAAGTAGAAGTTAAGGTAAAGAACAAACAAAGAAAAAAAGCTGCTTTTTTGCACTGACAGTGAAAGTGAAACTAAAAATCATGGCTACTCTGACCAGGCCCCTGGAGCCTTTTGATGAGAATACAGAGCAGTGGCATGTGTATACTGAGCGTTTTGAGCTTTTTGGTATTGCAAATGACATTACAGAAGCGAAGAAGGTGCCAATATTCTTAACTGTTGTAGGGGCTAAAACCTACTCTCTGCTACGCAGCTTACTGCACCCTGTTAAGCCTGAGACTAAATCTTACAGTGACATTGTGGAAATCCTGGGGTCTCATTTCTCCCCCAAACCACTGGTAATTGCTGAAAGATATAGGTTCCACAAAAGAGACCAAAAGGAAGATGAAACAGTTGTACAATTTGTAGCCATTTTAAAAAAGCTAGCAGAACACTGTGAATTTAAAGAGATGTTAAATGATGCCCTGCGTGACAGGTTAGTGTGTGGCCTCTGCAGTGAAGCTATACAGAAGCGCCTACTGACAGAGGCTCAGCTTACCTTACAGAAGGCTGTTGATATTGCTGTCTCCATGGAACTGGCTACAAGGGAGGCACAATACATCGGTGTATCCCCTAGGGTGCAAAAAGTGTCACAAGAACTGACCCACAAAACGGTGCAGAGTCAAGAATGTTACCGCTGTGGTAAGCTGGGTCACCAGGCATCAGAATGCTGGTGTAAGGACCTGGTGTGTCGACACTGTGGCAAAAAGGGACACATTGAGTATGCCTGTAAACAAAAGAAAAAGAGGCCTGTGGTCTGGCCGACAAAAAGAGGAACCTTGCATACCCTAGAGCAGACCCAGGATGATCAAGGTGACACCTCCTCACAAGAGGAAGTGGCACTGCATGTTTTGTCTTTGGCAGCGGGCTCACATGAATACTGGGTAACCCCCTTATTGGAGGGCAAACCTATACGCATGGAACTAGACACCGGTGCAGCTGTCTCGCTGGTTCCTGAGACTGTGTATAAGGAAAAGCTACAGCATCTTCCGCTTAAGGCAACAAAAACTGTTCTGAAGATGTATACAGGTGAAGCTGTACCCATGTTGGGCACTATTGATGTTAAGGTGGAGCTCAATGGACAGGCGGCTAAATTGCCACTGTTTGTGGTGAGAGGTGACTACCCAGCCTTAATGGGTAGGTCTTGGCTTGGGAAGATTCAGCTGAACTGGGCAGAAGTGCACCGGATGACTAAAGAAGAAACCAGTCTAACCCCTATACTAAGGAAACATGCTGCTGTTTTTGGAGATGATTTGGGAAGTATGAAGTGTGACATTGAACATTAAACCTGGCAGTCCTCCAAAATATCTGAAAGCCCGAACTGTGCCATATGCCATCAGGCCAAAAGTTGAAGCAGACCTGGAGCGCCTGGTCACCAATGGAGTCCTAATACCAGTTACCCATAGCTCATGGGCCACTCCTATCGTTCCAATCGTGAAGAAAGATGGCTCTCTCCGGATTTGCGGTGATTTTAAAGTCACTGTCAACCCAGTGTTGTGTGCAGAGCAATACCCGCTTCCCCGCATCGATGACCTCTTCGCAGGCCTGGCTGGGGGACAAAAGTTCAGTAAGATTGATCTGAGTCAAGCATATTTACAGATGCACGTCGATGAAAAGTCCCAAGAGCTGTTGACTATTGTGACTCATAAGGGGCTTTATCGATACTGTCGCCTACCCTTCGGAATCACATCGGCTCCCGCCCTGTTCCAGAGGGCTACGGACCAGATCTTGTGTGGCTTGTCAGGAGTTCAGTGCTATCTGGATGATATCCTGGTCACTGGAAGAAATGAAGAGGATCACTTAAAGAATTTAGAGGCTACCCTACAAAGACTGGAAGAGTATGGCCTACGAGTTCGCAAAGACAAGTGTGAATTCTTCAAGCCCTCTGTTGAATATTTGGGACACATCATCGATTCTGCAGGTCTTCATAAGGCCCCTGCAAAAGTTAAAGCTATTGTGGAGGCTCCCCCACCTCGAAATGTAAGCCAGCTGCGCTCATTTCTAGGACTACTGAACTATTACGGGAAGTTCATCTCACAGTTAGCCACACTGCTAAAACCACTTCATGAGCTCCTTGGGCAGAACAAGGCCTGGAAGTGGACTGAAGCCTGTGATGTTGCATTTAACAAAGCTAAGGATGCATTGTTAAATTCTGAAGTTCTAACGCACTTTGATCCATCCTTACCCTGCAATTGGCCTGCGATGCTTCCCTTATGGAGTGGGAGCGGTCGTGTCACACATTATGCCTTCGGGAGAAGAAAGACCTATTGCTTTTGCTTCACGCACTCTAAGCAAAGCAGAAACTAACTACGCCCAAATCGAACGTGAGGCATTAGGAATTGTTTTTGGAATTAGGAAGTTTCATCAGTACCTGTTTGGGCGAAAGTTTACTCTTCTTACAGACCATCGACCTCTGACATCAATTTTTGGACCCTACACAGGCATTCCCCCATTAGCTGCTAGTCGTATGCAACGTTGGGCATTGATACTTTCTGCACACACATATGAAATCAAATATCGGAAATCCACTCTGCACGGCAATGCAGATGGCCTCTCAAGGTTGCCTTTACCGGTCAAACATCAAGGTAGTGCCCAAAAGGAAATCTTCTACTTTGAACAGGTAGAGAATACACCCATCACTGCTACTCAGATAAAGAAGGCAACCCGCGTTGACCCAGTATTATCCCAAGTTATGGACCTGGTGATGCATGGAAAATCTCGACAAACCTCTCCGGTCTCACCCGACCTTGTTCCCTACATGTCCAGGTGGACGGAGTTATCGGTCCAATCTGGTTGTTTGTTGTGGGGGAGGCGTGTCATTATTCCACCACCACTGAGATCACAGATGTTAGAACAGCTACATTCCGGTCACTGTGGAATAGTGCGCATGAAGGAAATTGCACGAAGCTATTTTTGGTGGCCTAGATTGGACAGTGCTATTGAAGAGAAGGCAAAAGCTTGTATGTCATGTCAGGGTGTAAGAAATGCACCCCAGTGGGCACCCCTACACCCATGGGACTGGCCTGAAAACCCGTGGCAACCTATTCACGTTGACTTTGCTGGCCCCCTTGAAGGAAGCATGTTCTTGGTGGCAGTAGATGCCCATTCTAAATGGCCAGAAGTCTCTATAATGCAGTCCACTACTGCAGAGAGTACTATCCAAAAACTACAAGGACTCTTTAGTCGTTTTGGTCTGCCAGAACAACTTGTGAGTGACAACGGACCGCAGTTCGTCTCTCAGGAGTTTCAAAATTTTATGAAGGCAAATGGGATACACCACATCACGTCAGCACCATATCATCCGTCCACCAACGGATTAGCTGAAAGATTTGTGCAGACAATGAAAAACGCTTTGAAATCAGCAAAGGGACAACACTCCATTCAAAAGCGTCTGGATACCTTCTTACTTTCCTATAGAAACACACCTCATGCTACGACCCAGGCTTCCCCAGCCTTTCTAATGATGGGACGACAGCTGCGCACTTGCTTTGATCTGCTGAAACCTTCTGAACCCAGACAAACTGTGCAACGTCAGCAGCAATATCAAGTCATCAGACGGGCACCCAGAGCAAAAGACCGAACCTTTAGCCCAGGACAGCCAGTTTTGGCTCGGAATTATACTTCCAGAGCTAAATGGGTCCCGGCCACAGTCATCACTCAAACAGGACCTGTTTCCTATACAGTCTGGACTGCAGAGAATCTTACCTGGCGGCGACATGTAGATCAGCTGTTGCCAGGTCATGCCAGTCTTCAGGACCCATCTGCAGTTGAGGGGTCTGACTTCACCCCTCCTGGTGAGACACCGAATCATGAGTCACCTGTTCCTGACTGTTCTCCTCCATTACTGCCGGCAGCTGAGACACCCCTTTGCCCAGCACGAGCTGATACCACCTCCTCACCTATTCGTGCTGCGGACCTTGAGCCCCTAGTACTTTCAGGTGCAACAACACCAGAAGTTCGCCGTAATCCACCTAGAGACAGAAGGCCTTCTCATCGGCTGGATGAACCCACGGGTGAACCCACGGGTATGGGGCAAAATAATCCCCAGGGTTTAGCCGGGAATGGAGGCAGTCTACCCTCCTTCTCTAGTTTAGTGTGTGTTTTATTTAGGGGATGCTCTTATTGGGGGGGGAGGAATATGTTGTGTATTTGGTTGTCATGGGTTTTGTTACTATGGCAACTGAGTTAGACTATTAAGGGATAGCTCAGCCGGTTTCAACCGGCTGAGGGAGCTCTCTGTATATCTGTAAATAAAATGGAGGTTTTGGTTAGCTGCCTGCTCTCTGGCCTCAAGTGATTGCTTCCTACACCGGCTGCCCCAAGGATATAACAACATGTGGATTCACTTAAGATTTTTACTTCATTTGATTCTACATTTTCTTTCACATATAGTACCACTCCCCCCCCGCACGACTTGTTCTGTCCTTCCGATATATTTTGTACCCCGGAATGATTGTGTCCCATTGATTGCTCTCAGTCCACCAGGTTTCTGTGATGCCTATTATATCAATATCCTCCTTTATCACAAGGCACTCTAGTTCACCCCTCTTATTATTTAGACTTCTAGCATTTGTGTACAAGCACTTTAAAAACTTGTCACTGTTTATTTGTCTGCCCTTTTTTGATGTGTCAGATTCTTTTTTATGTGAATGCTTATCATCTGATCTGGCCCTTACATTATCCTCTTCCATCCTCTGCTCCTGACTATAACCTGGAGATTCTCTATCATTAGACTCTCCCCTAAGAGAAGTCTCTGTCCGATCCACATGCTCCTCTGCAGCAGTCGGCTTTCCCCCATCTCCTAGTTAATTAATTATTAATAAATGTCTGTAAAGTGCTGTGAAATCCTCAGACAAAAGGTGTCACAAAGGAACATCATTAAAAGAACAGAGTGAGACTCCTCATTTATTGTGTGATGTTAATGATTAATCAATATGTTATATTACATATATTACAGGAATACAGTGTTAATCAGAGTTGATTTGTAGGATTATCAAAGTATAAGGTTGATCAGTATTTAGAGGAACTATGTAGTAGACATGAATAAGATAAGCTGAAACACAAAGAACCTGCTGGATGAGGCCTACAAGACTTTAGCTTAGCTATTTTAAGCCTTGGGGACAAGAAATGATGGCGCAAGTCAATGACCAAGAAATAACCCAAAAGATTATGGGAAAGAGGTACCAACTGGTAATATTACAAAAGTATAGCTGGGAAGATTAGATTTAAATTATAAAATGCTGTAACCAGAAGTATTGTCTCCAACATGTGCCTTAACCGCAAGATAAAGGTGGTACGTCAATGGTAGCAAGCCCCTACCCAGCCGGTAGAATTCGGGATCCCTTGTGTTTCCATGGGACACAGACCAATAAGAAAGGGAGGGTTGATACTTTCATGTACATGCACAGAATGTAGGTATAGACAGAATCACAGTATAAAAAAGGGTGCTCAGAGCAGGAAAACTGAGCTTCCTACGGGCAACTCCAGCAGGAACCATTCCCGTACTGATGATCAATCCACGTGAGGGCGAGCAGGCTCTGACACCATCTAGGAGGATGTGAGTATGTCTCTAGGTATAACTGGTACATTATACTTATCTTTAGGAATTGTATATGCTGTGACATTTATAGCTTTGTTGGTAACTTTAATAAAACTACTAGAAGATCGATGCTATTATAACTGTATGTGTTATTTGCCTATGGTTTCATGTGTTTCTATGAACTCTAGCTCCAGAACGAACAGAGAGAACTCTGTTGAGCTTGAGACTGTAGCCACCAGAGCCGAACCCACTGAAGTATGATTCACATTAAATAGAATAAAAGGCTACAGCTGCTCATGCTACTTGGCTCCAATCCAGTGGGTTTTAAGAGGCCACAGGGAGACTTGTTAGAATTTAAATGGACTGAATATGTCTTTGAGCCTCCAGAATAATGAGTTTTTCCCGTTCTTTACCATTTTGGATCTAGATGAAATGCTGTTCAGTCAGATACAAAAAATGCTACCCAAATTTCATAAGCTACATTCTATTGACATATCAAGCTCTCAAGGGCTGTACCTAATTTCTAATTGTCCCTGTCTGCCAGGGAACTCTGGGATGCAGTATGTCTTCTTGATCTCTCCCTCAGCTGCACCATCCCCAGCATAGGTCAGCTAGGTGCAACCTACTTCACAGCTGTTAGTGTGTTCTTGGACAAAGGCCCAGGAGCCAGACATTTGAATCCAATCTCTGTCACGGACCCCTTCTGGGGTAGGGGTGTCTATCTGTGGCAGGAAGAAAATGTGTATTTGATTAGGGATCAGAAATGTTCTCCCTGAGCCTGATTAAATGGAGTGTTTCAGTCCGGCCTGTTGCTATGAGGGGGTCAGAGCTGGCCAGGGGCCGAGTCAGGGATGGGGCAGGAGCCGGGTTGGGCACAGGCATTGCTAGCCAGGGGCTGGGGGTCACAGTTACTTCCGTCTGCGAGAGCCAGCCAGCTGCAAAAATAGGGTGTGGGGGGCAGAGGGGCTGCCTCCCCGCAGTACCGTGCGACTCAGTGCCCGCTTCCCAGGCATGTGCTGTTAAAGGTGTCCGAGTGCCTAGGCGAGGCAGTTCTTCCCTGTCCCATGGGATGTACTGAGGGATGTAAAGGAGACTCAGTTCAGTGGAATAGTTTACATTCACCACCACCCCACAAATTATCATTGTCACCCCTGCCTTAGTGTTTAAGAGAATCTCTCTCCTTTTCTATGTCTGCATACAGTCTTGTAGTTATCCACACTTTTGTCATAGCTGCTGCTGTTCTCATTGCCTGCCTTGGGCTACCCTTTTCTTGTAATTCACTGTCAATGTGGTTTCACCCCTGTAAATTTATTTATTTTTGTTATTCTTAGCACTTAGTCATGTACCTTTGTTAACATTGTGCAACTGGATGGCTTGCTGGATTTTTATTGCAAATAATCACAGAAAATATTGATAGTTGCTAGTAGCTTCAGCAACCACATCTCACAGTGTTTTTAGTGTGGCACTTCCTGTTTGTATTTGCAACACTGCTATGTACACTCTTGCTAGTTCAATGAGAGCTAGTGTGAATATGTGTCCATGAATAAGGGAATCCCAACCCTAGCTTATAGTGCAGAGCTTTCATTTGAACTGGTGTTGCCGGCTCAAAGAGCCCAAGGCGGAGCAACAGCAGGGTTCGTTGCCCGGTGTGCGTTGCACTAATTAACACACCAGGGTGGAGAAGCAAAACCAGGTTTATTTGAGCCCAAATAAGGTGCCAGGGAGAAAAAGCATTCTCAAATCCTGCACACCCGCACGCAGGCGGGGTCCCAGCATTTATACCCCCCTTGTTTGTGTAAGCCTTTTGTTTGGTTTTCCCCCTCACCCCTCCCTTCCCAACCGCAGTTACTTTAAACATTACATCTCAGCGTGTTAGAAAAGTTCCCATTCGCATGCTTATCTTTGGCCATGTCAGCCCAGGCGCATGTAGACTTTTCTCCCCCCTCCCCCCCTCCTCCCTGCCGCTTTTGCTGTTTCAAACTCCTGCATCTGCAAGCTGAGACAGCTGACAGTTACACATTTTGCTTGCTGTCTGTTAGCATCTTAGGCTGGTTAAAGTTCACAGCATGGAAGACCTCTGGTTCACTCAGGCCTGCAGTCACAACTTTGGTTTACTTAGGCCTAGTGACACCAACAATTCCCCCCTTTGAGAATACTCAACAAACTTTTGGCGAGTTTTCTCAAACTTTAAAGACAAAAAGCAATGAAGCAAGCTCTGCAAAAATATTTACAACTGCTCTTTTGAGCTTAGTCACCCCCAACCCAAGAATGAACGCATGGACAAAAGAGTGGAATGTTCATTTAACAACTAAGGGATTGGGGCACTGACTATAAATCAGGTAGGTATACCAAGTGGTTTAATTTCCCAGATGTCTCGGTGAATAATTCAGTCCCATATGCATGCTCCCCAGGACCCAGCAGGATTCGGTATGTGGGAGCCCACACCCACCCTAACTGGTCCATATGCTCGGAAGGAGCACTGTGAATGTCCACACTTCCATCCAGAAAGTGTCCAAGTATGTCTCCATGACCACAGATCAGATGGTACTCCTGATGCATCTGTAAGGGCAGTGGGCCAAGTTTTGTGCTCAAGATCACTCGGAATGGCCAGCAGCTGGTCATTCAGGAAATTCTGAATTTCTAAACATACTAGATCCCACTGCAATGCCTTCCCAGCCTCAGTGATATTCAATACCATCTCTGTCAGTAACTTCTGGGTCATAGAACTAAGGGTGGAAATGACATGTAACTCACCAACTTCAGCCTGTACTTAAGATAGCTGAGCTTCAAAAATAAGGCTAGGGGCCTTTTCTAGTTGGCCCAATTTCTTATCACATTCTTGGCTTTTAAGATATTGGCCCTAGCCCACAGGGATCTGCTCAATTCTCTTTCTTTCCAGAGGAAATAACCCAGGCCCTCTGTTGTGCTAATCTAATGGCAGCCCCTTGTGAGCAATCTGGGTATGTAGAAGTGATTTGAAAACCTGATAAGGGCAATGTCATTTAAAATCCAATTAGGGAGGGCAGTACATACTGAAGGATTTAACCTAAACACAGGGTGCAGCCTGTAGAATAAACCCCAAAATCCAATCAATACCATGTTCCCAAGCATGGGTCCCACAAATTTTTCCTGCCAGTGTATAATTCTTTGTTTCTTCACCAGGGTCAGTTCTCAATGTCCTTTTTAGTCAGGAATTCCTGGACTTTGGCAATGTCAGTGGAGTGAGTGTTTCTTCTTCTTTCCCGAAGCAGTCGTGGTTCAGCATCCTACAGGGGAGATTACCAGGACATCACCCTGTAATGATTCTGCTTCTTCTAGAAAAGTTCAAAGGCACAGTAGGTCTGTCAGTGGACAAGGGAGAGGTTACGAGCATGTCACCTTGTCCTTTTTCCCTGCTGTCCAGAAGCACAGTAGAACTAGAAGAAAGAATAGGCTAATCATCAGTAGGAAAATTCTCCTGAGGTGGAGGGGTCTTTTTGCAGTGAGAATCATGGGTCCAGGCAGTCAGTCTTTGGCACTTCATAGTGGGGTTGGTAGTCAACAGGACTTGGAAAGGGCCTTTCCAGCATAGAGCCAAGACAGTCTTTCGTTGATGGATCTTTATGTAGACCCAGTCTCCTGGTTCCAACGAGTGGCAGGGTTGCACAGGATCCTTCGGTAGTGCTTCCTTCACCTGTGTATAAAAAGACTTAACACATTTCATTAGTGCCTGACAATACTTAAGCATTATGTTATCCATCAAATGAATGTCCATCTGAGCTAGGGTTAGTGGGGGTGCAGCTGGTAGTCGCATTGGGCATCCTGTCAAAATTTCATGAGGGCTGAGTCCAGTTTTTCAATTGGGAATGGCTCTCATACTCATCAGTGCCAAAGGAAGGGCATCTGGCCAATTTAAGTTTGTCTCAGCACAAATCTTGGCCAGTTTATTTTTAGCATGTTAGCTATTCTTTTTCTCAGTTAACTCGTTCTTTTTCCTTTTCCCATTTTTGGCTTCTTTAACCTATAAAGGAAACTTTTACTTATACACCTTTTGTTAACAATGAACACATACACAGTACATTAGTCTTATTTAATGTATGCCACATATACCCTTTCACTAAAATAACCTTATTACAGAGCTTTAGAACAACAAGCCAGGACAAGCACACCCACTTTGATGAGTTCATTTAATACAACCTTTAGTCCAATAGCTTTCCACCATCCCCAGCCCTCTGGCTAGAAGTCTGAGGTAGCCAGAAGGATCCCATGTACAATATGGGGAGTGGGTTAACTTTCCATGTCCTTGTTTTTAAAGACTGTTAGTATGCAAATTTTAATAACAATTTTCACTTAGAAGATTTGGCCAATGTAGTTTCTTTCCCAAACACTTTGTATTCTAAGTTGAACAGAACCAGTATCTGCATTTTAATCCAACCCTTCCACTTGATTTCAAATTAAACACATCAATTCTGGCCACAAGACAAACACCACAAGACAGAACATAGAACACAAAACATAATTTTTATTCTGTTAGTAAATGCATGGTATGTTGAATGCTGTTCAGCTGGCATTAGTTTTCTTTGATTACCTGAAAGACAAAAACAGAGGTCTATCCCTTCTGGGCAGTCAATCATTACTTAAAATATACAAATACTCTTGTTGATTTTAGGCAAAACAGGGGAATTACCCCATATTTTCTTTGCCGGAATTTATTTACAAACATTTCAAAGACACCAAAAACTTTTCTCTTTAGCATTTTTACAAAGTTCAACTGCTGTTCCCTCCAGCAACTACAGAGTTAACTTTTCACTTTCCCTTAAAAATCACTTGCTTTTCCCTTAAATCACTTGCTTGCCTTTCAACAGCCACTTACCAATTAAAATCACCATTCCAAATATCCTCCTGAGTATTTGAAATACTCATGCTTACTTACTCCTTCTTTCCACTACACCCTCAGAAGTTTCCAACCTGTTCTCCAATCTCTCTGTCTGTTGCCTGCCTGCCTGGGCCCGATCCTGCTTTTCTCACTGAATCGTTACTTCCATGGGCATCCACTACCAGTTTAGCTAGGAGGGTGGGCTTCTCAACTAGCCCCCACCCTTCTGGTCTTTTCCCTAAAACATTTCTACTCACAAGACTACCCGAGTCCTCCCTAGTAAGGCTTGCCACCTGGGCAAAAATACATGGCCATTGCGTAAAGGCCATTTACTTAACACATAATCCAAACCCCTTTAGGGGGTCTACCCAGAGATCCACCCATTTGTCTGCTGACACTTAAACAGAAAAGAAAATTACACAGAGAGCAGAGAAAATTACAGTCTAAGCCAGATTTTTCTACTTCTATTACATTGTCCGTTACAGGGGGCGGGACAGAAGGATCCCAATACAACCTCAAAGCTTCATCGCACACATGGCTTCCACCCTGAGGAATTACGAACGAGAAGTTCAGTTCCGCCCACACACTTAACGCCCAAATGAACAGAGCAGAAAAACAACAGTAACCGGTTAAACAGAACAGAACCAAAACCAGATAGTATTTCCTTATTCTATTAGGGCTCACCTTTAATCATACAATTCTTATCACATAACACCAACAATACTAAACAAAGCAAACATAAAATAAAGATAAAACAGATAGATGGTGTAAATTCTGCAGGGCTCCCCCATTCTTAATTACTCACCAAACTGTGACAAATTTCTGTTACCAATTTATCCCTCATGTCAGGTGATCAGACTGACACTGCATATAATCAAATTTTAAAGCTTCATTAAAAATAATAAAACAACAATGGAGAGTGTTGGGAACGCTCCCACATCACTCAGGAAGAATATAAATGCTCCAAGCCTTAAGCCACTTTAATACTCACATGTCTCACTGGAAAGTTAAGCTTTGCAAATGTAATTTCAGTTCTGTAACTTGTATTGCCTTTGGTTTGCCTCTGTCTCTATTTTCCACAACCAGCTGGGGCTGAAAGCAGTTTTTCTTTGCACTTAGCATAGTCTGTGCTGGTTCTTGACCTTGAACACAAAACAACTTTTCATCTCTGGGACAAGCTGAATTTCAAATTAACCCGTTCCTAGACAAATTGCTCACACTGTGTCAGAGGCTCTTCTTTGGTGATTAAAAGCTCCTCTGAGATATATGATCTTATCTAGATTGAAGATACCTTCTAATGGGCATTGTTTAGATGGATTTTCACGCATGTGAAGATTCCAATTCTCTAAATACCTGCAGGTTTTAGGACCATAATGTACATACATGTACTATGCTGGGGTACCCTTAGGGGGTGAGGTGGAAAGTTTAGACTGTCCCTTACCCATTTTCCACTTACACACACAGAGAGGGTGCCCTGTCCGCACTAGCGGCTCATAAACTAAGGATCTCTCCCTACAGGACACTCACACAGGAGAGACTAACGGGGATGACCATGACTCTCCTACACCTCCTTTCAGCAAAGAGCGTCGGCTAGTCTCTGGGAGACGGCGCCGCTTACTCTGATTGCATCCAGTGAGATGATCATAGAATCATAGAATTCGAGATCAGAAGGGACCATTATGATCATCTAGTCTGACCTCCTGCAAGATGCAGGCCACATAAGCCAATCCACCCACTCCTTAAGCAAGCGACCCCTGCCCCATGCTTCGGAGGAAGGCGAAAAACCTCCAGGACCACTGCCAATCTACCCTGGAGGAAAATTCCTTCCCGACCCCAAATATGGCGGTCAGCTGAACCCCGAGCATGCGGGCAAGACTCTCCAGCCATACCCTCTGGAAAAAGGCTAACAATATCCTATCATTGACCCATTGTACTAATTACCAGTGTGGCACTTAATTGACCTATTGACTACGCCCGTTATCCTATCATACCATCCCCTCCATAAACTTATCTAGCTTAAAGTCATGGAGGTCCTTCGCCCCCACTGTTTCCTTCGGTAGGCTGTTCCAGAATTGCACTCCTCTGATGGTTAGAAACCTTCGTCTAATTTCAAGCCTAAATTTCCTGACTGACAATTTATATCCGTTTGTCCTCGTGTCCACATTAGCACTGAGCTGAAATAATTCCTCTCCTTCCCTGGTGTTTATCCCTCTGATATATTTAAAGAGTGCAATCATATCTCCTCTTATCCTTCTTTTGGTTAAGGAAAACAAACCGAGCTCCTCAAGTCTCCTTTCATACGACAGGCTTTCCATTCCTCGGATCATTCTAGTAGCCCTTCTTTGTACCCGTTCCAGTTTGAATTCATCCTTCTTAAACATGGGAGACCAAAACTGCACACCATACTCCAAATGAGGTCTCACCAACGCCTTATATAACGGGACTAGCACCTCCTTATCCCTACTAGAAATACCTCGCCTAATGCATCCCAAGACCACATTAGCTTTTTTAACGGCCACATCACATTGCCTACTCATAGTCATCCTACGATCAACCAGGACTCCTAGGTCCTTCTCCTCCTCCGTTACTTCCAACTGGTGCGTCCCCAGCTTATAACTAAAGTTCTTGTTAGTCATCCCTAAATGCATAACCTTACACTTCTCACTATTGAATTTCATCCTGTTACTAATACTCCAGTATACAAGGTCATCCAAATCTCCCTGGAGGATATCCCTATCCTTTTCCGAATTTGCAATACCTCCCAACTTGGTGTCATCCGCAAACTTTATCAGCCCACTCCTACTCTTGGTTCCCAGGTCAGCGATAAATAGATTGAATAAAATTGGACCCCAAACCGAACCTTGAGGAACTCCACTGGTAACCCCCCTCCAACCCAACAGTTCCCCCTTCAATATGACCCTCTGCAGTCTCCCCTTTAACCAGCTCCTTATCCACCTCTGGATTTTCATTTCGATCCCCATCTTTTCCAATTTAACCAGTAATTCCTCATGCGGTACCGTATCAAACGCCTTACTGAAATCAAGATATATTAGATCCACCGCATTTCCCTTGTCTAAAAAATCTGTTACTTTCTCAAAGAAGGAGATCAGGTTGGTTTGGCACGATCTACCTTTTGTAAATCCATGCTGTAATTTGTCCCAGTTGCCATCGGCCTCATGCTCCGTAACCACTCTCTCCTTTAAAATTTTTTCCATGATTTTGCATACTACAGATGTTAAACTAACAGGCCTGTAGTTACCCGGGTCACTTTTTTTCCCCCTTCTTGAATATAGGAACTACATTGGCTAATCTCCAGTCAAACGGTACAATCCCCGAGTTTAGAGATTTATTAAAAATCATCGCTAACGGGCTTGCAATTTCACTCGCCAATTCCCTTAATATTCTAGGATGAAGATTATCCGGGCCCCCCGATTTACTTCCGTTTAGCTGTTCAAGTTTGGCTTCTACCTCAGATACCGTAATGTCTACCTCCATATCTTCATTCCCATCAGTCCCTCTACCACTATTCCTTAGCCCTTCATTAGCCTCATTAAAGACCGAGGCAAAATATTCGTTCAGATATTGTGCCATTCCAAGATTATCCCTAATCTCCACTCCGTTTAAAGTTTTAAGCGGTCCCACTTCTTCCTTCTTGTTTTCTTCCTATTTATATGGCTAAAATACCTTTTGCTATTGGTTTTAATCCCCTTCGCTAGATCCATCTCCACCCGGCTCTTTGCCTTTCTCACTGCTTCCCTACACCCTCTGACCTCAATAAGGTAGGTTTCTTTGCTAATCCCTCCCATTTTCCACTCCTTGTACACTTTCTGTTTTTTCTTAATGACCCCTCTAAGACACTTGCTCATCCAGCTCGGTCTAAAACTGCTACCTACGAGCCATTTTCCCTTTCTTGGGATACATGCCTCTGACAACTCCTGCAACTTACGCCTGAAGTAACCCCAGGCATCATCTGCCTTTAGATCCCTAAATATGTTAGTCCAGTCCACTTCCCTAACTAGTCGCCTTAATTTAGTAAAGTTAGCCCTTTTGAAATTGTATACCTTAGTCTCAAATGCAATTTTGATTATCCTCCCATTTATTTTGAAACAAATTAGCTCATGATCACTCGAGCCAAGGTTGTCCCCTACAACTATTTCCTCAACAAGGTCCTCGTTACTCACCAAAACCAGATCTAAAATGGCATCCCCCCTCGTCGGTTCAGCAACTACTTGATGAAGGAATTCATCAGCTATCACGTCTAGGAAAAGCTGAGCCCTATTATTATTACTAGCATTTGTTTCCCAAACTATATCCGGGAAGTTAAAGTCCCCCATGATCAAACAGTTCCTATTAGTATTTATCTCCTTAAAAACATTAAAGAGCTCTCTATCCATCTCCAGGCTAGATCCCGGCGGTGTATAGCACACCCCAATCACTATCCCGGGGGAGGCTCTAGTAGTTTTCTTCCCCAATGTGACCATTGCCCAAACAGACTCCGTATTATCCATTGCATTGCTAGTTATTTCGTTACATTTCACCTCATTATTGATATACAATGCTACTCCCCCACCTTTACCTTTGCATCGGTCTTTCCTAAACAGCACATACCCTTCCATACCCGTACTCCAGTCATGGCTACCGTTCCACCATGTTTCGGTTATTCCTACGATATCCGGTTTCAATTCTCGGACCAGGAGCTCCAGTTCCTCCATTTTGTTACCTAAGCTTCTCGCATTGGTGAACAAACATCCTAATTTTTGCTGTTTGGCTCCTCTCACCCAACTTGGTAGGGAGACAGTACTACCAGTATGACCTGTCGATCTAGTATCCGTCCCCCCCTTCTTCCTTACACCTAACCGTCCTCCTCTGGCTATATCTGTTGTTATCCTGTTGTTCTCACTCCCAATGTATAAATTTGGCGTGGAGAGCATCAGGACCTCTCCCAACCGTCTCCCCCCAGTGTCTAGTTTAAAGCTCTTTTAATCAGATGAGCCAGCCTCCCTCCTAGAAGTCTACTTCCTTCCCTACTTAGGTGGAGCCCATCCCGTGAGAACAGTTGTCTGTCCCCAAAAGCCTCCCAGTGCCCATACATCCCAAAGCCCTCCTTGTAAACCACTCCCTCAGCCAACTATTATTCGTCACGATCCTGTCACCCCTTTGGCGCCCTTCCCTAGGGACAGGTAGGATCCCACTGAAGATCACCTGAGCCTCAATTTCCTTGAGCGTCTTACCCAACCTGGCATAGTCTCCCTTGATCCTCTCTAGCGAGAATCTAGCCGTGTCATTCGTTCCTACATGAAGGATGATCAAAGGATTCTTACCTGCTCCTCTTAGGATCCTTTTCAACCTCAGGTCCACATCCCGTATTTTAGCGCCCGGTAGACAGCACACCCTTCTGTTCTCCGGATCGGCCCTGGTCACAGGCCTGTCCAACCTTCTCAGTATGGAATCCCCAATTATGTAGACCTGCCTTTGCCTGGGGACAGTGCGGTCCTCTAACCTATCCTCCGTCCCCCCTGGTTGCAAGCTCCTTCCATTCCTATCATCCCTTGTGGTTCCCCTTAAGCCATCCTGTATCCTCCCTGGGCCCAAACTTGGTTCTGCCTCCATAGACTCCTCTCCTCTTTCTATCGGACTGGCCGCTCTTCTCTTTTTCCTTGGCCTCCCACCGTCAGGTACGGTCTGCTTTACCCCTTCCTCATTCTCAAGACCTTCGAACCTGTTCCTTAACTCTATTGCCCCCTCACTGGCTCTCCTTTTTCTCGGTCTGCTTCTCACGGTCACATGCTTCCACCGCCCATCTTCCTCATCTGGCGGTCCCCCCTCGCTGGCCTTAGCCCCTGCTTCCCCCTGTGCCCTTGGGCATTCCCCTTCGGTCACTGCTTGCCATTGCTCCATCAGCTGCTCAAACCCCCTTCTATTCTCTACCAGGGTTTCTACCTGCAGTTCTAGGCCCTGGATCTTTTCCTCCAGCAGCTCTATTAGGCGGCACTTCATGCATACATAGTACTGTTCTGGGTCCCCCGCTAGGACGATGTACATACTGCTGCTGCATGCTCTCATCCTTGGTGTATCTTCCGCTGCTTGGCTCATGGCTGTGGCTGTCTCGGCCTCGCTCGGCGTTCTTACCTGGGGAACACGGGAGACACGGCGCCGCCCCCTTCCGCCTCCCCCTGTAAACTCCCACGCAAACTCCCCTGTTCGCTGCCCTGTTTGCTGGCTCCTGTGCCGCTGCCTGGCTGGGCGGCCGCTTTTATAGGCCCCTCCTCAGCCTAGCTCCGCCCCCTACTCAGGGCTCCGCTGCCCGCTCAGCAGTCTGCCCAGACGGGCCTCTACAGATAGATACAAGCACTACAAAGACAGATGCAAATCCACAAAGACAGATGCAAATCCAAATACCTGCTCCTCCAATGGGAACTCTCCCACGCAAACTCCACTGTTCGGCGCCCTGTTTGCTCGCAGCTGTGCCGCTGCCTGGCTGGGCGGCTGCTTTTATAGGCCCCTCCTCAGCCTAGCTCCACCCCCTACTCAGGGCTCCGCTGCCCGCTCAGCAGTCTGCCCCGACGGGCCTCTACAGATAGATACAAGCACTACAAAGACAGATACAAATCCACAAAGACAGATGCAAATCCAAATACCTGCTCCTCCAATGGGAACTCTCCCACGCAAACTCCCCTGTTCGCCGCCCTGTTTGCTGGCTCCTGTGCCGCTGCTTGCAGCTGTGCCGCTGCCTGGCTGGGCGGCCGGTTTTATAAGCCCCTCCTCAGCCTAGCTCCGCCCCCTACTCAGGGCTCCGCTGCCCGCTCAGCAGTCTGCCCCGACGGGCCTCTACAGATAGATACAAGCACTACAAAGACAGATGCAAATCCACAAAGACAGATGCAAATCCAAATACCTGCTCCTCCAATGGGAACTCTCCCACGCAAACTCCCCTGTTCGCCGCTCTGTTTGCTGGCTCCTGTGCCGCTGATCAGACCGTCAGTAGCCCACACGGAAAGGAAGGGGGGGAGGGAAGATGGGTTCACACATTCCTAGACCCAGGCAGCTTCCTCGCTGGACGATGCCAGGCCGAGTCAGCCCACCCTGGGTCAGATCTCCTAAAGATCCACTAGTTACCGGGCTTGCGTTAGAATATTCCTGATCATGAGCATTTGCTTCACAGGGTATTCTGGGCGTCTTCCGGTAACAGCCATTCACACTGGTATACACCCCCCCCCAAGACCATTATTTCCTATTACCACGATGCATCTTATCTTGCTGCACAGTCAATAAATTCAGATGGCATGAGCCCAACAGAGACAGACGTTCCCACGGACAGTCCTCCTCCCAGTGCAGCTCTGGGGCATATGATGGGGGATTTTTTACAAGAGCTCTCCATACAAACAGCTTCAGAAGCTACCCATTCGCTGACAAAACAGAAGTAATTGAAGGATCGTGTTGTAATTAAGTGATCCTTCTGGTGGCCACCTTTCCTGGCTCTCTAACTGATACTGAGACCAGTCTACTGTACAAAATCTTTTCAGTTTACTTTTAGCCAATGGATCTGATTCAAACACTTTCCAATTCGTCAGAATGCATTCTAAGGGTGTACACCATGCCCTGCCTATACTCTGTCCCTGCCCCATACTCTAGGGAGACACTGGGCGTCCCCAGGTCTTAACAGGAAAAAAAGTTTCACAGCACTGGACTGTTCCTACCTTATCCACAGGACCGGTTCCTCACCGTCGCCCGCAACTGCTTCTCCACTATCTGAGTGCGTTGCACCGTTGTGTCCTCCAAGGTCAGCCTGACGCGTCTCTGCCGAGGCCCCCGGTAAAGGCACCGGTGCGCGCTGGGCGTCGGCTGTGACCATCGTCCACCGGCCATTGGAGGAGTCCGGGCAAGGCACAATTTTGCCTCGAGCCAACCCAGGGACGCCAAAACTGTTGCCGGCTCAAAGAGCCCGAGGCGGAGCAACAGCAGGGTTCGTTGCCCAGTGTGCGTTGCACTAATTAACACACCAGGGTGGAGAAGCAAAACCAGGTTTATTTGAGCCCAAATAAGGTGCCAGGGAGAAAAAGCATTCTCAAATCCTGCACACCCGCACGCAGGCGGGGTCCCAGCATTTATACCCCCCTTGTTTGTGTAAGCCTTTTGTTTGGTTTTCCCCCTCACCCCTCCCTTCCCAACAGCAGTTACTTTAAACATTACATCTCAGCATGTTAGAAAAGTTCCCATTCGCATGCTTATCTTTGGCCTTGTCAGCTCAGTCGCATGTAGACTTTTCTCCCCCCTCTCCCCCTCCTCCCCGCCGCTTTTGCTGTTTCAAACTCCTGCATCTGCAAGCTGAGACAGCTGACAGTTACACATTTTGCTTGCTGTCTGTTATCATCTTAGGCTGGTTAAAGTTCACAGCATGGAAGACCTCTGGTTCACTCAGGCCTGCAGTCACAACTTTGGTTTACTTAGGCCTAGTGACACCAACACTGGCTTCATCTGAAACATGGTTCAGGACCAAGTGTGGACTTGGCCCAACTTTCTAGTTCACAGAGTAAGCAGAAGATTGATCTCCTCTGCGCCATGTACCATATACATAGGATGTCTCATTAGGAAGTCACCCAATGACCTCAAACTTTGGATAAAAATGGATCAGGATTCAATCATCTTGGCTTGAGCATCTCTCTGTGTATCACTAAGCATTAGGCAGGAAGAAGCAAGAGGTAAGTTTAAATTAGCTGTCAGGAATGCATTTAGAGCCATTTAAAAGGTGCCGGAGGAAGAACCTGGAGCTCTGCACTCACCAGACCCTATCTGTAGAGTTTTGTGACAAGAAGTGTTAATCTTTACATTGCTGCTCACACTTCTGTCGTCTCTTTGGCTCCGCACACAGTGAAGGACACATTTTGCACTCACAGAAGATGTCACCTGCAGGCACTAGTCCTGTGTCCTGTGTGACCAGTTGGAGCAGGTCAACATGGTAAGGCAGGAGAACTGTTAGCTGACAGCTCACATGTAACTGTAAAAACAACGAGGAGTCCTTGTGGCACCTTAGAGACTAACAAATTTATTTGGGCATAAGCTTTCGTAGGCTAGAGCCCACTTCATCAGATGCATTGAAGTGAAAAAATACAGGAGCAGATATAAACACATGAAAGGATGGGGGTTGCACTGTCCCTTTGTCCCAGAGCTATACAGAATTTTAATGCTGGCCTAAGAAATTGTTTTTATATGGAGAGTGGCACCTTTTATTTTAATTATGTCATTTCTCTTTTGGTGGACAGTGCAGAAACATATAAAATTGGGATGAAATCCTGGCCCCTTTGGAACTCCCATTAACTTCAGTGGGGCCAAGATTTTAAACTTGGTGCTTTGTGGGTCAAGGGGTCATTTGTGAAGTCTCCAGTCTCTGTTCTCTCAGGCTGTTTCATTAACAATTTATGTGATTGAGAGATGGAGCTTCCTGTAAAGCCAGTGAACACTGCTCGTGGTGGCCAGGGGCAGGGGCGGCTCTAGGCACCAGCAAAGCAAGCACCTGCTTGGGACAGCCCATTTGCAGGGGCGACATGGGAGCTGAGAACCAACAGGGGGCTCTGGGAGCTGTAGTTCCTTGGTTAGCTTCCTGCCTATAGAGCAAGCCTTGGAGCAGGGAAAGAACTACATTTCCCAGCATTCCCTTGGCCGCTACCAACTGGAAAGGAAGGAGGGGGACCTCATGCGGCAGCATGTTGTGAATGGTAAGGATACCATATTTTAATATTCAAAAAACAGGAACTCCAGGGGGAGGGAAGCCCCATCCTGTCACCATCCACTCCCTCTGACTGCCCCCCACAGAAACCCCAACCCATCCAACCCCCCCCCCGCTCCCTGTCCTCTGATCACCCCCTCCCAGGACCCCTGCCTCTAATTGCCCCCTAGGATCCCACCCCCTATCTAAGCGCAGTTGGTCCTTGTCCCCTGATTGCCCCCTGCTGGGACCTCTGCCCCTAACTACCCACAGGACCCCACCCCATATCTAAGCCTCCCTTCTCTTTGTCCCCAACTGCCCTCTCCTGAGACCCCCAACTTCCCCAGGACCCCACCCCCTACCAGTCCCCTGACAAACCCCTGGGACTCCCATGCCTATCCAACCACTGCCTGTCCCCTGACTGCCCCCCCGGACCTCTGCCCCATCCAACGCCCCCTGCTCCCTGTCCCTTGACTGCCCCCCCTGAACCTCCTACCCCTTCTCCAATTGCCCAGCCCCGTTACCGTGACACTCAGACCAGCGTGTCTGGCTCTACGCAGCTCCAGACACATTGCTGCTCACATGCTGCCATGCTCCCCTGCGGAGCCCACAGGCCCCCCTCCCCACACATACACCCAGCACCTGCCTTCCAGATTTGAACACCTCAAATTCATGAGTGCTCAGGCTCAGTTTGGGCAGTTATTACTTCATTTCTCTCAAATCAAATATACTGATCCACTGTAACTTGCTGTAGAAAAAGTAGGATAAAATTGAGCAAGAAATGCTTCCCAGGGGTTATTAGAACTGGAATTGCTATTTTCAACATTGCCTTTTTTTTGTTTGTTTGTTTAAAAGGAAGGCATTGGCAAATTCCCCATAGAAAGAAAGAGTGGAACAAAAGACTAATAAAGGCACCTCAACTTTTCCTCATTTATGGAGGACAGTCTTATAATATGCATCCAGATATCCTCCAATCACACAAGCTGAAAATTGTTCCACTTTACTGCAGCTCTGTAACCATATGGGAACCAATCCTGTCTGTGTTTTGTGCACATCCAAAATTCCTGCTGAATGACCTGCCCGGGGAGCAAGTTACCAGTGACCCAGGGCTGCGGCGGAAGGAGGGTGCAGATGGGAGGGTGGGAGAGCCCAGGGCTGGGGCGGCAGGAGGTGTGGGGGCACTGGTGGGGAAGCCCAGCGCTGGGGCGGCAGGGGGTGTGGGTGGGGGGGGAAGAGCCCAGGGCTGGGGCAGCAGGGGGGCACGGGCGGGGGAGGAGCCCAGGGCTGGGATGGGGGGCTGTAGTGAGGCGGCCTGGGTCCCAGCTGCGCCTGAGAGGGCCGAGCCAGAACGGACGCCACAGTGGGCGGAGCCACCGCTGCCTGTTCCCGCCCTGCGGAAGTCAAGGGGCGGGACTGGAAGTATAAAGGCCCGGCCCCAGCGCTCAGTTGACCACTGGCTGCCGGAGAGGACGGATACTAGTGCTCTAGCTCCCGCTGGGCCGGGCCTGCCCTGGGCTCGCCGCCCAGAGGCGCTGCCTGAGCTTCCCCTTGCCCAGTATCCTGAGGAGCAGCCCGGCTTACCCAGCGCTCAGTACCCTGAGGAGCCCATGTTGTGGGACACTGCGGAAGACGCCGGGGATACCCAGGTACCAATGGAGGGGGAGATTGGAAGTGGCCCGGGGGTAGCTGACCCTAGTCTGGCTGCAGCAGACCCCGAGCCAATGTCAGTGTGTTGCGGCCAGGATCCCCACTGACACAGCAGCTGACTGACTGCTGCTGTTAGGGCCCCGGGCTGGGACGCAGTGGAGTGGGTGGGCCTGTGTCCCCCCTGCCACCCCATTCCCGGGTGGCAGTCTCCCCCTCACACCAACGCTCAGGTGTAGGAGCCTGGACTTACCTTAGTCAACTGCTTGCTGCCCTGCCCTGCTCAAGGGCCTGGGCTTATGTACTGTACTGTTTGTTTGCTCTGCCCCTGCCTGAGGGTCTGAGCTTTAAACTGCTGATTGCCCTGCCATGGCCCAGGGCCGGGACTTATAAACTGTTTGTTCGCTCAATGCCCTGCTGAAGGGTCTGGACCCTGACCTACTGCTGTCTGTAGTGAGGCACTCTGGGTCCCAGCTGTGCCTGAAAGGGCCGAGCCCCAACACCGGACGTCCACAGGAGCAGCCAAAATTTTTTTTTGCTTTTGGCGGCAAAAAACCTAGAGCCGGCCCTGGCCAGGGGGACTGATTCTGCAAGGCACTTCCTCCCAACCTGGTGTGTTTGTGAGCATGTTCTCATTCCCCTTCAAGGAATCACAGTGATGGCCACTGTCGTTATTTTTATGTGGTGTTCTTCAGAGATGTGGGGGGGAATGGATGGGGGTGGAGAAGAATGTGCTTTTCAGCAAGGTGGCAACTAGAGAGCAAAGACTTCCAGACCAGGGGTGGTCAAAATCATCTGACCAAAATATTTTTCTATTGGATAATGTGGTTTTATGAAAACCCAGTTTTTCCACAGGCAACTTTTGAAATCAACATTTTTCCATTTTCCAACTAGAAAATTAAAAAAACAAAAATTCATTTCGAATTGACATTTCAAAACAAAATGAACATTTTCATTTTAACTTAAATGTTGTGCTGTTGGAGTATTTTAGTTCCGGAAAACAAAAAATATGTTTCATTCCCCCCCCCCCCTCAACCCCCCACTTTTTTTTTTAAACCACTCTCCCTATACTGGAAAATGTTAAGGAAGTGTGTGAAAGGGGTTGTGGTTTCCAAACATTAAACCAGGCAACCTATGGCATGGGTGCCGAAGGCAGCACATGAGCTCATTTTCAGTGGCACTCACGCTGCCCGGGTCTTGGCCACCAGTCTGGGGGGCTCTGCATTTTAATTTAATTTTAACTGAAGCTTCTTAAACATTTTAAAAGCCTTATTTACTTTACATACAGCAATAGTTTAGTCTATATTATAGACTTATAGAAAGAGACCTTCTAAAAATGTATTACTGGCACGTGAAACCTTAAATTAGAGTGAATAAATGAATATTCGGCACAGCACTTCTGAAAGGTTGCCGACCCCTGCATCAAACCATTTAAAGTGGAAAGGAAATGAGAAAAATCATTTGTTTTTTAAATGTATTGTTGTTTTAAAAATCCCTGCAGAGAATCTAACATTTTTCAGTTGAAAAACTTCAAAAGGGAATATGGGTTTTCTGGTCAACTCAATTCCTGAGTTAGATTGCAATGACTCATTCACAGATAGAGGTTGAAAGTAATACTGGGAGAATTAAAAATGTTAAGGATTATTGTAGACTAGACAGATGGAAAAGAGAACAGAAAGATCCATAGTTAGAGGCAGGCTGGGCTAAAACAATCTGGGGCCCTTGGTTTCCTATGACATGGGCCCATATGGCTCCGCCCCAATGACCCTGATTCTGCGCTGTGGTCCCACCCATTTGGAGTGTGTGGAGGGGTGGCTCAATCCCTTGTAGAGACACAGAGGCAGCAGCATGAGGTCCCCTTCACCTCCTAGGCACAGCAGTAGAGGCCCTATCCTGGATGACCAGCAGGGAACCTGTCTTCTGCCTAAGGATGCATGGGCAGCAGCAGAAGGCCCGCAGTGTACGTGCCCGGGTTTGTGGCTGAGTCCATTGCACAATTCTTCTCCTGCACAAGTCCTCTGCAGGGATGGTGTTGACAGGATTTCCTGGAATAGTGAGTCTTGTAATTAACACCCCCTAGATCTGCATGATGTGATTCACAACAGGCTGGATGTAGATTCAAGCAGATGTCCCTGCATAAGCTACACTCAGGTCACATTTTCAACATTTTCTTCATAACAAAGTGGGCTAGAAATTTTTTTTTAATGAAAGCTGAGATTTTGATGTTATCACATCACTTCGGGACCCCCAGCCCTGGGTACCGGCCTCTTGTGCCTGTATACTGATCTGTCCCTGACTAAGCAGTGAGGAAACATTTTGTTGGGATGTGAGTAACAACGAGAGATGAGAAGGAGGATAGTCATCATGAACAATGTTCTGGGCTGCCATAGTTATATCCCCTTTCCAATTGTGAAAAAAAAATTCAAAGAGAATACAACCTTCTAAGTGACTTTACAGAAATAAGGCCAGATACCAAACCTGTACCTAATTTTGTAAAACATCTCATTAAGTATTAAATTAAACAAGAACTTGTTAAGAGATAGGAAAGATCACAACAATATTTTTTGATCACACAACTATTAAGTGTGTCAATAACAAACTGGGCATGCAGCTAAAACAACTACATACTTATACTCTTAAATATAAGGAGCAGATTGAGTGTTGGCAGAGGGTTTGTTTTTTGCTGTACTCTGTGGGGGCCTTTTAGGTACTTAGATAGTAGCTTAGTAACTCCAGCTGTAAAAAGGAACTTTAATATTTATATAGGTTCATTTGACAAGAAAAGACAGCAACTTCTCTCTCATTTGTCATCAAAGTTACACAAGTGAGTTGGGTGAGTCATCCTTAGTGCCTAACTCAGAACATTCTGGATGCATCTACTTCAACACTAGCAAACTTTGAAACTATAATTAGACATTGGTGCAGTTCCACTAGGTAGCAACAATGGAAGCTGTTGTGTAACTGGGGCTCAGGTGTTTTTACCACCATGTCACCTCGCCTTTGGAAAAACACTGTCTACTACAGCCTCCACTTGCACTACCACTGGTGGATTTGTACTGGTAGCACAGCTATGAAGTCTATTAGTATGGGTATAGCCCTGGTTAAACATCAGGGAGGCTGCAAAATCCTTCAATCAAAGTCCTGATAAAAGGTCATTCTGACAATCTATAATGAGGGATAGTAGCACTGCAGCCCTGAAAACAGTAGGAATTAATTCTGTTATTTATTAAAAGCAACAATGTCTTTCTCCTTTTTAGCTAATCTGGAAAATACATTGGGAAAAGCATGTATTGAAAACACTGTTTTTCACAGTTTAACACCATTCATCTCAGGAGCACAGAGGTTATTCTACCTCTGTATTTGGCACTGGTGCAACCACTGTTAGAATACTATGTCCAGTTTTGGTGCTCACAATTCAAGACACATGTTGATAAATTTTTCCAATTTATCAACATGTGTCTTGAAAAGCACCAATACATGCTTTTCCCAATGTATTTGGGTATTAACCAGTAGTGCAAGAGCCATGAGAATAAATAAAGGATTAGAAAACATGCCTTATAGTGATAGGCTCAAGGAGCTCAATGAAATTAGCTTAACAAAGAGAAGGTTAAGGGGTGACTTGATTACAGTCTAAAAGTACCTACATAGGGAATAAATATTTACTAATAGGCTCTTCAATCTATCAGAACCAGGTATAACACGACCCAATGGCTGGAAGTTGAAGCTAGACAAATTCTGCCTGTACATTTTTAACGGTGAGAGTAATTAACCATTGGAACAATTTCCTGAGGGTCATGGTGGATTCTCCATCACTGAATTTTTAAATCAAGCGTAGATGTGTTTCTAAAAGCTCTGCTCTAGGAATTCTTTTTGGGAAGTTATACAGGAGGTCAGACTAGATGATCACAATGGTCCCTTCTGGCCTTGGAATATATGAATCTTCCTCAACAAAAAACAGAAACATAATAGTTCTGTGAAAAACAGACCTGGCAGAAACCATAACCCTTAATTGGGATTTGGCTTCAACAGTGGCAGCAGCTTTATTGGGGTGATGGCAGGTAAAGGGGTTTCTACTTTGAGGCTTGGATTTTCAAAGGGTCTAATGAAGTTAGGTGCCTATCTACTATTATCTGTCAGTGAGAATTGGGAGAACTATCAATGAGCAAAATGCTGAGCTGCAATAGTGAAAAGGTGGGAGGAGCCTTCAGTCACATGAATCTCAGTGCCTGGTTTGTATGATAGCTGTGAGGTTCAGCCCAGTAGGTACTATTCTAATAACTGGTACACACAGGTTAGAAGCTTGCAGATGGGGCTGAGCCAGGACATGGAATCCAAGTGACTTTCAATTAGCCTTATTCTCCTAAGTGCTCAAACTCACTTTTAAAAATGGGATTTTGGCTCCCAATTTGTTATCTCCACTTCCATACACTGCCACTCTGAGGAGCAAATGAAAGCTTCTCACAGAGATTGCCTCAGAACTTGGTATTAAATATAAAGACAGATACAGAGCTTGGGATGAGTAAACTTTTTTTTATAATTTTTTCTAGGTGCTTTGCCATGTGTTGGCTCATTGCAGTCTATTTCACTGGACAGATGGGATGTGCACAAGGGATCTGGGAGCCCAGGCACCGGCAGGAGGAATTCAGAGGTCTCCATACCCGAGAGCATTATTAGTAGAAGAGAAAAATCTTGCACAAAGCAGAACTGCTAAGCTGCAATAGTGAGAAGGTGAAGAGAGAGTGTGGAAGCAGGGAAAGAATTAATAAAGATTTGAAGGGGATCTTAATGCATGTCAGTCAGTTAGCAAGAGTTAGCCCAGCTGTAACCCTAATGACGTGAGACTTCTAGAAGCAAGGATAGTGTGAGGTAGAGGGAAAGAACTGTGTAAAAAGTTATTACGACCTTGTAACTGATAACCAAATATGCAGCCTGGTGTCTTCTAGGAGTGAGAAAACAAGATAGCAGAATGGCTTATGTATAAACAAAATGTAGTTGTTGCTCTTTATTGTCTGTATTATTGCTAGTTATTGTCTGTAACAAAAGTATAAAGGCTTGCTGTAATTATTACCAGTTGAGAGACCTGTCCGGGACTGGGGCGACCCTGTGTCCTATGGCACTCTCTCCCTCCATTGTAATTACTGGAGAAATAATAAAATATTTGATTTTGCTGCACCCAAACGAAAAAGCAAGAACTGAGTTTTTCTCCGACAGGAGCCTTTGGCCAGTGAGTCCCAGTACCTGGTTTGAATGTGATACTGCTCACCAATAACACTGTTGGAAGCATGAAGATGTGCTTCAGGCAGGCATGAAGTCCAAGAGTGATCTTCTACTAACAGCAGGCAGCATCATAGAATAATAGAATATCAGGTTTGGAAGGGACCTCAGGAGGTCATCTAGTCCAACCCCCTGCTCAAAGCAGGACCAATCCCCAACTAAATCATCCCAGCCAGGGCTTTGTCAAGCCTGACCTTAAAAACCTCGAAGAAAGGAGATTCCACCACCTCCCTAGGTAACCCATTCCAGTGCTTCACCACTCTCCTAGTGAAATAGTGATTCCTAATATCCAACCTAAATCTCCCCCACTGCAACTTGTGACCATCGCTCCTTGTTCATTCATATGGTACCACTGATAGATTGGTTTCCTATGACATGGGCCCTTATGGCTCCACCCCAATGACCCTGATTCTGCGCTGTGGTCTCACCCATTTGGAGTGTGTGGAGGGGTGGCTCAATCCCTTGTAGAGACACAGAGGCAGCAGCATGAGGTCCCCTTCACCTCCCAGGCACAGCAGCAGAGGCCCTATCCTGGATGATCAGCAGGGAACC
Organism: Mauremys reevesii; assembly: GCF_016161935.1. NCBI lineage: Eukaryota > Metazoa > Chordata > Testudines > Geoemydidae > Mauremys > Mauremys reevesii. The sequence goes on from NC_052623.1 coordinate 220,078,972, forward strand.
TGTCTTCTGCCTAGGGATGCATGGGCAGCAGCAGGAAGCCCGCAGAGGTTTAGGATGGACATTAGGAAAAACTAACTTACTGTCAGGTAGCTAAGCACAGGAGTAGTTTACCTAAGGAGGTTATGGAATGTCTATTATTGGAGGCTTTCAAGAAGAGGTTAAACAAACACCTGTCAAGAATGGTCTAGTTCAGGGGTCGGCAATCTTCAGCATGTGGCCCATCAGGGTAATTCACTGGCAGGCCGCGAGACATTTTGTTTACATTGACTGTCTGCAGGCACAGTCTGTCGCAGCAACCAGTGGCTGCGGTTCGCTTCCTGCAACTCCCATTTACCAACCCTTGGTCTAGTTATTCCTTAGTCCTGCCTTGAGTACAGGGGACAGGAGTAAATGACCTATTGAGGTCGCTTCCAGTCCTACACTTCTATGATCTGGGCCAAAGTGCCTTAGTTCCCCATGTGTTAGAATAGTATTTTTCCTGTCCAGTTAATTAATATTGACATTTACTCACAATGTACACATAAGTCATCTTTGGGCACGGCTGGTCAGAGGAATCAAAATGGTTCCCACTAATGCAGCTGCACCAAGGGGCAGGAAATAACCTTCCATTGCATAAGAGTTTCTACTTGAAAATCTTAATAATACAAAAGTTGAAAGTAAGCAAAAAAAAGAGGGGTCATTTCTTAATACAGAGCAGATATTCACAGGCATTTCCGTATTTATGTACATGTCATTTGGCATTAAATCTTAAGAGAAATGGATTGGCCTAAAACAAAAAGCATTTGGAATATGAATAAGTGAATAAAATGGGGTGAGGTTGCTCTAGCTGAAGGAGGGGAAAGGCACTGCCCTAGATCGAATGTGCTATTAGTTTATTTATCGTGCATCAATTGTTATAATCAGTTTAGCTAAACATCGTCTATCCTTGGACACCAGGAGCTACAGGGGATTACAATACAAACCTATCTCTAATGCAGCCAGTGAACAATTGACACAGGATTGCTGAATGCTATGGTTGCAGTGCAATGCTCTTACGATTATTTACATTAAAATATCACAAAGTACAAAAAAAAGCATCATCCTACAAGGGATGGTGTCTCATGTTCTGGGGTGTTCCAGGCAGCCAGTGTGGTTGCATTTTTCTTGCAGATCCATCTGTGTAAATTCGGGCATTTCTCAGGGTGTAACTTCTTCTTGTTGAAAGCAGAACAATTCTTGCCATCTCCAGTTCCATTTACCATCACCCTAAAGAGAAAACAAAAGCTGCTCACTGAGAGGTTAGCTCAGAATTTGGTACTGAATAAAAAGACAGGAACCGAGTTTGGGAGGATGGAAACAGGGTTTTTTACTTTTGTGTGTGTGTGTATTTTTTTTTTCTTATGCGGCTAGACTGGCATATGCAGGCTCATTGCAATCCATTTGATTGGACAAATGGGATTTTCCCAGGGATTCATGAAGAGCAGACACTGGTAGGAGGAATTCAGAGGTCCTCATTTCCATGAACATTACCAACAAGAAGAGGAAAACCATTGCACAAAGGAGAAATAGTGAGTCTTAATAGTGAGGGGGCAGGGAGGAGTTTTCAGCTACATGAATCCAAATGTCTGATGTGCATGACAGACCAGAGGGTCAACCCAAGTTGTCCCCCTCTCCAATAACATTTGGTTCATACAGGGTGGGTTTGAGCCATAACCTGGAGTCCAAGTGAGATCTTCTACTAACAGCAGGCAGCATCAGGGTCACTTTCAAGTACTTACAGGCCTCACTTGAAGGACACTAATTGAGGCTGGTGGGACTGTGGTGACCCTGACCACATAATACATTGGTCAAATATGAACACAGAAAATCCCTACGCACTCAGGTCAGTGCCATTGCCAGATGTGGTTGAAAATTCTTTCAAGTTACATATTATTTTTGTACATTTATAAACCATTTGCATAACTGTGCCCCTGCAGTGCCCACTGCACTTCGATCTGTGTCAGTGCACCTTATTCCCCCAGCTTGGGTATTCTCGCCTTGCCCAAAGCCACTTGATTTCCAAAGAAGCGAATAAAGGGATCATCAACTTGACTTAGATGCCAAGTAAGGTCCTGTCTAGGGAGGAGGCTGCTTTGTGCAGTTGTAACTACACCCGTTTAGCTGCAGAGAACAAACCTCAGGGGTGAAATCCTGGTTCCACTGAAGTCAATGGGAATTTTGCATTGCTGTTGATGTCACAGGGGTGAAGATTTCTTCCCACATGGAAGCCCCAAGGTAAACTCCACAAATACAAATCACTTTTCTTTTTCCTCTGGTGCCACATGGTTACACTAGAGCTGTGTTTAGACTGAAGTGTTTGGTCCTGTACTTTTGTTTCTATAATTTCTAAACAATTAATTAGCTTGATGGTACATGCTGATGTAGATACTCCATAAACACTTTTTCTTAGAGTTCAGTATAGGGGGAACCAAGACCAGAAGGAACAAATGTTTGTACAGTGTCTACACTAACATGTATAGTTGTATAACTGTCATAAACAGATAGTTAAGAGTTAATGCTCTTTTATCTGTAAAGGGTTAAGAAGTTCACCTAGCCTAGCTGATACCTGACCAGAGGAACTAATGGGGGGACAGGATGTTTCAAAATAAAGGAGGGAAGTTCCCTTTGTCTTGGTCAGTTTCAGTTTTGGCCAGAGTGGAAAAGATCAAGCAATCAGCCTCTTATCAGAGTAGTAAGTATTAAGGAAGGAAATAAATAGGTTTATGTTTATTTTCTTTTTGTAACTTGTCTTGGCATTAGGGGGATAATCAAACTGGGTATTCTTTTGTGTACTAATGTTTTTGCCCAGGGGACCATCCTCTGTGTTTTGAATCTGTTGTCTGTGAGATCAGCTTGTATGCTATCTCGCAGAGGGTTTTCTTTACCTTTCTTTTCTTTAATTAAAAAGTCTTATTTTTAAGAACCTGATTGATTTTTTTCCTTGTGTTAAGATCCAAGGGGATTGGATCTGGACTCACCAGGAATTGGTGGGGGAAAGGTGGGGGGATGGTTAAATTCTCCTTGGGTTAAGATCCAAGGGGTTGGATCGGTGTTCACCAGGAAATTGGTGAAAGAAGTCTCTCAAGACTACCCAGGGAAGGGAGTTAGTACTTGGGAGTGGTGGCAGCAAAACCAGATCTAAGCTGGTAATTCAGCTTAAGGGTTCACATGCAGGTCCTCATATCTGTACTCTAAAGTCCAGAGTGGGGGTGAAACCTATGACAAACTTGAATTCAGTAAATTGGCAATCAATTAACTAAAGTTACAATGTGGCCATAACCTTAGTACAGTCAAGCCCTAGAGGTTTTTCATGGGGCTGCTATACAGACCTAGCAAAACTTATACAAAATAGCCCCAAAACAATCGTATAGACAGGGCCTAAGCAGCAATGGAATGTAGTGATTTGAAATTGAGTATCAGGCCTTCATGCAGCATCACCAGCACCACTGCTTTCTGAAGACTGTGACTATATGTGGAACAGGTCATACTGGAGACTTTGAAATCTAATCTGGAGCTAAATATGTGCCTTCAGTCACAGTACTAGCTCTGTGCTTTGGGAATTCATTAGCTGGGAGCTATGGGGTCAGAACTGTATCTGCATTTATATTAATGTAACTTAACATTTATAGAAAGAAAAATCCACCCACAAGCTCAGCCTGTGCCCTTCTAACTGGGAGTCACCAAGCCACATCCATCTTCCCTCTTTCTCTTGAAAGTTTAATCCAATCCAGAAATATTTCTTTTCTGTTCTGGTTGCTATAAATGCCTGTGGATTAAACAGAAATACATTACACACTGATGGGGCATTTCAGCTCTGCCTCACTCTTCATGCAATCACATGCTCATTTTGAACTGAGACCGGAATACACATGAAAGACAAGGATTCAGCCACACCAGTAACTAGTTTGGCTGGAACAGCCCTAGGGCACATGGCAATCCTTATAGCTGCTTTTTCCAAAAGTCTTGCACTTGGGAGAACATAAGAGTCGCTTAAAACAGCCAGACCCTGAGTGAACTGCCCTCGACAGCATGAAATTCCCATTAACAGCAAGGCAAAGCCTTTCCTGCCTTAGGAGACTGCAAAAAGCCCTTGATCGTGCCCCCCACCTCCTCTCAGATCAGAATTTATTTTGCTTTCTACATTTGCACCTGGAGCATCTCCCCATCAGCCTTACACAGACCCAGGGAAGCCCACTGAGTTGGTAGAGGAGCTTTTCAGTAATCGATCAGAGGACTGATGGCAGCCAGAGGGAAGAAAGGCCAGGCCCTGCTCCCTCTTGCTGTCTTCCCAAGTGGGGCTCTTGTTTGTGGGGAAGTAGAGGCCCATTCACAGACAGTTTCTCAGGGAGAGCCTGCCTGGTCAGAGGTTCTGCTAAAACTAGGGTATATTTGTGCTTTTCAGTTAAGTGTCTGAATGACATGGAGGGTTTGCTGATTGCTGGGTACTGTGTGGGATGTTCCAAGACTTACCATCTCAGCCTCATCTTCAACAACAAGCAGCTGGGATTTCCTGCCTGAACAATTTCGCATACTGGCATCCCAGATCCCCGACTGCTCTGAGAAGTAGTAACATCTCCCGCTGTGCAGTATCCACCCTGTGGGGCAGAGTAGACACTCGGTTCTTCCTGGGGGCAGGGGGGTAAAAGAAGATCATTAACCAGCATTACAAATGGTTTAATTACTCCCATCACATATTTTGGGGAAGCAAATAGCTTCCCAGTTGCTAACAGTACATTTTGGAAAATTAAATATTCTTGGTGCAATGTCACAGCTGTCAGTTGCCCTGCATTTTACAGTGTGCCTTACATTCTTCTAATTATCGTTGAATGAGTTCAGTGCTCTTTTAGGGAACCATTGCTTAGAGCAACGTCACGCTGTGCATGCTCCCGCCTCGAACTGTGAAACTGGTGCTTTTGTTTCCTGTGTGCTGCACGTTTGCCTTTCTAGGAGCCTGAAGGCAGCAGCTGCCATTTTGTTCTCAATTACTGAGATGTAGCCTGTGACTGTTCTTGCTTGTTCGGTTGTTTTCCCTTAACCTGAAATACTGATATATTTGTATACTTAGGTGTGCGTGTGTGTGTGTGTGTGTGTGTGTATACACACTTGATCATAAGCCAGTTTGTTTTATAATCTCCCAAGATGGATAATTAAAAATGGAATTTTTTTATGACCCATTCATAAGCCGACCCTATAATTCAGGAGTCGGCAAACTTTGGCTCCTGGGCCATCAGGATAAGCCACTTTGAGTGTCCGCAGGCACGGAGGTAAACCTAAGTAAGCAAAGTGTCCCGGCCCGCCAGCTGCTTACCCTGATGGGCCGGGACAGCAACTGGTGGGGAAATTTTAGGGGGGGGGGAAAGCTGGGGGTCAGGGGAGTAACCCCTGTGACCACTCCCCACATCAGCCCACCCCCAGCCTGGTACCCCCACACTCTCCCCATCCCATCCCTTCTCACCTTACCTGGGGCGGGCCAGGGGAGGATGTCTCTGGCTTGGCTGGAGCTGCTCCGGCAGGGGGGGCAGTGTGGCCGCAGCCTGCTCCAGCAGGCCAGACTGGGCAGCGCGGCCGCAGTATGCTGCAACGGGCTGGGTCAGGAGGTGCAGCTGCAGCATGCTCTGGCAAGCGGGGCCGGGTGGTGCAGTTGCAGCCTGCCGGCCCCGGAGCTGCAGCTGCTTCAGAGGCTGAGGGGAGAACAGTGTGGCCTCAAGTGGAGAGACTCTGGCCCTGCCTCTTCCATTCTGTCTCTGCTGGCTGTGCTGCCTCTCCTTGCTCCCTCTGTTGGGGGGGGGGGGCTGTGTTCCACCTCTTCCCTCTCTATACCCATTCATAAGCTGACCCCCTTCTCTGATGCTTCCCTTTTTTACTAAAAAAAATCAGCCTATGAAGAAGTATATACAGTAAATCATCCTGTGGCACCTTATAGACTAACAGACGTTTTGCAGCATGAGCTTTTGTGGGTGAATACCCACTTCATCGGATGACTTGCATCTGATGAAGTGGGTATTCACCCACGAAAGCTCATGCTGCAAAACATCTGTTAGTCTATAAGGTGCTACAGGATTCTTTGCTGCTTTTACAGATCCAGACTAACACGGCTACCCCTCTGATACAGTAAATCAGTGACCTGAATATTGTTTGCATGTGTGTGTGTGTGTGTATGTGTGTAAAAAAGACAGGATTCTTCTTTTTCTTTGTATCTTAGTAGCTCCTAATGGCTTACGAAAGGGCCCCTCTGAGTTGAAACATCATCCCTGCCATGAAAATCCTACAATCTAATGTGATGAGGAGAGGATGGGGAACAACGAGCTCAAAGCAAGTGACGAAGCAGAGAAGTAGTCTCCTCATTGAAAAAAAGACTAGAAAAGGTAAAAATGTCACTTATGCAAATGCGAATGCAATCAGTTTCCAGTTAAATAAAGGAGAGGGAGAACTTGGATAATCTATTCTGAGAGTAAAACAGGCTTCTTATGCCACTACTATGGAAGAGTGTTACAAGAAAAAAATAGTTTTCCTACCTCTGGTGGGGAAATGACATTAAAAACATATTTTCCACAGAAACTGGGTGCATAGTAATGAATCTGGTGAAGGCCACGATGGGGCTGTTGTGTTGTGTCAGGCTGCTGGGTTCAAAGTGCTGAACCAGGGCTGCACAGTGCGCGCACACACTCAGGGAGCTGCATGTGTGTTTGCTGGCTGTTGGTGTCTAGCCTGTGAGCCACAGCAGCAGAGCATTAAAGGCAGCCAGGGTGACATGGCAAGAAGTGATACAACTTCTCACTGGTCTGAATAATTGCACCCCAAATGTCACACCCTCCCTGGGTTAGAGAGACACAGAAAATGTACTTCCTTCTAACACAGCCCTTGTCTAGGCAAAGGGGGAACGTAGACTTTAACTTGACTGGTTCAACGCGTGTTAAGGGCACCGGGCCTTGTCTAGCCTAGACCTCCAGAGTGTGTTGGTTACAAGTGTTAGCTTGAACATGGTACCAGCGTACTTTAGATCGTAGTCTACAGAAGGCCACAGCGAACAAGTAACTTTATTAGAATAAGGGAAACAGTATTATCCCTAAAACTACATTCATTCTCTTTCTCCTTCACCATAGGAGCTTCTGTTTAGAACCTTCCCAACACTCCTGCTTGGCTTCCTGCTACAGAATTAAGCAAAATATTTGTATTATAAAAAATATTTAACAAAAAATATTTATCACCAAATTATAGATCCAGGGCAATAAGGCTACATGTGTCATTTGGTAAAGTCCTTCCCTCTCCTTGCAAAAAATCCTTGGCCTCTGGGGGTTCTTGAAAACACCAGGAAGCGGTAAGGCAGTGGTATTCCTTTGAGACCCCTTTGGAAATTTTGAATGGAGGTGGAGACCCCTTTGGAAATCCCTTTGTAGTTGAATTATGTTCAGTCAGTTTTCAGTCTAAGGGTAGGTTTACACTTACCTTCCGGGTCGACGCGGTGAGTTCGACTTCTCGAAGTTCGAACTATCGCGTCTGATCTAGACACGATAGTTCGAACTCCGGAAGCGCTGTGGTCGACTCCGGTACTCCACCACTGCAAACGGCGGTGGCAGAGTTGACAGGGGAGCCGCGGAGTTCAACCCTGCCACGTCTGGACGGGTGAGTAGGTCGAACTAGGGTACTTTGAATTCAGCTACGCTATTCACGTAGCTGAATTTGCGTACCCTAGTTCGACCCCCCTTCTTAGTGTAGACCAGGCCTAAGTCTTTTGCAGACTCCTTAGACATCGTCTGCGGACCCCCAGAGGTCCATGGACCGCAGGTTGAGAATCACTGCTCTAAGGTATCTAATGTCATTTTTAAAAGCAGCCCTGGACATTCCAGTTCTATTCCAAGCACAGGGTATGTATCAATAATTATAATTACTAACTAGGAATTCTAAATATTGGTTCAAATATATCTTCAGGGCCAGATTCTGATACTCTTATTCATCCTGAGTAGCACCATCCTCTGTGAGTCATTCCACTGATTTCAACAGCGACTGCTCATACAGTAAAGAAGCCATATTCTGACCCATAACATTTTCAGGCTGTTATAGAAGAGGGGAGTTAACAAACAGTAGAAGGGAACACACTGCACAGTTACAGAGGGGCTGTAATGCCTCACCCTCTCTATCTTCACACAGATCGTCCATTAATCCACTGATTGCCATCCCTGTGCATGGAGATTCCCCTGAAGATGTAGTGTTTTCAGTGCAGGTTGTCCTGAGCATGGATGAACTCTTACAATTTCCCCTCCAGACTTGAATGCAAAGGAAGACAATATGGTTAACGGGCGCATCAATAATATGCAGTCTTGGTATCTGAGGGTCAGAAAACACCATTGATTTACAGAGAGCATAGTCAGTGAGGAAGGCAGCTTGCAAAGGGACTAAAAATAGGTTTGTGCCTTTTTTGTTGGGTTATGATATATCAAGAAAGCCTGGTATTTTTTTCTTTGTTTACATTTGATTTGTTTTCCCTGCTTGTTTCCTCCGTAAGAAATTCAGGTCTTGCCTACTTTGGTGGAGAATATGTATGGTTATGACACTACATGTACTACAGCTATTTATCTGATTAATTGAAAAGAGAGATCAATTTGATTCTGACCGTCTAGAATGCAGTTTTCTTTTATTAGCCCCCATTTAACCTAAGCACGTGAGAATAAATCTTGTTAACAAAAAGATCTAACATCCCAATCTTTAATTTAAAGGATGAGAAGCTACCTTCCTACATAGTAAAGTCAGCACAGAAATCCTCCAGCAAAAACAAGGAAGTCAAAACTGATAATTCTGATAGTTCTAAGGTAACAAACAAGCAGTAAAAAAGACACTACGAACCCTTTCAGGGCTTATAGTTATTTAAATAGTTTAAAAACATACAAAAAATAATATGTAACTTGAAAAATTATTCAACCATATCTGCCAATGGCACCACCTAAGAATGTGATGAGTGCTCAGGGATTTTCTGTATTCATATCTGACCAATGAATTATGTGCACTGAGTCTCTGCAGTCCCACAGCCCCAATTAGTGTCTATCCAGTGAGCAGGGCTGGCTCCAGGCACCAGTGCAGGAAGCAGGTGCCTGGGGCGGCCAACAGAAAGGGGCGGCATGTCTGGCTCTTCGGCAGCAATTCAGCGGTGGGTCCCTCAGTCTCTCTTGGATCTGCTGCTGAATTGCCACCGAAGAATGAAGCAGCAGCAGTAGAGCTGCTGCCAATCGCAGCATTTTTATTTATTTTTTTTTTTTGCTGCTTAAGGCGGTGAAAATGCTAGAGCCCGCCCTGCCAGTGAGGCCTGTAATTACTTGAAAGTGACCCTGATGCTGCCTGCTGTTAGAAGAAGATCACACTGGGACTCCAGATTATGGCTCAAACCCACCTGCAAACTTCCAACGTGTGTGAACCAGGTGTAATTGGAGAGTGGGACCACTTAGACCAGAGGGTCAACCCATCATGTTTATTTAAACCTCAAAAAGATGTAAAAAGCAGGACAACTCTTTCCCCCCATTTTGTTTGTCATCTTTAAAGACTTAGTTAGTGGGGATATAGAGTTAAGCTAAAAGGAGCTCTTAGGCCAAAGAATATAATAGTCATGCTATCAGAGCATTCACAATATTGAAGACTAGTGTCAAGAGAAAGAAGGGGTTTAGTTTTTAACCTCATTCCCCGCTATACCCCAAAGCAGAAAGAGATATACCTTTTAAGCTTCACATTCATAGAACTGCTGATTCACCAAAGCACTTAAGCATGTGCTTAACTTTAATCATACAGTAATGTTTCATGGAGGTCAATGGGATTTAAGAATGTGTCTAAAGTTAAGCATGTGCTTAAGTGATTTGCTGAACAAGGATGCTTTGTTGGAGCTATTCAGGTGCAGAGAATGGCTACTAGGATGATCCAAGGAATGGAAAACCTATCTTATGAGAGGAGACTCAAAGAGCTTGGCTTGTTTAGCCTAACTAAGTGAAGGCTGAGGGGAGATATGATTGCTCTCTATAAACACATTGGAGGAATAAATACCAGGGAGGGAGAGGAGAGTTCAGTGCCAGTGTGGAAATAAGAACAAATGGATATAAACTGGCCATCAACAAGTTTAGGCATGAAATTACAGGAAGGTTTCTAACCATCAGAGGAGTGAAGTTCTGGAACAGCCTTCCAGGGAGAGCAGTGGGGGCAAAAAAACCTAACTGTCTTCAAGACTGGACTTGATACATTTATGGAGGGGATGGTATGATGGGACTGCCTACAATGGCATGTAGCCGACCTGTGACTGCTAGCAGCAAACATCTCCAATGGTGGGTGATGGGACACTAGATGTGGAGGGCTCTGATTTACTACAATGAATTATTTCCCAGGTGTCTGGCTGGTGAGTCTTGCTCACATGCTCAGGGTCTAACTGACCACCATATTTGGGGTCTGGAAGGAATTTTCCCCCGGGTCAGATTGGCAGAGACCCTGGGGATTTTCACCTTCTTCTGCAGCATGGGGTCACTTGCAGGTTTAAACTAGTGTAAATGGTGGGTTCTCTGTAACCTGAAATCTTTAAGTCATGATTTGATGACTTCAGTAACTCAGACGGAGGTTAGGGGTCTATTACAGGAGTGGGTGGGTGAGGTTCTGTGGCTTGCAATGTGCAGGATGTCAGATTAGATGATCATAGACTCATAGACTTTAAGGTCAGAAGGGACCATTATGATCATCTAATCTGACATCCTGCACAATGCAGGCCACAGAATCTCACCCACCCACTCCTGTAACAAACCCCTAACATATGTTTGAGTTATTGAAGTCCTCAAATTGTGGTTTGAAGACCTCAAGCTGCAGAGAATCTTCCAGCAAGTGACCCGTGCCCCATGCTGCAGAGGAAGGCGAAAAACCTCCAGGGCCTCTGCCAATCTGCCCTGGAGGAAAATTCCTTCCCGACCCCAAATATGGCGATCAGTTAAACCCTGAGCATGTAGGCAAGACTCACCAGCCAGCACCCAGGAAAGAATTCTCTGTAGTAACTCAGATCCCACCCCATCTAATATCCCATCACAGACTACTGGGCATACTTACCTGCTGATAATCAAAGATCAATTGCTAAGTTAATTGCCAAAATTAGGCTATCCCATCATTCCATCCCCTCCATAAATTTATCAAGCTTAGTTTTGAAGCCAGATATGTCTTTTGCCCCCACTACTCCCCTTGGAAGGCTGTTCCAGAACTTCACTCCTCTAATGGTTAGAAACCTTTGTCTAATTTCAAGTCTAAACTTCCTAGTGTCCAGTTTATATCCATTTGTTCTTGTGCCCACATTGGTACTAAGCTTAAATAATTCCTCTCCCTCCCTAATATTTATCTTTCTGATATATTTATAAAGAGCAATCATATCCCCCCTCAACCTTCTTTTGGTTAGGCTAAACAAGCCAAGCTCTTTGAGTCTCCTTTCCTATGACAGGTTTTCCATTCCTCGAATCATCCTAGTAGCCATCTCTGAACCTGTTCCAGTTTTGAATTCATCCTTCTTAAACATGGGAGACCAGAACTGCACACAGTATTCTAGATGAGGTCTCACCAGTGCCTTGTATAACGGTATTAACACCTCCTTATCTTTGCTGGAAATACCTCACCTGATGCATCCTAAAACTGCATTAGCTTTTTTAACGGCCATATCACATTGGTGGCTCATAGTCATCCTGTGATCAACCAATACTCCGAGGTCCTTCTCCTCCTCTGTTACTTCCAACTGATGTGTCCCCAATTTATAACTAAAATTCTTGTTATTAATCCCTAAATGCATGACCTTGCACTTTTCACTATTAAATTTCATCCTATTACTATTACTCCAGTTTACAAGGTCACCCAGATCATCCTGTATGATATCCCGGTCCTTCTCTGTGTTAGCAATACCTCCCAGCTTTGTGTCATCCGCAAACTTTATTAGCACATTCCCCACTTTTTGTGCTAAGGTCTGCAATAAAAAGATTAAATAACATTGGTCCCAAAACTGATCCCTGAGGAACTCCACTAGTAACCTCCTTCCAGCCTGACAGTTCACCTTTCAGTATGACCCATTTTAGTCTCCCCTTTCAATTTTCATATTGATCCCCATCTTTTCCAATTTAATAATTCCCCATGTGGAACCGTATCAGATACCTTACTGAAATCGAGGTAAATTAGATCCACTGCGTTTCCTCTGTTTAAAAAATCTGTTACCATTTCAAAGAAGGAGATCAGGTTGGCTTGGCATGATCTACCTTTTTAAAACCATGTTGTATTTTGTCCCAATTACCATTGACCTCAATGTCCTTAACTACTTTCTCCTTCAAAATTTTTTCTAAGACCTTACATACTACAGATGTCAAACCAACAGACCTATAGTTACTCGGATCACTCTTTTTCTCTTTCTTAAAAATAGGAACTATGTTAGCAATTCTCCAGTCATGTGGTACAACCCCTGAGTTTACTGATTCATTAAAAATTCTTGATAATGGGCTTGCAATTTCATGTGCCAGTTCTTTTAATATCCTTGGATGAAGATTATCTGGGCCCTCTGATTTTGTCCCATTAAGCTATTCAAGTTTGGCTTCTACCTTGGATGCGGTAATATCTACCTCCATGTCCTCATTCCCATTTGTCATCCTACCATTATTCCTAAGATCCTCATTAGCCTCATTAAAGACTAAGACAAAGTATGTGTTTAGATATTGGGCCATGCCTAGATTATCCTTAACCTCCATTCCATCCTCAGTGTTTAGCGTTCCCACTTCTTCTTTCTTTGTTTTCTTCTTATTTATATGGCTATAGAACCTTTTACTATTGGTTTTAATTCCCTTTGCAAGGTCCAACTCTACATGGCTTTTGGCCTTTCTCACTTTATCCTTACATGTTCTGACCTCAATAAGGTAGCTTTCCTTGCTAATCCTTCCCATCTTCCACTCCTTGTAGGCTTTCTGCTTTTTCTTAATCACCTCTCTGAGATGCTTGGTCTATAACTCCTGCCTATGATTTTTTCCCCCTTTTTTGGGATGCAGGCTTCTGATAGTTTCTGCAACTTTGACTTGAAGTAATTCCAGGCCTCCTCCACCTTTAGATCCCCAAATTCTTCAGTCCAATCCCCTTCCCTAACTAATTTCCTTAATTTTTTAAAGTTAGCCCTTTTGAAATAAAAAACCCTAGTCCCAGATCTATTTTTGTTTATCCTTCCATCTAGTTTGAACTGAATTAGCTCATGATCACTTGAACCACGGTTGTCCCCTACAACCATTTCTTCTATGAGGTCCTCACTACTCATCAAAACCAAATCTAAAATCGAATCCCCTCTTGTTGGTTCTTCAACTACTTGGTGAAGAAATCCATCAGCTATCACATCCAGAAAAATCTGAGCCCTATTATTATTACTAGCACTTGTCCTCCAGTCTATATCTGGGAAGTTAAAGTCTCTCATGATCACACAATTCCCATTAGTGTTTACTTCATAAAAAACATTAAAGAGGTCTCTATCCATATCCAAATCAGATCCCGGCAGTCTGTAGCACACCCCAAGCACTATCTCAGGGGAGGCTCTAGTAGCTTTCTTTCCCAGTGTGATTTTTGCCCAGACAGACTCTGTCTTATCCATTCCATCACTTCTTATTTCTTTACAGTTAATCTCATCATTGATATACAATGCTACTCCACAACCTTTGCCTTTATTTCTGTCTTTCCTAAACAGCACATAGCCTTCAATTGCTGTACTCCAGTCATGACTACTATTCCACCATGTTTCTGTTATCCTATAATATCCGGTTTCACTTCCTGCACCAGTAATGATGGTCCCTTCTGGGCTTAAAGTCTATGAATCTACACCAGTTAATAATCTGCCCAAGGAAATTAAACAAAGAAAACTACCTTATGGTCCAGTATCACAAAGTCAAGGCTGGCAATTTAATCATATGAATATAGAAATTAAAAAGTTAATTTTCTCATAGGTCACTGAAATCCCCCACAGAGCACATATACAGTATCTCTGATTACTAGATAGTTTGTTAACTATTCACCGTCATAAATATCCTGTGTGTGAAATACTAGTAAATGTCCCTGTGGAAACATTAATATTTGAATTTTCTGATTTGTGTTTAACTTGTTGCCCATAATATTGCATTAATCTCAATTATTTTTTACATGTAATATCCTCTTGGTGAGGTTTAAACATGCACATAACTGAATGAATGAAGCAAAAGTTGTCATCTGGAAAGTGGCACTCACAAAAAGTGATTAGAACAGCCAGGAAAGCCAGTGCGATAAGCCCCAGGACTAGAGCAACATAGAACCAGCTTGAACACTGGGATCCAGGACCTGCAAAAAAGAAAACAAAAGAGTTGTTTTGGAGGAAATTGCAATTTAAGCCCTCATATTGCTAGCATGTGCAAGCATTGCCACATTGGCTTCAGATATTGGTCAGTTTCTAACCTGGTGCTGAGATAGAAGTATTTTTAGACTGTCAATTTCTAAGTGAAAGGAAACATCTTTATTTATTAGCATTTTACACCCACTTTGCACAGAGGGCATGATGGGGAGAATCAGACTCTGGGAGAAGGACCTTGGACTGAATGTTTCCCAGGATGACTGGGACCCCGAGGAACTCAGTTGCTTCCTATGACAGGATCATAGCATTGGCAGCAGAAGGGAATGCTGTAACTGTCACAGATCATAAAATACTATATGAAAATTCATTCAGCCCATATGATGAGGACCATCCACACATAGCTTTCTTCCATGTAGTGGGAAGGGGAAGGGATCAGTTATTTCTGTGGCACTGGGGTTCCACTGTGAATTTTGGCAAGTTGGATGCAGGGCTGGGGGATACATTATTCACATACCAGTGCCAAACAGATTACCTGAAAAAGGTAACACACCCCCAGGTTGAACCACCCTTCCTATTGCACGCTCTGGAAAGAATCGCTGCTCTTTTAGGCAAGTCCTAGTAATGAAGTGTCAATGGAACCACACATCCAGAGAACTAGGGAATGGTGTACAGGAGGGACAAGGACCACAACACCCTGAACCTCTGCTTCAGAGAGAGATCCTGAGATATGCATCGAGTAGTGGGCTCTGAGGAATGAATTCTCTTCTTTTTCCCTTAGAGGGGGTAAACTTGCCATCCCACCAATAGGACACCTCAGAAAAATCTCCATGACGAGTTGCTGTGGAGTTTTCCTCCCCTAATATCTAGCTCTCGTTTCTTCAGAAGGATGTGCTGTGGGGTCACTTTCATTTGGACTGAAAACTGGTTCATATGACTATATAGAAAGGATAATGGTCCCACCCCAAAGTCTTTGTTAAAGTGAAGTTGAGGTTGAAGGTTCATATCAGAGCATTGAGAGTCCTACACTTAGGACAGAAGAATCCCATGCACTGCTACAGATTAGGGACCAAGTGGCTAGGCAGCAGTTCTGCAGAAAAGTATCATAGAATCATAGAATTCAAGATCAGAAGGGACCATTATGATCATCTAGTCTGACCTCCTGCAAGATGCAGGCCACATAAGCCGATCCACCCACTCCTTAAGCAAGCGACCCCTGCCCCATGCTTCGGAGGAAGGCGAAAAACCTCCAGGGCCACTGCCAATCTACCCTGGAGGAAAATTCCTTCCCGACCCCAAATATGGCGATCAGCTGAACCCCGAGCATGCGGGCAAGACTCTCCAGCCAGACCCTCTGGAAAAAGGCTAACAATATCCTATCATTGACCCATTGTACTAATTACCAGTGTGGCACTTTATTGACCTATTGACTAAGCCAGTTATCCTATCATACCATCCCCTCCATAAACTTATCTAGCTTAATCTTAAAGTCATGGAGGTCCTTCGCCCCCACTGTTTCCTTTGATAGGCTGTTCCAGAATTGCACTCCTCTGATGGTTAGAAACCTTCGTCTAATTTCAAGCCTAAATTTCCTGACTGACAATTTATATCCGTTTGTCCTCGTGTCCACATTAGCACTGAGCTGAAATAATTCCTCTCCTTCCCTGGTATTTATCCCTCTGATATATTTAAAGAGTGCAATCATATCTCCTCTTATCCTTCTTTTGGTTAAGGAAAACAAACCGAGGTCCTCAAGTCTCCTTTCATACGACAGGCTTTCCATTCCTTGGATCATTCTAGTGGCCCTTCTTTGTACCCGTTCCAGTTTGAATTCATCCTTCTTAAACATGGGAGACCAAAACTGCACACAATACTCCAAATGAGGTCTTACCAACGCCTTATATAACGGGACTAGCACCTCCTTATCCCTACTAGAAATACCTCGCCTAATGCATCCCAAGACCGCATTAGCTTTTTTAACGGCCACATCACATTGCCTACTCATAGTCATCCTACGATCAACCAGGACTCCTAGGTCCTTCTCCTCCTCCGTTACTTCCAACTGGTGCGTCCCCAGCTTATAACTAAAGTTCTTGTTAGTCATCCCTAAATGCATAACCTTACACTTCTCACTATTGAATTTCATCCTGTTACTAATACTCCAGTTTACAAGGTCATCCAAATCTCCCTGGAGGATATCCTGATCCTTTTCCGAATTTGCAATACCTCCCAACTTGGTGTCATCCACAAACTTTATCAGCCCACTCCTACTCTTGGTTCCCAGGTCAGCGATAAATAGATTGAATAAAATTGGACCCCAAACCGAACCTTGAGGAACTCCACTGGTAACCCCCCTCCAACCCGACAGTTCCCCCTTCAATATGACCCTCTGCAGTTTCCCCTTTAACCAGCTCCTTATCCACCTCTGGATTTTCATTTCGATCCCCATCTTTTCCAATTTAACCAGTAATTCCTCATGCGGTACCGTATCAAACGCCTTACTGAAATCAAGATATATTAGATCCACCGCATTTCCCTTGTCTAAAAAATCTGTTACTTTCTCAAAGAAGGAGATCAGGTTGGTTTGGCACGATCTACCCTTCGTAAATCCATGCTGTAATTTGTCCCAGTTGCCATCGGCCTCATGCTCCGTAACCACTCTCTCCTTTAAAATTTTTTCCATGACTTTGCATACTACAGATGTTAAACTAACAGGCCTGTAGTTACCCGGGTCACTTTTTTTCCCCCTTCTTGAATATAGGAACTATATTAGCTAATCTCCAGTCAAACGGTACAACAAAATCATCGCTAACGGGCTTGCAATTTCACTCGCCAATTCCCTTAATATTCTAGGATGAAGATTGTCCGGGCCCCCCGATTTACTTCCGTTTAGCTGTTCAAGTTTGGCTTCTACCTCAGATACCGTAATGTCTACCCCCATATCTTCATTCCCATCAGTCCCTCTATCACTATTCCTTAGCCCTTCATTAGCCTCATTAAAGACCGAGGCAAAATATTCGTTCAGATATTGTGCCATTCCAAGATTATCCCTAATCTCCACTCCGTTTAAAGTTTTAAGTGGTCCCACTTCTTCCTTCTTGGTTTTCTTCCTATTTATATGGCTAAAAAAACTTTTGCTATTGGTTTTAATCCCCTTCGCTGGGTCCATCTCCACCCGGCTCTTTGCCTTTCTCACTGCTTCCCTACACCCTCTGACCTCAATAAGGTAGGTTTCTTTGCTGATCCCTCCCATTTTCCACTCCTTGTACGCTTTCTGTTTTTTCTTAATGACCCCTCTAAGACGCTTGCTCATCCAGCTCGGTCTAAAACTGCTACCTACGAGCCGTTTTCCCTTTCTTGGGATACATGCCTCTGACAACTCCTGCAACTTCAACCTGAAGTAACCCCAGGCATCATCTGCCTTTAGATCCCTAAATATGTTAGTCCAATCCACTTCCAACTAGTCGCCTTAATTTAGTAAAGTTAGCCCTTTTGAAATTGTATACCTTAGTCTCAGATGCAATTTTGATTATCCTCCCATTTATTTTGAAACGAATTAGCTCATGATCACTCGAGCCAAGGTTGTCCCCTACAACTATTTCCTCAACAAGGTCCTCGTTACTCAGTACATAGGGGTTACAGTGGACGAGAAGCTGGATATGAGTCAACAGTGTGCCCTTGTTGCCAAGAAGGCTAACAGCATTTTGGGCTGTATAAGTAGCAGCATTGTCAGCAGATTGAGGGATGTGATCATTCCCCTCTATTCGACATTGATGAGGCCTCAGCTGGAGAACTGTGTCCAGTTTTGGGCCCCGCACTACAAGAAAGATGTGGAAAAATTGGAAAGAGTCCAGCAGAGGGCAACAAAACTGATTAGTGTGGAGCACATGATTTATGAGACGAGGCTGAGGGAACTGGGATTATTTAGTCTGGAGAAGAGAAGAATGAGGGGGGATTTGATAGCTGCTTTCAAGTACCTGAAAGGGGGTTCCAAAGTGGATGGATCTAGACTGTTCTCAGTGTTAGCAGATGACAGAACAAGGAGTCATGGTCTCATGTTGCAGTGGTGGAGGTTTAGGTTGGATATTAGGAAAAACTTTTTCACTAGGAGGGTGGTGAAGCACTGGAATGGGTTACCTACGGAGGTGGTGGAATCTCCTTCTTTAGGGGTTTTTAAGGTCAGACTTGACAAAGCCCTAACTGGGATGATTTAGTTGGGGATTGGTCCTGCTTTGAGCAGGGGGGTTGGACTAGATGATCTCCTAAGGTTTCTTCCAACCCTGATATTTTATGATTCCATGATTCTAAAGGAGCACTCACCTCTGAGCAGCTTGGTGTGGAACCATGGGCTTTTCTCACCCCTGGGGCTCCCTATAGGCTGCAGGAAAACCTTGATGGGTTTTCAGTGGTTTGGCCCTCTGGCCAAGTCACAAAATTGAAATGAACCCTTGTGGGGTATTAAAGAGTCCAGTAAACAAACAGGCAATTTGCCCTCACTAGGATCTTCAACCTGGCTCCGGGCCCTTTACATCGTTCAGGCTTGCAACTAAGCCCTGCCCCCTTCTTGGGGCTTACACTACTTTACCTGTGGTTGGTGGAGGAACCCAGGCCACCCACTGCTCTGGTTTCCAGCCCAGGGATCCTACAACCAGCAGCCACATACCGCTCCCCTCAGTCCTTCACTGCTGTTTCCTTGGGCCTCTTCCCACCTGGCCCTTTTATCTCCAGCCCTATCTCAGGTCCAATGTCCCCAGGTCCTTCTCCCTCTGTGATCCTAGCTATGCAAATTCAGCCCAGCATGAATGCTGTCTGATTGCTGGGCTACTCCAGTCAGGTACAAACCCACTCCTTCCCTCCTCCACTTCCAACCAAGAGCTAAACTGCTAAACCTAGGCAGCCCTTTTTATTTGGGCCAGCATGCCCCCTGATTGGCTATTGCTAGCCTCTTTTGCCCTTGGAGGACCAGGTCTCTGTTGTTTCCAAAATGGCTGCTCCAGAGAGTCCTCTCTAGGCAACCTTGTAGGAGTCACCTTCACTGCTGTTCTTCTCCCAGCTCACTACTTCTTGGGGCAGGGGTAGGAGGACCCAGCAGGGAGCCACAATGACTGAATACACCCTGTTACAATACGTCCACCTTACAAGAGTGTTCTAGTTATAACAAAAACCCAAAGATTAAAAACCCAGGAAATTCAGGGTTGAGGTTGCATTTCCACAACAAGCCACAGAGTCACACTCAGATAACCACCAAGTTTCTAACCCTGCCTTCATACAGTGTCACAATGTAGTATTCTTATAATGTTCACTCTGTAGTTCAGTTTAATGTATTCCGTGGGCCATCTGACCTGCATTCAGTGCTGTTCAGGACAAGGAGGTGGGGTAAAGATGGCTTACAATACATATAGTAGGTGAAACTCTGCGTATAAGATGGTCTCACCAGGGTAACTGTGGCCAATCAGGCACTGGGAGTGTTGCTGCTATGGAGCAAATGAATTATGACTTTGAAAAAGTTGCATAATAAACAAGATGCTTAGATGCCTAAAGTCTGAACAGCAGTAAACCAAACCCCAGTCCAATACATTATATTGATTAATTTGTGAATGTTCTAATTAAAAATCTGTTTTATTTTAAGGCACTTCCCTTCTCCCATTTCTCAGAAACAGAGCACAAAAGAATTTCAGAAAATCAGAAAATGCCAATTTAAAATACTTTAAAACTGTGTTCACTACAGAGCTGTTCCAGGGCTCATTAAGCCAATGAATAGACATGTCTCCATGTAAAATGTTGAAATAATTTCTATACATGATTTATAATTTAGAGATTCTCAGTAATATTGTTTTTACAGTTTTCTAACAGAATAAAGAATAAATTTCTAATAACTAAAAATGCCACCCCAACAAATACCCACAATACCAGAAGGGGAAGTCTCAGATCTGCTGGTCCTTTCAGATTTACGATGCACACGCAGTTCAGCATATGTGATCCCTGTAAGGAGCAAGGAAATGCTGACAATGTTGGATATGTGAACCATTAAACAAAGACATCATTATAAGAATCAGTCTATCCGCAAAGTGCACATGTTCCCTATGGTGCTGGCTCAGCTTCATTACTGCTAGAAACAATGGGCTAGATGATACCTGAGACTACACATCTATGCAGAGGAGTAATGGGGGAGTAAGAATCTGCCTTACACCCCTGTATGAACTACCTGAATCTTGGAACAGGTGGATAAGCAGTATGTGTGTGTGGAGGGGGGGAGAATGGGTGGATCCTTGGCTCTGCCCACAACAAACTAGCTGACACAGTTGAGTCAACTCAGGGGGAGTCACAAATTGTGCTGGTATACGCCAGCATAAAATTACCACCACCTTGGAGTAAGGGGGAAGCAGAGAGGGAATTGTGCCTCAGAGAAATGTCTGGTTTCAGAGTAGCAGCCGTGTTAGTCTGTATCTGCAAAAAGAACAGGAGTACTTGTGGCACCTTAGAGACTAACAAATTTATTTGAGCATAAGCTTTTGTGGGCTACAGCACACTTCATCAGATGCATGCAGTGGAAAACACAGAAGGAAGATATATATGTATATATACACAGAGAACATGAAACAATGGGTGTTATCATACACACTCTGATGAGAGTCATCAGTTAAGGTGAGCTATTACCAGCAGGAGAGAAAAACCTTTTTGTAGTGGTAATCAAAATGGTCCATTTGCAGCAGTTGACAGGAAGTTGTGAGGAAAAGTGTATGTGTGTGTGTGGGGAGGGGAAATAAACATGGGGAAATAGTTTTACTTCGTGTAATGACCCATCCATGCCCAGTCTTTATTTAAGCCTAATTTAATGGTGTCCATTTTGCAAATTAATTCCAATTCAGCAGTCGCTTGTTGGAGTCTGTTTTTGAAGTTTTTTTGTTGTAATATTGTGACTTTTAGGTCTGTAATCGAGTGACCAGGGAGACTGAATTGTTCTCCGACTGGTTTTTTAATGTTATAATTCTTGACGTCTGACTTGTGTCCATTTATTCTTTTACATAGAGACTGTCCGGTTTGGCCAATGTACATGGCAGAGGGACATTGCTGGCACATGATGGCATATATCACATTGGTAGATGTGCAGGTGAACAAGTCTCTGATAGTATGGCTGATGTGATTAGGTCCTATGATGGTGTTCCTTGAATAGATATGCGGACAGAGTTGGCAATGGGGTTTGTTGCAGGGATTGGTTCCTGGGTTAGTGTTTTTGTTGTGTGGTCTGTGGTTGCTGGTGAGAATGTGCTTCAGGTTGGGGGGCTATCTGTAAGCAAGGACTGGCCTGTCTCCCAAGATCTGTGAGAGTGATGGATCGTCCTTCAGGATAGGTTGTAGATGCTTGATGATGTGCTGGAGAGGTTTTAGTTGGGGGCTGAAGGTGACAGCTAGTGGCATTCTGTTACTTTCTTTGTTGGGTCTGTCCTGTAGTAGGTGACTTCTGGGTGCTCTTCTGGCTCTGTCAATCTGTTTCTTCACTTCAGCAGGTGGTACTGTAGTTGTAAGAATGCTTGATAGAGATCTTGTAGGTGTTTGTCTCTGTCTGAGGGGTTGGAGAAAATGCGATTGTATTGTAGAGCTTGGCTGTAGACAATGGATCGTGTGGTGTGGTCTGGATGAAAGCTGGAGGCATGTAGGTAAGTATAGCGGTCAGTAGGTTTTCAGTATAGGGTGGTGTTTATGTGACCATCATTTATTAGCACTGTAGTGTCCAGGAAGTGGATCTCTTGTGTGGACTGGTCCAGGCTGAGGTTGATGGTGGAGTGAAAATTGTTGAAATCATGGTGGAATTCCTCAAGGGCTTCTTTTCCATGTGAGACATCATAGCTCCCCGGGCTACTCCTGGTAGTTTGTGCACCAACCTTTGTGCAGGGCTATGTCACTAGTGAGTATTAGACACTGAATATTACACTAATCCAATGTCAGGGACTGGATAGATTAGGTAGAGGCGGTCAAACATTGATTGTCAAAACATTTTTCAGTGAGAAATGGGTTTCTGAAATTTCAGTTTTTGTCAAAAGATTTCAAGTTTCCATTAAAAAATGAACCTCACAAAACTAAATATTTTTCTTTTTTTGCCAACAAACACCTTCCCTCTCCCCCCCGCCAAAATTGCAAAACATTTTGACAAAAAGTTTTGTTTTCTTTGAAATCTTTTGTGGAAACAAAATACATTTTTTCAACTAGGTCTAATATTATGTCCTGTCCAGGAAAATTCAATACCAAAAAAACCCACGTGATTAGCCCATGATATCATAAATAATGAGTTTAAATTTGATACTTCTTTAATCCACTTTTCAGACAGTATATCTAAAGCATTTGCTTCCAATCCATGTAGACCGAGAGATATCAAATCTTATCATGGGTGATCTCGGTACCTTTTTGCTTTGCTCCTTGTCCCAGCTCCCCGCCCTCTCCCTATACTCCAATTCAGACCTGGATTTGGTGGCAACTATCTCAAAAAGAACCAATAAATATGTACACTTACAGCTTGAAACTGTAACTATAAAATATTATGAAGCATCAAACCCTAACTGTAGAGTCGCCTGAGATATTAGCTGCTGAAACTTAAGCAGGAGATTAAAATGGTAGCCAAAATAACTCAACTTTAAAGCATGCATGTACCTCAGTTATTAATTGTTATTTCAACATTTTGCTGGGTCACCAGATGTTACCTTGGTAAAACATCTTACTAGTTTTACAGAAGATAATATTTGCATCTTTGCCTCACTCAGGAAAGGGTGAGATATAAGATGAGGCTTGTGTTGCTGCTGTCATGGGTAGTTCATGTTTTTTATAAGAATACTGTGAATTTAAAGTGTGATTCCACTTCTGAATAAAAAATGCTGGTTGATGACAAAATGAATTTTTCTTGTTTTTTTGCAGAGCGAACACAATTCAGAGGGAGGTCCGGCTGTTTATTCCTTGCTGTGTAACATCAAGAGAATAGTTAACTAATTCCAATTAATTACACATGTGAAAACTGTTGACTATTATGTGAATGCACAAGTGTTGCTGAGGGCAGAATTTGATCAGCAGAACTGGTAATGATGCATGAAAAGTAAAGGTAATGATGCATGACCTTCAGATAAGCAGTCTAGCAGTTAGAAAAAACATCCAAGCACATTTGATCTGAAGAGTGTTTAATCTGAACTATTCAGACTTTTTACAAAGGTAAATATCACAAGAAAAATATTGGGAAAATGGTTAATAAATGAGGCACATCTACGCTATTAGGTCCCCTGTTCTGTGACTCAGTGGGTGTACAGACATTTTGCTGTTTGTTTTATTCTTAATTGATTAGTCCAATAGAATGTAGAAAATATGCACATTTATATTTATTATATATAACTGTAATAAAATAATTTTTCTAAAAAAAAAGTGCAGTTAAGAATGTTTTTCAAATGCTATTGGTCCCAGAAGAATTATACAGATATAATTATTGTACAGAAGAGGTAACTCTGATCGTGTTTGCAGGAAGACATTGTTCAAATATATATTTTACTTAAAATCTGAATATTGTTTTATGGTAAAGAAATAATGGAGGCTTGTAAATTTTAAAATTCAGTTGCTGTATAAATAGGAAAACTCATTTAACTATATTAACTTAGAAAAGCTGTAAATATTAAAAAAAAATCCCTCCATCCCCAAATAAATACGCATTACTTTTTTAAAATATTAAACACAACTTATCTGGCTGTATGAAAAAAGTGACTCTGTATCATGGAAACAGAATTTTTCCCAAATAAGTTCATTGCCTGTATTTAAAGAAATCTACATAAAAGAACACTGAAGTTAGAATGCGAAGCCCGCAGGTGGCAAAGTCCAGGTTACCCCTGCAACCTGAATTCTACCAGCTGCAAACATACCCTTATGTGGCATATAAAAGAGCCCTATCTCACCTGATACAGATCTTCACAGATAATATGCCACATATTAAAAGTGAAATTCCACTCAACTTTGTTATACATGCATATGCAAATCCAATGGAGTACTGCGATATTTTTTTCTATTAAATAGAAATTTCCAGTCAGTGTATATACAGAAACATGTGGAGTGTCAATGCAACTTTGGCAGATCCTTAGTTTTGTAGATTCATAGATTTTTAGACCAGAAGGTAGCATTATGATCATCTAGGCTCATCTCCTATATAACACTGGCCATATAATTTCACATATTAATTTCTGTATCAAAGCCCATATCTTGTAGTTGAGCCAGCATATTTTTAGAAAGACATCCAATCTTGATCTAGAGACTTTAAGTGATGGAAAATCCACCACAGCTCTTGGTAAATTGTTTCAATGGTTAACACCCTCACTGTTTAAAATCTGCACCTTATTTCTGGTCTCAATTTAACCAGCTTAAACTTTAAGCCACTGGATCTTGTTATGCCTTTGTCAGCTACAATAAGGGCCATCTATTGTCAGAAATCTTCTCCCCATGTACTTGTATACCATGATCAAGTCATGCTTAGCCTTTTCTTCCATAAACTAAGTAGACTGAACTTTCTAAGTGTTTCACTGTAAGGCAAGTTTTCCAGACCTCAGATTATTCTTGTAGTTCTTTTCTTAACACTTTCCAATTTTTCAGCATTCTTCTTAAAATGTGGACATCAGAATTGGACACTGTATTCCAGTAATGGTCTTGCCAATGCTGTAAAAAGAGATAATATTGCTTCCCAACTGCTACTCAACATTCCCCTGCTTACACATCCAAGAATAGTATTGGTCCTCTTAGCCACAGCATCTCTCTGGGTGCTCATGTTCAGCTGGTTATCTACCATTACCCGTATAAGTCTTTCTCAGAGTCACTGCTTTCCATAAGTTTGTTAGTCTCTAAGGTGCCACAAGCACTTCTCGTTCTTTTTGCTGATACAGACTAACACTGTATCACTCTGAAACCTGTCATTCTGAAGGGTGAACTATGTTATTTGTTCTTAAATGTATGACTTTGTATTTGACTGTATTAAACACATGAGCCCAGATAAAGGTATTTAGGTGCCTAATTCCCACAGATTTCAATGGGAATTAGAAACACCTAAATATATTTTAGGCTATTGGTCACATTGCTCGAATGCATCAAGCTTATCAAGTGATCCAGATCAGTTTTTAATTATGAGGACAGTTATTATTCACCACTCCACAAATGTGTGTCACTTGCAACCTTTACCAGGAATGATTTTATGTTTTCTCCCAGATCATTGACAAATATATTGAATAGCACTGTGCCAAGAACAGATCTTTGGGGCACCTCACTAGAACCCTCCCCCACTTTGGATTATCATATAGCAAAAAACACTGTGCATGCAGAATACATTTTTAAAGCCCTCATAACTTGGCCAAACCAAAACCAATTTTCATCAAACAACTATGTCCCTTCCAAATTTCAGGTTTCCTCCATCTTCTAATGAGTCACAAGAGGTGTTTAAAAAATTTGTTTGCAGAAAATCTCCATTTTCTTCCACCTTTTAGCACTTAAAAATGGCTCACATCTTTTTTTTTTTTTTGAAACTTTCAGAAAAATTTCCTTCTTGACTGAGAGCTTGTGTACCAAATGTTAGCCAAAATATTAAAACTTTAGGGTAGGGATAATTGAATTTAGTAGCACACATTCCGATTCAAATATTAGCATATAGTCAATGGATATAGAATTGGCTAACAGAAAGATCTCTAAAAGTATTTGTAAATGGGGAATGACCATCGAATGGAAGTGTTCTGCAAGACTGGTACTAGGCCTGACACTATTCAATATTTTTATCAATGACTTAGAAGTAAAATTGAGGGAATGGTAAATAATGAAGCAGTCATACAGAGTGATCTGGATTGCTTAGTAAAATAGACCCATGCAAATAAAATGTGTTTTAGTACACTGAAATGCAAGTTCCTAGATTTATGAACAAAGAATATAGGTCAGACCCACTCAGCAATTCTGAAAAAGATTTAGGGGTCAGTAGACAAGCAACTCAACATGAGCTCCCAGTGCAATGCAGTGTGGGGAAGGACTAATACTATCCTTGCATGTATAAACTGGGGAGTATTGAGTAGGAATAAGGAGGTGACTTTACCTCTCAGTACAGGGTTGGGAAGATCACCATTGGAATACCGCATCTAGTTCTGGTGTCCACATTATAAAAAGGATATCGAAAAATTGTAGAGGATGCAGAGAAGAGTCACAAAAATGATACAAGGGCTGGATAAAATGCCTTACAATTAGAAACTTAAAGAGCTCTATCTGTTCTTCTTCTCACAAAGAAGACTGAGAGGTGACTTGATTACAATGTATAAGAACGTTTATAGGAAGAAAATATTAAAGGGCTCTTTAATTTAGCAAAGAAAGGCATAACAGTTACCAATGGCTGGAAGGTGAAGCCAGAAGAAGTTAAATTAGAAATAAGGCCCAATTTTTTGTAACGGTGAGGGTAAATAATCACTAGAACAAGCTACTAATGGAAGTGGTGGATTCTCCAGCTTTTTCTTCATATGAAAACTGGATGCCTTTTGGTAGACAAGGAGTTATTCAGCTCCATAGAGGAGTAACTGGTTGAAATTCTATGGCTTATGTTATATAAGAAGTCAGACTAATAATAATAACCTAGCCCTGTAGCATATATTATCGCTTTTCTAATTGTACATGCAATTAAGATAAATAAATGAAATGAAATTTAAATTATGAGAAATAGTTTTTGTAAATATATATCAAAATATTGTTTCTACCATTCAGTTACATTAAATCAGAGCTCAACAATCAAGAATCAAACTAGATAGTAAATATATTATTTATTCTAATAATACAGACTGTAAAATTATTACATCGTTGATTGCTAATATAATTAATTAATAGCTATTGTACCCTGAAAACATTATGAAATAGGTAATAATTGGAGATGTACCAATCTCCTAGAACTGGAAGGGACCTTGAAAGGTCATCAAGTCCAGACCCCTGCCTTCACTAGCAGGACCAGTTTTTGCCCCAGATACCTAAGCGGCCCCCTCAAGGATTAAACTCACAACCCTGGGTTTAGCAGGTTAATGCTCAAACCACTGAGCTATCCCTCCCTCCAATAATAGCCAACTTACTCTGAACATTATGTATTTCATATTTACTTTTAATCATTGTAACATGTTAGTGGCAGTCCATAATTTTCACAAAATGTACTGAAGAATGAATTCATCAATTGTTTTCAAGTGCTGGGAATATTATTCACAAAGAAATATTGTCAAAGTCAGCTCTTTCCCCCTAATATTCACTTAAACTTTTGTCTTTTATGATAAGCGTATGATAAGATTTGATGGTTTGGTTATGGGAAAGTCATTATTTAAAAAACAAATATAAAAGAACTGTGGTCAAATGGGGTCCATTTGTTGTCTTCCTTGCAGCAGCAGTGGCTGAACTTTCAACCGTCTTTTGTGATTTTGGGGGGATTATATGCAACCATTTTACCAGAATTAGCACATTGCAGACATGGTCAAATGCAATAATTGGCCTTTCAGGCTAGCTAATTGTTCAGATCATGGCTTACTTAAGCCATAGTAACCCTCTGATCAGACTACGACATTTAAAAAATAAACTATTGTTCTGCCAATTTATAATTTAGCAACAAGTATATTTTATTCTGTTATTAGAAACTCTGGGCCAGATCCTCAGCGGGGGTAAATGAGCACAACAACGCTGATTTCAATAAAGCTTTGCTGATTGATATCTTCCAAGGATCAGGCACACTGTGTGTGCAATTTTGTCCTCATATACATTGCCTTCACTGACAAAATGTCATCACAATTATTTAAAGCTTTTTGAAATGGCATTTTTTAAAGAAAAGACAACATGAAAATATGAATCTGATATCTATTAAGAATATTTTACCTGGATTTGAAGTCGGAGGAGCAATACATGCTCTTTCCCTGGGTAAAATCTTTACATCTGTGTATGTGACCTGGTTTGCCATTGGTGATAAAAGTCTGTCTGAGTGTTGGAAACAGCTGCTTAACAGAGTGGTTATATCCTGCATTAATCTCACCTGCCTACACACACACACACACACACACACACACACACACACACAGCATGATGGGTCTAGGGAAGATTTTAAAAAAAGTTATTTCTGTTAAATGTGGCTTCACGGCTTCCTCTCATTGGGCGCTTTTCAGCCATCATTCTGCCTCTTGCAATGTGAGATCATGCCTTTAGGATAAAACATAAATGACTAAAAGTAGAAAAAGTTTTGGGTGGAGCGGGGGGGTTAGTCTTGGGGAAACACTTTTTTTGTCACAATGTAATAAATTGTCTGAGGGCTTGTCTACACAAGAAAGGACTCATCTACACACAAAAGTAGTACCACTTTAATTATATTATATACATAAAATTGTACAACACCCCAAGGATAGATGCAGTTATATAGGTATAAAGGTGTTCTATATTGGTATAGATATTCCCATTCAGGAAAGTGAATAAACTATACCAGTATAAGGCACTTTTAAACTGGGGTGGGGGGGGGGGCGGCGGACTGCAAGCAGAAGGCCTGGGGAGGAATCCCAACTTGCTCTGGCCCAGGCCCCCACAAAAGCTTAATCTGCCTCTGCTTGTATCTGTTCCTACTCAATTTAAATGATCCCAAATAAACAATTAAACTGAACTAAGAGTGTCCATTTTGCGCTAGTTTAATTAAATTAGTTTAAAATCAAATCTTTCTTTAAACCAGTGCAGTACTACACATCAACAAGTCCTAAGATTCTGTAGAATTTCAACCTTTTGTGTTACAGAAAACCAGTATTGTATGATGAAATACTGGGGAATAATCTGGAACTATATTATCATAGAATCATAGACTTTAAGGTCAGAAGGGACCATTATGATCATCTAGTCTGACCTCCTGCACAATGCAGGCCACAGAATCTCACCCACCCACTTCTATAACAAACCTGTGTCTGAGCCATTGAAGTCCTCAAATCATGGATTAAAGACTTCAAGGTGAAGAGAATCTTCCAGCAAGTCATTTGTGCCCCATGCTGCAAAGGAAGGTGAAAAAACCCCAGGGCCTCTGCCAATCTGCCCTGGAAGAAAATTCCTTCCTGACCCCGAATATGGCAATCAGCTAAACCCTGAGCATATGGGCAAGACTCACCAGCCAGCACCCAGGAAAGAATTCTCTATAGTAACTCAGATCCCACCTCATCTAACATCCCATCACAAGCCATAGGGCATATTTACCACTAATAGTCATAGACCAATTAATTGCCAAAATTAGGTTATCCCATCATACCATCCCCTCCATAAATTTATCAAGCTTAGTCTTGAAGCCAGATGTCTTTTGCCCCCGCTGCTCCCCTTGGAAGGCTGTTCCAGAACTTCACTCCTCTAATGGTTAGAAACCTTTGTCTAATTTCAAGTCTAAACTTCCTGATGGCCAATTTATACCCATTTGTTCTTGTGTCCACATTGGTACTAAGCTTAAATAATTCCTCTCTCTCCCTAATATTAATTCCTCTGATATATTTATAAAGAGCAATCATATCCCCCCTCAACCTTCTTTTGGTTAGGCTAAACAAGCCAAGCTCTTTGAGTCTCCTTTCCTAAAACAGGTTTTCCGTTCCTCGAATCATCCTAGTAGCCGTCTCTGAACCTGTTCCAGTTTGAATTCATCCTTCTTAAACATGGGAGACCAGAACTGCACACAATATTCCAGATGAGGTCTCACCAGTGCCTTATATAACGATACTAACATCTCTTTATCTTTGCTGGAAATACCTCACCTGATGCATCCTAAAACTGCATTAGCTTTTTTAACGGCCATATCACACTGGTGGCTCATAGTCATCCCGTGATCAACCAATACTCCGATGTCCTTCTCCTCCTCTGTTACTTCCAACTGATGTGTCCCCAATTTATAACTAAAATTCTTGTTATTAATCCCTAAATGCATGACCTTGCACTTTTCACTATTAAATTTCATCCTATTACTATTACTCCAGTTTACAAGGTCATCCAGATCTCCCAGTATGATATCCTGGTCCTTCTATGTGTTAGCAATACCTCCCAGCTTTGTGTCATCTGCAAACTTTATTAGCACATTCCTGCTTTTTGTGCCAAGGTCAGTAATAAAAAGGTTAAATAAGATTGGTCCCAAAACTGATCTCTTAGGAACTCCACTAGTAACCTCCTTCTAGCCTGACAGTTCACCTTTCAGTAAGACCCATTGTAGTTTCCCCTTTAACCAGTTCCTTATCCACCTTTCAATTTTCATATTGATTCCCATCTTTTCCATTTTAACTAATAATTCCCCATGTGTAATCATATCAAATGCCTTACTGAAATCGAGGTAAATTAGATCCACTGCATTTCCTTTGTCTAAAAAATCTGTTATCTTCTCAAAGAAGGAGATCAGATTGGTTTGGCACGATCTACCTTTTGTAAAACCATGTTGTATTTTGTCCCAATTACCATTGACCTCAATGTTCTTAATTACTTTCTCCTTCAAAATTTTTTCAAAGACCTTACATATTACAGATGTAAAACTAACAGTCCTATAGTTACTTGGATCACTTTTTTCCCCTTTCTTAAAAATAGGAACTATGTTAGCAATTCTCCAGTCGTACGGTACAACCCCTGAGTTTACAGATTCATTAAAAATTCTTGTTAACGGGCTTGCAATTTCATGTGCCAGTTCCTTTAATATTCTTGGATGAAGATTATCTGGGCCCTCCGAATTTGTCCAATTAAGCTGTTCAAGTTTGGCTTCTACCTCATATGTGGTAATATCTACCTCCATATCCTCATTCCCATTTGTCATCCTTCCATTATCCCTAAGCTCCTCATTAGCCTTATTCAAGACTGAGGCAAAGTATTTATTTAGATATTGGGCCATGCTTAGATTATCTTTAACCTCCACTCCATCCTCAGTGTTTAGCGGTCCCACTTCTTCTTTCTTTGTTTTCTTCTTATTTATATGGCTATAGAACCTTTTACTATTGGTTTTAATTCCCTTTGCAAGGTCCAACTCTACATGGATTTTAGCCTTTCTCACTTGATCTCTACATGTTCTGACCTCAATAAGGTAGCTTTCCTTGCTAATCCCGCCCATCTTCCACTCCTTCCAAGCCCTTGTAGGCTTTCTGCTTTTTCTTAATCACCTCTCTGAGATGCTTGCTCATCCAGCTTGGTCTACAACTCCTGCCTATGATTTTTTTCCCCTTTCTTGAGATGCAGGCTTCTGGTAGTTTCTGCAACTTTGACTTGAAGTAATTCCAGGCCTCCTCCACCTTTAGATCCACAAGTTCTTCAGTCCAATCCACTTCCCTAACTAATTTCCTTAATTTTTTAAAGTTAGCCCTTTTGAAATAAAAAACCTTAGTCCCAGATCTATTTTTGTTTATCCTTCCATCTAGTTTGAACTGAATTAGCTCATGATCACTTGAACCAAGGTTGTCCCCTACAACCATTTCTTCTATGAGGTCCTCACTACTCATCAAAACCTAATCTAAAACGGCATCCCCTCTTGTTGGTTCTTCAACTACTTGGTGAAGAAATCCATCAGCTATCACATCCAGAAAAATCTGAGCCCTATTATTATTACTAGCACTTGTCCTCCAGCCTATATTTGGGAAGTTAAAGTCTCTCATGATCACACAATTCCCATTAGTGTTTACTTCATAAAAAACATTAAAGAGGTCTCTATCCATATCCAAATCAGATCCTGGCAGTCTGTAGCACACCCCAAGCACTATCTCAGGGGAGGCTCTAGTAGTTTCCACTGTAGTCTCCACTGCTTGCATCCGAAGAAGTGGGTATTCACCCACGAAAGCTCATGCTGCAAAACATCTGTTAGTCTATAAGGTGCCACAGGATTCTTTGCTGCTTCTAGTAGTTTTCTTTCCCAATGTGATTTTTGCCCAGACAGACTCTGTCTTATCCATTCCATCACTTCTTATTTCTTTACAGTTAATCTCATCATTGATATACAATGCTATTCCACCACCTTTGACTTTCTTTCTTTCTTTCCTAAACAGCATATAGCCTTCAATAGCTGTACTCCAGTCATGACTACTATTCCACCATGTTTCGGTTATCCCTATAATATCCAGTTTCACTTTCTGCACCAGTACTCTAGTTCCTCCATTTTGTTACCTAGGCTCCTTGCATTAGTGCACAGACATCTTAATTTTTGCCGTTTGGCTTCACTGACATTCTTTACCAGGTTAGGCACAGACATTCTACCACCAGTATCACCTATTAGACTGATATCTACACTACCCTTCCTCCTTATGTCCATTCTTCTGCCCACGGCTGTATCCTCTCTTACTTTGTTTTCTTCCCTCTCAATGTTAAATTCCGGTGTGGAGAGTACCTGGACATCTCCCAACCATCTCCCCCAAATTCCTAGTTTAAAGCTTTCTTAATCAGTTGTGCCAGCCTCCATCCTAGAAGTCTATTTCCCTCCTTACTCAGGTGAAGTCCATCCCGAGAGAACAGTCCTCTGTCCATGAATGCTTCCCAGTGGCCGTACATCCCAAAGCCCTCCTTATAGCACTGAGCCATCTGTTGATCACCATAATCTTGTCACACCTTTGTTGCCCTTCTCTAGGAACAGGCAGAATCCCACTGAAGATCACCTGAGCCTCGATTTCCTTAAGCATCTTCCCCAGTCTGGCATAGTCTCCCTTGATATATTTCAGTGAGAATCTAGCCATATCATTCGTTCCCGCATTAAGGACAATCAACGGATTCTTTCCCGCTCCCGTTAGGATCCTTTTCAGCCTCAGGTCCACATCCCGTATCTTAGCACCCGGCAGACAGCACACCCTTCTGTTCTCCGGATCAGCTGTAGTTACAGACTTGTCTATTCTTCTCAGTAAGGAGTCCCCAATCATGTAGACCTGCCTTTTCCTAGTGACAGTGTGATTCTCCGGTCTATCCCCTGCTCCCACTGGCTGCAAGTCCTCTCGATTCCTATTCATCCTTGCAATCCTCTGCAACCCATCCTGTATCCTCCTGGGGCTCATATTTGGTGTTGTCTCCATTGACTCTTCCCCTCTTCCTATAAGACTAGCTGCTCTTCTCTTCTTCCTTTCTCTCTCACCTTCAGCGACCACCTGCTGTGTCCCTTCTTCATTTTCCAACTCTGCAAACCTGTTCCTGAGCTCTATTACTCCTTCACTGGCCCATCTTTTCCTCTGCCTGGTTCTCTTAGTCACATGCTTCCACCGTCCACTTTCCTCACCCAGCAGTCTCCCCTCAGAATTCTTTGGTCCTGCTTCCATCTGCAAGTCTGAGCTTATCCCTTCAGCCTCCTCATGTCTTTGCTCCATCATCTGCTTGAACTCCCTTCTAAACTCAACCAGAGTTTCCACCTGCATCTCCAGTCCTCGGATCTTTTCTTCCATCAGCTCTATCAGTCGGCACTTCATTCAGACAAAACTCTTTTCAGGTACCCCCTCCAGGATCATGTACATGCTGTAGCTTCCACATCCAGTCATCCTCATTGTGTTTTTCACTGCTGCCTCTGTATCGGTCATAGCCTTCCCACCTAAAACCTGTTAGTCCAAGAAACACAAACCAAAACAAACCCCCAACAGGCACCAGAACACTGGCAGACCACCACCCACTCTCTTCACTAGCCTGTCAGTTCCTCTGCCTAGGTCTCTAAGTCTCCCCAGCAAACTCCCCCTGTAAACTCCCACTGAAACTCCCGTTTACAGCTCTGTTTGCTGGCTGCTGTGCTGCTGCAGCTGTCTATTGTGCCTCCTGTCCGGAATGCCAATTACATGGGCCCCGACCACGCTAAAGGGCACCTTTGGTACCTCTGCCGATTATTGAAGTCCCCTTTAAGCGAAAAGCTATGGACCTAGTAGGGCTGCTAGAGAAATCAGCCTGAGGCCATCAGCACATACTGGTGGTGCTAGATTATGCCACCCAATAGCCCGAGGCCGTTCCCCTACGGAACACTACGTCCAAGACCATAGCTAAAGAATTAATCCAAATTTTTGCTAGAGTGGGAATATCCAAAGAGATCCTGATGGATCAAGGAACCCCCTTTGTATCTAAATTAATGAAGGATTTGTGTGCAATGCTCCACATACGGACCATAAGGACATTAGTCTATCATCCACAGACCGATGGCCTCGTTGAACATTTTAATAGAACATTAAATAATATGATACGAAAGGTGGTGAGTCAGGATTGGAAGAACTGGGACACCCTGCTACTGTACCTAATGTTCGTTATAAGGGAGGTGCTTCAGACTTCAACTGGGTTTTCCCCATTCGAACTGTTATATGGTCGCCACCCCCGTGGCATACTGGACATTGCCAAAGAGAGTTGGGAAGAACAGCCGAACCCAGGGAGAAACCTCATTGAGCATGTGTTGCAGATGAAAGATAGGATAGCCCAAGTCACACCCATAGTGCGGGAACAGATGGAGAGGGCACAAGGGGCCCAATAGACATACTACAATCGCCAAGCAACAATCTGAAAATTCCAGGTGGGAGATCGGGTAATGGTGCTCATACCCACAGCAGAGGTTAAGCTCCTGGCTAGATGACAGGGGCCATATGAGATAATAGAAGCCATTGGAGAGGTCGATTACAAGGTCCGACAGCCTGGTCACCGGAAGCTGGAACAAATCTATCATATAAACCTGGGCAAGACAGAGGAGCTCATGTGGTCACTCTAGGGTCACCTCCCCCCAAAAGCAACCCACCTGGCCAATATATTCCCAGAATTGACCCCTGACCAACGAACTGAAGTGATCAACATGATCAAACGCAACCAGGACATGTTCTCAGAAAAGCCAGGCAGGACTACTGAAGTTCACCATCACATCCTCACAGAGCCTGGAGTGAAGGTGAATGTCAAGCCATACCAGATCCTGGAGGTGAAAAGAGAAGAGATCAAGACAGAAGTCAGGAAAATGTTGAAGTTAGGAGTCATTGAAGAGTCTCATAGCCAATGGTCAAGCCCAGTGGTCCTAGTACCTAAGCCGGATGGCAGTATGAGGTTCTGCAATGACTTCTGGAAACTGAATGAAGTGTCCCAATTTGATGCATACCCTATACCCCAGATAGACGAGTTAATTGACTGACTGGGAAAAGCACGATTTTTGTCCACCCTTGACCTGACCAAGGGTTATTGGCAAATTCCCTTGGCCAAGGCCGACAAAGAGAAGATGGCCTTTTCAACACCAGAGGGACTGTATCAATACACTGTCCTCCCTTTTGGTTTACATGGGCTCCTGCAACTTTCCAATGGCTCATGGACAAACTGTTGCATCCACATGGCAAGTATGCAGCCGCCTATCTCGATGATGTCATTATACATAGCCCAGATTGGGAGATGTACTTGGGGAAGGTGGAAGCAGTCCTGGACACCTGAGGAAGGCGGGGCTGACTGCAAATCCTTCCAAATGCCCAATTGGGCTAGCAGAAGCCAAATACCTCGGGTATATAGTGGGGAGGGGCGTGGTGAAGCCCCAACTCAACAAGTTAGAGGCAATACAGAATTGGCCTCAACCAGTCCGGAAGAAACAGGTCAGAGCATTCCCTGGGGCTGGTTGGGTACTACAGGCGGTTCATCCCCCACTTCGCCACCATGGCATGCCCGCTAACCGACCTAATGAAAGCCCGTGGCCCAGACGTAGTAAGATGGTCTAGCATGTCTGAGGAGGCTTTTGCAGATCTGCAGACTGCCCTCTGCACTGACTCAGTGCTGGTAGCTCCCAACTGGGAGAAAGAGTTTATCTTGCCAATGGATGCCTCTGAGGTTGGGTTGGGAGCGGTTCTTTCACAAATGGTTGGAGCAGAAAAACACCCAGTCCTGTTCCTCAGTAGGAAACTCCTGCACAGGGAATGTAAATATGCTGTAGTAGAGAAGGAATGCCCGGCAATAAAGTGGGCCATAGAAAGCCTTCGCTACTACCTACTCAGGCGGAGGTTTACCCTCATCACGGACCATGCCCCTCTGAAGTGGATGCACCAAAACAAAGAAAAAAATGCGAGAGTGACAAGGTGGTTCCTGTTGCTACAACCCTTTCACTTCAGAGTACAACATAGGTCCGGAATCCAGCATGGCAACGTGGATGGCCTTTCAAGGGTACACTGTTTGCCGACCCAAGTAGCCCAACCCCGTAGTGTTGAGCAGTGGGGTGGGGATATGTGATAAACTCAGGACAGACAGCTGCAAGGGAGGGGTAGGAATCAGTCCCAGAGCGTTAAAAGGCCCTCATTCCTATCAACTGGGGGGTAACTACAGATCAATCAGGTTCAGCTGAGAAGAGGCTATCAAAGTATCAGTTAGAATCAGCTGAGGTTAATTAGGACTAAGGGCTGCCTGAGACCTTTTTAAACCCTCCCCTGGGGGGAAGGAAGAGGGGAAGAGAAAAGAGAGAAGGAGCCCTGCTGCCAGGAGGTTAGGAGCAGCAAGACAGCGAGCCTCACCAGGAGGAGAGGCAGTATTCTCTCCCACAAGGGAGAAAATATGCTAAAAAAGACTGGAGGAGAGAAGGAACAGACTTCCCCTGTGTCCCAAGGGGGACCATATTACCCAAGCCTGTCTCGCCAGGGCTAAAAGCAGCGGAGGCTGGGGAGGCTGAGAGGGTGCCTTGCCACACTCTTTAATTGGTATTAAAGTGGAGTTGATGTTTTATAAGTCCTTAGAAATCAGATGGCTTTGGGCAAGGTGGGCATTCCATGTAGGCCCGTGATGGAGGACTTTATCCTGGGATGCAGTGACTCTGAAAGAGATTTGGAGGTAATGATGAATAATCAGATGAACATGAGCTCCCAGTGTGATGGTGTGGCCCAACGAGCTAATGGAATGCATAAACAGGGGCATTTGGATCTATAAATAAAGGAATCTCAAGTAGCAGTAGAGAGATTATTTTACCTCTGTATTTGGCACTGGTGCGATCACTGCTGGAATACTGTGTCCAATTCTAGAAGGATGTTGATAAATTGGAGAAGGTTCAGAGAAGAGCCATGAGAATGGTTCAAGACTTAGAAAACATGCTATATACTGATAGATTGAGTTTCTTGAGTCTATTTAGCTTAACAAAGAGAATATTAAGGGGTGACTTGACCACAGTCTGTAAATACCTACATGGGGAGCAAATATTTAATCATGGGCTTTTCAGTCTAGCAGAGAAAGATATAATATAATCTAATGGCTGGAAGTTGAAATTAAACAAATTCAGACTGGAAATAAGGTATAAATTAACAACTGGAGCAACTTACCAAGGGATGTGGTGAATTCTTCATCACTGACAATTATAAAATCAGGATTGGATGTTTTTCTAACAGATCTGCTCTAGGAATTATTTAAGGGAAGTTCTATGGCCTGTGTTATACAGGAGGTCAGACTAGATGACCTCCAGTGGTCCCCTTTGGCCTTAGATCTATGAATTTCTGAAAAGAATAAGCAACAGAGAGAGAAATGCAGCAGCGTATTGGTGGGCTGAATAATAATATTCATTTTGTTAAATTCTTCAGCCCACTCCATTGGTGGATCTATACAATGCTAGCGGTTGAGACTTAGTCTCTGTTAACATATGGCCAATGAAATATGGTTGTTCAGAGCCACCACATGCATACCAGCCCTACTTGGTGACCATCAGGCCAAAGTTAAAATTACTTTAGAATGGCCCTGATTCCACCTGCTATTAGTAGAGGAGACCACTTTAATTCATAGTCATGGACCAACCTCCTCTGCTCATCTCCAATATCACCATTGTATTTGGCATTTTTTGAAAGAAGGGAGTATCTTCTCAGGGAGGGTTAGGTCAGTGGTTTGAGCGTTGGCCTGTTAAACCCAGGATAGTGAGTTCAATCCTTGAGGGGGTCATTTAGGGAACTGGGGTAAAAGTCTGTAGATTAGTCCTGCTTTGAGCAGGGGGTTGGACTAGATGACCTCCTGAGGTCCCTTCCGATTCTATGATCTGGATGGAGCCTCATGCCCATTGTGCAAACCAGGCATTGGAATTGATGTGGCTGAACACTTGCTCCCTACCTTTTCACTATTGAGGCTCAAAATTTCCTTCTTCACATAAGTTATTTCTCCTCTTTCGAATGATGATCCATATGGGTATAGAAATTACTGTATTTCTCTTCTAAGTACCCTGGGCTCCCAGATCCCTTGTGCGCATACCAACCATCCATTTAAATAGAATGGAAAGTGCTTGCACCTGCCCAACCACCTGAATAAAAAAAAAAAAAACTGGTTCACTCATCCCCAACTCTGTATCCTATGTTTTTATTTAATACCAAGTTCTAAACAATTTTTTCTCCTCAGGTTG
Source organism: Mauremys reevesii (assembly GCF_016161935.1). Classification (NCBI taxonomy): domain Eukaryota; kingdom Metazoa; phylum Chordata; order Testudines; family Geoemydidae; genus Mauremys; species Mauremys reevesii. Next base: position 220,117,614 of record NC_052623.1, read on the forward strand.
GTATTAAAAGAAAATGCAGATGGCAAGAACTGTTCTGCTTTCCAAAGGAGGGAGAAGGTCCTCCATGATAGCTGCCATTTTAAACAGATGGATCTGCAAGAAACAATGCAATCCTGCTGGCTGGCTGAGACCCTACAGGATACTAGACAACGTGTTTTATAGAATGATATCTCTTCTTGCACTTTGAGATATTTGGTTATAAATAATAATGGGTTTTATCCATAGCCCAGTGAAGTAGATGAAAAGACCACCCTATCTAAAATAGACTTTGGATTAAGCCTTATAAGAAGATTCCACAGAAGCTAAAATACTCAGCAGTGATGTGTATCACTGACTGTATTAGGGGCAGCTGGGCATTGTAATACTTGAACTCTCTTGCTGTTAGATGTTTAAACCACAGTATATTTGACCAAACAAAGCATTATTTGATGCAGCATAAAAAGGGAGCAGAAAGTGTGGCTGGGATTTAGTGTGACTACATCTCAGCACATATGGCTATGGGGGGATGTCACTGGGTGGCTCAGCCTCACTGCCTGACCAGTTCAGATGGTTTCACAGTCACAAACACATCAGGCTGTTTATTTTTCACCAAGGTGTGTATTTATTCCCCTCTTACATAGTAATACCATGCAATACAGTCTTACAGCAAGGATAGGCTTCCCTGCAGTCCCCACTCCCCAGCAACCCCCCTGAGCTTCCTTTCAAGCCTCCTTCTGAGCTTCCCCGTGCCTCCTGTTTCCTCACTTTATATTCTCCCCAATTACCTTGTTAGCTCAGTGATTGTCACCCAGGTGCTCACACCTCAACTGAAAAGGTGTATAAGTGCCCTCAGCTCGGCCTGCAGCTTTCCTCAGACTGCAGCAATATCAGTGGTCAGGATAGTGCTGATAGCGCCCTGTCACACACCTCCCCCTTTATTTCAGTTGAGGCCCTTTCTTGCCTCCAGATGAGGCCTTACCCTCATTATGGGGTTGGGATTCCACTGGGGGTTCCTGTGCTATTTGCGGATGGCTCTCATTGGACCACAGGTGAGGGTCTCCTGCCTTCCACCCATAGAAGTATGCTTTGAGGGTGGAGGGTGCCCCCACAGATTGGCCGTGGCCCATAGGTCATCACACGCATCACATCACACTGGTCTTCCTCCCAGTTTACTTGGCTCTGGGCTTATATCTACCCATGTGCACTGTCTCTCTGGGGCCACAATTTCAAGACCTCTTTCTTCCCCTGACTTACCTTGCCCTTGGACTGGGACCGTTGGAGTGGGTTCGCCCAGCAAAGCTTCCATGTCAGGACCCCATCTCTCTCTTCAGCTTGTTTATTACCCTGTGTCTGGTTCAGGGCTTACTCCTGCTGGAAGTCTGCTGAGCCTCCACCCTCCTTGTCTTCTAGGTATCCCTGTTCTGTCATTCCCTGCTTCATTACCCCCATCTTGGATTTTTCTCCTCCCCACAAGTCCTCCAGTGTGCCACCTCTTTCTGAGCTTGTTTCCTTATGCATAGGGTCATCACACACTGAACTTTGAGGACCCCCTGGAGGATCTACACTTCTGTGTTTCTCATGTGGACCCACCAATTGGGGTCCATTCCCCCACTGACTACCCTTTTTACCTAAGGGAAATGGGGTCCTGTCAGTCCCTAGCATTACTGAGTAAGGTAATGACTTTACCACCCCTACTCACTGCCATCAAAAATTCCCTTCTACTTCTAAGGGGTTGATGGTCACAGGATAAGTGCTCTTTTCTCCATGTATACAACAGACTGTTAGTGTTGCCCCCTCCTATTGCCACCTGGGCATTCCACATGAGGGAAAACGCTGCTGCTGAATCCACAATGCTCCTCATTGTTCTTTGGCCTACATTGACTGGAATCATTCTTATCCCTGGTCCTTCTTTTACGCCTGTCCACAGAACTCCATGAACCTGGAGTCCATGTAAGGGCAGTCTCTCTTTATGTGTCCTTTGCCCTGCACTGGTAGCAGACTACTGGTACCTCTTTTGCCCCTGCATCTCCTTTCCGGGCTTCGCTGCGAGGGGTCTTCAACCTTCCTTCTCCTGCTCTCAGTCATCAGGGTACGGAGCTCTTTTAATGGAAAGTCCATCTCCACATACCCCTCTGTTAATTTCACTGCTGCCTCTAGTGATTGTGGCTCGTGCTTCTGAACCCAGACCCTTGTAGTCTCAGAGATGCTCTGTATAATCTGCTCCAGAATAATGGAGTTCATTAGGACTTCAGTGTCCCATCAATCTGGCTGCAACCCCATCGAGTGGCCCAGTCTGAAATTTTCTACTCAGAGCTCCTGGGGCATAGCCTGCCATCTCACATGGCTGCCCTGAACTTTTGGTGGTATTTCTCAGCTGACAGGCCAGCTCTGTCCAAAATAGTGTCCTTCAGTGTATCATAGTCTTTCAACAGGTGTTTGCTCAGGGCCATATAGCCTGCCTGAGCCTTGCTGGCCAGATAAGGGACCAGCTGAAGTGCCCATGCAACCTTGTCCCATATGGTGCTGCTCAAACATTAATAAATGTCATCCCTTGGGGCCATCTTATATAGTCCCAGGTCCACTATTTGATTCCCAGTCCCCTCCCTGACACTCACCAGCCTTTGCAGGAGCTGTTGCTGTAACTGGGCCTGCTCTTTGATGAATTCTTGCAACGTTTATTGTTGCACTGCCTGCCAATTCAGGAGTGCTTGCCTCTCAACCTGGTGGGTCTGCTGCATCTCCTTTTGTTGTTCCACTAGCCAGGACAGCATCTCGTCCATGGTGCCCACATCTCCTGCCGTCACACAGGTGTCCCCATATGTATTCTTCATCAGCTGAGGGACTTACTCACCCACACATGTCACAGGGCAGCTCCCTTGCTACTTCATCAACCACACTGCCTGGCCAGTTCAGATGGTTTCCCAGTCACACAGGCCTGACTGTTTATCTTTCACCATGGTGTGTATTTATAGTAATACTGTACAATACAGGCTGACAGCAAGAGTAGGCTTCCCTGCAGCCCCCACTCCCTGGCTCTGGCTGACCCTATCACAGGGGGAATTGAATATCTCCTTCAGATAAAAACTCCTGGATGCAGGACAAAGTGGGGGAGGCATTAAGTGGTGGTTCCAGCCCACACAGAACTCAATGCTGCTTGTAGGTGGCTTTCAGTTCCACCAATCTAATAGGTCCTTAACAGACCCTGTACCAGTGGAGGATTGCTATGGTGGAACAGAGGATGACGGGGCAGAGACCCAAGACCTGGTTGCACATACACCAGATGACAGTTTTTCTATGCCAGCGGAATTGTCTGCTGGGCATTTATGGTTGAATTAAGGCTATTTTGTGTCTCCCAAGTGGTACAAAAGAGTCAGTACCCATTAAGAATCTAGCCCCTTGTCTGCAGAAAAGGGGAGGGCAAAGGGAGAAACTCAGGTGACTGATTTTTGACGTTGTGTGAGAGAAAGGGATCTTTGGGAGACTAAAAGGTGTATTGGAGTCCAAAGGCCATATACATGAGGTAGGATGAATAAGCCTTATAAGAAGTGAAATAAAATATGTAATTTTTTGCACATCTTTTTTGCGTTACTGCATAGTCAAACTGTCACATGCCTTGCAACCTAACAGATTCTCACATATCTTGAGAAAGTGACTGTTTCACACTATCTGCCACACTTATTTCATAAAGCAGACTTGCAAGACTGTCAGGAATATTTAGCAGCCCAGGTGTAAAATCTACTCACTTTGCACTTACAGTTATGACAGATAATGGAAAACAGACAATGTTACTCACCTCAGGGTAAGAGGCGAATATGATTTTTGCAATGCTCTTGTATTGTGCTTGATGCATTGCACAACGAAAAAGTGGATTCCTGTTACGTTTACGACAGTCTTGTACTGCTGCAGATTTTTCCATGCAATAAATATTTCCCTTGAGATTTAATTATTTCTGCCTTCATGATTCTCCTCATACTTTTCAACCCCTTCATGGTCAATCCTGGCCTTGTCCTCAATCAGTTTCTGGTCACCAGGTCTGACTCCCTGAGCTACCAGCCACAATAGCAAATAGTGCCTTGCCCATGAAATATTCAGTTCAGGGAAATCCCACTCCTATCTACATCTTAGGCAGCCTCCTTCCATAGTGTTAATGTGCTCAGAGTTCAAATACTTCAGCTGAGGTCAGTGCATGACTTTAAAGATTTACCGCTGTATGGTTTTATATATATACACAGAAGTTAAGTCAGACAAGATGTTCATGCCATTTGTCTCAAACTATTCGTTAGTGTTTATTATTACTGCGTGTGTCACGGGGTCAATTTTTGGTTCATTGCTCATGGGAAAAAAGCACTACTCCAGCCTTCTGTGCTCCATGGAGTTCCAGCTGCAGTCCCTGGAACACAGGAAGAGTCTGGGTTGGCCTCCTAAACTTTATGGATTCTCTGGACTCCTACTTCTTCCCCATAACAACAATGTTCCCTGAGGAAAGTCCTAGAGCACAGCCAACCTTTCCATTATTTGGACCACCCAGTTCCTGAATCCAGTATTTTTAAGGCCCAGATCAAATTAATTCAGTGGGAGTGAGGTGCCTAAATACCTTTGAGGCTCTGAGTCTAAACGCCTCAGGGACCTCAGAACTTTTAGGCACCTATCACCCAGTGGAATCCACAGCTCGTGGTTAGGCATCCAGGCTCCCTTTACAAAGCATGGGGAGAGTTGGTGCCTAAGAATGGGATCCTCCAAAGCCAGCACACTGAGCAGGGAGCTGCCTGACCTAGCCAGTAGGAAATGCTATGGGGAGAGGCCAGGCCTAAGACCTCCCCCTCTCAAATGAGTTAAGTGACTAATTCTGCTTGGGATTCACAGCCATGAACTTTGTCCTGGAGTTAGTCACCACAGCCAAGTCAGTCCTTTCTCACACACACAAAAGCAAGGGGAGACAGCAGTGATGCTGCCATTGCCCCCTTATACCCAGAGCACACACCCAGCATGTAGGAAACCTGAGTGCAAATCATCCATTCTGCCTGATCTGGAGCAGGGACTTAAACTCAGGTTTCTTATGCTACAGGTGAATGCTCTAACTATGGGCAATTGTCCAGGGCCAGTGCAACCATTTAGGCTACCTAAGCGGTTGCCTAGGGTGCTGGCGTTTGGGGGGGGTGCCATTTTCTTCAGCAGTGACTGCGGCGGCCGGCTCTTCGGCCACCCCGGTCACTGCCGGCATTTAGGCGGAGGGAGCTGGGGCAGGGGAGTGCAAAGAGGGCCACCTGCAGCAAGTAAGTGGGGGGGGGGGCCCACACAGAAGAACTCTCCACCCCAGCTCACCCCTGCCCCACCTTCTCCCCGAGCACGCCATGGCTGCTTCACTTCTCCCACCTCCCAGGCTTGCGGCACCTAAGCTGACTGGCGCCGCAAGCCTGGGAGGCGGAAGAAGTGAAGCAGCCACGGCGTGTTCAGGGAGGAGGTGGGGCAGGGGTGAGCTGCTTCACTTCTCCTGCCTCCCAGACTTGCGGCACCAATCAGCTTAGATGCCGCAAGCCTGGGAGGTGGGAGAAGTGAAGCAGCCATGGCGTGCTTGGGGTGCTCGTGCTTGGAGCAGGGGTGAGCTGGGGAGGGGCGGCTGCCTCAGGGCAGAGGGTGGGGAGCTGATGTGGGGGGGGGCTCCGGGCGGAAGTGCAAGGGGGGGGGAGGGCGCAAGGTGGAAGTTTCGCCTAGGGCGCGAAATATCCTTGCACCGGCCCTGCAATTGTCACAACCAACAGCAACTCCTCTTCCTCTGTCTGTGGTTTAGATGTGCTCTGAAAACAGCTACTGGATCAAGCCCTGCAGGTGAGATAGGTGGAGAAATGCCTAGTTTGTGAATCCTTCCAAGGCTTTGGTGTGAGTTAGGGTGCTGAGCAGCTCAGCAAAATCAAGACTCATGTGATTGTGCACATGTCCACCTGCAGAAATGTAGGCACCTAGAAGCAATTTAGAGGCCTACAGGTTTAGGTGGCAGCTGAGTTTGAGGATCTCAGTGGCAAATAAATGCTGAACTTAGACACCTAAAGTGACAGTGAGGTGCCTAAGTTCCTTTGTAGATCTAGCCCTCAGTCCTTAGCTCCTTTCATTTAATAAGAGACTAATGTCCTCAAACAGACTGAACACACAAAAACAACGATGCTCCGGAATAGAGAGGAACCCAGGTCTATAAATCCTTTTCTTGTTTGAGGAAGGCAAAACAAACAAAATAATGTCTTTCTATTCCCTTCTTCCCCAGAAGGGAACAATCCAACTGTAAATCCCCCTTTTCCTCCAGTAGAAAGAAACCCAGTCAAAAACTCACAGCTGGGCTCCTTTGTACTCTCTGTCAGCATGATTTCCCCAGGAGCTATTGAAAGTACAGCACTTTTGAAAAGCAGGCCACTTACTTAGGTACCTGAACATGGATTTAGGAGCTCAGCTTTATGCACCCTGTTACGCTTGTGGTGTACATACAAGCAAGTTAGATTAAAAACAAATACTCTTGTTGGAAGGTTGGAATGTAACATTACTTTATTTCTTAGAATTCTGAATGATAACACACAAGAACCCAAAACAGAGAAAGACAAAGCAGGCTGCTCCCTAAATCAGTGAGACACAGCTCACTCCACCTAACTGTTGGCTGGCTCTCTGCGGACTGACTACTCAAGGTCCAGATTGCATGCTTCCCTACAGAACTCCCAAGCCTGCACGCATGACCAGAAAGCTCTTTACAGATGGTAAGTGATAGCTTATATTTTAATAAACTTTTCAATACACCTCACACCCATTTTTTAAAAATAAACCATCATTGGACAAAACAATATAATCATTAAAAGCAAAAGATGTGACTTTCCATTTAAAAGCAATTTCTTAGTCTGGAATTAAAATCCTCTGCAGCTGTGGGACAAAGGGACCATGCTCATGTGGCTTCAGAAGAGTGTAAAGCTGTAGAAAAATATGCTATGACTATGAAACAACTAAATACAGGTGGACGTTTCCAGAGCAGATGGTGCATTTTCTCAGGCCTATGCCCAAGTGGCAAAACACTTCAATCTTTAGTGCTTCATGGATGGGCTATAGGGGTTAATATCTAGCAGATTTTTTGTCTGTGACTTTGTTAATAAGCATCAACAGTTGCACAAGTTGTCAGCTAACAGTTCTCTGGCTTTAGCTTATTGAACAGCTCCAACTGGTGTGCAAAAGACTCAAAGGAAGTGAGGTTATTGTCTGCAAGTGACACCATCCTCTGTGGGTGTGAAAGCGAGTATTTCACTGTGTGAGAAGAGCAGAGTGTGAGCAGAGATGTGCTTATGAACATGTGCTGTCATAGAAACTGTGGTTAGTGTCTGGTGAGCCCATCACTCCAGGTTTATTCTGCTTTTCTGACAACATAACTGAATTTTCTGCTTCCTGGTTAATGAGTTGAGAGAGAGAGAGAGAGAGAGAGAGAGATAGAGAGGGAGAGGGAGAGGGAGAGAGAGACCCAGGTTTTAAAGGCTGGATCTTAATACTACTTCTCCCCTCCTGGGGCTGCACTTCAGGCCCATCTGTAGTAGAACAGCCTCTGTGTGTGGTGCAGGAAGAGCAACACAGGTCAGAGAAAAATCAGACATTTGGTTATTGTGATCAATGGAATCTGGGCCCTGTTTATGGATATTTTTTCCCATTGAAACAAAATTTCTCTGTCACCTAACCAGAGAAAGAAGCAGCAGCATGAGGCAAATAAACTTACAGTTAATTACTGTTTGCTGGAAATGCTTATGCTTTATATACTGAGCATATGGACAAGTGTAGTAGTGTTCGGCTTCTGTGAATTAAAGTGCATGTGTGAAGGTGCTTGAGATGGGATGTAAGAGCTGGTAAGGCTGTTCCCCTTCCATGTATTTTTTTTAAGTATCTGATGCTTGGAGCTATCAGGTACATTCCTAAAGACCATAACTTTGCTCTTCAGAGGACTGGCCGAACAGCAAGCATAGTACCTATCTTCAAAAAGAGGAAAAAGGAGGACCCAAGGAATTATACACCAGTTGGCCTAACTTTGATACTGAGATACTGGTACAAATTGTTAAACAATCAATTTAGTAAAACATAGAGGATAGTAAGATGATAAGTAATAGCCAGCATAGATTTATCAAGAACAATTCATGCTAAACTTCTCTAATTTTCCTTTTTGACAGGGTAACCAACCTAATGGATGGGGAGAAAGTGGTAGATGTGATATCTGGACTTTAGTAAGGCTTTTGACACTATCCCACATGACATTCTCATAAGCGTACTAGGGAAATATGGTCTAGAGATGAAATTTCTATAAAGTGGGTGCATAACTGGATGAAAGGCTGTACTTAAAGTAGTTATCAGTAGTTCACTGTCACACTGGGAAGAAATACCTAATAGGGGGTCTTGCAGGGACTAGCCAGCATCCTGTTCAAGTACTAGTCTCTATTTTCATTAATGACTTGGATAATGGAGTGGAGAATATGTTTCTAAATCTGATGATGACACCAAGCTGGGAGGGGTTTGCTTTGGAAGACACCATTAGAAGTCAAAATGACCCTGAAAAACTGGAGAATTGGTCTGAAATCAACAAGATGAAATTAAATCAAGACAAGTGAAAAGTACTACTCTTAGGAAGGAAAAATTAAATGAAGAAATACATGGAGAATAACTGGCTAGGCAGTAGTGCTGCTGGAAAGGATCTGGGCATTACAGTGGATCACAAACTGAAAGAGTAAACAAAGTGATACTGTTGCCAAAAAGGCAAATATCGTTCCAGGACACAGGAACGTGTAAGACACAGGAAGTAATTTTGCCACTCTACTAGGCACTGGTGAGGCCTCAGCTGGAGTATTGTGTCCAGTTTTGGGCACCGTGCTTTAAGAAAGACATACACAAATTGGGGAGCAACTAAAATAATAAAAATTTAGAAAGCATGACTTATGAGAAAAGTTTGAAATAATAGGGCATGTTAAGGCTAGAGAAGAGATGGCTGAAGAGGGATCTCAAAAGTCTTTAAATATGTTAATAGCTGTTATGAAGAGGACAGAGATCAATTGTTCTCCTTATACACTGAGGGAAAGGCAAGAGGCAATCAGTTTAGTCTGCAGCAAAGGAGATTTAGGTTGGATATTAGAAAAAGGGTAGTTAGGCACTGGAACAGGTTACCAAGGAAAGTTGTGGAAACACAGTCAGTGAAGATTTTTAAGAACAGATGTTCTAGGTACACTTAGTCCTGTCTCAGCAGTGAGGAATGGACTAGATGAGCTCAGGAGGTCCCTTCCAGCCCTACATTTCTATGGTTATAATGATCCCCAAGTTCTCTGAGATGATTGTTTTAACAGTATACAGCGATGGGGTGAGTCAGAGAGAGAGAGAGAAAGAGAGAGAGGAACCTGCCCACACTTCTTTTCAAACTGATAACATAGCTTTAACCAGCAGCTGGTGACAGCCCCAGCACACAGTTATTCCCCACTCCACCCTCCACTCCCCACTTGGGGTGTGTGTGTGTGTGCGTGTGTGTTTTCAAAACTTGTGGTTGTAAGTTAAATTCTGAACATTTGAAAATAAATCACACCTGGTTAGTAGTGAATTTGTGCCCATTGTGACTTGAGTCATGTTTGGTGAAGGCATGCCGAGTTCAATCTTTCATAGCTTTAAAATTTCTAAACTGATTTTCTTCCAATTTTATTTGATAAGTAGGTCTCATCCTACACAATAACAATACATGGCTTTGATGTAGCTCTGAGTTCATTTCAAAGTTATTTACAAAGAAGGTCAGTGTTGTTATCCCCATTTTACAGATGGGGAAATTGAGGCACAGAAAGGCAAAGTGACTCATCCAAGGTCATCCAGTGGCAGAGCTGGGAATAATAGAATTTAGGTCACCTTAGGCCCAGTCCAGTGTGCTATCCACTAGGCCATGCTGCCTGGAAAACACACTGTTTGAGGGTAGTATTGCTACTATAAATTGGAGTATAACTTTCTGATTTAACTAATGCTACATCATTTGGATATTATAGAAGTTTTAGATGCACCTTCTATAATCAAGGTGACAATGTGGTTTCCACTATAACTTTTACCATCTCCCAATCCTCAGTTGCTCATAATTTTTCAGAACTTTAACCTTTTGGGTTGAAATATTCTATGCTGAATTTTTAGAATTATTCTCATCATCATTTTTAATCTTCTGTTTCCACTTTTCCATCATAATAATACAATTTTCACATATCCAGATGAAGACAGCATAAGACAAAGCATGTTTCTTGTCACAAACCCTGGGTACAACTGTTATTACCATATCACCACCTACTTATCGCTTTTTTATATAATCATCGTGGGCCATATTCAGTTGCGCATCGACTGGTGAATATGATGGAGAATGTAGGTGTGTGGATGAGTATAAGTGAATATGATAAATGAGTTGTGCGTAGGGGAGTTTATGTATGTGTGGGGGAGAATTTGGCTGGAGATTATTTAAGAACATTATAATGGCCCATACTGTGTCACACCAATGGTCCATCTAGACTAGTATCCTGTTCTCTGACTGTGGCCAGCTACAGAGGCTTCAGAGGGAATGAACAGAACAGGACAATTTATTGAGTAATCTATTCCCTGTTGTCCAGTCTCAGCTTCTGGAAGTCAGAAGATTAGGGACACCCAGAGCATGGGGTTGTGTCCCTGACCATCTTGGCTAACAACCACCGATGGACCTCCATGAATTTACCTAATTTTTTATTGAACCCAGTTATACTTTTGTGCTTCACAGCCTCCCCTGGCAAAGAGTTCCACAGATTGACTGGGCATTGTGTGAAGTACTTCCTTATGTATTTGTTTTAAACCTGCTACCTATTAATTTCATTGGGTGACCCATGGTTCTTGTGTTATGTGAAGAGGGTAAATAATTCTTCCCTATTCACTTTCTCCACACCAGTCATGGTTTGGAGAAATACTCTATCGTATTCCCCTCAGTCATCTCTTTTCTAACCTGAGCAGTCCCAGTCCTTTTAACTTCTCCTCATACAGGACCTGTGCAATACCCCTAATAATTTTTGTTGCCCTTCTCTATTGTTTTTACAATTCTAATATATCTTTTTTTGAGTTAGGGTGACCAGAACTGCACACAGTATTTAAGGTGTCCCTTTACTACCTTCAGAGTGAAATCCTCTTACTACCTTCAGAGTGAAATCCTGGCTCTGTTGAATTAAATAGCGAAACTCCTATTTTTCAGTTTCATCATTAGCCTTTATGGTGTGGACTGGAGATGTGACGGGAGCACATTAAAGACTGAGAATATGGGGAACAATATGTGGAGGAAAGGGAATAAAGGCTGTGTGGATATGTGGAGAGGGCTGAAGAAGGAAAATCAGGGTGTAGCAGAGCTCCCTTTGGTGAATCACAGCTGAGTCATTGGAGCAAAAGCCCTCTCTGTTCCTGTTTCTCCCTTTCTTACTCCAGGGGAGCAGGCAGCTGGCTAGAAGACAGTTCCTGAATTTTTGAGCCTTGACATTATCCAAACCCATTGGAGACAGAGGCAGTCATTGGCTCTGTTTAAGAAGAGTGATATGGGTTATTCCCTGGTAATGTTTTTAAAAGGAAGAGAGAAACCCAGGGTCAGAGGAAAGTCAGTGAAAAGAAAATCTCAGCTATTACCATTTCTCAGTGCAGGCAGGTATAAATATGGGGGAGGGAGGAGTTTTGGGAAAGTAGGGCCTGAAAGCTGCATCCTCTGGTATGCAGACAGAGGGGACTGGCTCCTGAATGGAGGACTACCACAAGGAGAGGAAGGTAATAAGGTAATAATTGGAGATATACCAATCTCCTAGAACTGGAAGGGACCTTGAAAGCAGTGTTCACACTTATCACCAATTTATTGATTTGCTATATCTTGTATATTTATCATTATTCTGTTTTCATTTCTTTCATTATATAATTCCATGTTTCTCTCGGGGTGGGGTGGGGGGAGATATAGAGTATTTCTCCATAGCTATAGATTTTTCAATCTTCTATTTCCATCAATCTTCCTTATCACATCTATACACATCTATACATTTTCTTTCAATCTTCTATTTCCATCCATCTTCCTTATCACATCTATACTCTACTTACCCAGGGAATTTTGATTGTTTTTATCTTACCCAATCTTCACTTAATTCCCAACAATCATTATATATTATCTTTGTGATGTCATCTATGTCATCTTCACTATTACTTAGTCAAAGGTTAAGTAAAAAACTTCCTTGTAAGTGTGATGGGCATTTCACTGGCTGCTATCTGTAGTACATACAGCAGCATAATAATAAATGCACCACATCAGTATACATTGCCTGTGCTTGGATATAGTCTAATTTTCTCAGATTTGTGTTCACTGCTAACCCAAAGGCCTGGCATCCATACTCAATAATTGGACTAACTTTCTATCATTATCACCATTTTCTTATCTACTCCACAAGCTGTTCCACAGATACTCTTAAGTAAGTTAATTCTGCCTTTGGACTTATCTTTAATATTTTCTTTGTGGTCCCTCCAAGTGAGCTTGTTATCAAATATCCCACCTAAGAATTTGTAGTTTTTCATTATATTTATCTGTTGTCATACAGCTATAACTTTACATCTTTCTGGATTTTCCTTTTTTGTGAAAATCATTCCCTTATTTTTTTCTATGGAGAAAATGAAGCCCCTACCTGTTTCCCTTTTCTGCACTTCTCTCACGTGCATCATTGATTCTTTTGGGGGTGTTTTTGGTCCATATGGCACAGTCATCAGCAAATAACGTTATCCCTATTCCTGTACTCATCTCCTTAAGGAGGTCATGATGTTAAAAAGGGTTGGCCTAATTACACTCTCCTGTGGAGTTCTATTTGCAATTAAATATATGTTGGAAAAAGGTTTCGCTATTCAGAGATGTATAGTTCTTTTGCTGAAGAAGTCCCTTATTCATCTGTACATTTTCCTATAACACACATGGAGGCCACTTTATGAAGAAGTCCCTCTCTCCATAGTACATCATAGGCTTTTTCCATGTCTATGTCTCATGAGTACTTTGATATTCATGCTTTTTTATGTATATGTCTCTATTTTTACAGTGTGGTCAATCACATTCCTACCTCTTCTGAACCCACTTTGTATTCCTTCTATTAACCTATTTCTTTCTAGGTAAGTTATTAATGTTTCCATTACCGTTCTTTCCATCATTTTACCTAAACATGCTGTGAGGGAAATTGGTCTGTATGCCTCAGGACCTGAGCACATCTTACCTGATTGCCTCACTGGGACAATAATTGCATGTTTCCGGTCATTAGGTATTTCACCTTTCAGCCATACAATATTATGGAATTTTAGTATCACCCTCATGCTTCCTTCACTTACGAGTTAAAGTATTTCAGAGCTTATTCTGTCTTTACCTGGTGTGGTGCTTTTACTCCTTATCACTTTCTGGAGTTCTCTCATAATAAAGATTTAATTAAAATAATATCCACATCCTCCTCCCCCCATTCATCCTCTCATAATTATCCTTAATGAATGTTCTTTTCCTTTTCCTAATTTCTATCCGCTGATCCTTGTCATTGCTGACTTTTTGAAACATAGTGGCCAGAATTTCTACTTTTTCTTTGCTGGAGCTTATTACTCTATGCCCTGCAACTGCAAGGCTTGCTATTATATGGCTCTTACTATTTATTCCATTCATTTTTCTAATCTGTTTATATACCTTTGCTGTATTGGTGTCTTGATTTACTTTCCAGCAATATATTCTCCAGCTTTCTCTTTTTTGCCCTGTTTATAGCCCTTTGTGCAACAGCCTTACTTTCTTTACATTTCATTAAGTCCTTGCTGTTTAAGGATTTTTTGTTGTCTTATGTGCCTTATTCCTTTCCTAATTACAATTTCACATTCTTCTTTCTACCATGGAACACCTTTCCTATTGTTAAGTAGTGTTGGTATCCTAGGAACAGGTAGGCTGTCTATCTTGATGATTCCCTTAGTAACATTACAACAGAATTCCTCAATATCTTCATTCACATATTTCTCGCTTTTGTTTCTAAAGAGTTTCCAGTTTCCTTTTTTTTTATTCCAAGTGGGGATATTATCATGGGTGTAGTTTGGGGGACCAGAGATGGCATTGCCCCCCCAAACTGCAAGCCTTGGGCAAGCATGGAATTTGGCCCCCCTCCCGCTCACATGCGGCCCCATGGCCTGACAGGAGTTGTCCCCCTCTCAAATATAGAAGTCAAACTACGCCTATAGATATTATCCTTGTCTTTGGTATTTACTTAATATATAATTAATTCTCTTCTCTCTGTAAATTTCCCAGCTGAATTTTATGGGAAGCTAAAGAAGCTTCCATCAACTGCAATGAATCTGGTAGGTGCTCCATCATTTAATATTACTAAATTATTCTCTTCAAAGAATAGCGCTAAACATTTTCCATTTTTATCATTTTTTTTACTTCTCCATAATCTGTTGTGACTATTCAGATCACCACAGATAATGAGCAGGCATGTGACATCCACAATTAATTCCTTCAGTTCCATAGCCTCTAGTTTCCTCCATGGGTTATAGACATTATAAAGTCTTAGAGGAGCAGAATTGCTTTATATCAGTATCTCAGTAGCAGTATACTCAATACTTAGCTTCTGCTTCAAAGTAGTTTAGGTTCTATTTAATGAAAGTGCAGACACTACCACCCTTTCCTATTTCTCTCTCAGGTCTATATATACCATATCTCTGGATTTTATAATCTAGTTTTTCTATTAGCCCAGTGTCTTGTGTGCACATTATATCAGGCTTGGTTTTCATATCAATAATATTTTTATTTAATTCCTGCCCATCTGCTATTAGACTGTAGACATTCCAGCTGAAAATAGACACTACCATTCTTTTAACCTTTAATATTTCCTTCTCTTAGGAAAATATGAAGTCATTCATTCATAGCACTTTTCAGCAGCTTTAGTTATAATTCTCATTTTCTCTGTTTTCTTTCAACCTCTTTCTACTACAACCTTTTTGGCTTTATAATCACCACCCAGCCTCACTGGGCTCAATTATCAATGAAATCAGGCTTTCTCTCCCACTCCTGTGCGCTCTCTCTCTCTCTCTCAGGTGCTGCTAGATATGTCAATTGGCCTCTCAGGCCCAGATTAACCCTTTCAGAGCCTGCGTGAGGTACATACCCAATCACAGTGTTCCAGAGTGGGGAGAAAAAACCCCTATACGTAAGGAGTAGTGACAATAAATAAAATACTTACTAATAGTTTATGGACTGCTAAAAATAGAAGACTATGTCACTAAAAGTATGCTGGTTGTAAGGTTTGGGGGTCCAAAGACCTAAACTTCTACTAGTTTGATGTGTTAACCCAAACAAACAATTAGACAAAAATAAATGAATATACTTTGGAGATATTTGGAATATATGTATCTGTGGAATGGGGAGGGAAGAGTGAGACAAGAACAAAAATACCATTGCACTGTAGCTAAATACAGACTGTGAAATGAAGAGTCTTCTATGAATTAAAAACATTTTCAGAGTTCTCCCACACCTTCCCTTCCTGTAACTCTGAGCTTCCAGATCTGTCTGTGTCACTGAATTAGTCTAGGTCCAGCTGTTCTCCATCGTAGGCTCTCCAGGTCCCACTGAAAACAGCAGCCTCCAGCCAGCAGGAACCTGGTAAACAGAACAAGTGAGACTACAAAGAAAACCTCCTTTCCCTTGATGGTCAGCTCTCTCTAAAAACGCAACAGAGTCCTGTGGCACCTAGTGTCAGTTCACAAAAATTACAAGTGTGTAATAAGAACAGGAGTTCTTGTGGCACCTTAGAGACTAACACATTTATTTCAGCATGAGCTTTCGTGAGCTACAGCTCACTTCTAATTTGCATATTAATTCAAGTTCAGCAGTCTCTCTTTGGAGTCTGTTTTTGAAGTTTTTGTTGCAAGGATAGGTTCCTGGGTTAGTGTTTATGTTGTATGGTGTGCGGTTGCTGGTGAGTATTTGCTTCAGGTCCTTGCAACAAAGCCCGATGGCAGCTCTGTCCACATATCTATTCAAGTGACACCATCATAGGACCTAATCACATCAGCCACGCCATCAGGGGCTTGTTCACCTGCACATCTACCAACGTGATATATGCCATCATGTGCCAGCAATGCTCCTCTGCCATGTACATTGGCCAAACCGGACAGTCTCTACGCAAAAGAATAAATGGACACAAATCTGACATCAGGAATCATAACATTAAAAAACCAGTGGGAGAACACTTCAACCTCTCTAACCACTCAGTGACAGACTTGAAGGTGGCAATTTTGCAACAAAAAAACTTCAAAAACAGACTCCAAAGAGAGACTGCTGAACTTGAATTAATATGCAAATTATACACAATTAACTCAGGCCTAAACAGAGACTGGGAATGGTTGGGTCATTACACTAATTGAATCTATTTCCCTATGTTAAGTTCTCCTCACACCTTCTATGGGTCATCTTAATTATCATTTCAAACGTTTTTTTTCTCCTGCTGATGATAGCTCATCTCAATTGATTAGACTCTTCCTGTTGGTACGCATACTTCCACCTTTTCATGTTCTCTGTATGTATAAATATCTCCTGTCTGTGTGTTCCATTCTATGCATCTGAAGAAGTGAGCTGTAGCTCACGAAAGCTCATGCTGAAATAAATGTGTTAGTCTCTAAGGTGCCACAAGTACTCCTGTTCTTTTTGCGGATACAGACTAACATGGCTGCTACTCTGAAGTGTGTAATATAATCTTCCCCTACAGGCAGCAAAAATACAAGAATTGATTGTGCTTTTGTTTTTGTTTCATTTTTTAAAGGTTAAAAGCCTGATTGTTCTCTCATGTTGGTGTAAAGCAGCAGTAACTATTGAAATCTGTGGAGTTGCACTGATGTAAAAATGATGTAAAAGTGTCAAAACCAGACCTTTAATTTGACAGGGGAATGCCCCTCCTAACTAGAAAAAAACAACGAGGAGTTAGGGCAGGGGTGAGCAAACTTTTTGGCCTGAGGGCCACATCAGGGTTCCAAAACTGTATGGAAGGCTAGGTGTAGTGTATTAAAGTGCTTCCAGTAGAATGTGCTACTTATGGTATACTACTTATGGCTGCTAGTCCTGGTGCTCTGAGCGGCATGGTAAGGGGACAGGGAGTGGGGCGGGGGGTTGGATAAGGAGCAGGAGGTTCCGGGAGGCAGTCAGGGAGCAGGGAGGGTTGGACAGGGGGTGGGACCCCAGGGGGCAGTTAGGGGCAGGGAGTCCTGGGAAGGGATGGTCAGGGGACAAGGAGCAGGGGGTTTGGATGGGTTGGTGGTTCTGAGGGGGGGCAGCCATGGGGTGGGAAGTGAGAGGGGATGGATGGGGCTGGGGGCCAGGCTGTTTGGGGAGGCATAGCCTTCCTAACCCAAGATGTAGTGTATTAAATTGCTCCCTGTAGGAATGTGCTACTCACAGTCCAGGTGCTCTGTATGTAGCTGCTCCTAGCATTTCTAGGGGGAGCAATTTAATACACTACACCCAGCGGCTCTTACAGCCGCACTGCCTGGGAGGAGCTCGCAGCCCCCTGCCAGAGGTGAAAGTAAGCCGGTACGGCATACCTGCAAGAGCCAGTACACTGTGCCAGACTGGACCAGCTTCCGCGGTGGTGATTTAACGGGCCCTGTGGTCCTGCCACTGTGAGGAGCCCCAGGCCCTTTAAAGCGCCGCTGGAGCTCTGGTAGCTGGACTCCCGCAGTGATTTAAAGGGCCTGGAGCTCTGTGGTGGTCGGAGCCCTGGGCCCTTTAATTTGCCCCTGAGCCCCAGGGATCCCAGCCACCTCTGCAGCTGGTAGCTCTGGGGTGGTTTAAAGGCCCTGGGGCTCCCAGCCACAGCCGGAGTCCCAGGGCCCTTAAATCTTGAAAGGCCCCACCTCTTCTGGTTGAGGCCACGCCCCCGCTCAGGACTCCGGCATACCAGTATGTCCTTTAAATTACTTTCACTCCTGCCCACTGCCCAGAGTGCTGGCAGTATGGTGAGCTGTGGCTGAGGGGGAGGGGAGACAGCCTCCCAAGTCGGGAGCTCAAGGGCCAGGCAGGATGGTCCCACGGGCCAGATGTGGGATGGGGATTGGGTAGTAATAGGAGCCTATATAGGAAAAAGCCCCAAATATCAAGACTGTCCCTATGAAATTGGGACATCTGGTCACCCTTTAAGGTGCCACCGGACTCCTCATTGTTTTTGTGGATACAGACTAACACAGCTACCCCTCTGATACTTGCTTCCTAACTAGAATGCTGGGATCTTAGCACCTGTTACATGATATCTCCTCCTCAGACTAGCCAGGCTGACAAAGGTCTGGCACTGGCATAGGGATCCCAGGAGGAGCAGAAGTTATCTGCTGTTCTTTAGAACCATTCCTTCTGTGGCCAAGGGAGCTGTCCATGTGCTCTACGACAGGAGATAAATAATTTAGGCCTGCAATCCCTCCCAGGGTGTGGCTGAGGTGGGCAGAGGGTTAAGCCTGGGAAAGGAACATAACCTGCTTGTGGAACACTTTGGCTCTTGGACAGAAAGTTAGTCAACAGTCCTGGCTCTGTTGTAAGATTGCAGCACCGCTGATTCTGGTGTTTGGCTTCTTACACCAAGCCACACTGCACATGCCATAGGAAACAGTGTTGGGAGAAAGAGCTGGTCTGGCAGCTGGATAAACACAATATTTTGCTTTGGAGAATCAAGGTACTTGTGGTGCTGAGCTGAAATTTGAGAGAACCAAATAAAGTTGTGGAGTGTGTCTCCTTCTTGCCCTGTCTATTTCTCTGTTGTGAGCACAGCAGCAGGATTTTCTGTGATGTTGGGGTGGGTGGGGTGTGGGTTCACGTCATGGTTCACATCTTCCTTGGTGTGGAAACTCCATCTGATCGCTGAGAATATAGTCAATTTCCAGCCACATTACCTCCCAGTGCTGTAAATTTATTTCAGCAAATGTCTGGTGTAGCAGAAACTCCCGTCAGGCCTTGAAGTTCAACAATAGCATAAATCTGTCTGGCCCACCTTCAGAGCTGACCAAACCCCTCCATTCAGCAATGGGTGGGTTTGACCTTCAGCAGAAACATCTCTCTGGCATAGATCACTGGATCTCCTCCTGTATTCCGTTCTGGTGTGTTGAAAACCACTATGTTTTCCAAATGCTGGCCAGCCTTTAAAGAAGACATTGCCAACCAGTAATGAAGCCCCAGGAAGGAACTGCCACCCTGTACCCTCTAAAGCACCCTATCTACATTTTAAATTTTTTAAAATATTAGTACATTTTCCTTACCATTAATAGCCTCTGCTCCTTCCTCATGGGCTGCCAGAAGTTGTCTGGGAGTCAAGGATAATCTAACAGTTGTATTCCTGGAATGCTGAAAGGTATCAAAATTTTGGCTTTCTACAGCAAAGTTATATTACATAGGGGGATTTCTCAGCTTCTTCCAAAGGAAAAAATATATAGTGCTATCCTTGTATTTGAAATGACAGGATCTTCAGCTCCTGAAATGAAACCATGCCACCAGGGGGGAAGGAGCAGCACTACAGAGACAGCAGAGGAAGAAGGACCTTGGAAGAGCTGCTCATAGGAATGGACAGGAGGAATTGGGAGAAGTTTGAGTTCCTCAGGGCATGGGAGGATTTGACTTTTCAGCAAGAAGAGACACTGATGAATTGGTTCATGGAGCAGAAGGCACACCAGAAGGAATTGGAAGCATTCCCTAAGGGAGAAGCTCATTGAACTGGTGGCTGAATGAGTTTGTGATCTGCCTGCAGCCTAGGCCCCTGAACATGTCCATAAATCTCCACTTCCTCCGAGGGTGCTGCTGAACCACAGCATCATCTTTCAAGAACTATCCCAGTGACCAGGAGGAGAACATGGAGCTTGCAGGCCTTCTGGGACCATGCCCTCCACGGGTACCCACCACGCCCTCCACTGGTACCCCAAACCCCTCATATCCAGTAGGGGAATGATGAGCTTGCAAGTAGTCCCTGAACCTCACCAAGTGCCTTCCCGCCCACCAGAGTTTTCCCCTGTCATTCCCCCTTTGTTCATGAATGCATTCCCTTAGCATTTTGAAGATTTTTTTTGGTTGATCTTTCTTTTTAAATAAATTTTAATTACACATTCTATCTAGTACTTTTAATAAACATTGTTATTTCCTTCTCTTGTGTGTGGACCCTCCTTCCTAGTGTGAGAAACTGATGACGTGTTGGGTGGTTCCACCCCCACCCCCCCAGCTTCAGAAATATCCAAGTCCCAGGAATACACAGGAGGGAGGGGGGGAAATGCAGTTAAAGTAATGCAGAAAACATGCTAGTTTTTCAATGCAGCAGGAAAGCATAGAAAAGGATTAGATGAAAGTCTCTATGGGTTTGTTTGCATGCAAACAATCAAAACACAACTCCAGTTATAATACAGGCAATGGCAGCATCTGCCACTACCCTGTGCATAAACAGCCCCTCCCTCCCCAACTGTAGCAGGGATTGGTGCTGTATAACAGCTGCTAAGTGCATTTAGTGCAACTGATAATGAATGGTTAAAAATAAAAAAGAAGAATGGCTGAATACCTTTCTCTCCTCTCTCCACCCCCACAGCGAACCTTCATAAGGTTATTCTGAGAAATTTAGTGCTTCTGATAATAGAGGTTTGTAAGTACATTTGAATAGTGAGGAGCCTTAGTATGCAAGCACTGTTCAGTATTTGAAAATGTTGTCATGTTTGTTCTTTCTGCGGGGGAGCTGTTATGACAGACAGCAAGCGAGTTTGTTCTCTGCCTTAATCTCTGTAACTAGAGTCAATTATTGAGGCAGAGTTGCTCTCTGGGAACTTGACACTCGTGTTTTTGACTGAGCTGGATGATAGAGGGATTTGCCTGGATGGTGGTTATGGCGACTTCTATTCAGGGACTGCTGTCTACAGTGTAAAATCAACTTCCAGTAAATGTATTTACCCAGATTCCATCACTGATTGCTCCTCCAATAAGAAGCTGACTTGCAAGTCCCTGGACATCTGCTTCTACTCAGCAGAGGGGTGACATGCATCTCCTTTCCTCTCCATCATCTAGTAACCTTCTCACTCCCTTTTTTGCAGCAGCATTATTAATTCTGTGAAATAGGATATTCCTCTTCAAGCTTGATTTACATCTGATAATGAGTCTCAGGGCAGCAGAATTCACTGCAATCAGCACGGAATGCAAGAAAGAAAATTCAGGGACTTGTGTTATTTTAACAAAATGTTATTATTTAAGCATACAGTCTCTTAAACTGGAGTGTATCATTAAGCAAAAAGCCATAGTGTGCAGTTTACCATATACCCAACTTTCCCATTTGCTAGATGTCTGATCAGTTCACTGCCATCAAGTCCAATGGAAGCACCTAAAGGAGAACCTATCCATTGTATGGACTAGGGTCTTGACATGTGAAAATGTAAAGTATTAGACTGTATATATACACTTCTAGTATCTCCTGAAATGTGTGTGAAATGGCTGGTTTGCACTCTTTGTTTAACTGGACACTGTCAACTTGATCATATTTCTCTCTAAAGTTTTTTTTTATTTAATGTTGTGACAAGTAACCCATAATAGGTATAAAACTGAGTGAGATTAGAGAAAATTTTAATTTTTCAATTGAATTTGTCTACCAAGTACCTTTAATAATGCTCTTGTAGTCATTTGCTCTGTTGGTGGATAGTTGAACTTAGTCTGATGCATTAGTATGGGCACATTCCAGCCATTCACTGCTCTGGAATCATACTTGTATAGTTTTTCCTGGACTCTGCAAAAGTGTATTTAACAGTAATTGTAATTAAAGACCTTCTGATGTTTCAGAGTTTGGGTGGATGCTGCAATATAAGTATTTCTCAGTTAAATAATTGTGCAATAAAGTTTCACTGAATAGTAAATGCAATGCATTTATGAATTTCTATTATATACAACAATTACACCTACATATAAAACACTACATTAAATAAATGTTAAGGTCAAAAGTCTCAAAAATTAGGGAATGCCAGAATTAAAGTTGCTCATGTAACCTCAATTTATCCCACTTGGTCATATGCATTTTAAAAGAGTCTTGCTCATCATCATATAAGAAGTCTGTAAGAGAGCCAGAACCCCACACTTCTGCCTTCCAGGCCTGGTCTACACTAGGGGGGAGGGGGTCGAACTAAGGTACGCAACTTCAGCTACGCGAATAGCGTAGCTGAAGTCGAACTACCTTAGTTCGAACTACCTGTCCAGACGCCGCGGGATCGAAGTCTGCGGCTCCCCTGTCGACTCCGCCACCGCCGTTCGCGGTGGTGGAGTTCCGAAGTCGACGGGAGCGCATTCGGAGTTCGAACTATCGCGTCTAGATTAGACACGATAGTTCGAACTCCGAGAAGTCGAACTCTACGCGTCGACCCGGCGGGTAAGTATAGACCTACCCCCAGTTAAGAGCTTTCCCATAGGAGAAAGTCCTTTCTCTTTTTGCAACCCTCTGCCTCATTTATTGTCTAGCATGTGCATTGAAAGAGTCTGGAGTCCCATAGAACAAAGAATATGCAATCAAATAATTAACATTGTTTCATAATTACAGAGTAACCTAATTTCTGGCATTTCCATTTAAGTGATGGACTCTGAAACCTTAATGTACTTTTAATGTAGTGGGTTTTGAATGTAATTTTAATATTTTAACAGAAACATTAAAATACACTAAATTTCTATTATCTGGAATGGCATTGACCTCACACATAGGTCATAAAAAGGATTTCAACAGAGGTCTTTTAGATCCACAGCACAAATCTCTACTTTTTGAGCTAAAGAAGTAACTAACAACCGTGGCAGGCTGTTATCCTCCATGTGGTCTAGTTGCGAGACGGTCACACTGCACACTCTTTGCAAACGGCTTACGCAATATTAGGTACTATATGCTAGACTGCAGAAAGTTGGTAACCAGAATATCTGGGTTATCTTCACAGCTGTGGAAGAGAGAGGGCTTCAGTAGTTAAGGGCAGTACTTATGCCCACAGATTTGGCACATTCATCAGGGAAGGAAGTGTGGTGGTGAGTGAGACCTGAGTCTGATATAATATTGTCTCTGATCTATAAAGCCCCAAATGTTAGACCCTTGGTATCTGAAAGACCATCCCTTCCCATGTGCCACCAGAGGCAGCTGTAGTCAGCGTATATGCTTGGCTTTAAAAGTCCCTAGAGTTAAACAAATGGGACTAGTGGCAAGTGTTTCCAGTGTGTGTTTGAAGGGGGAGGGACCTCTGTGTTGTCTAAAGACTTTTGCCCACTCTGACAGAATGAGGCTGTGGTAGACTTCTGGGCAGAATGTAAGGACCATGTTTTTTCTCACGCTTTTTATGAAGGGAATGAGTAGGAGTGTAATGTGTCATTTAATAGTGATGGGAGTCATCCAGTGTTGATATTAGTCAGGTTATACATATTCCTTTTTACTACACCTCTATCCCGATATAACGTTGTCCTCAGGAGCCTAAAAATCTTACCGTGTTATAGGTGAAACTGCGTTATATTGAACTTGCTTTGATCCGCTAGTTACTCACATTGCAAAGATAAGGTGATCACAGCTCCCAGAAGCAGAAGGCTAAGAAGCCCTTAGATTAGGACACGATACCACAAGTCAGGACATTTAGGAGATGAATCTGCAAGGAACAGATGGATTTTCAAATGAGTGAGATGTTAGAGTCACATTTAACTGCTAGAAAAATGCCTGATATATCTTTCAGAGAGAAAATGTTAGATCAGGAGTCTTCTGTTACTTCTCTATAAGGTCTGATCACTGTTTTCCCCTTCTGATTGTATCATACCCCTGGAGTGGGTTCTGTTCCTAATTAGCTTTGATTTATTAAATGCGGCTTTCCAAACTGTAGACTTGAATTTTCCCACGTTAGTATCTTTTTTTTATCACCTGTGAGTGGAATGAATTTGTTATTTTGTTGGGTTTATGAAGGGCCTTTAAATGTTTTTCACATTTCCTGTTTCCTCAGGATATCGGCAAGGCCATCTGCCAGATACCATGAAGCCTGTCAGAAACCATAGTGAGCACTTAAACATTAATAAATAAAACCTCACAAACGCTTTGTGACAGAGGTACAGGTAAGTGTTATTTCTAACAAATTCAAAGAAAACATTGTGACATGCGTTGGGGGGATAGCTTAGTGGTTTGAGCATTAGCCTGCTAAACTCAGGGTTGTGAGCTCAATCCTTGAGGGGACCATTTGGGGATTAGTCCTGCTTTGAGCAGGGGGTTGGACTAGATTATCTCCTGAGGTCCCTTCCAACCCAAATAATCTATGGTTCTATGTACAGCAAGAGCAACCACTCATGGGAGTTAGCAAAAGTAGTCACTTGTAAGAGAGTTCGCACACTAGAGAGCAGTGGTGTTCCATGGCCTCTGCAAGTAGTTTCTCATCACAAGTGGTCTAAGGCAGGTTTTACTGTATTTGTTACATAAAAGATGCAAAAATAAAGTTATTGGGCAACGAGTAGTTATGCTGTAATTAAGGTTGCAGCAGGGTTTCTGTTGAAAGATTACTTACATCCTCTCTATAAACCACACAGCTAGTCAGATCACTTGAACATTGGTACACTAGTTCAGAGACAGGAGTGGTAGAGTTTGTGGTGCAAATTGGAGATCATTTGATCAAGAGGTTCCTGAGGTACAGCCTCTCCCTTGGGAAATTAACCCCAACACTTAAGGTATGTCTACACTACAAACCTAAGTCAACCTATATTATAATTACTAAGGTGGTGCATGTCTACACTGCCCTCCTTGGCACATCATCCTCACCAACCTAAGAGGGTCAGTGTGCGGAGCTGAGAGCTGCCTCTCATCCCCACTACCCATTCCCCACTGGGAGCAGGGGGATGCTGCCTGGGGCTTCTTGCTCCTCTGCTCCCTGCCTTATGTCATAGTGTAGACTAGCCCTCAATTACCATGGAATTAAGGTTGCAAGTGCTCAATATTACCCTATGCTCCTTGTGGCATTTGAGAACATGAGTTTATAATTTCCAAAACTCAATAATTGGAAATGCAAGTTTAAGGTCTCTCACTTATCCCTTCAATTATTAGCATTATTGAAAAAAATATCAGAATACCAACACTAGAAATCTCAGAAATACAGAGTTGAGGGGAAATTTTCATTACCACACAATTTTAACTCTGCTCCCATAGGGTTGCCAAGAGGAACTGGGAACATCCCAGTACCTTTCTAAAGCCTAATGAAAATTGCCATTTTATTTTGCCCACCAACTCTTAATTAGGATTATGTTTGTACACTCCAACAAACCCTCAATGCATAGGTTCCGACTCCGTGGGTGCTCTGGGGCTGAAGCACTCATGGGGAAAAATTAATGCTCTGCACCCATTGGCAGCCAAGCTCCCTTTCCCCCCTGCCCCACCTCCTCCTCCTCCTCTAAGTGTGCCATGTCTCCGCTTCTCTACCTACCTCCCAGCACCTACCTCTTACCTTCCTGCCTGGCATGCTGGGAGGGAGAGGAGCAGGAACATGGTGCGCTCAGGGGAGGAGGCGGGGAAGAGGCAGGGTGGGGCGGGGATTTGGGAAAGGGGTTGGAAGGAGGGCAGGGCAGGGCAGGGCCACCCAGAGGATTCCGGGGGCCTGGGGTCTTCGGTGGCGGGGGGCCTCCGCTTCGGAGGTAATTTGGCGGCGGGGGGTCCCTCCGTTCTGGAGCGGAAGGACCCTCTGCCAGCAAAGGCTGGGAGTGGAAGAAGCTCCGGGGCCCGGGCCCCGCTAGAGTTTTCCGGGGCCCCCGGAGCGAGTGAAGGACCCTGCTCCAGGGACCCCGAAAAACTCTTGTGGGGGCCCCTGCTGGATCCGGGGCCTGGGGCAAATTGCCCCACTTGCCCCCCACTCTGGGTGGCCCTGGGGCAGGGGTGGGAATAGGTGGGGGCAGGGGCAGGATCGTATGGAAGGAAAGACAAAGGCACAGGACACAGTTTAGCACGTGCAACCATAACTTCAAATTAATAAAGTTTTTGCATGTTAGTTCCCTGATTTAGGGCTCAGTATCAAAAATAAAACCCCAACAAAATGATTCTTCTCCCACTGAAATGTGCATCCATGGATCAGGAAACAGAAGCCACTATTTTATACCCAATCAAGCTAGGACAAGCTATAATGCAAAAAAGTATTTCTTTTGGGAATCAGCTTTGCATCTGTTTTAGATAAAACCCTCAGAATCTGGATAATGACTGATTCAGGAGGATGTTGATGTGTTTTCTCCTTGAAAATCAGTGTCCATTTCCAAAGGCCTGTATCTCTGAACAGATTTTAATCAGGGAGGACATTTTAGCATGGCTGAAAAGTTCTGAACTGCTTTCCATACTGCATATTGAAAAGTTTAATGTGCAAACCTTGTGAAAAATCAAGAAATGATTTGAACTTACTCAAGCTTATATAATAGGCTAACTTTGACTAACACTTTTGTAACATGGCTGATTTCTAGATAGCACATCTCTGCACATGTGGCTGAACCATTCTTTTTCTAATTTGGACTTTTTCATAAGAATTATTATGGAATTTCTGTGACTGTCTGTCTACCCCAAATTGTAATGAGTCAAATGGATAGATCTACCAAAGTATATATCCACAATGTACTTAAGCTTCTTCCTTTTTCAGATGATAAAAGGTGTGTTAATGGAATGTATATCATTCATTGTCAATCTGCTGTGACCAAAATGGTTGAGGGTATATTTATATTTTTGTCTCCGACATTGTCTAGTGTTTAGAACACACAACACAGCAAGGGAAGCCATGACTGCTGATTTCTACTATTGGCTCTGCCAGTGACTTACTGTGTAGTCTTGGGTACATGATTTATGATACGTAGCCTAACAGTCTAGATAAAAACATTACTCTCTTTAGTGGCTGAATTCAAATCCCACTGCTACCAAGTCATGTTTTAGAGTAGGAGTGTGGAGTTCTAAACCTGAATTATTTACTAGGTGACCTTGGGCAGGTCACTTAACAGCTCTTTGCCTCCATTTCCATATCTCTAAAATAGGAATAAAAATATTTACTCTTCTATATTACAAGAGTATTGTGGAGTTCAAATAACATTTGCGAGATACTTGAAGACCCTCATATAAAAGACATTATAGATGTAAAGTATTGTAATCATCTCCCCCCTAGATACCTAGCTGCATCTTTGGGTTCCTAAAAGGCTTTGAAACTCTGTCACTCAGGCACTAGCCTGAGATCCTACAGGAAGTACATGGGGGAAGTAAGACCCAGGTTGCTGAAGAGTAGCTCTCTATCCACTAGATCACCCTCCCTTTCTACTGCATGCTGCAAAAAAAGGAGGATGGGAACAAAACCAAGAAGGCCAGTTCTTTGAGACTCCAGCAATCAGTCCCAGGCAGTTGGGAATGCATGCCATGTTTGACAGCATGAAAAGCAGCACAGAGGACAGGAGGGATGAACAATGAAAGTCAAATGACAGGAGATCATGGAAGCCCCACAGAGTGGCAGGTTCTGACCCATGCTGTGCAATTTTACATTTTAACTGAAAACCATTTTGTTTTGTCATTTTTTTGTTCTGAGTTTGGGAAAAGGAAGGAATGAGAAATTGTCATATGTGTTTATGCCTCAAATTCTTAGGGTTTCAGCTGTATCCAGGCCAATTCCAGAGCAAAGAACAGAAATTGCATCCCCAGAATCCATAAAGTCAGGGTCGCCCTTACCCATATGCAAAGTACACAGCTGCATAGGGCACCAGGAAATTTGGGGCTGCAGTGGCCAGCCCTATCGCCCTGCCGACTGAGCTGCCCAGGAAAGCTGCCTCTGCCCCTGCTCTGCCTCTACCCCATGGCCCCCGCTCCTGCTCTGCCCCTGCCCTGCCTCTTCCTGCCCCTGCTCCACCCCAGCACCGTCCCCACTCCACCCCTTCCCCTGTGCAACATCCTTGGGGTCTGCAGCAGCAGGGGTCAGGCGTGCCCTGCACTCACTGGACTGCGAGAAGTGGAGCAACCCGGCCACAGCCTGCTCTGCTGGCTCCCAGCCGCACCACCGGTGAGTGCTGGGGGGCGGTTCCCCCGTGACCACCAAGTCCCAAGCCCAGGAGCCAGGGGAGCCGAGTGGGCTGGGGCTGGGTCGCTCCACTTCCTGCTGCTCTGTGAGTGCAAGATCTGGCCTGCCCTGCACTCACCGTGCTGCAGGAAATGGAGTGACCCGGCCCCAATCTGCTCTGCTCTGTCGGCTCATGCTGGGGGGTGTTTTCCGCCCTGCCCCCCAAGCCTGGTCCAGCCCTCTCCCACCTGTGGATGCCTGGGGCCACCCCCGTCCAAAATGTCTAGGGATGGCCCTGCATAAAGTGGATGATTATTGTCGTGATTTGTATTATTTGCTGTGCATCATATGTGTGCTCAGCACTGTTTCAGAATATGCCACTAAATGTAGTCCCTGAGCCAATGTGTATAAAATGTGTAGCCCTGGATAAGGTGACTCAGATATTTAGGTATGAAGTGTATAATTACTGAGCACACATTAATATCTGTGGATATGAGTGGAGGCGCTGATGGCAATAGAAGTTTTACTTGATTAAGGACTAGAAGATTTGACCCTCTGACTTTCTTTCAAGAGGAAGAGCTGCCCACACCTCCTGTGCCTGTTTATTTTCCTTTCCTGCCTGCAGTGACTCTGATATACCTCAGAACTCTCTGTCTCTCTCTTTTTTTTTAAATTTTAAAATGTGGAATTATCTTGGTGTTTGGTTTTAAATATTCTCCTGTAAGAACTGCAACTCAATCACTGTGGTATTGTTCTTAAGAGCCTTCCGGAATGTTACTAGCCTTTAAACAGAGCAATGTTGCCAACTCTCATGATTTTGTCATGAGTCTCATGATAATTATTGTTTTCCTTAAAGCAGTGGTCACCAACTGGTCGATCGAGATCAACTAGTTGATCCTAGAGGATCTCCCAGTTGATCATGATCTCCCACTGGGATGTCGCTACAGTGGGCTCTCTGCCTACTCCGTCCCAATGCCGCTCCTGAAAGTGGCCAGCACAGCCCTGCAGCCCTGGGGGCAGGGGGTGGGGGATCTCCTTCCATGCACTGCTCCTGCCTGCAAGTACCGCCCCCACAGCTCCCATTGGCCAGAAGAGCTTTGGGGGCAGTGCTTGTGGGGAAGGGCAGGGTGCAGAGCCACATGCCCCCCACCTCCTCCAGAGGCCGCAGGGGTGCATTGACCCCTTCTGGGAGTGATGTGGGGCTGGGGTAGGCAGGGAGCCTGCTTTAGCCTTTCTATGCCCACTGCTGACCAGGAGCTGCACCCCAATCCTCATCCCTGAGCCCCATACCCCATACCTCCTCCTGCCCCCCATCCCCTCCTGCACCCCAAGCCCCACCCTGAGCTCTCTTCCAGAACCATCACTCCAAACCCCCTCCTGCACCCCAACACTGTGCCCTAGCCCTGACCGCTCTCCCAGAGCCAGCACCCTGTACTCCCTCCTGTACCTCAACATTCTGCCCCTAGCCCAGAGTGGCCTCCTGCACCCAAACTCCCTCCTAGAGCTTGCACCCCTTACCCCCTCCTGCACCCCAACCCTCTGCCCCAGCCTGGTCAAAGTAAGTGACGGTGGGGGAGAGTGAGCAATGGGGGTTGGGATGGAGTGAGCAGGGCAGGGCCTCGGGGAAGGGGCGGAGTAGATCCTGGGTTGCCCTTAGATTCAAAAAGTGATCTTGGGCATAAAAAGGTTGGAGTCCACTGCCTTAAAGCCCCAGCTCCTGGAGTCAAGTGGATATGTGATGATTTCAGCCTTCATTCTTAAAGAAAAAGTAAGTTTCTAGCCCTTGTGGCTGTGGAGACAGCTTCAAAATGTGACCCTAGTGCACCCTAAAGGCTCAAAAAGCAGAAGGCAAATAGAAAAAACCATCACATCTATTATTTTTACATAATGTCATTATTTTAAACCCAATCTCATGTTTTTTGGTGAGCCTGAATCATGATTTTTGAACATTTGGGGTTGGTAATACTGTGAATGTTACTTGAAAGTGTCATTTCACTCCTGTTTAAGGTCAGTTTCTTGTCTATTATTTGTAGTGGGGTAACACCTGTAGAGCCCCAGGCAGGTGCAGTATCAACTCATGCAGCCTTGCCCTAAGATGTTTCCAAAAGTTAAAAGATTTAGTCCAAGATTGGTGAACTGCAAAAAACTAATAGAAAATAATCTAGATTTTTCTACAATTGATTCAATTGTTGTATTCAAGACTTGGTAACAAAGAAAGAATATAAATTAAAATTTTAAACCTTCCCAGTATCCATTAAGAGATTGACACAAGATGTGAGCACATAGTATTAGAGCTGAGTAGGTCAGTATTTATGTAATTCTTTTTTTATATAGGAATTAGATACAGTGCTCCTGTCAACTAATTGCCAAGTTATTATCTGCCAAAAAATCCTAGAGTTTTCAGATGCCTAAGTAGCCCTGGAATCAGTTCCCCCCACCCCCCCAACACTTCTGAAATTGCAACCCTGCTGGTCTACCAGTCCAAGGTGATAAAAAAGCTTGGATGGTTCAGTCACTAAATAATTCCCTTTGTGTAAGAGAAATCCCTTTGTGTAAGAGCCACTATAGCAGCTTATCCAAACCCTATCCCAACCCTTATTTTGGAGGGTATGTCCAGGAAAAGGAGATATGGGGAGATGTCCCTTTTCCTAACAATCCCATGGTGTGTCTACACATCAGCTGGGAAGTGTGATTCCCAGCTCAGGCAGACACATGTGCTAGCTTTGCTTGAAACATACTTGCAGGTTGAACAATTGGTCCCTTGTGCCCACTGGCAGCCAGCATAAATTAAAGCAGCCCAGAGGCTGCTCTGCTTTATTCTAGGGCCCAGAATGGGAAAGGGGCTTAAAAGTCACCTCTGGTGTCTACACTTGAATTCCACCAAGTATAGCTCAGATTCAGCTCTAAATCTGGGTCCCCTATACTTATCCACAGCCTCATTAGAATCATGAATACACTAGTAAGAAAAACATCAACTGCATGTGAACTTACTACTTTGATACATTTTATGGTTAGTTTTCTATAAGATGCATCTTAGGAAATTGATTATTAAAAGCATTATGAAAATCTACTAATTATTAAAGAGACATTGGGATACACAAATGTTATCACAAAATATCATTGTCTTAAAGTGGGATATTTTATTGGAGATTCTCTGTGATTTATGAATCTGTGATTTATGCATTTATGTGTTTATGTATTTATTTATTGTACACTGTATCTTTACATTTCAAAGAACTTTGCCTCTGCAGATTTCTGGAGCCATTTTGCCCCAGATCTTCAAAGGGATTTAGGCATGTTGATTTCAATGGGAGTTAGGTGTCTAAATCCCTTTGTGGATCTGGGTCTTTGTTCTCCAAGTTGCTGCAGCCCGCTGAAGAGAAGTTACATACATAGTGTTTGTTCTCATGTAAAATTTACTTTTTGTTCTTGTAGTCTTCTTTCATGTATGATAAAAATAATTGGACTACAAATTCATGTTCTGCTTTTTATTTATGAAAATATAACAAGAATTCTGGTGACAAGGGTAGGGTTGTAAAACAATGAAGAGAAACTGATGAAGCAGTGAAAGTGGTTTCCTGGTTACAAAGAAAAAGGAAAAATGATCATTTATGGAAATACATAAAATGTAACTATGTATTCCATGATGAAAAATACTTACATTAAAATGGAGTAACAATTGCAAGTATGTATCACAGAGTTAGAAGGGACCTCAGCAGATCATCTAGTCCAACCTGCTGCTCAAAGCAGGACCAACCCCCAGACAGATTTTTACCCCAGTTTCCTAAATGGTCCCCTCAAGGACTGAACTCATAATGCTGAATTTAGCAGATTGATGCTCAAACCACTGAGCTATCGCTTCCCTCAACACCAATAGTTTAAGGGATATTGTAATTATCCCTTTACAAACCCAGAAAATTCAGAGTTAAGCCTACACTAAAAGAAATCCAAATGTATTAAGGCATAGACACGGATGGTCAAGGCACCCAAACAACTTATCTTTGCCCTTTAGTGATGTTATATGATAACCACATAACTATGATAAAGACATTTTAGTGTTTGTGGTCCCAGAGTAGATTAAACTAATTTTAAAGACACTTTAGGTTTTATTCATATTGTTAAGATGGAAGTGTTAATGGCTGCCATCAAGAGGGTTTTTGATCTTAGGTACAGAGCTGGTTAAACCTGCTGGGTGTGCTGAACCCCCTTCTTTCAGGCACAATGGAAAGTGCAATTAAATGTCCTTTTAGGTAGTGATAGCTGGAAATAATAGCAGGGTACCACATGTGAGCAGAGTCAGGATGAGCTCTACCCTGACATCTAGTGGTGAATTATGGTGAGTGTGGAAAAGAATTTCAGGGGCTGATCGTGTTTGCATAGGCACACCCACCCCGCCTGGCATAGCCCACAGCAGTCTGGGATGGTTGCTTTGGCAGCTGTGGAATCCCCAGTTTCTTTGTTGTTGGGGCAGGAGGAGTGGAGTGTTGTCACCCTGATTGTATGGATGAGGAACTGAGAAACTGCTTTGTGACAGGGATTCTCACCATCAATTGTGTGGCACTCGCTAGACAAGGGAGTGGGCTCCTTGTGTGAGCCAAAAGCATCAATTGCACCTTCTTCTCTCTCCAGTGTTGAATATCAGAGCGGATTGTTGATTCCCTTAAGAATCTAAATTACACATTCCTGAACTGTAATCACTAAAAAGCTGTACTAACTAGTGGGGGAGCCTGAAGCTATATAGCAGAGCAGCTGGTGGAGCAGAGCAGTTTGTGGGATAGTTGGAGTGCCTGTGGAGCTGAGCAGTTTTCAGGGATGGCTGGAGCAGGTCACAGGATGGTTGGTGAAGCAGAGTAGCTGGCAGAGCAGAGCAGTTTGTGGGACGGTTGGAGCGGCCCACGGAGCAAGCAGAGCCGAGCAGTTTGCGGGGACGGCTGGAGTGAATCACAGGACGGCTGGTGGAGCAGAGCAGCTGGCAGAGTGGAGCGGAGCTGAGCAGTTCGTGGAGAAGGCAGAAGCAAAATCCCCTGGAGAGGCAGGGCAGTTGCCCCGTACCACGTAAGGTGCCCCTTTCTACTCAGGCTGGCGGGGGGAAAACCCCTGCAGATAGACTCTTGAACTCTGGGGCTGCACTGACCCAGGACAGAGACTTTTGGGTTGCTGGACTCTTGGGACATTTGAGGTATTGGACTTTGGAGTCTTGGGGTGATTTTGGGGTTGCTGGACTCAAGAGCTCAGGGAAAAGGACATGGCCTAGTTGAGGTGTTTTCCCAATTTAATGCTATGTTGTTTACCTCATGTTATTAAACATTTTCTGCTACATAGAGACTCTGTGCTTGTGAGAGGGGAAATATTGCCTCTTTGAGGCACCCAGGGGTGTGTGTAAGGTTTTCCCAGGTCACTGGGTGGGGGCTCGAGCTGGTTTGCATTACGTTGTACGGAAGGGACCCTTATGTATTGAACCCGGCTCTTGCTGCTATCAATTTGGCCTGGCAGAAGGGTTACACACACAAGGCACTGAGCTGCATGGCAAAGCCTAAGTAGAGCTAAGCTGTGTGGGCTGAGGGGTTCCCTGACCATAAACACAAGGGCTAGAGAATTGTTTGGTCATCTGGGTGTGTCTCTGTGTGAGTAACAGAAAGCCAGCAGAGAAACAGCACTCCTAGGGGCACAGAGCTGACTGAAGAGGCAGACTTGAAGACTGTGAGCAAGGAAACGGCCTGTTGTTGTTTGTTCCTGCTGTGGTCAGGAGAACTGGACTTTGTGCACATTCTTTGTAAACAAACAGGATTGCCCCTATGAAATACCTGACTTACACCATCAATTTCTCATTCTAACAAACAACCTAGCAAGGCCCTGAATATTGGCTATCTGCTCAGGCCAAAAGGACCAACAATATCTCTCCCTCCCCCCCGTGATGTCATCTAACTTTGCTCTCATTGAAGTCAATGGGAGGCTTACCATTGACTTCAGTGGGAGCACACTTAGACCTGTCCTGCATTCTTTTGAAAGCCCCACTCTTATGGCCTTTGGGTGATGGAGTCTCAAGGAAAGGCCTAAAATGACGTAATCAATGTCTAGCAATGGAGAACCCAATCCATACTGGAAATCTTGTTGGAACTTTGTTTTGAAAACTGGGGTCTTGTTGATGTGATTTGAAACTGTTGAAAGGTTCCTTGTTTGGATTAAAAAGCTGCTGTCAATTCTGAAAGAAATACTATGCTTAGCCTGGTAGCTTTCCATGATTTATGACTATAAAATCTCAAAGGGCAGGGGGGGAGGGTACAGTTTTTGATGACTGTGTTTCACTAGGGTTTTAGCATCTATATTTTTCATTAGCTTTTCTTATTTTTGGGGATCTGAGTTATGGACCTAATTGTTGTCAAACTGATTAAACATCAGGCTGTAGTATTTCTAAGGTTTTATCAGTGTGTTCTCTCTCAAAGTATGTCCACACTGCAGTCACAGCTATGATTGCAGCTTGCGTAGAGATACCCAAAATAGCTTTAATCTGGCTAGCTCGGATACTGAGTAGTGAATCTGCAGCAGCATGGGCTTCAGCGTAGGCTGTAGAAGCCTGCCTGGGACCCTGGGTAATTACTTGGGTGGCTAGCTCATTCTGAAGCCCACGCTGCCATCGTGTCACTGCTCCAAAACCTGAGCTACTGTGATTAAAACTAGCTCAGGTCTGTCTACCCCATGATTGCCGTATAGACATACCTTCAGACTTGATCTTTGTCTCCTTATCTGAAATTGACTCTTCTGGTTTATAACACCTGGAAAGGAGGGAAACTCCATCCACTCTCTGAAAGTTATCTCCAGTTCAGGCTTATGACCTGACCTCTATTGGGCCCGGATCTTTGCTTTCCTGAAAAAAAATACCTGATTCTGTTTGAAGTAACAACTGGAATTCACCCCATCAGACAACAGTAGAGGTTCTTCTTTTCCTTCCTCCTCTTCTTCTGTCTACTCTTTTGTGTGTGTTTGGCTGTGGAAATTGATTTAAAAAAATCAATAACTTTGTAAATAAGCTGATAGCATTTTGGTTGAAACTTGTCAAGATTTCCATCCTTTAAGAAAATAAAACTGGATTTCTAACTGCAGTTTTTGCATGCTTAGGTTAATAAAGTAGAAGGTTTATGTCTTGTGTGATTACTGAGAAGCCTTAGACCCTGAAAAAGAATCCTAAATGTTGAGCATTAGTCGTGGAATGAATGAGGTAATAGCTAAGAAATTTATAAAATAAAACAGGAAGGAAGTGAAAAATAAACTGACTTGATTTCTCATTGACCAGAAAATAAATATGGTTCTGTACACAATAATTCAATTAAGTACCTTTTTCAGGAGGTTTGACAGCTCAGGGTGGGGGTAGAATCCTCAAAACATATTTGTTATATCTGT
Organism: Mauremys reevesii; assembly: GCF_016161935.1. NCBI lineage: Eukaryota > Metazoa > Chordata > Testudines > Geoemydidae > Mauremys > Mauremys reevesii. The sequence continues at coordinate 220,153,026 of NC_052623.1, forward strand.
TCCTCTCCTTCTCCCACCCTCCACAATAACTTCGGGATGACAAAATCAGACTGGAAATAAAGCATAAGTTTTTACAAAAACAATGAGGAGTCCAGTGGCACTTTAAACACTAACAGATTTATTTGGGCATAAGATTTTGTGGGTAAATACCCCACTTCTTCAGATGCAGTGCGTGTGGTTTGAAGCGTGTTAGAGAGTCCCGTTGGGATAACAAGTCTGGCGTATATCAATTTCTTTGTTAAATTGATGAATTTATATAAGCTTGCAGTGTCCAGCGGGCATAACTGGACACTGCAAGATGGAGGTGTGACGGTGTACCCCATAAGGCTTCATGGGAATATACTTATGATTGTATATATGATATAACTGGAATATGATTTATGCTATATATGCCATGTTACATATCTCTGTAAAAGTTATGATCTACTGAATCTATTAATCCTATTTGTATGCATGTATCATTTTTGTATTCGAAGTTATGAATATTGGCTGGGCACTGGCTTGATTTTTAAGTAGTCTTTGTAAAGCATTTGATCAGCTTCTTGAGAAAGGAATGTGCAAATTAAGTGCCCAATTAAGAAGCACTTAAGGGACAATGGATCTTGGGAGGCTCCAATCCACATAAGAAGTCTACATGAGGACGTTCAAGGTAGCAGGTGAGCAATGGCTGCTGCCTGTAAAGACTGAGTCATGCATAGACATGTGACTTGCCCATGTGACTCCAAAACTCCATCTTGGAGCTGAACTTTGCATAGGAGAGAGGAGGGGTTCTCCATCTGCAAGAGAAAGTCTATTAAAGCCTGGGAGACCCCTCCATTTTGTCTTCAGCTGGCTCAAGGGATAGTCTCTCCACCCACAGGATACCTGAAAGAAACTGGAACAAAGGACAGTAACTACAGGGGGTGTGAGTGATTGCTGGATGACCCAGGCTAGAAGGAGGCTAGTCTGTAAAAGGAAACTTACTGGGTGAGGTTTTTAATCTGTATTCAGTTTTCTTAGACACAGACGTGCGTGTTCTATTTTATTTGGTAATTCACTTTGTTCTGTCTGTTACTACTTGGAACCACTTAAATCCTATTTTATGTATTTAATAATATCACTTTTTACTTATTAATTAATCCAGAGTATGTATTAATACCTGGTGCAGGGGGGGGGGAAACAGCTGTGCATATCTCTCTATCAGTGTTATAGAGGGCGAACAATTTATGGTAAAATGGATTTATTCGCGGGTTTGACCCCATTGGGAGTTGGGCATCTGAGTGTTAAAGACTAACACTTCTGTAAGCTGCTTTCAGTGAACTGCAGCTTTGGGGCACATGGTTCAGACCCAGGGTCTGTGTTGGAGCAGACTGGCATGTCTGGCTCAGCAAGACAGAGTGCTGGATTCCCAGGCTGGCAGGAAAAGCAGGAGCAGAAGTAGTCTTGGCACATCAGATGGCAGTTCCCATGGGGGTTTTTGTGATCCAACCCGTCACAAGAGGTTCCTAAGCTCGTGTCTGGGACTGGAGATATTGGCTAGTGTCATTCGGTTGCACAATCCAAGCAGTGGCTGGCCAAAAATGCTCACTTACATAGCTGGGAGCGGCTTGCATGCCAGAGAGTGGGGGTTCTCACAGCACATCAGGTTAAGGCTGGCTCCCAGAGTTGAGGATTGGAGTGACCTAGCAGATCACCGGTCCAGATAACATCAGGGGAACGTCACAATCACACTGCAGTAGTGTCTCGTCAATGTAGTTTCTTTGAAAATGGAATGATTTTAATGTATTGCTTATTTCCATAATGCCAGCAATTATCAAATGATCGGCTTTGTACATAGATATGGGCCTAAGATGTTTAGCAGGTATGGATATGCAAATACAATTGAGTCTGGGCTCTAGACCCTGGGTGGTGGGAGGGTCCCAGAGCTCAGGCTCCAGCTCAAGCCCAGAAGTCTACACAGCAATGAAACTACCAGAGCCCTGTGAGTCTGAGTTGGTAATTTGTCCCCAGGCTTGATGGGACTGAGTAAATCTGCTGTGAAAAGTGATATTTGTATGTTTGTTAATGTCACTTTTCACAGCAGACTTATTCGCTAGCTGGGAGGCTGTGAAAAATGATATGAACATACAACTATCACTTTTTACAGCAGTAGACTTACTAGCTCTCAAGTCTAAAAAACAAGCAACCAAAAAAAGCAAAAGAAACAAACAAACAAGAAAAGACAAGAACATACAAAGCGCCTTGTTTATGTTTCTATTCTGTTTAGGTCCAGTACAGAATAGAGACAACTGTACATTACTTTTTTATTATTGAGTCTGCAAATAAAGACCCTACATAAATAAATTACGGTGATTTGGACATGTATATATGCATATTTATTTGTTTTTCCTAAAGTTAATTAAGTATTTTAGGAAAAAGTGTTAGAGTGGCCACCAGCAAGCGTTGCCGCCACTAGTGAGGGGCTCCCCCTCATATATTAGTTAGGTTTAAGAAAACTTGGGGGAGATGAAAGAACCACTTGTTGACCTGTGTGTAACACCAGTGTTGTCCAGATTATCAATGAACACCTTTGTTTAATGGTATGGATAATATCTAGCCATATTTGTTTTCTATGTGGAAAAATTGAGCAGTCATCTTAGGCATAATAACTGGGATATGATTTGCTTCATTATTAATGCAGTGTGTAAACACTGAACGGAGTCTTTGTCTTAATGCATTTTGATACATTCATGTTTTTAATGGGGAGGGGGGGCAAATGTTCTTTGTGCCCAGGGCGCCAATAAATCTTACTCCACCTCTGATTATGTGCCAGAGGCAGCTAACCAGAGAGTTAGAGGCTTTTGCAAAGCCCAGGTTTAGCTCAAATAGGCTGGGGCGGGCACACAGCAGCCAATCAGCTGCCCCCATCTCCCTTTACCCAGCCAATGGCTAAACAGAGAACTGAAGGAGGGATGAGGGGCAGCCAGCCCCCATACATGCATTTGAACTGCTTTTATTCCCCTGTTGCCCAGTCAAAAGTCCTCCCCTGCCAAAGGCAGTTAGAGGGTAATCTCTTATCATGGACTCAGCCTCCCAAAACTGCATGACTGACTGATTTAAGCCTGAAGAACCAAATTCTTCTGTAGTTTCACCTTCTTTTTGTACTCTCTGTTTAAACACACCTTTCCCTTCTGTGTTTCATTTTTACATGGAGTGCTGGTATCCTCAAACATTAACTTCCTCTGCCTGAGTTAACTGAAAACTGTTAAACGTATCATAGAATCATAGAATATCAGGGTTGGAAGGGACCTCAGGAGGTCATCTAGTCCAACCCCCTGCTCAAAGCAGGACCAACACCAACTAAATCATCCTAGCCAGGGCTTTGTCAAGCCGGGCTTTAAAAACCTCCAAAGATGGAGATTCCACCACTTCTCTAGGTAACCCATTCCAGTGCTTCACCACCTACCTAGTGAAATAGTTTTCCCTAATATCCAACCTAGACCTCCCACACTGCAACTTGAGACCATTGCTCCTCGTTTTGTCATCTGAGAACATCTCTGTCACTGCTGAGAACAGCCGAGTTCTATCCTCTTTGAAAACCCCCTTCAAGTAGTTGAAGGCTGCTATCAAATCCTCCCTCACTCTTCTCTTCTGCAGACTAAATAAGCCCAGTTTCCTCAGCCTCTCCTTGTAAGTCATGTGCCCAGCCCCCTAATCATTTTCATTGCCCTCCACTGGACTTTCTACAATTTGTCCACATCCTTTCTGTAGTGGAAGGACCAAACCTGGACGCAATACTCCAGATGTGGCCTCACCAGTACCGAATAGAGGTGAATAATCACTTCCCTCGATCTACTGGCAATGCTCCTACTAATGCAGCCCAATATGCCATTAGCCTTCTTGGCAACAAGGGCACACTGCTGACTCGTATCCAGCTTCTCATCCACTGTAATCCCCAGGTCCTTTTCTGCAGAACTGCTGCTTAGCCAGTCGGTCCCCAGTCTGTAGCAGTGCATGGGATTCTTCCTTCCTAAGTGCAGGACTCTGCACTTGTCCTTGTTGAACTTCATCAGATTTCTTTTGGCCCAATCCTCCAATTTGTCTAGGTCACTCTGGACCTCTCTCTACCCTCCAGTGTATCTACCTCTCCCACCAGCGTAGTGTCATCCACAAACTTGCTGAAGGTGCAATCCATCCCATCATCCAGATCATTAATGAAGAAGTTGAACAAAACTAGCCCCAGGACCAACCCCTGGGGCACTCCGCTTGATACCGGCTACCAGTTAGACATTGAGCTGTTGATCACTACCTGTTGAGCCTGACAATATAGCCAGCTTTCTATCCACCTTATAGTTCATTCATTCAATCCATACTCCTTTAACTTGCTGGCAAGAAAACTGTGGGAGACTGTATCAAAAGCCTCAGAACTAGCTATTTTGAGAAATAACTGTCTTCCTTTTTGCTGGCACCCATTGCTTGCAGATACAGAATGAAGCACTTTAATCACCCTGATGTCTGCTGGGAGAGCAATACAGCAGTGCACAGACAATCTAGGAAGTTTTTGGAAAGTGTAGAGGACAATTTCCTGGTCCAACTGCTGTTTCACTTTATATTAACTGAGGAGATATGAATGAAGAGCAATGTTAAGCAGTGAGAGCTGAATTAAAACGATGGGTGAGACCCTCATTCCCCAAACTCTGACATGCAGCGTTCAGGATATTTTAGGATAGTTTAGGCAGTTGGTCCTATTTCACTGCAAGTTATTTTGTGAGAGAAAATGAAGACAACATTTTGGGATCAAAAGCATCAGCACTTTGAGAACAGAAAAACAATCTTTTCTCTTGATTGACAGAATGGATTTTGGAGCTTTCCTCAGATATTAGAATGGAAAGAAAAATAGACCACTCACCTTAGTCTTTGCCCCATAATGTTAAAACTTGTTGCAAGATAGAGATCTCTCTTTCTTGAACTCAAATGGATTGTGTAAGGGGTAATTGGAGGTGGGGTTTATTTGTTCTACCAACATGAGAGGACAGAATTCATAGAATAGCAGGGTTGGAAGGGACCTCAGGAGGTATCTAGGCCAATCCCCTGCTCAAAGCAGGACCCATCCCCAGACAGAATTTTACCTTCATTCTCTAGATGGCCTCCTCAAGGGCTGAACTCATAAAACTAGGTTGAGTAGGCTAATGCTTAAACCACTAAGCTATCCCTCCTGAATTCCAGGTGAGGCACAAGCAGGGTGAGTGTGTTGTTAAAATACCAGTTGCCTCTCCCGGCAGCAGGAGGTAGTTAGACACCAATATATGGTCTTCAAATATTGTTCAAGTTCTTAGACATGTTGATGCTTCTCTTTGTCTTTCCCTCTGTTTCATGCAGTTCATGTGTCTGAAAATCTCCCCTAGCAAGAAGCACATCCAATCACAAATACACTTAGAGGAGCACGCCAAGATTTTAATCAATATCTGCCAGGATTAGAGCTGTGAAGACGGTTTCTTTCAGAGCAGCAGGACTAGACATCTGTGTCGCGCAGCCAAAGGGCAAGGAGCCTTCTGCTGCTCAGCGCTGAGCGAGAAGGAACATTTGCAGCAGCAGCATGAGAGGGTCCAGGAATCCAGTAAAAAGTCAGGAAATGCACCTGCCCGTGCCCGTGCCCGTCCGATTCAGATCTTGATTGGGCGTTGTCAAGGGCCCTCAGCAAAAAGCCTGTCATGACACATGCCATTTAGCTAAGCTCTGGCAGGATCCTTATCAGGAAGGATAACGAGGGTGATGCTGCAGCATGGAACAGGGAAGATCCTGCCAATGTCCCTAAAGGCCAGGATGTGACCTCACATTAGATCAGGAGGACCAGTTTGGAGACGATAGCAGTGAAAACTCTGGAGAGGAGGATGTGCCTGGCCAGAGACTGGAATTCCAGGTGGTTACTGCAACTCTCTAACCCCTCCCTCCCATTGTTTTCTAGAGAAATTGGACTTTCAACACTGAGGATTTTGTAGGTTATGGCCAAATAATTTACTGTCCTGGATATTATGCCCTGCATTGCTGTGTGTGTGTCTGTGGGGTAGTGCAGATGCCACAACATTTGCATGGTCTACACTCCCCTCCCCTCCACCAGCCTCTGCTGGGCACAATCCCAAGTGGATGCAGAGCACTGGGGGAAAAGGTTTTGGAAAAGCCAGCTTTGCTGTTTATCCAAGAGTTCAGAGTATGGGCCAGCCAGCAACCTTTCTGAAGTTAGAGGAGGTTCTCAGATGTGCAGGTGGGTCCCTGCTGTTGGGAGCACCTCAGCTCCTACCTACTACTTGGGAGCACCTCAGCTCCTACCATTTTCAGGGCATCCAGAGAAATGAACCCCTGAACCCCAGAAGAAACTGCAAGGGAAGCCCCGAGCCCCCGCTGCAGAGGCCAGGCAGAAGCCCTGAGCCCAGGCACCCAGAGCGCCGGCAGGAGTGGGGAGGAGCATGAAAGTCCTGAGTCCTGTGCACCAGCACTGGCTGACCCACGGGGGGCCAGAAGCTCTGAGTCCGGGCACCCAGAGACGTGACTGGAGCAGAAGCTGCCAAGACCAAAGCCCTGAGCCCAGTGCTGGGCCGATGCAGCACACTCACTTCTGCATTGCCTCTGCAGGTGCGTCTGATATCCCCATGGAGAGGAAGTCCTGTCCCCAGCCTGGCAGAGAAACAGCTAGGAGGCCCCTACTGGGTTCTCCTGGCTGGGGGGCTCCCAGCAGGACGGGGAGAGGTGGAGTCTGTTTCCTGGTGTCTTCACGTCACAACTGCCTGTCATTCTGGAAGGTGCCTTTTAGTGAATTACAAGTAATTGGACTTCATATGGTGCAAAGTGTGTGAAATTGCATAGCCTGTGAAATAGAGGCCAGATTAGGAGATCGAATTGTTTCATAACCTCTATGGAAAGCTCAGTGTGGGGTGAGGAACAGACTCTGCTGTTTTACTGGGTATCCTGCTTGCTCCCCAGAATCAATAATGAGCAAGTGGGGAGATCCGGGATGCAGCTCAAACATCCAGCTGGGCTGGCCAGGGGCAGACATCAGGCCTGCCAGGAAAAGGTGGGTGTGGCAGTGACTTCACAAAGGCCTTTGGCAGGAACTCAGCCTATTGGGCAAAGATGGGCGTTTGTGATGAGGCGTTTGTGACCTCACAGAGCTCCCTTGACAACAGCCAGGCAGGACAGGGATGCGGGGCAGGGGGAACCTCGGAGAGCCCTGTAGCCTTGCTGCAGCAAGCCTCCATCTCGCGGTCTCTCACTGAGGACCAAGAGACATTGGTGTGCAGGAGATTCAGTGCGTGTGTTTGTCATTCCCGTGTGGATTTTTTTCAAAGACATTGTCATCTGTGTAGAAGGTAAGAAAAAATATAGGCTCTAGATATAGATACAAAATAGGGGACTCTATCCTAGCAGATTCAAAGGCATCACCACCCTCCTTAGTGAAAAAGTTTTTCCTAATATCCAAGCCTTCCACACTGCAACTTGAGAGCATTGATCCTTGTTCTGTCTTCTGCCAGCTCTAAGATTTCATGAGAATCAATCTTTCATTAGGAAAATAATTCAAAAATACAAATACAAAAAAGTTTGAGTGAAATCAACCCATTCTGATCTTTAGTGTCTGGGAGTATGGGCCTTGGGGGCCAGACTGAGACCCTCATGGGCTAGTAACACCCAGGAAGCCAGTAAAATAATTCCAGTTCTCTTAGCATCCAAGCCTCTCTAATCCAAGGAACACCTGAGGGCTACGTGAGACAGAGGGGTGCTGAGAATGTCTAACTCATGACTGAAAATACAGAGATGTGTTATTGGCTTTGGTTGGGGGACAAGTAACAAATCCATCAGGATTCTTGCCCCAAACAACAATCACCCATTGTCCTTTAGAGCATGAGGGCCCTAACATGCCTGACTTGCTCAAATCTCTCTCCTACTAGGACTGAGAGAATTTTCTCCATCCCCCGTGATACCGAGGGAAAGAGAAAAGAAGTGACCTCTCTTTGGTCACACAGCAAGGTCATGCCAGAGCTAGAAAGAGAAGCATAAGAAACAAGTTGTATCAAAATGTTTTGCATTTCAAACTAACTGATTTCTTAAACAAAGGCAATTTGATGTGTGGTTAGTGAACTGAAATGATACATTCTTGTCTCCACGTGTTTCTAGACTGATGAACCAGTAGATCTATCCCCTAGTTTTTATCCATAGATTGAGGGAGGAAAACAAGTTTGCCTGTTTTGTGAATTCCCAATGGCTTTCTTGAATTTCAACAAACTAGTCGATTGAACTGAACGATTTGAATAAACTGAAAGGTAGACAATATTTTCTGCACCTTTCAAGGAAGCTACTGCTGCCCAAAGCTGGGTTAGCATTTCGGCTAACTTTGCTTCCAGGGCCTTAGCTATCACATGAGTGTGTGACTGTCTGAAAAACTTGGCAGTGAACATGTTCTACTGAATGTTATTTTTTCTCTTCTATTTAAATTATTTAAAAGATTATCATAAATTTGGCCCTTATCAGAGGTTGTCAATTTCAAATGTAATTATGACAGTGAGGGAGACTAGCCACTGGAACAAATTACCCAGGGGAGAGGTGGAGTCTCTCTTTCCTGGTGTCCTACCATCATAACTGGTTGGGAAGGTGCCTTTTAGTGAATTACAAGCAATTGGGCTTAATAGGGTGCTAAGAGTGTGAAATTTCATAGCCCGTGAAATAGAGGCCACATTAGGAGACTGAATTGTTTCACAACCGATGCCTCTATGAAAAACTCAGTGTGGGGCGCAGAACAGACTCTGCTGTTTTACTGGGTAGCCTGCTTGCTCCCCAGAATCAATAATGAGCAAGAGGGATGATCCAGGGTGCGGCTCAAACATCCAGCTGGGCTGGCCAGGGGCAGAGGTCAGGCCTGCCAGGGAAAGGTGGGTGCGGCAGTGACTTCACAAAAGCTTTTGGCTTGAGCTCAGCCCATTGAGCAAAGACAATTAGTTGGGAATTGGTCCTGCTTTGAGCAGGGGGTGGACTAGATGACCTCCTGAGGTCCCTTCCAACCCTGATATTCTATGGTTCTATGAATGAGGCGTCTGTGACCTCACAGAGCTCCCTTGACAACAGCCAGGCAGGACAGGGATGCGGGGCAGGGGGAACTTCGGAGAGCCCTGTAGCCTTGCTGCAGCAAGCCTCCATTTTCACTTTACCAGATAAAGGTTATGAGCAGACAATGGCTGGAAGTTGAAGCTAGACCAATACACACTGGAAATAAGGTGAGGAGCATTTTTAACATCAGAGTTTGGAGCAATTCACTGAAGGTTGTGCTGGATTTTCCACAACTGGCCTATTTTAAAACCAAGCTTGGGTGTTTTACTAAAAAATCAGCTCTAATTCCTATGGGAATTATTTTGAGGCACATTCTATAGCCGAAGTGAAACAGAAAGTCAGACGACAGTGGTTTCCTCTGGGCTTGGAATTAATCTGTGACTCGCTGGGGGCGTTTGGAATTTGACCATTTTGCTTAGAATCATAGAATCATAGAATCTCAGGGTTGGAAGGGACCTCAGGAGGTCATCTAGTCCAACCCCCTGCTCAAAGCAGGACCAAACCCAACTAAATCATCCCAGCCAGGGCTTTGTCAAGCCTGACCTTAAAAACCTCTAAGGAAGGAGATTCCACCACCTCCCTAGGTAACCCATTCCAGTTCTTCACCACCCTACTAGTGAAAAAGTTTTTCCTAATGTCCAAGCTAAGCCTTTCACAGTGCAACTTGAGACTATTGCTCCATGTTCTGTCATCGGCCACCACTAAGAATTTCATGAGAATCAATCTCTCATTAGGAAAATAACTCAAAAATACAACTACAAAACATTTGGAATGAAATCAATCCACCCTGACCTGTAGTGTCTGGGGGTGTGGGCCTCTGAGGCTAGACTGAGACCCTCATTGGCTTGAACCACCCAGTGAGCCAGTAACAATATCCAGTCCTGTTACCGTCCAAGCCACCATAATGCAAGGAACAGCTGAGGGCTGCGGGAGACTGAGGGGTGCTGAGAAGGTCTAACTCATGATTGCCAAACCAGAGATGTGTTATTGGCTTTGGATGAGGGACAAGGAGCAAATCCATCAGTCACTACAACAGGTCACACTCAGAGCCAGGGAGACTGGGAATTGAGTCCTGCTGGCACTTCCCAGCTCTGGCTTTCTGGAGGAGGAGGAAGACACCAGCTCCCCTAGCTGACCCTGAGGCACTTTCTGGGCCCAAATGGAGGTGGCCCCCGGTACAGCTATGGAGTGTCCCAGGAGTGTTCCGCTAGTGGCATTGTATTCTTTTCACAGCCAGTTTCGATCTCTGGTTTCTACCCCTTGCCCTGCTGGCGGGGCATTGTGCGGCATCCGTTGCAGGCCACCTGGGTGCAGGAGATCAAGGAGGGTGAAGGGAGGAGCAACCCTGAGCATCTGCCATCCAGCTCCATCCGATCTAGAGCAAGTAAGTGAAGTTCTCCAGAGCCATCCCCAGTGTGGTGGGAATATGCCACCACTTGGGCTCCCAGCCCGTCCCTTGTCAGGGTTTGTTCCCCAGGTTGAGGGTTCCTGTGCCCTGGGGTGGGATGTGTCGGGAGGAGAAATTGCCTCAGCAGAGGGGAGGTGGGCAGGGGAGCAGGCAGGCTCGTTAATGAGAGGCTGCTTTGAAGGCAGACTCCTGGCTGCTCCCCACTCAGTTCCAGGATGGAGCGAATAAGGTGGATGCTCAGGAGGAAGGCCAGGCAGGTGGCTCCAGAGCCAGCAGTAAACATCAGCCAGCCTTCCCAGGAGGAGAGCAGCCCCTCTGTCCCCGCGGGCGGGGAAGAGGCTTGTGGCCAGGGGAAAGAGAGGAGCTGCGTCGCATGCTGGAGGAGAAGGAAGACACCAGCTCCCCTAGCTGACCCTGAGGCACCTTCTGGGCCGAAATGGAGGTGGACCCGGGTACAGCTATGGAGGAGAGAGCCAGGAGAGGCAGGAGCCGGGGAAGGCAGCTCTGGGGCTTCCTTCGCAGGAAGCCAAGGAGCCAGGAGCTGCGCCCCAGGGCACAGCAGGAGCCGTCCACCACCATGGCAACTGAGGAGCCCTGCGCCAGCCCGACCCTGGCCCTCGAGGAGCCTCCCGCCAGCCCCACCCTGGCCCCTGAGAAGCCTCCCGCCAGCCTCACCCTGGACCCTGAGAAGCCTCCCGCCAGCCCCACCCTGGACCCTGAGGAGCCTCCCACCAGCCCCACCCTGGCCATCGAGGAGCCTCCCGCCAGCCCCACCTGGTGACCAAGAAGCCTCCTGCCAGCCCCACCCTGGTGACCGAGAAGCCTCCCGCCAGCCCCACCCTGGCCATCGAGGAGCCTCCTGCCATCCCAGAGCAGGAGTTGAGCGACTGCGCGACAAACACCAGCAGCTCTGCATACTCCTGCGGGGCCAGCAGCTCCTCCACGGGGTCTGGCAGCCCTGAGTTTCAAGGCTCCCTCTTTGGAGGTGAGGGGAGACCCAGGGGAAAGGGAGGAGGACTGGGGCGGTGGGGGACTAGTAACACTGCAGATTTCACTAAATGGAAAGAAGGTACCAATGTGAGATTCTAACGATAGCTAGAGCACTGAACCCAAGATTTAAGAATCTGAAGTGCCTTCCAAAATCTGAGGAAGAGGTGTGGAGCATGCTTTCAGAAGTCTTAAAACAGCAACTCTCCAATGTGGAAACTACAGAACCCACACCCACAAAAAAGAAAATCAACCTTCTGCTTAGGGTGACCAGATGTCCTGATTTTATAGGAACAGTCCTGATTTTGGGGTCTTTTTCTTATATAGGCTCCTATTACCCCCCACTCCCTGACCCGATTTTTCACATTTGCTGTCTGGTCACCTTACTTCTGCTGGTGGCATCTGACTCAGATAATGAAAACGAACATGCGTTGGTCCTCACTGCTTTGGATTGTTATTGATCAGAACCCATCATCAGCATGGACACATGTCCCCTGGAATGGTGGTTGAAGCATGAAGGGACATATGAATCTTTAGCGCATCTGGCACGTAAATATCTTGCAACGCCAGTTACAACAGTGCCATGAGAATGTCTGTTCTCACTTTCAGGTGACATTGTAAACAAGAAGTGGATAGCATTATCTCCTGCATATGTAAACAAACTTGTTTGTCTGAGCAATTGGCTGAAGAAGAAGTAGGACTGAGTGGACTTTCAAGCTCTAAAATTGTACATTGTTTTATTTTTGAATGCAGGTTTTTTTGTACATACTTCTACATTTACAAGTTCAGCTTTCATGATAAAGAGATTGCACAGTACTTGTATTAGATTAATTGAAAAATACTATTTCTTTTGGTTCTTTTCAGTGCAAATACTTGTAATCAAACATAAATATAAAGTGAGCACTGTACACTTTGTATTCTGTGTTGTAATTGAAATCAATAGATATGAAAATATAGAAAACATTCAAAAATATTTAAATAAATGGTATTCTATCATTATTTAACAGTACAATTAATTGCGCGATAAATCACGATTAATTTTTTTTAATTGCATGATCAATCACAATTAATTTTTTAAATCACTTGACAGCCCTACTAGTTATCCTTCAATATAACATGGATTCCACTCTTTGGGATGTGAGAGGGATGTATGTTGTAGGGAGTGGACTGAGGTAGGGGAGACCTGGTCTCTAGCATCTCAGTTGTCCATCCTTCTAAGAGGAGAGGTACTCTATTAATGAGTCATTCTCTAGCTAACAGTTCTGTAGGAAACCACACATTCACAGAGGCAAACACTTCAAATTTTGAGTGCCTAAAGTTAGACACCTACATCCATATTTAGGCCTTATTTTCAGAGGTACCAAGCATCGGCAGTTCCCATTGACTTCTGTGAAAGTTGTAGCTGCTCAGCACCTCTGAAAATCAGGTCACTTATTTGGGTGCCTAAATATGGATGTAGTTTGAATCCATGTTTGATTTTTTTTTTTTATGACCAAGTCTCTAAACCCTTCAGTTCTATACAGGTTTAATTCACTGAAGCTTCTCAACTCTCTTCTTCAGGCCTCTGCTTACACCTCTGGTTCTGGAGACGAGTTGCTGGAATTTTGATTGCCGTTCCTGTGATTTTACTCTTGATCTGGTTTAGCTGGAGTAAGTGCATTTAAGACAAACTGATGTTGGAAAGGCAAAACAATATCTCTTTTGTTTCCTTCTGGCTGCTATGAGGATGGGAGAGATCTACTATTTATCCCCCTCTCCCCCCACAACCTAATGGATACTCTGATGGAGGAGAAAGGTATCCTTACCTTTCCCCCAGGCTTCTGTTTCTGGGTCCCTCTCAGACAGTAGCCCAAAACGTGTAACCCTTTCTTGACTGTATTCAGTCAACACACTTAAAATCTCTACACCAGCGTATGAAGTGCAAATCTTGTCCAGAGCAACAAGCCGTGCATTTCACCCTGCTCACTGTGTCACACCCCACCCCCGGGTACAACATAGACTGTGGGACTGCTGTGCCCCCTTTAACTCTCTGGCTCAGGATACCTCAAACTGCTCTGCTTGTGACAAGCAGCCCCTTCAGGCTTTGCTCTCACACAACCATTAGCATGCGAAGGCACACCCAAAGTTACATGCAGGCTCTCACAGCCTCCCATGAACTACACAGGGAGACACCAGTAAATCCCTGCAGCCTTGCACCCCAGTAATATACCATCGTACACTGCTCAAGGCTTCCTTGGACAGTGCAAGCTCATAAGTCTGTCATTTTATCAAAGAAAATTCATATGCACCAGCCCTTGTTAACCTGAGCTGAGATTCCGTAAGCATTTCAATCAAAAATACACTGGTTGAGATAAAACATTAAACAAGTTTATTAACTACAGAAAGATAGATTTTAAATGATTAAAAGTGTTAGGTGTAGAGGTCAGAGTTAGTTACATAAGAAATAAAAGGTAAAATCCTAAACTTTATCAGACTAAGCAAGATTTGAATCAAAGAGTTTTTCTCACCTTACTGGATGTTATAGGCAGAATACAGTTCACAGTTCATACTAACTAGAAAGCCTAGTTAGGACCATCCCTTCTCCCAGGTTCAAGGAGGCTTCCTTTTTTCTTCCAAACGATCTTGTTTCCAGGTGTTGAGATGGGAGAAGAGAGAGGTGGTCTGGTGATGTCACTGTCCCTGAGTTTATACTGTCCTCCAGGTGCCTGGAAAAGTACTGGCTCAAACATGGAGTCTTGGATCACATGTCCTGGTGTGCCTTGCTAAGTCAGCGGTTATTCATTGCCTATGTACTCTTTGAAGAGTCTTCAGGAGGGGCCCACTGGGAGAGTAGATTCTCATTAATGGGCCATCAACACATTGCTGGCTAGCACTGTTGAAAATCTGTCATATGGGTGTTAGTTGCTCCTTTGTTGCCACTGAAAGGCTAGCTGTGGGTGTTTCTCAAACTCACAACATATTTCAGTAATAAACATATAGCAGAACTTCATAACTTTACATACAATGTTAATACATACAATTCAACAGGATAGTAAACAGATCACGACTTTTCAAATAATACTTCACAAGGCATACTTATCACAAAACATATCATATTCATATAACCGTGGCAAATGTGGGGGTACCAGGGTGCTATTTTGAGATACAGTGCTTCAGTCTGCTGCTTAGAGATTTCACAAGCATCTGCAGAGGGAAATTGACCTGTTCATGTCAGTTCCACTGCTGCCCTCATTTCTTTGAATAAAAACAGTGTAAACTGATCAGGCTGGTCAGTTTGTTGCTGTACTTCAGCTTGGCAAAGGTCTGAGGAGCAGCAGAGGCACTGGAACTGTTTGTCAACAGACTTAGGAAGACAGCACTGTATTGGTTACACTTGGTTTCAGTTTGGAAGGTTTCCTGGCTTCAGTCAGAGAAGCTAAGAGCAGAGAGTCAGATTCACCAATTTGTGTCAAGCTAGGTTTGTGTCTGCTCTGAGTTGCTGTATCAGTGCAAATCACCAAGGATAACAGTGAATCAGGCCTTTAATGAAAACTTAGGTTCAGCAGAAGTTGATGGTATTTTCCTGGGAAAGTTTCCTATGAATTCTTAGTGACTAGACAAATGGACTTTTCAAGCTCACTCAAAGCATTTCATCTTCAAACTGCTTAGCTACTATTTACTCTTGGTAAATATTATAATTCCTAGTTTATAGATGGAGAAACTGAGGCAGAGTTGTCAAATGACTTGCTCAAGGTCACACAGTAAATCAGTGGCTCAGGCAGATTGGAACTTGAACTCTTGGCTCCCTGTCTTGTCTTTAATTTACTAGACTGCATCTAATTTTCCACTTTTCCTTGTCACTGTGTCTAACTAGTAATAAAGGCCCAGATTTAGGCTTCTAACTTCCATTAATTTCAGTAGAAGTTAGGGGCCTAAATACCTTTGTGAAACTGGGCAAACGTGCCTGTATTGCTGTGCAAAATTTGATACTATTTCTAATCTGATATTAAATTTTTAGCTAAACAGCATCAATGCTTCTCATCAATTTATTTAAATTAAAGACAGTTCTAATTTAAAGAGTGCTTTCCAAGCTCTGTCTTTAATAAGACCATTAAAAAAAATACCAGTCCTGGTATTTAACAAAAGAGCCCAAAAATTGTTCTCCCTGTCTTCTCAGGTCCTCCTAACCTGCTTATGGTACCATATTCTAAGTAAATAAATTGCTGCTTCATCATGTAGGTCACTGAAAGATTTGCAACGTTCATAACTGTTTAGAATTAATGTTTATTTCAGCTCAATCCTACATACTTAACTGCATTAAGAGATGTTATTGAGGTTGCAATGTCAATCACTCAAAAGTCAGTAAATGCCAGTATTGTGATTGTCTGTGCAACTTAATTCTGCCACCTTCTGCATATATATTATGATACAGTCTTTAATTATGTGATCACATACTATTTTTTCCCTGGGACCCCAGCCTCATTCAGTATCCAGTATGGTTGGTGTGCAGGTAGTGAGGCAGCTGTTCAATATTTTTTTTCTCATTATTTAGTTATTAGTGTACCCTATCCAAAGCCTGCAGTGAATAAAACATTATTCATTTCCTAGTAGTCTGTAGTTGCGCACTTGTCACTGTACTATCTGAGGACCTCGCAAACATTGAGAAATTTCTCTCTACAGTGAGGTAGAAAGGCATTATGATCTCCATTTTACAGATGGGGGAATTGAGACAGACTTGCCTGAGACCACACAGTGTATCAGTGGCAGAACCAGACTTAAAGTTTACGACCGCTTCACTCCCAGCCTTGTTTTCATTCCTTCAGACCAGGGGCGGCTCTAGGCACCAGCGGGCCAAGCACCCGCTTGGGGCGGCATCCTGGGGAGGGCGTCATTTGGCTCCGGTTGAGCTCCCGCCGGCATGCCTGCGGCAGGTCCACCGGAGCCCGGGACGAGCGGACCTGCCGCAGTCATGCCTGCGCGGGTCCCGCCTTCCCGCTGCCCGGTTGAGCTCCCGCAGGCATGACCGCGCAGGTCCGCTAGTCCCGGGCTCCGGTGGACCTGCCGCAGGCATGCCGGCGGGAGCTCAACCGGAGCCAAATACCGCCCTCCCCAGGATGTCGGAGCCGCGGGAAGAGGGGACCCGCCGCGGGACTGGGGAAGGGCGGCGCAGCGCTCCGCGCTGCTTGGGGCAGCCTGATTTGTAGAGCCGCCCCTGCTTCAGACCATGCTGCCTTACTGTCAAGCATCCACTGACTTTAATTGCAGTTACGGGTGCTCAGCACTTGTGCAAATCAGACCTCAGGTGTCTTGGTTGGGTACCCAGAAAATGAAAAACATATCATTAATAGCCACCTGCAAAATTTTTGGTTTAAGTGCCTTGTTCAGCATCACATAAGAGTCCCATGGCAGAGCCAAAGATAGAAATGAGTTTGCCTATTTGGCATTCACCTGCTTTACCTATAATACCATCCTCTCCACACATTTTCTAACTTCTAGAGCAAGTGAGGCAGGGATCCCACATGCAGCCTAATTTACTACACAACCCTGATTCGTTCTCTGACCATTATCCATCCGTTGCACTGACGGAGACAGGGACCTGTACAAAAAAAGAGTATGTGATCATGTAATTAAACATTGTATCATAATGCATATGCACAAGAAGACCAAATTAAGGTTACATGGGCCACCTAAGTTCTGGCATTTTCTAGGTTATGAGTGCTTTCCTTTTGCAACCTAAATAATGTTCTTTTAACATAGACTTAAGGTCAGAAGGGACAGTCATGATAATCTAGTCTGACCTCCTGCACATCGCAGGCCACAGAACCTCACCCATCCACTCCTGTAATGGACCCCTAATCTCTGACTGAGTTACTGTTATCAAATCATGATTTAAAGACTTCAAGTTACAGAGAATCCACCATTTACACTAGTTTAAACCTCACTGAAAGTCAGTGGGACTTAGTGGCTTTTAATAGTAGGTTCTTTTAAAAGTGATTTTAATGGGAGTTAGGCACCCAACCCCTGTTTAGGTGATTTTGAAAAGATCACTGTAAGTGCCAAAGTCAATTTGAACATTTTACTCAATGTGTTTATCTCACAATCTCAAACCCCTTCCGATGTCCCAAAGCCCCAAACATTCTGCACTCAGCTGTCTGCCCTCCCATGTCCTGCCAACTTTTAGCTGTGTATTTTCAATACAGAAATTTACAGCCCATTGTCAGTTGATAATTTAGGGAGAAAGTAAAATAAATTTAATTTAATATTTTAAATAATTAACAGAAGATATAGTATTGCATTGTTCAGTTTAATCTTTAATTCAATACAAGCTTCCGTTTTTTAATATACTAGAAGTTGCAGCAGAATTTCCAGGTTGTTGTAGCAGTATCACAGACACGAAAGTACCTTGCCACAGAATGTAGAACCAGCTTGCTGTGGAGTTCTTAGAGAATAGTGAATAAAACACACAGTCTTATGTATTTGCTATGTACTAGGATAGTAATAGTCACTTCCTTTCAAATAAAGGTTCTCCCATATTGCCTCACCTGGAGCTGTGCCGTGATGACTGGCTATACTACAGAAAGAAATGTTATTACCTCTCAGAAGATCAAGCAGACTGGGACTCCAGTCAGCGCTTCTGCTCTGCACATGGGGCTTCTCTTGCTATGATTGAAAGCCAACAAGAAATGGTAAAGTTTCCATCCTTCTGATACATCATCCCTTCTCTTACCCCAGTGATTCCTGTAATTTTATCACTCTTCCCCCTTCCTCCCCTCTCCCTTCCACCCCCCTTCCCCATACACCCTGGAATTTCAGAATATGCTGGAATCCAACATAGCACGTGACAGAGCTGTTTGTCATTAACAAAGAAGTCAAATCACAAACATCATGTTCAGTGAAATATAGGTTGTTTTCCATTAGCATCCATTACAGAAGCCCATTCATGTTCTGAGATGGGGTGGAAGGAGTTTTCAGAAATTAAAACTGCAAAGTGGGCATGAATTAAAAGTAACCATTAAAGGAAATAAAAAATTGAGATGGACTTTTTTGTGTTTCTTTTTTAATGAACAAAAAGGCCTAAATGTTGTTTTTTTAATAATAATTTTTTGCTTATTAGAAATTTAGGGTCTCATCCTGTACTCCTAA
Organism: Mauremys reevesii; assembly: GCF_016161935.1. Taxonomy (NCBI): domain Eukaryota; kingdom Metazoa; phylum Chordata; order Testudines; family Geoemydidae; genus Mauremys; species Mauremys reevesii. The sequence continues at coordinate 220,171,594 of NC_052623.1, forward strand.
AGTCAATGCGAGGTTTACAATTTGACTTCAGTGAGTGCAGGATCCAAATTTAGATCTGATCTACCCAGAAAGAAAATAGAATGAAATGGTGAAATGATATCAAAATCAAGAATGAAAATTGAACAATTGGGAAAGTAAGAGATATTTGTTCTATATTTCTCAACTTTTATGCTGGTGTAACTTTACTGAAATCAGTGGAGTTATTCTGGCATAAAACTCCATCAGGACAATGGTGAATCAGGTCCAGTGTACTTAAACACTGTAATCTCTTAATCTAGAGATGTATTTACTTAGATTTCTCCTACTCTCACCCTTCACCACTATTAGTTGAGTGAAGTCATTGCGCTGAAATATTTTGCTGTCCTTCAGATCATTGTATTATCTGTTATCCATGATACACAGATGATGGTATTAATGATCTGTGCACTTTTGCAACTGCAGGGGTAGCGGAGCATGAGGTGAGGTGGGGTGAGGATATACTAGTGTCATTGTATTGGTTTCTTTCTGACTGGCTGAAGTTGTATTTTGGTCTGCTCTGATCAGTGACCAAGGCGCTGTCTGTCCAACAACATGGCTGACTGGCTCATCCTCCATTGACTATAGTTAGTGACCTCTCTGTGCTTTTAGAGATGTTTCTTGCAATGAAATTTAGCAATATAGCAGTAGCAATCTAATCAAGAAAATACATTGGGCTTGATTGTCCACTGCCTTGTACCTTGTGTGGCTATTTATATCTGTGCAAAGATGAGTAAAACTCTCCCTATTCAGAATGGTGTCATTTTACACCCACTTGGTCAGGCAAAAATGACAACACAAGGTGAAGGGCTGGGGAGAATCAGACCCCCGGTATCTGTCTGTAAAATAAAGGCAGGAACCCATTTTCAGAACGTAAACTCTTCCATACTGAATGGATTCAGAAAAGATGCACTTCCCAGCGTGGAAATTCATTGTGACGTATGTTTTGTCTAGAATTTCATAATGAATCGAATGCGCACAAGAGACTCTTGGATTGGGCTGCGCAAGAAAGGAGCCAAGTTCTACTGGGTGAATGGAGAGACACTTAATACGAGTCTGTAAGTTATCTTTCAAATGTGCTATGCAAGAGGAGAGTAAGGAAAGTGAGAAATTAAGGGCTTGTCTACACACAAAAGTTGTTCTGCTTTACTTTTACCATCTAAAGTGGAACCCTCCCTCCTCCCCCCTTCCGAGTGTGGACACAGTTATACTGGTATAAATGTACTGAGGGGAAGAGGAATAACTTATGCTAGTAAAAATCGCCTTTATACTGATGTAACTGTGTCCACAGTAGGAAGGCTATATTGGCATAACAATTTCAGTAAAAATATCACGCCCCTAACTGAACTAATTGTACCACTACAAAACCCGTGTGTAGACCTGGCCTAATGCTGTTGTCCTTCACAGAAGCTGGGGCTATTGTCCCCCTGAACTATTATTTTCCTTTGTTCATTAGGAGAGAGAGCTCAGCTTCTTTTTAGTTTGTTAGAGAAGGAGGAGAGAAGAATTAGATACTGAAATTGTTGCTGTGTGTATGGGAACAGTAAAGTCAAGAAACTGGCCCTCTTTCTACTGTATTACATCAATGCTGATCTGAAAGTACTTCATTGACTGCAATGGAGTTACTTCAGATTTACACCATCTTAAATGAGATCAGATCTGGATCAATCTGTTTCATTTAATCTTGTTGCCTGTCTTTTATTTGACTATATGCACATTATGCTGCTACAATCACGATTACAATACATTGTATGTATAAATTTCCACCTTATGTGAGGAGAAATTGACAGTAGTAATTTTAGTGGGTAAGATTGTTCCCTAAACAGGGATTACCTATGCAATAGATTAAACTCCATGTTACCCTTATGTGAATCGTCTAGGATCCAGAGGTCCTGTACTCTTTTAATAGCTTTCTGTAGTATAGTGCTATATTGATAAGGGCTCCAAAACTAGTAGATGTCTCCAGAAGCCCCACTAAAGATTGGTTCCCAGTGTGAACTGGGGAAATGCCTGAGGCAGAATTAATTTAGACAATTTTCTCCACCAAGTTGGTGGCCACCTCCACTTCTACCCCTCAAAGACCTAGCAGAGGAGGCTTTTCTGAAGTCTGGAAATGAGGAGACTTGTGCTACAGGTGGGATTTCCCCTTTCTGTGGATTCCTCACAAAGATTTTGCTGGGATTTTGTCCTCTCCATCCATGAAGATGGTCTGGGCCATTCTTTCATATCGAAATACCATTTTAGATTTTGAACTGCCTTGCACATTCCAAACACACAAGCAGCTCCAGTAACCTAGCATCCAGTTGTGACTAAAGTAACCTTCTTTAGAAAGGGTGTCACACTAGGCAATAGTGAGAGTTTTCCATATGCAAGAGTGTCACATGGTAGGTTCCATCTCTCCTTGTGTTTTGCTTTGCAAACAGCCCCCACACACTCCTCTCTAAGTCCAGCACCATGTGCTTATAATGTTTTATACCCGTTCATGGTCTCCACAGCATAAGGCTTTCCCCAAGTTTCTACTTATTCCCTAGGCACAGGATGAGAGGAGGAGGGTGAGCTCACCTTTCTGAGCTCCTGGGCTTCTTTGCTCTTCCTTCCAGCCTCCTGTCCCATCCTGTCTCAGTTTTAACTGCCCCAGCTGATGAGCTGAATCCCCTTGTTAACTGGTTGATCACCCAGTCTTTAATCAGTTATCTCCCATTAGAGCCCAAGCAGGGAGGCTTACAGAGTGCACAGAGTGGTGAGTCAGCCTTAGGCTACTCCTCTTCTGACCCACAGAGTGATGGACAAAGGAACACGTTTGTTCCTCCCGAATCAGACAAATGTCAAATGGTTCCCTAAAATGTGTTCTCTGGGGCTTTGTCGGCTCTAGTTTTAAATTACATAAGCAATGAAGCATTGATCGTTTATTTCAGAATTTCTACCTTAATTCCTATTTTCTTATGGTTTTTCAGATTTCCTGTATACCTATCAGGTCATGAAGAATGTGCCCACACAGATTCAATCTCCATTTCCACATCAGAGTGCAGGTTACTCAGGAACTGGCTCTGCAGTGTGGGTCTGCCTTCGTCCAGCACACTTTCTCCATAGAACACAGCTTGGAGACTGTTTGTTGCAGTGACAGTGTCTTTACTGGTTTGTTGAGGTGCCTCATACATCATGAACAAAATAAATGTTAATTTAAAATGTTTTTAAAATGTAAAAGGCAGCATATCTCATAATAATTATGATCAGTGCCTAGGTTTTCTGTTACTTTTCCGCAGTAGATCTCAAAGTATGTTACGAAGGAGGTCGGTATCCGTGACATTCCCCAGGTGTTATCTGGACCAGTGTTCTGCTAGGTCACTCCAATCCTCAACTCTGGGAGCCAGCCTTACCCTGCTCTGCTGTGAGAACCCTCACTCTTGGGCTGGTCACGCACAGCCTCTAGCACAGGGGTCGGCAACCTTTCAGAAGTGGTGTGCTGAGTCTTAATTTATTCATTTTAATTTAAGGTTTCACGTGCCGGTAATACATTTTAATGTTTTTTAGAAGGTCTCTCTCTATAAGTCTATATATTATATAACTAAACTAGTGTTGTATTGTAAAATAAACAAGGTTTTCAAAATGTTTAAGAAGCTTCGTTTAAAATGAAATTAAAATGTTGATCTTATGCCGCCGGCCTGCTCAGCCCGCTGCTAGTCTGGGATTCTGTTCACCTAGGCCGGCAGCGGGCTGCAATGGACTGAGTGGCTCAGCCCCCTGCTTCTCAGGGGGTCCATCTGCTGTCTCCTGCCTGCTGGGATCCCAGCTGCTGGACCCGTTCAGCCTGCTGCCGATCTGGAATCCCGGCCCTGCCCACATACAGTGGGTACTTACCTTCTCCCTGGTTCTGGCCCATTCTCTTCCTCTCTCTGCACTGAGCTGAGGGTGGGAATGCACTGAGCACAGGGCTGGGGGTGAAGGGTCTGGCCAGGAGCTAGAATGAGGGAGGAGGCTCGGGGTTGGGGCAGGAGGTTTGGGTGTGGGGCACTTACCTGGGCAGCTCCCATTTGGTGTGAGGGGTGCAGGTGGAAATGCGGGGTGGATTGGTGTGTGCAGGAGCTCCTGTTTGGTGCTCAGGGTGGGAATGTGAGGGGTGCATTGGGTGTGGAGAGGCTGGGGATGTGGGGGGGTGCAAGAGTCAGGGCAGAGGCTGGGGCATGTGGGGGTGCAGGTGTCAGGGTGGGGATGGGGATGTGTGGGGGTGCCAGAGTCAGGGCTGGAGTTGGGGGTGGGGGTGAAGGAGTCAAGCAGAGGGCTGAGTGTGTATGAGGGAGGTAGAGGGCTCAGGGCAGGGGCCTGGGGGGTGTGGTGCAGCGCACGGCTCGGAGCACGAGCCTGGGGGGTATGCGGGGCTCAGGACAGAGGGCTGGGTGTGTGCGAGGGAGGGTCAGGGCTGAGGGCTGGAAGGTGTGTGTAGGAGGGGCAGGGCAGGGGGCTGGAGGGGATATGCCACCTCCCCTTCCCCAAGGCCCTGCCCCCGCTGATTCTCTGCCTCCGCGGGGAGCAGCGAGCACGCTAACTTTGCTCCTTCCCGACCCCCTCCCTCACAAGGGCCATCAGCTGGCAGGGATGGAGGGATGGAGAGGCGGAGGAGGGGCAGGAACCCAGCACACTACAGGAAGAGGCAGGTGAGCCGGCAGGACCAAGCTTCTGCCCATAGGTGTGCGCAGCACATTTCATTAGGGTGTGCACCCAGGGAGCCCTGCCCTAGCCCCACCCCTGCCATGCCCTAGCCCTGTCCCCATCCACTCCCTCCTATTTCCCGCACCCTGACTGCCCCCCTCAGAACTCCCAACCCCCCTGCTCCTTGTCCCCTGACTACCCCCTCCTAGGACCCCTGCCCCTAACTGCCCCCCAGGGCCCCATCCCCCTATCTAAGCCAACCTGCTCCTTGTCCCCTGACTGCTCCCCTAGGACTCTACCTGTCCCCTGACTGCCCTGACCCTTGTCCACACCCCCGCACCCAGACAGAACCCGCGGGACTCCCATGCTTATCCAACTGCTCCCTGCCCCCTGACAGGACCCCCAGAACTCCCAACCCATACAATGCCTCCTGCTCCCTGCCTGCCCCAACCCCTCTCCACACCCCTGCCTCCTGACAGGACCCCCGCAGAACTCCCGACTCATCCAACCCCCCCAGCTCCTTGTCCCCTGACCACCCCCTCCAGAGACCGTCCCCTTTACTGCCCTCCCAGGACCGTCCTTGCTCCCTGTCCCTGACTGCCCTGATCCCTATCCACCCCCCACCCTGACAGACCCCGGGACTCCCATGGCCCATCCAACCCCCTGCTCCCTGACTGCCCCCTCCAGAGACCCCCTGCCCCTAACCACCACCCCCGGGATCCCACCCTCTATCCAACCCACCCTTCTCCTTGTCCTCTGACTGCCTCCATCCCTTATCCACCCCTCAGGCAGGCAGCAGCATGCCATTAAAAATCAGCTTGCATGCCACCCCTGCTCTAGCATGTAAGATGCTTGGATTGTGCAACTGAATGACACTAGCCAATATCTCCGGTCCTGGAGACAACCCTAGGAACCTCCATCTTGTAGTGTCCAGTTATGCCTGCTGGACGCTGCAAGCTTATATGAGTTTGTCAATTTAACAAAGAAATTAATATGTACCAGGCTTGTTATCCTAAGGGGAGTTTCTGACACACTTCAAACCAAATGCACTGCTTCAGGTAGCATAAACAAACACATTTATTAACTACAAAGATAGATTTTAAGTGATTATAAGCCAAAGCACAACAAGTCAGATTTGGTCAAACAAAATAAAACCAAAATGCATTCTAATCTGATCTTAACACTTTCAATGCCCTTACAAATTTAGATGCTTCTCACCACAGGCTGGCTGGCTGCCCTTCAGCCAGGCTCTCCTCTTTGATCAGCGCTTCAGTCGCTTTGGTGGTGATGTCTGTAGATATAGGTGAAAGAGAGAGGAAGAGCATGGCAAACATCTGTCCCTTTATGTTCTTCCTCCCCTCTTGGCTTTGCCCACCCCACCCCACCCCGTTCAGGGTCAGGTGAACATTACCTCATCTTAGTCCCTGATTGATCCAGGGAAGGGGGGTGACTCACTCGAGAGTCCAACAGATCCTTTGTTGCTGCCTAGGGCAGTATCCTTTGTTCCTGTGAGGCTGGGCTGGGTTTGTCCCATACATGCCCTGATGAGGTGTGAACTGCCTCTCTGCTCCTGGAGAGTTTTGCCTGGATTTATTTTAAGCCATGAGGATACATTTTCAGCCTCATAACTATATACCTGTAATTACAATCTATAACATTATTATAACATTACTATAATAACAATGCTCAGTGCATCATGAGCCTTCCGAAGACACCCAACATGACAAACTTTGCATTGGATACTACACAATCATAAGGATGAACATGGGGCTGCAAGGTGTTCCCATGAGATACACTGTCACAGTATCATTACCCCCAGTTTACATCAAGGACATCAGAATTTGACATTTTAAAACAGAACAATTTTTGAGTTCTCTACGTGTCTAAAAAGCTTCTGAAAATGTTTTCCTGAGCAAATCCTTTATGGACCGGCTGACAACTCAAGAACAGTTGGACAGATTTCATTTCCACAGGCCTTATCACCATTTAGGTGAAGGGTAAGCTTGGGATGTTTCAGCCCAAAGGATATATTTACTCCCAGAAAACAAACATTTGAGAACAAACATAGGCTAAGGACTGCTGTTGTGATATTACTGTAGAATTGCCCTTGACAGGAAAACCCTGGCTGAACCAGTTGCTTGTTCTTATTACACCCTTCAAATGCAAACAATCACTATTTCAGAGAAGGGAAAAAAAAGTGCTCTGGGTCTGTCTGATTTCAGCACTGAAAGAGAACAAAGTGTTTCACTTAACCATGTTAAACTTATTTATTAGAATATGGGTGTGAGACAAATTCTCCTTTTAGTGAAACCAGTGTAAATCCAGGGTCATTCCATTGCCATAATTGGAGATACTTTGGAATCACCGCAATGTAACTGAAAACAGAAATTGTCCCCAGAAGTGTAATGATTTTAATTAATTAAAAACCATTTTAAACTTCTTTCATGATTAATGCATTTTGATATTCACAGATTTCATTGAGTTATGTATGATTGATGATAAGAATCTAGAACAATGGATACTGGAAATTAAACACTGAGCACTAGTTAGTATTTTAACTGAAAATAAAGCCAATAGCTCCTACATAATCAAGATTCTTCAGGTAAGCTTCTGTCCTCTATTACACTTATGCAACCCTATTGTGGGACCTGCCCAGATATGTAACTGAGACTGAGGGTTTGTCTACACTGGCAAGTTTCTGCACCACAAGTTATACCACTTTTATTAAAATGCTTGAATTAAACCACTGTTGCGTGTCCACACTCTGCTCCTGGTGAGGCTGGCATGCATCCACATTAGCAGCTCTTGCAGCAGCAAAGACAGCAATGCACTGTGGTAGCTATCCCACTATGCAGCTGGCTGCAGGGTACTTTGGGAAGGGTTTGCAATGCCTCATGGGACAGGCACAATGTCACATGATGCAGGTTTCCCAATCCCGTTGTTCCATGGGCATTCTACTACATTGCCAGCTGCTTTTCAAATGAAGTCGGGTGTGTGTGTGTGTGTAATGGAGTGAGTGTGTGTATGGAGGTGGGAGAGAGACAGTGTGTTTTGGGAAACAGAGTGTGTCAGCATGCTGTCTTTTAAGTGCAGACAGCGACAGGAAGCAACGAGTCCTGAGGCAGGGGTGTCGGGGACTCTAACCCCAACAGCGAAGTTCGTTGTCTGACCGCAGAGTTACAGACAACACCAGCAAGGTCCAAAACAAAAGCTCTTTATTGACAAGTGCACGTGTCAGTAAAAAACTGCTCGTATCCGAAGAGAACCAGCCCCCTCTTTACAGCTAGTATTAACTTATATAGACAGTTTTATTACGTCATAAATTATTCACTTCACACAACCCATATCCCACCCCCTTTTGGTTAGTAACAAACCCTAATAACAAAGCACATCTGTCTTTCTTTATAATGTAAGCAAGTTGTGATGCCCCAGCAACTTTCTTATCAGCATAGTTGCCAAGCACCAGACACTGGAAGACAGGAGTTAACGCAGCTGGTAACTTGAGGAATGCACCTCCCTTTCGTATCTCACTTTTTCCCAGGGCTTTATGAAACATGCTGACTTCAGTCAGATTGGCACAACTGGTTTTGTGCTACATCTTTATTCAGGCCTAACAGGGGGAGGGGGAAACCCCGATATCAGCCCTTGTCTCCCTCCTTGAGCTCTCTGCACAGCAATCGCTCTCTCTCTCTACTAAACCCAGGGTTGTGAGTTCAATCCTTGAAGGGGCCATTTAGGGTACTGGGGTAAAAATATGTCTGGGGATTGGTCCTGCTTTGAGCAGGGGTTGGACTAGATGACCTCCTGAGGTCCCTTCCAACCTTGATATTCTATGATTCTATGACTCTGCCTCTGTGGTCAATAGCATGAGCATTTCACATTAATGGTTTGCGTTGTGTCCCGGAGCAGATCAGCACAGCTCATAAGGGCTGTCAGAAACGGTGCTTTGAAAGGGGAGGGGCGCATGACTCCAGGGCTGCTGAGTTCAAAACAAGGAGCAGAGCAGTCATTTGAGGCATTATGGGACAGCTCCAGAGTCCAATTACAGCATAGAAAGCAATCAAGTGTTCACACTGGCAATAGAGCGCTGGAGCCTTTGTGCAAATAGCCTTACGACTCTCGTCAAGGTGTGTTTTTTGTAGCGCTGCAACTGAGGAGTTTCTGCGCACAAAGTGACTTGGCAGTGTGTACACGTATGCAGTTTGAGCGCAAAAAGCTTCTTTACTGTGCAGAAACTTGCCAATGTAGACGACCCCTGATTCTCTCCTGCTTTGCACTTTGTGTTATGCCTGTGAAAAGTGACTATAAAACTACCAGATCAGAACAGTTTGGAAGGTTTCCTGGCTTCAGGCAGAGAAGCTAAGAGCAGAGAGTCAGATTCACCATTTTGTGTCAAGCTAGGTTTGTGTCTGCTCTGAGTTGCTGTATCAGTGCAAATCACCAAGGATAACAGTGAATCAGGCCTTTAATGAAAACTTAGGTTCAGCAGAAGTTGATGGTATTTTCCTGGGAAAGTTTCCTATGCATTCTTAGTGACTAGACAAATGGACTTTTCAAGCTCACTCAAAGCATTTCATCTTCAAACTGCTCAGCTACTATTTACTCTTGGTAAATATTATAATTCCTAGTTTATAGATGGAGAAACTGAGGCAGAGTTGTCAAGTGACTTGCTCAAGGTCACACAGTAAATCAGTGGCTCAGGCAAATTGGAACTTGAACTCTTGGCTCCCAGTCTTGTCTTCAATTTACTAGACTGCATCTAATTTTCCACTTTTCCTCGTCACTGTGTCTAACTAGTAATAAAGGCCCAGATCCTCAAAGGCCCAGATTTAGGCTTCCAACTTCCATTAATTTCAGTAGAAGTTAGGGGCCTAAGTACCTTTGTGAAACTGGGCAAACGTGCCTGTATTGCTGTGCAAAATTTGATACTATTTCTAATCTGATATTAAAATTTTAGCTAACCAGTATCAATGCTTCTCGTCAATTTTTAAATTAGAACTGTCTTTAATTTAAATAGAGTGCTTTCTAAGCTCTGTCTTTAATAAGACCATTAAAAAAAAATAATACCAGTCCTGGTATTTAACAAAAGAGCCCAAAAATTGTTCTCCTTGTCTTCTCAGGTCCTCCTAACCTGCTTGTGGTGCCATATTCTAAGTAAATAAATTGCTGCTTCATCATGTAGGTCATTGAAAGGTTTGCAACGTTCATAACTGTTTAGAATTAATGTTTATTTCAGCTCAATCCTACATACTTAACTGCATTAAGAGTGTAAAACTACCAGATCCGAACAGTTGGGCGTGATTCTTTTCCCACTTACACTGATGGAACTTCACTCATTTCAATGGAGCTACTCCAGATTTAGGTCTGGTCTACACTACAGACATTGGTATAACTGTGTTGCTTGGGGTGCTTCTCCAGTTGACATAGCTACTGCCTCCTGAGGAAGTGGATTAACTACACCAATGGGAGAGCTCTCTCCCATCAGCATAGAGCATCTTCATTACAGTGCTACAGCAGCACTGCTGCTTCAGTGCAGCTGCACAAATGCAGCGTTTTAACTGTAGAGCTGCCCTTACTTAAGTGTGGGAGAAAGTTCAAGCCATAGAGTTGGACACAGGTGTAAATTGAGTGCACTGGTTGCCAGGGAGTGGAGAATCAGGCCCTCTGTTTTGAATGTGGTTGCAGAGGTGTAAGATAAGAGTTTAGCCCTGCATTTGGAACGTAACAATTCTGCTGCTGATGCACAATGTGGAATAGAACCATCTCACATGCCCACTGCTATCAGTCTCTGCAGTGTCACTAAGAGTAAAAAAGAGTTTAAAAAATGTGTTTCTGATGTGAGCAGATATGACTGTGAATACAGACAGGGGCCTCGAGTCTCCTGTCACTGGATCCAGGCTGTTTAAAACACTTTGGTTTTTGTTAGTTAACTATTTAATTCAAATTCTTGAAAATCAGCTGGGAGGAAATATGTCTTTATTAAACATTCAACACCCTTCTCTCTTCTCTTCCCCCTTCAATTAAAGGCTGAGAAATCTCCATCTCCAGTTTTCTGGTCTTGTTAAGGAGTCTTCCAACAACAACAAGGAAGACAAGTCTTCTAATTTCTGAGGTAAAAAATAGAGGGGCAGATTTTAAAAAAGAAACCCTCTCGGGCCCTCTTTATCCCTCCTAAAGGAATAACAAAATGGCAAAAGCTCAATTTTGTTTTCTGTTGTGGGTCCCCTTTAAGTTCCAGATTTCTCCTTCCCATAAAATATTCCTGCCTGTTATTTTACCCCAAATCCTTCTGGTGCTGCGGATAGCACATTATTTTGCTCCCCATATTTCAATGCACTCCTTCCCCTGGTCAAGATAGTCTTTTTTTCCCCACTGGGACATATTACAGTTTCTTGCATCATGTGCTATTTAAAGGGGGTTCAATCAGAAAAATATATTTAATTACCTTTTTTGAGAAGTTGACAGATATTAGAGCCTACAATTCTGACAGAGACCGGGTCTTCAGCCAGCAATCTAGATCCATGACCCTAATAGCTCATGAAATCAAGAACAGTAGTGTCAGAGCCATCAGAAGTTACGATATTAACTCTTTCCTTTTCAAGGAATGGGGTTCGGAACACATAGGTCTCTAGGATTTCCTTTCTGTGATTCCCCAGCTGTAATGCTCACCTCTGTGCAGTATCTCTTGCCCTAATCTTCAGTCATATTCCCATTGTCACCAACTGCAACTATCCCTGATGGGATATTTAGCCCAGACACTCCCTTATGGATTTAAATTGTACACTTTGGCCCCATATGTACTACAACTATAACTGGGTCATGGGGCCTGGCTACTGCACACATGCCCCTTGATCAAGTTATTATAATCCAGACCAAAAACACATTAAGATGGAGGCAATGTTGAGAGTACGTTTCAGTAATTTAGGGTAAAACGCATTAAAGGGGTTTTGGAATTATCTCAAAATAAGCATTATAAATTGAGGAAATTGAAAGGCGAGGTTAAATTTAAAAGAAATCTAAATGTTAATGTAACCTAGTTCGCAGTCACTGACTAGTGGGTTATAAATGCACAGTTAGGGCACCCAAACAACCTTAACTCTGCACTGAAGTGACACCATGCAATAGTCATAAGATTATAATAAATTCCTTTTAAGGTTTGTAGTCCCAAATTAGATTAAACTGATGTTTGTAAAACACATTTGAGTTTATCTTCCTCTTGGTGTCAATACAGAGCAGATTTGTTTGAGTTCAATTCTATACCTTAACAAGCTTTTTTGGGGATAAGTCCAGCATCCCTTTGAAGTATTATACCCAAAGTTACTAATATGTTCTCACAACCCTTATATCCATCTTAATATTGTTTTTATCTGGGAATGTCTTTGTTGTTTTAATTTTTTTCTTAATGATTTAAAATGTCACATAAATAATAAATCCAAAGAAAATGTTAGTGTGATATGTCTAATGATCTGAAGATATGAAATATCATAGAATCATAGAATCGTAGGACTGGAAGGGACCTTGAGAGGCCATCTAGTCCAATCCCCTGCACTCATGGCAGGAATAAGTATTATCAAGACCAGGGGTTCTCAACCCTTTTCTTTCTGAGGCCTCCATCAACATGCTATAAAAACTCCAGGGCCCAGCCAGGAAGGTGGGAGACTTGGGGCTCCGGGCCCAGGGAGGGCTCTCATGCTTAGGCATACTTTGACTTTTATTTCTGGGGGGGAAGGGGCTGGCGGGGCTTGGGCCAGCTCCGCATGGCAGGGTCCACCTCCATGCCTTCACTCACCTCAGCAGACCACTGAGCTTGTCTAGGTTGTGTGTGGTGGGGGTTCAGCTCAAAAGGTTTGACAAATGCTCAGGGTACAGGGAGGAGGTAACTACGGGCTGTGTGCAGGCAGGGGGGTAGCTGGGGCTGTGTGCGGGCAGCGGGATAGCTAGGGCTGTGTGTGGGTCTGGGGGTAACTCAGGGTGGAGGTCACTAGGGGCTGTGTGCTGGCAGGGGGTAGCCCAGGGAGTAGGGAAGGGGGTAGCTAAGGGCTGTGTGAGGGCAGGGGGGATAGCTCAGAGTGCAGGGAGTGGGGTAGCTAGGGGCTGTGTGTGGGCAGTGGGGTAGCTCAGGGTGCAGGGACAGAGTAACTAGGGGCTGTGTGCCAGGAAGGCTCCCCTGTGGCCACTGCTCCCCAAGGGCTCTGCCGGGCACCGAGCCGGGTCATCCTGCCTGGGCAGCTCTTACCAGCTGCGTGAGCTGAAGAGCAGCCACAACCCCAGACACCAGCAGCAGGAGACAGAGCGATGCGGCTGCCCGCTCCATGGCACCAGCCAGAGCAGCAGCTGCCCACACTGCCCGACTCCAGCTTCTTGCCTCCAACCTGGCCACGGGGCGGGGCCTTGGGGGCGGGGAGAGGAGGAAGTGGGGTGGAGCTGCCCTTGGGAGTGCTCTGCTCTGGCACTGTGAGGAGGGGGAGCAACCAGCATTTGGGGCTTCCACCCCACAGCTCCCAGCTTTAGCCCCACAGTGCGGGGCACCGGGAGCTCAGGGTTTCAGCCCTGCAGCGGGGGGGCACCAAGGCTTAGGCTCTGGGTTCCAGCTGCAGGGTCCCACATCCTCCCTGAAAAGGCTCGAGGCCTCCCAGAGGGCTGCAAACCCCTGGTTGAGAACCACTGGTCTAGACCATCCCTGGCCGGTGTTAGTCTAACGTGCTCTTAAAAATCTCCAATGATGGGGATTCCACAACATTCCTAGGCAATTTAGTCCAGTGCTTAGCTACACTGACAGGAAGTTTTTCCTAATGTCCAACCTAAATCATCCTTGCTGCAATTTTTTTTTAATCTTTCCTCATAGGTCACGTTTTCTAGACCTTTAGTCATTTTTGTTGCTCTTCTCTGGACTTTTTCCAATTTGTCCACATCTTTCCTGAAATGTGGCACTCAGAACTGGACACAATACTCCAGTTGAGGCCTAATCAATGCAAAGTAGAGAAGAAGAATTACTTCTTGCTTACAACATTCCTACTAATACATCCCAGAATGATGTTTGCTTTTTTTTGCAAAACACTGTTGACTCATATTTAGCTTGTAATCCACTATGACCCCCAGATCCCTTTCTGCAGTACCAGGGCTGGCTCTAGGTTTTTTGCCGTGCCAAGCAAAACAAATTTTGCCTGCCCCCTGTCCCAGTCCTGGGCTCCCCGCCACCTCACCCCTCTGCTGCCCCAGCCCTGCCCCCCCATACCCCCTGCCGCCCCAGCGCTGGGCTTTCCCCTATCCCCCCCACTAGTGCCCTCCCTCCACCCCCCTGCCACCCCGCCCTGGGCACCCCCCTTACCCACCACCAGTGCCCCACACACACACCTCCTGCTGCCCCAGCCCTGGGCTCTCCCCCCCGCCACCTGCACCCTCCTTCCGCCGCAGCCCTGGGTCACTGGTAACTTGCTCCCAGGGCGGGTCATTCAGCAAGAATTTTGGATGTGCACAAAACACAGACAGGATTGGTTCCCATGTGGTTACAGAGCTGCAGTAAAGTAGAACAATTTTCAGCTTGTGTGATTGGAGGATATCTGGATGCATATTATAAGACTGTCCTCTATAAATGAGGAGACGTTGAGGTGCCTTTATTATTCTTTTGTTCCACTCTTTCTTTCTATGGGGAATTTGCCAATGCAATATCACTGTCTTCCTTTTAAACAAACAAACAAAAAGAAGGCAATGGCTGTTGAAAATAGCAATTCCAGTCCTAATAACCACTGGGAAGCATTTCTTGCTCAATTTTATCCTACTTTTTCTACAGCAAGTTACAATGGATCAGTATATTTGATTTGGGAGAAATTAAGTAACAGCTGCCCAAACTGAGCTTGAGCACTCCTGAATGTTGAGGTGTTCAGATCCGGAAGGCAGGTGCTGGATGTGTGTGGGGGGGGTGGGAGGCTGTGGGCTCCGTGCGGGAATACGGCAGCATGTATGCAGCAGTGTGTCTGGCGCTGTGCGGAGCCAGACACGCTGGTCTGAGTGGCACGATAAGGAGGCTGGGGGGTTGGAGAAGGGGTAGGGGATTCTTGGGGTGCAGTCAAGGGACAGGGAGTTGGGGGGTTGGATGGGTCAGAGGTTCGGGGGCAGTCAGGGTGGGGGTAGATGGGTCAGAGGTTCGGGGGCAGTCAGGGGACAGGCAGTGGTTGGATAGGCATGGGAGTCCCAGGGATTTGTCGGGGACAGGTAGGGGGTGGGGTCCTAGGGGGAAGTTGGGGGCAGGGGTCCCGGGAGGGGGTGATCAGGGGACATCCTTACCATTCACAGTGCAACTCTCCACTCACAGCACACTGCCACATGAGGTCCCCCTCCTTCTTTTCCAGTTAGTAGTGGCCAAGGGAATGCTGGGAAATGTAGTTCTTTCCCTGCTCCAGGGCTGGCTCTACAAGCAGGGAGCTAACCAAGGAACTACAGCTCCCAGAGCCCCCTGTTGGTTCTCAGCTCCCATGCTGGATCCCTGCCGCCCCTGTAAATGGGCTGCCCCAAGCAGGTGCTTGCTTTGCTGGTGCCTAGAGCAGCCCCTGCTCAGTACTCCTTCCTAGGTAGTCATTTCCCTTTTTGTATGTGTGCAACTGATTGTTCCTTCCTAAGTGGAGTATTTTGCATTGAATTATTGAATTATTGAAATTTCCTTAATTCAAATCCTTATTGAATTTCATCCTATTTACTTCAGACCATTTCTTCAGCTTGTTCAGATCATTTTGAATTTTAATCCTGTCCTCCAAAGCTCCCAGCTTGGTATTGTCCACAAAAAGTGCATTCTTTGTGCCATTATCTAAATCATTGATGAAGATGTTGAACAGACCCAGACCCAGAACTGATGCCTGTGGGATCCCACTCAATATGCCCTTCCTGCTTGAACCACTGATAACTACTCTCTGGGAATGGTTTCCCAACCAGTTATGCCCCCACTTTATAATAGCTCCATCTAGGTTCTATTTCTCTACTTTGTTTATGAGAAGGTCTCATATGGGTAGGTATTTCAAGCATCCATACTCTGTTGATGAAATCACAGATGAGATGGGCAGGCCATGTCACCAGAATGTCAGATGAGTGACTGTCAAAGAAGATCTTTTATGGTGAATTAAAAGAGGGAAAGTGCTCTCAGGGAGGCCAGAAGAAATATTTCAAAGACGCCCTCAAATTATCCTTGAGGGGTTTCAACATTGACCCAGACTTTTGGGAAGATCTTGCTCATGGTCATTCTACTTGGCAAAAATCTCATCCATACTGGAGCTACAGTCTATGAGCAGATGAGAACTACTGAGGCAGAGCAGAAGCGCCAGCAGCATAAATCTCACAACAGCAACATGTCCGCTGCTAATCAAGGAACCCATAGCGGCCTCTCTTGTTCAGTGTGCCACAGACAGTTCAAAACTCAAATTGGCCTGATCAGCCACTCACATGTCACAGAAACCAAACCCATCAGTGAATTCAAAGGACAAACAACATTTCCCTAGTTTGTTTATGAGAAGGTCATGTGAGACAGTATCAAAAGCCTTACTAAAGTCAAGATATACCACATCGACCACTTCCAGAAGGCATGTTACCCTGTCAAAGAAAGCTATTAGGTTGTTTTGACAGAATTTGTTCTTGACAAAGCCATGCTGACTGTTTTTATCACCTTAGTATCTTCTAGGTGTTTGCAAATTGATTGCTTAATTATTTGCTTCATTATCTTTTGAGTTATCAACCTTGAATCTTTAAAAAAAAATAGAGCCAGATTCCCAGTATACTCTGGCTGCTGTATGCCAGTCTGCAGCAGCACAAGCCTTAGAGTCTGGGAGAGACTGGGTCTGCAGCCAGCTACTTTCCTTAGCAGGGAAAGGGGTTTGGAGCACATGGGTCTCTAGGATTTCTCTTCTTCTTTAACTCCCCAGCTGTAATACTGCCATTTTGAGAAAAGGACCTTTACTAAGCAGCCTGTGACTTCAGTCTTGTTGAGAACAATAGGAGATAGTAGCCATTTTGAAAGTGTGCAATTCTTCATTGATTTCTCCTAAGAACACTATTCTTCAACCACTGGTGAAGGAGAAACTTCATTTGAATAATAATGGCCAAAATTACTCCAAATCCTTTTGTTTCCCTCTCATATATACCTATCATAGTGTCACAACTAGGTCAGGGATAGTCAGACCTAGTGGGAGTCGGGAGTCAGGCCAAGTCGGATACCAGCCAGTCAGAGTCTGAGACAGGCCGGAGGACAAACCAAGAGTCAGACATCAGGAGGCAGGCAGGGTACAGTTACTGGGAGGTCAAAATCCAAGATAGGCTGGAGGGTAAACCAAGAATCAGGAGGCAGGCAGGGTCAGAAGCTGAAGTCTGGGATCTCTCATGCACAGGGTCTGAAGCAAGACAGACAGGTAATCTGTTGTGTTGCTCAGACAACTCCCTGTCATGGCTTCCTGGTTTAAGTACCAGCCAATTAGTGGGCTGCAAGAACCTGCCACTCGGGTCCTGCTGGGTGGTACTTCCTGCTGGGCCCAGCCTCACAGGATCCTCCTGGGTGAGCCCAGCCTAAGCTCCTGGGGTGATTTGGAGACATCAGCAGCCCAGAACCCCCATGGTCCAAGTTTTAGCCCTGCAGGTTCTTACATCATCCCTTCTTTCAGGCCCCCCTTTGGGGTGGTGTTGGTCTAGACTTGTCTGTTTGAGCCTTGTGGAATTCTTCCAACAGGTCAGGGGCATGAACAGGGGAGGCCGCTTCCCAAGTAGGATTATAACCTTCCCAGTCCACCAGCTAGTACAGAAAGCCACACGTCTATCAGGAACCGAAAATGGTATGTGCTTCATATACCTCGTGACCCTGGATTTCAACTGGTGGAAGCAGGGATGTGATTCAGTCATGGAAGAGGTTCTCCACGTAAGGCTTCAGAATGGACACACGGAAAACTGAGTGTGAAACAGGGAATGTGTGTGAATGTAATCAGGTTAGTCTGCTGGCCTAGCAGGAAGGGTCCCAGGCATGGGTGGTCCAATTTGCGGGAGGGTTGTTTGGGTCTGAAGGTGTTTGGCAGTGAGCCATACCTTCTGGCCTACCATAAATATTGGTGTCAAGTATCAGAGGGGTAGCTGTGTTAGTCTGGATGTGTAAAAGCAGCAAAGAGTCCTGTGGTGCATCCGACAAAGTGGGTATTCACCCACGAAAGCTCATGTTCCAATACGTCTATTAGTCTATAAGGTGCCACAGGACTCTTTGCTGCTTTTACATAAATATTGGAGCTTTTTGCTGACAGTTCACATACCTCTTGTAAGTCTTCTTACGCTATTCTAAATGATTCATGAGTTCTTGAATCAGATACATCTGTTGGATCCAGTCGGTGGTGGCAGGATTCTGGTTGACCACTGGTAACACCAGGTGGAAATGGGGATAGAACCCATAATTAGTGAAAAAGGGGCTCCTACCTATATGGTCAATATTATTGTAGGAAAACTGCATATGGCAGGAGCATGGACCAATTGTTTTGATGACAGTTTACAAAGTACCTCAAGTACTGTTCCCGTACGTGGTTCACCCTGTGATGCTGTACAGCATATAAGTGACCATTTATAAGATTATTGATACCAATATTACAAAATTGAAATGAACCCTACAAGATATGTTATGTCAGGTATCAGTGGAAAAATTATGATTTGCCAAGTATGATGATCCTGTGTATATGTTTGTATCATCTTTGTATCATGTGTTAAAAACATGTGTGATATATCTGAATCTGTGCTGAGTTTCTGTGTGACACGCTGTCAGGGTTCCTTCCCCACTCTGAACTCTAGGGTACAGATGTGGGGACCCGCATGAAAGCCCCCTAAGCTTACTTCTACCAGCTTAGGTTAAAACCTGGTACGCTGCCACGACCAAGTGATTTAACAAGAAACAGGAAAAGGACCACTTGGAGTTCCTCTTCTGCCAAAATATCCCCCAAGCCTTTACACCCCATTTCCTGGGGAGGCTTGAGAATAATATCCTAACCAATTGATTACAAAGTGATCAAAGACACAAACCCCTGGGTCTTTGGACAATGGAAACCTCAGTCAGGTTCTTAAAAGAAGGATTTTATTAAAAAGAAAATGTAAAAATCATATCTGTAAAATCGGGATGGAAAATAACTTTACAGGGTAATCAGATTCAAAGAGCACAGAGGAACCCTCTCTAGCCTTAGTTTCAAAGTTACAACAAAACAGGGATAAACTTCCCTCTAGCAAAGGGAAAAATTCACAAATTGAGAAAACAAAGATAAACTAAGACGCCTTGCCTGGCTGTTACTTACAAGTTTGAAATATGAGAAACTTGTTCAGAAAGATTTGGAGAACATGGGTTGATGTCCAGTGCTTCTTAGTCCCAAGAGTGAACACCACCAAAAACAAAGAGCACAAACAAAAGCCTTTCCCCCCTCCCTCGAAGATCTGAAAGTATCTTGTCCCCTTATTGGGCCTTTGGGTCAGGTGTCAGCCAGGTTACCTGAGCTTCTTAACCCAGGTAAGAGGATTTTGGTGCCTCTGGCCAGGAAAGATTTTATAGTGTTGTATACAGGAGGGTTGTTACCCTTCTCTTTATAGTTATGACACACCCCCAGACAGATTGGCATCAGCATTATCTAGCCCAGCAGTTCTCAAACTGTGGGTCATGTGGGTCAGGACCCCAAAGTGGGTTGCTACCCCATTTTAATGAGGTTGCCAGGGTTAGCTTAGACTTTCTGGGGCCGAGGTCCAGAGCCAAAACCTGAGCCCCAGCACCCAGGGCTGAAGCCAAAGCCCAAGAACTTCAGCCCTGGGTGGTGGGGCTTATGTTACAGGCCCTCTGCCTGGGGCCAAAGCCCTTGAGCTTTGGCTTTGGCCTCCCTTGCTGGGCTGTGGGGCTTGGGCTTTGGCTTCCCCCCCCCCCCCCGCCCACACACACACACACATGGATCATCAGGTCTCAGGCAGCGTTGGTCCCCGCTCCTGGAGTCATGTAATAATTTTTGTTGTCAGAAGGGGGTTGTGGAGCAATGAAGCTTGAGAACCCCTGATCTAGCCAGTTTGATGGCCCATCAAGGGCAATCAGCTATACAATTAACCCACTGAAAGAAGCCAGGGGCTTCCCCTATGAGTCAGCAGGACATGTAGGGACATGGCGGTGGACAGGGGACTCTCATGTGCTGTGAGCTTGTGTTTTGGACAGAAGATGTACAAGCCACATGGCAGAGAATATAAAAAGGCAGTTGCATTTTCTCCATTTTGTCTTCAATCCTGCTTCTTACCTCTGGAGCAACTTCTCTACAAACTGAAGATGGTGTTGCCAGGAGGGCTTTGGCTTCCTCGACCACGGGATGCTGTTCAAGGAAGGACTGCTAGGCAAAGATGGCATTCACCTTTCAAGGAGGGGAAAGACCCTATTTGCACACAGACTGGTTAACCTAGTGAGGAGGGCTTTAAACTAGGTTTGACAGGGACAGGTGAGCAAAGCCCACAGGTAAGTGGGGAACATGGAGACCTGGGAGATGGGTCGGAAACAAGAGGGAGCATGGGCTATAATAGCAGAGAGAAAGGAGGGTCAGGGCAAAACTGGGAGGCAAGATCAAACCAGTATCTTAGATGCCTATATACAAATGCGAGAAGTATGGGTAATAAGCAGGAAGAACTGGAAGTGCTAATAAATAAATACAACTATGACATTGTTGGCATCACTGAAACTTGGTAGGATAATACACATGATTGGAATGTGGGTGTGGATGGGTACAGCTTGCTCAGGAAGGACAGACAGGGGAAAAAGGGAGGAGGTGTTGCCTTATATATTAAAAATGTACACACTTGGACTGAGGTGGAGATGGACAAAGGAGACGGAAGTGTTGAGAGTCTCTGGGTTAGGCTAAAAGGGGTAAAAAACAAGGGTGATGTCATGCTAGGAGTCTACTACAGGCCACCTAACCAGGTGGATGAGGTGGATGAGGCTTTTTTTAAACAACTAACAAAAACATCCAAAGCCTAGGATTTGGTGGTGATGGGGGACTTCAACTATCCAGATATATGTTGGGAAAATAACACTGCGGGGCACAGACTATCCAATAAGTTCTTGGACTGCATTGCAGACAACTTTTTATTTCAGAAGATTGAAAAAGCTACTAGGGGGGAAGCTGTTCTAGACCTGATTTTAACAAATAGGGAGGAACTCATTGAGAATTTGAAAGTAGAAGGTAGCTTGGGTGAAAGTGATCATGAAATCATAGAGTTTGCAATTCTAAGGAAGGGTAGAAGGGAGTACAGCAAAATAGAGACAATGGATTTCAGGAAGGCGGATTTTGGTAAGCTCAGAGAGCTGATAGATAAGGTCCCGTGAGAATCGAGACTGAGGGGAAAAACAACTGAGGAGATTTGGCACTTTTTCAAAGGGACACTATTAAGGGCCCAAAAGCAAGCTATTCTGCTGGGTAGGAAAGATAGAAAATGTGGCAAAAGACCACCTTGGCTTAACCACGAGATCTTGCATGATCTAAAAAATAAAAAGGAGTCATATAAAAATGAAAACTAGGACAGATTACAAAGGCTGAATATAGGCAAACAACACAGGAATGCAGGGGCAAGATTAGAAAGGCAAAGGCACAAAATGATCTCAAACTAGCTATGGGAATAACGGGAAACAAGAAGACTTTTTATCAATACATTAGAAGCAAGAGGAAGACCAAGGACAGGGTAGGCCCACTGCTCAGTGAGGAGGGAGAAACAGTAACAGGAAACTTGGAAATGGCAGAGATGCTTAATGACTTCTTTGTTTCGGTCTTCACTGAGAAGTCTGAAGGAATGCCTAACATAGTGAATGCTAATGGGAAGGGGGTAGGTTTAGAAGATAAAATAAAAAAAGAACAAGTTAAAAATCACTTAGAAAAGTTAGATGCCTGCAAGTCACCAGGGCCTGATGAAATGCATCCTAGAATACTCAAGGAGCTAATAGAAGAGGTATCTGAACCTCTAGCTATTATCTTTGGAAAATCATGGGAGTTGGGAGAGATTCCAGAAGACTGGAAAAGGGCAAATATAGTGCCCATCTATAAAAAGGGAAATAAAAACAACCCAGGAAACTACAGACCAGTTAGTTTAACTTCTGTGCCAGGGAAGATAATGGAGCAAGTAATTAAGGAAATCATCTGCAAACACTTGGAAGGTGGTAAGATGATAGGGAATAGCCAGCATGGATTTGTAAAGAACAAATCATGTCAAACCAATCTGATAGCTTTCTTTGATAGGATAACGAGTCTTGTGGATAAGGGAGAAGCGGTGGATGTGGTATACCTAGACTTTAGTAAGGCATTTGATACAGTCTTGCATGATATTCTTATCAATAACTAGGCAAATACAATTTAGATGGGGCTACTATAAGGTGGGTGCATAACTGGCTGGATAGCCGTACTTAGAGAGTAGTTATTAATGGTTCCCAATCCTGCTGGAAAGGTATAACAAGTGGGGTTCGCAGGGGTCTGTTTTGGGACCGGCTCTGTTCAATATCTTCATCAACGACTTAGAGGTTGGCAAAGAAGGTACGCTTATTAAGTTTGCAGATGATACCAAACTGGGAGGGATTGCAACTGCTTTGGAGGAGAGGGTCATAATTCAAAATGATCTGGACAAATTGGAGAAATGGTCGTAAACCGGATGAAGTTTAATAAAGACAAATGCAAAGTGCTCCGCTTAGGAAGGAACAATCAGTTTCACACATACAGAATGGGAAGAGACTGTCTAGGACGGAGTACGTCAGAAAGGGATCTAGGGGACCACAAGCTAAATATGAGTCAACAGTGTGATGCTGTTGCGAAAAAAGCAAACATGATTCTGGGATGCATTAACAGGTGTGTTGTGAGCAAGACATGAGAAGTCATTCTTCTGCTCTACTCTGCGCTGGTTAGGCCTCAACTGGAGTATTGTGTCCAGTTCTGGGCACCACATTTCAAGAAAGATGTGGAGAAATTGGAGAGGGTCCAGAGAAGAGCAACAAGAATGATTAAAGGTCTTGAGAATGTGACCTACGAAGGAAGGCTGAAATAATTGGGTTTGTTTAGTTTGGAAAAGAGAAGACTGAGAGGGGACATGATAGCAGTTTTCAGGTATCTAAAAAGGTGTCATCAGGAGGAGGGAGAAAACTTGTTCTCCTTCCCCTCTAAGGATAGAACAAGAAGCAATGGGCTTAAACTGCAGCAATGGAGGTTTAGGTTGGACATCAGGAAAAAGTTCCTAACTGTCAGGGTGGTTAAACACTGGAATAAATTGCCTAGGGAGGTTGTGGAATCTCCAGTTCTGGAGATATTTAAGAGCAGGTTAGATAAATGTCTATCAGGGATGGTCTAGACAGTATTTGGTCCTGCCATGAGGGCAGGGGACTGGACTCGATGACCTCTCGAGGTCCCTTCCAGTCCTAGAGTCTATGAATCTATGAATCTATGAAACATTCAGCAAAGGACTGACAGACCCATCCAAGCTTTTGATGTGTTACGGGGGACTCTACAAGCCAGAAAACTCACAAATGCACCTAAGAACCTGATATATGGATTCTGACGTCTTATGTATGTATCAGATTGCTTTGACCATTTTACAACTCTCCTCTTGTTCTTTTCTTTTCTAATAAACCTTTAGTTTTAGACACTAAAGGATTGGCTGGCAGCATGATATTTTGGGTAAGATCCAAACTAATATTGATCTGGTAATGCGACTGTCCCTTTGGGGTCAAAAGAACATTTTGTATAGTGAGCAGAGTTTTTAAATAACTTCTCACTTTACTGGACCTATGTGCTAGTTGGGAGCCGGAGAACTGGAATGAAATAAAGTGGGCTGTGGGATTTCTTTTTTCAGGTTCTTGATAACCAGTGTGGGAGATCAGGAGCACAGTTTATGACTGGTTGGTGAATTTAACTTCAGTGTTAACCTCCAGTTTTGGAAGCATCTGCTTTCCTTTTGCAGCTTGCCCTGGCCTTGATATTTTCAGTGTGGGTTGCCCTACGCACCATGGGTCACGCACCCATTCTATTTGTTCATCTGTTTGGGGGTGGTATGCAATGCAGCTGGATATCTGGACATCCAGTAGCCTGAACACTTCACACAAGAAGTGAGAGGTGAATTGTGGGCCTCAGTTGGAAATTATGCAGTCTGGGAATCCATGGAGCTGATCCACATTGTGCAGTAGGAGTTGGGCAGTAATCTCGGCAGTAATTGGGGACCCCTGAGGGCACATACATGTGCTCACTGAAGTATGTTACCCCATCCACACATCCCAATGGCAAGGGACTGAATCCCTTGGGCAAACAAGTATACCTTCAAGATGGATCAGATAAGAGAGAGTCTCACTGGATTGTGGCATTGTCAAAGTTACCAGGCTTGAGGAGGTAGGGGGCTCAAAAGCCAGTTATTTGCTTTCCTGGTAGTATTCCCCCTTCTGTGACAGAGCACCAGCTTTTCCATTTTGCCTTCCTGGGTGGTAGGTAACGGTGAACTCAAACCAAGCAAAGAACAAGGCCCACCTTAGCTGCCTCTGGTTCAATGCTTGGGCCTTGTGGAGGCACTTGAGGTTCTTATGATTGGTGAAGACCTGTATTGGGTGCCGAGCCCTCTCAGTGGTGACACCATTCTTCAAATGCAGTTTGTATGGTGAATAGCTCCTTGTGCCTTATCTCAGTTTATCTCAGCGGGGCTAAACTTTTCAGAATAGAATGCACAACTGGGGTCTGAGTTGCTGTGAGAGTACCACTCCTAGGGCCACATTGGACACATCTGCTTCCACTGTAAACGGACAAGTTGGGTCAGGGTACACCAGGATTGGGGCTGTAGTGAAGATAGCCTTTAGCTGGTCAAAAGTGAGCTGGGCTTCAGGTGACCAAGTGAATCACATGGCTTTGTGGAGAAGGGAAGTCAGGGGTGGGGGATTATTAATTGAGAGAAGTCAGTGATGAATCTCCTATAAAAATTGGAGAAACCTGGGAACCAGTTAAGTTCTCAGAGGGTCTGGGATGCTGTCTAGTTATGAATGGCTTCCACCTTCTGTGGATCCATCTGGATTCCCTCCAGATGATGTATCTCAAAAATTTCATGGCAGCCTGTTTGAAAGTGCACTTTTCTAGTTTGGCATACAACCCATGCTTCCATAATGTCCCCAGGATGGACTGGACATGGTAGTAGTGCTGCTCCTGAAATATCAATATATTGTCAAGGTAGATAATCATGTATTGATCCAGGATATCCCATAACAAGTAATTTATGAAATGTTGCAGGGGCATTGGTGAAACCCAAACAGCATCACCAAAAATTAGTGTACATATCGGGTATGAAAAACAGTCTTCCATTTGTCCCTAGCCTTATGCACACTAAATTGTATGGCCCCAAAGATCTAGTTTTGTGAAGATCCTGCCCATCCTCAGGCATTCCAGCAATTCTGGAATGAGGCGCAAGGGATACCGGTTACATATGATCACTCGGTTTAATGCATGATAGTCTATGCAGAGGCATAGTGATCCGTGTTTCTTCTTCACAAAGAGGCCTGATGCCCCTGCTGGAGAGGTAGGTCACCAAAGTAAGCCCTTGGTGAGGTTTTCCTGGATATACCCACATAGTGCCCCCAGTTCTGGTTCAGACATGGAATATATTTATATATATATATATATATAAATTGGCAGTCGGGAAGTTTAGGCTTGAAATTAGACGAAGGTTTCTAACCATCAGAGGAGTGAAATTCTGGAACAGCCTACTGAGGGAAACAGCGGGGGCGAAGGACCTCTCTGGCTTTAAGATTAAGCTTGATAAGTTTATGGAGGGAATGGTTTGATAGGATAATGTGATTTAGTCAATAGGTCAATAACGTGCCACACTGGTAATTAGTACCGAGGGTCAATGTTGGGATATTGAAAGTCTTTTTCCTGAGTGTCTGGCTGGAGAGTCTTGCCCGCATGCTCGGGGTTCAGCTGATCGCCATATTTGGGGTCGGGAAGGAATTTTCCTCCAGGGTAGATTGGCAGTGGTCCTGGAGGTTTTTCGCCTTCCTCTGCAGCATGGGGCAGGGGTCGCTTGCTGGAGGATTATCTGCTACTTGAAGTCTTTAAATCAGGATTTGGCAACTTCAACAGCTGAGTCAAGGGAGAGAATTATTTCAGGAGTGGGTGGGTCAGCTTTTGTGGCCTGCATCTTGCGGGAGGTCAGACTAGATGATCATAATGGTCCCTTCTGATCTTAAGTTCTATGATTCTATGATTCTATAGCCATCCATAGGGAACCTTTGCCCTGGGCTGTAGGTCTATCGGGCAGTCACAGTCTCTATGTGGGGATAGCAAATCTGCATTATTATTCTTCTTGAACACATCCAGGTAGTTGTGGTACTTGTTGGGGGCTGAATGTCAAGAGTCAGGCAGGTTCAAGTTACCAAAAGATTCAAGTCCGAGACAGGTCAGAAGGCAAACCAGGAGGCAGGCAGGGTCTGGTTACCAGAAGGTCAGAGTCCAAGGTAGGCTGGAGGGTAAACCAAGAGTCAGGTGTCAGGGACCTCTCACAAGCAGGGTCTGAAGCAAGACAGGCAGGCAGTCTGTACTGTTGTTCAGATAACTCTCTGTCATGGCTTCCTAGCTTAAGTACTGGTGCCAGCCAGTCAGTGGGCGGAGAGAAGCTGCCACTTGAGTCCTGCTGTGTAGTACATCCTGCTGGGTCCAGCCTCATAGGATCTTCCCTGTGGCGATGTGGGGGTGGCAGCAGTCCAGGACTCCCCAGGTTCTAGCCCTGAATGTCCTTATAAATAGGTACTTCTACTTAGCACTGGGGTGCCTCTTTCAATCTTGCCACATCTGGGGATTAGCTCTGCTAACCTGAATCCCTCTTCTCACATTTCCTTGACCTGTTGTGTCACACTGCATCCCCTCTCTTGCGCCTCATCTTTGTGGCTTTGCCCTCTAGCCATGTCACAGTAATCCTACCCTTCCGGGTATTATCTAAGTCTTCCATGCCTACTCCTTGGGCAAATCTGCTCCAAAAATTAAAAATTCTGAGCAAATTTTAAAATTCTGCAAAACTGTACATATTTTATTTGTCAAAATAACACAATATAATCACTCCAGTTTCAATTATTTTGGTAATTTATTTCAAAATACCTGTCAAGAAGTATATCAACTATACGACAACAGCAAAATAGATTCTTCCAGGAGTAGAGAGTTAAAGAAAACCCTGTGACAACCCAGTTCCAGTTGGGAGGTGCTAGACAGGGCTGAGTGGGGCCCCCAGAGCCCAGAAACTCACAATCCCCTCCCCCCCAGAGCCCAACTGCAGGGCACCCCCCAGCCCAGACACCTTGACCTCCTCCCAGGGATGTGGTGTGGTGTAGCCTTCTCCTGTCCCACAGAGAATGAGGATTATAGAATCATAGACTATCAGGGTTGGAAGGGACCTCAGGAGGTCATCTAGTCCAACCCTCTACTCAAAGCAGGACCAATCCCCAACTATTTTTTTTGCCCCAGATCCCTAAATGGCCCCCTCAAGGATTGAACTCAGGGTTTAGCAGGCCAATGCTCAAACCACTGAGCTATCCCTCCCCCCTAATCAAGCCAGGCAGCCAGAGCATGCAGTGTCTGTCCCCGCCGTGCTGGGTGCTCCGCTCACTGTGAGCTAGTCTCTGCAGAGTCCAGCAGTCCCTAGTGGTGGCCAGCAGTTTTGCAGCCCCAATTCTGCAGAGGAAACATGGAATACTATGCAAATTCTGCATTGCGCAGCGGTGCTGAATTCCCCCAGGAATACATGCCATTCCAGGCAGTCCTTAAGTCCACTGTTCTGGCTGAGCCACTCCTTCAGTGACTGGAATGAAAGGTCCTGGACAGTCTTCAAGTTCATTGCCCATATTGTGCCACTCATTCAGTGGTTGGTAGGGAAACCCAGGCCCAGCCCCTATGCTAGGTCCCAGCCCAGGAGTCCTAGTTTCGGCAGCTAAGGTCTGTACTACCTGCCACTATACCCTGGACTACTGTCTATCTCAGGCTCACATTCTCCACCCTTCTAGCTAAACCTCTATTGCCTGGGTCTGCTAGACAAACCCTTCCTCTTGGGTAAAAAAATCCCTTCTCTCCCTTGTCCCAGGAAGAATGAGTGCAGTCCTCCCTCTTGCAGCCCCCTTTTTGCTACCAGCTTCCTGCAGAGATAAGCTTCCCTTGCTTAGGGCTTTTCCCTCATCCCAAATGTTCCCCGGTTTGCAGCCTAATAGGTTAATTGACCCCTCTGGCCTATGTTAACCCCTTCAGGGTGTGTCTGGGGAACATATTCCTTCATAATATCCTATGCACAAGATAACCGGGGGAGGGGGCTTGACTAAGTGGGAAGTTTAAATAAGGCATTAGTGTTATTCCTTTGCTAAAATCTTTCCAGACTGGGGGGGGGGGGGGAAGGAGGGGGAGAAAGTCTAACACAGGTGCTGCATTTCTTAAAGGATGAATATTTAGATTAATCTGACAATAAACTAATTAACTGTTTTACTTGTAATTTCTCCGAAAATTCATTCGGCATGTGGAGAGCATGTGCTGTAGTGTTGGGGTGAATGCAACATACTTTTCATACATAGCAAACACACGGGATCCTACTATATAAAATTCAACTCAGCCTTAACTATTGAGCTATGACCCGCATCTCCATCCTAACTACATTCTTATAACCAGGAATGCCCTGGACAATCTAAAGCAGGGGTAGTCAACCTATGGCACATGTGCCAAAGGCGGCACGTGAGCTGACTTTCAGTGGCATTCACACTGCCTGGGTCCTGGTCATGGGTCCGGGGGGCTCTGCATTTTAATTTAATTTTAAATGAAGTTTCTTAAACATTTAAAAAAACTTATTTACTTTACATACAACAATAGCTTAGTTATATATTATAGACTTAGAGAAAGAGACCTTCTAAAAACGTTAAAATGTATTACTGGCACATGACACCTTAAATTAGAGTGACTAAATGAAGACTTGGCACACCACTTCTGAAAGGTTGCAGATCCCTGGTCTAAAGTTTTAATCCAATTAGGAGGACAGAAATAGTTCTCTTAGCTAGGTGGAGATTTTCCTGTTCATATCTAGGCTCCCCTACCCTCCAGGACCCTCTTATGGTCTTAACAGTTACTATTTCAGTTTCAGGGTTTTTTAAAGTATTCTTATGGCTACTCATGAGCAAGCTTTTCCAATTTGACTGAAGGTATTTTCAGTTGCATTTGGTGGTGTAATAGAGACACCTGCTGGCTAACATTTGGTATTAAAATGACAGGAAAAACAAATGTAAAGACAAATGCTCCAAAATTATATGTGTACCATCATAGTGCCTCTCTTCCCACCACTAGCCCAGTGAAAAGGAATTTATTAATTAACCATGTTACTGATGAAAATAAAACAATGAACAGGCTGGGAAAAAATATTGCTGTGGATTATGTGAGAAATTATCCGGATAGAAAACTGCATGATTTCTTTACTATCACTTCTGATCGGTCAAGACCAGTTTTGTGTTGTGAGGGACTTTCCCTGCCCCTTGTATAATTGGTAGGCAGGATGTGAGAGTGGTAGATGTGGTGTGAGATGTGAGCAGCAATGCCATGCCAAAGGTTCACTGTTTCATTGCTGGACATTCACTCTCCTCCCAGCCCTGCACACTTTCTCCTCTCAAACCAGATGCAGACAGACATATAGACTCTCCTCTCAGCCCAGACACACAAATAGACGTCTTTGGTGAGGGCCCATTCATGGAGGCTCTTCCTTTTCCCCTTTGGACTGAGCAGAATCCACATTCTCCAATGCTTGGGAAAGACCAAAAGAGAATCAGAAATAATAGAAGTCGTTGCCCTAGTTCCAACCCTAATGATAAGAATAGAAATTATAATACACAGTCACTAATACTAAGCAATAATAAATGAGAATAAGTATAATACAAAGATAATTATAAATATAATACAATGATGAATAACAATAATAAATACTTATTTAATAATAATGATAATATAATTGAAATTTAAAGCTATTAATAATACAATTTATAGATAAAGCAAGTGCGATACATAACTGGTCGTTAAGGCTAATTATCATAATACTTCATAGGTCTTATACTAATGGTAATACCCACAGTAAGGAGTAGTAAATAACTCTTAACTAATGGAATAACACAAAATATAATAAATAACAAGATGTCTTTGGCTGCAGGTGACTCTTCCTATCTTGGTTGTGGTCTCTTGAAGGGCTAAAAAAGAAGCAAAGTGAGACACTGACCCATCAGCTCCTGAGACTCTTGGGCACTCAGCTCGCACACATGCTGCAGCCTTGGGGCTTGTACATTGAAACAAAGGACTGGAGTGGGTAGGGGATGTTCTGTGGCCTGCTATGTGCAAGGGTCAGACTAGATGATCATTACGGTCCCTTCTGGCTTTAAAGTCTAGGAGTCTATGAGACTGTTACACAGGCCAAAGGATATTTATCCCCAGTAATGATCATTTTTCTAGTTATAGCAGGTAATGTAGGCACAGGCACTGGCTTCCTCCTGGCCCCGGCGATGCTCAACCCCCCACTCTGCCCCTTTTCCTTGGTTCCCCTGGCACTAGACGCTGAGCAATCATGCCTGGGTGATTGAGGAAAGGCACTGAAGAGGCTGAGGATGCTGAAGGATCATGCCGGTAAGACTGAGGACACCCAGGGAAGGTGCTGGTGACACTGAAGATGCCCAGAAAAGGTGCCAGGGAAACCAAGGTTCATGGGATTGTGCCAATAAGATGGATGATGCTGTAGAATTGTGCTGGGAAGACTGAGGTATGGTGCCAAGGAGATCCAGATATTGAGGGAAGGTATCAGAGACCTAGGATGCAGAGGGAAGGCACCGGGAAGCATAGGTGCTGACTTTTATTTGGGGGCACTGCCAACCAGCTGATCAGTGGTGCTGTCTAATAGCTGTGGCTGGTGGGTGCTGAGTACCCACTATTTTTTCTAGGGGTGCTCAAGCCCCGGAGCACCCAGGAATCGGCATCTATGCTGGGAAGACTGAATACACTGAGGTAAGGAGCTTGGAAGACAGGGTGCTGAGGCATCATGCAGGGAAGACTGAGGATGCCCAGGGAAGACATGAGGGAGACCGGGGATGCCATGGGATTGTGCCAGGCTGAACAAGAACGCCCAGGGATCACACTGGGCAGACTGAAGGTCTCCAAGGAGCGTGTCTGGAAGACTGAGGATGCTGAAAGACTGTGACAGGGAGACTGAGGACTCTGAGGAAAGATGCTGGACTGAGGACTCTGAAAGAAGGTGTCTGGAAGACAGAGGGCACCCAAAGAAGGCACTGGGGAGACACAGGATGCTGAGGACTTGCACTAGGGAGACAGAGGATGTGTGCTGTGGAGATTGAGGATGCTGATGAACTGCACTGGGTACTGAGGGAAGGTGCAGGGGAGACTGAGGATGCCCAGGGAAGGTGCCAGGGAGACCGAGGACACTGAGGGAATGCACTGGGCCAAGGTCGGACATTGTGGGAATGCAGTGGGTAGACCCAGAAAGTTGAGTGAACATGCAAGGAACACCATAGGAGATTGCTGGACATACATAGGACACTGGCAGAGTGTGTTGGGCAGCTAGAGCACTCTGAGGGAGTACACCAATTAATGGAACTAAGGCAAAAGTGAAGGAGATCAGTCGAAAACAAGAATACAATGTCATGTTGTAGAGATCCAGCAGCAGAGATCCTGCATGCTCAGGAGAGACTGACAGAGTCTGAAGAAGGAGAACTTCATACTGGCGAGATCAGGAGAGTGAATACAGAAGCCTCTTTACCATCTAAGGACTGTGTTGTGCTGTCTTTTCTTGTCATTTCTCAGCATTGCAGTGCTGAGCTCTGCAATGGATACTTCTCCTCTTTGATCTCATGCTTTATAGCAGCAGGGAGCAGCTGTGAAGTCTGGAGTGAACTGCTGTCACATTCTGATGTGCAATTCAGACCAGAGATGAGTTGTGTCACTGCCTGCTTTGTAACCTTAAGTGCCTCAAAAGGCTCTGCTTCTGTTGTTCTCTTGTCTGGACACTCCCAGCCAGCATACAAGCCTGCACTGAGTCTCCCTGGGTTTAGCAGCTCTGATTCAGCAATTCTGATTCCAGCAGCCTGCTTATCCCCCCACCCCCCCGCTGCCTCCCTGCCCTGCCCCCGGCCACACACTGGTTACACCTGGAAAGATGACCCCAACACACTTCCTCCTGAATTTTCTCAAAAGAGTGTGCTCTGCAATGTCCAGGCCCTTCCTGGAACAATCAGAGTGCTATTAAGGTTTGTTAGTTCCTTTAGAGGTGCAATAACCAGTAGATTGCCACACTAACTGGGGTTAACATTCACTATAAATCAAACATAGCACTGGGCTGGTTTAGATTAAAAGTAAAACAAGTTTATTAACAAAAGGAGGTAGGATTTTAACTGAATTCAAGTATATAGGATAGAGTTAGAAATGGTTACGAGAAAAAAAAAGTGGAAAATGTATTCTAGAGGCTAAGACTTAACAAAACAAGCTACAGCCTTTGCTCAAGGTAGGTTCCTTACCAATCTACCTTCCAGCGAGATGGCTGACCAACCCATCTGGTCAGGATCTCCCACAAAGACCAATGTGCTCAGTGCACCAATGTGAGAGGTAATTTGGTTTCTTTGCCCCTCTCTTTACAGTCCAATGAACCTTTGAAATGGATTCCTCTGAATACAGTACATGCAGTACATGAAATTGGGTATGTTATAGTGCATAACAGAGAGGGAATCTGAAGATCTAATATTTCTAATGTAAAAAATCAGCAGGAAAAATGTTTTCTTAAAAAGTCAATAGCAGTTTTTATACATAGGAGAGGAACAGTAAAGCGGAGGCATGGGGGGGGGAAATGTTAGCTGAAGTTCACATTTAATTTCTATATCTAAAAAATGGAATAATTTAAATCATAAAATATTAACTGATGTGCTGGGGTATGTGGGCTGTAGGTGTTTGTGGTGGTCTTGCCTTCCTTTCTGCCACCTACAGCTGGCTTGTTTAGAGGTGCAAACCAGTTTACGTAATTCAAAGTGACAAACCAAACTCTCAGGTCAGGACAGGATGTTTGTTATACTATTGCTTTACTAACAACGCACCCATAAGTTTTAAAAATAACCCAAGAACAGTAACAATGGTGATATGAATATGTAGCTGTGAGGCCTTTGCTTTCTGTGTACTGCACCATTTTATAAAGAACTCTGCTGAAACAGCCATTTTGAGAGGTAGAGTTGATACATACAGCTTGTTAGAATGCACACACCATGCTCTTTAAGGGAGACTTTCTAGTTGCTCTCTCTTGTTTTTCTTTCTTCCTTGCAGTGTATCTGTTTGCTTTTGTGTAGTAAAGATAACAAACAATCTAGTGATGTGGACGGGCTCTAAAACCATAAGGCAAGAGAAAATGAAGCAGCAAGGAATAGGGATCCTGATAAAAGCCCAGCAAAGTCAATGGGAGTCTTTCCAACCCATTTACTTCAATGGGCTTTGGATCAGGCCCTAAGAGAAGAAAGGAGAAAAGTGAAAGGCCAGATTTTCAAATGTATTTAAGCCCTAAAGATAGCACCTTATGGAATTTTTCAAAGCACCTTAACAGGTTAGACACCCAACCACCATTGAAATCAAGATACTGCAACAATTAAGGCCATAGGAGTTTTGTAATTTAGGCCCCAATTTAGTAAAGCACGTAGGTGTTTAAACTTAACTTTAAACACAATCTTAAATTCCATTGTAAGCAATGGAAGGATTCCCTTTGACTTCACTGTGCTATCTGGACAGGGATGAATTTAAGAATGTACGTAAATGCTTTGCTGAATTGAGGGTCTAACTGTTACCACCTGTTCTCTGGATAATATTGATAACCCTGAAAGATAGAAGAACTCATCAGAGACATAAATGAGACTCTGGTAAGAGTTCTGAATTCCTTCTCTCCCTCCTCTGACCCCCTAAACTGCCTCTCAAGTTAGAGCAAATAGTAGCAGGTGGTTAAAAAAACAATACGATCTTAGAAATTCCACAAAGGAGTTCAGAATAAAAACCTTAACTCCAAAATTAAATATCAAATCTCCCCTAAAATACTCCAGAGCACTACGTCTCATGGAGGACAGTTGTGTTAAGCAACTCTAGAGATTCTAGCCCACACTATTTTAAAGATATTTCAAAAACTAAAAACAACTACAACAACAACAACAACAACAAACAACAAAATCCCTTACGAATGTGAGAAACATCAGTGTTGTAAATTCCATGGATGAAATCCTGGCCCCACTGAAGTCAATGGAAATTCACTTCACTGGGGCTTAGGATTCACCTCAAAGCTCTAAAACATCTTGATTCCTATGAAACTTGCAAATGTGTGAAATTAAAAATGAAACAAGACTAGCTAGAATCTATGAAGCCACATACAAAAGATGTATGATAGCTTCCTTCCTTTGGAAAGACTGACCCTTCTGTAGAGCTATTGCAGCAAGTGTGGTGGGGGGAAGGAAGATGTGGGGGTAAATACATCCCTTAACACCATGAAACCAGCTTGCTTTCAAATTGTCCCTCTAAGTATTAGTTTTTACTTTTCCATAAGGGTCTTTAGCCTAGAAGCAGAAATATCAATGTACCTTTATTTTCCATGTAATGTGTATGCACAGCTAGGTAACACTTCTTGGAATCAGATCTATGTTCAAACATCTGGATCTGGAAAAGTCTAGCCTGTGTGGCTATGGTTACAGTCATCTTGGCTACAATCATCGTGGTGTAAATCATGTTGGGTCTGAGAGGTAAATGCTTTAAGATTGAAGAGGAGAGACTCTCCTCAAAATATATTGCCTCAAAACAAAACAAAAAGCTTTGGGCCAAATCTGAGAACTGAGCCCCTTAAAGTGTTTCAAAACTTTAAAGTAGGCTACTTTAAAGTTTACTTTAAATGTAAATGTGTTAATTTTTGATTCATTAACAGTGTTAATTATAATCATTCTAATTTTGCCATGATCCAATGAGAAATATTTTTAGCAAACATATTTGTCACCCCAGGGATGCTCCAGAATAAAGCATTTGTTTTAAAAAGTAATTGTTTCCATCCATCCCTCATTGTTGAGGAGAGAACCTTAGTTATACCTGGTTCACTTTCTCAAGGCTTCAAAACCAGGAAGACTAGAAACATGGGACCCACTATAATGTTGCCCTGCACCTTGTGTGGGTCGCTTACACCAGTGCAAAGTACACACAAAACACGAGTGTGACATTTCACTCCATATTCTTTATGAAAATATGCTTATGATATGAATATGACATAACTGAGATGTACTTTATGCAATATGGGTCTTGTAAGGTATCATTGGAAAGGTTATGATTTACTGAATGTGATTATCCAATTTGTATGCCTGTATCATTTCTGTATCTGAAGTTAGGAATATTAACTATGTATCTGTATTTCAAATGGGTTACTTTGGGTGTCACCCCCAACCACCGCTTCAGGTACAACAATGGAAAAGCCAGCCAGGGCTAATGGGCCATTAGCAGAGACAATGGACTGTGAATGAGTTTAATCTTCCTGTGGACTCTAGAGAAGGCTTTTGATAGCATTCACAGGACCAACCTATGGCGCATTCTGTGGGCATATGGAATTCCTTTCCATATAACCAACATCATCAAAAGCTTCTATTTCAACTTTACATGCAGTGTTGATCACAGTGTGCTCAGTTCTGAAGTAAAAACAGGAGTACGTCAGGGGTGTGTCATGTCTACAATCCTCTTCAACGTTGCCACCGACTGGATAATGAGGCATACTACTGAAGACATACCAAGAAGCATTAAATGGACACTCTTCTCATCCTTTGAAGACCTGGACTTTGCAGATGATCGGTCTCCTATCATATACCCAACACCATATACAAGAAAAAACAACTCAACACATTCAGCCAGCAAATTGGACTACAAATCAACTGCAATAAGACAGATATCATGGCCTTTAATATTGCTTCACCATCACCAGTACAGATAGAGGATTATGTTCTCACCAGTGTAGAAACATTCACATACTTGGGCAGCAGCATCACCCAGGACAGTGGAACAAGCCAGGACATCTGGAACAAAATCAATAAAGCCAGAAACACCTTCAGGAGCTTAAATACAGGCTGGAAATCATCAAAATACATCAAACCCAAATTCAAGATTTATCAGAGCTGCATACTTTCAACACTACTTTATAGTGCAGAGTGCTAGAGAATGACAAAGTATGACATGTCCAAACTGTCTTCATTCCATACAACCTGCCTCAGAAAAATCCTCCTTATCTTTTGGCCCAGAACAATTTCAAACCAAGATCTATTGACACAGTGCAGCCAAGAGGATCTGAGCACCATCATTGCCAGGAGGCATTAGAGATGGATCGGTCATGGAAACTGATTCCATCACCAGAGTAGCAATAAAATGGACACCTGAAGGCAAG
This sequence comes from Mauremys reevesii, assembly GCF_016161935.1. Taxonomy (NCBI): domain Eukaryota; kingdom Metazoa; phylum Chordata; order Testudines; family Geoemydidae; genus Mauremys; species Mauremys reevesii. The sequence goes on from NC_052623.1 coordinate 220,207,708, forward strand.
TGAAGATGAGGCTGCCCAAAAACAACATGATGAAGAGCTGTGGGAGCCAAGCTGAAAAACCTGGGGCAGAGCTGGGGAACCATTGAAAGACCTGCCAGAAACAGACAGGAGTGGTGGAGCTTTGTCACTACTCTAAACGCCAATGGCGGAATAGGAACATGATGATGATCAACTCTTACCGATGAGTATTACTGGCTTGGACTAACCAACAGAACAAAGGGATGGGAGTGGTATGTAAGCTATTTCAGCAGTGGCTGGCAGGTGTTAGGGATGTTGGCACATCTGGCTGATCAAACCTAGAGAAAAAAATCAAATCTCCCAAAGCAGAGTTGAGGAAGTGGTACTTGCTGGTTAGTTTTGATTTGGGATGAGGTAGGGTGTGTGTGTGTATGCACGTATATATGGAAGGGGGACAGACACTATAGGTGGTCCTGTTACTTAATTTAAATGCCAACTTCACAATGGAGTCAACTTTATTCCCATGTTTTCACCCTCTCCAGAATTCCATTGAAAAATGATGGCCAAAACTTGAACTGTGCTTACCTTAGGCTAGCATGAAGCAAATGGCTACTGTCGACTGTGTGTTTCTAAGGACTTGTCTACATGTGAAATGCTGCAGCAGTTCAGTAGCACATCTGCACTGCAGTAGGCCAGGTGGACACTGCACACTTACTTTGGTATAACTACATCGCTCAGAGGGGTGAAAAATTTACCCCCCTGAGCGATGCAGTTATACTGACCTTAAGCCTCCATGTAGACCGCACTATGGGGGTAGCTCTCTTGCTGACATAGCTATTGCCTCTTGGGGAGGTGGAATTATTAAACCAATCGGAGAGAGCTCTCCTCTGTCGGCTTAGAGCATCTTTACACAGAAGCAAAGACTTCACTGGGACTGACAACAGCATAATACCTCTAAAGTTGCTACATTCAGCCTTATTGCCTTTTTTGAACAGAGTCAGAATAATTCCCTTCCAAACATCAGGAAGGATACTGGTGTGTCAGATAGTCTGGAAGAGCCTATGCAGTCATGGTACAATAATACTCTCACCTGTTTTCAGCAACTTTGGGGTGATGTTGTAAACCTCTGGTTCCTTCCTAGAATTCAGCTTATGGACTGCAATCCGGATCTCTTCTTAACTGAAGGAAGGTGGCTCTACTGTAACTGTCGGCCCCCTCTTCAGTTGAGAAGCATCTTGAAATGATCTTCCCTTCGATGCAACTGATCCTGCAGACTATGGCTGATGCTACTATTCTGATGTTTTACTGGACAAGCTTGTGCCACCTTCCCCCACAAACACCACAAAGTTGAGTAGACAGTTCAGAGATTGTGCCTAGCAGCAGCCTGTTCTGAACTGGCTGCCTGAGTCAGCCACCAGGATTCCTTATTTTTTTTTCAGTGACTTGACAACATTCTGAAGTCAAATCCATTGAGCCCTTTGTTCTCAAAAAAACGTGTCTTTGGACATGTGTCTTTGGAATTGTCGCCTAATTTTTTTTCTTAGTTCCAACTGCTGTAAACATCTCTTCACTGATCCACCGTTGATGTTTGAAGGGCTGAGGCTGCAGCACCAAGCTGACAGCAGTCAGTACTGCGGGCAGAGGAAGTGAGACTTAGTCTGTAATGTTTCAGTGGCCTTACACAGGTCAGAACAGAAAGCCATCTGATAGCTTGGATGTAATAAGAGCTTTTGGTTGAATTGGACTAATTGTGGCCCATTAACTGTCTGTCTTCAAAGCTGAAGGAGCAGTTTTGTCAGTAGAAGTTGATGGGTAGTGTCAAGTGAAGCACCTCTGTGAATGCGCGTACATCAGTGACCATTGATCACCAATGATTGTTATTGAGGACATGATCAGTAAAAGTCACAGTGAAACCATCTGGGCTGTACCTGGTCAGTTTGTGAAACCTTGGATGACAGAAGAGCAATGGTCACCATGTCATTGGCAGCTGCAAATTTCAGCAGTCACTGTCTGTTCCTGTTCTTCTGCACAATACCAAACTTCCTGAGAGTACTCACCCAGGTGGCATTATCTTTTCCTTCCTGCACATTAAAGTCACTCAGGATCATGATGACATATCTTCTTGGAGTACAACAGCCACCCCTTGCAGCCTGAGAACAAAAATGTATAGTGCTCAACTTTCTTTTCCCTGGACATCACACTTCAGATAAAATGCAGATGTCAATACTCAGGCTTTTCAACAGCTTGACAAGGAAGATGGCTTTACCTGTTTCTGACAGTGTTTGAATGATCCTGGCACAAATTTTACATTTGCCCCAAACATACAGCATACCAGAATGGCACTTTTGCAAGGTTTCATTGGTAATTTTTGCCTCAGTGGCAGAGAAACTCTTGGCTGTTTCATCTACAAGGACAATCAACTAGATCATCACACAGGTGGTCAGCTTAGTATAAACACCCTCACAATGTGAACATACCAATCCTTCTTGTTAGGGCTCTTTCAAAGTGCACTGAAGTCAGTGGAAGAGTCCCGTTGGCATCAATGGGCTTTGGATCAGGTCTTTACTGGTTTCCTTGCCTTTTTCTTTCCTGCCTGTATTACTGCCCCCCTTCAATTTCTGCACCCAATAATATTCACCCTTACTCACCATCCTCTTCTCAATTAGTCCCTCCCTGCAAAAGTCTTTCTTCTATCAATAACATTTACACTTCAGCCTTCTTGCCCACATTCATGAGAGATTATGAGAAAAATGTCTTTGCTGGGTAGCTCTTTGCTGACATAATTTGGCATGAGCAGTCAGTAAACAGCACTGTGGTTTTAGCAAACTTTAATGTTTTGGCCAGTAAATGTCACTGCAGGAAGTGGAGAAAACTTCTGTATCTGATACACTCTTTCCTGTCACTGCCTGTGAAATGTGCCTGGTATAGCTGATTAATACAAACCAATTTCAATTGTACAAAGACCAGACTGTGACATGGGGAGTCAGGGGAGTGAGACTGGTAAAAAACTGGAGTGATGCAGTGGGGAATCAGGCCCAGAGATTTTAACAATCTGAATAAAAATCCCATCTATTTCGAACTGCCCACATTTCCCTTCCATAGTGCCTGTGATGTCAGAGTCCGATGAGTTCTCCTATCTCATAAACTATTTCAGTATTTTCCATTCACTTTGCACTTGCTTTGTTTAGGGGGATATGACTACGGATGGTGCCAGGCCACAGGGAATCAGGCCCACAGAGTCAGATATCAGTGTTCTCTATCAGTGTGTTACTGCTCAGAAACATATGGTCTCTCCAGCCCTTCAGTAAAAGGAGTCTTGCGTCAGGATGGGAAGCAACAGCAGCTCTTCCCATTCCTCAGATCATTCTTTCTCTAGTTGCCACTAAGCTGATTTTTTCTTAAATCCATTCAGGCCTTCTCTATCCATTGTAAAAAATCAGTGCGTGCTTATATAATCACATTTCCCTTCTGTATGTCATATTCCACAATCAAGCAGTCAGTTGTCTCCCTACACACAGGCTCTGGCCTTTGGGGTGATAGATTATTTCCTGAGAAATATTTTCTTCCTTACAGAGGGTCTGGTTAGAGCCTTGTTCTACAACTGTACATTGAATTCTATGACAAAACCAAAGGATGTTCAGCTCAGTCTACTTTTACCCCTCTAGTCTCTTTTATGTATTTTCCCAGGACAGGTAGAGATCCTGGAGCCTTATTTGCATCCTAATCAACATGTTGATGGTGTATGAATGATTCAGAAAAAAAAAATCACATTTCAGTGTAATCAACTCTGTCTTTAAATGGAGGCAGGGGAGGGGTTGTCGAATAGCATCCAAGACTCTTAGTAGGGTGACCAGATGTCGCGATATATATAGGGACAGTCCCGATTTTGGGGTCTTTTGCTTATATAGGCTCCTATTGCTCCCCGCCCCTGTCCAGATTTTTCACACTTGCTGTCTGTCACCTACTCTCAGGTAGAGTCCACACAACCTGATAGGAACACCTACCCCCACCCTCTCTCTCCTTTTCACTAGGTTTTAGCCCCTTACCCCCTGCTTAGCAAGTGAAGTTCAGTTGAGGGTAACCTCCTCAATTAGGGCAGGCTAAACACAGTTCCGCTGCTTTTTGCTCAAGCAATAAGGACAACAATATAATCATTTCCCCAGCATTCAATACTAAAGTGATTTGTAACCCAGCACCAGACAAAATGGATCACTTTGGCAACACAGCTCTGTCTGCTGGATACCTAGGCAGAGTAGGTGTGTTCATGTAAATACAGTCTGCTCCTGAAGTCTTTTCCCCTCCCTAGGTCATCACTAGCTGTCAGGGGAGAACTCATTCAGACCCTGTTACATATAAATTGGAACCCTTCAGTCCCTAAAGAGAGTGGATGTTACGTGTTCTGGAGACCTGTCTCATGGGGAGGAAGCTGCCTCATGATCCCTGCAGATTCAGAATGACATTTTCCAAAGGTCTGAGCTTTTAATTCAGGTCTTGGGCCCTGAAGAAACAGGCATAAGGGGAAAGAACAAGCTGAGCATCAAGACTACAAAGTGTGACTGGAGTGCAAGTCATCTGCTTTGGCTCAACATGGTGCCTGTGGGGAAGGGCAGGGAGGAGGGGGGCCCCACAGTGGCATTTTTAAGGAGTTCCCCAGTTTCAGTTGTTCTACTGAGCTTCAGATTGTACCTGTTACTGCCCACCCCCCAACCAGTTGCTATGCAATTACTCATTTCACCAGCCATGGTACATGAACCAGCCAGAGACAAAGAGCAGTCACTCAGAACCTGGTCATTGCTGCTGAACACAGCACCAGCAACATCCTCAGAGCTCACTCCTGAGCCAACCCAACCCCAGGCAGGATGGGGAACGGGAACAGAAACAGGAAGAGAAGACTCACAAGACCCTCACAAAACACACAAAGCTCTGAGTTGCTACAGAGAATTCTTTCCCAGGTGTCTGGCTTGTGGGTCTCACCCCCATGTTCAGGGTCTAACTGATCATCCTATTTGGGGTCAGGAAGGAATTTTCCACCTGATCAGATTGGCAGAGACCTGGGGAGGGGGAAGGGATTTCACCTTCCTCTTTAACATGAGGCGGGGGTCATGTGCTGGTTTGAACTAGAGTAAATGGTAGATTTTCTGTAACTTGAAGTCTTTAAATCATGATTTGAGGACATCAGTAACTCAGTCAGAGGTTATGGGCCTATTGCAGGAGTGGGTGGGTGGGTGAGGTTCTGTGGCCTGTGATGTGCAGGAGGTCAGACTAGATGGTCACGATGGTCCCATCTAGCTTTAAAGTCTGAGACCCAGAAATGGAGCAAAGTCCATTTGAACGCCCAAGCAGGAGTCACAGGATATGGGACCACTGGGATAATCCAGCGTGTATATCCCTGTTTGGAGTTTCCTGGAGCCATATACAAGTATATACACCCACCCACTTTGACATACCTGTTGGACAACAACCATATCCATATGCAGGATGTGACAGGGAACATGTGGCATATGAACAAGGACATTGCTGGGATCAATCTCCCACCTCTGCTGCTGCCACTTGCATAGAGAAGTCCAGAAGGGTCTGTCCCGGGACAGGGAATCAGTGGCATAGGTGTCCATATCACAAAGGTGCAGGTATAACCCTGAGAGTGTATGTTCCCAGTGCATAGGGCCCAATCCCCCCACCCCCACCAGTGGCCAGAACTGCAGTTTGGGATTTCATATCCTCTGTTGCAGTCAGACTGGGGATGACTCAGAAAATTCCAACCCTTATGCATATTTCACCCCTGCCTGGAGAGAACATCCGTTCTGATTGGCTGCCTTCCCCACAATTCAACTCAGGCTCTTGTATTGTGCCTGATCCACTTCCTGCTGTGACTCTAGGGGAAGGTCAGAGATATGCACAGTAGGAACAAGATGACATATTTATGAAATCATCTTTTGGGCCCCAATTCAGCAAAGAACTCAAGCACATGTAAACTATCACATCTCTTTTCAGCAAAACTCTTCAGCACATCCTTCATTTTAAGCAGATGAATAAGCCTGTGGAGATTCAATGAGACTATTCACATGCTTGCTAGTGTGAACTCAGCCTGAGGAGTCTTGAATGACTGTGCCTGGCAGGAGGCACCTATGATCCCGAAGCAAGGCAGTAGTCACAAGGAAATGATCATAGCCAATCTGCTGTGTAGTTTCCCCCAGAAGTTCTCAAGAGACCTGCCCCTGCTCCCTTCCTGTACGTACTTGCCGTTGGTAGTTGCCTGGCAGTAAAGCTTATGCTCTAGGGACCTTGAGATGGAGGATGAGGCTGGTTGTGGTTACAGAACCCCACAATTTAAAGAAAGGAAACGAAGCTCCTACACAGTTAGGATTAAGACTCCTGTGTGTTTGATATAAAATACAGATATGGAGTTTATTTCCTGTGCTATCTGTCTCTCTTCTCTCCTATCTTTCTCTGCACAGAATCAGACTTTCCACTCTGGGCAGGAGATAAAAGGAGGGTGGAGGGAGAATGTGGCTCTAGCTTAATAAAAGTTTTGTTTAGTGTTGCTAGATGCTGATGCAGTAGAAGCCACAGGTGAGGCACTCTGCTGTCTGAGTCTGATCTCACCAGCATAATCCAGGAGTAATTTCACTGAAGCCAGTCTAGATACACTGGTGCAAGTGAGATCACTGTCAGGTGTCAAATCTCAAGCTGCTGAATATGAAATTCAAAGGGAAATATAGATCCTAGTGGAAATAGCTTTGTTGTTTTTTTTAAATAGACTTCTAGGGGACAAGTTCAATTTCAAGTGTAAACAATACATTTCTGTGCAGACCAGTATTATCTAAACTATTCTTGATGTTTGCTTCTATACCTTAGATCTGTATAAAGATGAGAGAGAAGACATAGGCCCAGATTCTCAAAGGTATCTAGGTGTCTAACTCCAACTGAAAGCAATTGGAGATAGGCACCTAAATACATTTGGAGATCTGGGCCATACAGCCTAATAAGGGCCTGATCCTCAGCTGATATAAATCAATGTGGCTTCAATGTCAGCTCCACTAACTTACACCAGCTGAAGATCTGGCATAGTGAATTAATCCTCACAACACTCCCGGGAAGCAGAAAATATTAAATGATTTGCCCAAGGTCACATAGAAAGCCTGTGGCAGCGACATGAATAGAATTCCCATCTCCCAAATCCCTGCCCAACATATTAGCCATCAGTTATCCCCTAACTTTTTTCTCAAAGTTGTATGTGATCTTGAACTTCCACCTTGTCAGTTCATCAGAGTTGGGAAGAAAGGTGCTAGTCTTCTCACGCTGCAAAAGAACATAGTTTCTTACAAGACAGTACCGTACTTCCAGTGGACCTGGGCAGAAAGGCACATAATTTAACATCTTTGAAGAACGGAACCCCAACCCCCAATCTGCTTGTCGCGTAACAAAAAATTTAGTCTGTCTTCTCTGAACGGCAGCACCTCTAACAATGTATCAGGGTCCAAAGGGGACCTTTTAGCCTGGTTTGTAGACACCTTTTTACTTATGGACACCTCTCACCTCTATTCAGATCTAAACTACCCAGCTACTGACACTTATTGGAACAGAGCTAATGTACAGCAGCTTCTCTCTGCTGAAACCAAACTCTTTCATTTCTTATTGCCAGGTCCCTGCTCTCAGCAGCCAGGCTGGTGCATTACTGCTCTAATTCTAGGGACTAAGGCACTGCTGCAGGCAGTTGCAATCGCCTTAGCTCTGCAAGGTGAGTGACACTGCTCAAATGCCTTAGTAGTCAGTAAGTGTTAGTTCTGTACTGTATTGCCATTGACATTTCAGTTTTGTGATGGGAAATTTCAGATGACTGATTAATCTGATATCACTTTGATCTGAGGTTGAGAAGGGTGAAGGGCAATTCGTTCTATGGGCCTGATTCTCCTCGCCCATACCTTGCTGTATATCAGGAGTAACTCCAGTGAAGTCAGTGGAGTTTCACAGGTGTAGTAAGAAGAATCAGATTATCAATATCTAGTTTTTCCCCAGTGACCATACTCGCCATAATGAAATGGTGCAGAGCTAGCCTGTCCCTTCTGGGCCTTAGCTACCAATCTGTTTACTTATAAGAACATAGGACTGGGCACAGGGCCAGCTCTACCATTTTTGCTGCCCCAAGCAAAAAAAAACAACAAACTGCTCAGACTGCCGCCCCTCACCATGTGCTGTCCCAGGCACGTGCTTCCTCCGCTGGTGCCTGGAGCCAGCCCTGACTGGGCAGGACCTCCTGGGTCATTGAGTCCAGTCCCCTTACTATCATAGGCAATGCACGCTCCCATTACAGTAGTACTCAAGTGCCTCACCAACAGTAATGAATCAATCCTCACCCCTAGCTGTCAGGTAAGGGAAGTATCATTACCCCTATTTTACAGACAGAGAATATAAATGCCTCATCTAAAGTCACAATGGAAAGCTGAGGGAGAGCTGGGAACCTAGATCTCTTATGTCCTAGCCCAGTGCCTTAGCTGCAAACCATATTTCCCCTCATTTTATGTAACTGAGGTCCATATTAACCATCAATTTATCTCCTTTTTGTGTGAAAGCCTTGAGGGAGTGTTGTGAAAAGGCTGTGAAGACAGAGGTATCACTAAGGCATAACACAAACCACACTTTAGTGGAAGATACCCATGGAGCTCACTCCTTGGTACTGAGCAGACTGAAAGAGAACCTGTGTGGAAATAAACAGGGTGAGGAGATAAATTATTTCTGCAAGGAGATGTTTGTTTGTCATATCTCAGGGTTCCATCATGCTCCAGTTGAAGTCAACAGCAAGACTCCCTTTGATTTTAGTGGGAGCAGGGGCAGGCAATGTAGCAGAAGGTTGCTCACTATGCAGCCCCAGGGAGCAGTGTAATCCTAATATTCAGCCTATAGGCTATGGCCACATCCACATTGTAAATTAAGGGAGAGCACAAAACTGATCAAATGCAGGTTTCTACTGGTGGTGAACCCAAACAAGCAGTAATTTCTATTAATCTGGCAAGGAAAAGTCCTTATGTGCGTATATTATAGTGGTGTGCATTTATTTTTATTTTAAAAGGGTAAATGGTACCTAAATACAATGCAGTTCTCAAACACCTGGAAAAGCTGCCCATCTAGTGTGGGCCTTGGGGTTCCAGAGGCTGAATGCCGGAGGTGTCAAATATGTAGCTTTGAGGCAAACCAGTGAAAGGCAATACAATACTAAGTGGGTTTTTTGCAGGTATAATCAGACCCACAAAAACTGTGCCTGCATTTTTTTGGTCCCATAGTCAGTTGAGCCTACAAATCCAAACAAAAATGTAGTTGCAGCTCAGTTATTTAGGTCTCTAAATTGTTGGATTTTCCACTGGTATAAGGCATGTCCAAAGTATAAGGCAAGTTTCATGCAAGGATCTCAAAGGGCTTAACAAATATTACCTAAGCTTCACAACACCTCTGCAAGACAGCAAAATGTTATAATAATTTTACAGATGGGTAAAATGAGGTGTAGATCAATAGGCTCAAATTTCAAGACTCTCCACTAATTTTGGGTGCCCAACTGAAGACATAGTAGACCTGAATTTTTCTTCTTAAAGTTAAATTAGTTATGAAGCAATTAGTTTGCCCAGCCCTAGTGCACAATTTGCTGCTCTCATTGCATCATTCCCTTTACCTAAGAAGGTTCTTGAGTGCTGAGGCAGGCTGAACTTCATATGTTTGCTTGAAAAGTACCAAAATCCTACAGAGTTGATACTCACTTTTCCTTGGTCACGTTGTGTATCCCAGGTAGAAAGAGCACTACATGCCCTCCATTAGCATTTTGATATATCCTTTTCGGTCAGTATTAGCCTCTGATTCAAACTAAACCCCACCGATTTTTCCCACTCCACATAGCTGCCTCCCTCAGATTTCCTCTCACTCTAACACTCACTTTCCTATCCCCCCACTAATGCCTCCTTACACTTACCCCATTTACTGTCTGCCACTGACCAGCATCCTTCTAACTCTTTCCTCATGACTGCAACACTTGCCCCCACTCACGGTATTGCCAACCCCAAATGTTCAAAAATCATGAGTCAGGCTCACCAAATATCATGAGATTGGCTTTAAAATCATGAGACTGTGTAAAAATAATAGATGCGGTGTACTTTTTATTTGCTTTCTGCTTTTTGAGCCTGCAGGGTGCACTAGAGTTACATTTGAAGCTTCCTCCACAGCCTTCCTTTACCATTACCTCTACCATTTTCTGCGTCTTTCCTGTACTCAGTTTCACAGTTCACATACCAAATTACAATCACAATCACCCACTGTCTCTGTTCTCTTCTTCTCTGTAAAGCATTTATCAGTAAAACATTAGATCTCTCTCTCACTCTTCCTCTTTTCTGTAAAATCTGTTCATGCTTTATTTGAAGGATGTGGTATAACTGTATGTATTGAACTGCAGCTAACATAACAAAATGGTGAGCAGGCATGACAGGATTATAGGAAATTGTACAAGCTGCATCCTGGGTTACAGCAGCTCAGGCAAACTTCTGGTGCTCTAGTAGGAGCAAGGGTTGGTTTGTGGGCAGAGATATCACTTGTATGTGTGACAGGAAAGCAGAAGAAGCCTTAATACTGGTGGTGGGAAATATTCCTGGTCTTGCTGAGAGCAAATGGAGATTTTCAAGGCTGCACTGTTGTATCTTAAACTCTGTTTTGACTCACCTTTGCTAAAGGAATCCTAAGCTCTTAACTTGCTCCAAGCAGTGTCTTTGTGATTTGCTCACTCTGGCTGAAACTTCCATGTTTCCTCTGCAAGCTGGCAGCAGCTTCATTCCAGCCTGAAGGAATGAAAATGTCAATGTTTGGTCAAAATATGCTGGTTGGGGGGCGGGTACAGGGGTGGGGGGAGGTAAGGGGGATTCTGTCAATAGGCATCCATCAAGCCTTGGTTGCTACTACTTTAGGGCCAGACTCTGATGCCCTTTCTCGTATAATATTACATAGCACCTTACTCCACAAGTAGCCCCACTGAAATCAATGGGGATACCTGGGGAGCAGGGTACTATTTGGAATCTGACCCTCAGAGAGACACCAGCATATTCTTTTATTAGAGGGGGGCCATCAGACAATAGATTCCTGATGCTCCTCTCAAACTGATGTAAATCACTACACTGAAGTCAGTGTAGTGTAAAACCAATGTGAAAGGAAAATCAGGCCCATACCGTGGCTCAGGCTCCTTGATTGTTTCTTATGCTTGTGTATTTTGGGTGAATGGAGACTGGGCTCACCCCTTCATGTCCATCTCATGGAAATGTTACTAACATATAGACCTTGAGATCCCTACAGCAGAAGGATTCCCCACAATGAAAGTTCAGTATTTCCAGTCTCTGGGGTGTGTCTTACCTAATGGGTTTGGAATTAGTGGTTTGACATAGTTCTTGCTAATTCTCCTATTTCCAATGTTATCTGTAGAAAGTAGGACTCCTGCATATTTTCTGCAGGGCATTTGGGGTTGCATCCCTGGTATCCATTTAAATATCAGGAGATGTGCTCTAACTGTGTAGATGTGCTCTAACTGTATCAAAACACTAAATCAAAACCTGTCTCAAAAACTTACTACTTCCTTCAACCAGCTTAAAAGTTAGGTAGAGATGGTCCAAAATCGGAACTGTATCCAAACAAACCTGAGCTTTGACGGTTTGGAGAAAATGGAACCGATATCTGAAAATTCCTGATTTAGGGTTTGGTCTTGTAAATCCAAAGGCATAATGAGGCCTCCTTGGTCCCCATTTTGGAAGTTATTAGCTCAACTTTGAGATTTTTCCCCCCAGTTTTACCACGAAAGACAGAAAAGGTGAAGGGGGCTGTGCTGCTTTCAAGAAGCAGGCGATTCATGCGGACAGCTGTCATTCATCATACAAGTGGATCTGTAAGAAAAAGGCAACTCTGCTGGATTTCTGAAACACCGCAGGAGAACTGGCTGCATATGCAAGCCTTGTCACACTACATATTAAAATGGATTGCTTCCCAATAGAGGGCACTTGCAACATTCTGTACTCCAAAGCAACAACCTAGCACCCCATATTCACCATGGTGTTATAATTATATGTTTTGCACAAAGTATGCCTTGTAAGGTGTCATTTTAAAAGTCTTGATGTGTTGAACATTTATATCCTGTTGGGTTGTATGTGTTGTGATTGTATCTAAAGTTATTAATATTGATTATTATTTCAAATGTGTTTGCTCCTGGGTAACACCCACAACAAGGTAGTTTACATCCAGTCTAGACAGCACACTGTGAATGAACCATTCAAGGTAACAAGCCCATTAAGAAACACAATAGGCCATGGAAGCAGCTTATCCCCACCTGATGGACTCTCCTGTGAACATTCTAGCCAGTATATGAATAATGGCTGCTATGACTCATCAAAGTATGCAAGGGCAGGTGACCAGCTGATGTGACACTGAACTCCATCTTGTGCCTGTGCTTTTCCACTAACTGTGCTGGGGGCTTTGTTTGGGACAATGCAATTCCCTTCACATGGAAGAAACTGTGAAAGGGGGAAGTGACATCACCACTTGGCCTCACTCCCTCTACAACTCAACACCTGAAACACCTTAGGTCAAAGACTGAACTGGGAATGTGGTCGTAGGCCGAAGGGATTTCTAGCCTGTGTATGGAAGATTGGTGGACTGTTTGTATCACTAAGGTGAGATACTGCTTGATTCAAATCCTGTCTAGTGTATAGAACTTAGATTGTGATTTGGTTTTATTTCTTAGGTAACCAACTTTGAGCTATATGCAGTTACTTATAATCACTTAACATCTATCTTTCTGTAGTTAATAAATCTGTTTTATATTTTTACTTACACCAGTGTGTTGCTTGAAATGCAAAGGGAAATCTGCTCACCAACAGGGGCTGGTGCATTCTCCTCTCCATATTGAGGGAGGGGTGGACTGGTTAATAACTTACATTGGTTAGGCTTCTGAATAGGGCAAGATGGTATAGCTCTGGGGTCCCCTGGGAGCTGGGGGAGTTGGCTGGAGCGTCCATTGTTGGTTCATGTGTAGCTGGTGAAAGCACTTATGTAATACAACTGGGTGTGCCCCTGTCTGTGAATGTTTGTGTGAGTACATGACCTGGAGATGTCTGCAGCTTGTCACAGCATCACATTGTAAAAGAGAGCATAGGGTGGTGAGACAGAGAGCTCAGCGGTACTCCAGTTCCAGGCTGCATCCCAGGGAAGTATGTCACAACGCTATAGTATGCTTATGTCTAGGGTAACATCTAAGAATTTAGAGAACTTTTCTTTCAGGAAGTGCTTGATGAGAAAGGAAAGTACATGTAGAGGAAGGAATAAAGCCTGAATGTTGCACTGCCTTGGCTCTCCCTCTTTGTATGCTGGACCACTGAATGCTCGGTCAGTAATGAGTTAATGAACTGGTTCCTTTGTGTCCACATACCACATGGTTAGTAACCACTGCAGTTGTGTGCCACCCTTGCCAGTGGCCTAAGCTGGCACATATCTTTAACCCACTTACCACAGTTTTATTCAGTGCAGATGGGACCCTAATTGTTCCTGTTTAATCCAGTTTGGCTGCTCCTTCTTCCTCCCAGTTCTCTGTGCAACAGAACATCCTAGAGAACATTATGTTCCAGCTACTCACTTCCAGTGGTTCTCAAACTTTTTTTTCACGGGCCACTTGAAAATTGCTAAGGGTCTCGGAGGACCACTTAATGATCTTTCCAAATGTTGTTTGTACCACTAGCTAACTATTGTAAAGTGCTTTGTATTCATTATATAAAAAAACCCTTAATAATAATGAACTTTTTTTTGTTCTACAAATAAAATCACACAACTCATATTTCAATATCAGTAGTCTTATCTTTCTAATGCGATGGATGTGCCCTCTCTCCCCCACCGCAGCAGCCCCCAAGCAGGGCTGGGAAGGGGGGGGGCTCTCTCCCCTGCCACAGCAGCCACAGAGCTGAGGCTGGGAAGGAGGACCATTTCTCCCCACCAGCCGCAGCCCTGGAGCTGGGGAAAGTCACTTCTTTCTCTGGCTGCTGCAGCCCTGCACATCCTAAATTCCCCCACCCCCTCTTCTCACTTCACTTCCCCCTCCTATCTATTCCCTATTCCCCCCAAGGCCACTACCTCACCTAACATGTACATATTCTCCAGGGTCCAGGCACCTAATAAGTGAAGCCATGCCAGTCTGTCTCCACTAATTAGGTGGATGGCCCTTCATTCTCTCTTGTGCGGCTGCCCCGGTGCACACTTTAGAGGGAACTATCCGCAGACCACCTGAATTCAGCTCACGGACCACTGATGGACCACAGACCACAGTTTGAGAATCTCTTCTCTATTATATACTGCCTCAGCATAGGACACTGACTGGATTTTCCCGAAATGCCTTGTTACAAACATATGGCCCATTCCAATGTAAACATTGCCATTGACTTCATTGGTTATTGCATCAAGGCACTTAGTGTGGGAGCTTAGCAGGTATGGGTATGCAAATACAATTGACCCTGGGATCTAGACCCTGTGTGGTGGGAGGGTATCAGAGATCGGGATCCAGACCAAGCCCAGAAGTCTACACAGCAATGAAACTACCAGAGCCCTGCGAGTCTCAGTTGGCTGGCACAGGCCAGCTGCAGGTTTTTCTTTGCTGTTGTGTAGACATACTCTTTGTCTGCTAGCTTTCTCTCGGCTTTCTCTCACTGAAACACACCACACACACACACAGCTGCAACCAATCAATATTTGCAGCCTATGTTTGCAATCAGTTCCTAGGGAAATCCCTTGGGTCACGTGGATTTATCTTCTGCTCAGGTCTTGCCATGGTGGCCATTGCCTTGGACAGTAGCTTTTTTGTTTCCTCTATCGCTACACAAAGGCCTGTGGTTGTGCCTTTATTTAGAGTTTGTCTACACTTACATTTTATAGCTCTCTAACTTGCTGGCTCAGGGGGGTGAAAAATCACCCCCCTGAGCGCAACAAGTCTGAGCGCTTTAAAGCACTAGTGTAAACAGGCTTCAAGTGCTGGGAGCCGCACTCCCAGTGCTCGGAGCTAATCCCCTCACATTTCAAAGCGCTGCTGCGGGCTCCCGTGACAACGCTTTGAAGTTTCCAGTGTAGCCATGCCCTTAGTCTGAATATAGAGTGAGTAGTACATGCATCATCTTTAGACAGATCTGTGATCAATGGTAGCCAATAACACCTTCATTGAGGGTTGTCTCTGAAGCCTAATTACAATTCCTCAACACTGCTAACTCTTTCACTGCTGATCAGTTCAGCAGAAATCTTCAGCAAATCGGCCTTTCCCACAATCCCAAACTGCCCCCCCCCAGAACAATTTAATAACATAACAGAGAGCAGAGGGGACTGCTGTAGTGATTGTATTAGCCATGATTACACTGAATTCCTCAGCTTATTTTTCCATTTAAATGCATTTCCCATCCACAGTATGAGCGGCTGGGGCTAATATCAGACTGTGGAGGTGGCGCTATCCTCTTTCAAGAGATGGCACCACTGCCTTACACAGAATGCCAGTGCACTAAAGAGACAGTAGAGAGCATGTGTATGAAAGGCAGGGCCGGCTCCAGCTTTTTTGCCACCCCAAGCGCCGAAGTGGGGAAAAAAATAAATAAATAAAGCCGCGATCGGTGACACTTCAGTGGCAGCTCTACCGTGCCGCTTCATTCTTCGGCAGCAATTCGTCGGCGGGTCCTTCGCTCCAAGAGGGACCTGCCACTGAATTGCCACCGAATACCTGGATGTGCCGCCCCTTTCCATTGGCCGCCCCAAGCCCCTGCATCCTGTGACGGTGCCTGGAGCCGAGCCGGCCCTGATGAAAGGGCCACCGCTTGCATTGCGAGCGCTTAGACTCTTCTATAGCAGAAGTGAGAGCAGCTTCCTGTTGCACACACCGCATGTGAAAATGCCCCTCGCTGTCTCTAGAGGTAGAGAGAAGAAACAGGACACAGAAGAGCTAAAGTGTGAACCGGTTATTAATGACTCTGCACCCGTCAGGCACAGTGTGAAGTTGTGAGACACATCTGTTGACTTCAGCTCTTCTTCTTTCTAAATGTTTCTTAATGCTTTGCTGACAGTTAATCTAAATATACTTTTTTACTTCTTGCTCAACACGTGGTAGTATGGTGCGGTGCAGTGCAGTGACAAGGTCAACACAGGGCAGAGGGTTTAATCTGTAAATGGAAAATGTCACATAACAAATACCAACCATTCACACTACCAGCTTAAATGATCACGGGAGGCAGTTAGTAGGGCTGTCGATTAATCCCAGTTAACTGATGTGATTAACTCAAAAAAATTAATTGCAATTAATTGCAGTTTTAATCGCACTGTTAAATAATAGAATACCAATTGAAATGTATTAAATATTTTGGATGTCTTTCTACATTTTCATATATATTGTATTCTGTGTTGTAATTGAAATCAAAGTGTATATTATTTTTATATTTATTTGCACTGTAAAATGATAAACAAATAAATAGTATTTTTCAATTCACCTCATACAAGTACTGTAGTGCAATCTCTTTGTCGTGAAAGTGCAATTTACAAATGTAGATTTTATTTTTTACATAACTCCACTCCAAAACAAAAAAATGTAAAACTTCAGAGCCTACAGGTCCTCTCAATCCTACTTCTTGTTCTGCCAATCGCTAAGACAAACAAGTTTGTTTACATTTACAGGAGATAATGCTGCCCTCTTCTTCTTGACAATATCACTGGGAAGTGAGAATAGGCATTGCAGGGTACTTTTGTAGCTGGCATTGCAAGGTATTTATCTGCCAGGTGTGCTAAACATTTGTATTCCCCTTCATGCTTCGGCCACCATTCCAGAGGACATGCTTCCATGCTGATGACGCTCATTAAAAAAATAATGTGTTAATTAAATTTGTGGCTGAACTCCTTGGGGGGGGGGGGCGGAATTGTATGTCCCCTGCTCTGTTTTACCCAGGGTTTTGGAGCTGTGCTCTGGCTCTGCTCCAGCTCCAGGCAAAAACCTGCAGCTCCACTGCTCCAGAGCTTCTCCGCACTCCAGCTCCGGGCTCCGCTCCAAAGCCCTGGACCTGAATCCTTGCGGGACCAACTTTCTGCACTCTGGCTGGGGGTGTGGGCTCTGGGGTGGGGCTGTGGATGATGGGTTTGGGGTGTGGGAGGGGACTCCAGTCTGGGGCATGGGTTGAGATGTGGGAAGGGGTGTGGGGTACCAGTGCTGCTTACTGCAGCTCCGAGGAAGCGGCTCCCAGGTCCTTGTGGCCTCTTGGTGCTGCCCCCATGCAGATCCCATTGGTTGCTGTCAGGGCTGGCTCCAGGCCCCAGCACGCCAAGCGCATGCTTGGGGCGGCATGCCACGGGGGGCGCTCTGCCGGTCGCCGGGAGGGCGGCAGGCGGCTCCAGTGGACCTCCCGCAGGCGTGCCTGCAGATGCTCCACCGGAGCCATGGGACCAGCGGACCTCCACAGGCACGTCTGCAGGAGGTCCACCGGAGCCGCGGGACCGGCAACCGCCAGAGTGCCCCCCGCTGCGTGCCGCCGTGCTTGGGGCGGTGAAATTGCTAGAGCTGCCCCTGGTCGCGGTTCCCAGCCAATGGGAGCTGCGGAGCCAGCACTTGGGGCAGGGGCAGTGTGTGGAATCTCCCAGTCCCGGGCTGCTGATGTGCCTAGGGGCCACAGGGACCTGGCAGTCACTTCCGGGAGCCACACGGAGCTAGGGTAGGTAGGGAGCCTGCCTTAGCCCTGCCCCCTGCTGTGCCACCAGTTAGACTTTTAACAGCCTGGTCGGTGGTGCTGACCGGAGCTGCCAGGGTCACTTTTCAACCAGGCATTCCAGTCGAAAACCAGACACCTGGCAAGCCTAGCCATAGCCCTCCCACTTTTCCCCATGGGCTCAGCCCCCTGCCCCTCTGCTTCCCCCTGAAGCCCTGCCCCCTAGCCAAGCCAGAAGCTGGCACCTGCCTCGGAGAGCCCAGGCAGCCCCAGTTTGCCAGGGGCAGTGGGTGGGATAGCTTGGTGGTTTGAGCATTGGTGAGTTCAACCCTTGAGGGGACCATTTAGGGATCTGGGGCAAAAAAAAAAAGTTGGGGATTGGTCCTGCTTTGAGCAGGGGGTTGGACTAGATGATCTCCTGAGGTCCCTTCCAACCCTGATATTCTATGAGCCTATGACCCTCCACCTAACTGGCATCAGGGGCCTGTGAGCAGCCTCCAGCCCATGTCCTCATCCCCTGGGTCTCCCACATAGGGAATATGGAGGGCTCAAAGCTTCTCAGGCAGCTCTTACCCCAACCCAGCTGTGACACTTTGGCCCTGCCCCCAGGCCAGAAGCAGGAGCTGGGTCAGGGTAAGAGCCACACAGACAGCTGTGGGGTGCCCCAGACCCACCACCTACCCTGACCAGGGGTGGGGCCTCAGGGAGGAAGAGAGGAGATGGGGGCAGGGCCTTGTCCCCCCCACCCTCCCCCACACACACTTTTAGGAAGAATCTGTCACCCCTGCTAAGACTTCTGCATGGCAGCTTTGCCTGCAGTTCACCCCCATATCAGAATGACTCCCACCCAAAAGGGCAACATAGTTCACTGGCATATTGACTTTTGAGGCTTCTTCTTCGTGTATTCATTTCTCCACTTCTCCAATACCCAATCTGTGCCCAGTACAAGTGAAGGGGAACTTATAGGGCTGTATTCAGGTTGGTGCTGTTCACCCATCTCCTGTGCAGTCCAATCCAAGAGTCTCACATATGTGTATGATTCATTAGGAAATGCTTTAAAAAATGAAGTTTACAACAAGCTGAATTTCCTCCCTGGGAAGTATATCTTTTCTGTACCCATTCAGGAGGCAAGATCTTCCCTTCTAAAGGGAAATTCCCAACAATATCTCACAGAAAACCATGGTCCTGCATTGAAGTCTGTTCTCATTTACACCTGTTATAGTCCAGTGTAATCCTAATCAGGCCCTGTGTTTTCTGGATTAGAGCTCTGCTTGCTTAATTCTGTTCCAATGCACAGAGCACATGTGCCACATTCAGGCCTTGTGTAAACTGGTGAAACACCATTGACATCAGATGTGAATCTGGCCCCATGTCACTAGCTGTTACCTCTAACAAAAACATGTGACAGCCAGTCAATCAGATAACATAACTTTCTAGCTCACTAACCATTATTTACTGAACAAAGCAAGAACTGAACATTCAAATGTCAGTCATCTGATTCATATCAGTACATTATACTGCTATCTGATTGGTCAAAACACTAAAGGCCTGTTCACTATAAAGAAGACCAAACCAGATATGAAGGGCTAGCACTATGAAATGACAAAAGTTCTACTGTCACCTTGTTGTAGGTATGCATCTCTCATAGGAGTGAGGGTCAAAATGTTCAAGTTTGGGTGCTTAAAGTTTGGCACTTAAATCCATGTTTAGGAACTTAAATAAAAATGGGCAGACTTTCAGAGCTGCTGGGCACCCTCAGCTCCCACTGAGCAACCTCCCTCTGTGGTTGCAGAGCATCCCTGAAATCCTGCCACTTGCTTAGGTGCCTAGATATTTATGTAGGCGCAAACAGGGCCGCCCAGAGGATTCACGGGGCCTGGGGCAAAGCGGGGAAGTTGCGGTGCTTGTATTCACTCAGCAGCAGTGCGGGTCTTTGGCAGCATTTCGGTGGCGGGGGGCTCTTCAAATTGCCCCACTTCCCCCCTCCCCCCACCCGGGCAGCCCTGGGCAAAAGCTTTAGCCACCCAAGTTTAATACATTTTGGCCCAGGTGTGTATCAAGGAAAACCAAGATGTGAGAAGCTACAAGAAACATCAATTACAATGCTGCAGTGATTTCACACTTCTAACCATTCTTCAAGGGAAGGAAGGAATTAGGAAATCAGAAACTCAACAACAGGGGCGGCTCTAGGATTTCCATTGCCCCAAGCACGGCGGCACGCCGCGGGGGGCGCTCTGGCGGTCGCCAGTCCCGCGGCTGCGGTGGACCTCCCACAGGCATGCCTGCGGATGCTCCACCGGAGCCGCGGGACCAGCGGACCCTCTGCAGGCACGTCTGCGGGAGGTCCACAGGAGCCGCCTGCCGCCCTCCCGTGGGACGCCGCCCCAAGTGCACGCTTGGCGCGCTGGGGTCTGAAGCCGGCCCTGCTCAACAGGATTTAGAGACCAGAGTGGTAAAGGCTAGAGACCACAGCTATAGTATCTATTGCTGTTCTGGCCCTGTCCACCTCCCACAGCTCGGCCTAGGCACCTCCTCTGATCCAAGCAGACATTCTGCCACTGATGCTCAGACATCACAGTGACCCCCACAGCATAAATACTAGATAGACAGATACGTAGAGAGGAGCAGGAACCTCACTCTTCCTGCCAAAATTCTGCTAGGGGGAAGTGAGCCAGTGCAGTATCACCCCACCTTTCTGACATCATGGAAGCCCTTCCATGGAAAACTCCAGGTTTCTAGATCTAAATTTACCGAGTGAGTTGGTTGGCCTAGCTGTGGCTGCAGAGACCATGGCAGTGCAGAGTATAGCTCTTGTGAACACAAGATTCACATTAGAATTTTAGAGAACAAACCAAACTAAATAACCAGAACAAAACGTACACATTAAGGTTGCTAAGTCAAGTGCTCAGAAGTTAGGCTTAATTCTGTCATTTCCTCTCTGTTCACCTTTAATTCCCCTCCTTTCCTCACCATTGTGTACGCATTATGAGATCATCTTTCATTACAGGACTGTGTCCTGTCCTGGTGTGTACACAGGACCCCTGCCCTCATTCCGTTAACAAGTTGTCACATCTATGTCTGACTGTGACATTCCCCAGGGTGGAACCTGAACTGCTGTGTCCCCTTAGCCCTCCAGCCTGGGATGCCTTTTCAGGGCTGGCCTTTGGGGTGGGCGGCAGCCCTGGATGGCCTGCCAGAGAGGGCGACATGTGCAGGGTTTGCCATGCCTGAGTCCCAGCTGACCTGTGGAGAGCCAGCTGGGCTGATGGAGGTGGCAAGCAGGCAGGTGAGCAGCAGTGTCTGGAGAGGGGGGAGGGACCCGAGCTGCAGGGGGGCAGTTGATGAGCAGCCAGGTGACTCCTCCGGAGCGGGGATGCCCCTCACCCCCACTCTACTGCCAAGTGAAGCCACCGCTGCTCCTGTCCCCCCCCCACCAGTTTCTCCCCCAGAGCCACCCCTGGCCACCCTGCTCGGTGTCTGTTACAGCAATCCCCCTATTCCATTTTGTTTCTTACAGCTGTCCCCCTACTCCATTTTGGTTTTGTTCTCCTCCTGTGGCCGCCCCTCCCTGGCTGTTAAGTTGTTTACCAGGGCCACTGCCCTTCTCAAAGGGAGGGCCTCTTAAGTTGTTTAACAAGAGCCATTGCCCTTGTGCTGCGTGCTAAGTGGGACCACTGCCCTGTTCAAAGGGTTAGTCCTGTTATCACCTTGTTAAACCTGGGCTTGGTGTAGGGTAGGCAATGTCCAGAGCTGCAAGACCTAAAGGCAAAATAGCTGAGCATATGAGTCATACCTGGGGGCTCAGAACTTGCCCAGACATGTTCTATGCCTACCTGCAGTCTTTTCCCTGCCTTCTCTCCTCCCTGTAAGAAGGGGAACCAATCAGAGTTACTGGTGGGAAGCTGCCTGAGTCTGTCATTATAGCCAGACATTTTCTGATCAAACTCCAGAAAAGTTCCTGCATTGCTGCCTGGTCTGATCAGCCAGGGGCTCTGGGGGGTCCTTACTCCGCTCTCGTTTTATTTTTGAGCGTACCCCCATTTTTAACTCCCCTCCCACGAACAACGAATTTTGCCTGGAGATCTCCTGATTATTGTAAGTGAATTGAGTCCTCTCTGTGTCCTCTGATGCTGCTGCTGTTCCTGTCTCTGCCTTTGCTGCTGCCTGGGGGACTGGTAAGAATCCCTCTGTGAAACTTTCTATACTTTTATTTTATTATTTTAGCTGCTGGCCTTGTTTCCCCAGCAGACAGACCCGGGCTAACTCCTTGGTCTGTATCTGTAATCTGCTTCTAGCTCCGCAGCGCCTTTGCTGCTAGAAATAAGCCTGCTTGCAGCCGCCCCACTGCTGCAGCCACCACTGGGCACACACCACTCTGCCCTCTGGAACTACCCCTAGTATAAGGTGCACCCATTAGGTTAGGTTTAGCCTTTAGTCTAGATAAGTTGTAATTTCATTTT
Organism: Mauremys reevesii; assembly: GCF_016161935.1. Classification (NCBI taxonomy): domain Eukaryota; kingdom Metazoa; phylum Chordata; order Testudines; family Geoemydidae; genus Mauremys; species Mauremys reevesii. Next base: position 220,229,843 of record NC_052623.1, read on the forward strand.
GCATAGCTGTGGTTAAGTTAGGTTTAGCATTGTACTCTGTAAGTTAGGCTTAGAGAATTGTTGCATTGTGTTTTGTTACTTGCTAATTTGTGTAGTCTTGGTTAAGTTAGACCATAGATAAGATTTTGCTGTGTTCTGTATAATTGTGATTAAGTCTGTCTTCCCACTGTCAGCCCCCCCACCCCGTCACTTACAGTCTGTTTGTTCTCTGTGTCTCCCTAGCCTGCTTGTTCTCTGTGTCTCCCTGAGTTTAAATCTCCCTCCGCAGCTCTCTTTTCACGTGTTCACCCTGCTCCTACTGCTGTCACCCTGCTCCTACTGCTGCCAAACCTAAATTGTATTGCTAAAGTCTAGCATAAAACCCCATTGGTTACTTTTTTCCCTCTGATACACCTCACATTCTACATTTACACCACTGTGACACATTTTTACCTAGAATTGTTTCCTATTTAACATATTTTATCCATAATTGTTAGTTGGTTATATGCTGCTGTGACACACCCTTTACATAGAAATTGTTAGCTACCTGTTACATTTATATTTCTGTGTTAATTGGTTACCAACTGTATTGTATCCTACTGTATTGTACCCCACTATTGAAACCCCCCTACTGTTCACCAAAAGAAACCCCTCCCCAATTGTCTACCTTAACAAACCCCATACCCCTCACTATTGAATTTTCCCTGTTTTTGCATTTTCTTAATAAAGTTTATTTTGCACCCCACCAGTGCAGTAATTGTCCCCCAAGATCCCCTACCTGCTGGCAGGGACACTCAGGACTGGAGTGTCCTGTCTGCTGTGCGCAGGGGGTGGGGGAGAGGGGAAGAGACTGATGTCGGGGTATCCCTGTCCCCCCACCTGTGTACCTGGTCTGCTGAGCTGGGGTGGTGGGACAGGGGGAAATCTGTCTGTGCTGCTGCCTCTCTGGGGCCGAAGCTGCTTGTGTCTGAACAAGCCTTCAGGCGCCTTATCCTGAGTGCTTTCTTAAAGAGACAGTGCGCTCATACACTACTCAGGCACACACACAGTCTCACACATACACTCTGTCACACACATGCACTCACACACTCACACGCTCCCCCAACACACACAACACAAGCGCTCCCTGCATCCAGGTCACTTTCCCCATCTGGGCTGTGCTGGGAGGCAAGAATCAGGAGCTGCTGTACTCTGCCCTCCCTTTACACAGCCCAGGCTCGGAAAGTGTCCTGGATGCAGGGATCCCTGATGTTGCTCCTTGCTCCCCTCTCACAGCCCCCTAGAGGTGGGTGGGGCAAAGGCGCACTAATCCAGGGGGCCAGTGAACAGCAATGCCAGCTGCTTCATGAATCCAGGTACATTTCCCCATGTGGATGCATGAGGGGGTGCAGGGGATGGGGCACAGAAGAGAGGCATAGGGATTAGGGGGTGCAGGGATTAGGGGCAAAGGGAGCAAAGTGCAGGGGTTAGAGGTAAAGGGAAGGTGGAGACCCTGGAGCCCATGAGGGATGGGGCAATGTCACTCAATGGGTAGTGATCAAAGGCTCCATGTCTAATTAGCAGCTGGTATCAAGTGAAGTGCCCCAAGGGTTGGTCCTGGGGCCAGTTTTGTTCAATATCTTCATTAATGATCTGGAGGATGGCGTGGACTGCACGTCATCAAGTTTGCAGATGAGAAAAATGAGGGGGGATTTGATAGCTGCTTTCAACTACCTGAAAGGGGGTTCCAAAGTGGATGGCTCTAGACTGTTTTCAGTGGTACCAGATGATAGAACAAGGAGTAATGGTCTTAAGTTGCAGTGTGGGAGGTTTAGGTTGGATATTTAGGAAAAACATTTTCACTAGGAGGGTGGTGAAGCACTGGAATGGGTTACCTAGGGAGGTGGTAGAATCTCTTTCCTTAGATGTTTTTAAGGTCAGGCTTGACAAAGCCCTGGCTGGGATGATTTAGTCGGGGATTGATCCTGCTTTGAGCAGGGGGTTGGACTAGATGACCTGCTGAGGTCCCTTCCAACGCTGATATTCTATGAATGTGGGGCACCATGCCCACGGGGGGCCAGGGGCACCAAAATGCAAATTTGCCCAGGGTGCCATTTGCCCTAAGGTCAGCCCTGCCTTTTACACTGCTTTGCTAGTGACCAGCAAACCTCACCATGATCTGATCACTCTCAGCCACCAGCAGGCAAAGTTACTCCCAGCTGAGTACATGAATGCTATGCCCACCATCCATGAATAGATATAGGACAATACCCACATATTGCTCAGTCCCTGTCCTGCCCCCAAGAAAAGTGTGTCCTGTACTGTTCAGTAGCCCACTGGTCTGTATAAGTTCATAATTTAGTTCATCATTCCAACAAAGGATAATGAATATGCACCAGTCTTGTTGTCTCAAGTGGAGGCTTCCCAAACACTTCAGCCACACACTCTGGTTTAGATAATAAACTTGTTTATTCTTTTAACTAGAGAAATATAGATTTTAAGTGATTATAAGTGACAGGGCATATAAGTCAGAGTTGGATACAAAAGAAATAAAAAGATAAAATGTGCAAGCTAATTCCTAAACTTTACCAAGGCTAAGAAGCAAAAAGTTTTCTCTCACCCAAAATCTTTTCAGTCTATACTGGCTGGAAAACCTCCAGGCCAGGACCACTCCCCACAGTTCAATGATGCCTTTCAAGTGATTTTGATGCTGGGAGTAGGGATGGGGGAGGAGAGGTGATGAGGTGGTCACTGTCTCTCCTTTTTATACACTGGTCCTTTGTACTGGAAAAGTCTTTGCTGGGTCATGGGATCAGGCAGTTCCGTGGCATATGTGAGCTGCCAATTGTCCTTCAGGTGAATAGTAAATTTCTTGTTTGCAACTCCCCTGCTGATGAATCATGGCATGCCAGTGTGCCTTCGTCTTTGAGAAAATGGAAAATAGTTACCTAGAACTACAGCACACAGAACTACAGTAACAAGCATATAGCAAAATCTCATAATTTCATGTGCAGTGATGTTACACACATTTCAACAGGATAATAACATTCAGAAGATTATGAGTTTTCAAATGATACCTCACAAGGCATACTTCATACAAAACCTATCCTAACCATATAGAAGTGGTGAACATGGGGCATAAGGTGTCACAATGTCATTTACCAGACATCATACAAATTTTACCATAACTACAAAATTATAAGTTCCCTCCTGAGGATTTCTATGGTGCTCTCACCATAGTATCTGAGTGCTTCACAAACATTTGACAAAATTTACCTTCATAACATTGCTGTTACAGATGGGGATTTGAGACACAGAGCAAATAAGGTCAAAAGTGTCCATTAATTATGGGTGCCCAACTTGAGATCCCTAGACCCTGATTTTCCAAAATACTTTCTATTATAATAGCACTTTATATATTTGAAGCACAGCTCCCACTGATATCAGCTGCAGTTGAGAGCTAGGATGACCATATTTCCCAAAGGGAAAACAGGACATTGTGCAGGGTTTCCCCAAGTCCCCTGCTCCTGCGCAGAGCTGGCCCGAGCTCCCATGGCTGTCCAGCACATGGAGCTGGCCCAAGCCACTCACACAAGCCCCCGAGCTCCCCACCATGCTGAGCTGCCCTGAGCTGCTTGCATGAGCTGCCCCTCTTTGCCTGTGCAGAGCTGACCCAATCCCCCTGCCCTCCCCGTCACGTACGGAGCTGGCATGAGCCTCCCACCCTCCCACTGTGCAGAGCTGGCCCCAGTCGCTCACATGAGACACACACACACACCCTTGGAGCTGGTCCGAGCTGCTCGCACAAGCTGACTCCCTCCCCAATGTGGAGCTCGCCCGAGCTGCTCGCCTGAGCCCCCAGCTCCCCCACTGCACAGAGATAGCCTGAGCCTCTTGCTCGAGACACCCCCCATTCCCAAACGGAGATGGCCTGAGCGGCCCTCCTCTCCTGTGCAAGGCTGGCCTGAGTAGCTTGGTGTTGCTGCCCCCTTGAACATTCCTCCACATCCCACTAGGGGGCGCTCCCCACTTTTTTGGCAAAACTGGGCATTTGTCCCGTTTGCTGTTTCCAACTGATCATCAAAATTCAGGATGTTTGGTACAGGATTAAAAAGGGAGTTGTTCCAGCCAAAGCGGGACATATGGTCACCCTATTGAGAGCACTCAGTGCTTCTGCAAGTCTGGCTCTGTGTCTCAGGTTGCCCAGGCAACCTTAATTTGGCCCCTTGAGTCTGCTTTATGTTACAGTTTTTAATTAGATGATCACAGACTATTTTTTCCACAGGACCCCTGCCTCATTCAGTGCACAGGATGGATGATGCTCACTGAATTGGTAGCTCTTCAATGTGTCTTTTTATTTTATTCATCCACTTTGTGGCCCCAGGACTTATTTACAGCACACCATCTTTCCTTCCTTGGGTTTTACCATTGACTCCAATGGGAACAGAGGCCAATGCACTTTTGAAAATCCTACCCAGAGACTTGCGGCCCCCAAGTTCTATTACCTCTCCATTAGAGGAAGGACAGTTTGTGATTAAAGGACTGAACAGCGACTCAGGAGATCTTGGTTCAAAGTCTGGCTCTGCCACTGACACACCAGCTGACTTTCAACAAGTCAATCTCTGTGTGTGCCTCAACTGCAAAATGGGGATAATAATATTCACCAACTGGACAGAGTAGCTGTGAGTATAAATCAATTAATGCTTGTGAGGCTGTCAGATACCAGTGATGGGGGCCTGTCACAGGCTAGCTGGCACTGTAAAGCAAGCCAGGCTTAGCCTGACCTGTCTCCTACCAGCTAGCCCCTGCTGATGGTGGTACAGCAACTGACTGATAACTAGTGACCCCAGCTGCAGGGAATCAGGAAGGACTATTTAACTAGAGCTGGGCATTCAGTCTTGGGGAGAGATTGGAGGATCCTCCCATAGGCAGGTGAACTCACAGGAGGCAGGTCAGGCTTCTGTGGGGGAGTCTCTCAGGGTATGTCTACACTAACAGAGTAGTTCAATTCTACTTAAATCGAATTTGTGGAACCGATATTACAAAGTCGAACGTGTGTATCCACACTAAGGACAGTAATTCGACTTTGTGAGTCCACACTAATGGGGCAAGCGTCGACATTGGAAGCGGTGCATTCTGGGCAGCTATCCCACAGTCCCCACTGCCCATTGGAATTCTGGGTCGAGCCCCCAATGCCTGCTGGGGGAAAAAATGTGTCGAGGGTGGTTTTGGGTAACTGTCGTCATTCAACCGTCACTCCCGCCCTCCCTCCCTGAAAGCGCCGATGGGCAATCAGTTCGCACACTTTTCTGGTGAGTGACAGCGCGGACGCCACAGCACTGCGAGCATGGAGCCCGCTGCAATCATCGCTGCACTTATGGCCGTTGTCAACTCCTCGCACCTTATCGTCCACCTTTTTCACAGTCAGATGCTGAGAAATCGGGCGAGGAGGCTCCGGCAGTGCGGTGAGGACATGAAGGCTGAGAGTGGCACAGGCCTCTCACAAAGCACGGGACCCCACGCTGTGGACATCATGGTGGCAATGGGTCATGTTCATGCTGTGGAACGGTGATTCTGGGGCCAGGAAACAAGCACGGACTGGTGGGACTGCATAGTACTGCAGGTCTGGGATGAATCACAGTGGCTGTGAAACTTTAGGATGCGTAAGGGAACTTTCCTTGAACTGTGTGAGTTGCTGTCCCCTGCCCTGAAGCGCAAGGACACCCGGATACGAGCAGCCCTGACTGTGCAGAAGCGAGTGGCCATAGCCCTCTGGAAACTTGCAATGCCAGACAGCTACCGGTCAGTAACGAACCACTTTGGCGTGGGCAAATCTACCGTGGGGGTTGCTGTGATGCAAGTAGCCAACACAATCGTTGAGCTACTGCTCTCAAAGGTAGTGACCCTGGGAAACGTTCAGGTCATCATAGATGGCTTCGCCGCGATGGTATTCCCAAACTGTGGTGGGGCTATAGATGGAACTCACATCCCTATCCTGGGACCGGACCACCAGGCCAGCCAGTATATTAACCGAAAGGGCTACTTTTCAATGGTGCTGCAAGCACTGGTGGACCATAGGGGACGTTTTACCAACATCAACGTCGGATGGCCGGGCAAGGTTCATGACGCGCATGTTTTCAGGAACTCTGATCTTTTTAGACGCCTGCAGGAAGGTATTTTCTTCCTGGACCACAAAATAACTGTTGGGGATGTGGAGATGCCTATAGTGATCCTCGGGGACCCAGCCTACCCGCTAATGCCCTGGCTCATGAAGCCATATACAGGCGCCTTGGACAGTGACAAGGAGCTCTTCAACTACCGGCTGAGCAAGTGCAGAATGGTGGTGGAGTGTGCTTTTGTACGTCTCAAGGGGAGATGGAGAAGCTTACTGACTCGCTCAGATCTCAGCGAAACCAATATCCCCATTGTTATTGCAGCTTGCTGTGTGCTCCACAATCTCTGTGAGAGCAAGGGGGAGACCTTTATGGCGGGATGGGAGGTTGAGGCAAATAGCCTGGCTGCTGATTACGCCCAGCCAGACAGCCGTGCGATTAGAAGAGCCTAGCGAGAAGTGCTGTGCATCCAGGAGGCTTTGAAAGCTAGGTTCCTCAGAGTGCAGGGTAACCTGTGATTATTAAGTTTGTTTACAGAGAAGCTGAACATGCCCCCATTTCTTTACCCAGCTAATGTTGACTACCCTCTGCAGTTACATACCCCGTTCACCCCGTTCCCCCCTTCCAACGCACGCTTAAAAATAAAATACATGGAACTTTGTTAATTAACACCATTTTCTTTATTACTGATTTCGCGGTAAAGGGTTGAAACTGGGACGCAGACTGTGGTGGGTAGGGTGTGTAGTGATGTAAAGACCGCTTCTAAACTCGAGGAATGACAGGCTCCTGCTCCTAGAGCGGTCCGCAGTGGCGGACTGGTTGTTTCAACGGAGCCTGCCACCCCTCCTTTTCGGGACTCTGTGTGTGGGGGCTATGTGACTTTGTGGCGGGGGAGGACGGTTACAGATCCCCTGCTGCATGGCTCTGTGATCCAGGATAAGGACCGCTGCATAAGATCTCTAACCGCCCTCCCCCGCCACAAAGTCACATAGCCCACCCCGCCCCCCCGAACATGAAAACCACCTCCCAGACTGACCAGGGTGCCTACTGACTGCACTGTGTGTGTGACCTGCTGCTGAACCTGCCCCCGTGTTTGTACCCTGGTAAAGGTGACTGTCCTGTCCAATTACCAACCCCCTTCCCCCCCTTCAAACACAGTCTCCTCTAAAAGAACATGACGGAAACAGTAATTAACAGAAAAGTATTTTTTATTATCAACTACACAGTTAGGGGATGAAACTGGGAGGGGGCTTGGGTGAGGCGGGAAGGAAAGGACTTATCAAAATTTTGGGAATGAGAGCCTTCCTGTAATTGAGCACTGTGCAGGGGTGGAGTGACAGTTTTCACGGCCTCTGCCGCCCCTCCCTCTTGGTACTTTGGGTGAGGGGGGTATGGGACTTTGTGGCGGGGGAGGGCGGTTAGAGATAGACTGCAGTGGGGCTCTGTCCTCCTGCCTCCGGTCCTGCAGAACATCCACAAGGCGCCGGAGCGTGTCAGTTTGCTCCCTCATTAGTCCAAGCAGCGTTTGAGTCACCTGCTGGTCTTCCTGCCGCCACCTGTCCTCCCGTTCGCTGTGTGAGCGCTGGTACTTCAACATGTTCTCCCTCCACTGGGTCTGCTGGGCCGCCTCGGCTCGGGAGCAGCCCATAAGTTCCGAGAATATCTCGTCCCATGTCCTTTTCTTTCACCGCCTAATCTGTGCCAGCCTCTGTGAGGGGGATGCCGGGGTAGGTCGGGAGACAGTCGCAGCTGTGTGATGGGAAAAAGGGAGTGAATTCCTTACAAAGATACATTTTTGCGAACAATGAACATAGTCTAGTCTGTCTCTGTGAACAAGACCATGCACAGCACCTATCTCATGCGCACTCAGGACAAGTTCGAATTTTCGGCCTTCGCATTCAGTGCCTGGGGTCTTGCAGTGAAGATCAGACAAGTGGGACAGGACAGCAGAATTCGTGTAGCAGGCAGACATGGTAAGCCGTAGACTTTTGGCTGCTTAAAACTTAATTTATAGCAGTGCCCTCCTTTCACGGTCAAAGCAATGCTCCTAGCGTTGGCCAGTTCCTGCTGCCGGCAATCCGGAAAGCATGAACTCTGCCCCTGTCCCACCCCCTCGCGGCTATCCCCGGGAAAGATCCCTGTATGCTGCCCCTGTCCCGCCTCCACCACGTGGCTGTAAACCGCCGGTTATAGTTATGTAAAGGAACAGGTAAGCAGTCCCAATACTAACATTCCCCTAATTCAAAGCAGGCCACCATGAGAGAGATCACCCTGATGAGGATCAGTGACACAGATAAAGACCGCATGCTGCGTGAAAGCTGGCAAAAACCAGGGCCCTATGCCACCATGCTCGTCGAGGCAATGGTACCTGATGATAGCCTGGCGCAGAAAAGTGTGCTACCATGGAGGACGCAATAAGTCCGCTCTCCCCAGGAACCTCATGCAGAGGCTTTTCAATTACCTCCAGGAGAGCTTCGTGGAGATCTCCCATGAGGATTTCTATTCTATCCCCGTACATATTGACCTTCTTTTCACATAGTTAATATTCCTGTTCTGTTAAAAATAAATGTTTACATGTTTAAAGCACTTACCGACTGATCCTTCCCCTGATTCAGGGTCCGGGTTAACGGCTGGGGAGGGTTGGTAGGGGATCTCCGTGAGGGTGATGAAGAGATCCTGGCTGTTGGGGAAATCAGCGTTGTAAGCGCTGTCGACTGCCTCGTCCTCCTCATCTCCTTCCTCATCTTCCCCATCCGCAAACATCTCCGAGGAACCGGCCGTCGACACTATCCCATCATCAGAGTCCACGGTCACTGGTGGGGTAGTGGTGGCAGCCGCACCTAGAATGGCATGCAGTGCCTCGTAGAAACGGCATGTCTGGGGCTGGGATCCGGAGCGTCTGTTTGCCGCTTTGGTCTTCTGGTAGCCTTGTCTCAGGTCCTTGATTTTCACGCAGCACTGCGTTGCATCCCAGCTGTATCCTCTCTCTGTCATGGCTTTGGAGAGCTTCTCGTAGATCTTCGCATTCCGTTTTTTGGAGCGCAGCTCCGAAAGCACAGACTCATCGCCCCACACAGCGATCAGATCCAAGACTTCCTGGTCAGTCCATGCTGGGGCCCTCTTTCTATTCTGAGATTGCATGGACCCCTCTGCTGGAGAGCTCTGCATTGCTGCCGGTGCTGCTGAGCTCGCCACAATGTCCAAACAGGAAATGCGATTCAAACTGGCCAGACAGGAAAAGGAATTCAAATTTTCCCGGGGCTTTTCCTGTGTGGCTGGTCAGAGCATCCGAGCTCGGACTGCTGTCCAGAGCGTCAACAGAGTGGTGCACTGTGGGATAGCTCCCGGAGCTATTAGTGTTGAATTCCATCCACACCTACCCTAATTCGACATGGCCATGTCGAATTTAGCGCTACTCCCCTCGTTGGGGAGGAGTACAGAAATCGAACTAAAGAGACCTGTATGTTGAACTAAATAGCTTCGTTGTGTGGACAGGTGCAGGGTTAATTCGATTTAACGCTGCTAAATTCGACATAACCTCCTAGTGTAGACCAGGCCTCAGGTAGGGTCAGTAAAGGCACTTCAGTGGCCCCTGTGGGGGATGGCAGATTTAGTAGTTCAGCAGGTGCCTGAGAAACAAAGGGAGGTTGTGTTAAGCACAGGCTGTGGGGAAGCAGCATAAGGGAGCTTAGAGGTAGGAAGTGGCCCAGGGAAACAGCAGTGTGTTTGAAGAAGTTGACTAGGTTGCTTAATACAGGGTCCCTGGGCTACAACCCAGAGTTGAGGGTGGGCCTGGGTTCCCCCACCAGTCCCTAAGGAAAGGGAATACAAGCCCAACTGTCTGAGCCAATTACCCTCTGGGGAGGGAGGCTCTCAGGAAGGGCCACTAAGAACAATTCAGTGGTGCCTGAGAGGTAGGGAAGAATTGTTATTTGGATGCTTAGCTTGGCCTTTCAGTTGGACCTTTTGTTATCCTGGAAAAGGACTGAACTTTATGTGATTTGGCTGGAGGACTGAACCATGGAAGACCTGGTGAGAAGCAGATGGCCTACAAAAGGTGCTGGAGACAAACCCTTGCAGCATTGCACCTGACACAGGGGGCTCTATGGGTGATGAGTACACAACCTTACAGGGCTATATAAGACCATAGGAAATGGGAGGAAGAATGTAACTGGTGATTTTGTAGATTTTTACTGATTGTGGTGGCACTAGAGCAGTCTTAAATCTAAACACTGAACAGCAATCCACTTATACCCCTTTTGGCCCCACTGGGCTGCAGTGTCCCCTATGACACCTGCTGAGTCCTGCTTCCCCCATTGAACCCCCTCTACAGTTTCACTCCTCCCTCATGGATACTGTGGAGCCTGCATTCCTCCATGTCCTTTGAGCACTGCTTAGAGTGGTGTGCTACGCTCCCTACGCAGCCCTGCTCTCCCGGATGGCCCTCAGAGCTTCTCATCATGCTCTTCTCCTATTCCCACTGCTGACCATGCCCACCTTTGACCTTAGCACTTCAGTGTTGAAAAAATAAATGTAGTAGGGAAGTGGGGAGCAAGGGGAGGAGGGTGTCTCTTTAGATTGCAGAGTCTGGAAAAACAGGACTCGGAGGGGCGTGGGGGGAGGAATCAAACAGGGCTAATGTTTATCCATTTTCTCTGCCAAAGTTAGTAAATATATCAATAAACAATATGGAAAATGCAATTGGCCTATGAAGGATAAATGTGTTTAAATTTGAAAATGAAATATTAAGAGTGAAACAGTGGGATCTAATGTTGCTTTGAATGCAATGCTCAATGCAACCTGAACTGTGGAGTTGCCAGGGTATAGCCATAAAAGTGTGTAACATGATCCAAGTGCCAGTGGCAGGGCAGGGTGCTAGTCAGAGAAGCTGTAGAGCCACTCTATAGACCAGTGGTTTTTAAACTTTTTTTTCTAGCAACTCAGTTGAAGAAAATTGTTGCTGCCCGTGACCCACTGGAGCTGGAGATGAGGGGTTTGGGAGGGGCTCAGGACTGGGGCAGAGAGTTGGGGTGCAGGGGTGAGGGCTTCAGAGTGGGGCCGGGAATGAGGGGTTCAGGGTGTGGAAGGAGGCTCTGGGCTGGGGCAAGGGGTTGTGGTGCAGGAGGGGGTCAGGGCTCTGGGTTCGGGGTACAGGCTCTGGAGTGGGGCCAGAGATGAGAGGTTTGGGGTGCAGAAGAGGGTTCCGGGTTTGAGGGGTGCTCCAGGCAGGGGATTGGGATGTGGGCTTACCTCTGGCGGCTCCCAGTCAGCAGTGCAGCTAGGGTGCAGAGGCAGGTTTCCTGCCTGTCCTGGCACTGTGGACCACGCTGTGCCTTGGACCTCGCTGTGCCCTAGCAGCAGGTCCGGCTCCTGGGCAGAGGTGTACAAGCAGCTCTACGTGGCTCTCGCCTGCAGGCACCACCCTCCCATTTCCCATTGGCCAGTTCCGCACCCAGGAGCCGGACCTTCTGCTGGCTGCATCCGGGGCGCAGCATCGTGTCGGAACAGGTAGGGACTAGCCTGCCTTAGTCGGGCAGCACCGCCAATGGGACTTTTAACAGCCTGGTCAGCAGTGCTGACCAGAGCCACCGCGACACAGCGCCTTACATTCCGCTACCCACAGTTTGAAAAAAAGCTAAAAATAAATATTTTCCTTAGTGGTGTAATCCTGAATGGGCATCTACTGGAAAAGCCTGACCAGTGTGACCTAGCACATCTGGTGCGTGTGAGGTCATGCTTTGTGGAGGACTCCATTTTGAGAACAAAATGACAGTTCTGCTGCTGATGCACAATGTGGAACAGAACCATCTCATTGTCCCATTGTGGTCTATCTCTGTAATGCCACTAGGAGTAAAGCAGTTAAAAAAACATTGTACTGTTGTCTCTGATGTGAGAGGATACCAACGTTAATACAAATAGGGGCCTGATTCTCCTGTCACTCACACAGGAGGGGGAAGAAAATTCTGTTTTATTTATTTCTATTTAATACACGGTGAGTATTGGTTTGTTCTCTATTTAACTCAAACTCCTTTGAAACAGTTGAGAGGGAAGATATCTTTGTTAAACATTCAACACCTCCCCTGCCCCTTCAACTGAGGGCTGAGCAATCACCCTCTCCAGTTTTCTGGCATTCCTAGAAAAACATCTGCAGCTGTATTTCATCCTCTATACTTCAGCAAAGGCACCCCACTCTTAGACTTCGGGCTTCCCTGGTCATCACCTCTCTTGCGTGGAGACATACATATCACTCCATGCTGACCAGGATAGTTCCAAGCTGCACTGCTCCCTGTTGATACTGTGAATTCACAAGCAAAGTCAGCCTGCCTCAGCAGGTCTGCTTTGCCTTTCTCCCCAGAGACAGTTAACAGTGCAGTTACCACAGTTATGAGTTACCACACAGCACTTCCTATGCACGCCTATTTTTCTTAGGGCCTAAGCATTACAGAGAAAACATGTTAAAAACAATAATAGAACTTACACACACACTAAAGCTTACCACAAATCCCCCCAACTGTCACCAATATGGGATCTGGCAGGTGAGTCCTTCAAACTGCCAAAATGGTCTTTTTTTTATAGTCACAAGTTCATATCAGCTTCAGCTCATAAGTAACACACTCATGAAAAGTTTAGTCCCTCCTTTATACAGTTTGGCAATCTTTGAACTGGCATTTTGGGGGGCAGGCAATCTGTTTCTCTCCTCAGGGCAAGGAGGGCTAGCTCAGTAGTTTGACCATTCACCTGCTAAACCCCGGGTTGTGAGCTTGAGGGATCCTTGAGGGATCTGGGGCAAAAATCTGTCTGGGGATTAGTCCTCCTTTGAGCAGGGGGTTGGACTAAATGACCTTCTGAGGTCCCTTCCAGCCTTAATATTCTCACTGTTCAGCTTCAAAAAGATGGATTCAAAGTGCGTTACTTGCATTCTACTCACCCCCAAGTATTTTCTAGGAAATCCACTTCACATGTAGTGTTCCCCAAAAGTCCTTTGACATTCCTAAAATTACATTAATCCTTCCTTCTCCTAAAGAAATTCCACACAATAGTACACAAACATTTGCATTTTCAATACAATGGACCCCAAAGCTGGTAAACATACTTCCATAAGGTTTGCCAAGGATATTGCAGAACACTGTCATATCTATCACAAACAGCAAAAACAGAAGACAAGTCTTGACATTTTTAAGGTTAAAGAAAAATCCTCTCAGGCATTATATATGGAGATATAGCTATCTCACAGAGCTGGAAGGGACCCTGAAAGGTCATCAAGTCCAGCCCCCTGCCTTCACTAGCAGGACCAAGTACTGATTTTGCCCCAGATCCCTAAGTGGCTGCCTCCAGGGATTGAACTCACAACCCTGGGTTTAGCAGGCCAATGCTTTTCTTTTCCTCATAGAATATCAGGGTTGGAAGGGACCTCAGGAAGTCATCTAGTCCAACCCCCTGCTCAGAGCAAGGCCAATCCCCAGACAGATTTGTACCCCAGTTCTCTAAATGGCCCCCTCAAGGATTGAGCTCATAATTCTGGGTTTAGGAGGCTAATGCTCAAACCACTGAGCTATCCCACAAGCCCAGTTTTGTTTTCTGTTGCAGGTGCCCCTTAAGTTAGTGCATTTCAGATTTCTCCTTCCCAGGTAATATTCCTCCCTGTTATTTTATCCCAAAAACTTCAGGTGCATCTGGTAGCACAGTTTCCCCCTCTTCCCATGTTTTTAAAGGTCCCCTTTCCCCTGGCTAAGATAGATTCCCCCCACCCTGGGACATGTTACAGTTTCTTGCTGCATATGCTATTTAAAAGGGCTTCAATCAGAATGTAGATATTTTGAATGTGCTATTTTGACAAGTTGACAGTGTCCCTTTGAGCAGAACAAATGTTAGAGCAAATGATTCTGGGAGAGGCTAGGTCTGCCCTCTCCAGCCCGGATCCATGTCCCTCATAGCTCATGAAATCAAGCAGGGTGGTCTTAGGCTCCTGTGTAGTTGACATATTGATTCTTTCCTTTGCAAGAAATGGGGATCATCTCTGGGATTTCCCTTCTGTTGTGACTCTGCAGCAATAATGCTGCTTATCTCTGCATAGGGAGTTTCCTGCTCTGATTTTCAGTCACACTCCAACTGCTACCAACTGCTGCCACCCTGATGGGATATTTAGCCCAGGTGTTCCTTTATGGGCTTTAGATTGTACACTTTGGCCCCATCTGTACTACAACTCATTGTAACCAGCTCATGAGACCTAGCTACTGCACACATGTCCATAATACAAAATCCAATTGTGCTCCTATAACCAGATTGGTTAGGACAGCCTACAGGTTTAGCCCATTAAGGGGACACAGTTAGAGTCCATCTTCTCTACAACTGTTAACATTGTGGTAATTGGATTGGGCTGGTTTGCACGTGATTTTCCTGCTCATTTCTGGATTCCCCTGCCCTCCATGAACCCCTTGTCTGGAATTTGCAGCCAGTAACAACTCATCCTGCTTCTTCCTTTTTCCATGTCTCTTGCATTTTCTCATTCATGGCTTTAGAAGCTAGTTTTGAACAGCTTCATTTGTTTTGAAAAGGATTTTTATGAGGGCACATAAAACTTCAGTCTGATTAAGGATATTTTCAGTTGTAGTTGGTGATGTAACAGGGACACCTGCTGGCTAACTTGGGCCATGACAAGGTAGCATATAAAATCTAAAGACAAATGCTCCAAAAATTGAATGTGCAGCTTTAGCTGTGTCTCTCGTCTCACCAACCTACACAAATAAAACAAAATTATTAAAACATATTGTAATTAACTATGACACTGATGGAAATAAAATAAGCAGGCTGGAAAAATTATTGCTATGGATCTCCTGAGAAATTATTCAAATAAAGTGCACAATTTCTTTGCAGTCATTACTGATCCTTTAGGATAAGTTTTGTGTTGCAAAGGAATTTTCTACCTAGTGTAACTAGTAGTTTACAACTAGAGTCTTTTGCCTCTTTTTAGGATTGCAACTACTAAACTGAATTTTCTTCAGTGGAATCGCAGTAATTGACCATCCAAAAGACACAACTTCCTCTAGCTTTGCACAAGTAACCCATAGATCAGATATGCAAAAACCAATGTCCTTCAGTGGTAGACATGGACCAGTCACAGCTGCCTGCCTCCTACCAAAATCACTTATGCAGCCTGCTGGATGGAGAATGCTGCCAAGCAATTGCTTGACTAGGGACCGAATGGCTAGGCAGCAGTTCTGCAGAAAAGGACCTAGGGGTTACAGTGAACAAGAAGCTGGATATGAGTCAAGAGTGTGCTCTTGTTGCCAAGAAGGCTAACAGCATTTTGGGACGTATAAGTAGGGACTGCCAGCAGATCGAGGGACATGATCATTCCCCTCTATTCGACATTGATGAGGCCTCATCTGGAGTACTGTGTCCAGTTTTGGGCCCCATACTACAAGAAGGATGTGGAAAAATTGGAAAGAGTCCAGCAGAGAGCAACAAAAATGATTAAGGATCTGGAGCACATGATTTATGAGGAGAGGCTGAGGGAACTTGGATTGGTTATTCTGCAGAAAAGAAGAATGAGGGGGGAATTGATAGCTGCTTTCAACTATCTGAAAGGGGATTCCAAAGAGGATGGATCTAGACTGTTCTCAGTGGTAGCAGATGACAGAACAAGGAGTAATGGTCTCAAGTTGCAGTGGGAGAGGTTTAGGTTGGATATTAGGAAAAGCTTTTTCACTAGGAGGGTGGTGAAGCACTGGAATGGGTTATCTAGGGAGGTGGTAGAATCTCCTTCCTTAGAGGTTTTTAAGGTCAGGCTTGACAAAGCCCTGACTGGGATGATTTAGTTGGGAATTGGTCCTGCTTTGAGGACTAGATGACCTGCTGAGGTCTCTTCCAACCCTGATATTCTATGACTCTATGATTGTTGGCCCTTCTGCTGAGTGGTAAGTGGTCTTTGGGACCTTACAGTGAATACCTCATTGGGAGAGAAACTGGTGATATGAAGGCCTGGTCTACACCAGGAAATTAGTTCAGTATAACTACATTGCTCAGGGTGAGAACAGAGCTAGGTTGATGGGAGAATTCTCTCACTGACCTATCTACCGCCTCCCAGGGAGGTGGAGTACCTATGCCAATGGGATACTCTCTTCCATCGGCATAGGTAGTGTCTTCATTGAAGCGCTAGAGTGGCACAGCTGCAGTGTTTTATGTATAGACAAACTCTCAGACTCACTGGATGTTTCCTCTTGGTCTATTTCCTCTTAGATTTTGTCTATATCAAGAGCATTTGAACTAGTGTAACTACAATGATTTTAGTTACACCACGGCAAATTTTATTAATATAGACAATATAGGGTTGCCAACTTTCTAATTCCAGAAAAACAAATGCCCTTGCCCCCCCACTGCCCCTCCCCTCACCTCCCTGAGGCCACGCCTCTGCCCCACCCCTTCCTGAGGGTCCCCTGCTCACTCGATCACCCCTTCCCCCATTTCTTGCTCTCCCCGACCTTCTCTCACATGCTCATTTTCACTGCAAGGCTCAAACAGGCATATTTATAGTTTTGACAGATGTACTATGCTAAGTTCAGGTTTTATTTGTTACAAGACGCTAGAGCTGGCAGAAAAATAGTCAAAAAGGGTAATTTAAAAAAAAATTAAATTTCACAAAGGTTTTCATGATTCCCCTCTTCCCATTTTTCGTAACCACACATTATCACAGCTGCAATGGGTCCACTCCTGAAGCCCAAATACAAAGCCATAGAGCGCAACCACAGAAATGCACACCTGTTCAGATACCTATATATATATAGGTGTATATATATATATATATATATATAAATCTGTAGAAACTGACTCCCATACCTACATGCAGATACACACATATTCATGTGTACACATCTAGCATGCACTGAGAGAGAGTCTGACTGCAACAAACAGTTTATAATGTAGCTAGACAAAGGTGGGGAGAAATGTATGATACGTTGGCTCTTCTGCAATTACTAGTCAACAACATTCACTTTTTACGATATAATACATTTCTTTTAGAGTTCCCTTCTCTTTTAAAAACTTACGAAATGAATACACATAGATTTTATGTCATCAATTTTTTTGTGTGCAAGACAGCAAAAGGAATAAAAATCAAAGAGTTAGGCTGCAAATTTTATTCACACAGTTATGCACACATGCGGCAATACACACACCTCCCTACACAAAGACACACATACAGTAAGATGGGTAGAAAGCTGGCTAGATTATCAGGCTCAACGGGTAGTGATCAGCGGCTCAATATCAGCTGGTATCAAGGGGAGTACCCCAGGGGTCGGTCCTGGGGCCAGTTTATTCAACATCTTTATTAATGATCTGGATGATGGGATTAATTGCACCCTCAGGAAGTTCGCAGATGACACTAAGATGGAGGGTAGGGATAGGATCCAGATTGACCTAGACAAATTGGAGGATTGAGCCAAAAGAAATCTGATGAGGTTCAATAAGGACAAGTGCAGAGTCCTGCACTTAGGAAGGCAGAATCCCATGCACCGCTACAGGCTGGGGACCCACTGGCTAAACAGCAGTTCTGCAGAAAAGGACCTGGGGATTACAGTGGATGAGAAACTGGATATGAGTCAGCAGTGTGCCCTCGTTGCCAAGAAGGCCAATAGCATATTGGGCTGTATTAGTAGAAGCATTACCAGCAGATCGAAGAAAGTGATTATTCCCCTCTATTCGACACTGGTGAGGCCACATCTGGAGTATTGCATCCAGTTTTGGTCTCCCCACTACAGAAGGGATGTGAACAAATTGGAGAGAGTCCAGCAGAGGGCAATGAAAATGATTAGGGAGCTGGGGCACATGACTTATGAGGAGAGGCTGAGGGAACTGGGGTTATTTAGTCTGCAGAAGAGTGAGGCTGGAGCTAAGCTGTTCTCAGTGGTAGCAGATGACAGAAGAAGAAGCAATGATCTCAAGTTGCAGTGGGAGAGGTCTAGGCTGGATATTAGGAAACATTATTTCACTAGGAGGGTGGTAAAGCACTGGAATAGGTTACCTGGGGAGGGGGTGGAATCTCCATCTTTAGAGGTTTTTAGGGCTCAGCTTGACAAAGCTTTGGCTGGGATGATTTAGTTGGGTTTGGTCCTGCTTTGAGCAGGGGATTGGACTAGATGACCTCCTGAGGTCTCTTCCAACCCTAATATTCTATGATTCTATGAATGCATGCATGCACACACTTACCTACACAGAGATACTTTTCATACTCTTTTCCAGGGGTTGCCTAAATCACCCAGCCAGGAATGGAGAAGGATGGGCTGGAGGGGAAAAGATGGGTGGGGGTAGAGGAGAAAGGATGAGGAGGGAAAGAAGCCAAGGACAAGAGTAGGGTGGGGATGAGAGGGGGAAGTGAAGGAGAGAGGAGGGGGTATGGGGGTATGTGGGGTGGATGGGGATGCAGAGGGAAGCAGAAGGCTATGGGTGCATGAGGATTTTGGGGGCACAGGAGTGTATAGGGACAAAATGGGAGTGCACAATGTATGGAGGTGAATGGGATGCAGAGCTGTGGAGGGTGAGGGACATGGGGTGGCAGCTCTGGAAGGTGGAGAGGATGGGTGGGAGAGTGCTGTAAGGGGTACAGGACTGGGATGGGTAGATGTGCAGGGCAGGACAGGATGGGATGGGGAAAGGATGCGGTGACGGGGGATGGGGTGCAGCCCCATTCCCAGCTCTCGAAGACGGGGATACACATACCTGGAATTCCTGGGTGCTGGCGATGGGGCAACAGACAGACCACGATTTGCCACAGGACACGTGTCACAGCTCGAACCCAGCCACATGAGGAGAAGAGGGCCAGGCAGCAGCGGGAGAGGTGTGCACCACTCAACCTCTCAACAGCTGCCTGCTGAGCACTCACGAGTCATGCTCACGCTAGTTACTCCCCTGCCCTGACCCAGCCAATGGGAGCTGCGCCTGCAGGCGGGGAGTGGGGCAACACATGGACCCCCCTGGCTGCCCCTAAGACTAGGAGCCAGACATGCCAGCTGCTTCCAGACACCGCCAACTGGATAGTCAACAGCCTGGTCAGTGGTGCTGACCGGAGCCACCAGGATCCCTTTTTGACCGGGTGTTCTCCTCCAACCTGGAAACCTGGTCACCCTAAGAGAAGGTCTGACTCTGTTTTATGCACAGTGATCCTGATACTCCTTTTATGCCAGTCAACATCAAAAACCTAATTGTTGCTAAAGCTGGTTGACATTTTTTGAGCAAAAAAAAGTTTAAATAAATGCCACTTTTTCATTTTTTTTTTAAATTAAACTATGTTGGGCTTTTGTACGTTTTTGATCAAACCTTTAGAGAACAAAAGTTAGCCTGTTGTTTGTTCTTCAGCATAGCTTTCATTATTTTCATTTGCAGGATTTTGTTTTTCAGGTTTTGGTGTGGCTTTTCTGTTTCGGTTTTGATTGCTAGTAAAGTCACATAGTGGTATTTTTTTTCAAAACTGAACATTTTTGTTTTCAAAGATTATGATTCTCAACAATGGGGAGAAAGTAAAAAATAGTTCTATGGAAAAAAATTTAAAATGAAAAATTGGTTAGTTTTGCAAATCATTAGAACAAAAATATTTTCAAAATCTGTGCATATTTATTTTATTTTTCCAGTCACCTCTAATTGTTACTAACTTTACCATTCTCAGTACAGGAGATTCTAGCTACATATATTGTTCTCATATGGGCCATTCCCTGAAGTCCTTACTCAGGCAAAACTTCCAGTGCGTAACTGATCTGGCCCTTTTTGTCTGAATTATTACATTATCCTATAATTTTTCCTTTGAAAAGTGGTTCTTACTTCTAAGATGATGGTTCTGATTTCTGCTCTGATGACTTTCAGGGATGAAACCCTGGCTCCATTGAAATCAATGATGGTACATAGGGGCCAGGATTTATATCATCCTTTTTGCATACTTTTCCAAAGCTTAGAGTGTATTCATCCTGTCTAATCAGTGCTTGTACTGTGGAACATGGTAATGAACAGGACTGAAAACAGAGGTCAAATGCACATGGTTCTTATGCCTCCGCAGGCTCTTTACTGCTTTTACCCAGAGCACCCCACAAAGCCTTGAATTTTGTTCTCAGTTGCACTAGTGTGAATCTGGAGCAACTCCATTGACATTAATGAAGTTACTCTAAATTTTGGTCACTGGGAATGAGAGCAGAATTTGGACCCAGTTGCCTAATATAAACTCGTTTCCTGATGCAGTTGTGCAGAATGGGAATCTACTTGAACACCCCATGGATACAAAATAATGTCACTGTCCATTGGGATTACAGAGGGGTTTTCAATCAGATATTCTCATGTTCTGGAAATGGGAAGTCATCCCTTGGGTGTAAATTCTCTAATTCTGCCACTTTGTGTTCTTTAAAGGATAGATTATGGTATGTATAGGAGATAACTATAAAACCAGAGGCTTAAAATCTATACTGGTTAATTCCGCAGAGAGCAGATTCTGTGGGAATCATTACTCCTGCCCTGGCACAGGGAACCCTGTGTATTACCAGCAAGCACAGTACAGACATTCACTATATGCAACAATTTCCAGAGTCCAACAGTAAGAAAGATCCTGGGGTGGATTGCAGCAAAGACCATTTCCTGAGACAGTGACTGTGACAGCATCCCAGCAGACTGCCTGTTATAGAGTGAAATACACAGGAGCTCACTTTTAACACCTGTTTGGAAAACAACATGGTGCTCATTTCAGACACCTCTGAAGAGCAGGGGACTATGTCTTCCATGTTAGGCATTGAGCTTTCTGCTCCAGGAAGTCTATTGAAGGTTTTCCAAACACAGGGCCCAATTCTGTGAGATGCTGAGCACCCTCATCTCCCACTGAAGTATTAGGAGATGCATGCTCTCAGATCACCTTGCAGGATCTTTAGATTGCTAATCCATTGCCTCAGAAGAGGTTAAGTAAAATCATAATGGCCAAGCATTAAATTAAATCCAAAGAGCTACAACATGTACAGCAATTTCCTAATAACCCATTAGCTTTTACCTGTCAGCTTTTTAGCTACCCACGCTGATAATGAA
This sequence comes from Mauremys reevesii, assembly GCF_016161935.1. Lineage (NCBI taxonomy): Eukaryota > Metazoa > Chordata > Testudines > Geoemydidae > Mauremys > Mauremys reevesii. The sequence goes on from NC_052623.1 coordinate 220,250,962, forward strand.
TTCTGAAAAATTGGGTCAAACATCCAGCACACTTTGGAGCATTGTGTATTCATTGCTGTGTACTATTGCCCTTTCTGGGACCACCATTCCACTGGTGCTAACCTGTAACTTCCCACTGCTCCCTTTCATCATGGTTCTCTCTCAGTACTGAGGCCAGGTAGACACTACACAATTTTACCAGCATAGTTATGTTTGTCAGGAGTGTGGAAAAACCACACCCACTAGCTCACATAGTTATGGCAGTAAAGTCCCCAGTGTAGATGCAGCTATGCCAACAGAACAATGCTTCTAGCAGAATAATGTCATTTGGGGAGGTAGTACTCTTGTTCCAGCAGAAAAACTCCTTGTGATGAAGGGGGACTGTTCTTACTGTGGTCTGTGAATGCTGTGTTGGTGCCTCAGTGTCCCCTATGCAGTTCTTAAGTATCTAGCAAAGCAAAAGGCCAGTGCACCTAAATGCCTGACACTCTGTCTCCTAGCAACTGATGGCCTGGGCCCTCCTCTGCAAAGGTGCCGGCTGAAGGTGTTGGAGACAAAGGGATCAGGTGACCTCCTGGCCCGGGAAAGGGGCTGAGCAGAGAGGAGGGACTGGAGGGTCTTGGGGAGTCTGGAGCTGGCTGGGGGAGGAAGGGAAGGACAGACAGGGCTCTGATCCCCCAATGGGGCTGTGGGGCTCCTGGGGCCCCAAGATGGTCCTAACAGGGGGGATCCTGTTGTCTGTGCCTGCAAGACCTGTGTTGGACTGTGTTCCTGGCATCTAAATAAACCTTCTGCTTTACTGGCTGGCTGAGAGTCCTGGTGAATCGCAGGAAGCCGGAGGTGCAGGACCCTGACTCCCCCACACTCCGTGACACTCCTTCTGTCAGAATATACTATGTCTACACTAGGGGGCTCTACTGATATATCAGCAAAGCATTTATAATGTAGATGCCAACTAATCTCTTTTTCAGAAAGGTTTCAGAGGCAGACCTGCAAATTAATTTTGAATTAAGAGCTGAACGAATAATTGATTGTTCCATTCAAAGGTCGAACCAAAATATCTGAGAAAAAAATGTTTCTGATCAAATGAAACATTTCATTTGATTTAAAAAAAATTAGATTTTCATTTCGTTAAATTTTTGGCTGTTTTTTACCTTTTTTGTTTGTTTAAATAAATTTAGCAACATTCTAAATGAATCATTGTTTCCAGATCAAAAGTTGAAATGTTTCATTTTCAAATGAATCAAAAATGACTTTTTATGACTTTTCAAAAATATTTTTTCATTTTTTTTGGCCAAAATTATTCACCAAAATTACAAATTGTTTTGGTGTCTTGAAAAATGTATGTTTTGATAAGTTTATTTATTTTTTAAAAGTTCACCCTTTTCTAGTTTAAATACAGTGTAAAGGATATATGGGAATGATATGCCTTGAAAAATTAATAACTCATGATTCCTTCTGGCCCTCAAAAATTAGAAAAGCTATCCCATCTCTGTTTATCCCAAGATAAGATCCACCTATGAAGACAACAAGAAAATGCTTCACATGATGTGAGACATTTTGTCTAAGGACTCACATCAGCCAAGGTCAGGAATTCCTTTCCCCAACTGCAGTAATTAAAATGGCTAAATGGAGAGTATTGTTAATCACCTAGGCAAGAATATCTCATTATTTGCACATATATACATCTTTCTCCCTCCCAATCTAGCAAAAAATTTCCAAGTTACCAAAAAATAGTTACACCCTGCTTTTCTTTGCAAAGTGGTTCATTGCATGTTGAGTGGATCAAGAAGAGATGGGTAGGGAAGCTGCAAGTATAAAAAAAACAAGAAATGTGACTGTACGATTGAAGATCAAACTGGGCAGACTTACTCCAAGAAATTCAAGCCACTTGTTTTCACCCCAAATTATAAAGTATACATTGTTTCCTTGTAAATCAAATATACCATGAATAATCTGTATATTACCCCAAATTAAAATCTACACATTCATTTGCCTTGTGAGCTAGATCTATATACCTTCTATATGTCGAAAAGTGTCTTGTTCTGTTTTAAGTCCTAAGTAATGTGAAATACTTAGTATAATCAAAGAATGTACGGCGAATGTCCTCCAAATTTAAACTATACGAATTTTGTCGGTTTTCATTGTAAATAATTGTTGCACTCTAAAAGCAATAGGAATTATCCAGCACAAGGAAGGAGAAATGTTGAAAGATATATACTGTGATTGGGTATAACTTTGGGATATTAAGAGAAATTGGTTAAAAGAGGAATCCCAATTGACGGTAGGGCTAAATAATTAAATACAATCCTTCAAATGAATCAAACTTTAAAAGCTTCTGAGACGAAAAAGTTTAAGGAAGTTTGTTATATGCCAAGGCTATTTACTGGATAGCAATGGAAGCAGCAGAGTAACTAAGAGAGCTGAAAGTTGAGGACCCACTTCACACACGTGTGTTCAATAGCCCTGAAACTCGCATACATAAACTATGCTCTCCATGCGCTCAGCAGAGTTGACTGAACTCAACAAAAAAAGCTGTAGAATCCCAAATATGACCAACACCCAGACCAGCTATGTGGAAGGATTCTTCCCCGTCCCAGGGTTTAGAGGATAAGAAGTGATGAGATTTCATCTCAAAGATTGTATTTCCCCTTCTATTCTTTAATAGCTGTAGTTTATCTTCCTGAGTCTACACTCTCTAGTGAGAGTTCAAATAACCATATTTTAAATTTTAACTCTTTTATAAATCCAAGCAAATTGGCCAAGTAAGAGATTGAAAGGAATTGTTTTAAGCAATTGCTTTTAATATTCTAAACGTGTCCCTTTTGGACTAATCTAGTCACAGAGAAATAACCACACTCTTCAAAGTGCCTAAAAGACAAGTGTACCCTTGGAAGTGCAATAAATGTGTTAGATACTAAAGAACTGAGAATTGGTGGTAAAAAGAAATCTTGGTAATTTGCATTGTTCTTTGACATAACTGATGACCCTCAACTGGTTGTGTTTACATTTGAGAGGTGAACTGTTGATTATATATTAATGTGGTTCTAGGTGAATTAACAAATTGTTGACTGGTTAAGAAAAAGCAAGTGTCCTCATCTGAGAAATACTGTTCGGGTTAAAAGTTGACCTGAAAAAAACCCAGCATTCAATTACTAAGCTAACATTTCCTGGACTCAATACAAAGGGGTTATCCCACTGAATTCTATTATATATGGCCAAGTCTACTTTGTTAGATTTCAGCTTTAAAATCCCATTGGCACCTTGGCAAATTCAAAAAAATTGACTGCCTTTCATGCTTACAACAGCCACAGCTCCTCTCAGCTGGACCTTCCCTCTTTTCCCCTCCTGACACTTGGACTTCATACAACATGTTGGATATGCTGAAGAAGACACTGGTCTTCTCAGTGTTGCTGGCTCAGTTTGTGCCTGCTTCATTACAAGGCGATTCAACCTCATTGTGAACATGATCCAATTTGTTTTTTTAGTACAATCTCTTTCTTGCTCTCGCTGAAGATTCTCATTCTCTCATTACTGTTTCCTCAGAAACTTTGCACAATAGACCCAGCCACTGGTGAAGATCAGTCAAGTTTGCAGACAGAAACTGTGGGTTTTACAACAGCTTTTGTTGTTCTTTATTAAAGTGATATTTATTACTATTACTATTATTCAGAATTTGCACTTAGCAGCCTAGTTGTGCATGGCACTATACTGGATGGATTCAGAACTGCTCACCTATTTGTCAGAAGCCATGTACTGCTAATGGTGATTCTACTTCAGATCTGCAATTGGGGCCTAGATTGTTGGAGCAGGAAGATGTGCAGCCTTGCTGTTGCTTTGAATTTCCAAGTGAGCATGGAGTGCAGCATGGTGACAACCATGACAGTCTAGGGGATCACATATTTATTACAGTATTTTATTTTTACTATAATTTCCCCCTTCTTTCTGGTTAGTTATAAAGCTTTTTTGTTTGTTAACAATTCTCATGGCCCATCTTCTCCTCCTGGAATGGAATGCAACATTTCTATTGCAACAGACAGCAATGTAAACAGGATCATAGCAACATCATAATTTTCCAGGACTGATCTGAAGAGAAAATGGGCTGGGAGGGTGTAGTGTTACTAGACCTAGTATTGCACGCTGAGAGTTGTAGTCTTTGTGTTTAGAAAACTAAGAGGCAGAAGTGTGTATACTGTCAGCAGGTACTGAGATAGGCAGGACTAGGTCCACCCAACACTAAAGGCCTGCCCCTTCAACTAAGGGGAAGGATCCACAGGCCACAACTGAATACTTGGGACAACAAATGAAAACAGGAACAAGAGTGAGGGTCAAAGGTTGAAAGTTAGTGAACCAGAAGGGGACACCAAGCAGAGAACCCTGGCAGTGCCCACCACTCCCCAAAGATGTTTTAGGAGTCAATTAACATCACCCAGAGAAACACTGCTTGGAGATGTGATCGGACAAGAGACCAGAAATAGGCCCCACAGTCGCAAAGCATCTCTGTCCAGCTTCCTCCTCTTGAAGTGATGGATGGCCATCTTGAACAGTTGCAGGAGGAAGTTGATAAGAAGGTCCCATGGCTTTGTGGAGCCAAGAATGGGATGTGCATGAATAAAGTGTGTAGAAAAGTGAAACTGGAGCTTCAGTGAAAGGTTCAGGAGGATCTGGAAGAGGGGCTGCAACCTGAATCACTCTACATGGAGGTGTGCCTGCCAGGGTCTCCCTCACACCCCAAAAGAGGAGTTTGTGAACCACACCAGAACATCCTTGTGCTTACTACTTCATGGAGAAACCACTAGCTAATCTCCCCAGCAGGCCATCAGAAGCGTGTGCCACAGCTGGGGTCCAGGGCCACTGCTGCAGCAGCTGCTTCTGATGTTATTTGATTGTTGGATTTCACCCTTTCAGTTTTGGCCTCCAGTACTCAACAGAGGGATGGAGGGAGAAAGCTCTGAGTAAGACTGAAGCATCTTTAGCAAGTAGCATCTTAGAGACTGATGTGCAAAGTGAATAGGATTATATACAGATATTTCCTTCATTATCATCATCATCACTCCAGATAAATTGATCCCACAAAACTGGCATGGGATCTCAGTGGTAGTGCTGACAATGGAAATTGCATTATTGGGAAGTAAAATTATTTTTCTCATATTTTCTATTCTTTTCTTTCTCCAGGAGAAACCAATGTCCCTGAATCTGGGGAACTGAGAGTGGAAGCTTGTGGGGAATTAAGCACGGAAGCAAGATGAGAACACAGTAGAGAAGTTAGTGGAGAAGAAAGAGAGCAAACTGGTGGGGCTCAGAGTGGGGAAGTAGGTAGGGACTGGAAGATGGAAGGAGGTTGGGGACAGGGTGTGGAAGCTATTGGGAAAGCTAGCAGGGATCTAAGTATAGAAGCCAGTGAGGAAACTATTGGGGAACAAAGTATGGAAAAATGTGGGGAAACAAATAGAGAAAGCAAGTGGAAAAGCAGAAGTGGAAAAAAATAGGGAAGCTAGTAAGGATCAAAGTGGGCAAAGAGGTGAAGTTAATGGGGATTGAAGTAGACAAAAGTGAAGCTAGTGGGGATCAAAGTGGGCAAGTTAAACTGGATCAGCCTGGGGAAGCTAGGGAAGAATATTGTTGAGAAACAAGTGAACCTAACCTGGGGCAAAAAGGGCAAGCACTTGGTGAACAAAGCCCTGGAGTTAATGGGGCACACACTGAGGAAGCCTGTGGAGAACAAAGAGGGGAACCAGCTGGTGCATTAAATCTGCATCTATCTCCCTTTTCCCCTCCTTCCAAACATTTCCCCTTAGCTCTTGGTAATTCACAGCCCCTGCTTTCTTGCACTGAGTTGGAACGGCATGCAAAAAACACCTTTTTCCTCTCTCTTGCATCTTCTCTTCACCCCTTATCCCTCTCTTTCACATGTTCTCTCACGAGAAACGTGTGTGACACATCACCTCCACATTGGTGCACATAACAAAATTCACATGGTGGGGGTGGGGTTGAGGGTTTTGGAGTCTGGGAGGGGGCTCAGGGCTCCGGCTGGGGGGGCAGGCTCTGGGATGGGGCGGAGGGTTGTGATGCAGGGGTGTGAGAGCTATGGGGTGCAGGCTCTGGGGTGGAGCCGGGGATGAGGGGCTCCTGCTTCCTCACAGCACCGTGAGAGGACCCGAGAGCGTGGAGCAGCAGCACCCTGGTTATCATGGCGCCCAGCCCAGTCCAGTCCCAGAAAACACCTACCCCCACTCCCCACAGGCTCGGCCAGCCCCTGGGGCGGGTAGACCGACAGCCACCGCAATCCCCAGGATATGATACACTGTACCATGGCCCTGATACATTGTATCCCCACCACCACAATCGGAGACAAAAAACAATGCTCCAGAGCAGCTCTCTCATCCTCTGCCTGCAGGGATCCAGCCTGGGAGCTGAGCCCCCAAGGTACCTTGGGAGCTGTAGTTCCTTGGCCAGCTCCCTGCCTGGAAAACTGGCCCTGGAGCAGGAAAGGAACTACATCTCCCAGCATTCCTTTGGCTGCTATCAACTGGAAAGGGAAGGGGAGGGAGTGGGGAAGCTGCCAGGGCTGGCAAGACCCGATGCATGGAGCTTGCTGTGAATGGGGAGCTGGCTGCTTGAAGAGAGTAGTGCTGTGAATGGGGAACATGCACAAGGAGTAAAAGGCTTCCCCAGATTGGATTAAGGATGGTAGTGGCCTTGGCTGGCAGCCCCCAAAGAAGGAATTGCATGGAATGAATGGACATTGTGCCTCTATCTGAAGCCTAGCAAGGGTCAGATGTATGTGGACTCCACTGGGAGAAGTTAAAATTATAAGTAAGGAAGGAAAGGCTCTAGTAGAAGACCTGGACAGCTTTAGATAACAGACATGCAGGAGGCTGTGATTCAATTTCCATTTCTGAGCCATGGAAGCACAAATTGGCTTTTCCTTTCCAGATTTATCTAATATTCAGAAAGGGAATCTAGCACCTGCCTTCCAGATTTGAACACCCTCAAAGTTCAGGAGTGCTGAAGTTCACTCTCTGTTACTTCATTTCTCCCAAGTCAAATACTGATCCACTGTAATTTTCTGTAGAAAAAGTAGGATAAAATTGAGCTACAAATGCTGGCATCTTCCCAATTCTAACTAGGACCTTAATTGCTATTTTCAACAACCCTTACCATTTTTTTTGTTTTGTTTTGTTTTGTTTTTAGTTTTGTTTCCCATAAAAATATGACAGTAATATTGCATTGACAAGTTCTCCACAGAAACTAAGAGTGGAACAGAAGAATAGCAAAGGTACCTTAACTTTTCCTCATTATGTGGGACAGGCCTACAGTATGGATCCAGATATCCTCCAATCACACAAACTGAAAATTGTTCCACTTTATTGCAGTTCTGTAGCCATGCAGGTACCAGTCCTGTGTTATGTGCACATCCAAAATTCCTACTGAATTCAGAAGTGCCTTGCTTTTGTAAACATACCACCTGATATTTTCTGACCTTGTAAGCTAAGCAGGGTTATATTTAGTAATTGGGTGGGAGACCTCTCAGAAAAACTTGCATGTTGCAGGAGGTGTTGATTATTCGCTAGGTAATGTGAGACCCTCCTATTTACAATAGTAAACCACTGCAGCATAGCTTTAGAATGCACGGTGACAATGCAAAAACTGCCACTGATTTCAACAGGCTTTGGGTGGAACTGGTTATACACTGGGGTAACTCCATTGTCTTTATAGGCCCTGAAGCTTTGGAGTTATTTGAATGCAGGGCTTTGGTTCAACAATACAGGTCCATCACTATTCTTAATAACTGAGTTGAACTCTCTTCTCTTTCCCCTAGTCCATACTTGCCTTTCCTTTTAGAATGTGAAGCACAAGTAAATCCAGGTGGAAGGAAATGACTTGTTTCCAAGACTTCAGATTCAGTGATGGAAAATTAACCTTATAGAAAAGAGCATAAGTTCTCTCCCATCCCAGAACGGTTTGTAAAATGTCAGCAATAGCTGATGGTTGGATTCTATTATATTTCCAATAGTGTTATTTCCCTTTATAATGTATCAGACTGCAATGAACTGGATGGATCTGTTCAGAGACAATGTGTATTAGTATTTAGTATTTGTATTATCGGAGCACCTGGGTTCTCTAGTCATGAACCAGGACCCCACTGTTGTAGGTGCTGTATGAACACAGAACAAAAAGACAGTGATAACTGGGTCTTCAGCTCTCATATGAAAATAAAGAGGTGATGCTATTCACTCCGTCACTGATGTTGCAATATTCTCAGTTCACAGGAGATTCAGATTCATTAGGGATTGAAATGCACTTCTCCCACCTAAAGCCTAAATAAAATACTCTTATTTCAACTAGCATGGCAACAGCTGAGAAGAAGTGGTTGAATTGCTCCACCATACTGGTCTAATAGGCTCATATCTTTCTCTCTTAAGGTCTTCTGGTTGCTCTTTTTTGACCCTGAACTCCCTCTTCCCACATCTCCAATGTTTGGAAAACTATCTAGCACCAACTCTGTACTATTGTATAACGAGATTACTGTTCCCCATAATTTACCTGGTTCCTGTTCTCAGTTTATCCCTATTGTATTAATGGACTTAGGTTACTGAGTGACCGAAAGCCAGGGGGAAACAAACTCGCTCTGAGCCATTGGGGACCTTTTCCCTGCCCAGCCCAACTGGTGCAGCTGTCCACCTATCGAGAGCAATTGTCAGCATTGGGGCCCTAGTTACAACTATTACTACACAAGCCAGTAATGGCCAGTGCAAAGGCAAGAAAGTCTTGAGGTGCTGTTGGGACTGTAATGCTGGTAGACCAGGTGCCAGCTTGTGCCAACAAATTCATACCTGGAAACCAGACCAGCTCACCTGTGTGTTAATATTGTTCCAGATAGGTGTTCCGCTTGTAAGGATATGTTTATAGTCTATAAAATGCTTGTAAGTTGCTGCATGCATTAACGTTACTTGTAATATCTGTATCTCATACTAGAAGATAATTGTCAGGGTTCCCTCCCCACTCTGAACTCTGGGGTACAGATGTGAGGACCAGCATGAAAGATCCCTTAATCTTATATTCCACCAGCTTAGGTTAAAAACTTTCCCAAGGCACAAATCCCTTGCCCTGGGATGGTATTGCTGCCACCACCAAGTGAGTTAGACAAAGATTCAGGAAAAGGACCACTTGGAGTTCCTGTTTCACCAAAATATCCCCCCAAGCCCCTTCACCCCCTTTCCTGGGGAGGCTTGAGAATAATATACCAACCAAATAGGTAACCAAAGTGAGCACAGACCAGACCCTTGGGTTTTTAGGACACTAAAACCCCAATCAGATTCTTAAAAACAGAACTTTATTATAAAGAAAAAAAGTAAAAGAAGCACCTCTGTAAAATCAGGATGGAAGGTAATTTTACAGGGTAATAAGATTTAAAACACAGAGGATTCCCCTCTAGGCAAAACTTTAAAATTACAAACAAACAAACAAACAAACAAAAAAACCCACAGGAATAAACCGCCCTTCACAAGCTAAAAAAAAAGATAATCTAACACATTTCTTGCTATTACTTACTATTCTGTAATATTAGATGTATCATTTCAGTAGGAACTGGATTACTTGCTTGGTCTCTCTCTTTGTCTCAGAGAGAACACCACACAGAGCACAAAACAAAAACCTTTCCCCACAGATTTGAAAGTATCTTCTCCCTTTATTGGTCCTTTTGGTCAGTGCCAAAAGCCAGCTCAGGTTTGGGAATCTCCCTAACATCCTCAGCCGTGAAGACTGAAGCAAGGAATCCATTTAGTTTCTCTGCAATGACTTTATCATCTTTAAGCGCTCCTTTTGTATCTCGATCATCAAGGGGCCCCACTGGTTGTTTAGCAGGCTTCCTGCTTCTGATGTACTTAAAAAACATTTTGTTATTACCTTTGGAGTTTTTGGCTAGCCGTTCTTCAAACTCCTCTTTGGCTTTTCTTATTGCCTTGCACTTAAGTTGGCAGTGTTTGTGCTCCTTTCTATTTGCCTCACTAGGATTTGACTTCCACTTTTTAAAGGAAGTCTTTTTATCTCTCACTGCTTCTTTTACATGGTTGTTAAGCCACGGTGGCTCTTTTTTAGTTCTTTTACTGTGTTTCTTAATTTGGGGTACATTGAAGTTGGGCCTCTATTATGGTGTCTTTAAAAAGTGCCCATGCAGCTTGCAGGGATTTCACTTTAGCCACTGTACCTTTTAACTTCTGTTTATCTAACCCCCACATTTTTGCATAGTTCCCCCTTTTGAAATTAAATGCCACAGTGTTGCGCTGTTGAGATGTTCTTCCCACCACAGGGATGTTGAATGCTATTGTACTATGGTCACTATTTCCAAGCGGTCCTGTTATAGTTACTTCTTGGACCAGCTCCTGCGCTCCACTCAGGATTAAATCTAGAGTTCCCTCTCCCCTTGTGGGTTCCCGTACCAGCTGCTCCATGAAGCAGTCATTTAAAGTATCGAGAAATTTTATCTCTGCATTTCGTCCTGAAGTGAAATGTTCCCAGTCAATATGGGGATAATTGAAATCTCTCACTATTATTGGGTTCTTAATTTTGATAGCCTCTCTCATTTCTCTTAGCATTTCATCATCACTATTACTGTCCTGGTCAGGTGGTCGATAATAGATCCCTAATGTTATATTTTTATTAGAGCATGAAATTTCTATCCATGGAGACTCTATGGAACATGTGGATTCGCTTAAGATTTTTACTTCATTTGAATCTACATTTTCTTTCACATATAGTGCCACTACCCCCCCCCCCCCCGCACGACCTGTTCTGTCCTTCCGATATATTTTGTACCCGGGAATGATTGTGTTCCATTGATTGCTCTCAGTCCACCAGGTTTCTGTGATGTCTATTATATCAATATCCTCCTTTATCACAAGGCACTCTAGTTCACCCATCTTATTATTTAGACTTCTAGCATTTGTATACAAGCACTTTAAAAACTTGTCCCTGTTTATTTGTCTGACATTTTCTGATGTGTCAGATTCTTTTTTATGTGACTGTTTATCATCTGATCTGACCCTTACATTATCCTCTTCCACCCTCTGCTCCTGACTATAACCTGGAGATTCTCTATCATTAGACTCTCCCCTAAGAGAAGTCTGTGTCCGATCCACATGCTCCTCTGCAGCAGTTGACTTCCCCCCATCTCCTAGTTTAAAAACTGCTCTACAACCTTTTTAATGTTTAGTACATCTGGCCTGCAGCAGACCTGATTGGCTGCAGGCCAGCTTGCTGGCTGCTCAGTGCTCATACCCGCCACTATGCCTGCTCCTGTGTTACCTAATTCCTGTTGCTACTACTTTGCACCCAGCCTTGCCTGCTACCCTGCTTGCTCCAGTTCCTGCCCTCCGGTTTGACCCTTGCTCTGGATTCTAACTACTGACTACAGCTCTGACCCTAGACCTTGGGTCCTGATTCCTGCTCCGACCACTAAGTTACACCATCCTCAACCCGGTCAGCTGACACCAGCTCTACTAAATTCCCATTGGCTTCAGTAGGAGGTGATAGTACTTAGAACTTTGCAAATCAGGCCCTAATAAATAAAGTAAGTTAAGCAGGATATGGGCCACAAGTTGTAAACAAGATAGTAAAAATAATAGTTGTATTGTGTATGTACAGTATACAGAGACAAAACACTGATAAAATACGTTATCATTGGGAGACTGAAGAATAATTTTTAAGAGGGCTAAAAACTGTGAAATTGCATTTGAAAGAAATACAGTAGCTTGTTTCCTTCCTTTTTAAATGCCTCTAGTCCTTCTCTTGACCCAAGGCAGTAAGAGGGGTGTGGTAAGGAGTGGAAAGGATGTAATGCAGAATGCGTATCTTCTGTGTAACCAGTTTACTTTCAAATCTCAAGACACTTTGTCAAAATGGCGAGTGAAGTCTCTTATGCAGATATACAGATACTACCAGAAGAAAGAGTGTGTTTTACTTCACAAACTTTGGATCCAGGTAAAAAAAAAAGAGCTTATTTTATTAATTTTTTTTGCATTTTAAATTACAATCTTAAAACTTTCAAATAATAAATATTTAAATAAATATTTTAAATAAAAATTTGGTAGGAAGAAGTATTAAATTCTGACCAAAATCACTTTTAGAGCACTAGGACTAGAATGATAGCTAACTTATTAATATGAGGACACTGAATTATGAATTCTAGGAAAAGTAAACTATGGTCTTCTGATTCCCAGTAGTGTATCTGAAACATGCTATGTTTGCAAATGGTTAAAAGTTAACAAAAGTCACTAAAAGGAACTATTAGAAATCTGTGGTTACCTTCATTGTAAAGACAGCCCTAACTGGAAGCCCTTTACTTTTAGTTCTTTTACATTTTAAAGCAGTGAATTTCTGTAGTCACCATAAAATATTTTCAGGTCTGTCTACATTTAATTCGCCTTTTAAATTAAAGACAACATTCATTCTTTGGCAGAGAGTGACTGATGCTGATAAAACTTTCCTAAGAATAGTAATCACAGTACTTTTAAAAATACAAAATATACTTATAAATAACCCCATCTTTTGCAAAATGTATTAATTTTAATCTTTCCTTTTTCAACTAACAGTTATAGGGCTGACATGTTGAAAAGAGAAAAATAGCAGTCCAAAATCAATGGATATGTTTGTGATCATTCTAAAAATGTTTAACTGTATGATTTGTATCTGATCTATTGATAAGACCTCAATATAAAGCTATTTCTTGAAAAACAGGTTTTTTATGTAAAGTGCATCAGATATAAATTAGAAGATATAACTAGGAAATAGCTCATGTTTTTAATTAATTGCTTACAACAATGCCTCACGTCTGTATTATATCAACAAAAGCATCGAGTAACCATGCATGTTTTTTTCATTCATATCACAGAATAGTTTCTGCTGGTTATAGGACAATTGTGTGCGAGATTTGTCGAAATAATACTATTTATCAAAGTAAAATATGTCCTTCTGAATGTGCCATCAGAACAGTGTTTTCTCTATGAAAACAACTTCTACAAACCCTCACTGGGACACAGAGACTGAACAAGATGACTGTACAAAATGTTTTTGTTCTTTAATCCACTGTGTGTGGTTTGGTACTGATACTGAAATTGGATCAGCACAGAAGGACTTTTGTGTCTCCATGTAGCCCCACTAAAGTCAGTGGGGATGCCAGGATCAGCTGGGCAGATGCAATGCTCTCATGTGCACACAATGAGTGAATTAGTAGAACCTAGTGTTGTGATATCTGAATGCGTGAAACTCTGTTTTTATTTGAAATGCCTCTGTGTCCTGTTATGTCTGATAGACTATTCTTCAATTAATTAGTTTTTAGAGTTTAATTGCTTTTAAGATTCTCTTTAATTTGAATGAACTGAACTCAGAATTGCCATTCTGGATTAGATCAATAGTCCATCTAATCCAGTGCCCTGACCCTGCCCGTTGCCAGCACAAGATATTTTAGATGAAAGTGCAAGAAAACAGTCATGGAATAACCAAACTCCAGGCAAAATTCCCACCTAAATCCCAATAGTTAGAGTTTGGCTTATGCTCTGAAGCATGAGAGTTCATATTCCTTCCAAAACTCTTTAAAAAAAATATATTACTATAACTGTGGCTGTTCTGCCATCCATATAAATGTCTAATCCCTTTTTGAATTTTGCTAAACTCTCTTGTGGCAATTAATTCTACAGTCTACTAGAGCATTGTATGAACAAGTATTTCCTTTTTATCTTTATTTTGAATTTGCATTGAATGGACTCTAGTTTTAGAGTGAAAAGAAGTTCCTAATCTATGTGATCAGATGAAATTTTCCCCATCCCTCTAATTATTCTTGTCACCTGTTTCTTAACTTTAAACATGGGCATAGGTGCTTTGCTAAATTGGAACTCTGCTCCACAACCTGGTGACATAACAATGTTAATATTTTTGCTGGCATGAAAATTGACCCTTTATTCTGACTCCTTGTTTTCTGGGTGAGGATAACAGTACAAAATATAGATATTTGCAATAACATATGGATTTGATTAATATTGTTATGAGCTGGGTGAAATCTTGTTATGGGTTGGGTTAAACTTCATTGAGATTGATGGGTGTGACCTCACTGTAAGCACAAGACCCCAGCTAAGACAAAAGTGTATGTGAATCCTCCAAGTAGCTTATGGATGAGTATTGTTTTGGTGGCAGGGGTGTGTTTTTGTGTGTTGAACGAGAGTTCACACAGAAACTGAACAGACAAGAACAGAGGCAGAGGCAAGAAAGCCAAGCAGGAGCCTATAAGCATAGTGTGACTATGTAAGAAGCTAAAGCAGTGGTTTTCAAACTTTTTAGGTTGCATACCCCTTTCCAAATAATGTAGTTACTACATATCCCCACCTGAGATAGGGTCACAATATATCTTTGAAAACAGGGGTCTGTGGGGAGGTCTGGAAGGAATAACATGATATGTTTTCCACCATTACAGGATTTTTCTCACGTGTCCCCTGATCCCAGCTCAGGGTATGCCTACCCCATCTTGAAAACCACTGAGATAGAGGGAGACCTTTTGGGTCTGATTTTGGCTAGAGAGGCTTGGAGATGTAAGCTAAGAAACTGCTCCTTTTGTTTTTGGTTCCTCCTGCATTTGGAGAAGCAGGACTTTGTACATTCCTTGTAAATAAAGAAGATTGCACCAAAGAAAATACCAGACTCCATCAATTTATACTTCCAATTGGAACATTCCCACAGTCCCAAACTTTATCTAGCCACTTAGATCAAAAAGGGACAACAGGACTGATACCTAAACTTATTAACTCCTGTTAATTTACTAATGTTGTTGTTTAGGCATAACTTTCTGCACAGGCCTGAGAAATCATACAGGATTTCTGTGGTAGTTAATACAAACTGTTTTTCTTTCAGCAAAAGCTGGTGACAGTTACACTACAATACATTTTAAGTTAAAAGTAAATACATTACTTAACATACCTGCTCGACAAAGGTCAAATGAGGAAGTTACTGTTTTATGCTATGTATGTTTTAAATAGATCACTGATATAAAAAGACATAGACCAGCTTCATGTGATTAAACAGCCAAATGTCTCTTTGGATGAAATAAGAAGAATGGGTAATAAAATGGACAAATCGTTAGAGAATAGAGATATTAAAATGAGTGAAACCTGGCATATAACTGAGAAGTTGAAAAGCCAAGTGAAAGTCCTAAGACAGATGCTATTGATGCATGTAATAAGGACTAGCTGTTTGCCCACAAGGCTGCTAACTGCTTGAGTAGTCACACAGATCTGTTACATTGTTGAAAATGTAACACAGAGCAGAGCAGCTCAAAAATGTAGCACCATTCATGATTTTAACTGAATTACAGAAGAGAAAAGTCAGAGATGTTAAAGATAAAGAGTAAAGGTAAAGAGTTATAGCGGGATTACGTTCTACCATTTCATTAGCTGTCTCCTGCTGGTACTGTCCCCAATTAAGAAAAAATTATTATACTCAGTCCCTATAAACTATACCAATGACTTAAAGTCAGCAAGGAATATGGAAAGACTATAAAGTTCAGAGAGTGGAGACTGGCCATGTCTGTAAGGGGACAAGTAGCCGACAGAGCCTTTACCATGATAGTTGGCCAAAGACAGAGTGATGGGGGAGGGGGGTAAGGGAATCCCTCAAGGGGCTTTTTACAAAAAACACATACAGAAAAACCGGATGCTTTTGGCAGGTGCTCATCCTGGCCTCAACTACTAAGTTCTGAAAATAATATCTGGGGAAAGTCATGTTTGCATGTAAAAGATGCATGGGCTCTCATGCTCTGAAAATTAGCCCAAAAGCAACAGATACCTGTAGATATGAACATGGAGACAGTGAGACGCACACAAGAGTGTGGTTAAATGTTGAGGCTACAACTTTGTTAACTGAAGTTAACAGCACTGCTCAGCTACCTGCCAGCTACCTGTGGTTTGAGAACTGCCCACAATAATTGGGATGTATCACACCAGAAGCTGTGGGGAGATCAATCATCTGCCTATCACTTACATTCAGCTAGCCTGGACACCTGAATGCCAGCCTTCTTCTCTCCACACAGAAGGGTGGAGAACTGAGAGGAGGGAAGCCTCAAGTTGGGCCAGACATGGAAATTTTTCTCCTACATGCTGTGCCAATGCCTAGCTCTAGTTCCTAAGCAGTGCACCAACTGGGAATATAATAGCCTTTGACTGACCATTGCTAACCTGCATTCCACACTGGAAACCCATTCAAAGTTGTGACAATTTAGCTCTCTCATCAAGGAATCTCCAAACCAAACCTCCTGAATGCAAAAAGTAAAGTGAAAAATGCTAAAAGTGGTGCACCAATTCTCCTTTGGTGGGGAAATACCTTTCAGGCCTCATAGAAGATGATTGCCTGAGTCCCTGGCATACCTGAGGATCCCACATATATTAAAAAATGGGGGAGGAGTGACAAAATGAACCCCCTGAAAGGACAAGAAAAACAGGGAGGGGCTAGAGGAAAACCTCGGCTTCTTGCTGTATCACCACCCCGGGTAACAGGTAAAGATGATGCTTCAGTTATTCCCAGCTCCGTTCCCTGTGTTAATGGTAAACAATTATAAAACATAAAACTACAAGAAAGACACATTCCTTTGTTTCTTTGGAGTGTGGATAATGACTTCCAAGTCAAAGGAGACTCTGGTTGGACAATCACAATTTCTCATCAGAGATGAATGCTGCATCTTGAATGATCAGGCCAGTTTTGCAAATATGAAAAAATTCCATTAGAAATGCCTTCAAAGACTTGATAAAAGAAGCTGTAATCCTTCCTCTACAGCTGTGCTCATTATCAATTAACAAAAGGCATCTGCTATGCATATATTTCCCTTCTGTCCCAGGGTTGTGAGTTCAATCCTTGAGGGGGCCATTTGGGGATTGGCCCTGCTTTGAGCAGGGGGTTGGACTAGATGATCTCTTTAGGTCCTTTCCAACCCTAATAATCAATCAATGATTCAATGACTGTATTAAATGAAATATTTGAAAAGTATGTACTTGAGTTATAAAGTCTGTTGATGACTTAAAATATACTACTGTGTTTGTATTTTGCTAGCAATGTTTTATCTTGAATGTCTAGAAAAGACCAAGTCAATAAGGCACCTAACTCCCATTGATTCAAGAGGAGGTAGGTCCTAAATACCTTTGAAGATCTGAGCCTAAGTGAACAAAGAATACTGAGATTGGATAGCTTGTTACACAAGTCCATGGGGCCGGATGCGCTGCATCCGAGGGTGCTAAAGGAGTTGGCCGATGAGATTGCAGAGCCATTGGCCATTATCTTTGAAAAATCATGGCTATCGGGGGAGGTCCCGGATGACTGGAAAAAAGCTAATGTAGTGCCCATCTTTAAAAAAGGGAAGAAGGAAGATCCAGGGAACTACAGGCCAGTCAGTCTCACCTCAGTCCCCGGAAAAATCATGGAACAGGTCCTCAAGGAATCAATCCTGAACCACTTAAAGGAGGGGAAAGTGATCAGGAACAGTCAGCATGGATTCACCAAGGGCAAGTCATGCCTGACTAACCTAATTGCCTTCTATGATGAGATAACCGGCTCTGTGGATGAGGGGAAAGCAGTGGATGTACTATTTCTGGATTTTAGCAAAGCTTTTGATACAGTCTCCCACAGTATTCTTGCCAGCAAGTTAAAGAAGTCTGGGCTGGATGAATGGACGGTAAGGTGGATAGAAAACTGGCTAGATGGTCGGGCTCAACGGGTAGTGATCAATGGTTCCATGTCTAGTTGGCAGCCGGTATCAAGTGGAGTGCCCCAAGGGTCGGTGCTGGGGCCGGTTTTATTCAATATCTTCATTAACGATCTGGAGGATGGTGTGGACTGCACCCGTAGCAAGTTTGCAGATGACACTAAACTGGGAGGAGTGGTTGATACGCTGGAGGGTAGGGATAGGATACAGAGGGACCTAGACAAATTAGAGGATTGGGCCAAAATAAATCTGATGAGGTTCAACAAGGACAAGTGCAGAGTCCTTCACTTAGGACGGAAGAATCCCATGCACTGTTACAGACTAGGGACCGAATGGCTGGGTAGCAGTTCTGCAGAAAAGGACCTAGGGGTTACGGTGGACGAAAAGCTGAATATGAGTCAACAGTGTGCCCTTGTTGCCAAGAAGGCTAATGGCATTTTGGGTTGTATAAGTAGGGGCATTTCCAGCAGATCGAGGGATGTGATCATTCCCCTCTACTCAGCACTGGTGAGGCCTCATTTGGAGTACTGTGTCCAATTTTGGGCCCCACACTACAAGAAGGATGTGGATAAATTGGAGAGAGTCCAGCGGAGGGCAACAAAAATGATTAGGGGGCTGGAGCACGTGACTTATGAGGAGAGGCTGAGGGAACTGGGATTGTTTAGTCTGCAGAAGAGAAGAATGAGGGGGGATTTGATAGCTGCTTTCAACTACCTGAAAGGGGGTTCCAAAGAGGATGGATCTAGACTGTTCTCAGTGGTAGAAGATGACAGAACAAGGAGTAATGGTCTCAAGTTGCAGAGGGGGAGGTTTAGGTTGGATATTAGGAAAAACTTTTTCACTAGTAGGGTGGTGAAGCACTGGAATGGGTTACCTAGGGAGGTGGTGGAATCTCCTTCCTTAGAGGTTTTTAAGGTCAGGCTTGACAAAGCCCTGGCTGGGATGATTTAGTTGGGTTTGGTCCTGCTTTGAGCAGGGGGTTGGACTAGATGACCTCCTGAGGTCCCTTCCAACCCTGAGATTCTATGATTCTATGATTCTAAGTCCTGCATAGCATTACATTATTCCAATAGGAACTGTGTTTACATTCTTTCAGTTACCTTTATATTGTAAGTATCTGTCATAAACAGATAATTAAGGGTTAATGCCTCTTTTACCTGTAAAGGGTTAAAAAGTTCACCTAGCCTAGCTGACACCTGACCAGAGGAACCAATGGGGGAACAAGATGTTTCAAAAGGAAGGAGGGAAGTTTCCTTTGTTTAGAGTCAGTTTCAGTTTTGGCCGGATTGGAAAAGATCAAGGAATCAGCCTCTTATCAGAGTAGTGAGTATTAAGGAAGGAAATAAATAGGCTTATGTTTATTTTCTTTTTGTAACTTGTCTTGGCATTAGAGGAATAATCAGATTGGGAATTCTTTTGTGTACTAAGTTTTGCCCAGGAGAACATCCTCTGTGTTTTGATCTGTTGTCCGTGAGATCAGCTTGTATGCTATCTTGCAGAGGGTTTTTCTTTTTTTTACCTTTCTTTTCTTTAATTAAAAGCCTTCTTTTTAAAGAACCTGATTGATTTTTCCTTGTTTTTAGATCCAAGGGGATTGGATCTGGACTCACCAGGGATTGGTGGGAGGAAAAAGAGGGGGGGAGGAGTAATTCTTTCTTGTGTTAAGATCCAAGGAGTTTGGATCGGTGTTCACCAGGGAACTGGTGGAGGAGTCTCTCAAGGCTACCCAGGGAGAGGAAGGTTTTTTGGGGAAGACAGAGTTTTCCAAATGACTCATATTTGGATGGTGGCTGCATATTGATCTAAGCTGGTAATTAAGCTTAGGGCTTCTCATGCAGGTCCTCACATCTATACTCTAAGGTTCAGAGTGGGGGTGAAACCTATGACAGTGTCCATGTCTGTCCTGGAGCAATCAGAGCCTAGACACAATAAGTCACCAGGAACAGACAAGTTTCTTAAACAAAATACAGAGATCTTATGTGATTTTTAAAGCAACAGAGTTACTATTGCTTAACCTTTACTTAGAGTAATGTAAGAAAATTGAGGTAATAAACATTAAGATTGCAGGATGTCCTTACACTTTTCTATCTAAATGTGGAATGTAGGCCTTGCTGGACCATAGGCATAACTAACAGTGTGAACCAAAGGCTGTGACCCAGATTAGGCCTGGCCTTCGCAGAACAGTAACACACTCGGTAAGTAAGCACATTCCCAATGAGAGAAGATGGTACAAAACCATACAGATCTCTCAAGTACTTATGTAAAAGCATTCCTAAGAGATGGTACAGGAACATACTGAGCCCTTGTAAAGATAGAGGGGATGACAGGATAATAGATGAGGATGTTTTGTTTGAACTAGCAAGTACAAGGATAAGGGTGGTAACTAACAACATGTGTAGTACAAGAGTTCAGATTTCTTTGGAATGTATAAGGTTTATTGATCAAAATAGAGTTTAAATGGGAAATTATATAAAAAAATCAAACATGGCTATAATATAGTTACAAAGTTTGAAAAATGAATTTAACATAGACTGTTGAAACTTATCAAGAAGTAAAGATCCAAGATATAATCACATAGTGGTAAACTTTTCACAAAGCATAATGATATTGTTAGTAACTTATCCTAAGTATATATCCTCTTGGTATGTGATTTTGGTACCAACAGGACATTATGGACCTTTGATATAGATCTTTTAAATTGACAGTCAAGTAAACACAGGTTCAGCATCCGAAGAAGTGGGCTGTAGACCACGAAAGCTTATGCTCAAATAAATTTGTTGGTCTCTAAGGCGCAACAAGTACTCCCGTTCTTTTAACAACATCTGGAGTGTAATACATAATCTGTTTAAAATGTATAAATGTATAAAAGGAATAGTCATAGGAGGAGTATCTTTGTGCTGCTGTAGGGGACAGCATCCTGGTGTGCTGATTGAACTGATAACTTGTCACAGGCATACATGTGTTAGTGAACATGTAGCTCATATAGGGCACTACAACCATGCTTTGCTGACAATAAACTGGCCAAGCACCTTTGCCACTGAACCAAGCCTGTGGTCTCTTTCGATGAATAACATGAAGGTCAGCTGAATCAGAAAGCTGCACTCTCTGCTCATGCAGCTAACACCAGAGC
This sequence comes from Mauremys reevesii, assembly GCF_016161935.1. Lineage (NCBI taxonomy): Eukaryota > Metazoa > Chordata > Testudines > Geoemydidae > Mauremys > Mauremys reevesii. The sequence continues at coordinate 220,271,808 of NC_052623.1, forward strand.
TCCCAGAACAGTAGCATTAGCAGCATTAACAACTCTGTAGCACTAACAACGGGGAATATCAAGAGAAATTAGAAATAATTTTAAACTATTACCTGCATAGAGTAAGTTAAATGTGTGATATGAGAGTGTGATATTAGTATATTTAGGATGAAGATTCTGGCTATGACTCATATGACCTAGGAAGGCAATTTGAATTAAATTGTCATTTTTCTGTAATTAATTGTCTAAATTTCCAAATTGTAATTTTAGAATTACTGTTGATTGTACTAGCATGATCAATCCTTGACTGGTGTATGCATATATTTATTGTTTTTTAACTGAACCTGTGTTTAACTTGACTGTCAGTTTAAAATATCTATATCAAAGGTCCATAATGTCCTGTTGGTACCAAAATCACGTACCAAGAGGATATATACTTAGGATAAGTTACTAACAATATCATTATGCTTTGTGATAAGTTTACCACTATGTGATTATATCTTGGACTTTTACTTCTTGATAAGTTTCAACACTATGTTAAATTCATTCTTTCAAACTTTGTAACTATATTATAGCCATCTTTGCTTTTTTATATAATTTCCCATTTAAACTCTATTTTAATCAATAAACCTTACATATTCCAAAGAAATCTGAATTCTTGTACTTTGACTATGCAAGACAACATACAAAAGACACAAGAGAAATCTGCCACGTGTAACTGAGTCATTGAATTGAATTAACTAAGTTTACATAGCACATAATAATAATTAATAATAACTTTTTATTTGTATTACTGTAGTGCTTAGGAGCCCCAGCCATGGACCAGGACCCCATTGTGCTAGGCACTGTACAAACACAGGAGAAAAAGACAGTCCCTGCCCCAAAGAGCTTACAACCTAAGTATAAGACAAGAAACAATGGCTGGATACAGACAGATGAGGGATAGCAAGGAAACAATGAGGCAATATTGTCTAAATACACCAAAAAGACACAGGGTGTGCCTCACATGTAAATCTACCCACAAACTTGCACTGGTTTAAGTGAAGGTATGTTTTTAGACCAATTTCACTAAACCAATGAAAAACGCTGTATAAATTCTCTTATTTCAATTTACTAGTGGCTTATGTTGATTCAATTTAAGTCAGTTCCTTCTCAATCTAAACAAAACAAAAATGTCACTCTCAAACTGAAATAGGAGTATCTCTGCAGGATATTTGGATACCTTCTTAGTTTAACATTTCCAGACAAAATTTGTGTTTTATATCTCAGCATGGCCTCCTTCGCTTTATTTGAAGCCTCAACTTAGTACCTTTTGTATGCATTTGCACTCCCAACCATAATAAAATGCTCCGTTTTATACATACCCATACACACACACAAAATACTGCACTAATTATTCTTTGCAGATTGTTTGACCTCTCTTGACTTTAGGAACCCTTGATTTTAAAAAAGGTTTGGGTGTCTCCAGGTACTTCTATAAAATCAGGGTTGCACTGGAAGTAACTACATATGACACTGTGCAATAGCCAGACAATTATAACTAAACCATTTTAGTGTATGTAGTCTGAGATTAGAGTAAACTGGTTTTTACATATAGATTAGCTTTTATTTGTTTTCTCTCATAGCATCACTAAAGGGCAGAGTTATGATTGCTTGAGTGTCTTATCTATGCCTTTCCATACATTATCATGTTTAGATTTATTTTAAGTTTAACCTTAACTCTGAATTTTCTGGGTTCATAATGCTTTCTATGGGATAGTTCCAACATTCCTGTAATGTTTTTTCCTAATAAACTACGGATATTTATTCTCAGTTTAACTCCAGGCTCATATTTTTTTTCCTCTGGAAATTCAGACAATTTCTGGATTTTATTAAATAAATCAGTAATTCTTTCCATTTGTCTGAAAAGTTACATAGTGGAACAGTATGGATTATAATATCCTGATAATATCCTCTAGTACTGGTAGTGATGTTGTTCTGGCCTATTAGGGAGGAGGCAGATGTTTCCTTTCAGTGAAGAATTAAACGTATTCTTGTTTTTTATTTTCTCACAAAGGTTTGTCTCTGTAAGGTGTTGGAGTAAATGGGAAATGCAGGAGTTCAGCACCATGCAGGACTGGGCCTTGATAATCCAAAGGTCTACTGTTGACAGCATTTTGTGTCTCCTTACAGGAGAGAGGAGTACCTATGCTGAGGTGAAAGTACATTGGAAATCTGACAGCACATCAGAGGCTACCCGTTCAGGTATTACAGTATCTTGGGAAATATGAAAATCCATCTTCTTTTGTGTTTTATCATGTTTGTACTCCATTAAAATAATCATATTGCATGTAGTCTAGGATTCATTTAATAGCTGCAGTACTGTGTCCAATTCTGGGCACCACATTTTAAGAAAGATGTGGACAAATTGGAGAGAGAGTCCAGAGGAGAGCAACAAAAATGATAAAAGGTTTAGAAAACCTGAACCATTAGGAAAGGTTCAAACTAAACTAGACATGTTTAGTTTTGAGACAAGAAGACTGAAGGAGGACTTGAAAACAGTCTTCACATATGCTTTTATAAAGAGGATGGGGATCAATTATTCTCCAGGTCCACTGAAGGTAGGACGAGCAGTAATGGGTTTAATCTGCAGTAAGGGAGATATAGGTTAGATATTAGGAAAACCTTGTAACTATGAGGGTTGTGGAAAGATTTTGATTGTTTTCTGTGGTAAATGTCTTCTACACAAAGGGAGGAAAATAGTTGTAACTGTTTTTTTTAACCAGGGTTATTTATTAGATTGGCATTCAAAATTCCTTGGGGAAGGGATATTGAACACTTTTTATTTGCCAGTTGCAGTATCTGAAACTAATTGTAAAAACAATGAATCAGACACAGGGACTGCTGTGCTCCTGCAAGGAAACACAGTGGCTATATTGTGTTTCTCAATGGCTTACATATAGTGACAGCTATTAGCGGTTTTGGTGCCCAATCCTGTGAGGTTCTGAGCACCTCAAACTCCCATTGACTCCAATCAGAACTTGTAGGATCGAGTCTTTATTGAGGGAACCTTACATCAAAACTAGGGCTGGTCAAAAATTCTCTTCTGTGTTTATGACAAACTGAAATATTTTGAAGGAAGTGTCTAGGTTTTTTTGATAATTTTTTTTGGGGGGTGGGGGCAGGTTGGCTCTTCTCAGCCCAAATTTTCAGTTTTCAGGTTTTTGAGGTTTTGATGAACATTTAAAAAAAATCAAATTAAGGTTAAGTAAAAAAAATGTTTTCATATAGCTTTTCCATCGGGGGAGGGGGGGGAAAATCCTCATTTTCTGGCCAGCTCCAATCAAAACCTTTTTGTCTTTTCCTGATTTATGTCCAACCCTATTTGTCCATAAGTGTGTCAGGTGTAACAGAGTATTTATGTAAATAGTTACCTTCATTTCATTACCTTCACCCTCACTTTATTTTATGGAATTGGTAATAAACCTAAATGTGGCTGGAAGACTAGAAGACGCTAGGTATAAAGCAAAAAAAAAAAAAGAGAGGTCACATGAAGACCCAATAGACTGAAGGTAAAATTTTCAAAAGCATCTAAGGTTATGTCTACACTACGAAATTAGATTGATTTTATAGAAGTTGATTTTTAGAAATCGATTTTATACAGTCTATTGCGTATATCCCCACTAAGCACATTAAATTGGTGACTAGCATTGACTTATGGAGCAAAGTTAAACTCCCAATGCCTGATGGGGCAAAAACATTGTCGCAGGTGGTTTTGGGTACATGTCGTCAGTTGCTCCTCCCTCCATGAAAGTAATGGCAGACAATCATTTCGTGCCTTTTTTCCTGGGTTACCCATGCAGATGCCATACACAGCAAGCATGGAGCCCGCTCAACTCACTGTCACTGCTGCTGTTGTGGGCAAGTCGACTGTGGGGCCTGCTGTGATCCAAGTAGCCAATGCAATCACTGATGTTCTGTTATCAAGGGTAGTGACTCTGGGAAATGTGCAGACCTTTTTAGATTTTAGGTGCATCATATTCCTGTCCTTTGTCACTGGTGAAGAAGTCTTGCAGCCATACATTCCAGTCCAGTTGGTACTGTAACACCCCATAGCACTTCTTTGGGCGGGAGGGATAGCTCAGTGGTTTGAGCATTGGCCTGCTAAACCCAGGGTTGTGAGTTCAATCCTTGAGGGGGCCATTTGGGGATTGGTCCTGCTTTGAACAGGGGGTTGGACTAGATGATCTCTTGAGGTCCCTTCCAACCCTAATAATCTATGATTCTGTAACCCTTCTGCCCCTCTGAGTTGGCAGCAACAAGGGCCAGGTTCAGTATCCAGGCGTTCCGTTTCAATAACACAATGCAAAGCCAGCTTGAGCCCCCACCCAGTGACCTACCACCCCCCCCAGGCACCTCTAGGAGGCAATACTTTCCCACTCGCAAGCACGAAGTCTGAGTGTAGCAAAATCCTTTTAATAAAGGAGGGAAACAATGTGGCATCACGTTGGAGAGACACCACAAACAGGACTATACACAAACCATAAGCAAAAACCCACCTCCAAGTACATTTGGCACTGTCCTTAGGGTCTTAAGTCCAATCACCCCAAAGTCCAACAACCCAAAAGTCTCAGTCTCCGGTCAGTGCCACCCCAGAGTTCAAAAGTTTATCTGCAGAGTTTTAACCCCCCCCAGCCTGGGTGGAAATGGGGGGGGGTCGCACACACAGGGTGCTAGGGACACCTTACGTGGGCCAGGGCCGATGCCCCGCTTCTCCGTGGAGTTCTGCTGCAGCCTTCACCACGACTGGCTCCACTCCACCAGCTGTGCCGCTCCTCCAGCAGACCCGTGAACCATGTCAGCCGTCCCCCACAAACCGCTCCACACTGCTCACTGTTCCATGGGCTGCTCCAACGTGCTGCAGACTGCTCCGCTCTGCCAGCTGCTTGGTGATAGATCTTCAGGCTCTCCCACTACTTAACACAGCACTCAGTGATCCCAGCTTAGTAAGCTTAGCTCTTTTAGTGATTTCAGCTCTTAGTGATTTCAACTTGTAGTAGGAGAGCCCCACTGCCACATGGCCCAACGTGAATTCAGGTCAGCAACCTCTAGATGGACTCCTAAAGGATTCAAAATTAGCTCTGCTCTTTAACAGTGGAGAGAGGAGGAAGTGCAATTGGTGTTCCAGGCCCTCAAAAGGGGCCCATACCTTCAGGTACACACACCAGTCCCCAGCCTCTCTCCCTTCACTGGGTTTTGGAACCCCTGTCCCTTGTCTAGCAAGTACTATTTAATGTAGGTTGAGTCATTTCTGTCATAAAGCAGTCTCATAGTTCCTCATTCACATAATTAAGGTAACAGCCCCTTTTTTTCCTTCCTGCCCCAATAACAAAGAAATTGGGGATTCCACAGTGTGAAAATAACCATCCCATGCTGCTGTGTGTTATGCTAAGTGGAGTGGGTTTACCAATGCAAATGCACATTCCTAAAATTCCTTTGCCCACTCCTCATAATGTACCACCAGATGTCAGGGTAGATTTCATTCTGACTCTGCTTACAATTCTAACAGCTCCAGGGCTCTTGCTCTTTTGCCTTGGCTGAGGTACTTTGTCCTACCAGGACCTCCAAGCATTTGACACAGAAGCACCTGCAGCAGATGGCATTGCTACACAGCAGCAGCTCCTTGCCTTCTCAGCAGACAGTGCAGTAGGACTGCTAACCATCCTCATTGGATATGTAGCTTGGCCAGGGGTTCTGGGAACATCTTCCCTTCCTGGCTCCTAGCAACCTGCAGGGCATGGTGTGTGGCTCCACCACTTCCCCTGCAACTCTGCTCTCCTGCTCCCCAGCGATGAGCTCAGGTCCTCTTGGGTGCTGCTGGCAGATGTGGTACTGCTGCTCATGGAGATTCAGTCCTGCCCGGAATAGACTGGAGGACAAGTGCTAGTAGTAATAATAGGGCTCAGATTTTCCTAGATGCGATAGCTGATGGATTCCTTCACCAAGTAGTTGCTGAGCCAACAAGAGGGGATGCCATTTTAGATTTGGTTTTGGTGAGTAGTGAGGACCTCATAGAAGAAATGGTTGTAGGGGACAACCTTGGTTCGAGCGATCATGAGCTAATTCAGTTTAAACTAAATGGAAGGATAAACAAAAATAGATCTGGGACTAGGGTTTTTTATTTCAAAAGGGCTAACTTTAAAGAATTAAGGAAATTAGTTAGGGAAGTGGATTGGACTGAAGAACTTGTGGATCTAAAGGTGGATGAAGCCTGGAATTACTTCAAGTCAAAGTTGCAGAAACTATCAGAAGTCTGCATCCCAAGAAAGGGGAAAAAAATCATAGGCAGGAGTTGTAGACCAAGCTGGATTAGCAAGCATCTCAGAGAGGTGATTAAGAAAAAGTAGAAAGCCTACAAGGAATGGAAGATGGGAGTGATCAGCAAGGAAAGCTACCTTATTGAGGTCAGAACATGTAGGGATAAAGTTAGAAAGGCCAAAAGCCATGTAGAGTTGGACCTTGCAAAGGCAATTAAAACCAATAGTAAAAGGTTCTATAGCCATATAAATAAGAAGAAAACAAAGAAAGAAGAAGTGGGACCGCTAAACACTGAGGATGGAGTGGAGGTTAAGGATAATCTAGGCATGGCCCAATATCTAAACAAATACTTTGCCTCAGTCTTTAATGAGTCTAATGAGGAGCTTAGGGATAATGGAAGGATGACAAATAGGAATGAGGATATGGAGGTAGATATTACCACATCCGAGGTAGAAGCCAAACTCGAACAGCTTAATGGGATGAAATCAGGGGGCTCAGATAATCTTCATCCAAGAATATTAAAGGAATTGGCACATGAAATTGCAAGCTCATTAGCAAGAATTTTTAATGAATCTGTAAACTCAGGGGTTGTACTGTATGACTGGAGAATTGCTAACATGGTTCTATCTTTAAGAAAGGGGGGAAAAGTGATCTGGGCAACTACATGCCTGTTATAGAATCACAGATTATTAGGGTTGGAAGGGACCTCAGGAGGTCATCTGGTCCAACCCCCTGCTCAAAGCAGGACCAATCCCCAAATCCCTCCCTCAAGGATTGAACTCACAACCTTGGGTTTAACAGGCCAATGCTCAAACCACTGAACTATCCCTCCTCCTGAGTTTGACATCTGTAGTATGCAAGGTCTTGGGAAAAAAATTTGAAGGAAAAAGTAGTCAAGAACATTGAGGTCAATGGTAATTGGGACAAAATAGAACATGGTTTTGAAAAAGGTAGATCATGCCAAACCAACCTGATCTCCTTCTTTGAGAAGGTAACAGATTTTTTAGACAAAGGAAATGCAGTGGATCTAATTTACCTCTATTTCAGTAAGGCATTTGATACAGTTCCACATGGGGAATTATTAGTTAAATTGGAAAAGATGGGGATCAATATGAAAATTGAAAGGCTGATAAGGAACTGGTTAAAGGGGAGACTACAACGGGTCGTACTGAAAGGTGAATTGTCAGGCTGGAGGGAAGTTACTAGTGGAGTTCCTCAGGGATCGATTTTGGGACCAATCTTATTTAATCTTTTTATTGCTGACCTTGGCACAAAATGTGGGAATGTGCTAATAAAGTTTGCGGATGACACAAAGCTGGGAGGTATTGCCAATACAGAGAAGGACCATGATATCATACAGGAAGATCTGGATGACCTTGTAAACTGGAGTAATAGTAATAGGATGAAATTTAATAGTGAAAAGTGCAAGGTCATGCATTTAGGGATTAATAACAAGAACTATTGTTATAAGAAGGGGAGGCATCAGTTGGAAGTAACAGAGGAGAAGGACCTCGGAGTATTGGTTGATCACAGGATGACTATGAGCCGCCAATGTATTATGGCCATGAAAAAAGCTAATGCGGTCTTGGAATGCATCAGGCGAGGTATTTCCAGCAAAGATAAGGAGGTGTTAGTACCGTTATACAAGGCACTGGTGAGACCTCATCTGGAATACTGTGTGCAGTTCTGATCTCCAATGTTTAAGAAGGATGAATTCAAACTGGAACAGGTTCAGAGACGGGCTACTAGGATGATCTGAGGAATGGAAAACCTGTCTTATGAAAGGAGACTGAAAGAACTTGGTTTGTTTAGCCTAACCAAAAGAAGGTTGAGGGGGGATATGATTGCTCTCTATAAATATATCAGAGGAATAAATACCAGGGAGGGAGAGGAATTATTTCAGCTCAGTACCAATGTGGACACAAGAACAAATGGATATAAACTGGCTATCAGGAAGTTTAGACTTGAAATTAGATGAAGGTTTCTAACCATCAGAGGAGTGAAGTTCTGGAACAGCCTTCCAAGGGGAGTAGTGGGGACAAAAGACATATCTGGCTTCAAGACTAAGCTTGATAAGTTTATGCAGGGGATGGTATAGTGGGATAGCCTAATTTTGGCAATTAATTCGTCTTTGACTACTAGTGGTAAATATGCCCACTGGTCTGTGATGGGATGTTAGATACGATGGGATCTGAGTTACTACAGAGAATTCTTTCCTGAGTGTCTGGCTGGTGAGTCTTGTCCACATGCTCAGGGTTTAGCTGATCGCCATATTTAGGGTCGCGAAGAAATTTTCCTCCAGAGCAGATTGGCAGAAGCCCTGGGGGTTTTTCACCTTCCTCTGCAGCGTGGGGTACGGGTCACTTGCTGGAAGATTTTCTGCACCTTGAAGTCTTTAAACCATGATTTGAGGACTTCAATTGCTCAGACACAGGTTTGATACAGGGTGAGATTCTGTGGCCTGCATTGTGCAGGAGGTCAGACTAGCTGATCATAATAGTCCCTTCTGACCTTAAAGTCTATGATTCCGTGATTCTATGATTCTATCATGTGAGCTGAAGATTTCTTCCTCAGGCTGCTCTCCCAGCTGGCAGCACTGTGTGGTCGCACCTACTCCAGCCTACCCCTTGCTTCCATGGCTCATGAAGCCTGGACAGTAGTAAGGAGCAGTTCAACTATAGGCCGAGCAAGTGCAGAATGGTGGTAGAATGTGCCTTTTGATGTTTAAAAGCTTGCTGGCGCTGTTGGTCAGACCTCACTGCAACCAAAATTCCCATCCTGCTTGCTGTGTGCTGCATAATATCTGTGAGAGTAAGGAGGAGACATTTATGGTGGGGTGGGAGGTTGAGGCAAATAGACAGGCATCCAGTTTTGAGCAACCAGACACCAGAGTGATTAGAAGAGCACAGCAAGGCGCACTGCGCATCAGAGAGCCTTTGAAAACCAGCTTCATGACTGGTCAGGCTTCGATGTGACATTTGTGTGTGTTTCTCCTTAATGCAAACCCACCCCCTTTGTTGATTTTAATTCCCTGTAATCCAACCACCCTCTCCCTTTGAAATAATGTAACTATTGTTTTGAAAACATGCATTTTTTCTTTATTAATTAAAAAAAAAGAGATAATGGTAGCCCGAGTGGGATGGAGGAGGAGGGAAGGACAAGGCCACATTGCTTATTGTAGCCACAATAAAAATCTAACTGTTTGAATTACAGCTTTCTGTTGCTTGGGCCATCCTCTGGAGTGGAGTGGCTGGGTGCCCGGAGCCTTCCCCTTCCCCCCCCCCCCCCGCATTCTTGGGAGTCTGGGTGAGGAGGCTATGGAATATGGGGAGGAGGGTAGGCGGTTATACAGTGGATGCAGCGGGGGTCTGTACTCTCGTTGGCTTTCCTGCAGCTCCAACAGGCGCTTCATCATGTCCGTTTGCTCCCCCATTAGCCTAAGCATCGTGTCCTGCCTCTGCTCTTCGTGCTTACTTAATTCTTTCCTGGCCTCTGCCACTGAATGCTTCCATGCATTAAGCTGTGCCCTATCAGTGTGGGAGGACTGCATGAGCTCGGAAAACATGTCATCGTGAGTTTTTTTCGCCTTCTAATCTGCGATAACCTCAGGGACGGAGATGATGGGGGAGCATAGAAACATTCTACTGTCTACGATTCTGGGGGGACTGCATGGTCACCTGTGCTGCTGAGTGCTGCTGAGTTCGCCATGCTGACCAAACAGGAAATGAAATTTAAAAGTTCCAGGGGCTTTTCCTGTGTATCTGGCTAGTGCATTGGACTTCAAAGTGCTGTCCAGAGTGGTCACAATGGAGCACTCTGGGATAGGTCCTGGAGGCCAATACCATCGATTTGCGTCTGCACTACCCCAAATTCAACTCAGCAAGGTCAATTTTAGCGCTACTCCCCTTGTCGGGGGGAGTACAGAAGTCAATTTTAAGAGCCCTTTAGGTCGACGGAACACAGTCATTTTTAAATCGACCTAACATAGCTAAATTCGACCCAACCCTGTAGTGTAGACCAGGCTAAGTGATTTAGGCCATATTTTCAAAGGTATTTAGATAACTAAAGATGCAGATAGATGCCTAACCTGCTTAGAAGCCTAACTCTCATTTGGTTTAAATGGGAGTCAGCTGTCTGATAGTAAGGTTCCCAATAATAAAGTTAAGCATGTGTGTATTTGCAGGATTGGAGTATAGAAATGTAATTGTAGAATACAGAAAACTTACCAGTTTTGTAGCTACATCCATCACAACTATCACCACATTCTCTTTATGTATCTGTACACAGATATATTTACATATATTCACATTACTGTTGAAAAAGTTGTATGTAGTTTATCATAAATATAACAACATACAATAACATACATCTTTTCAGAAAGTGCAAATTAGAAAAGGCTAAAGAAACTTCACTCTATGACCAAACAGTAAATAAAAAACTCTAAGAAAAAAACATTTTGACTGGAATTTTCAAGAGTGCTCAGCACTGGCTTAACCCTATTTGCACTGAACTCAATGACTTCAGTTGAAGCAGTTAGGACAACAATGAACGTATTTTAAAATCCCACCATTACAGTTGTAGATTGTTTTTGTTATTTAGGGGAAAATAGAAAGTAAGCATAGCTAGTCTAACAATTTAAAAATGCAAAGAATTTTACAAATAAATTATATTTCATTGGGGGTTATAGGTTTTTAAATATAATTGATATTTTTATCAAAATCCTTCATTTTGGGGATTTTCTAAATGCTTTTAAAATATCTTGGTCAGCTTACTCACACGGTGAGATTTTAAAAACTTTCAAAATTTAGAAACATTTTAGAAAATTTCCTATTGTGGAAATGATAAATGATAAACAAAAAAGGGTAATAAAATTTGATTACATTTTTAGTAAATTCTAATAAATTTTTAAAAAGTTATTTTGAGGGGAAATTATCTTAAAATATATTATGTTTTTTTCCATTTTTGAAACCAGCTCTGAAAGTAAACACAGTTTTAAAAAGTGAATATGATTGTAGTGAAGATGTTCATTTTAAATCTTACTTATCTATGTTAAATGAAAACCGAGGAAGAAGAAGAAGAAGAGTAATAAAGATGAGATTGAGACACTGAAAGAAAAGTTATTATAGAGTAACTAGAGGGTTAAGCCAGAAAGCAAATTAATCCCTTGTGATACTCCACTGAAATCAGAGGAAGTGTACCAGGGATGAATCTGAGCTATTTATTCACCCTATAAATACTCTGTTTGTGCCTTTTAATTTTCAGCATTACTGATAATATAAAGCATGTTCTAAATAACACCAGTAAACACTTCATGAATGAACGGAAAACAACAGGAGCCTTTAAGATATTTTTAGAGGCAATGCTAACCACAGAAAAATGCTAAACGAGCACACAGGATGTTTTTCCATTAATCTGCATTTCTTACCACAAATAAAAGACAGACCAAATGTCTCAGTATGTGTTTCTTGGTAAAGCGTGGTGGACAATCTGAAGACAGAGTGGGTCAGAATCTGATCTCAATTACAACGGTGTAAATATAGAAAAACTTGGTTGACTTCAGTGAAGTTCCTCCTAATTTTACACCAATGTAACTGGGATTAGCCTCTGGCCTAACAAATCTTGTTTGTGACTCTGGTGTGTTGACATATTACTAGGGCTGTGTCCTCCTTAGCCCTGCTAAGTGTTTATTGCCTTTTCCATTGTAAACACCTAGCTGTTTCAGGTTTTTAACGTTTTGTTCTAATACCCTCCAGGCTGAAATGCCTCATAAAGGATCTCAACCACTTCCCTCTCCTTATTTAAATACCTTTAAAAAACCACAGGAGGCAGCAGCCTAGCTCCAGCAACAGACAGGGAATTTCACTAAGAAAACAATGTAAGTGTAGAGGAATGGAGATGGGAAGAAGAAATGAATGGATGTTAAGACAAACATTATGAGTGGGAGCAGAAATGATGGAGGTGGGGATTAATGGATTAAACTTTTTTCCCCTACATCATAAATGTAAATACAATAGATGGTCTATCCAGAAGAATAGATTAGAGAAACTGCCTTTTACCTCTGAAAGCTTGTGTTAAAATCCCGATTACTTCAAAACTTAAGAGGAGTTTGGTGGTCCTCTTGTAAATCTTGGTACGGTCCCCCCAGAATAGCATAGGTTGGCATGAATGGCAGGTTTCTCCTCAAGGGAGACTACAGCACAGGAATAGCAGGGGGCTGCAGGGCAGGACTGAGGGGCATTGGCAGAGCTATGCATAAGCACTAAGGAATGGCAATAAGCAGCTCTTTGTCTTCTTTGTATCAAACCATTTCCTTGTCCTCCCCTTTGCTTCTCTCCCATTGTGTTGGAGATTCACTCTCAAGCCCCACCTGCTTTCCATCTCTTCATAAGGCTCAGGTTATTTACCACTTCTATAAAGTAGAACCACAAGCATTCAACGTTATGGGTCAGGCCTCCAAAATCTAGAGATTGGCTTAACAATTTGGAGACCTTAAAGATAGTACATTTGGGGTTCTTTTTATTTGCTGTCTGGGTTTTCAGCCTTTGAAGTTCACATGTTCAGGCTAGAAATTAGAGCTGGTCAGACTATGGGTATGAGTTTTCTCCAGTGATGGAAAAGGTATTTCTCTGGGAGGCAAAACAGGCAACACAGTGCTAAACATCAGCAGCTTCATTCCATTGCAAACCACCTCTTCCTTTTCTTATGGGCAGGTCCCACCTCTCAGTGCTCAGGCTGGTTGTATATTATTGCAGTCCTTGGGATTATTACACTGATTCTGCTAGTTACTGTGATCCTCTTAGCTCTGCGCTGTGTAAACGTGTAATGGTAAGTGCTGCAGACCAATTGACACAGAGTAAGTCACTTTTATCCAATAATTTGTTTTAATGAAAATATGCTCAGGCATCAGACCAGGATGTGGAAGGACCCCCTTCAGCTACATCCCCATTACAATTCTCTTGTCCAGCCACTTCACAGCTGCACTCAGATAATATCTAGCTCCCCCTGCTGGTTTTGTGTATAATGGGCCATTTTATACTTTACTAAGCAAATTCTGACACAATCCACGTTTTGGTGGAATTACCAATCAGGCTAACTACGAGGATTCTGCTCCTTTTATTTGAGGCCACATTTTAGAAGTGGTAACTTAATTTTAGATTTTTCAAGTTGGATGTGAGATAACCCCACAAATACACCATATACCTTAACCATCATACTGTTAGTGTAGCCTGTAGTTGCTTCCATAACTGCTGAGTCAAGGCCAGGACTAAGGGAGACCCTGTGTGCTGCCACCCCAGCACAAGGTGTGTTAGTCTTGGACCTAGTGTACCCCAAAGAAGAATAGACTCTGCCAGGAGCTTCAAATAAAAAATCCTCATAGTAATGACAGCAGGGCCACACTGGATTGCAGGGTGCAATTTCAGAAAAGTACTGCAGCTGTCAATATCAGGCATATGGGGACATTTAGCCAGTTGTGGAGATAGGAAAAAAGTCTTGTGGGGATCAGTGTCTGTCCAGACAGAGGGCACATCATGCTGGGGATGGGAGTGACATTGGAACACTGGGCTTTTGCAAAGAATGGAGCATAGAAAGCAGCCCTACTACTGACAGGAGCTGAATAATTTCCCACAGACCTGCAGAATGTGTTTATTCTCTCTCATGACTGTTCTCCCAGGAAATTGTTAGAGTGAAGACAAAACAGCAGCTTCTGTGGCAGTTGTGGTGTGGGTATCATGGGAATGGGGAAAGGTGGAGGAACCTGGTACAAGCAATAGGCCTAAAGAGGGCATGTTGTGGCAATGGCTCCCCCTTCATATTCACGATCACCAGTTCTTGGTGCTTAAATTTATGACAAAGGCCAAAATGACACAACTCCTCTCCTACTGCCCAAGAGAGGGTACTCTAGTCTGGTTATGCATTCAAAAGAAAAGTCTGTAATTAATACCTTTTGTCTCAATCTTTTCCAGATAACTCAACTCAGCAAGTCTCTCTTCAATGAAAGATCATCAAATGCTGGTTGAAAGTGCTCATAAATTGCTCTTTCTTTTAAATGACTTTGATAAAAGATAGGCTTTCAGTTTGATCACTGTGACACTCTGTACCTCGGGGGAACACCTTGCACCCCCATGTTCATCCTTATAATATGATTGTGTGGTATCCAATGCAACGTTTGTCATGTTGGGTGTCTTTGGAAGGCTCATGATGCACTGAGTATTGTTGTTATAGTAATATTATAGGTTGTAATTTCATGTATATAGTTGTGAGGCTGAAAATATGTCCCCATGGCTTAAAACAAGCCCAGGCAAAACTCTCCAAGAGCAGAGAGGCAGTTCACACCTCGTCAGGGCATGTATGGGACAAACCCAGCCCAGCCTCACAGGAACAAAGTACACCGGCCTAGGCAGCAACAAAAGATCTGTTGGACTCTCGAGTGAGTCACCCCCCTTTCCTTGGTCAGTTTGGGACTACATTGAGGTAATGCTCAGCTGACTCTGAAGGGGTGGGGCACAAAGCCAAGAGGGAAGAAAGAACATAATAAAAAGGAGAGACATTTGCAATGCGCTCTCTCTTCTAACTCCAACTACAGAAACCACCACCAAGCGACTGAAGCACTGATCAAAGGAGAGAGCCTTGATGAAGGGCAACCAGCCAGCCTGTGGTGAGAAGCATCTAAGTTTGTAAGGGCATTGAAAGTGTTAAGATCAGCTCAGAATGTGTTTTGCTTTTATTTAATTTGACCAACTCTGACTTCTTGTGTTTTGACTTATAATCACTTAAAATCTATCTTTTGTAGTGAATAAATTCGTTTGTTTATTCTACCTGAAACAGAGCATTTGGTTTGAAGTGTGTCAGAGATTCTGTCACGGAGTTGGGGGAGACAAAGGCCTGCACCCCTGGCTTCCTGTGATTCACGATGACTCTCAGCCAGCCAGTAAAACAGAAGGTTTATTTAGACGACGGGAACACAGTCCAAGACAGGTCTTGCAGGTACAGACAACAGGACCCCCTCAGTTAGGTCCATCTTGTGGGGGGGAGATGGGGGCAGGGAGGCCAGAGCCCTGTCTGGGCTCCTCTCCCTCTTCCCAGCCAGCTCTAAACTGAAAACTCTCTCACCTTTGTCTCTTTCCCGGGTCAGGAGGTCACCTGATCTCTTTGTCCCCTTCACAGAGGAGGGGTCCAGGCCATCAGTTGCCAGGAGACAGGGTGTTGGCCATTCTCACTGCCTCCCTATGGCTCTGCAACAATCACACACCCCTAGACACTCGAGAAATGCATAGGGGAAACTGAGGCACCCACACAGCACTCTGAGAAAACAGTAAGAATATTCCCACTTCGTCACATCCTCCCCTTGGGATAACAAGCCTGGTGCATATCAATTTCTTTGTTAAATTGACAAATTCATATAAGCTTGCAGTGTCCAGAGGGCATAACTGGACACTGCAAGATGGAGGTTCCCAGGGTTGTGTCTGGGACTGGAGATATTGGCTAGTGTCCCCTTTGGTTTGCACAATCCAAGCAGTGGCTGGCCAAAAATGCTCACCCAAGTAGCTGGGAGCAGCTTACATGCTAGAGGCTGTGCGTGAATAGCCCAGGAGTGTGGGGTCTCACAGCAGAGCAGGGTAAGGCTGGCTCCCAGATTCGAGGATTGGAGTGACCTAGCAGATCAACGGTCCAGATAACACCAGGGGAACATCACAATCACACTGCAGTTGCGTCTCATCCATGTAGTTTCTTTGAAAACTGAACCATTTGAATTTATTGCTTATTTCCATAATGCCAGCAATTATCAAATGATAAGATGCAAAATTCAAACCTGGAGTTAGAGCTTGTCTACACAGAGAACTGGCTTGACATAGTGCGGAAAGGCATCTCCTCCCTCTCACATGGCTTAGTGCTTCCCCTTCTGGCAGTGGTGGGATTTGGGGTAAATCAGCCTCACACTGGACAGTGTTTGTCTTCCCACTTTGTTTATTTAGTACTATTTTCAAGGTAGGCCTCCGGGCAGGCCCAAGGAGTGCTCCTTCACTAAACGAAAGAAACAAATTCACTAACACAAAATAAAGGGGGATACCTATTCATGCCCCCTGTCTGTGGGGTATTGTCCTGTTACTGGCCCTGCAGTGCCAGTCCTTCCCCTAAACAGGCAGTGAGTTTGGTTGTTTCCCCTGTAGGGAGGAGATCAGCCTCTCACCCAGTCTGGAGAAGCCTCTCTTGCTCTGCTGCCACTAGCTCGGCAGCAGCTTCTCTCTTCTCCTCCTCCTCCCTCACCAGAGGAGGGATTTTTAAATGTCTCAGACATCCCCTAACTGGACTCACATGTCTCTAGTTGACCCTTCTCAGCTTATACGGAAAAGGGCCTTTATTATTCCAAGGCTATACCACCTTCCACCACTCTCTGACAGCTATCCAGCCTGATTTTGTCACAAAAGCTATTGTGGAATAAGCTACTCCAGTTGCCACAATTATAGATGAAAGCCAGCTGCCAACTTCTGATCTGGTCCTGAATTTCTAACCCCTCTCCAAACTTTGGAAAGGGTTAGGGTGGGGTGGGGACTTATTCAGGTTCATCTCATTGTTTAGGCTACCCGTAGTTCAACCTGAATTGTTCCTTACTACTTGTCCAGGTAAGTATCTCATCCTGGTCCATCTATCTTACTGCAACGCTTTACTTTGTGTTAATCGTCCAACTTCTGCAGCTTCAGTGAAATCACTATCCTCAGCATGAACTGAGCTCATCAGGCTCAGATTCTGATGTATTTAATTTTACTTAGTGTTTGTTCTTAAATTACATCCTAATTAAATTACAAGAAAGCTTGTCTCGCTTACAAACAGAAGTTGGTCCAATAAAAGATTTCCTATGTTCTACCAGTTCTGAAGTGTGGAGCTTCCACCTTCTCTGTGTAGGCTAAAATTTACAGGCCCCACTCCTATAGTGCAAGTCCGGCAAGAAAAGCACATGCAGGATTGGGCCCCTGTATTTGGGCATTTAGCTCTATTTGCATTTATGTTATTGTTTTCAATGTACTGTATTGATTTCTGATGAGCCTATTGTAAAAAATAAAGAGTTTTATTAAAAAACAGCTTGAGCTTGTCATGCTGGTAGCTGCCCTTAAGGGAAATGGAAGTGAGATTGGAAAAAAATAGTACTGATAAGGCAAAGATATTAATTTTTTGTACTGAGCATAGCATGCTTACTACTTCATTTTGCACACCGCAGATACATGCACTGGGCCAAAATCATGCCTAGTATAACCTGACACAGCAACAGAAGAGAGAAACATTTTTTTTTAATTAGGGAAATGTAGTTGTACAACCATAAGAATTGGCAGGAGGCCTCGTAGACAGCTAAAGAACCTGAAATGACTACTGGCAATATATATAATAAATTGACTAGATTTCAAATTGAGGTTGTCTCTTTAGTAATACCTGTCTTTAACCTATGGACCTCAAATAACCTTACACTAACAAATTATATCTCCAATCTGAATTAATTAGTCCCTTCATTAAAAGTAAGAGAAGGCCATGAATCTATTGATTCTAAAACTATATGGGGTTTTAGGTCATTTGTCCAATAAAACAGCAGAAACCAGAAGTAAAAATCAGTAGGAGAACTATGTACTGGGAAATCTCATTGTTAGCTCCTGCAATACCAGCCACATAAACTCCTAGCCCTTACAGTAAGTCACCAGTTCAGAAATGGGCAGCTCCAGAGTAAATTGCATATATGCAAATATGGAGATGAGAAACAATTTTCAAACCAATTAGAAATCATCGCTGACTGTAAGCCAGACAGACATGTAAGCAGATAACCAGGTGTCAGGTTGCTGCAGAAGGATCTTCAGTGGAGAGGTCAATCTTCCGAAAGGTAACTATGAATGATGCTGCAGAGAGCTGTGTGTGTGTGTGTGTGTAGCTCACTAAAACTGAAGGGGGGATAATCTTTTGACTAAAAAAGAGAATTGTGAATTAAAAAGATTTAAGGTGTCATCTTGGTTGGTTACTGCAAAACTGGCATACAGAGCTCCCATATCCTGTCTGCTGCCATGTGGCTTTGGCACACAGCCCATTACAATGTTTTAGACCTCTTCAGTTGAGAAGTTTAATCTCTCTCTCATTCTCAGCAGAGGAAAGATATTACTGTATGTGTGGGACTGTTAGCTGAGTTTGTGGTTTTCAGTTGTCAGTGTTTGGTTTCTACTTAGTGTTTCTTAGGTTCTGTCCAGAAATATCTGGATGTTGATGGTTGCTGGCAGACAAAAATCAATGGATGACAGATGGGCAGGTGTTTAGCGGGTTCTTTTGATTACCTGCTCAGCTCTGGTTTCATTTTGGATGTTGTGGCAAGATCAGCTGATCAGGTCTTTAATTCATCAGTCTGGTGATTCTCAGGTACAGCTTGCTTCACGGACCATGGCTTCTTAGGCTCCACATCAGGATAATGGAATCTCTGGCCCTTCAGCAGTTGGCAAACAAAATCTCTCTCTCTTACCCATACATGCACGCACGCACACATACACACAAACATATAAAGCCTTTGACTCAGGACATTTTCCTCTCTGATGAGATATATGGCAATCTCTTTTTCTGAAGTGTTAAAGCTAGGCTGTCCAGGCTTTCTTAATTATAAAACTTTAGAGAAGACTTGGAAGTCACCTTTCTGAAGAAGATTGAATAATAAGGGTTGAAATGCCAAGGAGGGGAGGAACTGTGTAAGTGATCAATGAGGGTATAAATAGAAGAAAATAGGAAAAAAACTTAGTGAAGGAAAAATAGGTTGCCTATTTGAGAAACATTTGAGAAGAGGAAATGGCCATATGGTTAAATCACAGACCTCGGCATCAGGAAACCTGGGCTCTGTTCTTGGCTTTGCCATAGACTTCCTAGTTGAATGTGGCAAGTCACTTCACCTCTGTTGTTTGTCTCGGTTTTCCCATCTGTAAAATGCAAATAATAATGCTCAACTGGGTGTTAAGATTAATTCATGAATGTTTGTAAAATCTGCAGAACTTTGGATGGAAGATGCTTTAGAAATTCAAAGTATTGAGTCAAATCTGTTGAGACTGTGGAATTGTCTCCAAAGAGGAGAGAGAGTCTCTAAAAAAACGTTGTATATTAGAAATCAAAATAAATAGTTATTAAAATTAATTAGGCTGGTCAAAGCTGGTGTTACAGCATTCTAGTAACTTCTCTCTCTTTTGCTTCTCACACGTTTCCTTTTATCTGGAATCCTCTGACTGCTTAGATTGTCCTTGCTTTTTCCTTGGTCTCAGTTCAGTGGCTATGATTCCTGATGGTTCTGTCTCAGGGTTTCTCTCTGCCCTTTTACCCACTCCCTTAGCCTTTCCTGATAAGTGCTGCCTCCCTTGACATATTATCCACATAGTATTAGCTCTGTGAGGGTTGAACAAGATAATTAAAAGAATGCAAGCATGATGGAGTGACCTTGTTCAGCAGACACAGCCTAAAACAGACATTTTAGTGACTTGAGAAAGGTAACTAGTAAAGTGTTAGACAAGTATCTGAAATCTCTTAATATGGAAAATTTTAAACCCTTTTTTGGGGGAATTGGGTGCATTGTTCCTACAGGCTGCTTTACAGACAGTTTATCAGGGAACGGGGTAAAGTTGTCTAATATAGGTCAGGGTTAATTCTGCAGAGATGGGAGTTTGTGACATTTCACACCTTGTCCTATGAGAATGAATTCTGTCAATTAGCAGAAAACTCAGTATTCAAGATCCCTAGCAATCTTCAGCATTTCCTGGGAAGGCAATTCCTGGGATAAAGTGTAACAAAGTCTGTTTATTGGGAAAGAAACAGAGCAGTGTTCCTGATAATATGCCTGGAACCAGATCACAGAAGTTAGATGTGGGAAATGCCTATTACTATCTTGATTGCAGGGGACTGGACTAGATGACCTATTGAGGTCCCTTCCAGTCCTACACTTCTATGATTCTATGATATTTGGATGTCTGGAAATCTCTACTTCATTCCTTTTGACATTATAACTCATTATTTTCAAGGCCTTTATTTACAACACATATATATATTTCCTTAACTAAACTTATTTTTATTATCCTACATGTGTGTAACTTGAACCTCTTGTTCTCAGGTAGATTGTGGAGAGGGCAGGACTGGGGATTTGCTTTACATACACCCCTAGCTCCTTTCAGCTGGACACTGAAACCTTCATTTTATTTCTTCACCTGCCACTCAGGCTTCACACAAGATACCAACTATGCCGAAGATCTTGATCCTCCCAGCGCTGCTTGTTTTGCTTATGCCTCCTCTCATACAAGCACAAGGTAACCTGAACACATTATGAACATCCCTGGCGTCACACAGGGATGGATTTGATCCATTCTCTTTCTTTCTCCAGCTTAAGGCTCTCACAATCCTCTCTTCTGTGCTTCTTATCCAATAAATCCAGTTATTTCAATATTGTTATTATTTGTTACCCCTCTGACAATGTGCTCACTGCTGTACAAGAATTGGAGAAAAAGGCACAGTTAGTCGCTATTCCCCTAAATATGGGCTGTCTGCAGATCAAGATTTTGGTGTAGGACAATTTTTGTTTTGATTTCTTTTGGAATGATCTGCTGGTTTAAATTACTGGCATTTAAACCTCCTCTTTGGCAAGTCTCCAAACATGTCTAGGTCTGTTCTGTTTCCTGCACATTCTGGTTAACCTCAGTAACCTTCTCCTTGTGTTTGACCTGTACACACACTCAGATGCATGTGATCAGGATGGGAAATGAGCCCTGAATATGTGGGAATGTTTCTGAGCTGGACAAGTTCTTGTCTATTCTGATGAACTTCTCTTTTATTTTTACAGAGGATCTAAGTGGGGACAAATCTGGTAAGTGTATCCATCCTTTACTATATTCTGGTCCATTTGATTTACCTCCTAAGCAATCAGCCTAATTACACCTCTACCCCGATATAACGCGACCCAATATAACACAAATTCTGATATAACGTGGTAAAGCAGTGCTCTGTGGGGGCGGGGCTGAGCACTCCGGTGGATCAAAGCAAGTTCGATATAACACGGTTTCACCTATAACGCGGTAAGATTTTTTGGCTCTCAAGGACAGTGTTATATCGAGGTAAAGGTGTATAATAAAGCACCCCAGGCCCTATTGGAAGGGAGGCAAAAAATAGAAGCAAATGAGAGCATCATACACTGTGTATATTTTGTTCCCTGATCCCATGGGACTAGAGCCCAAAGCATAAGGATAACATTACTGAGGGAGAGTTGTTACCTAATTGTGATACATATTTATATATTATTCTCTTTTGTTTCTCCAAGAGGAATCTGATGCCTTTGAATCTGGGCAAGCAAGTGAGGAGCTTAGCGGAGAAGCAAGTGGTGAACCTAGTGGACAAGTCAGTGGAGAGCTAGGCTGGGAGCCCAGTGGGCAATCTATGGGTAAGTTAATTCTGTTTCTTTCTGTTACTTTGTTACTGCTTTTACATTTCTCTACTTATCTGCCAAGAGAGACTGACAAGGTGAAAGAAGCCCCTAGTCCACTCCTTGCACCTGAATCCTCCACAATGCACTGAATTTTAGCCTCCTACGCACCCACAACCTAAGCAGCTCCCTGATTTGGCCCTCAGGAAAGGACAGGCTGGGTCCAGTGCCATATAAATGCTCTCCTCAGGTGTATATGATCTATCCTGATATCCATGGATTAAAGGGACTTCCCACTGTAATGAGTGTCATCTGGGCCAACACCAGGGATTGAACCAGGGACCTCCACAGCTAAACATGAGTCATTACAGATTGAACTAAAAAGACAGGCTCAGAGTGCAAGCAGACTCACATTCTCTGTGGGTCGGGCTGAGAAAGAGACATATAACACTCACTGACCAGTGGGTTACACCACTGCAGGTTTAGTTCTGACTAACATAATAATGATAATGCCTAGCTCTGATGTAGCACTTTTCATCAGTAGCTCTCAAAGCACTTAATTATTCTAACTATGTAGAGTTTCCAGGAATAAGCCTCTGATTTTTGTTCATTGTAGGTCAATCCAGCCTCCCCGAGGAAAGCAGTGGAAGTGGATTTGACCCCTGTAAGTGGATTTTGCTCTGTCTATTCTGTTGTCATTCCCCTTCTCCAAAAAGATCACAGTCCTGCCATTTCTGCATGCACCATTTGACTCCTCTCTTCCGTGTTAATCAGTGGTGGCCTTGAAGGCTAAAGAATCCAGAATGAATTGTCACTGAGGTGTTCCATATTGTAGGTCTCTATCCAACCTATCTCTGTTTTGGATGGTGAAGGCATGCTGGCTCCAGACCAAAGAATTCAATTCAATTTTTACCCATGCATCATACCCTTTCTTTCCTTTTAGCATATGAAATAGATTGAGGTGGATGAAACGTCCCCCCTGCTCCCTTCACATCATCAGCTGCATTGAAGGAAAATTCAAGCCTCAAAATGAGAAGCACAACATCACCCTTGAGAAATGAGTGTGTAGAGCATTAGCAAGAGTGCTGATGAGTCTGTTAAATTTCTAATATTTGTGATTATTCTCTTAATAAACTATTTAGGGTGCATTATATTCTGAAAAGTGACTGTAAAAATGGTGACTTTTCATTCAGTAGCTCTTCTGTGTGCATGTATCAATGTGTGCTATGACTGACTTTAGTGACTGACTTTAGTGACTAAAATATGTTTTTTATGTGTGTTCATTCTGAAGAGCCATCACAATTCAGAAGCTGGAGTCTAAGCCTTCTTCTGCATCATCCACAGACTTATTTACTGAAGTCTGGTTACACCTGTGCAAAGCCATTGATGGGAATGGGACTGCACAAGTGTTACCGAGGGCAGAATTTGTCCTGGAGTGCTTTTATTATTGGTGGAGATGTATGGGGAAAAAAGAACCCTGCTTGATTCTTGGAGCTCAGGCTGAGTTTGCAGAGTCAGCAGCTAGAAAAAAACATTTTTATTTTTATTAATTTGATCTGGAGTCCCAGAAAGATTATATGCATGGAGCCCCACAATGCCATTTATACAGCCACTTTTCAAAATATGACCATCCTCCAAGCTGTGATGAATTGGAGGGATCTGTTGAGAGGTGATGTGCAATAATTAAACTGTGACCTCTGAGAATTCTTCAAGCAGGTAAACATTCTGCCATTCTCTCAACTAAGATCTATCCCTTGCTAATATAACAATCACTGTAAATAAAAAATGATATTAAAATGCTGATAGTGTGGCTCTCTATTGCAGCAGCAGATCACATCCTCTCCTTGCCTGCATAATGTTTTTTAAACTCTTTCACTTCATGATCTTACACACTAGCAACAGTACTGCATATTACAATCTAACAACAAATAAAGCTCATAGTTGGGACACAAGTAATGTACATGTGATGCTAGTCAACCCTATTAATGATTGGTGAACAATTTTCTTGATCCACTTGCCTTGGGAGTCCATACCACAGCCTAATACATCTCACCATCAGGAAGCTTTTCCAGACGGCCAACCTAAAATGGCTTTTTATCCTTATTTCATAAGACAGTCCCTCCAGCCCATTAACTTCTGCTGCTGGGAACTTGTCCTGCCTTCCTTCTACATCCTGAGCTCCCAAAACCCTCTGCAACTGCGGGGTCACACAGTTCTCTGTCATCCCACCCACTGTCCATACTTCAGGTCGAGGCTGAGCTAGACCAGGCCTTAGATTTAGGCATATATGTGTTCATAGGTAATACACGTTATACCAATATCACCGTTGGAGCTGATCCAGAGTCAGCGCTAAAGATGTTTGTGGAATTTTGAGTCCACATTTCCTGCCTTTCAAATGGTTTTTATTTATATACTTCAATGAAAACTGGTCACTAGGTAAAATTTAATGGCCTGTGTTATACAGGAAGTCAGACTTGATCATCTAAGGACCCCTTCTGGCCTTAAATTCTATGAATCTACAGATCTATGAATCTATTTTTAAAAATTAAACACGGTCCTGAAACATTTTAATGTCCTTTTTTTATTGAACTCCTACCTATAGGTCTTACACCAATCAGCCTAATCAAACACATCTCCATGATACATTCAACTGGGGAATTAGTTCTGGATTCCCAATTCTTATTTTATCATAGCAATGGACAAGCTGCTTCACAGCCTGGATCCTGTTCCCATTAGTAAACGATTATTGGCTTTAATGGTGCAGGATCAGGCCCAGTGTTTGTCAAGTGGAGTTTAAATGGTAAATCATAATTTCAAATAACAAAGCACAGACACTGAGAAATTAAATGATACCATAAGAAATCATGGCCTAATACCTAGCACTCAGATTGTACGTTTTTAAACATTCACACAGCTTAAGAAGAATTCTCCATTAATCTTTCAACAATACTTGGCATTCAAGTTCTTTACCCTTTTCAAAATACTAAATTCAAATTAGTCCAATTTCAGTTTAAATTGTCTATTTCTTTTTCTTTTCTTCCACAAGGTTTGGTAATGGCAACTTTCCAATAATACTGATTTAAATTAATTGAGATGTATTTACAACTGTGGTTCATTTGGCTACGTGACTGTTATACCTTTGTTTTCTGTGTAATGTGCCTTTAAATCCCTAAGAACTCTGCTGTCTGTAGAGAGAGGCAGCAATTCGCTCTTTCTCACTCACACACTCACACACACACACACACACACACACACACAGGGCTCGCTCAGGAAGGCTTTACTTTTGTTCGTTCATTTTTCATTTTCAAGTCATGGTGATGGACAATATCTGTTTATATCTGTGCGATCTTAACAAAATTGTGTATCTATGAATATTCAAAACTCAGTGTCCCTTATAAATATACTGCACGATTGTTAGGGAACAAATAATAATAGGAGATATACCAATCTCCTAGAACTGGAAGGGACCTTGAAAGATCATCAAGTCCAGCCCCCTGCCTTCACGAGCAGGACCAATTTTTGCCCCAGATCCCTAAGTGGCCCCCTCAAGGATTGAACTCACTGCTCTGGTAAGCCTTTGCTGTAGGTCAGACAAACCCTGAATAACTGGTAGATTTCAGCTCCAGACTCAGAAGATGAGTATTAGAAGGGACTGCAGGGGTCATCTAATCTAACCCCCCAGATATCTAGCTCCACAGTCTCTCCTTTGAACTTCCTCTTATTTGCCACCATTTCACTCTTCAGCAAATGCATTTGCCTCAGTAAATAACACTGGAAAAATGTCCAAAGGATAACACAAGGAAAAGCCTTGTGCTGGGCACCACATGTGCACCGGGACTCAAGCATTGAAGCTATTTGCAGTCAGTAAGATCCCTTTCTTAACTCCTCTCACCATCGCCTTGCCTGTTTTAATTCATGGTTATTGGGGGATAAGACATTTAAACAGCAACACAGGAGGTGAACAAATATTGTGAAGCTGCATGAAATGTGATGCAGGTAAGGCCCACAGAGTGGCACCAGCAGCTAACAAAAGTACCTTTTAGTTCTTTCACTCTTAGAGATGGCACTTCTTTCTACCCCAGAAACCTTATGATCTGCAGGGCAAGAACTTGTGACTGGGGGAGAAATGAGGCAATGGGGTGCTTTTCTCTCCAGACCTGCAGACAGTCAGGGGATAAGAATAGGATGGGGTGAGGAATCCATCCATAAGTTACAATTACCAAATCTATATAAATAGAAGTAATAGTTTGTGGGGCTAAGAGAAGCAACCTCAGTCTGCCTGATCTTTCTGGGTTGTGGAGAAGGAAGTCCGTCACAAGGCTCATGGATTCTGTTATTTACCCTCCTTTTATTTCAGCCTTATAGCATTCCTGCTCGCTTCAAGAAATGGGATTTACCCAATGAGAAAATGTGACACCATGAGAGAAGCACACAACACCAGGCAGTCAGCAAATGGGAGAGGGCAACTGGAGTGTAACACTGCCAGTCAGCAGGGGGACATGGCAACATGGGATAATATGGAGCCATTAGCAGGGAGACAGAACAATACAAAGAGGGTGACCCCAGGGCACCAGCAAGGGCAATGGGAGGATTGAAGTGAGGCATTCAGCAGGCAGAGAGGGCAGCTGAGTGCAAGTTCAGGAAAGTGATTAGGACATATCTACACAGCAAAAGCTGTGCATGAGATAGCCTACCTGAGCCTGCTTGAATCCAGCTAGTGCAGGTACCAATAGCTGTGAAGACAGTGCAGTGCAGGCTTCAGCACAGGTAGTATAAGCATGCGACACCCTGAGTACATACTCAGCTCGCTAGCCCACTCTGAAGCCTACACTGCACTATATTCACTGCTATTTGTACCTGCACTAGCTGGATTCAAGCTATCTCAGGTAGCCCAGCCATAGCCACACTGGGCAGACATACACTAGTTTAGTGAGAATCTACCCTGTAGTGCTTGCACAATTCTCCATTCCCATCCCTTTTCACTGCAAGAGGAACAAAATTTCCTCTCCTTTCTCCCATTGTCTTATCCCTGGGGCCATTAACAGCTATGTAACAGAACCAGTCAAGCAGGATGAGGTCAGCTTGTCAGTTTCTCATCACAGCTGGAAACTCTGGTTTGCTCACTTTTTAATTCATGGTTCCAAGGTCCCACACTGACTGAAACAAATGTCCCTCACCAATGCCACAGGGTTACAATGCCATTCAATTTTTTTTTTTTTTAGTGGGGGGAATCGGAATGTGGTCCCTGCTGGGGGCAAGGACTATAATTTGCCCTACCCCTCAAGAAATATCTGAATTGGAACCACTATAGTCATCCCCATAACTTCTTATCCCTAGGCCTAGTGTTTAAGATCTGGGCTGCATGAGTAAGAGAACTTTGGGCCAAATTCTGTACTCCTTTACACTAAGGTAAATCTAGAATAACTTCACACCGGTGCTTATGTCGGTGTAATTTATGTCACTCAAGGGGGTGGAATAATCATACCCTTGAGCGATATAAGTTATATCCCCATACATGGTAGTGTAGACATAGCCTCAGCCTACAGCAACAAGAGGACTTTTTCCATCACTGGCTATGTCTACACCTCCACTTATGTCGGCAAAACTTATGTCGCTCAGGGGTGTGAATATTCCACCCCTCTGAGCAACATAAGTTACACCACACGTGCTGCAGTGGTGCATATGTATTGGTATCAGGGCCGCCCAGAGGATTCCGGGGACCCGGGGTCTTCAGCGGCGGGGGGCCCTTCCGTTCCGGGACCCGCCGCCGAAGTGCCCCGAAGACCCGCGGCGGGGCCCACCCCGCCGCCGAATTACCGCCGAAGCCGGACCCGCTGCCGGTCTTCGGCGGTAATTCGGCGGTGGGGGGCCCCCGCTGCGGGTCTTCGGGGCACTTCGGCGGCGGGTCCCGGAACGGAAGGGCCCCCCGCCGCCGAATTACCGCCGAAGACCGGGCTGCAGTTCGGCGGCGGGTCCCGCTCTGTCTTCGGCGGTAATTCGCTAGCGGGGGGTCCTTCCGCCCCAGATCGGAAGGACCCCCCGCCGGTGAAGACCGGGAGCAGAAGAAGCTCCTGCGCCCGGCCCGCAAGAGTTTTCTGGGACCCCCGGAGCGAGTGAAGGACCCCGCTCCAGGGGCCCTGAAAAACTCTGGTGGGGGCCCCTGTGGGGCTCGGGGCCTGGGGCAAATTGCCCCTCTTGCCCCCCCCCTCTGGGCGGCCCTGATTGGTATAGCAGTGCTACTGCAGCGCTGTATATGTAGACATGGCCACTGTAGAAACACCACCTCCTTGAGTGACAGTAGCACTTGTCCATTGACCTAGCTGCATCTATGCTAGGGTTTAGGTCAGCATAACTACGGTGCTCAGGTGTGTGGATTTTTCACTTCCCTCAGCACTATATCAATGATGACCTAAATATTTAGTAGACCGGGCCTCAGTCTCAGAAAGGATTCAGGAGGAAGTTGAGACAGAACAGCCTCAGGGTAACTTTTTGACCATCAGTAACATCATGGATCAGGCACAGCAGTTATTCCCTAGTGTCACGTGTATCCCCTTATGCAAAACTTCAAAGTGCCACAATACTTCTCGCTCTGCTGAGCATCTGAGCTGTATGGGAGTTTGTTTAACTATGTAAAAGCAGCAAAGAGTCCTGTGGCACCTTATAGACTAACAGATATATTGGAGCATGAGCTTTCATGGGTGAATACCCACTTTGTTGGATGCATGTATTATGTAACTATGGTTCAAGCTTCACTCATTCAGACACTGCAGTCCTTGCTTCTCTTCCTCTCCTGACACCTTTCCCTACCAACCATGCCAAAGAAGGTGCTGATTCTCTCACTCTGCTGGCTGTGCTTCTGGCTGCTCCAACAGAAGGTAGCCCAATGCCATCACACCCATAGATTAGGTGTCATCCTGCAGGTGAATTTATTCACCTTTTCACTTGAGCATAGTGGGTATAACAGTGATGTTACTTGTGGTGATGCTGATCTGAAAGGCACATTTCCAGCTGCCCAGCATGAGATTTAATAGCAGTAGATTCACACAATAATTCTGAAGATCTAGGTTCCAATTCTCCCTTTGGGTGGATTTGTCCCTAATGAACATTGATCAAAATCACTGAACCACCTAACCTCCAGTAGAAATGGCAATCCTCAAGGGACAGTAAGAACTGGAAATAGAAAGGGATAAGGAAAATCAGGGCTCAGGACATTCATGCAAAGACAGGGGTCTGACATGCATAAAGCAGTCTCTAGTCTAGCCTCCAGGAATGCTCATGGGGGATGATATCGCCTACATTCTTTGTTTCTAGGTTTATACCTTAACATTTAGCCATGTTAAAACACATATTGTTTGCTTCAGACCAGCTTACCAAGTGATCCAGATCATTCCGTCTCAAGTGACCTGTCCTCTTCATTATTTACTACTGCCCCAAGTTTTCTGGTATCTGCAGAATAAGGCCAATGACATACAGTTGTATTGTTTTGATTCCATCCAGTGGAGGGCAAAGGTGTATGCCTGTGTACGTGCACACATACATTATATCTATAATTTCTAGTTCTGAACAAATCCCCCCAGAGCCCATTTCTCTCCAAGTCTGTCTTGGTCAGATACAGAAAACAGATCAAGGAGGATTCTGTTCAGGTTCATTCTCCTTGCAAACCGATGGACACTGGTAGGATCACTTTGTGCCCCTTCTTTGGAGCTGATTTCATTGTTTCTTCTAAAATGATAGGTTTCTAATTCAAAGATAAGACTCTTGTGCAGTGTAATTTGGTTTCACTAAGGTCTCCACTTGTAGTGAAAATCTGGTTCAATGTTAAATTAGATTAGATTACACAGCAAACTACATATGCTTCTACTGCTTCTTTCACTGTAATAGCTATGCACAATATACATCAATGAGAAGGACCCAAACTCTTTTCCGCTTCTGGTTTTAGCCATTGGTGATTGTTGTCCAGAAACAGATGTCTGGACTTTACTATAGCTCCATTATTGTGGAGAGGACATTTGTAGTTATTCATGCAAAGGCAGGGGTCTGACATGCATAAAGTAGTCTCTAGTCCAGCCTCAAGGAATGCTCCACAGTGCTCCAAGAGACCTGCTTCCCACAGCATGAGCAGTTCAACTCTCAGGAACAGACAGGACAAGAAAAGCTTTTCAGATTTAATTTAGTGACAGCTTAATGTTCACTGTACTGTATGTGACCAGCCCTGAAATCTAACTGACTCCTTGTTATGGATTTAGATTATGTGGGTCTGATTCTGCATCCATTGAAGCCAATGGCAAGACTCCCATTGATTACATGGGAAGCAGGATATTAGGTGGTTAGGTATAACAAATGTCTCAGCTGTGCATGTCTCTTGCATGATATCCTAGCTGTTTCCTATTGGGCCATGTCTACACATACAGCGCTGCAGAGCCGTAGCTGTACCAATACAGTTGTGCCGCTGCCTTGAGTCTGGTGAAGATGCTCTATGCTGACAGAAGAGAGCTCTCCCGTTGGCTTAAAATTTCACCCCCATGAGTGGCATAAGCTACACTGACATAGCACTATACACACTAGTACTTATGTCAGTGTAACATAGGTCACTCAGGGGGGTAGAATATTCACACCTTTGAGTGACATAAGTTATACTGACATAAGTGCTAGTATAGTCATAGCCTTATTTATAGGTGCAACTGTAGCTGGGAAAATAAATCCCAGGGGTTTAACTCTTCTGTATTGTTGTTACAGAGAATTCCAGTGATACTGATTCTGAATAAAGTAGTAGAAAGAGGCAATGAAGGTTGATTCTGTTTTTTCTCCACTCCCCATTTTCCCTTCTTGTCCACAGATTCACCCTACTCATGTGCTCCTATTCCCCCCTCCGCAGTTCAGTTGTTCTGTATTATACTGTCTTCTTAATTCTGCTGAGACCACTAGGATCTTCCTTTTCTGGGCTACCGCACAGTAGGGTTATTTGCAATGTTCACATTGGCACTGGGCCTGGCACATAGGCACTCCTCACCTAACCCCCCGCCCCCACACTCCTTTCAATTAATCTCTCTGCTGATGCTGAGCCTGGCAAGACAGCTGAAGGGGCAGCTTGCTTCCCTCATGTCCTGGGGCTGCTGGGGGGGTTGGGTTGCCTCCTGGCACTGGTTAGAGCAGGCCTAAGGCTAAAGACAGGAAGCACGGCCCAGTGGTTAGGGTGTTAGCTTGGGACTTGGCAGACTCAGGTTGCCACAAACTTGCTGTGTGACTTTGGGCAAGTCACTGAGGCCCAGACCCACCCAAAGGTATTTAGGCTCCTAACAGCCAGTGAAATGGAAGTCTAAATGCCTTTGAGTTCCCCATCTGTTGTTTGTCTCGGTTTTCCCATCTGTAAAATGCAAATAATAATGCTCAACTGGGTGCTAAGATTAATTCATGAATGTTTGTAAAATCTGCAGAACTTTGGATGGAAGATGCTTTAGAAATTCAAAGTATTGAGTCAAATCTGTTGAGACTGTGGAATTGTCTCCAAAGAGGAGAGAGAGTCTCTAAAAAAACGTTGTATATTAGAAATCAAAATAAATAGTTATTAAAATTAATTAGGCTGGTCAAAGCTGGTGTTACAGCATTCTAGTAACTTCTCTCTCTTTTGCTTCTCACACGTTTCCTTTTATCTGGAATCCTCTGACTGCTTAGATTGTCCTTGCTTTTTCCTTGGTCTCAGTTCAGTGGCTTTGATTCCTGATGGTCTGGGC
Source organism: Mauremys reevesii (assembly GCF_016161935.1). Taxonomy (NCBI): domain Eukaryota; kingdom Metazoa; phylum Chordata; order Testudines; family Geoemydidae; genus Mauremys; species Mauremys reevesii. The sequence goes on from NC_052623.1 coordinate 220,303,221, forward strand.
CTTAGTTCCCCATCTGTAAAAAAAACATAGCACTTCCCCACCTTGCAGGGGTGGTGTTGTGAGATAAATACATTACAGATTATTAGCCAGACTGTAAAATGCCCCTCCTGTGGCCTGCCCCAGCACTCTCCCTTACAGGGGGATGGGCGGGGACTGTCTAGGACTGGAATGAGGGAGTGGCAATCCATGTGTGGGGAAGGCCCCTTATGTTGGGTTTATTTTCTGCTGATGTAAATTGCCCACAAAGTAACCATTAATTCCCCATCTCAACTGTCTGCTCTTCAGGTGGTGCCTTTTATCTCAGGCCTCTGCAGCTGTGATGTTATGCTCCGTGAGAATGGTATCTGTTACCCTCCAGGAGTATCAATTCCTGCTGGAGCTCTTTGTTAGTTGTTTGTCGTTCATCCATCTGCAGGTTTTCAGAAGGGTTGGGCAAATTGGTTTGAATAAAGAAAGATCCTCCCAGATGACTGGCTTGGCTGAGAGTTTGGGTGAAATTTTTCACAGCCCAGAGTGACCGTAGCTAGGTTGTTCCTCACTATGGCACTGTTTAAACTGTTTAAGACAAGAATGTTTGCTTAATATGTTAGTGTCTAACATGTTTTAATTAGCACAGTTTTAATCACCACATAGCACGTTAGCTTATTAATTACAATGTGTCAATTAAAACGTTTTCTAACACAACTAATTTTCCCAGTAGATCAAGTCTTATTTATGCTGAGGCTGGGGCCAGGGTCAGAGGAATGAACAAATGGCATTAAGGCAGCGTTGCTGCTGAAACTCCTGCTCCCCACCCCCAGCCGTCCTGCCCCTATGCTGCGCACAACTGGACCAGAAATCTGGGCCCTAGAGTCCTGTAGAGGTATACTCTGGGCCCATTGTAAAACCTGTGTAAATTATGTGGAGGCAGGCTTGTTTTCAGTTGCCCCAAAGACCTGCCCAGGAGTACAAAAAGGATCTTCCCAGGACACCACATACACCGCAGAGCAAAACGCAATCAAATCCAACATATTTTCCTATTCCCAGCTTTGCCTCTGAATTGTTGGGTATCAGTGTTGCCAACTCTCATGGTTTTGTCATGAGTCTCATGATAATTCTTACTTTCCTTAAAGTCCCAATTCCTGGAGTCAAGTGGATATGTGATCATTTCAGCCTTCATTCTTAAAGAAAAAGTAAGTTTCTAGCCCTGTAGAGTAAGTTTCTAATGGCTGTGGAGAAAGCGTCAAAGTGCGACTCCAGTGTACCCTACAGACTCAAAAAGCCGAAGGCAGATAAAAAGTACACCACATCTATTATTTTTACACAATCCCATGATTTTAAAGCCAATCTCATGGTTTGTAGTGAGTCTGACTCATGATTTTTTAACATTTGGGGTTGGCAATACTGCACCATGTCTCAGTTCAGCCCATCTGCAGAACGACTATATTACAGTGACATCATAAAGGGTGTTGTGAAACATAATAAATGTCTGTAATGTTCTTGCATCCTCTGAAGAAAGACACTAGAGAGATGCAAAGTGTTATTATCAACAATCATTTCATGGAGTAAACAACTGATACAAAACCATTTCTTGTGTCTAAATGTCATCTGAGCAGGGAGATGATGGCTTCCTATCTGTATTGAAACCCTGATTTGCCACCCTTTGAGTTTATACTTAAGATGGATCTAAAGATGATTGCAACCATAGAACCCAATCCTGCAATTCTTAACCATATGAGTAACTGCATTGACTTCAATAGGGCTACTCACATTAGTAAGGGCTGGTGGATCAGGCCACTAATTCACTACTTAAGAAGATTCCCCAAGAGGAAGTAAGACTGGAGTGACAATGCAATGATGAACGAATCTTTTGTATTGTTCTAGGCAGGAAAAACTATTTTTCTCAGTCCACTACAACTAAGGGCAAGAAGTAAAAATCTCACCCTCTATACATGCATAGAGCACTGAAACCAAATATGATGACAAAACTTCAAGTATATGCAAGAGTGCACTGGACATAGCATCCATGTGATCAGAGAACATCCAGGATGCCATAACAAAAGACACAGCTGAGTGAAAGCAAAGTGAAAATGGAAATATTTTATGAGGACCCTCCCCCCCTTGCTGTGTCTCTCTCTTTATCTCCCTCCCCTGCAGCCACTGGTTGTTACTCCTTGGTTACAGTCACCAAGATCTGGAATTGGTTACTGTCCTCTTCTGAAACTAGGTAAATCCAGGATTGCTGAGATCCACCTTTGGTCAGTTTCAAACATGGAATTGGGCTTGGACTGGACAGATCATTTCATAGCAGTATCATACGTTGTTCTATATTGTGAACTTAAATGAGAATGGTCCTACTCGATGTTCTTCGTGTCAGTGTCTCTACATGCCTTTTTTGTAACTCTCTCAGTTTAAATAAAATAAATTCTAATAATGAAATGAATACACCTGTAAAGTGGATCATTATAACTATAAATCTTCAGTTAATTAAGCTTTTGTTTCTTCAAAATTATTCACTGCAGCATAGAATTGTATAATACACATGGACAACTTTTATTCATTACAGCCTGTTCTTCAACACTCTTACCGGACCAGATCAAAATGATTCAAGTGTTCACCACTCTCCTTGGGAGATTAGAGCACAGTGTAAAAGATCCACACTATTAGGAAATGTTTCCTGATTATCTAGACTTACATGTTCCCCTTTTTTCACATTCAACCCATTCATTCCTATTTATAGCCCCTTTCTGGCACCCTAAATAGTTCCACACCTTCCTTCATGTTTAAACCAGTCCAATATTTTGTAAGTGGTTTGGACATAATAAGTATTGACTTATGCCCCCTTCCCTCCTAGTTTTGGCCTGACAACCCCAAACAAACATAACTTTTTCAAACTTTGAAGGAGGATTGTGGGACTTTTGTGCCTGTGATTAACAAGTTCTGTGTTCCCACTCTGCTTCCTGCAAAACAGATACAAATTGCCCTGCAGTGTCTACACATTGGTTACCCACCAGATATGAGATGCATGGTTTATCCTGAGAACAGGCATACAAGAAATACAGGTTTTGTCAAAGTTAGAAACAATATTAGCAAGAATGGTAACCCTAGTAAAATTCCCTGGTGTAGACACAGCCTATAACTTTGCACAGGAACGTAGCAAACTACAGTGTAGATGATGCACAGGAAGGAATAGGCTCCAGGCCTCAGATCCTCAAAGGTATATAGACTCCTAATTCCCATGGAAATCAATGGGACTGAGGCACCTAAATACTTTTGGGGATCTGGGCCCAGCTCCCTTCTTTGAGTTGTGATTGCTCTGCAGAGGGAACAGGAGCAATTAACTGAAAAATCTTATTCTTTTCACTAAAGTCAGCTGCTCTGAGACTAAGCCCTGGTCTATACTACAAACTTATGTCGGTATAACATTGAGAGATCCAGTTATACTGACCTAACTCCCAGTATAGATAGCACTATGTCAGTGGGGGGCTTCTCCCGTGGACTTAGCTACTGCCAGTGATAGTACGAGAAGGAGAAGCTGTCCCATTGGGATAGCAGCATCTTCACTAAGCGCTACAGCAGTGAACTGCAGCACTGTAGTGTAGACAAGCCCTGAATATGAAAAGGGAGTATGTCTGCTGAGTAAGATGGGGCCAATTTTAAAGAGTAGAATTTCACTTTAAGGACCTGTTCCAGTGGAATCAACAGGAGTTTTACTATTGAGTTCAATGAGTGCAGGTTCTAGGCCTAAAATTGTTTGGCCAAAATTTTCAGAAGTGGCATCTCGCTTGAGGCATGTCATTTTGGGGTGCCCCAAAATTGAAGTATAGAAAATGAATGGTCACTTCTGAAAATTTTGGCCTTAGTGTCAGAAGAGCCTACAGCCTGGGGTAACCCAATTCCTGTCCTTAATGGGCTTCAGTTCTGTTTTTTCCTGTGTGAGCTAAAGAATCCTCCATTTCAGAAAGTGCCCCCATTCCTTTTCCCAGAGGTGGAATGCAAATTCTTAAGGGGATAATAATGCAGGAGATGTAGGCAAGTTGCTCAGTGAGTGACCCTCCCCCAACTTAACTTGGATCCACTTTGCATTTGCAAACCAGTGACCGAGGAGAAAAACAGGAATTTCCACTGCCTGCTGTGCACATAAAATGTGGGAATGTGGTTTCGGGAGCCACTTCTGCCACAGGCAAACTGAGTAAGGTGCTTAACAGCATGGCTTCCTTGAACTACCTTGACTCATCCTTTGTTACCCTCCCCCATTCTACTGCCATCAAGATGCAATTATCATACCCCGCTGACCCCCCACCCTCAACTTCCCTATAAGATTCTTTCCTGATATTGGGAGGGGAGGGGCCCTGACCAACAGGAATGATGCTACCTGCGGAGGCCAGAGGTTTTAAGTAGAGACAGAACATCTCCTCAACTGCAAACTGGCTGCAGTCTTTGGCTGTCATCTAGTGCTGTTGCTTTTACTTCCCTCAAGTTGCTAACCATGCTGAAGAAGTTCCTGTTCACCTCGACCTTGTTAGGTTTGGTGCTGGCTTTCCCAAGAGAAATACCAGGTAACTCTTATGCTTTATAAAGAGAGAAGGGTAGAGAGATGGACACACAGAGGGAGAAGACAGATAGAGACACTCACCCGGGCAGATGTTTGGCTAGTCAATAGGTGTCAGCCTACCACCAAATCAGAAATGGACAGTGATATAAAATGCACTTGTATACACACATGCACACACATGCACACACACGATTCATAGGGAAAGACAGACATCCAGAGAGAAGTGTTTGTGCAAATATATAAAGGGCATAAAGACACACACACACACACACACACAGATGGGGGAAGAGACACATGAAAGACAGACAAAAAGAGAAAGGACACAAAAAGAAAGTGAATGGGAGAAACAGGCATGGAGAGAATCAGAAAAAGGTGTACAGTTTGTATATTGTTTTCCAACTATTGTGTTGCTCAATGTAATAGGCCCCTTTTCACGTTAGCTTTCCTGCTGACTCATAATTTGGTATGAACTGTGGACAAGTTATTTTTTCATATCTAGGGAATCTGTTAACACCTGCGTGGCCAAATTAAATGATTGACTGAGACTGTGATCACATAGGGAAAGATCCCTCTTTGTAATGCATACTCTGGAGACTAAGAAATTTAGTAACAAAACAACTAATTTAAAGTGCCAGTCACTAGTACTTAATAACAATACCTGGCACTTAATAAACCTAGCTCTCAAAGTAATTTACAAAGGTAGGGAAGTAATTGTCCCTATTATACAGAGAGGTAAACTGAGGTTTAATGGGGTTAATGCATAGTCAATTTGTGATCAACTCAGGAATAGAATCCAGGTGTTCTGACTGCTATTCTAGTGCCTCAGCCAATAGACCACATCAACTCTTATTTTAAGGGCCCCATTTGCTGTTCCCTAGGAGGGACACAGTAGTTTAGCAATAACTAATTCCAATTTTCCCCTCATTACTTTAATTTTTAAAATGATCCCTAAATTCTCTATCACATACATTTTCAAAAAAATACATGCTGTTTAATCATAACAACCTACTTATGCTGACGGACGTGTATTACATTTCCTAAAAGTGAGATGGATTCTCTGCTGCTGAGAGTATGTGTTTGTTGAGGGGGGGTTGTCAGTTGGTGTCATCTAAGACTGAGTTCTGCCATGGTAGCAGAGAAATCAAGCTTGTTGGCCTGAATCTGCTGCCCTGTTCATATGAACTGCTCCTACAACTCTATTGTGGGGTCACAGTGAGAGCAAGGAGGGAAGCAGGGTGGCCTTCAAAGAGACATCAGGGATATCTGAAGAGATGAGGTGAGGCCCCATGGTTAAAAATCCAACACCCTTTTTTTTTTTTTTTTTTTTTGAAGCTTTAACAAGTTTACAAATCCTAGCCATGTAGATATAAGAAAGAAAGAAAGAAAGAATCTGCTGGGTTTTTTTTGCAAGTGAATGGGCTTTGAGTATTGAATAAAAAGTAACCAAATATTTAAATATATATCTGCCCTCTCTCTATTTTGCTGGATATGTAATTGGTGTGTTAATGTTTCCATAACCACATCCTCCCATACTTTTTTGAACCATTCCTCTATGGTTGGCTTATTTTTTTTCTAGTGAGAGGCTACCAATAGCCAAGAAGCTACTAGCAGATGAAAAAAATTCTTCAATTCTTCTTGTGTGACTGTTTCTGCTAGGAAGACCTAGGAGGATTACTAAAGGACCACTTGGCAATAATATCCAAGTATTTGTGATATTTGGATATGGCTTGCATCCCAATATTCTCTAATGATTACACATCCAACAAACAATGCAGGCAGAGCCCTTGGCAGTAGCACAGCCTCTCCCCCTCCACCCCCACCCAAAAAACCAGTTTAAATCTCCATTTTCCCAGCCACTGTCTCAAACCCAAATCACCTGTAACCCAGCCAGTGGGGGAGGGAAGGTCTTTGAATTATTCATCATCAGTAGCTGAGTCCTCTTTCTTTCCTGAGTGAGGAAGACTACAGATAGAAACTGATTATCTCTCTCTCCGCCCCCACCCCTCCATTGCATGGAACCCACAGGCTATCAGGGTGCAACTACAGAAATATTCTACAGATCTCAACATCTCATGGACATGGGGGCATGTAGCCATTTGTGGGGACAAGGAAAAAGCCCTCGAGTGATCAATGGCTCTCTGGACAGAGGACTTCTCTGACTGTGGGTCCTTCAGACACAATAAGGCACTGGGGTCTTTCAGAGCCAGGCCACTTGCTGTGTGGATTAGAATTGACAGGAATTAATTCATTACCCCAAACTGTTTAATGAAATATGTTTAATTATTATGTATGGTTGTTGTCCCTAGATACAGTCACTTCTTACAGTGATGACACAACAGCAAGTCCTTCTGGTGAGTCCCCCTTCTAATACCTTAATAATCCATTATAAGGTATGGTTGATCCGGAATGGGACAGGGAGAGTGCACAGACCCAGAACTCCTTATGTACAAGTGATAGGCTCAGAGGAGTGTGTGGGATGAGGCCCAGCTCTGTGCTCATGTGCAAAGGGACAATAGCACTAAAGGAAGGGCTAGCCACTGCCTCCTTCAAGATCTAGGAAGTGTGACTGGTACGGGTGTTCAAGGAGGCATTATGGCTGCTCCTGCCCAGTGCTAGCATAATTCCTCCAGCCTTCACTCTCGCAGTGCACCTCCTCCCATGCCTACCACTAACGTGGCTCTGGTGCTAGGAGCCATAACTGAGCTCTTTTTAAATCTTGTGTAATTAACATGCTGAAAATGCATTTCTACTCTGAAAAGCGGTTGTATATAAATGGCACCTTCGGGCTCCATGGTCAGTGTCTTAGTGACTCCAGATCAAACGGTCTCCATTTACAGGTTAAAAAGTCCTTTTCTCTAACTGCCAGTCCCACAGACTCAGCCTGGGCTTGCAGTCAAGCTGGGCTCTTTCTTGATCATGCACCATCACCTGTTGATACAGGTTCTGCAGGCCAGTTATTGTCCTGAATGACAACTAAGCCAACTTCTTTATCTTCCGTGGGCTTGCCCAGGTGCAACTGAATGAAACTTGATAATCGATTCTACTGATTATGCACACAAAGGAGTGGAATCCAGCTCCCTCTCTCTGACCCCTGTTCACATTTCGGGGCTAACAGGAGTAAAAAGGAGCAAAACCACCTGGCTGGCTATTAGTCACTAAAGTCAGCAGGTAGACTCAGAGTATACATAGGGAACAGCCATTTTTACACAGTCACTTTTCAGAGTAAAACCACACTTTCAGAACATATTTTATATATATCACTTTTCCTCCCAAAGAGCTGTAGACACTGGACAGAACAGCAGACAGCAATTGTAGCCAAATTCTCAAAAGTGGCCACTTGTCTTGGAAGCCTCTATTTTGGGGTATCTCCTGCAGAGCTTCTAAAACCCAATATCCAAAACCAGCAGCCACGTTGGAAAATGTTTACCTTAAAGCCCTCAAAGCACTTGTATAAACATTAATGAAAGAATCCTGGCAACCCGCCTGTGGGGAGGGTAAGAGTTGAAACACAGAAAGCTCGATTCTACAACCTTTGCTCATGAGCTCCCTCAGAGGTCTCCTATCCAAATATTGCTCAGGCTTTTTTGACTTCATTGTGATATTCAATGAGATCCCAGCACTAAGGTGACCTACAGTTTCAATCATGTCTGAGAGTTTCCTCATCTCTTATGATTGGTGTCCCCAGATTTCACCACTTCCTACATAGTGGAAACAACATCACAGACAAATGGTGAGCCGTTTTTCTTTGATTTATCCTCTAAATTGCTCAGATTGGTGTCCATCTTATTCCTAAGCCTTTCATAAACAACCATGAATTGCAGTACAATATCTTAAAAATTAGATAAGGAAAAGATGTACTGTATTGGATCACATCTTCTCAATCCCCAGCATGGCTAATGCAGGATTATTCCATACACTGTATTATCCATGGCTAAGGCTATGTTTTAGTCACAGGCATTTTAAATAAAAGTCATGGACAGGTCACGGGCAGTAAACAAAAATTCACAGCCTGTGACGTGTCTATAACTTGTACTATATATCCCTGACTAAATCTTGGGCGGGAAGTTGCCTGGGGGTGTTGCAGGTGCTGGAGAGGGCGGCCCCGGACCCCCTGCTGGCGCTGGGAGAGATGGGATTGCAGCGCATGGCCTGGGACCACCACTGGGGGAGGGGAATGGGGCTGGCAGGCTCCCTACCTTACTCCATGCCTCCCCGGAAGCGGCAACATCCCTCTCCCTCAGCATTTAGGCAGAGACATGGCCAGGCAGCTCTGTGCACTGCCTCTGCCCAGAGCGCCAGCTCTGCAGCTCCCATTGGCCGGTAACTGCAGCCAATGGGAGCTACAAAGGCGATGCCTGCAGGCAGAGGCAGCATGCAGAGCTGCCTGGCCACGCCTCCGCCTAGGAGCTGAGAGAGAGAGAGATGTCACCACTTCTGGGGAGCCCCTCTAGGTAAGCACCGCCCTGAGCCCTCACCCCCTCCCGTGTCCCAGCCCTGAGCCCCCTCTCACACCCAAACTCCTGCTGGTGAGGGGGGCACGGTGGCCTGAGGCTGCCGCAGCAGCAGCTGGCCCGGGGGCTACCCAAGCTGCTCAGACGGCTCCCAGGGCCAGCCGCGCCGGCCACTACAAGGAGTCACAGAGGTCCCAGAAAGTCACGGAATCCATGACTTCCATGAACCTCCATGACAAACTCACAGCCTTATCCATGGCTTTTTCTTGTCCAAGTGACTCAAGTAATGGAACTCCCACAGCTTTCCTTGAGGACACTGATCCATAGTCTAATAGAAATTCATTGTTTGGAAATATTTTCAGAGACAGCATTTCCCCTTTTTTCAATTTCATCGCTGCTAATACTCCATTAGGATATAAGACAGTTTGATTAAGGTGGTGTAATCAAAAGTAATCAAGTCATTTCCCTCAAATGCTTCTAACATTTTTCTATCTCTCTTATTTTATCTCACTAGATTTCACCAGATTTTCTACTGAAGAGGCAACAGCAGAAACAGTTGGTGAGTCTCCTTTTGAAAAACAAGATGATTTAGTTTCCTAGAGACCTCAGAAAGTCATTGAGTCCCGTGGAAGTATCTTATGGTCCCTAAACCACTCCACTATTAACGATATTCAGCACTACAAGTCCTGTACAAAGATTAACTAGTGAATACTCCCAATCCCCCCATGAGGAAAAGGACCATTTGAAATCTTCTTGCACTTCTGTGCTCCCAAACTCTGTCCATTGAGAAAAAAACAGATTCATTTCCCTCACATGTGCCTCAAAATGTTTACCATCTGCTGTTGGTTTCTGTAGACTTCACCACTTCTTACATTGAGGAGACAATGGCAGAGCCAAAGGGTGAGTCCATTCCTTTAATGAATCTTCAGAAGTTTGTCTAGCTTCAATGCCCAAATCATCTCTAACAATTCAACACCGAGTATTAACTTTACATTTTTTAGTGATGGTGATTCCACCTCTTTCCGTGGAAACCACACCCACTGCTAGAGTTGCCAGCCGTCCGCAACTCCAGTTGGCACCGTTGGTTAAAAGTCTGGTCTGCAGTGCAGCGGGGGCCTGGGGCTAAGGCAGGCTCTCTACCTGCCCTGGCTCGGCATGGTTCCTGGAAGCAGCCACCAGATCCCTGTGGTCCCTTGGCGCATAGGCAGCCAGGAAGGCTCCGCGCACTGCCCTTGCACCCGCAGGTGCCACCCCCACAGCTCCCAGCCAATGGGAGCTGTGGTGCCGGCGCTCAAGGTGGGGCAGCACACGGAGCCTCCCTGGACACCCATGTGCCTAGAGGCTGCAGGGACCTGGCGACCGCTTCCTGAGAGCCACAGTAAACACAAGCAGGACCCCAAACCCCCTCCCACATCCCAACCCCCTGCCCCAGCCCGGAGTTTCCTCCCACACCCAAACTCCCTCCTGGAGCCTGCACCCCACACACCCCCAGCCGTGAGCCCCCTCTTGCACCCCAAACCCCTCATCACTGGCCCCACCCCAGAGCCCACACCCCCACTCAGAGCCCTCACTTCCCCCCCATACCCCACCCCCAGCCCAGATCCCCCTCCTGCATCCCAAATCCCTCATTCCTGGCTCCACCCCAGAGCCCGCATCCCCAGCCCAGAGCCCATACCCCACCCTGCACCCCAACCCCCTGCCTCAACCCGCAGCCCCCTGCTGTACTCTGAATTCCTCGGCCCCACCCCACAGCCTGGAGCCTCCTCCAGCACCCCAAACCCCTCATCCCTGGCCCCACCCCAGAGCCCGCACCCCCAGACAAAGCCCTCACCCCACCCACCCCCCTGCACCCCAACCCCCTGCCCCAGCCCAGTGAAAGTGAATGAGGGTGGGGGAGAGCAAGTGACAGAGGGAGGAAGGATGGAGCAAGCAGGGGCAGGGCCTTGGAGAAGGGGTGGAGTAGGTGGTGAGGCAGGGTAGTTCGGTTTTGTGTGATTAAAAAGTTGGCAACCCTACACTGCACATTGAACTGGTGGCTAGCATATATAATTTTTCCTTTTGTTTTAGTGTGTTCTACAGCTTAAAGTTCCACCAGACATGTGGCTTTTTATAAATAACACCTTGTTACTCAACTTACTTGCTCCATGTGCATTTTGAGTCCCATCTGTTAGAATAAGAGCAAATACTACAAAACATTTTCTCCAGTATTAACTGTGGAAAAAATGGAATTTTGTTTAGCTATGTTCACACTTCTGTTGTATTTACTTTCCAAGGCTATCCAACAGGCATGTTCATGGAAATAGAAAATGTTAAGGGCATATTAGAGAATATTTACAGAAAGAAAAATTCAAATTCATAATTGCTAACATCTGCAAAATACATTGATTCTAAGAATTACACTCATTCAGTAAGAGAAGAGAAGCAATGCCATGTGACCTCTGTGTCCAATGAAAGTTAACCAATACAGTTTACATTTCAAATATTAAGTATCAGAGGGGTATCCGTGTTAGTCTGGATCTGTAAAAGCAGCAAAGAGTCCTGTGGCACCTTATAGAAATTTCCACTACATGCATCCGATGAAGTGGGTATTCACCCACGAAAGCTCATGCTCTAATACATCTGTTAGTCTATAAGGTGCTACAGGACTCTTTGCTGCATTTCAGATATTAAATCTAGAGACTAATCTTCAGAATGATTAACATTGAATTGTTGTTATTCATCTAATAATAAGTATATTTAAGAAAATCCTAGACTGCTCATGGACAATTTATGAACAAAGAGGCTTAGTTTGTTGAATAAATGAGTCACTGAGAAGTAGTCAGTCAGCTTGATTTTTATTGACAGAAACAAGTGTTTCCCATGGTTAATGCTGCAGGAGAAACTGCAGTTTTGGGAGAGAGGGCTGGAATTCATTCTGTCTCATGCATCATCAGCAAATTTTCAGCTAAATTCAGACTGTAGAACCTCTAATAATAGATATGATGCAGCAAGAACACATCTAGATTTCCAGATCCCAGTTTGCAGCATGAGCAGTTAGAAAAAATCATTAGACTTAAGTGACAGAGCTAGGCGGGAAATATTTTTCCCAATCCATGACAATTCTCGCGATTTCAAAAATGTCCTGTTCCGCTGTGGGATGGAATCAAGATTTTTTATATTTTTCACAAGAAAACAGAGGCAGACCACCAAACAGTCGGGTAATTATGGCTGTCACTTGGGACGTAGGACAACCAGGTTCTTCAAGCTCCTGCTCTGCCTTAGCTGGACTTGAAAATAAGTCCCCTACATCCCAGGAGAGTGCCCTAACAACTAGGCTAGAAAGTCAATTTCTCACTCTTTCCGGCCTAATGAATATTCAGTTATTTGCATATGCTCTGCAGCCCAGTCGTTAGGGCATTTGCCAATAAGTTAGGCAGCTTGGGTTCCAGTTCCCACTCCCTGTAAACAGCAAGAACTTGAACCTGCTTTTCCAATGTCACTTGTAAGCTTGGTGAGTGCCATAATCACCAGACTATTGGAGGATGGGTACCTCTCTGACAAGGAATTTCACCCTGGACCTGTGAAACTTTCCCAGTGAGAGTTTTATTGAAGCCATCCCTTTTGTGAGAAAAGTTTCTTGCTCGATGAATCTGCATTTTCCACTGAAAAACTCTTACACACTGAAAAATTCCCAACCAGTTCTCGCAGTCAGAGGAAATATATGTGAGTTTCACACAAGGTCATTTTCCAAGGTGTAATTTTCAGAGTCTAACCACACTTTAACCTTAGCAGGCAGAGAAATGAGAAGATAATTTCTTGAAAGCAACTAATTGATCTTTTGTGTTGGCTTTCCCTAGATATAACCCCTTTTTATACTGAAAACTCAACCTTAGAGGCTACAGGTGAGTCAATCTCAATCTGCATTGTCTCTTGTCATTCCAAATCTAATCATGGAGAAATTCATTGGCACACTTCATCTATTCTTTGAATTTTCCAATATTTGGATGTTGTTTTATGCTGCTTTTCTAGAGGACCCTGTAACCAGTCTGAGTGGAGAATACAAGACTGGATCTGGTAGGTTAATTTTGTTTTTCCTATTACTTTGCTATCATTATTTCTTTACTGTTCACAACTGAGGTGGCAGTGCTGCACGGGACCTTTTGTGGGAACTGATGCACACAGCCCTATCAGTGCCTCTCAGTCCTGCCACAATACCTCCTGTTATTTCCATTCTGAGACACCCACACGGCTCTGCCAATGTCCCTAAATCCTGCCCAGCACCTCTCACTATTCCAGTTCTGGACTCCCCACACAGCTCTGCAACTGTCCTCCAATTCTGCCCAGCAGTCCCCCTGCTATTCAAGCTTTGGGCTCTTCAGAGGCCTCTGCCAATGTCTCTCAATTTGACCCACAGATGCTCCTGTTACTACTTGTAACTTACTACCTAGCCAGAGGTTGCTCCAGGCCCCAGCATGCCAAGCGCGTGCTTGGGGCGGCATACCGCAGGGGGCACTCTGCCGGTCACCGGGAGGGTGGCAGGCAGGCTGCCTTTGGCGGCATGCCTGCGGAGGGTCCGCTGGTTTCGCGGCTCCGGTGAATCTCCTGCAGGCGTGCCTGCGGAGGGTCTGCTGGTCCCACAGCTTTGGTGGAGCCGCGGGACCAGCGGACCATCTGCAGGCACGCCTATGGGAGGTCCACCGGAGCCGCGGGACCAGCGACTGACAGAGCGCCCCCCGCGGCGTGCCGCCGTGCTTGGGGCGGCGAAATGTCTAGAGCCGCCCCTGTACCTAGCTCTGCTAGTGCACCTAAATCCTAACCCGCAGCTGTCCCCTTCTCACTCTGGGTCCAGTTGCAAGCTCTCCTGGATGGCCAGTAGCACTGAACTGCATCAGTATAAACACAGACTATACAGTATAAATCCAGACTAACATGGATTAACATCTGATACTCAGTATAAACAGATGATGAGGGCCACCAAACTATGAAAAATTCTATGGAAGAGAGTGGCATTAATCAACTCTCCTGGCTGATATGCATATGATGTGTTTCTTTTTCTCTAGCTGAACCTACCACTTTTGTGACTGGAGAAGAGTTCAGTGAGTGTCCTTTGATTGCATGTATTTTTTCATGTCATATTTTGTCCTTGTGGTGAGCCATACAAAGCTTTTATAGCTTGACAGATGAACCATTTGTAGCTATCTGTGAGATGTGATTGATCACCTCGTGGTATTGTTTCTGCTCCTTAGCTGAATGGCTAAAACATTTAAAAGAGAAGAATTCAGACTAACAAACAGCATTTTTAGACAAATTTGTGTTACATTGCTGAAGTGTCCAGTTTTTGTGAACATTTTAATAAATCCCCAGTAGACATCAGAATCCTCGTGAATATGACACTATATATAGCAACAGAATGATGTTTGCCCATTTATTTACAAATTTCTTTTTTCTTTAGTTGAGCAGCTTTACTCTGGAAGAAACTTTTGGGTATGCTTTACTTCAGAGGGTCTCAAGTGGGTATTTCCCAGTATTCGTATGTTCTCTAACTTAGTTACATTGACATGTAGGACTACCTGCTGGCCATAGGCACCTACATGTCTGGAGCAATTTGAGAGTAAATCAACTATCTCTGTTCTATATACCCTGTTGTATATACCATGTTGTTTCTTTTCTAGAGGAATCTAGCACCAGTGGGAGTGGAGATCTGTGGAGTGAGTACCGTAAGTCACTCCTGCATTTTTCTGTTACTTTGTTATCACAGTTCCCTTCTTTTCTCTTCTTGCTATCAAAGACCCTTATTCCTATTAATTCCTGTTCTCCCTCCCCCAAGAGTATCGCCATTGTAATTCAATCCTGTCCTGCACCACCCCTTGCTATATCAGTCCCGGGCTCCCCACACAGCTCTGCCAGTGCCCCTTAGTCCAGCCCTACAGCATCCTCTGTCCCTGAAGCCTTCTTTCTTCCACAGCTCTGATGAAAAACTACTAAATTCCACCGGAGACCATAAATCAGAATGACTTGTTATTAAACTTGTCCAAATCTTTTAAAAAATCCTGCCTCTGGGATTGGCTTGCTTAGTGGCTCCCAGCATCAGTACTGCTCTGATGGCCTCATCAGTTTCTGCAGAATTTGTTTCCATTTAAAAAAAAAAATTCTAGCCTTTCTGGTTGTTAATAAAATCATTTTAACATGCACAGTGCTGTCTTCTTTAGGCTTTGGACAGCCACACACATAGCTCTTAAAGGTGTGAATTTTACCGTTCACCTCTGACCCCTAATAATGACAATTTAAAAGTCAGCATTTTAAACTTTCTCGTTGCCCATCTTTTAAACAAACATCCATTTACCCTGAGACAGTAGGCAGAGTTTCAGCTTATGGGCAGGGCTTGAATAGAATACCTTCCCTCTCCCCGCTGCCCCTGGTCTGGCCCAAGTTTTTCCACAAAGTGAAACCTGAAACATGTGTGTTTTACATAGGATTGGGTTTTGTTTTCAAGTCTTTGCACAGATCTTTTGATTTTCCTAGAATGTTGTTGTTGTTTCTTCCATAGTTGAAGCCAGCACCCTCACAAATGAAGCCTATCCAACTGGAACAGCCAGTGAGTTCCCTTTACATTCACTGTTTTATTTTTCCATATGTAATTGTCTTTATCCAACTTGCTCATTGTACCTCTCATTTCCCTAAAAGAGCCACCTGCACATAGTGATGTGGAGAGGAGATTAAGATGGAAAATTTTAAAGGTGTCAAATGATGCTTTAAAAATTGGGCTTGTTAGCTTTTTCTTTATTTATGACAGTGGTCCCCAACCTTTTCGTCTGGTGGGTGTGAGACGAAGGACTGTGGTGGTGATTGAGCATCCTCCGAAATGCCACCGAATTTTGGTGGCATTTCAGCGGTGACGCCTCTCGATGACGCCACTTGTCAGTGGCAAGCGGCATCATCCAGAGGCATTGCTGCCGAAATGCCGCCGAATTTCAGAGGAATTTTGGTGGATGCTCAACTGCCAGCCAGGACATGGGTGCATTTAGATGTGGCACCCACGGGCACCGTGTTGGGGATCCCTGATTTATGATATATAAAGAAGGCTGAAAGGGCTGTTTGTCTTATTTTTTGTCTTGCTTTTTTTATCCTTAGCATTAATTCAAGTTTTGTCTCCTCTAGTTTGGCTAGAGGAATTCTTGGAGATCTCAGGAAATGTATATTGTTGGCTTTCCATACCATAATAGAAGGTGAAAGCTGGAGGGACTGTTCATTCTTTAACAAAGACTTCCTTTCTCCTGAGTGTTAGCTACTTATTTGAGTTAAATAGACATTAACCAAAACAAAAATAATAAAAATCAAAGTTGTAAACAGTATGACTGAAAAATCCTTTTCTCAGCTGTACTACTTTCAGTCTCTTGACTCTTGTGTTGCATTTTTACTAATTATCTAATCATCATAGATTCTTCTGGACTGGATTGGACCTGAATTTCTAATAAAAACACAAAGGGGGGGGTAATCTCCCTAAAAAACATACCATAGAGGCCCTTTTTGTGTTTCAGCTAGAAGGAAAGAAAAGGCACAGGTTCAGCTTTTTCCTTTGTTGATTGCTATAACAAACTGGCTGTGTTTGCATGGAAAATCCTGTTAGCAGGTGCTGATATTTTTGGAAGAGAGTTCTGTGGGTTCTGCTAACTGGCATTCAGTCCTGCCCCTGCCAAAGTCTGCTAATACCCCATAATCTTGCCTTGTAGCCTCTTTGCTGCCCTAGTCGTGGGGTTCCCAAACAGATCTGCAGTATGCTCCTGAATCCTGCCCTGCAGCCCTCTGAGGTTTTATAAAGAATTTTTCTTTAAAATAATGCAACCATACATTTCCCTATAATTTTGATGTTCTTTATACAGATGAATCTAGGACCATCTCCACTGAACTATATACGCTGGATGGACCATGTAAGATGTCTCTTTTTTATGATTTTAATTTAGTTTGCAAACTACAGTTGTCTCTGTCTAAATTATTCCCCATAACAGATGTCCTGGCACTGTTTACCTTTATTCTTTGAAGATCAATAAACATCAATTGGAATGTAAATGATCACAAAGGTTTCCTGATCGTGAGGGGGCATCAATATTTGCCCCAATATTTTTATTCAAGATATACAGAGGGCATAAAATTTGTGATTTAGGAAAATCTTGTAGAGATTACCTTTTTGTTTATGTTTGTACAGCAGCTAGCACAGCGGGATCCTGATGCATGACTAGGGCTCCTAAGTGCTACAGTAATACTTGTGATATCTAAAAATAATAGTCATATTATTGAGGACCTATAAACTTATCACAAGATTCTGATTTAGATTCAGAAAAATGCAGCTCATAAAGTGAGATGTTTGATAATATCTACAGGAGACGTATGAGTCACAAGCACAGGGTGCTACCAGTGCACCTCAACCCTCACCTGCTGCAATCCCTGCCATTTTTGTCCTAATTCTATCCTGCTCTTCCTGCAACTCTGCAAATGCACCATAGTTCTGAAATGCAGAATGCCAGTCCTGGGCTTTTCACACTGCTCTGTTGATGCCCCTCAGTTCTGTCCAGCACCTTACACTGGATTCTCCTCAGAAAACCTCATTATAAATTGAAGAAAGGTCATAGCTAGTGAGAAAAGTGGCCCAATAAATTGTAGAGAGGTTCGTTGTGAGGAAATGACCCTATGGATTTTCCTGATATTTAAATGTTCTTGTTTTCTGCAGCTGAACTCAGCACCAGTTTGAATGGAGACTCTGTGACTGAGGGACCACGTGAGTTTTGCTTTCTGGTCTCCTTCTCTGATGTTGTCTCTGAATACTCTCCAAGGTCCAGATAAATGGTCCCTAGTTGGAGGTTATTTGGGATCCAATGGACTGAATTTGAGGTTCTCTATACTTCTGAGGTTGATTTGGTTGGATGGAAAGAGAGAGGCAGAGGTAGTGTCATCCTTGGATGGGTTAGAATCTTCCTAGCTGGCTCCTTGCATGGCTTCTTCTTCCAAACAGATGGGAAATCATAACTGTGGTGAGCTAAAAAGTCCTCTCTAGCCCTTTTGGGGGCATCCCTTTTTTCCATCCTCTACCCTAGTCTCCTCTCAGGCCTCTTCTCATTTCCACCCACTTCCCCAGGCACAACAGTGTCCTGTTTGCCTGATCCAGACGTTTGAATTTCTCACTACAGCCTTTGGTGAGGAGAATCCCAGAAAGGTGACTGTTTGGTTTTCTCATTACAGAGGGCTCCAGTAACACCCAGGATAATGTGGGAAGTGACCAGCCCTGTAAGTAAATCCTGCTCTGCTTCTTAGCCTCCAATGCTCTTTCCCATCTTACTCACAAAGTTCTACCCCAACATTCCCTGAACAAAGGATACCCTAATCCCTCTCTGTGCATGAGCCCTAAATTATAGGATTCTGTGCCAACCAAAGGGACATGTTGCCCCCTTTCCATGAGACATGAAGGCCAACATTTTCAAAAGTGACCACAAAATTTTGGGTCCCAAATGGAGGCAATTAGATTCCTCAATATTGGGAACCTCAAAAGGGAGGCACCCAAAATCAGTAACATAAATGTAATCTATCTAGCCAAGTTTTTATAACAGTGCCCACCACCATAGTATCTGCAAACCTTTTAGAGCATCCTATAATCAATAAATGGGAGCATAACAGAGATATGACTGAGAAATCCACAGCTCTCTGAATTAATCTCTTTGTGACCCTAATTTCAGATTAATCTCTTTGTGATTCTTATTTCATACTGGGGGGATTCCTCAAAACTTCGTAATTCAGTAGAACTTTCCTCCTTTCTTCTCTTTATTTTTAGAATATGATACACAAATAAATCCAGACTGAAGAGGCATAACCCACCTTCCAGTGACATCAGCTTTATCACAGAAACATTTGAGTCTTTTAGAACTACATAGCATTTAACATTAGTTTTGTAGGCTATTGTTGTTAAATTCCTAGGAGTATTTTGCATTCTGTGGTACTTTGATTCCTACTTGTGTTTTATAATTTATTAACAGGGTGGGAAAAAGGCAGCTTCTGAGTTTTAGTCCCATCCCCATTTTGTTCCCAGGAATATAAAGAAGATGAGACTTCCTGCAGGTCACAAACAGCTGCTAAACCCAAACTCTATAGAGATAGAGGTATATAAAATCATGAGTGATGTTGAGAAAGTGGATAAGGAAAAGTTATTTACTTATTCCCATAATACAAGAACTAGGGGTCACCAAATGAAATTAATAGGCAGCAGGTTTAAAACAAATAAAAGGAAGTTCTTCTTCACGCAGCGCACAGTCAACTTGTGGAACTCCTTACCTGAGGAGGTTGTGAAGGCTAGGACTATAACAATGTTTAAAAGGGGACTGGATAAATTCATGGTGGCTAAGTCCATAAATGGCTATTAGCCAGAATGGGTAAGAATGGTGTCCCTAGCCTCTGTTCGTCAGAGGATGGAGATGGATGGCAGGAGAGAGATCACTTGATCATTGCCTGTTAGATTCACTCCCTCTGGGGCACCTGGCATTGGCTACTGTCGGTAGACAGATACTGGGCTAGATGGACCTTTGGTCTGACCTGGTACGGCCGTTCTTATGTTCTCCAGACTTTTAGGGGCTCTGATTGCACCTTCACACATAGCTATTCACAGCCTCACATAGGCTCCCAGAATCCTCAGTGCTGAGTCCCAAGATGTGAAACGTTATAAGATTTTATACATAATCAGTTGCCTTTAACCCTGTAAAAAACTGGCTGGTCATCTGGTGGATGGAACCTGAGGACAGGCTAATTGCTAAGGCTTTTGGGTGGCCACTGGGAAGCACTGTGGGGAGGAAACATTTCTGGCTGCTGATAGACAGGTTGCGTTAGGACTCTCCTGACCTGCCTTTTTCCATGATTTACCAGGCCTGAGTTCCTAGTATGACTTGCTTGCCCCTGCTGCTGGTTCCTGGCTGCTATCTCAGCAGAGAGGGAGCTAGTTGTATTAGGAGAACAGTACAGGAGTGATCAGAAACTGGCAGGCATGTGGTTCAGAGTGGCTCCAGGAAGAGAAGCAGGACCAAAGGCTGTAGGCCTAGAGTAGGCTGGAGCTCAGATATCACAAAGTAGGGGGTGGGGATAAGATGGGGTGTTTTTTGTTCCCTTTGGGGATGGAGAAAGAACAGGAGTGGATAGGGGAATGCTGGGAGGACATCATCTTTGGGCCTTATGGGGGTAAGCCACTGGATTTAAAAGTGATAAGAACCCATGTATTTCTGCCAAATGAGTAAATTAATGGAGACCCTATCTCCTAGAACTGGAAGGGCCCTTGAAAGGTCATCAAGTCCAGCCCCCTGCCTTCACTAGCAGGACTAAGTACTGATTTTGCCCCAGATCCCTAAGTGGCCCCCTCAAGGACTGAGCTCACAACCTTGGGTTTAACAGGCCAATGCTCAAACCACTGAGCTATTCCTCCCTCTTGCCACTGTTGTCTGGTGATTAGAGTTTGGGGGGTGAGGAGAGGGCTGCAAGTGTGGATTTCTGAGTTCTACTGTCATTTCTGGGAGTGGAGCTCTGCCACAGGCATGCTATATGACCTTGGGCAAATCAATTTAGCCTTGTTTTCAGAGATGCTGAGCTCCAAAAACTCCAGCTCAACCTGTGAGTAGTGTTGTCAGATGTCAGGTTTTTTACCAGAATGCCCAGTCAAAAAGGGACCTTGGTGGGCTGTTAAAAGTCTAGTCAGTGGCACAGAGGGGCTAAGGCAGGCTCCCTGCCTGCCCTGGCTCCGCGCAGCTCCCAGAAGTGGTCGGCATATCTCTCCCACTCCTAGGCTCAGGGGCAACCAGGAGGCTCCGAGCACCGGCTCCACAGCTCCCATTGGCTGGAAACCACAGCCAATGGGAGCTGTGGGGGTGGCACCTGTGGACAGGGACAGTGTGCGGAGCCGCCTGGCTGTACTTCTGCTTAGGAACCAGAGAGACATGCTGACTGCTTCCAGGAACTTCCTGAAGTAAGTGCTGCCTGGACCCTGCACCTCCTCCTGAGCCCCAACCCTGTGCCCCAGCCCTAAGCCCACTACCGCACCCAAACTCCCTCCTGGAGCTTGCATCCCCTCCTGTACCCCAAACTCTGGCCCCAGCCCAGTGAAAAAGAGCAAGCAAGTGGGGAGGTGGGGGAGTGGGAAGAGCAAGTGACACAGGGAGGGGGGTGGAGTGAGCAGGGGCGGGGCCTCAGAGAAGGGCAGGGGTGGGTTCTTGGGGGAAGGGTGTTTGATTTTCTGTAAATCAGAAAGTTGGCAACTCTATGAAATTCAGACCCTCACCTGCTCTGATTCCCAGTCTATAAAATGGGGACAATAACATTTGACAACCTCACTCTGAGCAACTTGGATGAAAGTTGTTAATTATCATCATGAAGAGGGTGATCATCTGAAAAAACAGAAGAGGTGACTGGAGCTGCGCTGCAGCTTGGATTAACAGAACTGGTGATGGGGTATATAGGTCAGTGCTGAAGGATAAGCGCATGGCTGGACCTGTTAGATCTGTGTCAGAGGTGATGTGCATTGGTTGTACTGCAATTATATCTGAAAATGCTCAGAGTTGGTATTATTTCTTTCTATAACAGACATAAGTTTTGTTTCCCCATGTCTGTCAGTAAGCTCTCTTTAAATAATAAATATGCCACAATGAAATTAATGACTGTGTGACATGCACTGTTTACACTGCATATCTCTTCCATGTTCAGCTTTCTGCTGGATGCTAAGAATAATTTCCTGGAACAGATTCACCATCCTGCTAGTATTTTATGCCCCCTTATTTGTAATCTTTTACTATAACGTTGTGTTAATAAATTGGCATCATATTTTTTTTAAATATGAATTTAATAATTCTTTTCATTCACCCTAATCCTTCTGAACCTCCACAGCAGATCTGTAAACTGAGTGTTTTGTAGGAAACTGGTCATTCCACAGACTGAAGGGACATACTACAAATTAAAAAACAAAGCAAATGATAACTATTCAGACAACTTCCAAATATTATGGCTGCATTGAAGAAAACTCAGCTCTGTGCACTGCTGCCATCTAATGTTTGAAATAGGTCAGAACTACTCATGTGTAGATCATTGTAACAAGAGCTGAATCTAAAGGCATGAGATGCAGGGGGTGATGTATTTTCACCATTGCCCCCTACTGTCTAGGCATGTGTCAGTGCTGCGTCTGACGAAGTGGGTATTCACTCATGAAAGCTTATGCTCCAATCCATCTGTTAGTTTATAAGGTGCCACAGGACTCTTTGTTGCTTTTTACAGATCCAGACTAACACAGCTACCCCTCTGATACTTGAGTGCTGCTCATGTGTATATCCTTCCATTCTGCTAGCTGGCTGAGTAGGGCTGCTCTATTAGGGATAGTATAGGCTACCTTGTATGTCTCCTCTGCATCTGGGGTACTTAGAACAATCTGCTGAAAACTTTTGTTTGAGCTGTTTAACCCCTTTTGTGACTGCTGATTTGAAGAAAGAAATCATTTAACCTCAGAGTGAGGACTAGTTGGTCCAAGTCCCTGAGGAATAGGATTCAGAATTTTTCATTTATGAGCTGCTGAGTCCAATCTGGCCCACGATGGAAATGACCAGAATTCATTCTTGCCTGATATGAAATGAGGTAGTGGGTCTCAGGCTCTTGCTTGAACAGGTGTGTAAATTACAAAACAAACCCACCACACAATCCACTGATTGCCTTCAGTCCCCTTGTAGCAGGCCATGCCCATTCTGCAGCCAATCTGGGGCTAAAGAGAGAACTTCGGCCTCCAGAGACTGTGTGAAGTCACTCAAAACAACACATGGACACACAACTTGGAAAATGTTTTTTAAATGCTCGGTTTTTTTTAATTGTACACCTTCTAGAGGAACATCTGATTCATCCCCCTCAAGAACCAAGACCATTAATGATGGAATCTTCAGGGTGTTTTCTTATGTTGCCAGCTGGGCTTTCTAATGAGAGGTTTCACACACTTTTGCCCACACCGTTCAATTGCACAACACTTCAGGCTTCCTTTGCAGTCTGCATCTCCCCTACAGGGTGCAGCCAAGCAAGGATTCTGGTGACCCCGGCCCTTGCTTTCCTTCGAATCTGAGCCAGACTCAACAGATGAGTCATGATTTGGACGCCCACGTCGTGGGGGTCCCCTGTGCCGACCAGGTCCCCGTGTATTACCTCCATGGACACTAGGGCACAATCCAGGCTTCACTGTCACAGCAGAAAAACCTGTAGTAAAAGTGATCACAAGATAGATGACCATAATGGTCCCTTCTGGCCTTGGAATTTATGAAATGGAGAATGATACAAGTGCAGATGGCCTGGAACAATCCTGTTTCAATAATAACCTATTTCTACTTCATCCAAAGAATAATTATTACATTACTCTGTCTTCAGATTCACCATCTCCTCCAACCCCTTGCAACAAAGCTCCCTTACCTACTCTGAACAGCTGTTCCCTCCCTACAAGAGACTTGACCTTCCTTCCAGACCCTTACACTCCTACACTGCCCTCCCCCATAACAATAGCTGCTGGAGTCCATGGATGCTGACACACATATCATGTGAAGGGGCTGTACCTTTTTTAATCCTGACCCATGTCATGCTACTAGGGCTAGAAAATACAGTTTGCTTTTTTACTAGCACTCCTATGCCACAGAACTTTATTACATGATTTAATGTTTGTCTTACTGTAGTACCCAGAGGTCCCAAGTGAGATCAGGACCCCATTGTGCTAGACAGCATACAAACACAGCAAGACACAAACAACTTGTCACAAACAGCTTACAGTCAAGATACAGAGAAAGGGATGAAACATTAAAAGCACAGCGATGACTGGCAAATGTCTTGTTAGTTGCATGAGGTTTGTATGTGGGGGCACTTTGGTTTTCCTTTCTCCATCCCCTGTTTTTATTTTTAATATATACTGGGAATTAGGTGGAGGTAAGAGAGAAAGGCAGGAGGATCTTTGGAAAAAAATATGGCGCAAATGAAGCCACCTGAATCCCTCAGTCTTGAAGGAAGCCTGGAAGAAAACCGAAAGGGGAGGCGACAGTGCTTCAGAAGTTCTTGGAAGCAATTTGCACTGCCCAGTAATTGGAGGGAAGAAACCTCCACATGGTACACTTGGCAGTTGCAGGGGCCTTGGAGATCTCAATACACTGCAAGGGGTGTGTAATGGAGATTGCAAACAGCCAGTCACAGCTGTTCGGAAATAGTACAATGTGCACTATGAAAGAGTGTCATTGGGAAGGGCATGTTTTCTTTACGAGAAACTAGCTGCCGAGTAAGATGATTGGTCATTAAATAACAGGCCTATGTAATAAAGCAAAGTCATGTAAATTTGAACAATTAACAAATGGACTAATTAGAGATGGAATTATTTGTGATATAATGGATAATGAGAACAAAGTGAAATTATTCAGAAAAAGGCTGCATGGGCAACTAGTGGTTCCCTGGCCACTGTTCGAGAATCACCATTCTAGGGAGCAATCCTGCTCCCGCTGAAGTCAGTGGGAGTTTTGCCATTGACTTCAAAGGGTACAGGAGAAGGTCTCTAAGGTAGAGTGCTGCAGTAGCTGAAGCAAGGAGGAAAAGATGTGGTCTCTCCCCACATCTAATGCCTATGATATTAGGCTGTCCCTTATAAACTCCAAAAGTAGTTTTTAGAGACATGGAAAATAAAGCAAACAATGACAACAGTAAATTTAAAGTGAAAAGGACTCACCTGTCAGTGCTATGGTGACTTGCTCAGAGAAAAGGTTACTGGCACCTAAAGAAACCAAGCATAAGTAATAAGAAGAAAGCCTTCTGATAACATCTGGTTTCAGTGAACTCACTCTAGCTGGTTGTGACACTGAGGAATATTGGGCTTTGGAATAGAAACTCATGGTGAGTTGTGGAAGGTCCAGCATTTGAGACATTTTAAAGTAGACTGGACAAAGCCCTGTAGGCAACAATCCTACACCAGAAGGCTGGGTAGAAAGAAGATGGGACCTAATAGGTAGGTATACTGGAAACAGTGAGGAATTTTTGCAAAATCACTGCAAGCCTCTCCTGAAACCTGTGGGATTTCTTCTCTAATAGAAAGTCTAGTAAATGCCTTTTTTTCCCCTGTAGAAAACATTCGGTCACCAGCAATCCATGTGTAAAACTGAACCTCCAGATGAGCAGAAAATCCAGGTGCATGGATTCCCAGGGCCCCTGGTTGTAGGACTTTTTGTTCGCTTCATGTTCTATGATGTTAGGCTGTTCCTCAAAGGTGCAAGAAAATGGCTGTTTGTGGTGAAAAGTTAAATAAATTGCACAATGAAAGTAAATTTTAAGGAGAAACTCAAGTTATAGGGGACTCACCAGTGGGAGTGGCTAAAATGTCATCAGGGATTGCGGATAGCTCTAGGGAATCAAGCAGAAAACATTAAATTAACCTCAGTGATTTTATGGAATCTATGCCCTTTTAGGGTTGAGCTCATGTGAGATTCCTCAAGCTCAACGGGGACAAGCCTGGTCAGTGTTTAGATGGCAGACCTCCAAGAAGAATCCATGGTTCTTCAGGAAGTGATGCTAATGATGCAATTAGAAGGTACTCTTTCTTCTGAGTCAGTATTGAACAGACCAGATCTTGCAATGATTTTTTTTCCTGATAAATATTTAAATTATTTTTTTTTCATTCTTGTTGAATTTTTGCCAGGAATATTGCCCCACCTCTGAAAATGGATTCCCCGTCCCCCTGAGTTTGAAGAAAAGTGATTTTTTTCCCACACAAAAAATCAATTTTTTTGAAAAGCCATTTTCCATCTAAAGGGAAAAAAATCAAGGGAATATTTTTCAAGCTATTTTTACTGTATGGAATGCTGTGCTGCAGGGATTGATTGGTGTGGGTTACTAAGCAGCGTGAACTCTTCCATTCCTCTACACACGACAGATAGTCATCATGTCCCTCAATGCACACCTGCTCTCTCACTTCCCAGGTGAACAGGGCTAGGAGCACTGCAGTAACAGTGTGATCAGGTCTTGCTTTGGAGGAAGCTCATCATGTTGCTCTCAAGTAAACTCTACAGCAGAGCAACCCAGGTTAAGGGACTAACTCCAAAGTCCTCCAGCTTTCCATCAAGGGAAGATTCTGGCAGGGAGGTTGGGTGATATGTGTGGGAGTTTTGCCAGTGGGGGCTCATGGGAGTGTTTTGGAAGCTGTGCATGTTGAGATGGGCCAGCAGTGTTTGAGTAGACAAGATGCTTGTCCTACGATGTGGAACGGTTTGGAAGCCAGCCAAGTGGTTCCAACTGGTGGCACCTTGCCAGAGTGGGTAATGGGAGTTTATTCCTTTCCTTCCAAACTCCTCACTACACCCATAGTGGTTTTCTAGCCACCTCTCTTCAACTCCAGAATCTGCTCAGTCTGAGGCACTATGGGCTTAGCTGCCTCTATGTGCAACACCCGGAAGTTAGAAGCATTGGGGCCCAACACAAAGACATCTGAGACCTGAACTGTTGCCAAGTGGAGGAGATGGGGCATGGTAGCAGGAACAGCCAGGAGGTGAGGGGTAGAGAGAAGGTGGTCAGGCAGACAGCTAGGTGTTTATGTTGAAACTGGGACAAAACCTAGGGTTGCCAATTTTGGTTGGGTGTATTCCTGGAGGTTTCATCACATGACATAATCATAGCATCATAGAATATCAGGGTTGGAAGGGACCTCAGGAGGTCAGGAGATTAATCTTTAATTCCTGGAGACTCCAGGGCAATCCTGGAGGATGGCAACCCTAACAAAACCTGTGTTTCAACATAATTTCTCATGACACAGGCACATTCCCCTGAACCATCTTGTTCAACTGGAATGTTGGTCACCCTGCTCTGGTGCAGTGTGGGGAGAGGAGTCCAGTGCTGAGGCAGGACAATAAAATCTTACAGGATAGTCAGTTATTCCAATCTTTAAAGCAAGCAAACTGACATATTTTCAAATGGGTGGAACATCCACACTGGATAAGCACATTAATTGGCTGTTTCAGAGATGAACTTCAGCAGGGAAATAAATAACAATGCTTAAAATTGCTATCACTATGCATCAGTCAAAACCCCAGAGAGGGAAAGAGAACTGTTCATGCCTCGCTTGCGCTGTTGCTGGTTTCTCTGCAGGCTGAAGCAGACAGTACTTCCTTGATTCATAGTCAGAAGATTTCTTCTCAAATAGAAAGTCTAGCAAATACCATGGGGGGAGGGGTTAAATTCTGTAGAAAACGCAGGGTCACCATAAATCCGTGTGTAAAACTGAACCTGCAGATGAGTGGAAAACCCAGGTGTATGAATTCTCAGGGCCCTTGTTTGTACAGCTGTTCCTCGGCTCCAAGCTCTATAATTTTAGGCTGTTCCTCATAGGTGCAAGAAAATGACTGTTTATGGTGACAAGGTAAATAAATTGCACAATGAGAACAGTAAATTTCAAGGAGACATTCAAGTAATGGGGGACTCACCAGTGGGTGTTGCTAAAGTGTCACCAAGGATAGCAGATAGCTCTAGGGAATCAAGCAGAAGACATTAAATTAATGGCAGATAGTTTTATGTAATCTAAGCCCTTTTAGGTAAGATCCCGCAAGCTCAGCAGGGACAGTGTTTGTATATGAGACCTCCAAAAAGAACCCAGGGTTCTTCAGGAAGTGGTGCTAATGACTCATCTAGGGGGTTCTTTTTCTTCTGAGTCAGTATTGATCATGGAGTGATTTTTTCCTGAGAAATATTTAAATTATTATTTTTTAAATGTTGTTGGAATTTTTTTTTAATTTTTGCCAGGAACATATGCCTCCCCCCTGCTAAAAAAAACCCACATTTTTTTCCAGATTTTGAAGAAAACATTTTTTTTTTAATTTCCACTTTATTGAAAAATAATTTTCCATTAAAAATTGTCAAGGGAATATTTTGAAGCTGTTCTTGTACTTAGGGGAATCCTCCAACTGAATGCTGGGCTGCAGGGAGTGCTGTGGGTGACTAAGCAGAACGCACTTTTCTATTCTTCTATGCATGACAGATGGTCTTGTATTGCTCAATGCACTGCTGGAAGGCACTCAGATACTATGGTGATGACCATGGTATAAGAACCCATAGAGAACAGAAGACAGAACACTTTGTTCACTACAGACACTGTGACCCTACAGAATGCTGCACTACAGAAGACATCATCTTGGATGACATACATAACCAAGGCTCTGACCGGTTTTATTATTCAGGATCCCAGGATAGTTTTTGTTAGAGCAGATTTGTTAACTCTGGCCTAACTCCGATGTGAATAACTGCATTCTGCCTGTCAACTGGATGTGGGCTCCTTCAAGTCCTGCCCTAAGGCTGGGTCCTATTTAGCAGTTGCCAGGATCCGCAGCTCAAGGGTGATCCCTCTATATATGAAGCGTAAGCTGTGCTTTCAGACACTTCAGTATGAAATGTTGTCTATTGAGATAAGCTAATAAAGTGGAACTCACCACGTGGATCTGCTGTTGTTACCACAGCATCCAAAGACTGGATACCTAGGGAAAAAGAGCATGAGAGCTGAGAAAAATAACCCTGTGATAAATGCAGGAATGAGGTTTCACTGGATTATGTCAAACTAGTTATGTGCAGTGTTGTTCTAGCCATGTTGGTCCTAGGATTTTAGAGAGACAATATCTTTTATTGGATCAACTTCTGTTGGAGAGAGAAAAGCTTTTGAGCTCCACAGAGCTCTTTTGAAGATATTACCTCAGCCACCTTGTCTCTCTATTTCAAACTAGACAGTGGGAGAGTATCCTGAGAGAAGCTAGCAAAGTCCCAGTATCTTTGCTGCCTTTTTCTCATTCCTCATTCTTTCCTGCCATCTTCTGGCCATTACAAAACATAGCCACAATTTTCCTGCCTCTAACAGCATGCTTTTGTATTTGGTTTGCATAAAAGCTACATAGGTTTTCATAAACCTTTAACCCCCCACCTCCCACACTATGTAATGCTTTCTCTATTTTTGGTTTTGTTTTATTGGTACCCCTTAGAGCACTGACACATCATGCTGAATCACTAAAAATGAGATTTTCCATCCTCAGTCCCTCAGGTCTCTTGCAAATACTCCAGTGCTCTGTCTAATGTTGATCTTACCTCTCTCTGGACGGGCTCACAGCCACCCACCTGCTTTCTGATACACTCCACACTGGATACCTTCCTGACTGGTGCTTCCTACACAACCCACCTCCACAGTCCCTGTTGAGAGTTCCCAATCCAAAAATCAAATTAGGAACAGCAGCAAATTGCCAAGTTGCTTGGGAACGCACGTCCAGAGATCAAATCAGGAGCAGCAGCTGGGAGGTAGGTTGTCTGGGAAGGTTGGGAGGGCTTTCAAAATCAAAGAAGAGCTTAAATTGCTCCTCTCCATTCCGGCTCCTCAATGCTGCAGTCCATCCCAGATCCTTGGCCTAGAGCCCCCCACCTGACCCTCTTCCCACACCCTTACAATGGCCAGTTCTCAGGTATCACTGAATGTAAAATAATGCAGAAAACAGAGAAAAGAATGCAGGGCAGCAAAAATCCAACCCATAAGGGAACAGGAGATATAGGCACTGGCTTTCTATGTATCATGACTCTACAGACAGAGGTTTCCTAAAAGATTTAAATAATTCTTCTTGGAGTTTATTTCCTTTACTAGGATCTGCCTAGTCTTCTACCTTATCTCTGCCAATATTCAATATTTATTGCTTGAGAGGAAAGTAAATTTCCACCCACACCATATATCTATGGCCCTTTGTGCAGTGCCACACATGTCAGGATCGGGTATGGGCTGGGATTTCTTTCTGATCCCTGTATGTGATCAGTATATATTCAGAACCATGAGATCTGACTTCCCGTAACTTAAAATCACAAATCACACCAAAGTCAGGCGAGGTCAGAAAAACTGAGTTGCTGCAGTGATTCAGTAAAAGGGGCTCTTTCCCCTACTGATCCCTAAGTCCCAGTGTGGTGCTAGGAGCTGCTGTGCTGAAGGGAGTGGTGTGAGTGAATGAAATAAGGGCTACGCCTCCCTCTGAGCCAGTACTGAACCAATACCAAAGTGACGCCATAATAATTCTATGATTCTATGTTTTCAGATGAGATATAAAACTCAGGACTTATCCCACTGTGGTCATATAGAATTCAATAGCAATATTCTCAAGAGTAGGGTGTCCTAGACAAATGCAAATAAACATCATTAGGTTCTACCAAAACAAGTTCCTCCTACAGTGTCATTCAGACATAGAATTCTTCTTCATTTTCTCTCTTCCAGTCATTGCAGTTCTACCCAGAGGGGGCTACATTTTATCAGAGGGTGACTTCCTTCCTTATCTGCCTAAATTAGGGATGTTAGGAGGCTTTGATTGAATTCATGTTTGTAAAGTGCTGTGACATCTAGGGTGAAAGGGGCTATAGAAGTGTAGATTAGTACTTTGGAGCCATACTCTATTCACACAAGCAGTCCCATTGATTTCATCAAGGTTACTTGTGTGAGAAAGATGAGCAGAACTGTTATTATTAGCATGTGTAATTATAAATTATCCACCTCAGCACTTATGGCAAACTGTGATAAATTACAAGATGTGGCAAGTGTGCTGCAAACAATGAACTTTGACCATCTCGTAGTGTTTTTGAATTGTGTCTCCTATTTTTTATCTCACTATTTTCTGGTTCTGATCTGTGTTCTGAATAAATCTCACAATTGGCTTGTAACACTTCCTGATTGCCTGTCAGCACAGGATCAGCTTCTATAAGCCTTGAACATGGTGACTGGGGAGCTTTAGAGGGCACTGGTGTCTTAAAGGAATGCTTTGAAATTGGTGCTCAGAGGAACTTGCCCAATGTTATATGTCTGGTGCACAGCAGGAGCTAATTTTAAAAGGGAGGGGATTTGTCCTTAGCAGCTGGGCTTGAGTCAACTCTCCTAGTGGTTTGACACTAATGTAACTTCATTGACTTCAATGGAGCTACTCCTAATTTGAAGTGAAAGATGAATCAGGGACATGGCACTAAGGTATTCTGAGTGGGAAGTGAGCAAGGTACAATTTATGGCACTAAGAAAGAATTTTTTCTGCTAGAGGAGTTTGTAGGCAATCTTTCAGTATTTCATTAGCTTAGGGCCTACTGCTATTTTCCCTAGTTATAGAACAGGTGTGTTTAATTATAACTGCTGTTGTGTAAGGACCGGAACCTAGGTCTCCAGAGTCTAGAGCAGGTGATATGTCCACAGTGCTACCAGAAAGCACTAGTAGCTAAGATACCCATCTGGGAGGTGGGCTAAAAACTAAAAGGTGGGCCCCACCATCACTTCCTCTGGTCAGATTTTGAATGGGATTTGATCCAGTAGGCAGCCTCTGAGCATACCTACTGGATTGGGTCTCACGGGTGAGAAAGATTCCTCCACGTGTCTTCCCCTGGTTGAAGGATCACTCTAGGGCTTAGGTAGGAGATGGGTCAAGACACCCAGAGTGAAGCAGCAGTGCGCATGCCTAGAGGCAGGAACTTAGACACCTAGGGAACTTTTACAATTGAAAGTTCAGACACCTACAGAATTTGGCGGCAGTTGAGCCGAGGTTTTGAGGATCACAGCAGAGCCTAAACTGGGACTTAGGTGCCTAAGTCCAGGGTTTAGTGGCCTATGTACCTTTGTGGGTCTGGGCCTTAGCCTCTCTGTGCCTCAGCATCCCTACAAAACATGAGTAATAGCACTTTCCTTCCACACGGGGGTGTTGTAAGAAGAGATATATTAAAGACTGTGAGGTGTTCCGACATTATGTTAATGGAGGACAGAAAAGTACCTTAAAAAGAGAAAGAGAGGACAGAGAAACACTGAACTTGGACAAATGAGAGCCAGAGCTGGGGTAGTAATGCTTGGGTATAAGGGCTCAGACACAGAAGGGGCTGAAGTCTCCCTTCCCAAACAGTGCCACAGAAGGGCTGATGAGTATCACTGACATCATGCAGAGAGCTGAATGACTAAGGGAGGGTATGTCTACACTGCTCATGGCAGCATGTGAAGTACATACACTGCATACATGCCTCTCCCCCCAGCATGGATAGAAATAGCAGTGTAGACAGTGAGGCACTGCTTAGGAGAGTAAAGACACACATTAGGGTATGTACCCTACATGGCTCTCTACATACCCCATCTACACTGCTATCTATCTTTAGCAGTGTAGTATCCCGCTGCCTCCCCATTGCTGGGCCTTTCCCTGACACAGTGAAAGATTCTGGCAACAGAGAACAACTCTGGCAGTGGGAGGCAGCAGGTAAGGCTGCTGCAGTTACAGATTGCTGGAGCCTTTCCTCCTTGCCTCCCCACTGCCAGAGCCTTTCACTGCTGTGTGTAGGTACACACAGCTTTACAGTGCAACGTGTAGCTACACATACCCTACAGTACCATCAGTGGTATGCTGCAGTGTATTCTAATGGGTGTCTGGTACAGTTATTGAGTCAAACTCATCCCTGACGCATTTATATAGACCTCACTGGTTATACAATAGGGGTGAGCTTTGCCCATTGTGTGCCTCTGAATCAGAGCCTTTTAAAATACATAAGCAGTTATTCTTATATTTATTTAACAATTCTGTTAAGTTTTGTGCCTACCAGCTCTACAGCACCTGTTCCAATCGTGTCCTATATCAGTAATGATTGAAAGTTATTTCTTCTCCTTGGCTAGAGTGAACTAAGTTTGGTGGTCTCAGTCCATTTCCTAATGGATAAGTGCACATGTCACAAACCCTCCAAGCCCAGCAGATGCACTAAATTCCCTTCTCACTCCTGGAAATGGTCTGTCCAGGGTAGAGCAGAGCACACTGAAGTGGGAAGACTTGCATTGCAACTGTCCAAGTCATGCACTTTTTATGCAAAGAGAGGACTTCACTCCCCAGAGCTCACAATCCAGCAGCTAATACAGATCCTAACATTCACTTTGAGAATCAACCAGAGCATTACAGTTCTACAGACTTACCTGCAGCCAGGACCAACAAAGTGGACACAAGCAGCATCTTGAATCTCTTGCAGATGAACGGAGGAAGATTTCACCTTAGAGCTCAGAGGAATCCCCTGGTGCACGTCTATATATGTGCATCATTGGCCAATAACAGCATTAGTCTGTCACATGAAGCCTCCACAGAGCTTATAATTTGATTGCATCACCTCAGGAAATTGGCCCTTTGTACCACTGCTTTCCCAGATAAAACTATAATCCCCTTGATGTGTACACCAAGAATTATAGGTTATGCATTAAATCAGGCACAAATTGTTCACCAAACATCAATGGTTTAAGTTTTTGCTGCTAGAAAAATACAACAATGTTGGCTGGATCTTAATTATATTGGAAGAAAGGACTGACCTTTGGTGTGGTTCCTTCCCTGCTTCCATGACGTGCAGCAATGAGATAAACCCTTCTATCTGAATACATTACACAGTTCTGAGTCTGAGCAGCAGGCATTAAATCCATACTCTTATGTGTTGGTTATACCCGTGTAGGGTGACCAGACTGCAAATGTGAAAAATTGGGACAGGGGGTGGGGGGTAATGGGAGCCTATATAAGAAAAAGACCCAAAAATCGGGACTGTCCCTATAAAATCAGGACATCTGGTCACCTTAGACCCATGGCAGCATCCCTGAAGAAGCTGTTCTTCTCTTTTAGGATGCCAGTCCATTGCAAAGTGTGATGAGTGCACTGGGGCTCAGCTCAAATCACCAGTCTGAGTAGATCATCCCTGAGGCCTGTGCATTTCATAGGCTCTTATAAATGGGAAGGAAAAAAACCCTAGTATTAAGTTACACCTTACCCACCTCTCTCCTTACTCCCCAGGGCAGGATTGTTCCCAACAGTCTATTTGCCAGGATATTGACTTGATTTTAGTTTTAAATGATTCAGGCAATGGGTCTTATACCACTTCTGTTGGATCTAATGGATTTTTCATTTTTACCAAATTATCTAATCTATTTATCTATCACTGTGATATAGGTGCTGTATACTTCCTTTTACTCATTTATATTGTCCCTTTTCCTTAATTTCACTTCTTTACTCCTAATCATACCCCTTTTGCACGGCCCTACCGAACCCCCTTCTCTCCTTGGCATTTACATGCCTAGAAATAACTGTAGATGGTTATCACAAAGCCCTCAATATGCTGGGCCCATATTGCCTCCCAGACCATCTCTCCTTCTGGAACTGTGCAAAGCACCACAGTCATCCAGTGCATTATGCTTATCAAAACCCAAACACAAGAGAGCAAGAGGCAGCTGCTTCTTAACAGTAGGCCCATGACTCCAGAACACTGTCTCAAAGGAGACATTCTTGCCATATCCACTGCACCATCTGAGACATCCCTCCTGACCATAGCATTGCCTAAGGAGCCAAAAGAAGAGAGGAAAACTCAATGTCATGCTCAAAAGAGATAGCAAAAAAAAGGTGGAACAGGAACCTGATACCTCACAGCTAGTAGAGTCTCTAATCACACTTAAGGTACATCTAAACGGTGTGATTGTAGCATGGTTAGGCATAGCCATGCAAGCTTTAATCTAGCTGTCATGGGTAACAATAGTAGTGTAGACGTGACACCATGGGCTTCAGCAGGGATCACTTGCCCAAGTACAAATCCACAGGGGAGCCTAGGTACGTACTCAGACTATGTCTACACAGCTCACTTCTTTTGGCAGTGCGTACAGTTTATACTCAGGTAGCCTCCTAGCAGAGGTTTAAGTAGCAGTGTAGATGGTGAGGCATGGCTTAGGCAAGTAGAGTACAGACACACCTGAAGGGTATGGGTATGTACCTGAGTACTTACCCTACGCGCCTTTTCTCTATTTGCCCAAGCCATGCCTTCTCATCTATACTGTGCTTTTTAACCATATTGGGTATGTCTACACTGCAATAAAATATCCATGGCTGGAATGAGTCAGCTAACTTGGGCTCATAGGCTTCAGGGCTATAAAACTGCAGTGTAGACATTTGGGCTTGGGCTTCAGCCCAAGCTCTGAGACCCCACAAGGGGAGAGGGTGTGACACTCTATACCTTGGGGGAGCATACTGTAACCCCCATATTCCTCATTTTCATATAATCGTGATCTTACATATAAAGCATGCCTTGTAAGGTATCGGGGGAAAGGTTATGATCTGCTGAAAGTCATTTATCTATTCATATATGTGTATCATTAATGCATATGAAGTTATGAGAATTGTGTTGTATGGTGGTCACTAAAACATGCCGTAAATTGGGGGAATCCGCCAGGTATTAGCTCCCCAGAGGCAACAGCAAGGAAAGTAGACAACGCCCAGGCGGGGTGTCAAACAACCCATCAACAGCCATTGACCAGCAAGGGAGCTACAAAGCAAAGACTCACCTGCATGAGGCCCCACCAGGGGAATTGCTCAACCTTGCTTGGAGAGACTCAGCAATGCCCCCCAGACATGCCTGGCCTTGTGCTCTCCAAGCACATGGACTGAGGGTATAAAACAGACAGAGTGGACACATACTGAGCCCTTCTCCTGCCCCCACCTTTGCTGTAAGCAACTGAGAAGAAGACAAGACTCCAACAGGGGAGATTGGCCCAGATTTAAGGAACAAACCTGTATATTAAGGACTGCAATATCCAGTGGGGTGAGAAAAACTGCTTCATCTAGTTGCTGCTGCCCAGTCTAATAGGGTGAGACTAATTGACTGCCCTAGACAGCTTATATTTTATTTCTTTTGGTAACTGAGGCCTGGTCCACACTAGGACTTTAATTCGAATTTAGCAGCGTTAATTCGAATTAACCGTGCACCCGTCCACACCACGAAGCTATTTAATTTGACATAGAGGGCTCTTTAGTTTGACTTCTGTACTCCTCCCCGACGAGGGGAGTAGCGCTAAATTCGACATGGCCATGTCAAATTAGGCTAGGTGTGAACGGAAATCGACCTTAGTAGCTCCGGGAGCTATCCCACACTGCACCACTCTGTTGACGCTCTGGACAGCAGTCTGAGCTTGGATGTTCTGACCAGCCACACAGGAAATGCCCAGGGAAAATTTGACACGCTCCGGCGCCTTGTGGATGTTCTGCAGGACCGCAGGCAGGAGGACAGAGCCCCCCTGCAGTGTATCTGCAACCGCCCTCCCCCGCCACAAAGTCCCATACCCCCCTCACCCAAAATAACAAGAAGGAGGGGCGCCAGGGGCCGTGAAAACTGTCACTGCACCCCAGCAGAGTGCTCAAGTACCCAAAAGCTCTCATACCCTCAATTTTGAGACCTTCCTGGATCACCCAAGCCGCAATCCCAGTTTCATCCCCTAACTATCTAGTTAATTATTAAAAATACTTTGCTGTTAATTACTGTTTCCGTTATGTTTTTTTACAGAAGACTGTGTTTGAAGGGGGTGGGGGTGGGGAAGGGGGTTGGTAATTGCATAGGACAGTCACCTTTACCAGGGTACAGACACGGGGGCAGGATCAGCAGCAGGTCACACACACAGTGCAGTCAGTAGGCACCCTGGTCGGTATGGGAGGTGGTTTCCAGGTTCTGTGTGGGTGGGGGGGGACGTGACTTTGTAGCGGGGGAGGGCGGTTACAGATCTTATGCAGCAGTCCTTGTCCTGGATCGCAGAGTCACACAGCAGAGGAATCTGTATCCGTCCTCCTCCGCCACAAGGTCACATAGCCCTCGCACACAGAATCCCAAAAAAGGAGAAATGGCAGGCTCCGTTGAAACAACCAGTCCGGCACTGCGGACCGCTCTAGGAGCAGGAGCCTGTCATTCCTCGAGTTCAGAGGCGGTCTTTACATCACTGCACACCCTACGCAGCACAGTCTGCGTCCCAGTTTCAACCCTTTAACGCAAAGTCATTAATAAAGAAACCTTTGTTAAGTAACAATGGAACATGTATTTTATTTTTACACGTGTTGGAAGTGGGGGAAACGGGGTGAATGGGGTATGTAACTGCAGAGGATAGTCAACAGTAACTGGGTAAAGAAACGGGCAGGTTCAGCTTCTCTGTAAAGAAACTGAACAGTCACAGGTCACGCTGCTCGCTGCTCGCTGGTACTTGAAGAGTTCCTTGTCGCTGTCCCAGGCGCCTGTATAGGGCTTCATGAGGCAGGGCATTAGCGGGTAGGCTGGGTCCCCGAGGATCACTATAGGCATCTGCAC
Source organism: Mauremys reevesii (assembly GCF_016161935.1). NCBI lineage: Eukaryota > Metazoa > Chordata > Testudines > Geoemydidae > Mauremys > Mauremys reevesii. The sequence goes on from NC_052623.1 coordinate 220,340,337, forward strand.
ATCCCCAACAGTTATTTTGTGGTCCGGGAAGAAACTACCTTCCTGCAGGCGTCTAAACAGACCACAGTTCCTGAAAACACGCTCGTCATGAACCTTGCCTGGCCACCCGATGTTGATGTTGGTAAAACGTCCCCTATGGTCCACCAGTGCTTGCAGCACCATTGAAAAGTAGCCCGATTTCTCAGCAGCTGACTGTGGAAGAGGTGGACGATAAGGTGCGAGGAGGTGAAAACGGCCATAACTGCAGTGGGCTCCGTGCTCGTAGTGCTGTGGTGTCCGCACTGTCACTGACCAGAAAAGTGCATGAACAGATTGCCCGCAGGCGCTTTCAGGGAGGGAGGGAGGGTGTGAATTGATGGTTGAATGATACCCAACTCGACACATTTTTTCCCCCAGCAGGCATTGGGGGCTCTACCCAGCATTCCAATGGGCAGCGGGGACTGCGGGAACTGTGGGATAGCTTCCCACAGTGCACCGCTTCCAAAGTCGACGCTGGCCTTGTTAGTGTGGACTCACAAAGTCGAATTAGTGTCCTTAGTGTGGATACACAAATTCGACTTCGTAAGGTCGATTCCACAAATTCGACTTAAGTTGAATCGAACTACTCTTGTAGTGTAGACATACCCTAACTCTGACTTGTTGTGCTTTGACTTATAATCACTTAAAAGCTATTTTTGTAGTTAATAAATGTGTTTGCTTATTCTACTTGAAGCAGTGCATTTGGTTTGAAGTGTGTCAGAGACTTCCCTTGGGATAACAAGCCTGGTACATATCAATTTCTTTGTTAAATTGACAAACTCATATAAGCTTGCATCATCCAGTGGGCATAATTGGACACTGCAAGATGGAGGTTCCTAGGGTTGTTTCTGGGACCAGAGATATTGGCTAGTGTCATTTGGTTGCACAATCCAAGGAGCAGTTTACATGCCAGAGGCTGTGTGTGAACAGCCCAGGAGTGGGGGTTCTCACAGTAGAACAGGGTAAGGCTGGCTCCCAGAGTTAAGGATTGGAGTGACCTAGTAGATCACCGGTCCGGATAACACCAGGGGAACATCACAGAGGGTCCGAGAGCCCAGGGTCCAGCCCAAGCCCAAACCTCTACACTGTAATTTCATAGCCATGCAGCCCAAGCCCCACAAGTCCGCGTCAGCTGACCCAGGCCAGCTGCAAGTGTTCTATTGCAGTGTGGATGTACCCATAGCGTCCTGCCTCCACCCCACTGCTGGAGGCTTTCCCCCACTGCAAGAAAAAACCCTGACAGTGATGAAAGGGTTTGGCAGTGAGGAGCTGCTGAAGCCTTTCCCCCTCCCAGAGCCTTCCACTTACACAATGTGTAGCTAAAGATGGCAAGGTGGGCAAAGCCTGGTTTTCACTGCAGCATGTAGTTACATATACCCTGTGCCAACAGTGGTATATACTGTAGACGCAGCCTCAGATTGCTAGCCTGCACTTAAGCCCACGCTGCCACGTCTTCACTACTGTTGTTACTCAAGTTAGCTAAACTAAAGCTAGCTCAGGCATTTCTAACTGTGCTACAATCACACCTTCACTTGCAGCACAGACATACCATTAAAGACGGATAGAGAATTGACTGCCCTAGACAGCTTTTATGGTGTTTTTAATCTTTGTACAGTGCTTATATACTATGGTGATGAGCATTTTATAAAAGCCTACAGTTAGATGATGAACAGGGCATATCTTCCCCTTCATCCTCAATTGGCCAAACCATATATATACTTTTTGTCATACTGTCAGAGTACACTCCTTGTATACAAATTTGCTCTTACTCTCCAGTTCCTTAGCTGGTCTTACTGTGGAAAATATGAAGTCAGCTAACATTCATGACATTAACAAGAATCATGGAAGGCAAGAGAGAATGTGTTTCTCAGAGAAATGATGGAGGGCAGAATAAGATTGATATTTGACGGCACATAAATATCATGGTGAGTTTCAGTAATTTTCTTGCATCGTCCCCTATTACTTAAGGGCTGAAAGCCTCACTAAATTCCACCAATGCACCTCAGTCTGAACCTGCAGCACCCTCTGTTAATCCAGCTGTAGGCTCCCCATGCATCTCTGCTACTGCACCACATTCTGAACCCTTCTAATACACACCTTTGTCTCCCTTGACCAGACAGCGAAGGCCACAGCAGATTATGCCAATTGTATTTTAGTTTTGTAATGTGAACAAATTCATGTTCGCATGTGCCCTAAGCAGAATGTGTTTGGGGATAATTGTGTGTGGTCTGTGTATTGTGTGTGAAAAGGGATGTGTGTATTTTTGGTCTGTGATGTGTATATGTGGCTGTGGTGATATTCCACAGCCTTCAGTTCAGGTATAATCGGTCTTTTTTTTTTTATGCCACTGTAGCGCAAATTATACCTTGCAATGTCCTTTAAGCACACAGACCACTTGTTCCTTTGCCCTTGCCATTTCAGATGGGGCCAACAGCTGGCTCAAATCTAATCTTCTTAAATATTAAAGGAACAAAGATACCGAACTGAGATGATGTGAATGTCACTACACAATTTAGCACAGAGAGCCCTTATCTTGATAAGCTCCTTCCAGGTACACTCTAGTTTATAACCCATTAGAATAATATCATCCATTGTACATTCACCTTGTATCCCATTAACCCTTAAGGCACTGCCTGGGTTCCAGGAGGATTTATGATGATACATGGAAATGGGGAGTTTCTGGGAGACTGCATAGGGGGGTTGGGTCCAGATCCTTATAGCTGGTTTTGGCAGGTGAGGGGGGCTGGACTAGATGCTTGTTGGTGGGAGAAGATTGTAGGACGGGGTGGGCAAACTTTTTGGCCCGAGGCCCACATCAGTGTTGCGAAACTGTATGGAGGGCTGGGTAGGAAAGACTGTGCCTCCCCAAACAGCCTGCCCCAACCATCTTCCTCCTCCAACTTCCCTCCCCCTGACTGCCCTCCTCAGAACCCCCAACCCATCCAACCCCCCCTGCTCCCTGTCCCTTGACTACCCCGACCCCTATCCACACCCCCGCCCCCTGATGGGCCCCCTGGGACTCCCACACCTATCAAACTGCATCCCGTTCCCCATCCCCTGACTGCCTCCACCCCAGAACGTCCGCCCCATCCAACTGCTCCCCGTCCCCTGACTGCCCCCTCGGGACCTCCTTCCCCTTATCTAACTCCCCCCACTCCCCGCCCCCCTACCATGCTACTCAGAGCAGCAGGACTGGCCTATTGGAAAGCCTGGCAGGTGACCGGGTGCAAGCCGCACTGCCTGCATGGCAGCGTACCTGCAGGGGAGAGGGGAAAGCAGGGGAGGGGCTAGGGACTAGCCTCCCTGGCTGAGAACTCAAGGGCCAGGCAAGATGGTCCCACGGGCCGGATGTGGCCCAGGGGCCGTAGTTTGCTCACCTCTGTTGTAAGAGGATTTCAGCAGCAGAGAGAGAAACTGGTTCAGATTACTCTTCTTGTTGGAATTGCACAAGTGCTCAATAGCTGAGGGTGGGGGGAGGGTCAGGCAATTTTTTGGAGGGAATTGCAAGTGGAATGCAGTAGATATATGTTATCTGGGGTGGGTTGTTATGGAGTAAAGAGTGGATTCAATGCTAACAGCTGCGTCAGTATGTAGACATGAACACTCATCTGAAGATGAGTTATACTCAGCAAATTAGGTACATAGGAGGGTATTATTCTGCAGGGAGTGGTGTAGGTGACTCAGTGGGGGGGTCTTCCTCCTGAGTCAGCACTGAGCCCAATACCCCAGTGTGGTGCTGGGGGTGCTGTGCTGCATGGAGTGACATGGGTGATTCATGTAGAACTCTACAAAGATTAAGCAGAGGACGAGCACTAGGGCCTTGGCTCATTTCCGACTGTAGTAAATTTCACTATATCTCCCAAGAAAGCCCACCTGCAATTTCCATAGGGAATTTATTCTTTATTTCCCCTCCTATGGTTCTGCTGTATAGTGTTACAGACTCAGAATGACAGCTGTGTTCCACCAAGGGGGATGTGTGGTTCAGACCTGGTTGAAGTAGTTCACAATCACTGAGTTTGTAAAGTGGTTTGGAAACATCAGGATGAAAGTAATTATAGGAATGTCATTTTTTTTCATAAAAATGTGCCTACTGTGGAGTCTACAACCCTTCTCAGTGAAATAATTTAATGTATCTTTGTGAAATGCTTGTGAAATATCTTGTGCAATATCAAGAACCTGCTGTTTGTGAAAATTAAAAATTGTGAAATTGAAAAAAAAAGCTGCTGATGGCAGAGAATGAGAATTTTGTAATTCAGAAGATTAAGGGCCTGATCCAATGGTGAATGAAGTCACTGGAAAAACTTCCAGTGACTTCATTGGACTTTGGATCAGGGCCTAAGTGTTTGGTTGGCACTAAGAAGAGCAGAGTTGCTTGGTCTTAATAATATTTATATAAGATTCTACAAACATCCTTTTGTAGGTAAATATCAATGCTCTCATTTTTCATTGAGAAAAGTGAGCAGGGGTTTTAAGAGATTTGCCTGAATTAGTGTCAGATTATTATGTATTATTTGTATTGCTGTATCATTGACAGGTTCCAGCCAGGATCAGGGCCCCATTATGCTAGGTGCTAAAGTTTACAATGTACATTCCTGATTAAAATCTATTAGCATCTTGACTCTGCAACCAGAGTTGGGCAGGAACTGTATTTTCTGTTTCATGGGAATTTCCACAATTTTGATTTTTTTTCCATTCCAAAACTGAACAAAATCAAAATATTTCAAAATGTCCCATAAAATGACATTTAAAAAAATTTCTGCTGAAAAGTTGTTTTGATTTCAACTTTTTAAAAATAAAATAAATTTTGAAATGAAAAGTTATTTCAAAATGAAAAATTAAAATATTCCATTTGATCATATCAAAACTCTTCCCCCTCCCCAGAAATGAAATTTAGTCAGAATTGGCACATTTCCACAAAAAAATTGCTTTTGATGAATTGGCATTTTCTGACAAAAAAAGTTCTGTTGGAAAATTTCCAACCAGCTCTATCTGCAATCTCTGCCTGACCCATTAACTAACAGTGCCTCCTCTTGGTATTTCTAAGTACTTCCCAGCTCCAAATCCTTTTCTTAATCCATTAGACCAGGTGGCTTTTAGTATCACTGTTTTTTTTCTGAATTCATGTCTGAATTTTCAAATGAAAGTGGCTTTTCATGTTTTTGCCTGCTCAGTGGCTAATCATTTATTTTATGAAAATCAACATTTCAGTGTATAACAATCATGTAACAAGACCTGAGAAAAAAATTTGCATTTTTTTTTATGTTTGTGGGGACCAGAGACTTGTGAGTATAGCTGGTTGAGTAACACAAAAAACAATTTGCAAATATTTTCACAAAGAAACTTGAGTTCATGTCGGTATGCTATACATTCAAGTATTCGAATGGCCAGTGTTTCTTTGTAAAAATGTGTGCAAATGCTAAAAGTTTTATTAGTTTTGGCATTAATAATCATTCATCCAAAAAGACATGAGAGAGCTATTTTTTATTCACTATTCAACATTTCCTTTAATCATTTTGATGCTTAGAAGAGAGGGTTACTCACCTTGTGCAATAACTGAGGTTCTTTGAGATGTGTCCCCCTTGTGGGTGCTCCACTGTAGGTGCGGTAGCATCCTTATGCCTGGGATCAGAGATCTTCAGTAGCAGTGCCCGTTGGGCCGAACATGCACTCCTCCCTGTCTTGCGCTGCAAGTGGTGGTTATATAGCACTGTGCAGCTTGGCTGTCCTTTTCTTCCTGGCCCAGGTGTCTGCTGTCCATGGCTGTTCATACAAATATACAAACAATCCATGAAGGGGCATTCTTGGCGGAAATGGCATGGTCACCCGCAGGACAAACAGGGCCAGGCTCCCCCTTTCTCATCATGTTGGCTGAGCTCATTTGTGGGCTTCCTCTCTTGTACTGGATGGGGGTCTGGTTTCTCTCCCATCTCTCACCCTTAAAGCAGGAAAAAAGTGGGGGATCTGGGCATAACTCCAAGTAGGGAGAACTTCCCAGTAGGGAAGGGTGTAAAAAAGGAAACCTACGCTCATCTAAAGAGTAACAGGGAGGAAAGAGTGAAGGGAAAAAATACATAAATATTTTCAAGAAGGGGTAAAGGGAAGAAAAAATAAAGGAAACAGGTACTAAGAACTTGCAACAGAAGCACTGATATTACGAAAGGCACTACAGGTATATGAAGGGCTCTGCTAGGATTTCATCCCAGCCCAAGGGCGGTTGAGAAGGAACTGAGGGTAGTTGGACTGCACAGTGCTATAACACCACTGCTCGCAGCGCAAGATAGGGAGGAGCGCATGTTCGGCCCAACGGGCTCTGCTACTGAAGATCTCTGATCCCAGGTATAGGGATGCTACCTCCAGTGTTTCTTTGTAAAAATGTGTGCAAATGCTAAAAGTTTTATTAGTTTTGGCATTAATAATCATTCATGAAAAATAAATTATTTTATGTGCAGCTGTAACAACCACCTTCCCCAGTGCCTCATCAGCAGGGTGTGACCCCTGAACCTTTAGACAACATGATACCCAGACTTACACCAGATGAACTAGAGGTCTAGATACATTAGCTGACAGTAGGAGAAGGCTGTTATCCCACGATAAAGCAGAATTACCCAATCCTGGGTGGTCAGCAGGGGGGCCCAACCTGACCCAGCACTCCCTCTGGAGCTGGGGGAGTGCCATCTCCACTTGGTGCCCCCAGAGGGCAGCATGGACGACTGGGCCACATGCTAGGTCCAGGGATCCCAGCATTCTTTCTCCCTTGCCACTGCTGCAGCTCATGGGGCATTCCAGTACTATGTGTGAGGCTGCTGCTGCTGCTGCTCTAGTGGCAGCATGAACAGGCCTTAGAATATTTGCTGGTTTCCTTACTGTTTTGACAGGCTGCCAAAATGTTCCTGAAGAATGCAAATAGAGAAAGGAAACGGTGACTTCTAACACTTTATAACTTAGGATAAGCTGAACAGAATTTCATGGGACAAAGAAAAGGCATTTCTATAGCCTGAAGGAATTCCCCCAGCTGGATATCTGCCACAAACAATAGAGGCATGAGAGCTTCTCAAAGAAAAGGTGGCAAGATTCCTTTATAATGGAAAGTGTTAGACAATCTAAATGTAGGGGGATGCCTCCAGCTCCCTTTTATAATAGTATTTTTTTTACAGTTATGAGTTGTCCAATTATTTCAAAGTGTTTCATAGTGGGGAAGGGTTAAGAATAATTGTCTCCATTTCAAAGATGGGGAAACTGAGGCACAGAGAAATTCAGCAACTTGCCTAAATTCACACTGGAAGTCAGTGACAGAGCTTAGAATCCAGTGTTCTGATTGCCCCACCTCTGAACTGACCTAGACCACATTGCCGTACTGAAGCAGCAAATAATACATCTTCAGAATACATCTTTGGGGGAAAACCTGCTTGACCCCCTCCCACATTCCTGTCTTGCGTGGGGGATGAACTGCATTTGACCTAATTCGCCTTCTCTGTCTTTAATTTCTGCAATCCTATGAAGTGCTACAATCCCAAAAGTTAAATGAAGGGCTATAAATGTGTGTTATCAGACATGCCCGCACAATGGCACCAGAACCTATGGCACACAAGAAACTACTGCAGTACTTCATACAAAGAACTGACACTGATTATTATTTATATGAGGGTAGTACTGAATGTCTCAGATCAGGATCAGGGCCCCATTGTGCTTTGCGGTGTACAAACAGAGCGGTAGACAGGGTCCCTACCCTCATGAGCTTAGATTGTAAAAATAACTGGTTAACTGGATTCATCTTCATGGTGCTTAGTTTCCCCTCAAACTTGGCAGTAGTATGTGGGGCCTGGAGAGCTATTTTATTAGCAGAAAACTATCCCCAGCTATAAATTGACAAGGCATATCTATCTATCTAATCTAGATTTTTATGTCACAGTATTCCTAATCCAAAGCAATAAAAAATCATAGGTCTCAAAAAGTCATGAGATTGGTTTAAAATAATGAGATTTTTAAAATTAAATATATTTGGGGTTCTTTTCCCCTTCAGAGATTCATAGTGTTAAAGGCCAGCAGGGACCATTGGATAATCTGTACATCATAGGCATTTCAGTTCCAGCATTTATTCCCATATTCAGCCCAATAAAACTTGTGTTTGGCTAAAGCATGTCTTTGAGAAAGGAATCTAATTTTTATTTGAAGACATCAAGAGATGCAGAATTCACCACTTCCCTTAGTAGTTTGTTTCAATAGTTAATCACCATCACTGTTCAAAATTTGTGCTTATTTCTGATTTGAATTTATCTGGCTTCCAAACACTAGTTCTTATTATGCCTTTCTTTGCTAGATTAAAGAGCCCTCTAGGACCCAATATTTTCTCCTCATGAAGGTACTTATACACTGAAATTAAGTCATTTCTCAATCTTCTTTTTGATCAGCTAAACAAATTTTCTAAGTCATTTTCTCCAGCCTCAAATAATTTGTATTGCTCTTCTCTGCATCCTCTCCAATTTTGCAACATCATTTTTAAAAAATGTGGACACCAGAATTGTCCACAGTATATATTTCAATGTCAGTCTCATCAATGCTGTATATAGAGTTAAAATCACTACTGACTACTCCACTCTTGATACATCCAAGGACTGCATTAGCCCTTTTTGCCATAGTATGGCACTGAGAGCTCATGCTGAGTAGCTTCTCTGCTATGACCCTTAATTGGCCTAATTTTAGTTTGCCTTTGGCTTTAAGAAAAACAGCAAATGTAGAGACTCACAATAAAATGGTGAGAGTTGCCCACACTAACACCATCACCATGGTACTTGAAGGCCTGCTTGGCTCCTTTAGAAAAGCAGGATTTGTCTGTTTCCCAAGTCTTCCCATAAAGTGGGAGTGTCTCATGTTAGAGACCTAACACTCAGTCCCCTCAAGCCTTCACTTCCCACCAGTTTGCTCTCCTTTGCTCCCTGCATAGCTGCCCCTGCAGTCTCCTTAATGTGGGGTGGACAGCACAGCAATAGACTTTGATGTGAAATTGACCACCGTAGGTACCTTCACTTACCTCCCTGTGCAGTAGGAGAATGGAGGAGATGAACTCTGAGGGCTGTGAAGTGAAAATAACCAAAGCCAGTCAATTTCACTATGGAATCTGTTGCCCTGCTATAAACCTAGCACAAAACAGACTCTGCAGGAGCAGACTCTGTGACTCTCTGAAGGGGAAAGCAACAGATAGAGAGCAAGGAGGTAAAGGGGGGGGGGGCGACAGCGCAATAGACCAGAAAGAAGGGGGCACATATGAGTCAGCAGAAAGAAGAAGCTGCTAAGAATATGATCTGTTTTCTTTTTAAAGAAGAAGAAACAGAACAGAAGAATTTGCAGGCAGACTGTCAGCTAGCTCTACCTAATTAAAACCCAGTGTTTGCTGGTAAGGAATGTCATGATTTGAGGCTGCTGTAGAAGGAGGAACTCCCTACTAGTGTGGCATGAAACCTGCTGCTTGGGATGAATCAGTGGTAGGATGTTCAGTGTGTGTACGACTTTGGGTTTTCATCCTTAGAAATTCATTAGACATTTCAGGTTTGTCTGAAACTCTTTTCTATTTGAACCTGGCAAATTTTGATGGTTTCATATACAAAAGTGAGAGTTTTGCTCCTCCAGTCCCTTCTTTTCCCCAGCTTCACCTGCTTTCCTACTTACCTTTAGATGTCTCCTTGTAGTAGGGCCAACAGTCATTCTACATACCTCTGTCAATGTCTTTGGGATGCTAGATTTTCAGGTGGCAGTCCCACCTGTACTTTCCAAGAAGTTGGTAAACTCACCCCAAGCACAGATATGTATCTGAGATACACCCCCTATCTTCAAGAGGTAGTTGCTTTTCAACTCCTCTTCCCCATTCTGCAGCAGAGGGACTGAGAAATGGATTTCCAGCCCCACTGTGCTGCCTCATTCTGACCTCTTTACTTCACAGTTGAGATATGTCCAAATGCACATGCTAATAGGCAATCCTTTCCTGAAAAGATGGAGGGGTGAACTGGATCCACTACTTACTGTTAGAGAGGAGCTAACTGAGAATGTGAAAATACAAGGAAGCTTGGAATCAATGTCCACGGGGTTCTTGCAGTTAGCACAGGAAGAAAAGCAGCAGCACAAGCTATTAGATTCCTTGAAAGCTAATTCTAGAGTAAACTGCAATGGGGAAGAAGCATTAAAATCTGCCAGTGTAAAAGAAAGCTAGGAAGCATCTTAGACATTGGTCTAGACCATACACACTTTTCACTCCAGCCTGGATGGAACTGTGAGTCAGCAGCCTCCATGATGCTATCCCTCTTGTTTCTGTGGAGGAATGGAGAAGGGAGAGAGGGCTGGGGAATGTTTATCATCCCATCCATCAACCTGCAGAATCCACTGAACAGTTAATACTCCTTGAGGAGACTTCTTCAGGAGCAGTGGAGATTGTAGGAGTATTTTATAGTGTGGCTCCAACAGAGCTGCACTGCCAGTAAGGGGGAAGGAGGCACCTTCCCTAGAACTGTTTTAGTGGCACTTAAATGCATTTAATTGGAAAAGGAAAAATCAACAAAACAAAAGAGACAGTTAAAGCTCACAAAGAAGAGGGGTGCCAAAAATAAAATGGTTTGAATGAATGTTAACCAAATGATTGAAGACAAATTAAAGTATGTATGTTATTTGTAAGCCTTGTGGCCTGAAGCCCTAGAGAGCAGGAGGATCACTATTGACACCTGTTGTTTAACAGGGTGAAAAGTGGCCCAGAGCTGCCTGAGAACTCCAGGGAGACCAAGCCTCTGCAGGGGAGAGAGCTCTCTGCTGCCATCTATTGGCAGGCAAGAGTAAATGACAGAACGGGCCAGGCCTTATTTGCATTTCTGTTATATGGCAGTTTGGTCAAAATTCAGTTAAGTTTTGGATTTGAGGGTAATAAAACATTGTTATCCCTGTCAGATAATGAAAGACAAGACAACCACACCAACTATGCCTGGGGTGGAGTGGTCACCCTGACCAAAACCACAGACTGGCATGATTGGGTTGGAGAGCCTGGACAAAGCTATAAATAAACCAAGAGAGAGAAAAAAAGAAATTTATTATTTTGTTATAACAGTGTATTCTAGATGGCAAGAATTCTGTTTGGGTCTCTAGTGCTGTTGATTCTTCTCTAAAGATTTTGTAAAGGAGGGGTGTAGAAATGTTTCTTTGCTAAAGCTATGATATAAGCTAATAGTATAACTGAAGGACTCCAGTGAGAGCCCCTTTATACAGCAATCAATAACAGCTGTGATTACTACTTTTGGATTAGGTGGTAAACCAGGTAGCACTTACCATAGGGGCTGGAGATAGTTCTACCCAAATTCTGGACTCCACAAACCTTGGACAACAAACAGTGAGTGTGGGGAGGGAAGTGGCTCTTGCAGGAATGTTTTACCTTGTTGAATGCTTACAATCTGAATAGATACATATAGATATTGTTGATTAATTATTATTGGCTTTCTCAAGTTTATTCTATGCCCCTTTCCCCCCCCCCACACAAAATCTTCTTTGTTTGTACAACATACTCAGTGCTTGTGCAGGGAAAATATTGTCTATCAACGGTGCTTTGGGTGGGGAGTAGGGGCAGAGAGGAGAGGGTATTTCATTTTCCCAGGTCTGGGGGCAAGGGCTGAAGCCAGTGTTATTTATTAAGTTTTCAGACAGAACCACTAGATAATTGAACCCAGTCCTTTTTTCTGTTGACAACAGCTGGCAGAAGAGTTATAATGACATTAAAACAAACAAAAAACCTTTAGAAAAAGAACATTGTGGTTACAAAATCAAGCACTGAAAAGTTGGGAAATACCAGACATAAGATTGCCCCTGCCCACCATTTGTATGCATTATGATACAGTCTTTAGTTACATGCTCACATTATTTTCTCCACGGGACTCCTACTTTATTTGTTGATTGGGAGGGGGGGTGTCCATTTTTTTTAATCCTTAGTCAACGTGTGTGGCCTAAGGACTTATTTACCCCATAATATTCAAACCTTCCAAAATGCAAAATTATTGATTTCCTCCTGCGTGTTGCTATTGTGTTCTCACAAACATTCATCAATTTATCTTCATAATGCTCCTATGAGAATAGCTGGTATTGTTATCCCCATTTTACTGACAGTGAATGCAGCACAGAAGGCTTGATTCACAAAGGTACTTTGGCATCTAACTGCCTCTTCAGGGACCTCAGTACAAAGAGAGAAAGGGGAAGAGATTGACTTTATAGCCCAGTGGTTATGGCCCTCACCTGTAAGGAGGGCCTGCTCCAACTAATATTTAATTAATTATTCAAAGTGGAACAGCTCCAACAGGAGAGAGTGAGAGAATTCACCCCAGAATAGCCAGAAACTCATTCACTCACCTGGGATGTAGGAGACCTGAATTCAAGTCCCTCCTCAAATCAGGCAAAGCAGAAATTAAAATCCAGGTCTCCCACATCTCAAGTGAGTATCCTAACTACTGTGCAATTGGCTATAATGGGGTAGGGGTCTCTCTGTTTATTCATGAGAAGCTGACCTAGTTTAAGCACCTATCTCCAGGAGAGGGGTCCCAGCTGAGAATCCCAAGCAGAGATAGTAGTCTGCCTCAAGCCTGTCAGTCAGGTGTCTAAGGTCCTGATCAGTGGGGATTAGGCTCCGAAGGACCTTTGTTGATCTGGGCCCTAAGCCCCATACTTTTCTTTTGCATTTCTTCCTGGTTAGGTTAGGCAGCTCCCCACTTGGCTTGCTGGCTTCCGAGAATCCCTTTCTTAGGAGTCTAACTCTCCCCATGCATTATAGAGAGAGCCTGGGAGCTGAGAATTCCACTGGTAGTAAGGCACCTAGCAGGTAGACTAAAGTCCCTTTGTGAATCTAGCCCAGAATATTAAGGCTAACTTGTTAAGTGTCCACTAATTTTGGATGCTCAATTTGAGACACCTAGTCCCTGATTTTCCAGAGTACTTAGCACCTTATATGTTCAAAGCACAGCTCACATTGACTTCAGGTTCAGTTGTGAGCACTCAGGACTTTGCAAATTTCGCTCCAAGTGTCTCGTGTTCGGCACTGAGAAAATGACAAATACACAATTTGTGACCAACTGTGAACATTTTGGTTTAAGCACCATTATTGCCAATCTCAAAGCAATCAAAAATAATGAGTCAGAACTCCATGAGATTGGTCCAAAAATTATCAGATTTTTTTAAAATTTATTTTGGGTTTGTTTATCTGTCTTTTAATTTTTGAACTGCACATGTCCATCCCTAGCATTGCCCACTTTCCCAAGTCCCTGAATCCCCCATCCCCTCTGCTTTTCTCCATCCTTTGGCTCCTGCAACCCCTTCTCCCCATATTCCTTCCTGCCCCACCCCTCGCCCCACTTCATTCTAAATCAGGCTGCTTCCTCCTTCTTCTCACTGCCTCAGCACCAGCAGGGGGAACCTTGAGAGCAAAGGAGAGATTTTTTTGGCCTGCCCTAAATTTTGGTGGCTGGTGCTACAGTGGCACAGAGCAGCCAAATGCAAGGAAAGTCCTGCTCAGAGCCCTGGACTGGAGGTTGCTTTGTAGGGTTGGCACCTATATAGTCTAGTCAGCTGGTAGGAACTGAGAGGGACTGAAGCATGCTTAATACAGACGGAATCGTAAGAGAATTTAACAGCCAAATTAAACTGATTTGTCAAATGCTCGTAACTTGGCCAACTTCCTGCCCCCCCCAATCCGCTAAAGTAACTTCCCTTGACTCTAGGATGACTTTCCCCTGCCAAATTTCAAGTCCCTGCTCCAAAGCATGGAAGCACTAGAGCTTCTAAAATAAATTCTTACAACCAATTCATTAATTTGAAGAAAACACACACCTCCCTCTAATCTCACTCTTGGAAACACCTCAACAATTTTTGCTGAAACTTTTGAGAAAAATTCAGCCAAATTCAGACACCCAGCATGTAAAATTTCAGCCCAAATTGTTAAAGTCTGGCAAAGTTATAAGCAACTGAATACAGGGTTTTATAATGGGAAGTATCTGGCAACCTTAACTGCATCACCTATAATATTAGAGGAAAGCAACTGATGTACTATTGGCAATTTAGGTCTACTATGAATATAGAGAGGCATGAAATTAATGACTTGGATATACCTAAGATGACAAACTTATTTTTAAAAATTAATCTTCAACAAGAAGAATAAAGAAAAAATTACAAAATTGACAATGAGGAAAACCTCAATAAAACAGTTATTCATTAAAAACTAGGAAGAAGACTGCTTGGAAATATAAAGATACAGACATCAGCCCCCACAAATATGTATCATAATTTATTAAGGGAGTTAGGAAATGATTGGCAGAGGCCTTGGAGGTTTTTCGCCTTCCTCTGCAGCATGGGGCACAGGTCACTTGCTGGAGGATTCTCTGCACCTTGAGGTCTTTAAACCACAATTTGAGGACTTCAGTAACTCAGACATAGGTTAGGGGTTTGTTATAGAAGTGGATGGGTGAGATTCTGTGGCCTGCGTTGTGAAGGAGGTCAGACTAGATGACCATAATGGTCCCTTCTGACCTTAGTCTATGAATCTATGAAATGAATTTTCTGTAGCGCAAGTAATTGTTTTTGACAAGTCATGGAAGACTGGTGAAAAGGAAATGTACCAATCTTCAAGAAAGGGAAGAAGAATGATGCTGGCAATCACTTCCCTGATACTCTTATTTCCCTATTAAAATAATTTGACAAATATTAAGAGGAAACATTTTTAGAGAAGAACGTAAAAGCCATGAACAGCAGGGCTTATAACTGTAGATTTTCCTGGACTGATCTGAGTAAGTTATTTTTTTAGACAAAACTGCACAATTAATGGAAGGAAGGAAACCAGTAGCAACAGGTTTGGATTTTAATACAGCATTTGATTCTGTGTCACAAAATCTTACACTCAAAATTAATACAAACTGGCTTGGATGCGAATACTCATATGGATTGAAAATTGCAAAGGGCTAACACATAACTATAATATAATCTGCCAAGTACAGTATCGAGTTGAGGGGAGTTGTAAGCTCTTTGGAGCAGAGATCATCTTTTTGTTATTGGTGTGTTCAAAGACTAGCACAATGGAGACTACTGTAATAATCATTATCTTCATGATTTAGAAAAGGGCAAAAACAATGTTACTGAAATTTGTAGATAGACTCGAGATGTGAGTTGGAACATTGATGTCTGAGTGGTCAGCAATAACTCCAATATTTAATGATGCATAGGCTTCAGAGTTAGAGATCATTTGCATATGAAAATAGTTCACTATTTCACTATTGATCATTTTAGTAGAAACTTTGGTATTATGGATTTGATTTATGATTGAGGAAAGGGCACTGTTACATTTCCCCCCCGCTCTGACACCTGTGAAGTGCAGAGGCTTCTTCAAGGTTCACAAAAAGTTTCAATAATACATGATTTTGCATAGTTCAAACCAGTACCAAAGTGCTCACTGGCAGAGAGTGCCTCATCTTAGAACAGAGGCATGTTATCAGTACCTTGGTACTCTTCAGCAGGGAATGCTCTTAAAAGAAATTAACTGTCTGTTTGGCAGAGTTCTCAGTGAATTGAGGTATTTCTGGGCATCAGATGGGAATAACAGGTGTATAGGCCAAGAACCACATTCCAAGTAGTTCAGGCCTTGATGTGCAGAAAGCAGTAGAGGGCCTGAATAGCTCACATCTGGGATAGGTTAGCAGCTGGATATCAGGGGACAGGTGGCAGCAGGGTCAAAGTAGATGTAGGTTCACACTTCTACCTCCTGGGGAAGGAGAGACATAAGGGGATAATGAAGGGAAGGACTAGGACCTTGTCTACACTACATTGTTTTGTCGAGAAAAGTCAGCTTTTGTCAACAAAACAGTGGAAGTGTACATACTTCTCTCACTGATGTCACTCTCCTGCTAAGCTGACATAATAAAACCACCTTGACGAGCTTTTTGCGACATAGTTAGAGTGATGCAGCATCAGTGTAGATACCTCACTTGGTTATGTCGCCCTAATTGCCCTCCAGGAGGCATCCCACAGTGTTCATCATGATAGCTCTGGTCAGCAGTTTAAACTCTGGTGCCCTGAAGTTATACAGGTATGAGCCCTTCCACCATTTAAAGGTCCAAGAATTTTTGAAATTCCTCTTCCTGTTTACTTGGCCTGAGCAGTTCACACAGCATCTTTCCAGTTGGCCATACTGGCTTTCTGCAGCAGATGCACTCCTGAGTGGAGCACACTGAAGCTGTTGGATCTGCTGAGTATATGGGGAGAGGAGGCTGTGCAGTTGCAGCTTTGCACCAGCCATAGGAATTTCGATACATGAGCAATGACTCTGGACGTGGTCAGCCAACACAAGGAGTGTTGTGTGGATGTGCTCCACTGATGTTATTAAAGCGACTTATGATCGTCAACATAACTTAAGTTGACTTAACTCTGTAATATTTAATGATGCATTAACTCTGAAGCCTGAGATTATTTGCATATCAAAATAGTTAATTTAGTGTAGACAAGGCCTAGGTGGCAGAGCAGTAATGAGGAAGTGATGGTGACTGAAGTGACACGAAGAGGGGGTAAAGGATGAGGATGGAAGAGATCAGCAAAGTGGGAGGTAGAAGCATTGATGGAGGGGCAACAGGGACAACACTATAAGGATTTGGGGGGAGGGCAGGAGAGACAGACGGGAAGGCTCAGCAAGGGGGAAAGGAGAGACATGAAGGCTATGTCTACACTGCCCATGTTAAAGTGCGGCTGAGGCAGCACTGTGACGTGGGCAGTGTAGTCACGCCTTATTGTCGGGGGAAAGCTCTCCCGTTGATTAAAAAAAAAATAACCACCTCGAACGAGGGGTGGTAGCTGCTCCCGGCGATAAAGCGCTGTCTATACTGGCGCTTTTCAGCACTAAAACTTTTGTCGCTCAGGGGTGTGTTTTTAGCACTGAAAGTGGCAGTGTATTCACAGCTGAAGACAGAAACAGTGACAGTAGGAAGCTGAGACATGAGATGGGGCAGGGAAGGCAGGCAGTAAGGAGGGGCAATGAGAGGGGAAGCAGTGATATGGGGAAGCAACAAGAGAGAAAAAGAGGTAAGGGAAGGGAGTGGGAAAGAGACACCTGGCACAGGAGCAGCAAGGGGGAGGGGAAGAAGAGAGGGAAAAGTAGGCAAAACACAGAGGAGAAAAAGACCTATTTATTATTATTATTACAGTAGCATGAGGAGAAACCCTCCTATTAACATTGCCTGGGTGCTATACAAACACACAGTGCTTTCCCTGAATAACTTAATATAAATTATTATTTATTCTTATTTAGTGATTTCAGTCCATGCCACCAGGAGCCTGTGAGACAAGGTTACAAGAGATAATAGAAGTTGATTTTCTGAAGAACTGGGGCTCATGCAGCTCCTATTGTCCTCATAGGGAGTGGCTGGGTTGACAGCATTTTTGAAAATCAGGCCACATAGTTAGGTATATGAACACAAGTCTAACTTTATGCACCTATATTTTAAAAGCCTGGCTTTTGAGCACAGTTTCACTCTTTTCCCTGTGTAGTCTGTCAGTTTCCCCTGTTTGTGAAGGTTTTTTAAACAGCAAGAGGAAAGAAAAAACTTTTTTTAAAAACATAGGAAAATGTAGTTGTAAACACCACAAAACTTAGCAGCATGACCCAGGGGCATTGGTAGGACATCAAAGTCCCCCCCTGCCCTCCCTTTTTAACATTGATTAGATTTCAACTCATTGTTGTTTTAAGATAGTGAAAGTTAATTTAAGTCACAGATGTTTTTATGTTTTATCAGATTCCTTTGGCAGAAAAAAATGGGCCTGGATCTGGTCTCCCGCTGGTGCAAATCAGAAGAGAATCCACTAAAATCAGTGGATTTACACTAGTGTAAAACTAGGCCCAAGTTGCCCGTGTGGTGTGTAGGGCAGGACGCCAGGGCCCCTTTACCCCCAGCCGATTGCATGGGCGTGTGGGGCGGTACACAAATGTAGAAGTGGCCCCTAGGTGTGTCAATATGTCTTGTCCTCCTGAGCCCTCGGGCTGTGTCACTTGAGCACCCAAACCCCGATGGTGATAAAATGGGGACGCGCTCGCTCGCTCCTCTGCAACTTTCCCTGTCCCGCGTGGAGCAGCCCCACGAGAGGCGGGGCCAGGTCGCTCTGGCGGCGCGGCCCCTTTAAATGCTAATGAGGCCGCCCCAGGCTCGGGGCTGGCCCTCGCTGACTGTATTAAAAACTTCGGCGGGGCCATTTTGGGGGCAGTAAGACCCAGCGCGGAGCCCGAGCGACCCAGCGCGAGACACCGACCCACCCGACGCGCCGCGCGCCAGCACGCGGCCACCACCGACCGCCCCGGAGAGACGCGATGAGCGAGGCGGCGCAGACCAGCCCCACGGCGGCGGCGGCCCCCCCATCCCCCACCGGCTCCCCCGCCGCCGCGCCGGCCTCCCCGGCCCAGGACGCCAAGCCCAAGAGCCCCGCTAGCCCCAGCGCCCCGGCGGGCAGCGCCAGCGGAGACGCGGCCCCCGCCGCCCCCGCCAGTGACAGCAGCAGCAGCGCGGCCCCCGCCGCCGCCGACACGGAGAAGAAAGTTCTGGGTGAGGCCCGGCCGGGGGGGGGCGCGCACGGGACCGGGGGGCAGCGCCGCACGTGCGGCGAGCGAGCGAGGGCCGGTGACAGCCACCGGGCGGCCCGTCCCCGCCTCGCCCGAGCGCTCCGGGGCGAGCCCCGCGGCTGGGAGCTGCGCTGGGCCGGGCCGCCCTGCGCACGTGGAGCGGGCCGGGGATCCCGCATGTGGCCCCCGCGGCGGCGGCGGCTGCTGCTGCTGTGTCCGGGGCGGGAGCGCGCGTCCCGCGCCCCGGCTGCCGGGGCTCGCTGAGCTGACGGGTCCGCCCCGCCCCTGGGACTCGCGGCCGGGAGCTGCCCCGCTGCGCGGCCCGCCAGGCCCCTTGCTCGCGGGGGCGGGGGCGCTCACGGGAACGTCGTAGAAAGTCTCCGTGTAAACAGGGCGCGTCGGCCTCTGAGCTGTGCAGCGCGCGCGCGCCGGGCCCAGGGGCCAACGCTCGGCGAGGCTGTCGGAGGTGCCGTGCCCTCCCCCGGCCGCGGCTGCGCCCGCCCCGCTGCCTGGGAAGCCTCACGCTGTCTCCAAGGACTGGAGTAAAGGCCACGGGGGCGGTTCGACCTGTGTCCGAGATTGGGGGGGGGGACGGGACTACTGTTTTCCCTATTATTGCAGCATGTTGGTCTCAGGATATTACAGAGGCAAGGTCGGTGAGGTAATAATTTTTTATTGAACCAACTTCTGGTGAACGAGACAAGTTTTCTGATCTACCTGGACCTGAAGAAGAGCTCTGTGTAATTTGAAAGCTTGTGTCTTTCACCAGCAGACATTGGTCCAATAAAAGATAACACCTTGTGGTTTATAGTTGATATTCAGCATCCATTTGCTCATGGACACAGACAGGTGTAAAGGAGGTTTCACGGTGGGAGGAAAAGATCCTGGTGTTGGGAGATCTGCTGCTTCCTCTCACAAGTAGCTTCTGTTGCCCTCATTCCTTTCGGGAAGATAGTGGCCTGTCAGTCACAGCCGACATCAGAAGTAACCCTGTGAGGATGCATGCTCCTGTTTCACTTGACTCACCCTGATCTGACACACTTGGACACAGATTGTTGTCTGTCGTTTGTCAATGAATTCCTTAAGGACTTCTGAATGTCCTAAAAAAAAAAAAAAAAAAAAAAAAAAAAAAGTCCTCCTAGCTGAAGGATGGCGATTCCCTAGTATCCTAGTGCAGGGGGGCCAGCACTGAGAAAGGAGCAGGAGCTTGGCCTGGCAGGAGAGCTTTTTGAGGATATTAAATGTGGTGGTAGCAGCGGGGAGAGAGAAATGAGCAGGTGGAGTTAAAGCCAGGTCATTTGTGGGGGGGGTCAGATACTGATATTGGTCATCAGCTTCCTAGACTGTTTTGCAGTATTCTGTGTTTCCTTTAGTAGTACTATATTAGATCCATTTTGGGTAGATCAGTAATATAGTGTGGAGGTATATCAGCAGTGTTCTAGGGGTATTTTAGCCATACTCACACTAACTGGGGGATAATTTATCAGCATTCTGGAGTACAGTTGCTCTGGAAGTATTGGATTAAGGTTCTTTTGCAATATACTGTCATGGGCAAAGATGCATCGAAACAAGTGCTCCTAGATCCTAACCTTGAGAAACCAAACTTGCACAACTGGATTTCATGGTTCAGGCACACCTGGGATACCTGAGGAGTATATCAGCAGTTATGTATTCTGGAGTACTGCTGCCATCTATTCTAATTTCTACTGGATAGAGTAGCTTGTAGGATGGCTTAAAATGCCCTAATGTGTTTTAGGAACTACACCATTGCATGCTATGTTTGCACCAGGGATGTAAAATGTTAACAGGTTAACTGATAAGCATCAATTTTACCAGTAACATATTCAGTTAATGTTTAAATGCCTAATGTGCACATTAAAAACATTGCAGCAGTACCATTTCATAGTGTATGTGGAACTAGGTTCTACATTGTTAGGAGTCAGGACTATTACTATGGAACTGACATAGGTGCAGGAACTAGGCGTGCAGGGGGTGCTGCAGCACCCACACGTTTTACGTGGCGGCCAGCTGCCGGGACCCCAGGTAAAACATAGGGGTGCTGCAGCAGTCCCCTCGTCCCTGATTCCTGCACCTATGTTGTGAACTTGTTAATGGTTAAACGATTAACACAATAAAACTGGGGCTATTAGACTAACTAGTAGGGAAAAGGCCTTTACGCTCATAAGGACTGAGACACTTGAATAGGCTTCCCAAGAGAAGCTTTCAAAGTCCTATGGTTACTGACATACAGGAGCAGATTAATAAAAATATCCTTGGGAATGAGGGTGGAAGGAGTCTTGCAAAATGCAAGAGGGAGAACATCACTGTGCATTCCCCCACTTCCCTTGCTCTCTGATTCATCAAGAGCAATTCCGTGCATATCAGTAGCCATTGGTAGACTATGAGGAAATAGCCGATAAGGTATAATAGCTTTTTATTGGAGCTTCAAAATACACTTACAAGTAAACCTTTCCTGACTGGAAAGCTAACTTGTGCCTTTACTACTTATTTTTTTCTAATAAGAATGATAAAATCTTAAATGATGTCAAAACATTGTTGTTGTCTGCAAATCAGCCTTATTGCTAGGTTTTGTGGTTTTTTTTTTTTTTTGGATGCAGAGAATGTAAGGATAGCATTTTGACTGCGTTGGTTGGTTGAAAATGGTCTCCTGAGCAAGTCTTTTATTTATCTTGTTAATCTCAAACTTTTGTGTTAATGGCTTTGCAAATATGTATGCTAAGTGCCACTGAAAGCATATTGTAACACATGGTGAGACCACCTGAATTTGATGGATACATAGAAAAATTAATTACCCACCAATTATTGTTGACTCTTCATTAAGAAAAAAATGAAACTTGTTTCTGAAGTTCCCTGGGAAATTGTTTTCAGTCTGAGAGCTTTCCATGGACCTGTTGAAATGAGAGGATTGGCTTAATTCAGTTCCTAGTGGGACACGTGTGCATACCACAAAAATCACCTCCATGATTGGCACTGTACTGATCCCCGTTTTGGCAGACTAACTGGACAGGCCAGGGTACTGAACTCTTATCTCTAGAAATGATATCTCCATGGTGGGGATGAGATACATTTGTATGGATGATGACAACTTCCACAGTTACATTAGACAGATTTAAAAAAAGTATAAGTAGTCTAGACCATCATTCTTAACTGTCTAGGGTTAGGTAGAGGTATTCCCTGGTGGCAACTTATTCCATAATTGCTAAAACCCCACTTAACTTGAGATATTTTGGAAAATCCAGATTCCACAATATTTGGCTTCCATCGTAATTTTGACAGGAGTGGAAAACTGCCAAAAAATAATAATGGACTTAGTTTATTATCAACTGCAAATGTCCATTATCTCTTCTAATTTTGCATGGCTTGTCCACTACTCAGTTGCAATTTTTTTTACAGTCATCCCACAATTCACATAGGGCCTTTATAATTGCCCTTTTTGGGGTTTCTTGTGCCTTCCTCTGAAGCATGAAGTACTGGCTTTGGCCACAAGATGTGGTGGAGGCCTGGATATTGATGGACCCCTGCTCTGATCTAGTTTAGTAATATCTGTGTTCCTATCATTCTAGTTAAGGGTTTTGGACAATTCTCTGTACAGCTCCCTTTCTTTTCCTTGTTCTTGGAAGCAGGTATAGTCAATAAAAATAAGTTAAATGTTAGAAATTAAATTTCAAAGTGAATTTTATCCTTTAAAAGTTCTAAAATTCAAGAAAGTCTGTTACTATTTTAACATGCGTGTTTTTTCCAGATATAATATGCAGACACTTATTTGGTTAGGGGAACATCCCATGCTATAGGACCTGGTGAAACTTGTTCCTCCAAGATAGTGTAATAGGGTCCATGTGAAAGAGGGTGGTTGGGGACTGTTAGCAGAATGTTTCAAATAAAGAACTGTGGAATTTTAGGGCTCAAGATCATGCTGAGTTCTCACTAACTGTGGGATTCAATTATCATGGAAAAAACAGAAGGAGGAAAACACCAGAGACCAATAGATGAGACTCAGGCCATCTGTTTAGAGGTTCCCTGTTTCACTGATGTAGTCTCTTTTGATTTTTTAGAAAGAAAGGAAGAATTGGCCCAGGAGCGGGTATAATTATATCTGTATCCATAGAATGCAAGAGTTTGTATAAGAAAAAAAGCTGTTCAGGGAAAACCAAGAGGCTCTTTAACTAGGGATAAAGGGTGTGTAGATGTGCAGACTCACCCTGCAGTGCCTTCTGCTGGTTTCTCAGGGAATTAGCTCAATTTCCAGCCTAATGTTTCAAATAAAGAACTGTGGAATTTTAGGCTCAAGATCATGCTGAGTTCTCACTAACTGTGGCAGAGACCAATAGATGAGACTCAGGCCATCTGTTTAGAGGTTCCCTGTTTCACTGATGTAGTCTCTTTTGATTTTTTAGAAAGAAAGGAAGAATTGGCCCAGGAGCGGGTATAATTATATCTGTATCCATAGAATGCAAGAGTTTGTATAAGAAAAAAAGCTGTTCAGGGAAAACCAAGAGGCTCTTTAACTAGGGATAAAGGGGTGTGTAGATGTGCAGACTCACCCCTGCAGTGCCTTCTGCTGGTTTCTCAGGGAATTAGCTCGATTTCCAGCCTGGAGCACCCTCTCCAGGTTGGTGATCCGCTTGTCCTCTGGCCCTCATGTCCCTCCTAGGACCTGGTGCCCCTTTATCTGGGGTGCTGCCCCCTGGCAGTAACCCCTTTCTCCCAGGGTCTCCCCTTCCCAGGGAACCCCCATCCACTATGTCCATCTCACCTCAGAATCAGGCTACTGCTAGTCAACATCTAGCCCCCATGCCCTGGGGCAGACTGCAGTATCAGCCTATCACTGGCAATGTTGGGTTTGGACCTGCTGCTTTTGCCTACCCCTGGGCTGCTCTCTGCAACCCCCGGAACCTCTTGGTCTTATCCTAGGCAACAGCCTGGGGCTTTCCAGGCTGGAGCACCCCAGCTCCTCTGCCTTTCCCCAGCCCTGCTCCACTCAGGTACCTTGTGTCTAGCTCCCAACAGACCCTTCTTCCTCTACAGGCAGAGGGAGACTCTTTGGGCCTCCGGCTCACAGCCTCTTATAGGGGCCAGCTGGGCCTGATTGGAGCATGGCCACAGCTGAGCCTACTTTCCCCAATCAGCCCAGGCTTTTTGCCCCAGCCACAGCCCTCTCCTGGGCTGTTTTAAGCCCTTCAGGGCAGGAGCAGGGGACCACCCTGCTATAGGGTGAAAAAGAGCAAAGGGTGAGCATTTCCAGCGGGATATCAGTTCTTACTGTTAGGAAAGTATTTTCTATCAGCCTGTGGTATAATCTCTTTAGGGAAAGTGGTAAAAGCCCCCCTGCTCCAGTGATGCTGGAAAAGACCTGTCAGGTCACATCATGCCTGTCACTCACACTCCAGATGATGCAGCATGAAGTTCTCTGTGGTATTTTTCTGTCTACTTCTAGTTGTCCTGAGCAGGCATTCCTGCCGTGTTTGCTTTTTGGTAGCTGGATACTAGAGTTAAACACAACTAAGTGGTGCCCCAGTCTGGCAGCTGGATTCTCTGCTTGTATATCCTGCATCTTGCCACAGCCCATTCTCAAGCTAGGGATTGCACATGGGGATCAGTAGGCAGCAGCTGGATTGTAGAAGTTGGAAAGATAGCCTAGAAGTGACAGATGTGATCTAGTGGTGAGAGAATGGGGATGGAAATCAGAAAAAGTGGGTTCCATTCTTGGCTCTGCCACTGACTTGCTATGTGACTTCAGGTCAGCGGTTCTGCATGCGGCCCAGTTAGCGCACAGCTGCAGCCCAGCTCAGCTGCGTGCTAAAGGTACTACCAGGTTCCCTGCTGCACGGAGTGGAGGGGTCCAGGCTGCCCCTGCAAGTTTTGGAGGCTGGGGGAGCGGTCCACCCCCAATCTGGGACAGTCACGTGGCAGAGGGTCAGGGTCAGGCTCCGAGCTGTCGCTGCCCTGCCACCTGGACCCTGCGGTCCAGGTAACACATTGTGGACCACTGCTTCAGATAAATTGCTTACCCTCAGTCTCCATTCCACATCTGTGAAACGGGACTATTCATTTGTCCCCACCTGGGTAAAATAAACTAAAAAAGTGCTATGTAAGTGCAAAGTATTATAAGGGAGCCTTTCTTTGACTTTAATAAGGCTATGCTATGTATTGGCTTGTCCTAAATAACTCAGTATGGTATTGTCAGGTGTAAAGGAAGGGGAACACACACCTGTTGCGTTTTATGCAGGAAGTTACTAGATGTGTGTTACTAGAGGGTGACTGATATTAATTTACTTTTAATTTTCAGCCACTAAAGTTCTTGGCACTGTCAAGTGGTTCAACGTCAGAAATGGATATGGCTTTATCAACAGGTATGTTTGTTGTTGTTGATAAATTTGTGCAGCACCACAGTTCACGTGCTTAATGGATCTATTAACTCTTGAGCCTTCAAAATCAGGCTAGAAATCTCACAGGAAGAGGGGTTTTCTGAGATTTCTGGTATTTCCTGTTTCTGGTTGGGTTCAAAATACCACAGGGTTGGCCTCTGATGCTGCACTTTAGCTCTGACAGCCTGATAACCATTAAGGTTCTGAGTTAAAATCAGATGATAGGTGGATGTGGGAGGACATTATTGAACCTTTCCAAACGTGTGTGTGGTGGTGGGGGGACACAGATTTGAGCTTTGGAGAAAGTTTTGGTAAAGGTGTTCATACTTTCTGTCCAAACACGTTCACTCATCCCAATTACAATCTCCACTAAAAATCCACAGTTCAATGTTTTATAGTTATAGCTGGGTACAGACTTGAACATGCAGAAGTTACGGGGTATTCCAAAGCTCAAGTCCATATCCACATCTGAACTTTGGAAGTGGTCCCTCTCTCTAATAGGTCAAACCAAAATTCTAGGTCTACACGCCACAACTGAATTTTAAGAAGCTGCATCTTGTACTCTTAAGTCCACCCTTAAGGGCATCTTACCACCCACTCATGTGGGTAACTAAACTGTTTCTAAGTGACTTCAGGCAAAAAATGGGAGAGCTAGAAGCTAGTGGTATGTGGCTTGCTCATGAAAACACTATGATAAACTTACAGTTGACAAGCTACAGAAACGTGCTTATTAATATTTTTTATTTTTTTTAAATAGTTTTCAAACTTTTTTTAAAAATCCTCTGCCAGAAAATGGATATAGCAAAAGAATCCAGATAAGCCTCAGTTTAGGGAGTTAGTCTTTTACATCATAGAAATCATTTCCAATACAGCACTGTATTGTGGCGGACTCGATGTCTGATGAATTAGAGAACCGGGGTATGGAATCTTTCAGTGCAACCACAGCTCATTGAGGCTGGCTGCCCCTCATATAGGGCACTCATATTGGGGATGGGAAGAGGGGATCTGATTCATATTGAGAGAGCTCCAGATCCCCTTCTAAAACACAGTTTCCAAGGTCGTGCAAGATCAGGCGGGTAATGAATGGCTTGGAGTTAAGGAAAATAACATCAAGCCTTCCATCCCTAGGTCATTAGATTTACTTCAGCCCCTCTGAGGTAGTGATTCTTTCCAATTACACCTCTACCTCGATATAATGCTGTCCTCGGGAGCCAAAAAATGTTACCACGTTATAGGTGAAACAGCGTTATATTGAACTTGCTTTGATCCGCCGGAGTGCGCAGCCCCGCCCCCCAGAGCGCTGCTTTACCGCATTATATCTGAATTCATGTTTCATCAGGATGCGTTATATTGAGGTAGAGGTGTATGCTCTCTCAGTGAAATGCATTTTCTGGCTCTCAGTCCAGTGGGAGAAGTCTCTGCACAATAAAACCATTATCAAAATTTGCACACTTACTATCTTCCCCTGCTTTCTCTGATCCACCCGTTCTCAGTCCCAGTAGGGAAACCAAACGGTTGAATAGGCCATAGAGACTTCCGTTGCTTCCTGGGAACATAGAGATTACACCCAATGGTGCTTCTAGTTCAGTATCCTGACTCTGACAGTAGCCAATGCCACATGCATAGACCATATAGTAGCCAATTATGGAACAACCAGCTTACAGGGGAAGTTTCTAACCCCTTTTTGACATTTATTCCTGGATATAAAAAGGTTTATATTCTTATACAATTCTATCTTCCTAAATCAGGAGGAGCATATTTGGGAGAAGGGCAGGGGGGAGTCCCTCAGATTTCTTGACTGTCAATCTAGCACCTTTTCATAAGCCACTGTAAACAGTAGAGTGGGACTGAAATTCTTTTGGAGTATTTAAGAGTTCCTATGTGCATGCACTGGATGTGAGTTCTCTCAGATATGTCATCCTGTATCACATGCAGAATCCTATACCGGGTAGAGGATTGTCTAGACAACCTAGTACCTTTTTTTGGTTCCTTTATTTCATATGTAGCTCTCTCCTTCCCAGTGAGTATTCCTAGTCACTCCTCTCCTGGGATGTTTTGGGTTTCAGTGTAAGGGGAGCTATGTTAACAGCTGTGCACAGTCCTGTTGACAGTCTCACTTGACCTGTGAGATAATGTACTGGGAGCTTCAGTTGCAGGTCCTGTGGTCGAGGAGAGGGAGAGAATATAATAGTCTGGCTGCCTATGTCAGACTACACCTTGGATGTCTGCCCACAGATTACAGGGTGGTCCCTGGGGAAGGTGGAAAATCCCCTGTTGCTGGGGAAATGATACAGAGGGAATTCACAGCCAGGTCTGAATGGAGAGACCAAGTAGGTTTGTACTGCACCTGGAATCCCAAGGGGCGTGCGCCCTATGGAGGCTCCAGGAGATGTATTTCCAGGTTCTGTTCCTCCTTAAAAGAGGTACATGGACTGGTAAGTTGAACCCCAGGGACTATCTCCAGTAAAGCTGCAGGCCTAAATCAGATGTCCCATGATTACATCTCTCTCTCTCTCTCTCTCTCTCCACACTTTTTCCACAGAAATGACACAAAAGAAGATGTGTTTGTTCATCAGGTGAGTGAGAGGCAGTGGACTGTCTTTTTGTAGATTTTATACATTATAAAATTTGTTGCCACGTACTGTCCATACTCATCTCTCAGCCCTAGTCTCTCCTTATGAGTGCTAAAGGCGTCATCCTGAACTGCTTCAGCCCCATGTGTATCACTGACAAACTTCCTTCTCTTAGCCACTCTCATTATATGGAGTAAAAGGGGTTGTCCTAGTCAGAACTCTTCCAGCTGCCTCTGTATATAACACTTACAGATCCCCCTCTCTGTCTTTCAGCTGCTTCTGTCTTCTCTTGCCCCCTGTGGTTTAGGCAGGGGGCTTTTTTCTTTCCAGCAGGGTAACTGCTCAGTTGGTGTGGGGGAGGAAGTATCTGGCTCAAATGAAGTGAAATGAACCTTGTTTTCTACCTCATCCTTCCACCCTCCTTTTCTTCTGCACCAGACCCTCTGTGTTCATACTCCTGGCTTCCTTTCCAGTCCTCTCACTCTTCTTTTCTCCTTTTAATTCTTAGCCCTATTCCTCCTCTTGCTCTACTATCAATCTCTCCTTCTGTCCCCTTTCTTGCCATTCTTGAAGGAAAAGGATCAAATCAGATCCTTAACCAGCCTGGACATTATCAGCTGTCACAATGTGAGACAGCTGCAACCAAGAATGACAGGCAAGAGGGAATGCACCAGTTGTGACTGGGCAGGGAGTGGTCAACAAGAAGCCTGCTAGTGCACATGGGGTTCCCTGAACCATCAGCAGGTCATGCTTTTAAAGTGTTTCCCCATGACCTGGGACTTCTGTTCTGAGATTTGAGGATGGCTGTGACCTCCTGAGGGTTAAATGTCCAGCAGCTCATTACTGTAATATCACACTCATTACTGTAATATCTGAGAGATGCACATTTGACCAAGAAGTTGTTACCCACACAAAATTCTGTTACTCACACATCTTAGGGGCACCCACCTTTACTCAGTTCCTAGGGCTCAAGACATAACCCTCTTAATTTAGGCACCCACCCTTAGCCTATTCCTGGGGCTCAGGCATAACCTTAGGCTCTAGGGCACCCACCTTACCCTGTTCTTAGGGCTTAGGTGTGATCCTGTTAATTTAGGCATCCACCCGTACCCTTCTGTGGGCTCAGGGCATAACCTTACACTCTGCGGGATTGCAGAGTCTTTTACCAGTAGAAGAGCCTTACTCAGTAATATCCTACTTAACCTCTATTTATTAACAGTTCCCTACAAAAATGAATGCATTCACTATGCTCACAATGCTCACAACTCCCAGTCGTCTTCATGGCTAGTCAGGATCAGGTCATCTGGGGGACTCCAGCTTTTTTACAGTGTGGTTGGCAGGGTTTTGAGGTCTGGCAGCTCTGATCTTGGGGCTGTGTCCTGGATTTGGTTCCCAAGAACTTCCTTTTGGACCCCAGTTTATATAGTGAAACTTGAGTCCTGTTCTTCCAGAAGAGAAGAACGAGGGGGGAATTTGATAGCTGCTTTCAACTACCTGAAAGGGGGTTCCAAAGAGGATGGATCTAGACTGTTCTCAGTGGGACCAGATGACAGAACAAGGAATAATGGTCTCAAGTTGCAGTGTGGGAGGTTTAGGTTGGATATTAGGAAAAACTTTTTCACTAGGAGGGTGGTGCAGCACTGGAATGGATTACCTAGGGAGGTGGTGGAATCTCCTTCCTTAGAGGTTTTTAAGGTCAGGCTTGAGAAAGCCCTGGCTGGAATGATTTAGTTGGTGTTGGTCCTGCTTTGAGCAGGGGATGGACTAGATGACCTGCTGAGGTCCCTTCCAACCCTGATATTCTATTGGTTAATCATAGAATCATACCTTTAGTAATATTTTAATTAAATGATTGGTTAACAATTTTCCAACCAATTCTAACATACTGTAAAACAATTCTTTAACCAGTTATACCTTAATTTAGTTTACACTTAGCAAAATGAATTATGTAACAGGCAGAAAGAATCAACAGACAGAGACCATACAGATAGATAATAGAGAAATGGGGGACCATAAAGACAAAACAATAAAGTAGACCATAAAGACAAAATCACAGCTTGTCGATAAATGATTTCTTGCCAGACAGAATGCCATCAAACACTTGAACCATTTAAGATCTGTTTCTTTATCTGGTGATGGTAGGTACTATTAAAACAGGAATGTGATGATGTGACTTTCTGCTTCTTGGCTAATGGCTGCTGCTCTTCTAATATGGCTACAGAGAAAGGCCTTATCCTTACAAGGTTACATGCATTCCCTGATGGGAAGCTTGTCCCAAATGCCCCAAAACAACAAAATTTCAAATGCCCCCTGATGAGCTAGCATCAAACCTTAAGCACCAAACCTTAAGCACAGGCTTCTACCACTTAAAGTTAAAGGAGTAACTCCATCAGGTGTAAGAGGTTTTATCCTCTGTGTGAGCCAGCCACTAGGAGTAGACAAGACACACACATAGCCTGCATGTTAAACAACGGTTAGTGTGTATGTGCATATAACATTACTGGTGCTAAGGATGCTCCGCTTGATGGTGTGACTGTTCCTGAGTCAGAGTTAACCTCATAGTTTTTAAGAGTTTGTGAACATGTTAATGAACACATGCAAGGGTGTTTGTGTGTAATTCACTGCGATTTATATTGCATTAGGGGCTATGGCCTCATGTGCTAGTCATTGTACAATATCTCACTGTCCCTGTCCCAAAGAGCTGACAGTCGTAAGTGCCAGGCTATAGGCAGCAGGTGGATACACTAAC
This sequence comes from Mauremys reevesii, assembly GCF_016161935.1. Lineage (NCBI taxonomy): Eukaryota > Metazoa > Chordata > Testudines > Geoemydidae > Mauremys > Mauremys reevesii. The sequence goes on from NC_052623.1 coordinate 220,370,661, forward strand.
AGATGGGGTCAGCACAAGGGATCAGTGAGATATTCACCATGGTGAAAAAGGTGATAGCAGCAAGTGAGCTGCCTAATCATTGTCAAACTTTTAATAGGCATCATGGCAGTGAAGTATTTTTAAGGAGAAATTTAAAGAAGGACAATGAGGTGGCTCTCCAGCTATTCACAGTGGCATGGGAGTAGGCACAACAATGCCCGTTGAAAAGTTTTTAAAACAGGCTATCAGAATGGCATTGGTAGCATTATTGCGTAAAATATGGTGGTAGATAAGGGTTCTTAAATGTGAAGAATAATAGTTTTGTGTTTTGATGCAGAAGAGTTTCTGCCCGCTCTCTTTGTCACCACTTTGTTCCTGTCCTCATGGGAATCACATATCTCCCCTTCTCTATGTAGATTAAGGCACTATAGTGGGAAAATGGGGAGAATTTTTGTCCTTCCACAGGTCAATATATGGGTAAAGTGGATGGTTAAAATCCTCTAGGAGTGTGCCCTTTGAGCAAAAGTCAGGCCTGATGTTAGTGAGTGAAATTCCATTTATTTCAGATGTCTCTAGGATTAAATTTGTCCCGTTGTCTCAATGTCCATAACTAGACCATTCTGGCTGGTCTTAGACTTGGTCCAGGATTTGATGTTCCTGAACTCATGCTCCCTTCCCTTTCTTTTGTTGTCCTACCACCCTGTCAGGAGCCCTAGCCAAATGGCATTTGAAACTCTGAAGGCCTGACCACCTTCAGGCAATACTAGGCAGTTGGAGTTGGTATTGATTGGAGAAGTGATATCCCCACTGCAATAGTGTGGTTTTCCTGGTAGGATTCCCAGCCAAGTACAAACTAAACCAGCCCTTGCTGAATTTATGGGAGCTGGCAGGGATCTCAGCTCCCCTTGGGATGGTACAGTGATTCAGTCAAGCAGATTGAGGCCTGCCTGAGTGAGAAGGAAAGGGAACAGTCAGGCAGGGAGTGGCAGTTACAAAGTCCTATCAATCACATACACAAACATCCTGCTCTGAACTGCCTCTTTCCTCTCTGGGTAGTGACTGTTCCCTGCCTCTGTGGACTCCTCCCCCAGCACTTGGGAAGTGTGGAGGAGGGGTTGGATTACACATGTAATCTCTTTAGAATAAGGCTGACCTAGTTGAAGGGACACACCCACCCTCCACTCACACACAGTGGGAGGGAGCAGACAGATCTCATGATCAGGGTGGGGGTTAACACTCTTTATTTGCTGCTATTGGATGCTATTTATATATACACAGGGCATACAGATTAAAATGCTTCTCTCCTTAGAGCATACATGGCTGCTTTGTATTAACAGTTTCTCTCTTGCCATGGCTCCAAATCATGTAAAATCTGGAGCTAGAAAGACCTATTTGGCCTCATCTTGCTTAACTTTCCCTACGTTCTTGACCACAGCCTGATCATTCTTTGGTGTCTTATCTAGGTCTCTGTCTATTACCAGTTATAAATGACCCAAGTGATGTGCCTCTACTATTCTCATTGGGGAGGCTATGGCTATTCCAAATTGAAATAAATGAAGAAATATTTCCTGGAGCTTTCCTCCTGAAATTTTAACTAATTTCTTCTAGTTGCAGCCCCTTTAGCATCCTTAAAAATCCCTATCCCTCTTTGGTGCTTAAGAACATAAGAATTCCCCATTCCCTATCCCTATCCCTCTTTGGTGCTTAAGAACATAAGAATTCCCCATTCCAAGCTGAAATGTCTCACTCCTTTTATTCATATGGAAGCTGTTCCATAGCCTTAATCATTTTTGTTGCCCTGCTCCAATTCTAACATCTTTTTTTGAGGTGGGACAACCATCAAGGTGTGTACACTGAAATGCAGTTGCTTCTTGGATGGAGCATGGCTATTTTTTAACATGTCATATAGTAACATGATATGACTCTGTCATCAGAGGATACATGAAGAAAACTTCTCCAAATAGGCTTCTCTTTGAGAAGGAAATACTGTTAGAATCATAGAATATCAGGGTTGGAAGGGACCTCAGGAGGTCATCTAGTCCAACCCCCTGCTCAAAGCAGGACCAATCCCCAGATAGATCTTTGACCCAGTTCCCTAAATGGCTGTCTCAAGGATTGAACTCACAGCCCTGGGTTTATTTTAACTATTGAGTGCCCAGTGTGTCTTAAATCGCCTGTGAGATGGAAGGGCTGAGTCAGTCTTGGTTTCAAACCTGTTGCTGATACTGCACAGACCTTTTTGCCTGTTTACATCAAATTCTAGAGCCTAGGGAAACCCTTAAGAACATAAGATTGGCCATACTGGGTCTAGCCCAGTATTCTGTCTTCCGACAGCGGCCAATGCCAGGTGCCCGAGACGCAATGAACAGAACAGGTAATCATCAAGTGATCCATCCCCCGTTGCCCATTCCCAACTTCTGGCAAACAAAGGCTAGGGACACCATTCCTGCCCATCCTGGCTAATAGCCATTAATGGACTTATCCTCCATGAATTTATCTGGTTTGTTTGTTTGTTTTATTTTTTGAACCCTGTTATAGTCTTGGCCTTCACAACATCCTCTGGCAAGGAGCTCCACAGGTTGACTGTGCATTGTGTGAAAAAATACTTCCTTTTGTTTGTTTTAAACCTCTGCCTATTTCATTTGGTGGCCCCTACTTCTTGTGTTATGAGAAGGAGTAAATAGCACTTCCTTATTTACTTTATTCACACCAGTCGTGATTTTATAGACCTCTATCATATCCCCACTTAGTTGTCTCTTTTCCAAGATGAAAAGTCCCAGTCTTATTAATCTGTCCTCATACAGCAGCCGTTCCATATCTGTAATCATTGCTGTTGCCTTTTTCTGAACTTTTTCTGATTCCAGTATATCTTTTTTTTTTGAGATGGGGTGACCACATCTGCACGCAGTATTCAAGATGTGGGCATACCATGGATTTATAGAGAGGCAATATGGTATTTTGTCTCATATGATCTATGCCTTTCTTAATGATTTCAAGCTTTCTGTTAGCTTTTTTTGACTGTTGCTGCACATCGAGTGGATGTTTTCAGAGAACTATCCACAATGACTCCAAGATCTCTTACTTGAGTGGTAACAGCTAATTTAGACCTCATAATTTCACAGAGAAGAGAAATTCAAGATGCTGTCAGGGTAGTGTGGCTTCTTGCACCTCTGTCCTCTATGGTCTCTGAAAGGATGTCAGATCTTGGGCCTCCTGCCCATACCTGTCTCTGTGTGGAATTAGATCAGGACCTAAGTACGCTATCCCATGTATACCAAACACTTATCGCTATGCAGGTCCAATCAGGTTTCAGGCACTTGTGTCTCCTCCCTTTGGGGACTTGCAACCAATGCAACAACCTTCTTAAAACAAAGGACCAGAGCATTAGAGAAAAAAATCGCACATGGGCATATTTAGTCTTGTCTAATCTTATGCTTCACCACAAGCAGTTAGGTGAACTTCCCTCTTGAGTTACAGGAACAGAACTAACTTGTATCTCTTAGCAAGTTCAGATCCTCCTGTGACTCTGAGCAGCTTTCAATCTGATCCTTTCTCTGACCTACCCTGTTTGAACTTTTTTTGGAGGGGAGTGGGGGATGCTGCTTAGGAAGAGGGCTAGAACCATTAATGCTACTTGGACTGGCATTATTAATGACCTTTTAACTGTAAGGTGTTAAGTGACTTTCAGAAAGGGCTTCCTCTTGCCCTTGGTTCTGCTACCCAGAAAAACACCTAGGGTTAAATATCCCTTCCATTATATGATACAGAAACATCACTGTAGTGACAGCATTAAGAGTATTTGTCACAGATACAGTGGTACTCTTTGAACTCTATGGGGACAAATTGCCAATGTGGATGCCAGTGGGATGGTAGGGATGGTCTAGAGCATAAGAGGGTGAGTTAGGACTCAGGAGACCTTGGTTCGGTTCCTGGCTCAACAGCAGACTTCCTGTATGACTTTGGGCAAGTAACTTTATCTACGTAGTGCCTCTGTTTGATGTCTAAAAATGCGAATATCTCTCACTACACCCTGTGAGTTAGAGGGTGTATGCTCTGTTAAGGATTGTGTGGTACTGAGGTACTAAGATGCTCAATGTCATTTAAATCACTGATAGTGCCCTTTCTGAATAAAGCAGAGTGAGGCTGTACATGAATAGTTTGAGACTGGGCAGTGGCAAGGGTAGCAGCCACTCCATTTCCTTGCCGCGAGCCACTAACTTGCTATTGGGGAACTGCTCTGGGAGAGTCTGATTTCTGTTGCATTCCACCTCTGACTTTTGATCAAGATGACTATTTTGTCTCTTTAAAGACCGCGATCAAGAAGAACAACCCACGGAAATACCTACGCAGTGTTGGTGATGGAGAGACTGTAGAATTTGATGTGGTCGAGGGAGAGAAGGTGAGAGAATCTGAGAGAGATGGCAAAAGGCCTAAGTGGTCTTGGGTAGTTCATTGCCACCTTTCTCCCAATAGGGTTGGATGTAGGATCATTCCTTTGTATACATCCTCTTGTGCTCTGTCCAGTCTAGTGATAAATTACTGCACTGATGGAGCTTCTACTATTTCCCTTGGGAGACTATTGTCCTGTCTAATAAGTCTTTACAAAATATATCAGGATCTCCACTTTGAAATTGGTTCTCTTTAATTTCATCCCATTAGTCCTATGGGCTATAAAATTTTCTTATTTGACCAGATTAATTTTTTTAAATAGGAAGGCTGTAGGTCTGTACATGCACATTTTTGTACCCCGCTGAATAATTCTCTCTGTCCTTGGTATTTGAACCCTTCAAATACTTGTAAGTTCATGTTCCCTGTTAATTGTCATTTAGCTAATCTATAGATATTCAGGGAGTGTGGGTGTTTTTTTTAATTTTTTTTTTTTTTTTGGTGGTGTGTGTGTGTGGTTTGGTTGGTTGGGTTTTTTAGTTTTTGTTCCTCAAAATTCAGTTCAATTTTTCTGTCCCTTTGATCATTTTGCTGATATCTTCTGAACTCCCTATAGTTTGTGAATCTCTTTCTGGTAATGAGGTTGAAAATACCTGACCTGGTTGTGTAGTCTTGCCATATGCAGCTTGTGAGAAATGGGAAAATAAGCAGTGCCAAAGAAACGTGCTATTTGGAGGGAAGACGGTCACCTCTTATCTTAATTCTGTAATTACGGAAACAAGGAGGTGTTTTGATTCCCTATCTTGCTTCCTTTTTCTGGGTCTGTCCACCTTCCACTTGGCTCTTGTTCTCTTGCATGTTTTTCATCACGTCCTTTCTCTCTGTTTCTATATCAGGGTGCAGAAGCAGCCAATGTCACTGGTCCAGATGGAGTCCCCGTGGAAGGCAGTCGTTATGCTGCAGATAGGCGCCGTTACCGACGTGGCTATTATGGCAGACGCCGTGGACCACCTCGTAATGTAAGTTGGGCTCATTTTTTGTTCCAGCACTCTCATTTCAACCCCAGATCCTGAGATTCCCTGCATGAGGATTGGGGAATTCCAAGTTAAGCATTATGTCATGAAGAACAAATCCAGCTGCACTTGGAGGCAAGTGGTATGTTCCTCCTGATGTGCCCAGAGGGGAGAGGTTAACCAGCCACTGTCTTCTACCAATATTATGTGCCCACAATGTTGGAGCTGACACAATACACTCAGCCACTTGAGTTTTTCTGAAGAGATACCTCCCTGGTGTCTGTGTCTAGGAGGATGTGAAAAGTCGCGCTTGGTTGTGAAAGTATTTTCCTTTTTAAAAATGTGTCTCTATTTCTTTGCACAGTGAAGTACTCACTCTATTCTCTTCACTCATTCCTTTTTGGTTCTGTCTACGCTGGCCTAAAAGGTAATGGAATAAACGATTGCTTTCCTTGCCTGTACAGGGACCATGTTATGCCCCTATCTATGCAAGGGCTTCAAGCAGTGCACCTTTTGCCCAGTGATTATTCCAGAGTTTGATGCCCATTCACTAAAGCATTGTGCAGAGTGCTATACTTTCATTCTGTGCACCACATGGGAGATTGAGATGAGCCTGCAGCCTCAAACCTAAGCCTACAGCCTGATAACCTGACAGGTCTGCCAAAGGTATTTAGTTCAGCCTCTGTGCTGAGATCCTCTGACACAGGGTCCAAGACACACACTTGCGAGCCCTGAGGCCAGAACTATCATGGGCTGAAAATCGGAATTTCCTTGGCTCTGTGTCACTTTAGATTTACACAGTGGCAATATCTGCACCAATTGCTAAGATCTCAAACCTAGCATTGACCCAAGAGGCGGCAACAACAAAGAGGGAGGAAGCCACATCCCTCTCCTTCATACCCTTCAATCCATGAGGGCCTTGAAGACTTTCATGGCATTGCTGTCACCTGTTCTCCATGCTTCTCAGGAACTGGAATAACTAATTTGGATTCCTCATTGGTTCACGTGGCAGTGATGCCTTTTGATATCTGTGTGCCTGAGTTGGGGGGAGGGGGAGTGGACACTGACAAAGGCAACTAGCCAACCCCCCACTTGCTTTTTTTGCTGCTTGAACTCTGTCTCTTTACTGATTTCTCTGGTCTTCATCCAGAACTGCCTTGGGGGTACCTTCAGCCCCTTTGGAGATTAACTTGGAGGATCTCCTGACTCAACCTCAAGACACTGGTCATCTTCCCCCACCTCAGCTCAAGGTATCATGGAAGCATATCTTGCAGGGCCATCTTCAACGTGTGTTGCCCTGTGTACAGGACTCCATGAAAGCCTTGCTGGAGATTGAGGCCAATCTCTACACTGGCACCAGTGCCTCTTCCAACACTATATCTTCCCTCTGCGCCAATGCCCTCACAAGCACCTATTCCTCATCTGCCACTGACACAGCCTGTCTTTGACACTGATAACAGAAAGAGACCCCTTGGATCTATCCTCATCTGCGGAATAGTATGAGACTCCTTCAGAGGAAACGTTCAAGTTCCTTTTGTAGGCACATACGAATAGCATCTCATCAGAAGAACAAATTGATGCTTCATTGGTTTCCCTTATGAACAGATACTGTTTCAGTAACTAGTGAGGAGAATAGCAAGTGTTCTCCAGCTGCAAACGGGTTATGGCACCAGAGATCAATCCCCTGTTTATCATATTACATATGCAGCCCAGGGAGAAACTTGCTCTGTCTACAGCTGTACCCTAGGATATCTGGCTCTCTCTGCTCTCATTTCCAAGAGAGCAGACAGGGTTTATGTTAAACCACGTGAAGGACGTCAGTTATAGTGTTTCTTGGCAAACTCCTGCGGTACAGGAAAGAAGGGTCAGTAAGGTGTCCCACTCTACCCTCTCTGTCAGAGGGGATATTAACTGGATATTTTGGTAGATGTTCCTACTTACCTGTCTCACTATGATTTTGGGTGGCCAACTATAAGCCACATGTCCCATTACAGTTATGCCCTGTGGATGCCACGAGCCACATCCTGGAATCTTTTCCTGAGGAACCGAAGAAAGGAACTAGGACACTGGTCGCTGAGGGACATGTGCTTACTAAGTGCTCCCTAAAAGCAGCATATGATGCCTTGCACAGAAGTGCAAGAACAGTTGCCCATCTGTATAGAGTGTACTCCTTTGAGGGCCTGGGCTTCTTTAATGACAAAACAGATGAAGCCCTAGAGAACATTAAGGTCTCTGCCTGCTCTTGGTGGCTAACAGTCCTCTTCCTCAACTCGGAGGAGGTCTGCTCTTTCAAAGTCAGGTTCCCTCACAACACAAAAGCATGCAACCCCAAAGGTGATATGAACCACCTCCTAAACTTGCTACTGGCCTCAACAGTATGGAATCAGGTTTCCTTGCCACGTGGCCCTCAGCACTGGCCTCTAACCAAAAGTTTTGCGAGGTGTGGTTGAGAGCTGTGCACCAATTTACATCATGTCTCCCTATCCTTTGGGTTCAGGAAAGAAGGGTCAGTAAGGTGTCCCACTCTACCCTCTCTGTCAGAGGAGATATTAAACTGGATATTTTGGTAGATGTTCCTACTTAATTGCTGGGTACTGGACACCATCAGTGACAAATACTCCATCCAGTTTTTCATTGTGCCACCTTGCCACCTCCCTCTTCAGGGACCCATATTCTGAGACTGTTCCATCAGAAGCAGTGGATTATCTTCTCAAGAAGAGCTATAGGGGAGTTTCCACAAAAATGCTGAAGGGAAAAGATTTTATTTCTTCTCTTTCCTGATCCCTGAGAAGAATGATGGCCTGAAACCCATTGTGGACCTCAGAAACCTCAACAGGTACATATAACCATTCACATTCAGGATGTTCACGATGGGGGGGGGGGGGCATTTATGGCTTCCTTTAAGAACACCTGCTTTCATGCAGCATCCAAATGCTTGCATCAAGTTCTGAGGTTCTGTGTGAGGACAAGACACTAGAGTCCTTCCTGTATCACAGCCCTGTGAGTGTTCACCAAGTGCCTCATAGTGGTTGCTGCACTCCTCAGACACCAAGCAATATTTGTTTACCCATGTCTGGTTGACTGGCTAACAGCTAGCTCTCACCAGGATCTCTCCTCAGCGATTCAGTGTATACAGTTTCTTCCAGTCTTCGGGATTGTTAACTAACTGGAAGGAATCCACTTTTCAACCTGCACAAAAGATCACCTTTTATCAGAGTGGTCCTGAATGCCAGTTGTGTCTGAAACTTTCAGGATGGTACGTATTGCTTCCCACCTGAGCATAGTTGCCCCAATGCCTTCGATCTTGACTAGGGTGTGTATTGCCAAGGCCATAAAATATACGGCATAGGGAACACCTGGGATTCCAGACAGTCTATTGATGTGCTCCATCCAGTACATAAACAGGACAGTGTAGTGCCCCTAAATAACAGCAGAAATCATTGTCTCATTAAATATAGCTGCTATATGGGAGGATTGGAGGGTGGCGAACATATGTTTATTTTAAAAAGGCTCGTGATCTGTGAAATTATAGGTCTATAAGCTGTACATCTGTACCTGGTAACGTGGCTGAAACAATAACTAAAACATCTAGAAGATTATTTTTATTACAGGGTCTACTCACTACAATTCTTGCAAAGGAAAATAGATTAGTGCAACACTATTAACATTCTTTGGCCTTGTCAGTGAAGTAGTGGACAAAGCAGAACCAGATGAAATAATTCATTTAGACTTCCAAAAGGTCTCTGACAAAGTCTCTTAGCAGAGACTACTAAAGATGCCAGGTATCATAGGGTGAGAGGCAAAGTGTTGTCATTTGATCAGAAATTGGCTAGGAGACAAGGCAGAGTAGAATGGTCAACTTTCATCATGGCAAAAGGTGGTGTGGTGACTCTAGGTTCTGTACTGGGCCTAGTGTTTAACAATGAAAAGGGCAGTGAGGTAGCAAAATCTGCAGGTAACAGTTCTTCTTTAGAGTGCTTGCTCATATCGATTCCAGTTAGCTGTATGCGTGCCACGTGCACGATCGTTGGAAGATTTTTGCCCTAGCAACAGTTGGTGGGTCAGCTGAGACACCCCGTGGAGTGGTGCCTTTATGGCGCCGGATATATGCCCCGGCCGACGCAGTGCCCCCTCAGTTCCTTCTTACCACCCATGATGGTCGTTGGAACTGTGGAGCGCAGCTTAGCTGATCTCCACTCTCCCTAGCATTTGCTTTAGTATCTGTTAATAGTTTCTGATTAGTTGGTTATAGTTGTTAATAGTTGTGAATTACTTAGTATAGTTAGTTAGTTTAAGTAGTGTGGGGGGGGACATAGTCTTCTCCCTTCTCCTCTATCCCGGTACCCAGGCCCATGTCTGGGTCTCTGAGCTTCAAACCCTGCTCGGCTTGCCAGAGGCCGATGCCAACGGGAGATCCCCACAACTCTTGCTTAAGGTGTCTGGGGGAATCCCACCAAGCAGACAAGTGCTGCATTTGCAAAGCCTTCAAGCCGAGGACCAGGAAGGAGCGGGACTTTAGACTGAAGCAGCTCCTTATGGAGGCAGCACTTAGCCTGGTTGCTTCCTCTGCGCGCCAAGACTCAGCACCGTTGTCCTCGGTGTGGAGTGCCCTTGTGGCACCGACTGGTCTGGCACTGCGTTTGGACTCTACCAAAGACTCGCGGTGCCAGATCTCCCTGGCACCTCCACCACCACGGCACCGGTCTCTATTTCCGAGCCAGAAGAAGGAAGCAGCCCAAGCAGGTGCGGGCCACTTCTTATTTGTCGGTTCGACAGCTGCCATCACTTCCTGCACCGCAGTTGAAGCGCATAGGACAAATATCGGCTCCTGCACCGCAAGGGCCGTCGAGGCCGGTGCATGTAAGCTCCCTGGTGCACACTGCGTTCGAGCTGAGACTACTACCCTCCACACCGGAGACCTTTTCAACGGCACGGGACTTGATCGTGCTCACAAAGCCAACTCCTGTGCAGCCAGCAGCACCTCCGGCACGGACGCTGCTGTCGAAAGGAAAGCCGTCCGTTATGCAACCACTGTCGCCAAGCGAAGGATGACACCAGTCCCAATACCGATCCTCATCCCGGCACTGTTCTCGTTCTCGGCCTCAGTCATACTCGCGATGCTCACAGAGATCCGAATCGTGTTACGGCCAGTACTGATCAGACTCCCGGCACTGCTTCCGGTACCGGTCAAAGCTGCACTTGATCCAGAGCCAATCCCGACGCAGATCTCACCGGAGAGTGACATCGAGATCCAGATCAGGCACCGATGGACGTCTCGGTACTGTTCTGCCTCACGGCACTGGTCCCCGGCACCATACAGCACCGGGTACTCGGCACCGGTGTGTACAGCACCGCCTTGGCCATCCCGCTCCGCCTCTGCGTCGTCGCGCTCGCAAGGTGGCTATCATGCCCAGGACCAGGGCGAAGGCGGTACAGGCCAGTGGCTAGAAGAAGGCCAGGAACTGGGCCACGAACCCCCACAGTGGTCCTTTTGGACCCCCCTGGGCATACCATCAGGCTCCTTCGGGGGCTTCCCGTTCCACGCCTTCAGAGCCCTGAGTACCGGAGGCCACTGTCTCCCCTGCCAGAGGCTCTGAGGCGACTGCTCCAGCGCCAGTGCACCTTGCCCACCTTGAGCAACAAGATCCTCCACAAGAGGACCTCGCGCAGGATCCCTTAGTCCTGGGGGTATCTTCCTCGTCCTCGCCTGATGAGGCAGTGGGGGGAATATGGTCTCGGGCCCTTCTCCTATGGACCTCCGCGCCCACCAAGAACTGCTCCACAGAGTGGTGTGCAATATGAACCTCCAGGTAGAGGAGGTGGTAGAGCTAGAGGACCCTGTGGTGGACATTCTGTCCACGGAGGCACCATCCAGAGTTGTCCTCCCTATCATGAGCCATACAGGCCAATGCCAAGACAATCTGGCAAGCACCAGCCTCTATTCCACCTCCGGCCAAGGGGGTGGAAAGGAAATACTTTGTCCCTTCAAAGCACTTCAAGTACCTCTATATGCACCCCCAACCGTGCTCCCTTGTTGTGGTTTCTGTTAACGAGAAGGAGTGGCACGGTCAGCAGGCCCCGGCGCCTAAATCAAAGGACGCTAGACGCGTAGACTTGTTTGGGTGCAAGGTGTACTTGGCCGTAGGCTTGCAGCTCAGTGTGGCCAACCAGCAGGCACTCCTGAGCCGATATGACTATAATTCGTGGCACTCTATGAAAAAATTCAAGGAGTTCGTTCCACAGGAGTCCAGAGAGGAATTTGGGGCTATAGTAGAGGAGGGCCAGAAAGTGGCCAGAACCTCCCTACAAGATTTTCTGGACGCGGCAGACTTGGCAGCTAGGGACCCTGGCCTCGGGCATAGCCATGCGCCACATCTCGTGGCTGCAGGTCTCTGGCTTACCACCAGAGTTACAGCAGGCCCTCCAGGAAGTGCCCTTTGATGGCCAGGGCCTATTCTCTGAGAAGACAGACTCGAGGCTGCAGAGTCTGAAGGACTCGAATTATCATGTATCATACCCTCGGCCGAGACAGGATTTCTTTAGAAGATGTGGCCGAGGTGGTAAAAAGAAACAAACTGGACGCCAAGCCAGCCAAGTCCAGGGCCCTCCCAAGCCATCGGCAGGGCCTAAGCAGAACTTTTGAAGGTGTGCCTGAGGACAAAGCGCCAGTCTCCATTCAGGATCCTTCCCTGCCTTACCAAAATTGTCTCTCCCATTTCCTCCGTGCGTGGTCCTACATAACATCAGACCGTTGGGTCCTAAGCACGGTGGAAAGGGGATACTCCCTCCAATTTGCTCCCCCCCCCCCCCCGCCTTCCTCGTCCCTCTTCAGGGACCCTTCTCACGAGAACCTCCTTCTACAGGAGATCCAATCACTCCTGGTTTTGGGAGCGATAGAGGAGGTTCCGGGAGAGTCAAGGGGCAAGGGTTTTTATTCCTGCTAATTCCTAATCCCCAAGGCCAAGGGCGGGCTTCGGCCCATTCTGGATTTACGCAGACTCAACAAATTTATGGTAAAGTTGAAGTTCCGCATGGTCTCACTAGGGAGCGTTATTCCTTCCTTAGATCCTGGAGACTGGTACGCCGCCCTCGACATAAAGGATGTCTACTTCCACATTGCGATCTACCCAGTGCACAGATGCTTTCTTCGCTTTGTGGTCAATCAACAGGACTTCCAATTCACTGGGCTTCCTTTTGGCTTATCCATGGCCCCCAGGGTATTTACCAATGCATGGCTGTGATAGCTGCCTTCCTCTGTCGACAACGGGTCCAAGTGTTCCCATATCTTGATGACTGGCTTATTCAGGGTCGCTCCAGGGATTATGTGCGGTCCCATGTTCAGCTCACCATGAATATGTTCATTCAGCTGGGCCTCCTGCTCAATGTCGTGAAATCCACTCTGGTACCAACCCAGAGGATAGAATTCATAGGAGCAGTATTAGAGTCAGGCCTAGCCCGGGCAATTCTGCCAGAAGCACACTTCCAATCCCTGGTGAACATTGTCCACAGCCTGCAAAGCTTCCTGACCTCGATTGTGAAAACGTGCCTATGCCTCCTGGGACACACGGCCTCTTGCACGTTTGTGACCAGGCATGCCAGGCTGCGACTGCATCCACTCTGCATTTGGTTCAGTGGTCCTTCACTTCGCGACATCTCACTCCAATCCCACCGCCTAGGTAAGGCTTGGGAGTCACCTAATTGGAATCGATATGAGCAAGCATTCGAAGAAGAAAAGACGGTTACTCACCTTTGTAACTGTTGTTCTTTGAGATGTGTTGCTCATATTCATTCCAAACCCGCCCTCCTTCCCCTCTGTCAGAGTAGCTGGCAAGAAGGAACTGAGGCAGGGGCATATATCCGGTGCCATAAAGATGCCACTCCAGGGGGCATCTCAGCCAACCCACCGAGTGTTGCTAGAGTGAAAATCTCCCAATGATCTTGCACACAGCGCACACGCACCTAATTTGGAATCGATATGAGCAACACATCTCAAAGAACAACAGATACAAAGGTGAGTAACCGTCTTTTATTTAGGTTAGTCAGAAACAGAGAGGACTGTGAGGAACTACATAGACTTGACCAAGCTAGGTAAATGGGCAACATGAGGGCAAATGTTAATTTAACTATCCTACACAAGAAAAGGGCCTGGACATCATGGTAGACAACTCAGTGTAGACCTCTACTCAGTGTGCAGCTGCAGTCAAAGGAGAACAAATTGCATAAGAAATGGCATATAATGCCATTACATGAATCAGTGATATGTTTCATCTGGAATTGTAGTTGCCCTGGCCCTGGGACTAGCCCCTCCTGCAGTTTCAATCAAGAGGGATAAGGCCCGCAGCTGTGATGCAGTAGCATAGAATGCTGTCCTGGGAGAGAGACTGGCAGTGAGATTGCTGAAAGAGGGGGAAGGAGTTGGGAGGCAGTTAAAGGAGGAGACAACAAAAAGAGGCGGTGCTGGGGTAAAAGGGATTTGCCAGAGGAAGCTAGCTGGCTGAAATGTGGTGTGCAAGGAGCCTGGACATGAGGGGCATACCTCCATGTGAATGATGAGGTTGACCACTGGGACTTTGACAGGGAACACGGTTTGGGCGCTTTGGGAATGAGTGTGGCTGTCCAGGTAGAGGAGCTATTGTTCACAAGTGGACCAGAGGAAAGCGATGTGGTCATTGGAGTGTCAAAGCAAAGGAGCATCGCAAGCCAGAGAGAGTTGAAGGTGCTGGGATAACTGGGGTGATGCTCAGGGAGAGGAGGAGCTGATTCTTTTCTTGGGGCGACACAGCATGGTATTAACAAATTTATTTTGTTGTGATGGTACTTTACAGTTTATTTTCCTAAGCAAGGATTTTTTACTTTATATTAGTGTTCTGTTACACTGGTCTACAATTTTTTGAGAAGTCGTCTGCTTCAGAGATAAAATGTGCTATTTATTATGTATTTTGATGTGCTGAATTCAAATATGACAATTAAAACAACTGATTGGCTACTGTTTCTAAGGTATTTAAGTTTTTACATTTTATGTCTATGTATATTGTGTAGATAGTAGAGTTTTAATCATAAATTGTAAACCTAGGTTTTTTTCATGTGTTTATGGTTGCTTTACATGATAATATTTCACCTGTCCTGTTTATGTAACACTTATATAACCCTTTTGCTGATTTTTAAACTAAAATTTATTATGAAACAAAAGGCAAAAAACTATTATGTACATAGTTTAGTCCTATTCAGTGTCTACTCGGCGCTTCTTGGCTTGTCTCTTGTATTCATTAAATGGAGCATCTCTTGTCACTGTCCAGCAATAGTCTGCAAGCATTGATGGGCTCCATTTGCCCTGATAGCGTTTCTCCATTGTTGCAATGTCCTGGTGAAATCGCTCGCGTGCTCGCTCACTGCTCCGCAGTTTGGTGGAAAAAAATCTAGATGAGAGTGCAAAAAATGTATCTTTAGTGACATGTTGCAACCAAGGCTTTTGTATGCCTTGAGGAGGTTTTCCACCAACAACCTGTAGTTGTCTGCCTTGTTTCCGAGAAAATTTATTGCCACTAACCGGAAGGCTTTCCATGCCATCTTTTCCTTGCCACGCAGTGCATGGTCAAATGCATCATCTCGAAGAAGTTCACGAATCTGAGGACCAACAAAGACACCTTCCTTTATCTTAGCTTCACTTAACCTTGGAAATTTTCCACAGAGGTACTTGAAAGCTGCTTGTGTTTTGTCCATGGCCTTGACAAAGTTCTTCATCAGACCCAGCTTGATGTGTAAGGGTGGTAACAAAATCTTCCTTGATTCAACAAGTGGTGGATACTGAACACTTTCCCTTCCAGGCTTCAATGACTGTCGGAGTGGCCAATCTTTCTTGATGTAGTGGGAATCTCTTGCACGACTATCCCATTCGCAGAGAAAACAGCAGTACTTTGTGTATCCAGTCTGCAGACCAAGCAAGAGAGCAACAACCTTCAAATCGCCACAAAGCTGCCACTCAGGTTGGTCATAGTTTATGCACCTCAAAAGTTGTTTCATGTTGTCATAGGTTTCCTTCATATGGACTGCATGACCAACTGGAATTGATGCAAAACATTGCCATTATGCAGTAAAACAGCTTTAAGACTCGTCTTCGATGAATCAATGAACAGTCTCCACTCATCTGGATCGTGAACGATGTTGAGGGCTGCCATCACACCATCGATCACACCAGGCTACAAGATCACCTTCCATGAAGAAGAATGGAACAAGATCCTTTTGACGGTCACGGAACATGGAAACCCTAACATCACCTGCCAGGAGATTCCACTGCTGTAGTCTGGAGCCCAACAGCTCTGCCTTACTCTTGGGTAGTTCTAAATCCCTGACAAGGTCATTCAGTTCACCTTGTGTTATGAGGAGGAGGATGGGAGAAAATGTGGGTCCTGTGACATTGATGGTTCAGAACCAGAAGTTTCATCCTCTTCCTCTTCCTCGTCTGACTCAAGTGAGAATGATTCTGGTGCATCAGGAACCGGCAGCCCTTCTCCGTGGGGTACTGGGCGTATAGCTGATGGAATGTTTGGATAATGCACAGTCCACTTTTTCTTCTTTGACACACCTTTCCCAACTGGAGACACCATGCAGAAGTAACAATTGCTGGTATGATCTGTTGGCTCTCTCCAAATCATTGGCACTGCAAAAGGCATAGATTTCCTTTTCCTGTTCAACCACTGGCGAAGATTTGTTGCACAAGTGTTGCAGCATATATGTGGGGCCCACCTCTTGTCCTGATCTCTAATTTTGCAGCCAAAATAAAGGTCATAGGCTTTCTTAACCATAGTGGTTAGACTGCGCTTTTGTGATGCAAAAGTCACTTCACCACAAACATAGCAGAAGTTATCTGCACTGTTCACACAAGTACCAGGCATTTCTGCTCACTTTGGCTAAACAGAAATGTGTCCCTTTGCAAAATAAAACACTGACAAATAAGAGAGCACGACACTGTATGATTTCTAGAGCTGATATAGGGCAATTTGTTCAGCAGAGTGATGTAAGCTTCGTTATGATTGCATCATCCATGACTTCTAGGAATAACATGATGCAATTCATATCATGTATGACGCAATACCAGCTTCGGATTGCATCATTCATTGTTTTGCCTAAAGAGCAAGTACTGTCCAAACCCAGTCATAGATTTATTCATAGATCCAGTCAAAGATGTATTTTAGTCATTTCTGGTTTCAATTGAGATTCCTTCCCTTTATAACTCACTTATCCTCCGCTATTCCCAAGTCAAGGGTCGTATATACTGACCCAATAGCATAACTTGAAAACTAGAGCCAATCAACAATTTTAAGCATCATTTTCGTTCTCAGTGACCCAGAATTAGTAAAGTTTGACTACATTTATTTCAGAAGCATTTTGGCTGTAGAGCAGTATTGTTGTCCTTACCAAATTTCTGGGTTTTTCCTTTTTAAAGTTTAAATTTTAAGATTATCTATCTTGAATTGGTTTGCCTCTGCCTTTCCGCACAGTAGGAATAGCCTAGCTGAGGACTGGGTCACTGCAGAATACCGCATGCAGTGTTGGTCACCTCACTGCTAAAACAATATTGC
Source organism: Mauremys reevesii (assembly GCF_016161935.1). Classification (NCBI taxonomy): domain Eukaryota; kingdom Metazoa; phylum Chordata; order Testudines; family Geoemydidae; genus Mauremys; species Mauremys reevesii. Next base: position 220,387,618 of record NC_052623.1, read on the forward strand.
AAAAAATACAGCAGCTCACAGAAGAGCAATGAAAATGGATAAGCATGGAAAAGACTGACATACGAGGAAAAATTATAAGATTGGGATGGCTTACCTTAGAAAGAAGATGACTAAAAGAAGACATGATAAAAGTAAATAGTGTGTGTTTGTGTGCACGCGCTTCTGTTTTTCCCTGTCTCATAACAGGAAAACAAGGGGATGTTGAAATTGAAAAGTGGCAAATTCAAAACTAACAAAAGGAAATATATAATTGGACTGTGGAACTTGCTTTCAGGGGACGTTCTTGAGGCCAAAAACTTAGAAAGATTCAAAGAGGGATAGCACTACAGATGCTCCCCAGGTTATGCAAACCCGACTTACGTAAATCTGCACTTACGGAAAAAGTTCCGTAAGCTTTTTTTTATAATTGTTGGAGATACATTCCTGACTTACGCAAAATTCAGCTTATGAAAGGCATAAAGGAACGCTTGCGTAAATCGGGGAGCTTCTTTATAGGGATAAGACTATTCAGAGTTATAATAATTAATGCTCAAAGGAAGGTCTTGAAAGGGATATACAGTTTCATGATTAAAGCCAGTCTCTGACTATTAGGATGAGGCCTCCCACTCTAGCTGCAGGATTCTTAACCTTTTTTCTGAAATATCTCATGCTGGCTACTGCTGGAGACCGGATACTGGACTAGATGGACCTTGAGTCTGATCCATTAAGGTAACTGGTATGTTACTGCAAAAGTGGAAGAATTGGACTTGTGCCTTTTTTTTCTGTTTTATAATCTATAATGGGAAGAAACCTGGAGGAATATTTTGAAATGTTTTTGTCTTTCCTGACCTCCCCCGCACAGTGTCTTTTTGTATATTAGAAATTCAGGTATTTTCTACTCCCTCCTGGAAGACTTTATAGATGGCTAAAGAACTGGTGGGATTATGGCATCCAGGCTTCAGTCTCCTGTGGAACTGTGAGGGGAAAGGATTTTATTTTGATTGTCTAAAAACACTAATACACTTGTTTCTTAACGCTGCTAAATCATTTCTATGTACTCTTCACCTTTTCTGAAGTCAGTGGAGTTACAATGGCATAAACATGGTGTAACAGTGTGGAGAATCAAGGTGTGAACTGCTTGTCAGGACTGAAGAAAAACCTGAGAAGAAGATCCTAGTGAAAAACCAGAAACAGCTAATTCCTGTCAGTTGCAGGCAATAAAGGCTACCACTCCTATTCACTGGTCCTTGTAGTAGTGCTCTAGCAAAAAACAGGGAAAACATGACTTGATTGTCTTGATGTTTCAAAGCCTAAAAATAAGATAAAATCCACTTTGAAGAAACACACACTTACTTTCTTTGTACCTCCCTAAAGAAGGAAAAAGGAGACTTTTTTTTTTTTTTTTTTTTTTTTTGCATGTCACTTCTAGATTATGGAGTGGAGGTAGTAAGTGTTTGTAACAAGTTTTCTGCCATTGACTTCAATGGTAGTAGGAACAAACTATAGTAAAATCCTGGATTCCATGTCTAAACTAGAAGTTCTGCAGAAGCTGCATTTAAATGAAAAGGGGGAGGATTTTACTAAATTAATTAAATCAAATGAAAAGACCAATCAAGTTATAGTATTCCCTCAGTTATTTTGGTATTCAATTCACAGGTTTTACACTGACCCTGAATTTTCTCTTCTATATGCTGCAAGAGTTTTAAATTAAATTGCATTTTGGAAGCTGTCATGGGAAAGATGAAGGTTTTGGCAAATACGTAGGCTGTCACAGGACTTTTCTCCAGTATCAAAGGCACGGGAAATGGTTTGGGATTGTGGGCCATGTATATTGGCTGGAAGCTATTGCTAAAATGATCAGTTGAAAAATTGGTAGCGCTAGTGATATTGTCATAATGAAATTTCATTGGTAGCCGCAGGGACGTGCTAGCCGCCACTTCCCACATCTCCTATTGGCCGGGAACGGCGAACCACAGCCACTGGTAGCTGCGGGGGGCTGTGCCTGCAGACAGTCAAAGCTAGCAAAAGTCTCACGGCCCACAATCAGATTACCCTGATGGGCCGGCTGTGGGTTGCCCACCACTGCCTTAGAGAGTCTTCACCAGAAGCACTACAGCAGTGCAGCTGCCTTGGTACAGCTGTGCTGATGCAAGTGTAGACCTGCCCTAAGCCTGATAAAGGGGATTTCCTGTAGTTCACATGGTACAGGCCTACATTGTTCAAGGTGAAGTACTAGGGTTCTAGTCTTGGCTCCTCAGAGATGTGGGGGAGTGCGACTTTTCTAGTAATCTGTCTGCAGCACACACATCCATTACAGGGGATAGGGGAGCAGCCTGCTGATCTGGATTGGGCTTTGCAGCGCAAGGGAGTCTTGAGGAATTTGGTGGGTATGCATGCTAGGATAAGGGAGTACAGTGCAGGCCTGTGGCTAGCATGGAAGAAGGTACAAAGACCAGAGTAGGCAAATACGCAAAGGTAACGATGAAATGGTATTTGCTTCCAATCATGTCCCTTGGTACCTTCCTCTCCCTAGAACCAGTTCCTGCTCCTTGATGTTCACATTATGCCCCTCCCCACTCTTCCTTAGTTAGGCTGCATGTTATCTTTCCACCCTCTCTCTTAAATCAGGACTTCCAACCCCTTCATCATTCTTGGGTTTTTTTTTTTTGTTTGTTTTTTCCTCCTCATTGCATCTTTCTGGCACTGCAGTGCCTGGAACTGGATGTTGCTGTCCTGGTGCATTTGCACTGGAGTCACAGAAAGGGACTGTCTCCTCCCTGATATGGTGGTCAAGTGTGTGTGTAATCTAGAATTGCATTGGTTTTGTGTAGGGGAGGCACTGGTTTGACATCTGCCCCCTCCTTCCTCCTCCTAGTTCTCACTCTGTTTCTTTGCTTCGCCAGTACCCGGGTGAGGAGGAGGAGGAGGAGGGGAGCGGGAGCAGTGAAGGATTGGATCCTCTCATCACCGAAGGGCATATCCCAGGGTCACGGAACCAGCTGCGCCGCCCACAATACCGGCAGCGCTTCTTCCAACCTTACCGTGGGGGACAGACCTTTGACCGCCGCTCACGGGTCTATTCCCATGCTGATGGCACGCAGGTAAAACAGCATCTGGAAACTATGATTATCCCCCTGCCCTGCTCTGTTCCCTTCTCCCTTGCTGCCCCATCTGCCTCTACGTCTGTGAATTTGCTTCTCAGTGGACTGATTCAGACACAGTTGTGACTGAACTTCTAGGTTGGTCTTCTGCTGGTGCACTTCCATCAATCTCCCACCTACTGCAATGACCTGTGGAGTTCGCTGGAGCCATGGGACACCTGTTGCCTCTTATGTGCATTTGTAGCCTTCATATTTCAGTAGTTCTCCAACTTTTTGTTCTTTGTGGACAAGCCAGTAGCTCTCCATCCTTCCCGCCATCCCCTCTGCTAAGTCTGAAAGATGTTGCCTCTTATGGATCATCTGCTGTTCAGTGGATCTCGCTTGGAGGAAACTATTGATCTAGAGCTGTCTGTCTTGACTCAGTCTGTGCCCAGACATCATCCACCCCATGAAAGGTGTGTGTGTGTGTGGGGGGGGAATATGGGCTCCTAACATCCATATAGGCTCTTCCATGTTCATTTTAAAGAAAGAAAGCAAGGGGAGAGTTCTGAAACTATGGGATTATTTTAGTGTCACCTGTTTTGTAGTATGTTGAGAGCCTTCTTATTCCAAAGGGATAAGAGTAATAGTTCTATCTCAAACCACTCTAAATGTCCAAGTTGTCTCTCCCTCCTGGGTGTTCACACCTTTTAGATTGTCGATGATTACTCCTATCTGTACTATCCATTTAGCCAGCATTTGATGAGGATTCCTCCTAGTTACTTTTCTGTCTGTCAGTTTTTCCACCAACAAATGGCATTACCTGATGTACCCTTTTCTTTTGCATGCTCGCTCACTGTTTTTTCATTGTCTTGATTCCACTCCCTACTGTTCTCCACCCCTCCTCCACCTCAGCAGCTGCCCCTGTCAGGCTGCTAAAAATAGTTGGCATAGCTATATGCAGGCACAGCATGTGAAACTGTAAGTGTCTTTAGTGCAGGTCTGTGCCTCTAGGAAACTTTGGAGGAAGAACAGACCCAGGAAGGGCCTGATATCTTAATATTCCTCCTATCCCAATCCCATGAGTTTAAGCATTAGTGAAAAGACACAGATTGTCAACTCTTGGAGACCAAAGTCCATTTTTTCCCTCAGATCTGGTACACTGAGGAGCAGCACTACAAGCTTCCCAAACATAACTACCCTTTCTATTGTATCTTACCTCTGTCTTGAAGAAAGTTCATTCTCCATGGCCCCTCTACTAAGATCACAAGTTAAAAATTCAGTTAATGCTAAATGTGGTGATGGTATAATGACTAACTAGGAACTGGTTGAGACTCACTAAAATCATTCCATATCTGGCATCTCTTTTGCAGCCTTTGATGATAGCTTTTGCCCCAAACTCACAATTAGAATCAGTGCCCTAAAACCAAAAGATTCTGTATTTCGTTTCCTGATGTCCTGTGTGCTATGATGATATAAGCAAATCTTGGTAACAAGACATACAGATTTAAATTATAAACCTTAGTATCATAAAATAGTGAGATAGACATGTTACCAAGGGGCTGGCAAGATGTACTGTAAAGAGAGATTAAAAACTAAATATTTATAGATTTGATAAATAATGATTAAGTGAGACTATGTTAACTCGTCTTCAAGTATTTGAAGGGTGACAATACCAAGTAGGGAAAGGAACGATCCTGGTTTGTCAGCATCGTGGACAAGATGACCTAATAGGATTTTTTTCATCTCTAATTTCCTTGGCATTTGTTTGATGAAAACTGGGTTAGGCTGTCTTAGAGATGCTGTGTTTATGTGGCCTGGATTGAATAAACTTGAATTGGATTGATTTGGTATGGATTACAGTAACTCATCACTTAACGTCCTCTCGCTTAATGTTGTTTCGATGTTACATCCCTGCTCCGTTACAGAACATGCTCGTTTAAAATTGTGCAATGCTCTGCTATAACGTTGTTTGGCCACCTGCTTTGCGCAGAGCTGACAGCCCCCCTAACCCTCCCGGTGCCTCTCGCCCACCTGCTCCCCCCACCTCCTGCCTGTGGAAATCAGCTGTCTTGTGGCGTTCAGGAGGCTGCGGGGAGGAGCGAGGATGCAGCGTGCAGCCACCCCCTCCTTCCCCTGCCTCCTGCCTGCAGTGTTCAGGAGGGAGGGGGGAGGCTGCGTGCCACGTCCTCGCTCTTCCCCCTCCCCCTCCCCCCACACACACACTCCCAGCCTCCTGAACCCAGGCAGGAGGCGGGGGGAACAGGGGGAGGGCACTGATCTGTGTTGGAGTAGATCGAAATGTGCACTGCATGAGTTGGATTGATATAGATTGCCCTAGACTGATTTGGAAGAATTATTTTATGTTGAAAGCCCAATCCTGCAAACCCTCCATAGTATGTATTGGCTTTACTTCATTGGGTGGCAAGAGATACAGTTTAGATTGGGTTTGGAATAGTTTTGACTGGGTAGGATTGGATAATATTGGCGTTTCTTGCAACAGTCTTTGTCACAATGGACATTCCTTTCAGGTGACTTAACAGAGCTAGAGAGTGGCTTTCAACCAAGAGCGGTTCAACACAAATTGATATCTGGGGTCCCAAAAGTGTTTAGAAATAGCATCTTTGCACCAATAGCTTTCTTCCCATAGTGCATCTATTCTTGCGATGAATAATACAAGAGAACATGGTGCACTGGATTGGGGCACTCACAAGCACGTGTCAGAAGGATTTTTGGTAAGGTTTCTGCCTCTCTCTGGAACAGTGAATAGGCATCCTCAGGTGGCTTTTCTACCATCTGTTTCCTTTGAGGAAGAAGAGGGGCATTGCTGGCTCGTGTACTTTGTCAGAGTAAGAGCCTTCTGACCATGTTGTTGTTCCTTCTTTGATACATAGGAATTGCCATACAGACCATTGGTCCATCTGTCCTGATATCTTGCTCCTGACCGTTCTGCTCGTTGGTCCATATAGTCAAGTATACTGCCTTGAATATTAGATATTCCTTCAATTCCAAAAAAGGAAAAATCCATGTAATGCACTTGGCTAATTGTATAATGCTTTGAAAGCTTCTTGTCCGCTGCAACTGATTTATTTTGTACCTTGAAGTATGAGTTTCCATTCCTCTAATGGACAAAGTTGTTATACAGTTCTTTTTTTTTTAATCTAGCTGTATTTGACTGATGCCCTGCAGCAGTGAGTTCCACAGGTCAGCCATATGCAGCATGAATGTGCATTGCCTTTGATTTGTTCTAAATTTACTGGCTGTTTAATTTTACCATGTTCTCCTTTGTTCTCATATCATGTCCCATGATCAGAAGAGGAAGGACTAGCTGGCTTTCACTCCAACCATCTGTAGTTTAGAAATCCTCCATCAGCTGCCCACACATCCCATAATCCTTTTGTTTGGTCTTAGGGTGGTGATGGGGAAATCAAGGATGGGGTCCCAGAAGGAGCACAGCTTCATCAGCAGATCCATCGGAATCCCTCCTATCGCGCACGCTATCGCAGGTATGTACCATACACCCCCTCCTATCCAAACTACTGGATTAAAGCAGTCACAATGCCTATATAGTACCTAATATCATTTTGGTACAGATTCCCCAGAACTGAAAATACTTTACAAAGATTTGTGTGTAAAAAGCATTCTCACCATTTTACAAAGGGGAAGCTGATGGAGGGGTGATGGGACTTACCCTAGTCCCCCCCCCCCCCACACACACACACAAAGGGCATGTGATAATCTGTCCTCTTCTCTGGTGTCTCAACAATTGGCAACATTCTAAAATGTGTCACATATTACCTGTTCTCCTGTATGTCTACACTGCACCAAAAAAAAACCCCAAAAAACCAACAACCCAACACAGCAGCAAATCTCAGGCTAGAGCCTGAGTTCTGAGACCCTCCACCTGTGCTGGGTTTCAGAGTTGGGCTCCAGCCCAAGCTGGAACAACTACACTTGCTTTTTTTAGCCCTGTAGTGTGAGCTCCACTTTACTCTAAAATTTGCTGCTGTGGGTTTTTTTGCAGTGTAGACAGACTATTTGAGTCTTACTCTTCAAGATCTATAAGGACAGTTAGAGTCCTGATATTTAATCAGGGCATTGCAATTACTCTGTAGTATCCTGCTGTTCTGACACTTTCTGCAGGGACTTGGGGTTGGCTAGGTGTGAGGGAGGACCTCAAGATTAAAGACTTGTCTGCATGGGGAAATGGCTATCCTACAACAGTTTCCTTTTATGTACACTTCTTCCACACTGAGTGCCTTCATGTGGTTTAGCTTAATCCACTTCCAAGTCTTAAATTAAATCAGTTTGGGAAAGTGGATTAAGCTAAACTGCACAAAGGCACTCTTACTGTGGAATAAGAGTCTGGAATAGCTATTGTGCTTTAAATTCAAACTTCAGCTTATTCCACAGTGTCTTCCCTAAATTTGTTGAATGCTCAAGTTAACTGACTGGGGGCAGGGGTCAAGGAGAGTTATTGCAGAGTTATTCTTGACATTCGTGTCAGAAAATGTAGTGCTTTTAAAGGGGGGAACTCATCAGAGTGCTTTTGGGAGAGGTTAGAGAACTTTTCACTCCCCTCTCAGAAAACAAAATGACCGGTTAGATGACTGGGATAAAAATAACAGAGTGACAGGTCAGGTGGATTTCACATGAGCACTGGTGCCTTCCAACAGCAAGTTCATGGACTCTTTTTGGGTTACATGTTTTCCATCTTCCACTGGCAATATAAGATTGTTCCCTTCACTCAGCAGGAAATTCTCCAATCCTAGTGTTAAATGATTCTCAGTGGAGCTTCCACCATATTGGTTGAGGAGATCTCTGAGTCCTCTTTGGTTTCATGAGTAGGACTGGTGCAACAAACAGGTTTAGGTAAAATCAAGACTTGACTAATTTTCATCCAAGGCTTGAACCTGGAAACCACCAAACTTCTTTTTGAGACTTGGCCCCACTTCTAATGAACTAAGCCCCTCCAATTTGAAAGGACCATTTAGATGCTTGTCCTGGATGTGTCTCATTCATCCCACAAAGAGGGCATGAATGGTGAGTGTGAGATAAGAGGTCCTGAACTGCATTCATCTGGAGTAAGGTCAGATCTTCTACTCAGCTGTAATGACGCCACATTCTTCACACAGACTCAGCATGAATCACACTCATTCTGTTAGAACTGGGACTAGAATCATTGTCCTTTAGCGCCAAAACACAAGCCTCGCACACCTTGGACTTATTATTAGTCCATATCCTTTCTGTGTGCTCCTCCTATGGGGATGACATCACTGACTCCTACATTTGAAGCCAGAGTAATTCCATACTGTTTTCTGTGTGAGATCAGTGGGCAGGATTTTGCCCTGCTGTAAATCCAGAGTGATTGAGGCTTTGCTGTTAAACCTCTATTTTTGGAAAGCTGTATTGGCCCCTAGTTCCTATGGTGAGGGTCAGGATGGCTTAAGCCACGTAACTAATGGAAACTGGGTGGTGGGCAGTACATATTTTTGGTCACCGTTTTCAATTGTATTGGCTTGACACTCTCCAAAAGTGGTGTTGTAGGGTAGGAAAGGAAGCCTACAAGGGGTTGGGGTGGGTATCTTGTCCTTTGTTGTTGCAGCGAGATGGATTGGATGAATTCATGGGTCTGCACCATCTCTGATTCACAGCTGAATCCAGTTAAAGTTTGGTCTGATAGAGTTCAAAGGGAACTTGCTTGAGATGGCTCTTATCACCTGGGGAGGTTCTACTGGTAGCAATTATTGGGTTTTTTAAATACCTATTTTCTCTGTATCGCCCCCTGTTCAGGGGACCCCCACGTCCACGCCCTGCACCAGTGGTCGGAGAGGTTGAAAACAAGGAGAACCAGCACGAGGCTAATGCTATGAGCCAGCAGCCATCCCGTCGTGGATACCGGCGCCCATACAATTATCGGCGCCGACCCCGCCCGCCTAATGCTCCATCCCAAGATGGCAATGAGGTGAGAGCATCCCTGGCAATGGGGAGAAGTATATTGAGTTCTGGGACTGGTGCTACCAACATGTACACCTAAGACAGCTCTGTAGCTATTGGCTTCCCTCACCTGCTGCCCATGTGCCTAACCCTGTGTTGAAAGACTTGGGCAGGGGATATCATAGTTACGTGTTGAGGCTGCCAAAACTGGTGCTAAATGTGAGGGTGGTTGTATTTGATGTAATCACCTGTCCTACTAGAAACTTGCTCAAGAACCAACAACTCATTTCACACGGGATGGTAAACAGCCATCAGATGGGAATAACTGTTGACCATTCCTGAACTGGAACCAGTGTCCTTTAGGTGATGGAACTCCATTGCCTTTCCCCACTCCCTCTGAGCCATCCATCGCTCTTCAAACAGGGTCTAGTTGCAGAGTCCAGCAAGAAGCTTAGTGATGAAAGGCTCTGAGTTTCATTCCCCAAACCACATGAGACAGCTGATCTCCCTCCATGCTGTAGCTGAATTGGAAGTAGTGTGCTAAAGACAAAACTCTACTATGGTCAATATTTGAGGATTCATTTTTCTTGGGATTTCCAAGCCTCAATTACTGATACTCAGGGGTGAAAGTGATACTCATGGGTATGCGCACCGGCCCACACCCAGCCCATATTAAAGTGCTGGCAGCGCTTTAAGGATGCCCCTTTGGCGCCTGCCCCGCTCCCCCACCCAGCCACTGACTTGGGGGGTGGGTGGGCAAGGGGAGCAATTGCCCTGGGGCCAGCGATTTAAAAGGGCCTGAGGCTCCAGACCCTTTAAATCAACACGGAGCCTTGGGCAGCACGAGACAGGTGGCCTGGAAGTGCTGGCTGGGGGATGCTGATCCCAGCCCCACCCCTTTTGCCAGAGGTCCCGCCCCTTCCGGGGGCCAGAGCCAACCCACCCCGTGTCCTCAGTTACTTTCATGCCTGCTGATACTAATACTGAATGGAGGAAGGGGCTGGAAATCATCACTTTGCCTACTCCATGCAACTTTGTTCTGTCAGATCAAGGTGGCCGAAACACCTGCTGAGAACCCTGCTCCAGTGACCGAGCAGAGCAGTGCTGAATAATGTCCGGCTCCCGAGGCACCTTTACCATCCCTCAGGTAAGGAATATAGGAAAATCCAGAGTTTGAGCAAAATTTTCTCCTTTGCTCTATGGCGTGGTAACCAACCGGTCGTTTGCAATCGGCTGGTCGATCCTAGAGGATGTCCCGGTCGATCACACTATCTGGTGGGGCTGCTGCTAAGACAGGCTCCCTGCCCGCCCCAACCCACACTGCTCCCAGAGGCAGCCAGCACAGCCCTGAGGGCAGGGGTACCAGGGATCTCCCTCTGCACTGCTCCTGCCCGCAAGCACCGCCCCCATGGCTCCCATTGGCTGGAAACGGGGAGCTGTCACCAATGGGAGCTGTAGGGGCGGTGCTTGCAGAGAGGGCAGCATGCAGGGGGTGCGCTGGCCCCTTCCAGGAGCAGCGTGGGGCCGAGGCAAGCAGGGAGCCTGCCTTAGTGGCAGCCACGCTCCACCACCAACTGGGAGCGGCTGGAAGTAAGTGCTACCTGGCAGGAGGCAGCACCCCAACCCTGAGCCCCCTCCTGGAGCCAGCATCCCAAACCCCCTCCTGCACCAATCCCCTGCTCCAGCCCTGATCCTCCTCCCAGAGCTAGAACCCTGAACCCCCTCCTGCACCTCAATACTCTGCCTCAGCCCAGAGCCCCCTCCTGCATCCAAACTCATTCCCAGAGCCCACATCCCCTCCTACACCCCAACCCCCTGCCCCAGGCTCAGCCCAGAGCCTCCTCCCACGCTGCAAACCCTTCGGCCCCAACCCACAGCCCGCACCCCCTCCCAAACCCCTACCCCAGCCTGGTGAAAGTGAGTGAGGGTGGGGGAGAGTGAATGACGGGGAGCTGGCAGGATGGAGTGAGTGGGGCAGGGCTTTGGGGAAGGAGCAGGGCCTCGGGCAAGGGGCGAGGTAGATCCTGGGTTGCCCTTACATTCAAAAAGTGATCTTGGGCATAAAAAGGTTGGAGACCACTGCTCTATGGCCTAGTAATTGGCAAGCCACTACCATCTTAATTTCCCCTTTTCACATTGACAGGGCTGTCTATCTCCAGGACAGGCTCACAAAAGGCACCTGACAATAACCTCTCAGACACTGCAGCTAGAGGGAGTTGCATTTATTTGATGGCAGCCATGGAGCCTTGGGATGTTAGCGCCACAATTATATTCCGTAACACAGAAATGATTCTGTAATCTTCCGCCGTTCCTTTTGCTGCGTGTGCAGGGTCCCCTGCCCCAATCCCAGAGGCATTTCCAGGTGGAGATTACTTTTTCTTGACACTTGAAGTCCAATCTGCTCATCCTTATTTTCCTAAAAATTATTTTTCTCTGTTTTGGGGTCTGTCCCCATGCTCGTATCCAACCCACACTTCATCTAGGACTCAGGTGTGGGTGGAAGACCAGATATTAGGAATAGGGGTGAGGAACATGGCTGCAAGAGAGATTTCATCTCAGAATAGAATCTATCAGGAGCAATCCTGAAGATTTTTCTCAGGGCTCAGCCTTGGGGCCAAATTAAAGCCTGGCATAACTGCAGTGATATCAAAGGAATTGCATCAGAGATGGGTTAGGTCCCCTGATATTTAAAGGCCTGTGTACCATCATTGCATAACATGAGGCCATGCTTTTCTTTCTGTCCATAGAAGGAATATCAAACTGTTTTATGATTGTATTGAGATACACACTGTTCCAGTAAAATCAGTTTTCCATCACAGTTTTTAGACAATACGCATATAACAGACTCAACAGTATCTTTGTAACTAGGTCATGAGACATGTGTCAATAGTGTTTTGTGTCTGTACTTGCTACACTGCCTCACTGTTTGTGTCGGTGCATTTTGGGAATATCTGGTACTGTCGCATAGCACCTCAGCAGGGGGCAGAGCGCCTGGCGGACATGCACGTAGAGCAGCACCAGCAGCTTGGAATGCAGTGCAGTGCACTGCAGGATGGCCACCCACTCAAATATCTTGAGGAGGAAGGTGGATCAACCAACTGGTTATACAAGCGTTGTTGGGAAGTGGGGGTCCTGTCTACATTGCAAACTAAATGAGATTTAACTGGTTACAAGTAGACAATCATGTGCCAGACAAGGTCACTGAGAAGGGAAGCACACTGTGACTGGTCACAGCTACTAACAGTGTTGTACAAGGATAAAAGTTGTGCTTAGAGCCAACAATCTTACAGGTTTATTGTTTTATACCATATTCCGTGCTGATGTAGCTACAAACTTGGTTAAAAGTTAGTGCAGACAAGGCCTAGGAGTTAATGGAGGGGGGAGTATTTGAAGAATTAAATAAAGAAATCACTTGTTTAATTTGACCTTTTCTACAGGTGTCCTAAAGTGTAATAACAAAAATAACACCAAAGAAAGATCCAAGCAATAAAATGAAAACAAGTGACAAAAACAATGAAGATTTGAAACATCGGAACTTAAGAGAAATAAAAAATATACCAGCAGCCGAGATCCAGGGAACGCCTGCAACAGATGCATAGAAAGAGAGAGAGAGTGAGAGTCAGAGCGACCTCCCCAGCTTCCACGGCAACTGCGGGGTTTTTTAAAATTTCACCATTTCGCTATTATATATATATAATTTCCCCTCCAGTTTTTCTTTTGGTACCAAACTAAGAAAAGAGAAGGTGGGGGGGGAAACCCCAACCAAAGAAATGAAATTTTAAGTCAAAAGCTTTTTTACTGGACGCTGGTGCTAAAACCTCCCAGGTGTGATGAGGGATTTTTTGTTTTTGTGCCAGTCCTGTTTAATTTCAGGACACGGGGAGGAGAAATTTCTGCTTTCCTTTGTAAGATCTATATGAAAATGTGCAGTGTGGGTGACGTTCCTCACAAATAAAAGTGATTTAACTTCCAAAAAACAAAACAAATGAAAGGTAGATGTGTCTCTTCCATGTTTACTTTTAAAACAGCCTGAACTACTAACTTTGATCTTTCAGCACTTAAATAACAAAATGGTAGCTGCTGTTATGAGTACACTTGATTTGTTTACAGCACCCAAAAGCATGCTGGACGCTACTGAAAAATTCAGACATGCTTTTGTTGTGTCAACTTTGTGCCAACACAGCCAGTGTACAGTTGTCACAAAGCAGCTGTAATATCCCCTCCCTGGGACTACCCTCCTGCTGTCACAACCAAACTGTGTATCCCCTTCTTTGAGTGATTGCACATTCCACCCTTGTGTGAATGTGCCCCACCTGCAGTTGTTGGAAATTTTTCCCCTCAGTGGTACCCATCAGGGCAGTTTGAGTGCCCTCTGCTGCATGCCACTGTATGCTGGTATAAAGGGTCCAGCCTTCCCCAGAGCCTCCTCAGTTGCTTCATACTGCCTGTGACAGTCATTGGAATTGCTTGGCATGCCTTAGTAAATTTTTAGTGTATTTTGTTGAACATTTATAATAATTTTTTTGGTTTTATAGTAGATTAGTACTTAGAGCGTAGGTACGATTAGTTTCTTTTTCAGTTCCTGGTTTGGGATTTCCATTTCCCTGTGCAGAGGGATGCTTCAGTCGCCAGACTTCAAACCCTGCATCGCTTGTGTTAGGCCAATGCCTGTGTGCAATCCACACTCAAGCTGCTTAAAATGTTTAGGGGAAGCTCATATTCTGGATCATTACCTCGAGTCAAGGGGAAAAGCCTGTTCTCACAGTGGTCTCTCTCTGCACAGATGTATCCAGATAGACCTATTTGCGACCAAAACCTTGCTTCCTACAAGGTCACAGTACCTACCCTGATCGAACAAGCTCGGCTACACTTTTTCTCTGATCACACTCGTACACAGAGTGTTGGTAAAGATCAAATGGGACCATGCTCTCGGGTTATACTAGTGGCCCCAGCAGGAGTAATTCTCCACTCTACTGCATCTGTCAGGGGAGGTTCCAGTTTTGCTTCCATTGGACCCAGACTTAATCTCCCAAAATCACAGTCCTCCTGAAGCTGCAGGTGCTTCATTTAACAGTTTGGAAGCTCCATGGGTAACTCCTAAGGAGCAGTCTTGCTCAGAAGAAAAGTTTGCCGTGTCTTGTTAAATAGTAGAAAGCCTTCCACCAGGTCTACTTATATGTCAAAGTGGAAACATTTTTTCCCTCTGGTCTCATTAATCTGGAGTTTCACCAATGCAGTGCTCAATCTTGCATATCCTGGACTATTACACCGACAACAGCAATGGTTGGCAGTTACTGCTTTCAAGGTCCACTTGGCAGCAGTATCAGCTTTCCATCCTCATGGATAACTATTTTTTTCTAACAATATGACAGTCAGATTTTTGAAGGGCCTGGGAAAGTTGTGCCTTTTAGCTAAGGGAGCCTGTCTCCCCTTCCTTCCCCCTGGGACTTGATCTTAGTTTAGTCAAGATTCATGGGGCCTCCATTTTGAACCTCTAGCAACATTTTCCTTGCTGTATCTATCACTAAAGTTGGCTTTCTTAGTAGCCATCACTTTGGTCAGGAGGGTTGCTGAACTGCATCCAAACTGCCTTTATAAGGATAAAATAAATTTCTGCTGTCATCTGAGATTCTATTCTAATGTAGTATCTAATTTTCATGTCATATTTACCTACATTTTACCCCAAACCACATGTCAATAGGGAGGTGCAACACTAACACACCCTAGATGTTAGAAAAACTTTGGCATTCCATGTAGACAGGACTAAACAGGTCAATTTACCAATCCAACTATTTGTGGTCACTGCAAACCATGAGTGGGATGGACATGTGAAATACATCTTGAACAACAATGGTTACATAACATTAGTAACCATTTTTTTTACCACAGGAGCCCCTTGTTCAAAGGCCATGCTATGTGAGTGGGAGGGGGAAACCAGGATACCTATTCCATCAGGCTTTGGCTTCAGTCAGGCATTAAGGCCTACATTTACAAGTTCACTGTCACTCGGGAGAGGGTCTTACAACTGTAAAGGTCCCTGAAACAAGCCTCCATTCCACAGCAGCAAGATAGATCCTGTGGGGCTAACAGAACCTCTTTATTTGAAATCAGTATAAGATTCCTGACTGTAATGGCCTGGGAGAAGAAAGTTCTCATTCTTGTGTGGGTTGGTGGTTGAACTTTATTTAGCACCTCCACCCAGCATGTGCTGATCCTGCTGCTAATGCTCCCAAAAGAGCTGTCTGATCCCTGTCTGCCTGCAGCCAAGCTCAGCCACATTCCCACCCAGCGCCTGTCCTAATTGCCTGACTCCTCTCTTGTAAGTGCCATGACTCCACTCCTAGTGGCCAGTCTCCTCCAGAATGTTGAATACTCCTTGAACCACCCGTCCCGCTAACTGTACCACTTTATGCTTTCCTGCCTGTTTAACTGGCAAGTGCTCCACCTACTCCACACACACACACACACACACACACACACACACACACACACACACACACACACACATTAAACCATGCATCTACCTGCGTCCACATGCACACCTTCCTTTTGCTAGCTGCAAATCTTACCATTTCCCTTCTATAGAATGCTGCAAATAGAGAAGGGTTTAAAGGGTTAAAGTTTTACATATGCCATCTGCACATCTATGTGATTAAGCAGCAGGGAGCATTGTGTGAGGTGGTTGTCCATTTCTCCTTTTCTGGTTTCCTTGCTGTTACTGGTGCCCTGTATTCTGCAGGCAGCTTAATAATTAAAAATCATATCAAGTTCTGTGGGGACCCACTTCTTTGGTTCACCCACCTCCCAGCACACATTTGCGATACAGTAAGATGCAGGGTGTCAGATGGGAGAGCTGAGATCCAAGGCATCTTGCTTCCAGCTGCAGTGCGGGTAAGTTGGGGTATTTTATATTTTCTCTGCCCCACTTGCTCCTTCTGTCACTTCCTGTGTGTGAATGTGATGGAACCTGAATTGGAACTGAAAAGCCAGCTGCCCTCTGGTGATTGCAATGGAAATTCCCTGTTCACTTTTGGGATTAGTTATTTAAGTCTCATGTTGAGACACTCTAAAAAGGAAAACTGCAAGCTCAGTGCAGGGAAGAGCTGGAACTCTTGTTCCATCCTTCCCATAGCTTTCCCAGTTCACCACAGTCCTGCTTTGTAGCACTTAATACTGTTCAATTATATTAGAATATTGAGAGAGGTCCCTGTGGGTGCTCCACTCCAGGTGTTGGTGTGTCCCTGTACCTTCGCTCGGAGATTTTTACAGCAGTACTTGTACCAGTCACACACGTGCAGAGCCTGCCCCCGCTCTCAGTGTACCTTAATAGTACGTGTGCGCAACCAGTCTCAGTTCCTTCTCTACTGTCCAGTAGTATTTAGTAACCACTTTTCTATCTTTTTCTCTCTCAAATTATTTTTTCTTTTCTTCATTCCTGTCAGAGGCAGCTGCTTCCGACATAGACTCATAGACTTTAAGATCAGAAGAGACCATTATGATCATCTAGTCTGACCTCCTGCACAATGCAGGCCACAGAATCTCACCCATCCACCTCTATAACAAACATGCCTGGCTCCCCAGGCTTTAAGCGCTGCTCTACATGCAATTATGCCATCCCTCTGTCAGATGGCCATTCAAACTGCACATCCCCCAAAAATTTGCCCACTGCAGCAAGCTTAAATCTAGGGCATGGGAGGACAGGGAACTGAAAATAAAATTGCTCCTTCAAAAATCCTTAGGGTCAACTTCAGACCTGGGTGCCGACTCCAGTTCCACTGCATGCCACAGCACACCCCTCCCCCCCCAAAAGGACAAAAAAGACTTCAAAAAACTGACACGTTCTCTCACCCACAAAGGGAGAAGACTTCCCTGAGCAGATCTACGGCCTCCCTCCCGGCACTTCCCCGGATGAGCACTTTCGATGCTCTGGGCTCCTCCGGCGCCACACGAAACCAGCCTGTGGCTGCAGCAGTACTGCAAAGCTCTGGTGCCGAGGCTTCAGGCACCATTTGGCACGGCAACGGAAGCGGTGCTGACGCATGCTGACATGCCTGACCCCCCGCAGGCTGCTATTGCTTTCCCGGCACCCACTGAGCTGACCGGCAGTGAAACAATACTTAGGACACTGGTGCAGAGGAACTTTTCTTCACAGCAGATTTCTCTTGCACAGCCCTCACCTCACAGAGGAGCTCCAGCATTGCAATTCACATAGTCAAGGGACTTGCTGGTATCACCTATCCTGCAGTCACCCCTACTTAATGCCTACTTCTCTACAAATGCTCAGTCAGGGTCCCAACAGCCTTCCTCCAGTGATGAGGCAGCTGGGCTGCAGGGGGAATTTTTACCATATCAAATCTCCCACCCTCAGACCCCAAACAATAGAGGTCATAGAAAAATTATCTCGTCCTACTCTCAGGATCCTGTCCTATGGTGTGTAAACCCCTGGATAGCACCACCTATGCCCTTCCCACCACAGTGGCAATATTGGTCCCCATGGGTATCTTATCCTCGAGACCACACTCGCTATGCCACCTTAACCAGGCATGACACCTGGCCCGGCACCGCCAGCTGACGAATCTGTACTGATGTAAGGCACCAGGCAGCACCATCACAACTGCAGGATCAGTTATGACCTGCCTCAAACCCAGTAGACCCAGTTGTTACTCCTAATGAAGCCTTATTTCCTCCTCCCCTGACATCTTTGGATGACTTCTCAAAATTTCAAGACCTTTTCAAAAGAGTTGCCAGTGAGTTAAGAATGAACTTGGAGGAGGTTCCTGAACAGCAGCATGAGTTAACGGACATCCTGCAGCCCTCTTCTTTTAAGATTGCATTACCGATCAATGCAGCCCTTTTGGAACCTGTTAAGGCCATCTGGCAGACTCCTGCTACAAGCCTGCCTACCTACCTGTAAAGGAGCAGACCGCAAGTACTTCATCCCTTCCAAGGACTCTGAATTCCTTTTCACTCATCCAGCGCCAAACTCGCTGGTAGTAGATGCAGTCAACCAAAAGACCAAACACCAGTTTCCCCGCTCCAACCCATCCGACAAGGACAGTAAGTGATTAGATCTGCTCAGATGTAAAGTATATGCATCTTCCATGTTACAATTTCGCATTGCTAATTATACTGCTGTTCTGGCAAAATATGACCACAAAAATTAAAACAACTTCATGGATTTTATTGATGACATTCTGGAAGAAAAGAAACAACAATTCACAGCTCTAGTTTCCGAGGGACAAATCATCTCACGTACCACTCTTCAAGCGGCCCTCGATGCAGCCAACACTTCAGCAAGATGCACTGCTACAGCAGTGGTCACGTGCCGAGGTTCATGGCTCTCCTCCTCTTCCTTTCCCTGGGAGCGCCAGAATATCATTGAAGATCTTCCCTTTGATGGCAACAAACTCTTTGCCTCAACGACAAACAATGTACTTCATTCAATGAAAGACTCAAGGGCAACTCTCCAGTCTCTAGGAATTCAAACCCCTATGACCAGAAGGTGACAATATAGATATCAACCTTACTAGCATCCACGCTACCTCGCATATACCCAGCAATTTCATAGATCACATGAACAACAACAACAGCAACGCCAGAGACCAAGATACCAGTATCACTGTCCCAATTCCTTGGCAGTGTCTCAACCCCCTCCGACTAATAAGCAAGGTTTAGAAAACAGTGTTCCCACTTCAGTGCTTATACTGCATGTCTCTATTTTTGGACACCACCTACAACCATTCTCCCATCAATGGCAGAACATTACCATTGACAAGTGGGTTATAGAGGTCGTCACAATTGGCTATTCCATCCCTTTCCTATCCTTGCCTCCCACCCATCCTACCCGCCCCTCTTCAGGGACCCCTCTCATGAGCAACTGCTCCTCCAAGAAGTACATCTCCTTCTATTGGAAGCAAGGGAACTCGTGCCCAAATGACACAGAGGGAAGGGTTTTTTTTCCATTATTTCTCAACAGAAAAGAAAACCAGGGGACGGCAACCGATCCTCGACCTCAGGTGGCTCAACAAATTTATCAAAAAGCAAAAGTTCAAAAGGGTTACCTCACCACCATAACCCCAGCACTGGAGCAGGGCAATTGTTTTTCAGTCCTCGACCTACAGGACGCCTATTTTCATGTGACTATACATCCGGGCCACCGACGTTACCTTCATTTTAGCTTCTGCTCGACACATTTTCAATACAGGGTGCTACCCTTCGGCTTATCCACCGCCCCTCATGTTGTTTTCAAGCTCCTAGCCATAGTCACTGCCTATCTCAGGAAACAAGGGGTCATAATATTTCCTTACCTCGATGATTGTCTCCTCAAAGCCTCAATGCTCAACGAAGTGCTTCAATTCACGCAGCTCACCGTCACTTGCTTCCTATCCCTTGGTCTTCAAATAAACAAAACTAAATCCACATTATCTCCTACCCAGCACCTGGAGTTCATAGGAGCACACCCCAATTCCCAGATGGGAATAGCATCTCTCCCGCCCACCGCTTCAACACCATAAAACTATTGGCCACAAAACTTTGCAACAATCCTCAGGTCACCGCTCGAGACTGTCTACAACTATCAGGTCACATGGCCTCGTGCACTTTTGTGGTAAAAAATGCACGGCTATACATGAGGTGCTTCCACACTTGGTTGGCCATGGTTTACAGACCGAATGTACATGCTCTAAACAAGCCTCTATCCATACCTTGCAGAGTCAAAGATTCTCTCCTATGGTGGACAGTTTCCCTCCAACCTCTGCTCAGGAGTTCCCTTTCTTCAGGATGCTCCATCCTTCATAATGACTACCAATGCATCCCATGTGAGCACACATGTCTCACCACAGAGCCCAGGTGCAATGGTCTTCAACCGAAACCTCCCTACACATAAATGTCCTAGTATCAGAGGGGTAGCCGTGTTAGTCTGGATCTGTAAAAAGCGACAGAGTCCTGTGGCACCTTATAGACTAACAGACTTATTTGACATGCGTCTGACGAAGTGGGTATTCACCCACGAAAGCTTATGCTCCAATACGTCTGTTAGTCTATAAGGTGCCACAGGACGCTTTGTCGCTTTTTATAAATGTCCTAGAACTTCGAGCCATATGCAATGCCTGCTGTCTCTTCCTCCCATTAATCCGGAGCCAACATGTACAGATAATGACAGACAACATCTCCTGCATGTTCTGTGTAAACAGGAGGGAGGAGCTTGCTCTCACTCACTTTGCACAGAAGCTATGAAGCTCTGGAATTGCTGCCTTGCAAACAACATTCGGATATCCGCCTATCTTCCTGGAGCTCTGACTACCACAGTGGACGAATTAAGCAGATGCTTTCCCTGGGATCATGAATGAGAGATAAACGAGATGATCATCCACAACATATTCTGCATTTGGGGCTACCCAACCATAGACTTTTTCGCAACTGCGAAAAACACGAAATGTCCCGAATATTGCTGGGCAAACATTCCCTGGGAGATGCATTCATGATCCGATGGCACCAGGACTTGCTATATGCATTTTCTCCGATACCAGCTCTCCACAGAGTTCTAACAAAGATATGGACAGATCATGCCACGGTAATTCTGATTGCCTCATCGTGGCCCAGACAACTGTGGTTTCTGTTTCTCACTAGAATGTCACTCTGCCCACCAATTTCATTGCTCCTCACTCCAAACATCCTATCGCAGCAACACGGCCAATTTCTTCACCCCAACCTGTCCATGCTTCATCTCAAAGCTTGGTTCCTACCTGGTTCTCCCAAAACAAATTAGCATGCTCTGAGCAGGTTCAAAGGGTGCTCCTACATAGGTGATGTGAGTAGATTGTGTTCTGCTATCTCCAATAGTGGAAGCGATTCACACAATGGTGATCAACTAAACAACTTCTTCCTACTTCTGCACTTCTTGCGCTCATACCTGACTACCTATTAGACCTCAAGCAATCAGGCCTTTCTTTCAGCTCCATCAAAGTCCACTTATTTGGACTGCTATTACAACTTTTCATGACAAAATCAATGATACCTCTGTTTTTGCTCATCCAATCACCAAGCGTTTTCTTAAAGGACTCCAATACCTATACCCAGACATTAAACCTCCTACCCCTCCGTGGGACCTACACTTAGTTTTATCCTGCATAACTCAACAACCATTCGAGCCCCTAGCCACTTGCTCCCTCTTACACCTCTCTATGAAAACAGCATTCTTAGTGGCAATCACCTCTGCCAGATGAGCAGGAGAAATAGCAGCTCTCATGGCAGACCCACCGTATATACTATTTTTTAAGGACAAGGTTACCCTCTGATTACACCCCAAATTCCTTCCAAAGTTCCTTTGTCATCCCTCATCAATGAGTCGATACACCTACCAACTTTCTTTCCTAAACCACATGCAAACTCTTTTGAATCCACAATGCATACTTTAGACGTACGCAGGGCTTTGTCCTTCTATTTGGATAGAACCAAGCCCTTTAGGAACTCTTCTAGACTCATTGTCTCCATCACAGAGTGTTCCATAGGGACACCTATTTCTACCCAGAGACTTTCAAACTGGATTTCTGAGTGTATCCAACTGTGCTATGAGGTAAAGAAAGTGACCCCTCCAGCCGGCATCAGAACTCACACCACTAGATCTGAGACTACCTCCATGTCTTTTCTATGCAAAATTCCCCTGGCTGACATCTGTAAAGTGGCCACTTGGACTTCTGAACATTTGTTAAGCATTATGCCCTTACTCAACGCTCTCTCTCTGGTACACTATTAGGCAGAGCTGTATTATCTACTGCATTTCTATCAAATCCGAAGTCCCTACTTCCTTGAGACACACTGCTTTTCAATCACCTGGAGTGGAGCACCGACAGGAACATCTCTCAAAGAAGAAGAGGAGGTTACTCACCCTGTGCAGTAACTAACATTCTTTGAGATGAGTGTCCCTGTGGGTGCTCCACTACCCACCCTCCTCCCCTCTACGGAGTTGGGGTAGCCTTTGTTGTAGAGAAGGAACTGAGGAGACCAGTCGTGCACGCATACTATTAAGGTACACTCCTAGCGGGCGGGGGGCAGGCTCTGCACATGCATGACTGGTATGAATACTGCTGTAAAAATCTCCGAGCGAAGAACATCAGTTACTGCACAGAGTGAGTAACCTCCTCATCCCTAGCTCTGTCAGTGCTCCCACATACTGAACTGCAGAGCCTCATGCCACATACCTCTGGGGGAAAATTCACCTTAATGTTTAACCTGTATGCATCATTATGACACCACTGCCTGTGGGCTGCAATTTAGGGATGTCGATTAATCACAGTTAACTCATGTGATTAACTAAAAAAAATCATGATTAAAAAAATTAATCATCATTAATTGCAGTTTTAATCACTCTTTTAATCAAGACACTACCAATTGAAATTTATTAAATATTTTGGATGTTTTTCTACATTTTCATACATATCTTGTATTCTGTGTTGTAACTGAAATGAAAGTGTATATTTTGATTAGAAATATTTCCACTGTAAAAATGATAGAAGAAATAGTATTTTCCAATTCACCTCATACAAGTAATGTAGTGCAATCTTTGTTCTGAAAGTTGAACTTACAAATGTAGATTATTTTTTTTGTATGTTACATAACTGTGTTACCCAGGGTTCTTTCAACCCAAAGCACTTGGTAACTTTACTCTGTGCAAGGAGGTGTCAGGAAATAAATCAGGGGAGACACGGCCATCCGACCGATAGATGGCTGACACAAACTGGACAACACAAGAGTGCTTTCACTTAAAGCTAAACTTTACTAGTCTCAAGCACTTACACACATCTGCAACAGGTTAGTAAAACACCCCCAACCATTGATAATTACCAAAGCTGAGTGTGGCTCTTGAGTGGCACAGTGGCAGCCTGTCTGCTGGTGGGGAACAGAAGATGCATCCGGAGGGAGAGACCAGTCCCGAAGAGTCCCCCAAATGAGTTCCCTTATTTATACATTAGTAATAGAATGACATGTCCCTTAAAGAAACCTTGTTAAGTAAGCAGTTTCAAGCAAGAGGTTCCTTCTGATTATTGATTAACCAGGTGTGGTTTTTTCCAGAACTTGCAGCCTTGAGACCTCAATAGACATTCCTGGGGCATATCCTACTTTTAAAAAAAGCGGTTTGGCTTCCTGCCACCTCGGAGGAGGAAGAACCCACCCGGAGGCCAGATGGGCAGAGCTAGGGAGCTCTGAGCCCACCCCTCAAAGGGTCAGGCGGTGACCCGGAACTATAAAGGCTGGCCCTCAGAGCTCAGTAGGAGCCCAGCCGCCGGAGAGAGCAAATGTCCCTCAGGGAGCCCGAGACTGGGAAGCTTCTGCGGCCCGAGATGGCCACCCAGACTGGCCGGAGCTACCCTGTGCCCGCTATCCGGGGGAGCTGCCGGAGCTACCCTGTGCCCGCTATCCGGGGGAGCTGCCGGAGCTACCCTGTGCCCGCTATCCGGGGGAGCTGCCGGAGCTACCCTGTGCCCGCTATCCGGGGGAGCTGCCGGAGCTACCCTGTGACCGCTATCCGGGGGAGCTGCCGGAGCTACCCTGTGCCCACTATCCAGAGGAGTGGCCGGGCCTGCCGATCAACCCCTGCCCCGAAGAACCTATGCTCCTGGACCCCCCAGACCCAACGCCAGGACCCAGGTAGGGCCCGAAGGGGAGTACAGAAGTAGCCCGGGGGCAGCCGACCCCAGTGTGGCTGCAGCGTGGACAGAGCCTATGTTGGTGTGTTGCTGCCAGGATCTCCACTGACTATGCAGCGGATCATCAGCCACTGCTAGGGCCCCAGGCTGGGATGCAGTGGAGTGGGAGGGCCTGCGTCCCCCCTGCCACCCAACTCTGGGGTGGCAGACTCCCCCTCTCCCTGACCTGAGGAGGCTGGAGCCTCCTATTTCTGCTCAGCCCTGCCTGAGGGTCTGAGCACCCTGACTCAGTGGTTGTTACTCCTCCCTGACCTAGGGCCGGGCTTATCGCTATTGTTACTGCTCGACCCTGCCAAAGGGCCTGAGCCGCCTGACTCAGTGGTTGTTGCCCCACCTGAGCCGGAGCCAGACTAACTGCATTTCAGCCTATGCCATAGCATGGGCTACCGAGGGAGACCCCCCTGCTCTACAGTCACCTAAAGTGGAGCACCCGTAGGGACCCAACTCAAAGAAAGAGGAAATGTTACTCACCCTGTGCAGTAACTGAGGTTCTTCTTCGAGTGATTGCTCATATCCATTCCATGTAGGTGTGTGCGCGCCGCGTGCACGTTTGTCGGAAGACTTTTACCCTAGCAACTCAGTGGGTCGGCTGGGCGCCCCCTGGAGTGGCGCCACCATGGCCCCGCATATATACACCAGCTGACCCACCCACTCCTCAGTTCCTTCTTACCGCCCGTGTTGGTCGTTGGAACAGTGGAGTGCAGCTTAGCTGACCTCCACCTCCCTAGCATTCTCATAGTTCTTGTGTATATAGTTCTCAAATTAGTTTAAACTTAGATAGTATAGTTAATTGTTAGTTGTTAAGTTAGAGTTCAGTAAGTTTAGTCGGGTTCAGGGCTTAAGCCCTCCCCGCACCGGGACCGGAGCTCATGCCCAGCTCCCCAGGATTCAAGCCGTGCTTGGCTTGCCATCGCCCGATGCCTACAGGAGATCCGCACGACTCCTGTTTGAAGTGCCTCGGGGAGTCACACTTATTGGCTAAGTGCTCAATTTGTAAGTCTTTTAAGCCTCGCACCAAAAAGGAGAGGGACATTAGACTTAAACAGCTCCTCATGGAGGCGGCTCTTACCCCTCCGTCCTCGGCACCGAGTGCACCTCCATCGGACTCGAGGAGTTCTTCTTCGGCACCGGGTCGCACTGGTGCGCCCATTCCATCCCGGCACCGGACGACACTGGCTCCTAAGTCAAGCCAGAGGCGCTCGCTCTCTCCTCGAGCGAAGAAAGCTAAGACCCCTGCCGCTCCGGCACCGCCCGAGATGCGACACGAGGGCACGACTCTGTCGCACCGCCCGGTGCCTGCAGCCACCGCGGTGCCGTCGACTCCGGTTTGCTAAGGCCCGTCGAGTCTGGCTCCTGTCTCCCCGGCACCCGCCGTGGTCGAGTTGATTGTGCCATCCACGCCAGAGGTCTGTGAGGTAGCGAAGGACCTAATCGCGCTCTCGGATGCGGGACCGCCACCACCCCCGGCACTGCCGGTGCGGGTCATCCAATCGATTGGGAAGCCAGCCCTGATCCATCCTGCTTCCGCCAGCGCTCCCGACCGGCACTGCTCCCAATCGCGGTCCCGCCGGCGTTCCAGGTCCCGGCACCGTTCTCACTCTTCACGCCGCTCGCAGTCCCGGCACCGCTCCTCGGCATGGCGCTGATCGGACTCGCGGCACCGTTCTCGATCCCGGTCGCCGTCATATTACTCACGGCACCGCTCGAGGTCATGGCACCGGTCACGGCACCGCTCCACCAGAAGCCGCTCCCGACGCCGATGGTCCAGGTCGACCTCCCGGCACTGGGCCGGTCGTAGGTCCCGGTCTCGTTCTCGGCACCGGAGTTCTTCATGGCACCGCTACCCGGTGCAGAAGAGCACCAGATCGGTGGGGACATCAGCCCAAGGCCTATCTGCTCCACCGTGGTCTTCCAGACATCCGTCGGCTTTGTCCCAGGTGGGAAGTTACTACTCCCAAGACCAGGAGGCGGATGTGCCGGAGGGCTTGTTTCAGGAAGCACATTCCGAAGCACAAGGTAATCAGCAGTGTCCCTTTTGGACACCATGGGTGTACCATCAGGCCCAAGGTGCTCCCCTGGTTCCATCGCGGGCCGCCTCTTCGGAGCATCGAGCCCCTGAGGCCACAATTAGTCGTCTTCCGCCAGCTGGCACGGACACCCAGTTACCTCCTGCAGCCACCTCACAGGTGCAACTGGAGCAGGAGCCTCAGCTTGAGGAGCAGATGCAGGATGCCCTCGCCCCCGGTGTCTCGTCCTTTTCTTCACTGGATGAGGCAGTGGCGGGCTCATCATCTTCGAGCCCACCCCCAGTTGACCTTGCTGCACATCAGGACCTCCTCGGGCGAATTGCCCTCAACATCAACCTGCAGGTGGAGGAGGTCCCAGAGGTCGAGGACCCTGTCTGCAGCATCCTGGCGGCGGACGCGCCCACCAGAGTGGCTCTGCCATTTATCAAAACTATCCAAGCCAAGGCAGATACATTGTGGCAATCGCCGGCTTCTATTCCACCAACGGCAAAGGGAGTCGAGCGAAAATACATAGTGCCATCCCGTGGGTATGAGTACCTCTATATGCATCCTCCTCCCTCCTCTCTGGTCATTCAGTCTGTTAATGACAAGGAGCGCCATGGACAGCCGGCCCCCGCTCCAAAATCCAAGGAGGCCAGATGGATGGACCTCCTGGGCCGCAAGGTGTATTTGGCGGGCGCCTTGCAGCTCCGCGTAGCGAATCAGCACGCTCTGCTGAGTCGCTACGATTACAACACCTGGTCGGAGATGGCGAAATTCTGGGAATTGCTTCCCCCAGATTCCCGCCAAGAGTTTAAGGCCTTCCTGGAGGAAGGGAAGAAGGTGGCTAGGACCTCTTTACAGGCTTCCCTAGACGCGGCGGACTCTGCAGCCAGGACCTTGGCGGCTGGCGTTACCATGAGGCGCATCTCCTGGCTGCAGGCGTCCAACCTTCCACCCGAACTCCAGCATACTATACAGGACTTGCCCTTCGAGGGCAAAGACTTGTTCTCGGAGAAAACTGACACCAGGCTCCAGAATTTAAAAGACAGTAGGGTTACTATGCGTAACTTGGGTATGCATACGCCCGTAACCCAGCGGCACACTTATTGCCCCTAGCCTTTCTGTCTGTACTCTGTCCCTAGACAGAGACAAGATTTCAGAGGAGGCCGAGGGCGTGGAGGCCGCGGACGTTATTCAGGCCCTCGGTCTAACCAGAATCGCGGCTCCTCCAAACCGCAACTGGACCCGAAGTCGTCCTTTTGAAGGCATGCCCGGGGGCAGCATACCACTTTCAGTTCAGGATCCTTTCCCTCCCTTCTCCAACTGCCTTTCTTATTTTTTCCCTGCGTGGTCCCACCTGACCTCGGACGTCTGGGTCCTGCGCACCGTGAAGCAAGGATACCACCTCCAGTTTGCTTCAACCCCGCCTTACCACCCTCCCTCCCAGTCCCTCTTCAGGGACCCCTCTCACGAGCAATTCCTCTTACAAGAGGTCCAGACGCTTCTCGACATCGGAGCGATAGAGGAGGTGCCAAGGAATCAATGGAGCAGGGGCTTTTACTCCCGTTACTTCCTGGTTCCAAAGTCAAAAGGGGGTCTCAGGCTGATCCTAGACCTGCGCGGCCTCAACAAATTCCTAATAAAGTTAAAGTTCTTCTTCGAGTGCTTGCTCATATCCATTCCAGTTAGGTGTGCGTGCGCCGTGTGCATGTTCGTCGGAAGATTTTTACCCTAGCAACCCCAGTGGGTCGGCTGAGCACCCCCTGGAGTGGCGCCATAACGGCACCAGATATATACCTCAGCCGACCCACCCGACCCTCAGTTCCTTCTTACCACCCGTGTCGGTCATTGGAACAGTGGAGTGCAGCTTGCCTGTCCTCCGCTTCCCTAGATTCCTCATAGTTCTTCTATTGTAAAATTGTACATAGTTATTACTTTAGTTTTTAGTTTTTTCTTGTTTTATTAGTTTCCATCAGTTCTAGAGTTATATTAGTTAGCGGGTTAGGGGATTAGCCCCTTCCCGCGCCCGGGACCGGAGCGCATGCCCGGCTCCCCGGGCTTCAAGCCATGCTCGGCCTGCCTCAGGCCTATGCCTACAGGAGATCCACATAGCTTCTGTTTAAAGTGCTGGGAGAGTCGCACTTATCTTCTAAGTGCCCAATTTGCAAGGCCCCACCAAGAGGGAGAGAGACATCAGACTCAAACAGCTCCTCATGGAGGCAGCCTTAACCCCTCCAGCTTCGGCACCGCCTTCAGACTCTCGCAGTACCTCCTCGGCACAGGGCCACTCTTCTCTGCCCAAACAGAGAGCACCATTGGCACCGAAATCGACCCTGAGACGCTCTCTCTCGCCAAAGTCGAAAAAAGTGAAGGCCGTTGCCACCTCGGCACTGCCCGCTTTGAGGCTGCAGAGTGCGCCCCGACCGGACCGCCTGCCACCAAAGCCTGCTGCAGCACCGACAGCTCTGGCACTGGCAACTCTGCCAGTACCGTTGACTCCGGCACCACAGAGGCTGTCGAGTCCGGATCCTGTGTCCTCCCCGGCACCGGCCGTGGTAGAGCTCACATTGCCATCAACTCCTGAGACCTTCACAGCGGCAAAGGACCTCATTGCTCTAACGGACCCGGCACCGCCTCCACCCCCCGCGCCGACGGTGCGGGTGCCCCGATCTATCGGCAAGCTGGTGCTGCTCAAACCGCCTCCCGGCACCGAGTCGGACTGGCACTACTCCCGATCCAGGTCTCACGAGCGTTCCCGGTCCCGCCGCAGATCTCATTCTCGGCGTTGATCGCGACGCCGCTCGCAGTCCTGGCACCGCTCTGCCATGCGGCGCCGGTCAGACTCGCGGCACCGGTCTTTCTCCCGCTCTCCGACTCGTCACTCGCGGCACTGATCCAGATCTCGGTGCCGATACGGACGCCGTGCCTCTCGAAGCCCTTCTCATTACCGAGAGTGGAGGTCACGGTCGACCTCCTGGCACCGTGCCGGTCGTAGGTCCCATTCTCGCTCTCACTCTTGAGGCTACTCTGTCTCCTGGCACCGGTCACCGGAGCGGAGAGGGACAAGATCAGTCGGCACCTCGGCGCAAGGCTTCTCCGCCCTTCCATGGCCCTCCAGGCACGCGTCGGCATCATCACAGGCTGACAGCTATTATGTGGTCGAGCAGGACCCTCAGGTGCACTCAGGAATCTTCCAAGAGGCCCAATACACAGACCAAGACCCTCGTCAATGGGGTTTTTGGACTCCTTGGGCTTACCACCAGGCCCAAGGTGCTCCTCTGCCTACCACCCGCGCAGTATCATCAGAAGCGCGCATCCCAGAGGCTATTATAAGCCGCCCCCAAACTCAGACGGACGTACCACCACCCCTCCAGCCTGCTCGGGAACCTCTCGACCAGGAACCTTCCCAGGACCCAGAGGCTGGGCAGGACACCATCATCCCGGGGGTATCTTCTTCCTCCTCCCCGGATGAAGCGGTAGTGGGGTCTTCGTCCTCAGGGCCCCCTCTGATTGACTTGAAGGCACACCAAGATCTTCTGCGATGGGTGGCGTTACGCATGGATCTCCAAGCAGAGGAGGTGTCGGAGGTGGATGACCCGGTGGTCACTATTTTGTCGGCAGACGCCCCAATCAGGGTGGCCCTGCTATTCATTAAGACTATCCAAGCGAATGCTGACAGCCTTTGGCAAGCACCGGCCTCTATTACTCCCACAGCTAAAGGGGTGGAACGCAAGTATATGATTCCCTCCAAGGGATATGAGTATTTGTATGTCCACCCTCCACCCTCGTCGTTAGTGGTCCAATCTGTCAACAACAGGGAGCGCCACGGTCAACAAGCCCCGGCGCCTAAGTCTAAGGACGCAAGGAGAATGGACTTGGTAGGCCGCAAGGTCTACTCTGCGGGGGCCCTACAGCTACGAGTGGCTAACCAGCAGGCCTTATTGAGCCGCTATGGTCATGATACATGGGCTGAGGTGGAAAAGTATAAAGAACTGCTTCCTCAGGACTCGCACCAAGAATTTGCAGCCTTCGTAGAGGAAGGTAAAAAGGTGGCTCGGACATCGTTACAAGCCTCCTTGGATGCTGCTGATTCACGAGCCCGGATTCTAGCCGCCGGCATTACCATGCGACGCATCTCTTGGCTGCAGAGTTCGAATCTTCCCCCCGAATTACAATATACTATCCAGGACCTTCCCTTTGACGGCAAGGGATTGTTCTCTGAGAAGACGGACTCCAGGCTCCAAAGCCTGAAGGATAATAGGATTATTATCCGCACTTTGGGGATGCACACTCCTGTAACCCAGAGACGTCCGTTCCGTCCCCAGCTTAACTGGCCTTATTTTATGCCCCAGTACAGGCAAGACTCCGGTAGACGTCGTGGTCGAGGGGGACGTCGACGACAGCCTGGTCCACAACCATCCCAAGGTCAGGCCACACCTAAGCCTCCGGCAGGGCCGAAGTCGTCCTTTTGAAGATGCGCCCGGGGACGGCCTACCAGCTCTTATCCAAGATCCTTTCCCTCCCTTTTCCAACTGCCTTTCCTACTTCCTCCCGGCGTGGTCCTGGCTGACCTCCAATGCCTGGGTCCTCCGCACAGTGGAACGTGGATATCACCTCCAATTCGTTTCACCCCCACCTTCCCATCCTCCTTCCCGGTCCCTCTTCAGGGACCCCTCTGACGAGCAACTCCTCTTACAAGAAGTGCCGACGCTCCTCGCTATTGGAGCGATAGAGGAGGTTCCAGAGAGGGAAAGAGGCAAGGGGTTTTATTCCCGTTATTTCTTGATCCCCAAGTCCAAAGGGGGCCTCCGGCCCGTCCTAGACCTGCGAGACCTCAACAAATATACAAATATATGCTAAAGTTGAAGTTCCGCATGGTCTCCTTGGGAACCATCATTCCTACCCTGGATCCTGGAGACTGGTATGCCGCCCTCGATATGAAGGATGCTTATTTTCACATTGCCATCTCTCCACCGCACAGGCGTTTTCTATGATTTACGCTCAATCACCTTCACTTCCAGTTTGCGGTCCTCCCCTATCCACGGCCCTGAGGGTATTTACCAAGTGCATGGCCGTCGTTGCCCACCTCCATTGGCGCAGCATCTGCATTTTTCCCTACCTAGACGACTGGCTCATCGGGGAATTCACGGACCCAAGTACAGCAGCATGTAGCAGTGATCAGAGACTTGTTCACGCGACTGGGCCTGGTACTCAATGTGGAAAAGTCCATCTTAATACCCACCCAGAGGCTGGACTTCATCGGCGCGACCCTGGACTCTTCTCTAGCCAGGGCCTACTTTCCTCAGCTTCGATTCCAGGCCCTCACACAGATCATTCAGGGGCTTCAGACCTCTCGCATGACTTCGGCCTGTACTTGCCTCCGCCTCCTGGGTCACATGGTGGCTTGCACTTACGTAACCAAGCATGCCAGGCTCCGCCTTCGCCTCCTTCAGCTGTGGCTCAACTCGGTGTATCGCCCGCACAGAGACCCTCTGGACACCCTGCTCACCGTTCCAACGAGCATCCTTCGCTCCCTGGACTGGTGGCTGACCCCATCCCAAGTGTGTGCAGGGGTCCCATTCCATCCGCCTCAGCCTTCACTTTCCCTGACGACGGACGCCTCGTCCCTCGGATGGGGGGGCTCACCTCGGCCAACTTCGTACGCAGGGCCTCTGGTCGTTGCAGGATCTGAACCTGCACATCAACGTCAGGGAGCTACGCGCAGTACGCCTCGCGTGCCAGACGTTCCAAATTCAACTCAGCGGCCGTTGTGTCTCAGTCTTTACGGACAACACAACGGCCATGTATTATATCAACAAGCAAGGGGGAACTCGCTCTTCCCCACACTGCCACGAGACGACACAACTGTGGGAGTTCTGCATAGCCCACTCAATAGACCTAGTGGCGTTTTTCCTCCCAGGCGTGAACAACTCCTTAGCAGATCGCCTGAGCAGATCTTTTCTCTGCCACGAATGGTCGCTGAGACTGGATGTCGTCCACACAATTTTCCAACAGTGGGGGTTTCCCCGCATAGACCTGTTCGCATCTCGAGCGAACCGGAAATGCCAGGACTTTTGCTCCTTTCAAGGCCTGTCACCGGGGTCCCTGTCGGACGCTTTTCTCCTTCCCTGGACTCATCATCTGCTCTACGCATTTCCCCCGTTCCCCCTAGTCCACAGGGTCCTGCTGAAGTTCCGACAAGACAGAGCACATCTCATCTTGATTGCGCCAGCGTGGCCCAGGCAGCACTGGTACACCACGCTGCTCTGTCTCTCCATAGCCAGCCCAATTCCTCTGCCACTTCACCTGGATCTTATAACCCAAGATCACGGCACTCTCCGTCACCCAGACTTGACGGCCCTCCACCTCACGGCGTGGCTCCTGCGTGGCTAGACGAGTCAGAATTGCGCTGCTCTGCTCCTGTGCAGCATGTCCTGTTGAGCAGCAGAAAGCCTTCCACTCGCTCTACCTACCTAGCCAAATGGACGTGCTTCGCTTACTAGGCTCAGGCGCGCAATGCTGACCCCTCGAAGCTCCCTATCCCAGTTGTCCTCGACTACGTCTGGTCCCTGAAACAGCAGGGCCTAGCATTATCCTCGCTAAAGGTACACTTAGCGGCCATATCCGCTTTCCACCCAGGAGAGGGTGGACATACGGTTTTCTCTCATCCTTTGACTGCTAGATTCCGGAAGGGCCTTGAGCGTCTCTACCCTCAAGTACGTCACCGGAATCCTACCTGGGACCTAAACCTGGTCCTCAACAGGCTCATGTCTCCACCCTTTGAGCCGTTGGCCACCTGCTCGCTGCTGTACCTGTCCTGGAAGACAGTCTTTTTGGTAGCCATCACATTGGCTAGGCGAGTCTCTGAGCTCCGAGCGCTCACGGTAGACCCGCCCTATACTTTCTTTCATAAGGACAAGGTACAGCTGCGTCCGCATCCAGCTTTCCTTCCGAAAGTGGTATCAGCGTTCCACAACAATCAAGACAACTTCCTTCCGGTTTTCTTTCCAAAGCCGCATGCATCCTCATGCGAGCAACAGCTTCACTCCCTCGATGTTCGTAGGGCGCTGGCCTTCTATATACATCGGACGAGACCGTTCCATAAATCCCCTCAACTGTTTGTTGCAGTTGCCAACCGGATGCGAGGTCTTCCCATTTCATCGCAGCGGATCTCCTCGTGGCTGACAGCGTGCATACGCACCTGCTATGACTTAGCTCATGTTCCCTTGGGCCATCTCACCGCCCTCTCTACCAGAGCCCAGGCTTCATCCGCTGCCTTTCTGGCGCATGTTCCAATACAAGAAATATGTCGTGCGGCAACCTGCTCATCGGTTCATACCTTCACCTCTCACTATGCTCTGGTCCAGCAATCTAGAGATGATGCAGCCTTTGGCTCCACGGTCCTGCATTCCGCCACATCTCTCTCCAACCCCACCGCCTAGGTAAGGCTTGGGAATCACCTAACTGAAATGGATATGAGCAAGCACTCGAAGAAGAAAAAATGGTTACTTACCTTTGTAACTGTTGTTCTTCGAGATGTGTTGCTCATATCCATTCCATACCCACCCTCCTTCCCCACTGTTGGAGTAGCCGGCAAGAAGGAACTGAGGGTCTGGTGGGTCGGCTGAGGTATATATCCGGTGCCGTTATGGTGCCACTCCAGGGGGCGCTCAGCTGACCCACTGGGGTTGCTAGGGTAAAAATCTTCTGACGAATGTGCATGCGGCGCGCGCACACCTAACTGGAATGGATATGAGCAACACATCTCGAAGAACAACAGTTACAAAGGTAAGTAACTGTTTTTTCCAGATGGTCTCCCTAGGGACCATTATCCCGTCCTTGGATCCCGGAGATTGGTATGCTGCCCTCGACATGAAAGACGCTTACTTTCATATAGCCATTTTTCCTCCGCACAGGCAATACCTCCGCTTCGTGGCGGGCCATCGGCATTTCCAGTTTGCGGTCCTTCCCTTCGGCCTCTCCACAGCACCTTGAGTGTTTACGAAGTGCATGGCAGTGGTAGCTGCACATCTCTGTCTCCAAGGGCTCCATGTGTTCCCCTACCTAGATGACTGGCTCCTCAAGGGGGCCTCCCGGGAACAAATCAGGGAGCATGTGCGAATGGCGAAGGACCTGTTCACGAGCCTTTGCCTGCTGCTCAACGTGGACAAATCCACCCTGGTTCCCACGCAGAGGCTGGACTTTATAGGAGCGACCTTGGACTCCACTCTGGCCAAGGCCTGTCTTCCTCAGCCAAGGTT
This sequence comes from Mauremys reevesii, assembly GCF_016161935.1. Taxonomy (NCBI): domain Eukaryota; kingdom Metazoa; phylum Chordata; order Testudines; family Geoemydidae; genus Mauremys; species Mauremys reevesii. Next base: position 220,421,589 of record NC_052623.1, read on the forward strand.
CCTGGCATTGGCCACCATCATCCGCAGCCTTCAGGCCTTCCCCACGACCTCGGTCCGCACTTGCCTCGCTCTACTGGGCCACATGGCGGCATGTACGTACGTCACCAAGTTCACCAGGCTCCGCCTTCGCCCTTTTCAAACGTGGCTCCACTCGGTGTACCGTCCGGCCAGGGACTCCATGGACACCTTAGTCACCGTTCCGCCGAGTGCGCTCCACTCCCTCGACTGGTGGCTGAACCCCTCCATGGTGTGTGCAGGGTTGCCGTTTCATCCGCTGCAGCCCACCCTGTCTCTGACAACAGACGTGTCTTCCCTTGGCTGGGGAGCCCATCTAGGCCGCCTGCGCACCCAAGGCCTGTGGTCACCAGAGGAACTCTCCCTTCACATAAACGTACGGGAGCTCAGGGTGGTCCACCTAGCATGCCATGCATTCCTCAGGCTTCTGTCCGGCCGTTGTCTCCGTTTTTACGGACAACACAACGGCCATGTATTACATAAACAAGCAGGGCGGGACTCGCTCCTCCCCTCTTTGCCGAGAAGCCCTCGAGTTATGGGAATTCTGCATAGCACATATGATCGACCTGGTAGCCTCCTTTCTCCTGGGAGTTTGGAACACTCTCGTGGATCGGCTGAGCAGATCCTTCCTGTGCCACGAGTGGTCCATAAGACCGGACATTATCCACGCGATCTTCCGCAGGTGGGGCTTTCCCCAGGTGGACCTATTCGCGACGCGCGCGAACAGGAAGTGTCAAGCGTTCTGCTCGTTCCAGGGCCACTCACCAGGCTCGATCTCGGACGCATTTCTCATTCAGTGGATGCACCAACTGCTCTATGCGTTTTTCCCCATTCCCACTAGTTCACAGGGTTCTGTTGAAGCTCCGACAGGACAGGGCTCATCTGATCCTGATTGCTCCAGCGTGGCCCAGGCAGCCCAGGTACACCACGCTGCTCAGCCTCTCTGTGTCTCCACCGATCACCACCCCCTCTGCCCGGACCTTATAACCCAGGAGCACGGCAGTCTCCGCCATCCGGACCTCCCAGCTCTCCACCTCACGGCGTGGCTCCTGCGTGGCTAGACACCTCCAAGCTGCGCTGTTCCGCCCCTGTGCAGCACATCCTGCTCAGTAGCAGGAAACCTTCTACTCGGTCCACATACTTGGCCAAGTGGAAGCGTTTCTCGGTCTGGTGTGCGTCACGGACTCTTGCACCCACGGAGGTCCCCATTCCAGTCATTCTGGACTACCTCTGGCACCTTAAACAGCAGGGCCTTGCCATATCTTCCCTGAAGGTCCACTTAGCAGCCATATCCGCTTTCCATCCCGGCGAGGGGGGACACTCTGTATTCTCTAACCCGGTGGTCGCTAGGTTCCGCAAAGGGCTGGAACGCCTCTACCCTCAGGTCCGTCGCCCTGCCCCTACCTGGGACCTTAACCTAGTGCTGAGCAGGCTCATGGGTCCGCCCTTTGAGCCGCTGGTAACCTGGTCTCTCCTATATCTTTCATGGAAGACAGTTTTTCTGGTGGCCATTACTTCGGCCAGGAGGGTCTCCGAGCTCTGAGCACTCATCGTAGACCCCCCCCTTGCACTGTTTTTCATAAAGACAAAGTTCAATTGCGGCCACATCCAGCTTTTCTCCCTAAGGTGGTTTCGGCCTTCCACACCAATCAGGACATTTTCCTCCCAGTTTTCTTTCCAAAACCTCATTCATCTCCACGGGAGCAGCGGTTGCACTCCCTAGATGTCCGCAGAGCGCTGGTATTTTATATTGACAGCACAAGAGCCAATTGTTATTGCTAATGCTATTTTTTGTAACTAATGTGTTGCTATTGCCAAGAACTGTAAAAATGTACAATGTGCCTAAGCTTTTAAAAAATCCCTTGAACATGTTGAAAGGAATACATGAAAACACACTTTATGTTAAAGGGCCTTGCTATACTGATGTTTCACAGTTAATGCCTGTAAACAGTATTGGAACTTTTCACAGGGGAAGATACATTCCAGACCTGATGTGCTGTATGAGAGGGGAAACTGAGGCACACTACCATATTGCTTTCATGGCTAAATGCCAAGATTCCTGTTCTATGAACAACATCAATATCGACATTGGTTTAATGTTAATTGGGTTCAAAACATTGGCCAAAGCTGGTATGGATAAAGTAGCTGTTTTCTTTAGCTCTTGGCAAGATCACATGAAACATACAGGAACCATGCTGCAAAAGCTAACCAAGTTATACCTTAAGTTTGTAAAGAGATTCATTCATGTTATTGAACATAACTCTGATAAACCATTTCGGTTATACACTGGTACGGCCTCTAGCCCAACACTAGCTGTAGTGAGACAGACCCAAGGAAAGGGGGCTCTTGGGATGCAGTCAGCGATGTTTTGTCATCCCTTCCTGCATCAATTTTGCGTTGGGGGTGTGACGTTATTGATATAAATTGGGACCATATAGAACATGTGTTGCAACCAAGGTCCTGTAGTGGCACCAAATCTTAAGTAAAGGGGGTCATATAAGGTGTCTAAGACCAGGTTCTGGGTTGCTGGTTATGATTATGCTGTCTGTATGTCTGTGTATCATTTTGTAGTTGAAGTTATAAGTATTGGCTCTGTACTGTCTGTATTTTGTATTATGCTCTGCTTCTGGGAAATATCCCAGACAAGCTGGTGTTATCCCTGCCTAGCTGGCTTGATGGCCCATTAAGGACCATCAGCTACACAATTGACCCATGGAGAGAAGGCAGACACGCCTTGTGACTCAGCAAAGTATGCAGAGACTTGTCCATGTGACTGCAGACTCCATTTTGCTGTAATTTTCCACAGTGAGGACAAAGAGATTCTTACACCTGGAAAAGTCTATATAAGGCTGATGCATCATCTCCATCTTGTCTTCAATCCTGCTTCTGACCTCTGGAGGGACTTTGCTACAAACTGAAGCTCTACACAAGGGTCTGAATGACCCATCCCAGCGGGGGATGTATTCCAGAGACTTAATTTGAACTTGCAGTTTACTCCATCACTGCTGCAAGCCTGAACTAAGAACTTTGCCATTACTGTATGTAATTGATTCCATTTAACCAATTCTACCTCTCATCTCTACCTTTTTCCCTTTGTAAATAAACCTTTAGATTTTAGATTCTAAAGGATTGGCAACAGCGTGATTTGTGGGTAAGATCTGATGTGTATATTGACCTGGCTCTGGGGCTTGGTCCTTTGGGATCGAGGGAACCTTTTTCTTTTATTGGGGTGTTGATTTTCATAACCATTCATCCCCAGGACGAGTGCACTGGTGGTGATGCTGGGAGACTGGAGTGTCTAAGGAAATTGCTTGTGTGACTTGTGGTTAGCCAGTGGGGTGAGACCAAAGTCCTTTTTGTCTGGCTGGTTTGGTTTGCCTTAGAGGTGGAAAAACCCCAGCCTTAGGGCTGTGACTGCCCAGTTTAAGCAATTGGTCCTGATTTGGCACTCTCAATTGGGTCCCGCCAGAACCGCTCCGTCACAGCCCCAACTACAGAAAGAATGTGGACAAATTGGAAAGAATCCAGTGGAGGGCAACAAAAATTAATATTGAGCTAGGGCACATGGTTTACGAGGAGAGGCTGAGGGAACTGGGCTTATTTAGTCTGCAGAAGAGAAGAATGAGGTGGGATTTGATAGCAGCCTTAAATTACCTGAAGGGTGGTTCCAAAGAGGATGGAGCTAGGCTGTTCTCAGTGGTGGCAGATGACAGAACGAGGAGCAATGGTCTCAAGTTGCAGTGGGCATGGTCTAGGTTGGATATTAGGAAAAACTATTTCACTAGGAGGGTGGTGATGCATTGGAATGGGTTACCTAGGGAAGTGGTGGAAACTCCATCCTTAGTGGTTTTTAAGGCCCGGCTCAACAAAGCCCTGGCTAAGATGATTTAGTTGGGGTTGTTCCTGCTTTGAGCAGGGGGTTGGACTAGATAACCTCCTGAGGTCTCTTCCAACCCTAATCTTCTATGATTCTTGGACTGTTTGGATTAGAACTGATAATCAAGAGTTGAAAGGTACTTTTGCTGAATAGAACAGCTACCCTAAAAGTGGGACTTCATCTCAATACTGTTGAACTTCAGACACATTCTGTGCCTGTGACCTGAAGCTGGGTTAGAACCAATGCTGAACTATATAGTTGAAAAGTTCTATACTATCTGCCAACTATTTGTCTATCTGAAATGAGTTGCATCTGAAGAAGTGAGGTTTTTTACCGATGAAAGCTTATGCCCAAATAAATCCGTTAGTCTTTGTGGTGCCACCGGACTCCTTGTTGTTTTTGTGGATACGGACTAACACGGCTACCCCCGATACATGAAATGAGTGAGTGAGTCGTAGGCCTGGTCCACACTAGGACTTTAATTCGAATTTAGCAGCATTAATTCAAATTAAGCGTGCACCCGTCCACACCAGGAAGCCATTTAATTCGACCTAGAGGGCTCTTTAGTTCGAATTCGGTACTCCACCCCGACGAGGGGAGTAGCGCTAAATTCGACATGGCTATGGTGTGGATGCAAATCGAACTTACTAGCTCCGGGAGCTATCCCACACTGCACCACTCTGTTGACGCTCTGGACAGCAGTCCGAGCTCGGATGCTCTGACCAGCCACACAGGAAAAGTCCCGGGAAAATCTGAATTCCTTTTCCTGTCTGGACAGTTAGAATCTCATTTCGTGGTTGGACATCGGGGCGAGCTCAGCAGCACCGGCAGCAATGCAGAGCTCTCCAGCAGAGGAGTTCATGTAATCTCTGAATAGAAAGAGGGACCCAGCATAGACTGATCGGGAAGTCTTGGATCTGATCGGTGTGTGGGGCGAGGAGTCTGTGCTTTCGGAGCTGCACTCCAAAAAACAGAATGTAAAGACCTTCGAGAAGGTCTCCAAAGCCGTGAGAGACAGAGGATACAGCCGTGATGCAACGCAGCGCCGCATGAAAATCAAGGACCCCAGACAAGGCTACCAAAAAATCCAAGCGGCAAACGGACGCTACGGAGCCTGCCACCACTGCCCCACCAGTGACCATGGACTCTGACGATGGGACAGTGTCGACGGCCAGTTCCTCGGCGATGTTCGCCGACGGGGAAGATGAAGAAGGGTTTGTGGAGGACGAGGCAGGCAACAGCGCTTACAACGGTGGTTTCCCCGACAGCCAGGATCTCTTCATCACCCTCACGGAGATCCCCTACCAACCATCCCCGGTCATTAACCTGGATCCTGAATCAGGGGAAGGAGCAGTCGGTAAGTGCTTTAACCATGTAAACTTTTATTCTTAATATAACAGGAATCTGAAGTATGTGAAAAGGAGGTCTCTCTATATATGGGGATAGAACAGAAATCCTCCTGGGAGATCTCCACGAAGCTCTCCTGGAGGTAATCTAAAAGCCTCCGCAGGAGGTTCCTGAGGAGAGCTGCTTTATTGGGTGCTCCGTGGCAGCACACTTTTCCGCGCAAGGCTTTCATGAGGTACTCAGGGAGCATTGCCTCCCCGAGCACGGCTGCATAGGGTCCTGGTTTGTGCTGGCTTTCACGCAGCATGCACTCTCTATCTCCTTCAGTGACTGTCCTCAGGGTGATCTCGCTTGGAGACTCCTGCATCTAATTAGGGGAATTACTGTAATGTTACGCCTGGTCCAAAGTATTTTTAAAAAATCTCTGGACAGACGGCATAGCAGAGACTCAGCACGCTGCTGCGTGACGAGCGTAACGGAAAGCTAAAGAATCAAATGGACGCTCATGGAGGGAGGGGGGACTGAGGACGCAAGTTATCCCACAGTTCCTGCTGTCTCCGAAAAGCATTTGCATTCTTGGCTGAGCTCCAAATGCTTCTAGGGTCAAAAACTCCCTGAGTCAATCCCTCCTTTTTGGTATCTAAAAATAGAATCAGTCCTGCCTAGGTAATCAGTCCGGCCTGCGGTGGGTCAGGGCATAGCTAGGCAATTTACGCAGCCCCCCACCCACTCCCAGAAGTGAAAGGGAAAACAATCCTCTCTTGACTCTTTTACATGTCACCGTATCTTTACTGAATGCTGCAGATAGACGTGATGGTGCAGCACTCAACACCAACATCCTTGCTCCCCCCACGCTATGGATGGCTGATGGTACAATATGGCTGGTATCCGTCCTCATCATCAGCCTATTGGCACATGGGGCAGTGCAAAAGGACTGGTAACCATGCCGACTACCATCTGTCAGGTCCCCCAGTGTCAGGTGAACCTAATTTTTCGTGGTAGATGGTGCAGTATGGCTGATAACCATCGTCATCATAGCAACAGGGGGCTGAGCTTCATCAGCCCCCACCCTTCATGTGTAAAGAAAAGATTCAATTGCCCCTGGACTAGCAGCAGGATGCTGGGCTCCTCTGCTCCACACTCCTTAATGTCCTATCTGGACTATCATAGAAACTGGAGGCTGCCTTCCACTCATTTCTCACTAACAAGTCACTGTGTCTTATTCCTGCATTCTTTAGTACTTCATCACACAAGACAATGCTATGGTAGCCCAGGAAGGCCGGGGAAGAATGGAATGAACAGGTGGGGTTGTTGCAGGAGCACCCCCTGTGAATAGCATACAGCTCATAATCTATGCAGGATCTGACACAGAGCAGCTGTGCTCTCTGGTTCTCTGATACAGTGGTTCTCTAGTACACTTGCCCATATTCTAGGCAGGACTGATTCTATTTTTAGATACCAAAAAGGAGGGATTGACTCAGGGAGTCATTCCCAATTTTGGCTTTTGCGCCCCTGGCTAAGAGCAACCAGGGGCACTTAGGACAGCAGCAAATGGTGCAGTGCAAAAGGACTGGTAACCATGCCCATCTTATTACCAATTTATGGTGTGGTAGATGGTACAATATGGCTGGTAACCATCTCTGCTGTCATGCAAAAGCAAAAGCATGTGGCTGTGTAGCGCTGCTGGACCGCCTCTGTCAGCGGCATCTAGTACACATACGGTGACAGGGACAAAAGGCAAAACAGGCTCCATGGTTTCCACGCTGTGGCATCTGCCAGGGCAATCCAGGGAAAACGGGCTTGAAAAAATTGTCTGCTGTAGCTTTCCCGGAGGAAGGGATGACTGATGACATTTACCCAGAACCACCCGCGAAAATGGTTTTTGCCCCATCAGGCACTGGGATCTCAACCCAGAATTCACAGAGACAGACTAGACTGTGTTCATTGTTCGCAAAAATTTATCTTTGCAAGGAATTCACTCCCTTTTTCCTATCACACAGCTTGGACTGTCTCCAGACCCGCCACAGCATCCCCCTCACAGAGGCTGGCAAAGATTAGGCGGCAAAAGAAAAAGACACGGGACGAGATGTTCGCTGAACTTATGGGGTGCTCCTGAGACGACGCGGACCAGCAGAGCCAGTGGAGGGAGACCCTGTCTCTGTACCAGCGCTCACACAGCGAACGGGAGGAGAGGTGGCGTGAGGAAGACAAGCAGGCGACTCAAACGCTGCTTGGACTAATGAGAGAGCAAACGGACATGCTCCTGCGCCTTGTGCATGTTCTGCAGGACCTCAGGCAGGAGGACAGAGCCCCCCTGCAGTGTATCTGCAACCGCCCTCCCCCGCCACAAAGTCCCATACCCCCCTCACCAGAAGGAGGGGTGCCAGAGGCCGTGTAAACTGTCACTGCACCCCAGCATAGTGCTCAAGTACCCAAAAGCTCTCATACCCTAAATTTTGAGAAGTCCTTTCCTTCCCGCCTCACCCAAGCCCCCATCCCAGTTTCATCCCCTAACTGTCTAGTTGATAATAAAAAATACTTTTCTGTTAATTACTGTTTCCATCATGTTCTTTTAGAGGAGACTGTGTTTGAAGGGGGGGAAGGGGGTTGGTAATTTGACAGGACAATCACCTTTACCAGGGTACAGACATGGGGGCAGGATCAGCAGCAGGTCACACACACACTGCAGTCATTAGGCACCCTGGTCGGTATGGGAGGTGGTTTGCAGGTTCTGTGTGGGTTGGGGGGTACGTGACTTTGTAGCGGGGGAGAGGGGTTACAGATCTCATGCAACGGTCCCTGTCCTGGACCACACAGCCACGCAGCAGAGGAAGCTGTATCCGTCCTCCCCCGCCAAAAGGCCACATAGCCCCCGCACACAGAGTCCCAAAAAGGAAGGATGGCAGGCTCCATTGAAACATCTAGTCTGGCACTGCAGACCGCTCTGGGAGCAGGAGTCTCATTCCTCAAGTTTACAGGTGGTCTTTACATCACTGCACACCCTACCCAGCACAGTCCGTGTCCCAATTTCAACCCTGTAACACAAAGTCATCAATAAAGAAACCTTTGTAAAGTTACACTGGAACATGTCTTTTATTTTTAAACGTGTGTTGGAAGTTGGGGAAGCGGGGTGGGCGGGGTATGTAACTGCAGATGCTAGTCAACAGTCACTTGGTAAAGAAACAGGGGCAGGTTCAGCTTCTCTGTAGAGAAACTGAACAGTCACAGGTCACGCTGCTCACTGCTCGCTGGTACTTTAAGAGTTCCTTGTTGCTGTGCAAGGCGCCTGCACAGAGCTTCACGAGCCAGGGCAGTAGCGGGTAGGCTGGGTCCCCGACAATCACTATAGGCATCTGCACATCCCCAAGAGTTATTTTGTGGTCTGGGAAGAAACTACCTTCCTGCAGGCGTCTAAACAGAGCAGAGTTCCTGAAAACACGCGCGTCATGAACTTTGCCTGGCCACCCGACGTTGATGTTGGTAAAACGTCCCCCATGGTCCACCAGTGCTCGCAGTACCATTGAAAAGTAGCCCGATTTCTCAGCAGCTGACTGTGGAAGAGGTGGACGATAAGGTGCGAGGAGTTGACAACGGCCAAAACTGCAGCGGGATCCGTGCTCAAAGTGCTGTGGCGCCTGCGCTGTCACTGAGCAGAAAAGTGCACGAACAGATTGCCTGCAGGCGCTTTCAGGGAGGGAGGGAGGGCGTGATTGATGGTTCAATGATGACAGTTACCCAAAACCACCCTCGACACATTTTCCCCCCCAGCATGCATTGGGGGGAAATCCCAGAATTCAAATGGGCAGTGGGGAGTGCGGGAACTGTGGGATAGCTTCCCACAGTGCACCGCTTCCAAAGTCAACACTGGCCCCGTTAGTGTGGACTCACAAAGTCAAATTAGTGTCCTTAGTGTGGATACACAAATTCGACTTCATAAGGTCGAATCCACAAATTCGACCTAAGTTAAATCGAACTACTCTTGTAGTGTAGACATACCCTTAGTTTGGTTCCAAGTATCTGTCCAGGAGTCCATGTAAAATAAATAAATGAATCACCATCAGAATGAATCACATGACACAATGAATGAATCACAACTGACACAAATTGACCTGCTCACTAGTTTTAGCAGAGAGGCTAAAGAGTGAAGTGGACAGTGAAGCTGGACTCCTTCTCCTTCCTATGGGTGGTCCCTCCAAGTCAGAATTTTGGAATATTGGTGGTCAGTGCTGGAGAAAATGTCACTGCATGCAGCCTTTGCAGCTGTATCTGTTCTGTAGAAGGGAACTTCCCCCAAATACAGTAATGATGTAAGCAGAGTCAGGATGAGATCTACCCTGACATCTGGTGGTACATTATGAGGAGTGGGCAAAGGAATTTTAGGAATGTGCATTTGCATTGGAAAACCCACTCCACTTAGCATAACACACAACAGCAGCAGATGGTTATTATTTTTTGTGGATTCGTGGAATCCCCAATTTATTGGGCAGGGAAAGGAAAAAAAAAAATTAATTATTATTATGTAACTGAGAAACTGCTTGACTGAGCTATGACAAAAAAAAAAACTCAAACACACATTAAATACTACTACACAGCAAAACACAGGTTCAAACAAAACCCAGAGAGAGGAGAGAGGAGAGGGACTGTGTGTGTGTATGGTGGGGCCTGGGCCCTGGGGGCCTGGAACACCATCTCCACACTCTCCTCTCTAAAAAAGAGCAGAGATTTTTTATCTTTTTTTCTATCTTAGGGAGTCTATCTATGACTTGAATGACCTGGGGGCACATGGGGGCTATGGGTACTACTACACATCACAGCTTGACTAAAAACTAAACTAAAGCTGAAAGTAAGAAAGAATCACTGTGCTGTGTGAAGTAGCTGGAGAGTGAAGAGAGTCCTGAAGCAGGCTGCAGCAGCAGGCAGCAGCTGGCAGTCAGCAGCAGCAGCAACATGCAGCAGTGAGCAGTGTGGAGCACAGTGGCGGGTGGGGGGACGTGGCGTGGGATGGCTGTCTGCTGAAGGAGCGGCAGAGCTGGGTGGTGTGGCCAGTCCTGGTGAAGCCCAGCAGGAAGAAGGGCCCAGAAGAGGCGGGCCCCACGGGGCCCTGGCTGTCCCTGGTGTCCCTGTGTACCTGTGTGCCCCCCATTCCCCCCTGGAGGGAGAGGAACTGGGGGAAAACTTTGTGGAACTTTGTGGCACTGACTGGGAGACTGAGAGGACTTTGGGGGTTGTTGGACTTTGGGGTGATTGGACTACTGGACCCTTGAGGGAAGGTTATTGGAGGGTTTGGGCTTTATTTGTTTTTTTTTTGTTCCTTAAAAGGATTTTTGCTTGGGTAGTATTGCCTCCTGGAGGGGCCCTGGGGCCTCCTGAGGTATTGGTAGTGGTAGTAATGGTCCCAGGTCACTGGGTGGCAGGGTGTTTTGTGTTGTGTTATTGAAGAGGAACACCTACCCCCCCTGTTGCCCCCCGGCCCCTGGGCAGAAGGGTTACAATAGTAACCATCTTTTGATAATTGACACATAGGTTCAAACGCACCCCTAGTATAACCATCACTTCAGTGGAGTTCACTAGGTGTTAACTCAGCCCATAAAGTCAAACTGCCCATTTTCATCTGCAATATTTTTGCATTTGGCTTCATCTCTTCAGCAGAGAATACTTCAGTTTCAGGAGGTGTCAACCCAGTAACTTTGGTCAGTTAAAATGCCAGTTTATATACCAGAGAGACAAAGCTTTTCTCTCTCACCAACAGAAGTTGGTCCAATAAAAGATATTACCTCACCCACCTTGTGTCTCTAATATTCTGGGACCAACATGGCTACACCTACACTGCACACAGTTTATGTACCAGTTTATAATCACTAGATGGTGCTCTTGCTTCACATCCAGACCACTGAAAAATTGCTGCATCCCCATACTGGCAGGAAACCAGTGTATTTGAATGTGGGTTATCTGGTTTCCGCTGCAACCCCATACTACCCAGCAAAGTGGAAAATCTACACAGGTGGTAAGATGCATGAAAGAAATAAAACCCCACAGTCTCCACAACAAGCTAGTTGATTCTCTCATGTTAAAACAGACACCAAAAAAGAGAAAAATCTGTCTTGCTATATAGGATTATGAGGAACATAGGCTGTGCCATATGGACCACTCCAACTTTTCAGAATTGAAAACACCATGGGTCTAGAATTCATCTACCCTGTTATATTAAGTTCTATCATGCCAGTGGTCTGCCTAGTCCAGATGTGATAATATTTTCTGGAAAGTCATGGCTAAACCCATTGGATTATACCCTGCCTGAGCATAACTGATAATTCAACATCTGAAAATATAAATCAGTACTTTTTCTTAACATTGGTCCAGAAGAGAGGGGACCTTGAAGCCTGGCACTTGTCATGCTACTGTAAAGGGCTGATCAGTGCTCATTTCTCTTTCTTTCATGTGCGTGCTCGGATTTGACCCTGGAGAAACCCCAGGTGGGGAGATCTGAATGGTATTGTTCCTTCCCCCAGCTAACTCAGTACAGCTCTGTTACCTGGTACCAAGACAGAACCCTGCAGAAGTCTGGCCTCTTCAGAGTCTTGGGGTATGTCTACACTACCCACCGGATTGGCGGGTAGCGATCGGTTTATCGGGGATTGATATATTGCGTCTCATCTAGACGCAATATATCGATCCCCGAAAGCGCTCCCGTCGACTCTGGAACTCCACCAGAGCGAGCGGCGGTAGCGGAGCCGACAGGGGGAGCAGCGGCCGTCGATCCTGAGCCGTGAGGATGGGAGATAAGTTGAAATAAGATGCTTCGACTTCAGCTACGCTATTCACGTAGCTGAAGTTGCGTATCTTACATCGACCCCGTCCCCTAGTGTAGACCAGGCCTTGCTGGCAGAACAGCTAGGAAGTTCTGAGCTGTTCCAGTACCTCTTGGTGATGGCTCTCCACTGTCCTGCTCTCTGGCATTAGGTGAGGAGGTACTGAAGATATTTTACAATGCTTGCTACCTGGGTGGGACACTGTAGGGAGGCGCCCTGGCTCCCCGCCGCGCTTGACAAGGATGAGCCAGACCAGGCGCTGGAGTGGGCAGAGCCACCGCCGCCTGTCCCCGCCCCCCGGAAGTCAAGGGGCGTGACAGGAAGTATAAAAGCCTGGCCCCAGCGCTCAGTTAGGCGGAGGCTGCCGGAGAGGACAGACGCCGATGCTCAAGCTCCCGCCAGGGCCAGCCTTCCCCGTGCCCGGTATCCAGAGGAGTGCAGGCCTGACCTTCCCCAGGTCCGGTACCCCGAGGAGCTGCCTGAGCGTCCCCGTGCCCGGTATCTGGAGAAGCTGCCGGAACTCCCCTATGCCCAGTATCCAGAGGAGCTGCCTGAGCATCCCCGTGCCCGGTATCCGGAGGAGTTGCCTGAGCTCCCATATGCCCGGTATCCGGAGGAGTTGCCTGAGCTCCCCTACGCCTGGTATCCAGAGGAGTTGCCTGAGCTCCCCTAAGCCCAGTATCCAGAGGAGTCGCCTGAGCTCCCCTCCACCCGGTATCCTGAGGAGCCCATGGTCTGGGACCCACCGGATGACGCCGGCGAGGGACAGGTACCTAGGGAGGGGGAGATTGGAAGTGGCCCGGGGGTAGCCGACCCCAGTCAGGCTGCAGATATACCTGAGCCTATGTCAGTGTGTTGCGGCCAGGATCCCCACTGACAGCAGCGAGTCTTTGCCGCTGCTAGGGCCCCGGGCTGGGACGCAGTGGAGCGGGAGGGCCTGCGTCCCCCTGCCACCCTTCCCAGGGTGGCAGACTCCCCTTCCCCCTGGCCCAAGGAGGACTTTGCTATTGTTTAGCTCGCTGCTCAGCCCCTGCCTAAGGGTCTGAGCCTTACCTGTGTTTGTTGCCCCGCCCTGAGCCAGGGCTTGGGCTATCTAGACTGCTATTGTTTAGCTCGCTGCTCAGCTCCGGCCTGAAGGGCCTGGGCTCACAGGCTACTGTGTGTGCTCAGCCCCTGCCTGAGGGCCTGAGCCCTAATCGACTCTCTGTGTTGCTCAGCCCTGCTGAAAGGCCTGAGCCTGAACTAACTTATTGCCCCGCCTGCTCCAGGGCCGGGCTTATAGACGCTGGGTTTACTCGGGCCCTGCTAAAGGGCCAGGACTCTGCCTTGTGTAGAGACTATTGGTTTGCTCAGCCCTTGCAGAGGGGTCTGAGCCAGAGACGGACTGCTGCCTGTAGGGAGGCGCCCTGGCTCCCCGCCGCGCCTGAGAAGGACGAGCCCCTTACCAGACCCTTACAGGCACCCCGAGAGACTGTGCAGGTGTGAAAATGGAAAGAGATAGTCCTGTGCTGACAGGAGAGAAAGTAACTTGTGGTGCTGGGAGGCACCCTGCAGATCCCCAGTCTCTAGTAACTGGAGATGAACTTGGTACTGCTACTCAAGGAAGAAAGTGGAGCTTTAAAAAGCATGCATGTTGCCATTTCTCACACACTGTTCTCCAAAATCCTGAGAGTTGCAGTAGTAAAATCCCAGGAGTTCAGGACTGAAAAAATGCTATCATACACCCCACTCCTTTTGTGATTATATTCTCTAATTTCACCAGAGTAAGAGGACACAAAAATCTCTGTACCTTTCATTCAGTCTGACTCTCCTATCCTGACAGGTAGCAGAACTCCACCTGGCAAGCTGGCATAATTATAATCCAGGTGAGTACCACAGGTGACCCCAGCGAATCTCACAGAGAATCTTCTGATGAATTAAGGGCCAAATTTTCAAAAAAACTCAGAACCAAGCAGTTTCCATTGTTCTCAGTGGAACTGCTGGCAGGGGTGCCATTTCAGATTTTTTTTTGAAGGGGTGCAACTTTAACTGTGATTCCAGGTGCTATTAAGACACTTGAAAACAATAGTTTTTTTGTGAGATAACTTAGCAATTAGCTGACAGGAGCACTGTATCTAATTCCTATATAAAAGGAAGGAAAATAAATATTAGAGCCCCTCAGCTCTAATACTAACATGTTCTGACATCTTGTGGCAAGTCACTTAAGGGACACTGGTGAGGTTTAAAATTTGAATGTATATTCTTACTTTGTGTATCTATTGGGTTTCTGGGAAACGGGGCAGGCGGAGCCCGCCCCATGCTAACTGATCACCCCCAGCCTAAGGGGAGGTTCCACAGGGCCTCAGAAACCCACTAATTGCGGGGGACAACTAATAAAAGAACAGGGACAGGAGTGCGGTCAAAGGTTCATAAGAAGGGAGCCTGACGGGGACACTGAGCAGAGAACCCTGGACAGAGCACTCTGCAAGCGGCAGGATCGGTTGGATCCGGGGAGGGATGGATCCTCGGGGCTGGCGGCCAGACGCCTCTCCAGCTCCAAGACCTCCCGCTCCAACTGCCCTATCGCCGCATCCCTCCGTCGGCTGGCGCCCCGGGTGTAGTCACGGCAGAAGAACCAGGCGCGCACCTTCCCCACATCCCACCACCGCCGCGCCGAGGGAAAGGCGCGCCGCTGCCCTCGCCAGGCAAGCCAGAACTCCCAGAAGGACGCCACGAAGCCCCCATCCTCCAGCCAGCTGTTGTTGAAGTGCCAATAGGCCGGCCCCGGCCTCTCCGCACAGAGAGAGGCCGTCACGGTGACGAGGTGGTGGTCCGAAAAAGGGGCCGGCCGGATGCTGGAGGACTGGGCCCGGGAGAGATGTAACCGGGACAGATAGATGCGGTCCAACCGGGAGTGGCACGACCGATGGGCTTCCACCTGGACATAGGTGTACGTGGAGGCGTCGTCCGGGTGGTGGTCGCGCCAGACGTCCACCAGGGAGTGATGGGCGACGATCTACCTGAGGACGTCCGCGGCGGCCAGGCTCTGCTCGGTCCCCGAGCGGTCCCACTCCTTGAGGACGGTGTTAAAGTCCCCGCCCAGGACCAGGCACTCACGAGGATCCAGGGAGCCGAGGAAGGCGGACGCCTGCCGATAGAACCGCAGCCGCTCCGGGGCCGATGTCGGGGCATAGACGTTGATGAGGACCCGGAGGTGCAGCAGGCGGCCCAGCACAGCCTCGGCGACCCCCTGTTCTACCTCGGGGGAGAACAGGGTAGCCACTCCAGCCTGACGGGTGGTGAGATGGCTGAAGTAGACCCCGTCCCCCCACTCCAGCCGCCAGCTAGCTTCAGCGGCTAGATCCGTGTGGGTCTCCTGCAGGAAAACCACGGAGTACCCCCCGTCCCGAAGGAAGGAGAGCACCTGGCTCCTGCGGAAACCCACCCTACAGCTCCGGGTGTTTAGTGTGGCAAAGGTGATGACTGCCATGACTTGCATCTGAAGAAGTGGGTATTCACCCACGAAAGCTCATGCTGCAGAACGTCTGTTAGTCTATAAGGTGCCACAGGATTCTTTGTTGCTTTTACAGATCCAGACTAACACGGCTACCCCTCTGATACTTGACTGCCATGAGGAGGGCCGGGGGGGATCCACGTCAGCAGGGGCGCTCACAGCCCCCGTTGGGCCGCGCAGCAAACCGTGGCAAACCGTCCCCCCAGCGCTGCAGAGCAAGCACGACCTTGTTGCGGGAGCCCCGGACGTCCTCCAAGAACTCCCGCAACTCCTCTCGCAGCGTATGGGGGGGCGGGGTCACTGGCCTCCGGGGATCCACCGGTGGGACCTCTGGCGCAGCCCCGTGGCCCGCTGGGATGGGTAAACAAGGGGCAGACCCGCGACGTAGTGCCCGATGGACCGGCACCACCTGGTCCGCCCTGGACCATGGCTCAATTGGGGGGGGCGGAGGGAAGAGCGCAGCCCCTAGTGGGTCCGGACTGAGGAACTCAAAGGCCGCTCCCTGGGAGTCATCCTCCGGGAAAGGGAAGGAGACAGCCCCAGGGGCGGCAATAACATCACAGGAGGTGGAGGGGGCAGGGCTGGGATCAGGAGCAGTGTTGGGGGGAGGGACAGAGATGGGACCCTGGGCCGCAGGAGCAGGGCCCTCAGTAAGCGGCTCCTCGCGGCCAGGCACAGGGGGTTGAGGGGTAGGGAGGGGGTCCCCAGTGACACCGGGCTCAGGCTCAATGTCAGGCAGAGCAGCCGCGGCACGGGGAGACGTGGAACCCCCAGGGGGGCTCCCACCCGGGAAGGAACTCGGTTGCCCCGCACCACTGAGGGACACCCCCAGTAGCTTGTCTCCCTGCCACGAGGCACCGGCCGTTGCTACAGCAGGCTCAGCAGCCAGCAGCAGGGTGCCGTCTGCAGCCGGGCAGGCTGAGGAGTCCAGGGGACCCGCAGAGGCGGGAGCGGACGCAGCGGGAGGGTCGGTGGAGCACGGGGAAGGGGAAGCTGGGGTGAGGTCGGCTAAGTCGGGGCCCGTCGGCAGAGAGTCGTCCTCCCCCGGGGTGACCGGGGTCAGACCCAGGGCCTCGATCTCTGCAAAGATGGAGGGGAGCTCACCACCCACCATCCCAGAGTCCTCCCCGCTTGCGCCCGAGGTGACACTCACCTCGGGTATTGTGGGGGGCACAGGAGGCAAGGGAACAGGAGGGGCTCCATCGGGGGCCTCCGCAGGGAGGGACTGCGGAGGAGGGATGGTGGTACCCTCCGGTGCTGCCACGTCTTCCCTAGCCGTCATCGGCAGATGGGGTATCCCCGTGGGCATGGCGGAAGGCTCGGTGCCTGCGGCCCCCTCCCTGGTCTTACGGGGGGCTTCCACGGCAGAAGGCACGAGTTGAGCCTGAGCCTTCTGCTTACCCCGCTTACCCTCCACCCGGGTCCAGCCCTCCATGGCATCGCCTGCGGGCTGGTCAACAGGGATTGGGTCGGGGGCAGGGAAGACGGTTTGGGGCCTGGGAGAGGCACTGGTGGAACAACAGGAGGGAGGGAGGAGTCCCCCTGGGGAGAGCCCCCTACCACGCCCGGCAGTACCCCTGCCGCACCCTCCTCCACAGGCCCCACCAGAGTGCAGGCAGCGGAGGCGGGGCTCTCCCGCCCATCTGGGCGCCCCGGAGAACGGACCCCTGAGGCCCGAGCAGGAGCAGTGATGGACCGAGGGGGAGGAGGGGCGGCTCTGGGTACCAGGCGGTCAGGGGCACCGGCGATGGCGGGGCCGGCACCCTGCCGGGGCTCGGGGGTCCCGAGAGCTCCTCCGAGCCGGGCCAAGGGGCAGTCCCTCCGGACGTGCCCCGTCGCCCGGCAGAGGTAGCACCGGGCCTCCCCCGTGGCGTAATGCACCTGGTACTGGGCCCCCTGATAGGGGACCAGGAAGGACCCCTCGAGCGCCTCTCCGCCACGTGCCGCCGGCGGCAGCTGAAGCTGCACCTGCTGGCGGAACGAGAGGATGTGACGGAGGGCGGGGTCGTTGCAGCCCAAGGGGAGAGGGCTCACCCCGGAGATGGGCTTCCCCAAAGTAGAGAGGGCAGGTAACAGGGCGACATTGGGCAGGAAGGGAGGGACGGAGGTCAGGATCACTCGGACACCCAGGTTCTCCAGCGGCTCCAGGGGGACGAACACGCACCCCACCCCCAGGCCCTTCTCCACCGCCTCCTGGGCGGCGGCCTCCGAGGCACGGAAGAAGACCACCTTGCCGTACATTTTGGAGGCCGCCACGATGGCCGTGGGCCCCACCACCCTCGCCAACGCCCGCATGTAGGTCTCCACGTGGGACGAGGCGGGCACCAGGAGGCAGCGGACGCCGTGCTTCCGGGTCAAGGTGGGGAAGGGGCCCCGGCCGCTGTAGATGGTAGCAGAGGCGGCGGTCGGGGGAGATGACGTAGCGGCGGGCGGGGGGGCCGCCGCCACCTGGGCGTACGCTCTGGGGGCCGAGGGAGGGGCACCCGCAGAACTGGTGGAGGGGACAGCAGGGAGGGACGCCGCGGCCGGTGGCGGGGCCGCGGCAGCGGTGGCAGGCTCCGCCATGGAGGGCTTAGTCTGTCTAGCGGGGCCCTTTCCCTTCTTCTTACCCTGGCCCTTTCCGCCGGCCGGGGGAGCTCCCCCAGAGGCAGAAGGGGCGAGGGACGTGGCAGCAGCAGAGGGCACCCCGTCGGTCGCCGCTGCCGGCGCCTCAGTGGGAGCGGTGGCAGGTGGTCCGGCAGCGGCGGTTGAGGTCGAGCCTGGGGGGGTTTTGTGGGGAGCAGGCGAGGGAGGGGGGACAGACGTCATTCCGGGAATCCCACCCGTCGCGTCTCCCTCCATGCTGAGTGGGGAGGGAGGGAAAACACCAGAGAAAGGGGACTGGGGGGGGGGGGGAAGAACAGGTCACCCACGCCTCCCTGCTAGGCTGTGGGCAGGGAGGAGGGGGTCAAACCGGGGGAAGAGGGTAGATACGGGGACTATCAAGGACTTCGGGGGGGGGGGGTCACCGAGAGAGGATCGAAATCCGGCTCCTCTAGCTGCACTAGGGGAGGGGAGGGGAAACAAGAGCAATGGGGGGGTGCAGTGCAGTAGGGGCAACTTAAACAGGGGAGAGGCACAAGCGCACTGATGGGGCTATGGGTGCTCGAGGGGAAGGGCTGATCAGGGTGAGGGGCTGCAGAGGGAGGGGAGCAACCAGGCTGGGTGTGAGGCAGAGGGACCAAGGGGCTGGCTTCAGGGCTGGGGCAGGACAAACAAAGCAGCAAAGGGAGACGGGCGGGGCAGGCAAGCAAACTGAAGCTGGTCGGGGTGGGGGGGAAGGCTATGAGAGGCAAACGGGGCAGGTAACAAGGGGCAAAGCTAGGGGGGCCTGTTGCGGAGGGGAAGGGGCCAGCCCAGGGAAGGGGGGGGGTGCGTGCACCCACTAGCGCTTGTGCAAAGTCTATGGCTGGCCGGCTGCTGCTAGAGGCCCAAACGGTGGCAATAGGGCGTGGCAGGCCAGGCGAGCAGCTGAGTCCCAGAGGCAGGAACTGAGGCAGATGGTAAGGGGCCTGCAGGGGTGGTGGAGGGGGCAGCGGTGGTGGTGGAGGTTGGAGGGGGGGGACACAGATGGACCAGGGGGCAGGCTCCACGCCACACCCCCTGTGTCCCCACAAACACAATCTAAACCCCCACCACTAGAGCACAGTTAGAGAGTTACTCAGTCCTTGACGGCCCCCTCCACAGTGGTCTCCAGAGTCTTGTGCAGGCCCCCAGCAGCCGGTGGTCTCCGCAGTCCTCTCTTTCCTCCTCCAGGCTCCAGCAGCTCCCCAGGACAAACACAGCTCCAGCAGCAGCAGCAGCAGCTCCTCCTTCTCCAGCAGCCCTGGTGGCCAGGCAGGAAGGACTCCCCACAGGTGGTAGCCGTAGTCGTGGTGGTGGTGGTGGGGTCCCAGCTTCTCCCTCCAGAGATGGGGGGAGTGGGGGCTGGCCAGCAAGGCCCCACCCCGCACTCACTCAGCAGCAGCAGCAGTCCAGGAAGGAGTCCTCCAGCCAGCAGCAATCCAGGAAGGGAGAAGGAGCTCCAGCCAGCAAGGCAGCCAGAGAAGGGGGAGCACTCCAGCCAGCAGGGCAGCCCAAGCAGGCAGAGCAGGCCCGGTACTATTGGGTTATCCGGGAGAGGGGGCGGGCGGAAGCCCGCCCCATGCTAACGGATCCCCCCCCCAGCCTAAGGGGAGGATCCACAGGGCCACGGAAACCCACTAAGTGCGGGGGACAACTAATAAAAGAACAGGGGCAGGAGTGAGGTCAAAGGGTCAGAAGGAGGGAGCCTGATGGGGACACCGAGCAGAGAACCCCGGACAGCGCCCACTGCTCCTCAAAGGCGTCAAGGGAGCCAGCGGACGCCGCCCAGAGGAACTCCGCCCGGAGACGTGAGCGGACGAGGGACCAGAAACAAGCCCCACAGTCGCAGGAGTCTCCGTCGGCCAACCTCCTCTCCCTGGTCGCGTGGATGGCCTTTTTAGCCAGGGCGAGGAGGAGGTTGACCAGGAGGTCCCGCGACTTTGTGGGGCCATGGATAGGGAGTGCATGGATAAGGAGGTGAGGGGAAAAGTGCAGCCAGAAACGTAACAGAATGTCGGTGAGGAGCCGGTATAGGGGCTGCAACCTGGCGCAATCTAGATAAACATGCGCCAGGGTCTCCCTCACGCCGCAGAAGGGGCAGGTGTCCGGGACAGGGATGAACCGCGCCAAGTACACGCCCATGCTCACGGCCCCGTGAAGGAGCCGCCAGCTGATATCCCCGGCGGGCCTCGGGACCAGGGTGGAGTACAGGCTGGCCCACCGGGGCTCCTCACCCTCCACAGGTGGCAAGAGGTCCCGCCACTTGGTGTCGGGGCGGGACACGAGGTGAGAAGTGAACGGTTTGGAGCACGAGCGCTTAGCGTTGTTTCCTTGGCGCGGTTTGGAAACGGACCGGCTGCAGATCGTGCAGCCGGCTGGCGGAGAAGGGGCGGGGGGGCCGGTCGGGTCTACGGGGCAGGGGCCCGATGAAGAGGTCCGGAGGGCTCGGGGTGGGGGGTGGGCGGGGCGTGCCCTCACGCAGGACCCGGTCGAGGTAAGCGGCCTTCACCTCCTGTAGTACGCGCCGGGGAGTACAAGGTCTGGAGAGCCCCATCCGCCGAGCGAGCGTCAGGGGATCCAGCCAGTCTCCCCGGTCGTAGTCCAGGAGGTCTCCGACCCTGGTGGCTTCTGCCAGGACCAACCTCTGGCGCACCGCGGGGGACTCCGCCACCTGCACACGGAGCTGAGGGTTGTGTAGCAGGGGCTCCGCGAGGAGGTCTGCCCCCCTCAGTGGCCGCCACGGACCTGGTCGCAGAGAACAGCTTCCAGGTCCGGAGGAGGTCCTGGTAAAAGACCGGCAGCCCGGAGAGGTCTCGCGGAAGGCCCCTCGGGTCGAGATAAAGGAGCTGCCGGTCGTATCGGAGCCCTCGGAAGCGGCGCAGGAAGGCGTGCGCCACGGCTCTCCATGCCGGACTACCCGCACCATAAAGGAGCCTCTGCAGTGCCTGGAGCGGAAGACGTGGACCTGAGTGCGGAGGCACTTCAGGCCCTGCCCTCCCTCCTCCAGGGGCAGGTGGAGCACCCCTGCAGGGACCCAGTGCAGTCCTGGCCAAAAGAACTCCAGCACCACCCTCCGGAGGTCGGTCAGGAACACCGGGGCCGGGACCAGGGTGTTGAGCCGGTACCAGAGCATGGACAGGACCAGTTGATTGAGCACCAGTGCCCTCCCTCGGAGGGAAAGGCACTGGAGGAGTCCTGTCCATTTCCGGAGCCGCTCCGCCTCTCTGCCCTGCAAACCTTGCCAGTTCTCCGGCGGAGAGGGATGCGTGGCAGAAAGGTAAACGCCGAGATAGAGCAGCGGACCCGCGCTCCACCGGATGGCCTGAAGCGCCGGTGGGAGGGAGCTCGCCTGCCACCCGTCCCCGACCACCAGGCCAGAGCTCTTGACCCAGTTGACCCGGGCGGAGGAGGCCGCCGAGTACACGGCTTGGCAGGCCTCCACCCGCGCCAAGTCGCCCGGGTCCTGGACCACGAGGAGCACATCGTCGGCGTACGCCGACAGGACCAGCCGCAGCTCCGGCTCCCGAAGCACCAACCCCGTCAACCTCCTGCGGAGGAGACAGAGGAAGGGCTCGATCGCCAGGGCGTACAGCTGGCCCGAGAGGGGGCACCCCTGCCGCACTCCCCGCCCAAAGCTGACCGGCTCGGTCAGGGTCCAGTTGAGCCTGACCAGACACTCTGCGGAAGCGTACAGCACCTGGAGAAAACCCACAAACTGGGGTCCAAAGCCTAACGCCTGCAGAGTGCCCAGGAGATACCCGTGGTCCACCCTGTCGAACGCCTTCTCCTGATCCAGGGACAGGAGGGCGAACGACAGACCATCCCTGCACCCAAGCTCCAAGAGATCCCGGACCAGATACAGGTTATCGAAGATGGTACGGCCCGGAACGGTGTAGGTCTGGTCTGGGTGGATCACGTCCTCCAGCACGGACCCTAGCCGAATCGAAATGGCCTTCGCAACAATTTTGTAGTCCGTACTGAGGAGCGAGATGGGACGCCAATTCCGTAAATCGCGGAGGTCCCCCCTCTTCGGCAATAAAGCGAGCACGGCTCGCCTGCACGAGAGAGGGAGGACCCCGCTCCGCAAGGACTCGGCCCAGACGGTGACTAGGTCTGGGCCGAGGACGTCCCAGAACACGCGGTAGAACTCCACGGTCAGCCCGTCCATGCCCGGGGATTTATTGGTGGGCATGCGACGGAGGGCTTCCGAGAACTCGGCCAGAGTGAGAGGCAGCTCTAGCCGGTCCCGGTCGCCCGCGCTGACCGTTGGGAGTCCGTCCCAGAGCACTTTGCAAGCGGCAGGATCGGTCGGATCCGGGGAGAAAAGGCACGCATAGAAGGTCCGGGCCCTCTCGCACATCTCCGCCGGATCCGTGAGGGGGGAGCCGTCCTCCGCCAGGAGGCAGGTGATGTGCTTCTTAGCCCCCCTCCGTTTCTCCAGGGCGTAGAAGAAGCGGGAGCCGTGATCCATCTCCCGAAGGAGGCGGATGCGGGATCGAACAAAGGCGCCCCGGGCCCGATGGTCTTCCAGGACCCGGAGCTCCTCCCGCTTCTCCTGGCACGCTCCGCAAAGGGATGGATCCTCGGGGCTGGCGGCCAGACGCCTCTCCAGCTCTAAGACCTCCCTCTCCAACTGCCCTATCGCCGCATCCCTCCGTCGGCTGGCGCCCCGGGTGTAGTCACGGCAGAAGACCCGGGTGTGACGTTATTGATATAAATTGGGACCATATAGAACATGGGTTGCAACCAAGGTCCTGCAGTGGCACCAAATCTTAGATAAAGGGGGTCATCTAAGGTGTCTAAGACCAGATTATGGGTTGCTGGTTATAATTATGCTGTCTATATGTCTGTATCATTTGTAGTTAAAGTTATAAGTATTGGATCTGTAATGTCTATAGTTTGTATTCTGCTCTGCCTCTGGGAAGTGTCCCAGACAAGCTGATGTTAGCCCGGCATAGCTGGATTGATGGCCCATTAAAGGGCCATCGGCTACACAATTGACCCATGGAGAGAAGGCAGACACGCCTTGTGACTCAGCAAAGTATGCAGGGACTGGCCCATGTGACTCTAGGCTCCATTTTGCTGTAAAATTCCACAGTGAAGACAAAGGGATTCTTACACCTGGAAAAGTCTATATAAGGCCAATGCCTCATCTCCATCTTGTCTTCAATCCTGCTTCTGACCTCTGGAGGGACTTTGCCACAAACTGAAGCTCTACACCAGGGACTGAGGACCCATCCCAGCGGGGGATGCATTCCAGAGACTTAAATTGAACCTGCAGTTTACTCCAGCACTGCTGCAAGCCTGAACTAAGAACTTTGCCATTACTGTATGTAATTGATTGCATTTAACCAATTCTACCTCTCTTCTCTACCTTTTTCCCTTTGTAAATAAACTTTTAGATTTTAGATTCTAAAGGATTGGCAACAGCGTGATTTGTGGGTAAGATCTGATGTGTATATTGACCTGGGTCTGGGGCTTGGTCCTTTGGGATCGAGGGAACCTTTTTCTTTTATTGGGGTGTTGGTTTTCATAACCATTTATCCCCAGGACGAGTGCACTGGTGGTAATACTGGGAGACTGGAGTGTCTAAGGAAATTGCTTGTGTGACTTGTGGTTAGCCAGTGGGGTGAGACCAAAGTCCCTTTTGTCTGGCTGGTTTGGTTTGCCTTAGAGGTGGAAAAACCCCAGCCTAGGGCTGTAACTGCCCTGTTTAAGCAATTGGTCCTGATTTGGCACTCTCAGTTGGGTCCCGCCAGAATCGCTCCGTCACAGTGGCGTACCTTCCCCACGTCCCACCACCGCCGCGCCGAGGGAAAGGCGCGCCGCTGCCCTCGCCAGGCCAGCCAGAACTCCCGGAAGGATGCCACGAAGCCCCCATCCTCCAGCAAGCTGTTGTTGAAGTGCCAATAGGCCGGCCCCGGCCTCTCCGCGCAGAGAGAGGCCGTCACGGTGACGAGGTGGTGGTCCGAAAAAGGGGCCGGCCGGATGCTGGAGGACTGGGCCCGTGAGAGATGGAACCGGGACAGATAGATGCGGTCCAACCGGGAGTGGCACGACCGATGGGCTTCCACCCGGACATAGGTGTACGTGGAGGCGTCGTCCGGGTGGTGGTCGCGCCAGACGTCCACCAGGGAGTGATGGGCGACGATCTCCCTGAGGACGTCCGCGGCGGCCGGGCTCTGCTCGGTTCCCGAGCGGTCCCGCTCCTCGAGGACGGTGTTAAAGTCCCCGCCCAGGACCAGGCACTCGCGAGGATCCAGGGAGCCGAGGAAGGCGGACGCCTGCCGATAGAACTGCAGCCGCTCCGGGGCAAATGCCGGGGCATAGATGTTGATGAGGTTGACCACAAGCCCCGCCATGCGGACCCGGAGGTGCAGCAGGCGGCCCGGCACAGCCTCGGCGACCCCAGCACCTCTGGCCGTAGGTCGGGGGAGAACAGGGTAGCCACTCCAGCCTGATGGGTGGTGAGATGGCTGAAGTAGACCCTGTCCCCCCACTCCAGCCGCCAGTTAGCTTCGGCGGCCGGATCCGTGTGGGTCTCCTGCAGGAAAACCACGGAGTACCCCCCCTCCCGAAGGAAGGAGAGCACCTGGCTCCTGCGGAAACCCACCCTACAGCTCCGGGTGTTTAGTGTGGCGAAGGTGATGACTGCCATGAGGAGGGCTGGGGGGGATCCACGTCAGCAGGGGCGCTCACGGCCCCCGTTGGGCCACGCAGCAAACCGTGGCCCACCCCGAAGGCGAGCAGGGAGTCACGGAAGCCGCGCGCCCGGTGGTAAGCCGCGACATTCTGCTTCCCGGTCCCCTTGCCCTCCCCTATGAGGGCCCTCGTGGCCAGGAGGATCCGGTGGAAGTCCCCCCAGCGCTGGAGAGCAAGCACGACCTTGTTGCGGGAGCCCCGGACATCCTCCAAGAACTCCCGCAATTCCTCTCGCAGCGTTTGGGGGGGCGGGGTCACTGGCCTCCGGGGGTCCACCGGTGGCACCTCTGGCGCAGCCCCGTGGCCCACCGGGACGGGCAAGCAAGGGGCGGGCCCTGGCTCAGTGGGGGGCGGCGGAGGGAAGAGTACAGCCCCGAGCGGGTCGGGACTGTGAAATTCAAAGGCCGCTCCCTGGGAGTCATCCTCTGGGAAAGGGAAGGAGACAGCCCCAGGGGCGGCAATAACATCATGGGAGGTGGAGGGGGCAGGGCTGGGGTCAGGAGCAGGGGTGGGGGGAGGGAGAGAGACGGGACCCTGGGCCGCAGGAGCTGAACCATCAGTAAGTGGCTCCTCGCGGCCAGGTACGGGAGTTGCAGGGGTAGGGAGGGGGTCCCCAGTGACACCGGGCTCAGGCTCAACGGCAGGTAGAGCAGCCTCAGCGCAGAGAGATGCAGAACCCTCAGAGGGGCCCCCACCCGGGAAGGAACTCGATTGCCCCACACCACCGAGGGACACCCCCGGTAGCCCATCTCCCTGCCACGAGGCACCAGCCGTTGCTACAGCAGGCTCAGCAGCCAGCAGCAGGGTGCCGTCTGCAGCCGGGCAGGCTGAGGAGTCCAGGGGACCCGCAGAGGCGGGAGCGGACGCAGTGGGAGGGTCGGTGGAGCACGGAAAGCTGGGGTGAGGTCGGCTAAGTCGAGGCCCGTGGGCAGAGGGTCGTCCTCCCCTGGGGTGACCGGGGTCAGACCCAGGGCCTCGATCTCCGCGAAGATGGAGGGGAGCTCACCTCCCACCACCCCGGGGTCCTCCCCACTCGCACCCGAGGCGACGCTCACCTCGGGTATTGCGGGGGGCAAGGGAACAGGAGGGGCTTCATCGGAGGCCTCCGCAAGAAGGGACTGCGGAGGAGGGATGGTGGTACCTTCCAGTGCTGCCACGTCTGCCCTAGCCGTCATCGGCAGATGGGTCAACCCCTGGGGCACGGCGGAAGGCTCCGTGTCTGCAGCCCCCTTTCTGGTCTTACGGGGGGCTTCCACCTCAGGTGGCACGGGCGGAGCTCGAGCCTTCCGCTTGCCCCGCTTACCCTCTACCCGGGTCCAGCCCTCCATGACATCATCGTTGGGCCGGTCGACAGGGGTTGGGTCGGGGGGCAAGGATGCCAGTTCGGGGGCTCGGAGAGGCACTGGGGGGACAGCAGGAGAGAGGGAAGAGTCCCCCTGGGCAGAGCCCTCTCCCACGCCCAACAGTACCCCTGCCGCACCCTCCTCCACAGGCCCCGCCAGAGTGCAGGCAGCAGAGGCAGGGCTCTCCCGCTCGGCTGGGCGCCCTGGAAGACGTACCCTGAGGCCCGAGCGGAGCGGTGATGGGCTGAGGAGGAGGAGGCGACTCTGGGCACCGGGTGGCCAGGGGCGCTGGCGATGACGGGCCGGCACCCTGCCGGGCTCGGGGTCCCGGCGCTCCCCGTGCGGGCCAAGGGGCAGTCCCTCCGGACGTGCCCCGTCGCCTGGCAGAGGTAACACCGGGCATCCCCCCTGGAGTAATGCACCCGGTACTGGGCCCCCTGATAGGGGACCAGGAAAGACCCCTCGAGCGCCTCTCCGCCACGCGCCGCCGGCGCAGTTGAAGCTGCACCTGCCGGCGGGCGAGAGGACGTGACGGAGGGCGGGTCTTTGCAGCCCAAGGGGAGAGGGCTCACCACGGAGATGGGCTTCCCCAAAGTAGAGAGGGCGGGTAACAGGGCGACATTGGGCAGGAAGGGAGGGACGGAGGTCAGGACCACTCAGACACCCAGGTCCTCCAGCGGTTCCAGGGGGACGAACACGCCCCCCACCGCCAGGCCCGTCTCCACCGCCTCCTGGGCGGCGGCCTCCGAGGCAAGGAAGAAGACCGCCTTGCCGTACATTTTGGAGGCCGCCACGATGGCCGTGGGCCCCACCACCCTCGCCAACGCCCGCACGTAGGTCTCCACGTGGGGCGAGGCGGGCACCAGGAGGCAACGGACGCCGTGCTTCCGGGTCAAGGTGGGGAAGGGGCCCCGGCCGCTGTAGATGGTAGCGGAGGCGGCGGTCGGGGGAGATGACGTAGCGGCGGGCGGGGGGGCCGCTGCCACCTGGGCGTACGCTCTGGGGGCCGAGGGAGGGACACCCGCAGAGCTGGTGGAGGGAACAGCGGGGAGGGACGCCGCGGCCGGTGGCGGGGCCGCGGTCGCAGGCTCCGCCATGGAGGGCTTAGTCTTCCTAACGGGGCCCTTTCCCTTCTTTTTGCCCCGACCCTTTCCGCTGGCCGGGGGGGCTCCCCCAGAGGCGGAAGGGGCGAGGGACGTGGCAGCAGCAGAAGGCACCCCGTCGGTCGCCGCTGCCGGCGCCTCAGCAGAAGCGGTGGCAGGTGGTCCGGCAGCGGCGGGTGAGGTCGAGACCGGGAGGCGTTTGGGGGGAGCAGGCGAGGGAGGGGGGACAGACGTCGTCCCGGGAATCCCACCCGCCGCACCTCCCGCCATGCTGAATGGGGAGGGAGGGCAAACACCGGAGAAAGGGGGTGGGGATAAGGGACAGGTCACCTACTCCTCCCTGCTAGGCTGTGGGCAGGGAGGATGGTGCCAACAATCGCGCGGGGGGGGCAGATACGGGGACTATTGAGGACTTGGGGGGGGGGTCAGGTACCGACACAGGAGCAAAATCCGGCTCCTCTAGCTGCACTAGGGGAGGGGGCGGGGGAAACAAGAGCAATGGGGGGTGCAGTGCAGGAGGGGCAACTTAAACAGGGGAGAGGCACAAGCGCACTGATGGAGCTATGGGCGCACGAGGGGAGGGGCTAATCAGGGTGAGGGGCCATGGAGGGAGGGGAGCAACCAGGCTGGGAGTGGGGCAGAGGGACCAAGGGGCTGGCTTCAGGGCTGGGGCGGGACAAACAAAGCTGCAAATGGAGACGGGCGGGGCAGGCAAACAAACTGAAGCTGGGTGGGGTGGGGTGGGGTGGGGGGGAAGGCTATGAGAGGCAAACGGGGCAGGCAACAAGGGGCAAAGCTAGTGGGGCCTGTTGCGGAGGGGAAGGGGCCAGCACGGGGAAGGGGGGGGTGCGTGCACCCACGAGCGCTTGTGCAAAGTCTATGGCTGGCCGGCTGCTGCTGGAGGCCCAAACGGTGGCAATAGGGCGTGGCAGGCCAGGCGAGCAGCTGAGTCCCAGAGGCAGGAACTGAGGCAGATGGTAAGGGGCCTGCAGGGGTGGTGGAGGGGGCAGCAGTGGTGGTGGGGGTTGGAGGGGGGGGACACAGATGGACCAGGGGGCAGGCTCCACGCCACACCCCCTGTGTCCCCACAAACACAATCTAAACCCCCACCACTAGAGCACAGTTAGAGAGTTACTCAGTCCTTGACGGCCCCCTCCACAGTGGTCTCCAGAGTCTTGTGCAGGCCCCCAGCAGCCGGTGGTCTCCGCAGTCCTCTCTTTCCTCCTCCAGGCTCCAGCAGCTCCCCAGGACAAACACAGCTCCAGCAGCAGCAGCAGCTCCTCCTTCTCCAGCAGCCCTGGTGGCCAGGCAGGAAGGACTCCCCACAGATGGTAGCCGTAGTCGTGGTGGTGGTGGTGGGGTCCCAGCTTCTCCCTCCAGAGATGGGGGGAGTGGGGGCTGGCCAGCAAGGCCCCCCCCACCCCTCACTCACCCGCTCACTTGCTCAGCAGTTGCGGCAGGAGCAGCAGTCCTGGGAAGAAGCACTCCAGCCAGCAGCAGCAGCCCAGGAAGGGAGAAGGGGCTCCAGCCAGCAAGGCAGCCAGAGAAGGGGGGGCATTCCAGCCAGCAGGGCAGCCCAAGCAGGCAGAGCAGGCCCGGTAGCAGGGTGGACCCTGCTCCTGCCCTGAAGGGGTTAAAACAGCCCTGGGAAGGGGCTGTGGTGGGAGAAAGCAGCCTTTAGGCTGGGCTCATTGGGGAAGTGGCTGCAGCTGGGGCCACGCCCCAAACTGAGCCACAGGGCCTTATAAGAAGGCCAGGGAAGCCAGAAGGAAAACAGTCTCTCTCTGCATTCAGAGGGAGATGGGCCTGATTGCAGGGAGCTAGACCAGGTACCTGAGTGGAGCAAGGCTGGGGAAAGGCAGAGGAGCTGGGAAGCTCCAGCCTGGAAAGCCCCAGGCTGCTGCCTAGCCAGAGGGCTAACAGGTACTGGGGGTTGCAGAGGCAGCCCAGGGGTAGGCCAAGGCAGCAGGTCCAAACCCTTCTTGCCAGTGATGAATAGGCTGATACTGCAGTCTGCCCCAGGACATGGGGCTAGACGATGACTGGCAGTAGCTATACACTGAGGCAAGGTGGGGATAGAGGGTGGGGGTTCCCTGAGAGGGGAGACCCTTAGAGAAAGGGGTTACTGCTAGGGGGCAGCACCCCACATAAAAGGGCACCAGGGTTCAGGGAGGGACTCGGGGCTAGAGAACAGGTGGATCACTGGCCTGCAGAGGGCACTCTGTGTTGGAAACCAAGGTAGTTCCCCAGAGTCACCAGCAGGAGGCGCCGCAGGGGTGAGTTGGCCCGTTTACACGTGGTGGAGAATGCGGGTATAGCGGTCCGCCCCTGATACAAGGGGCCAGGGCAAGGACTGTGGACTATTGCCAGGACTTTGAGACGGTGGAGAAAATGAACATGGACTATTATTGGAGAGCCTGTGTGGCCTGGCTCGCAGAGCAGCAAGCAGGGCTGGTTCAGCTGCTGCGGGGGAGGGCACATGGACCTCAATGGGGGCCAGGCACCTTGGGCTGGAGGCCAGTGCCGGGGCCTAAAGACTGTTTTGCCTGTGGGCGAGTGGGACACTTCAGAAGGGAGTGCCCCTACTGGACTGGAGTAGAGAGGCTCCGCCCAGAACATGGTGGACAGACTCGAGTGCCCCCTGTGAAGTTAACAGGGGGGCTCCAAACTTGTTGGGCTTGTGGGGAGCAGGGACACCTAAAGAGGGGGTGCCCTTACAGGGCTCCAAAGGCCTGGGCCAGCCCAGAGAGAAGGGCTAGGACCCAAACAGGCTGTGATAGGGCCGTGGCAGGGGGAAGGTGCTGGGGTGTTTCCACTGCCACACCAAGGGCCACATCAAGAGGCATTGCCCCGAGGCAGAGAGGGGGAGTGCCTGAGAGAAAGACTCGGTCCGAGACCAGCCCCAGGGAAGGGGTGGTGAAGGCTGAGGCCCCCAGAGAGAAGGGGGCTGGGGCAGAGAGGTCCCACCTAAAAAAGGCAACCCACATAGGGGCCAGAAGGGCCAATGGGGGAACCCAAATTGAAGTGGGGACCCACGTAGGACTAGGGAGGTCTACGGTGGGGACCTAGACAATAGAGGAAGTAAGCAGGTGGCTCCAGAAGATGGAGAGTCTGCGAGCAGAGAGGGATTCTCTGCGGGCCCAGCTGAGGAGAAGTCCCTCGGTGGAGGGGTTCTTGAGGTGGGGGGTGTGTAGCAGGGTGGACCCCTGCTTCTGCCCTGAAGGGGTTAAAAACAGCCCTGGAAAGGGGCTGTGGTGGGAGAAAGCAGCCTTTAGGCTGGGCTCATTGGGGAAGTGGCTGCAGCTGGGGCCACGCCCCAAACTGAGCCACAGGGCCTTATAAGAAGGCCAGGGAAGCCAGAAGGAAGACAGTCTCTCTCTGCATTCAGAGGGAGATGGGCCTGGCTGCAGGGAGCTAGACCGGGTACCTGAGTGGAGCAGGGCTGAGGAAAGGCAGAGGAGCTGGGAAGCTCCAGCCTGGAAAGCCCCAGGCTGCTGCCTAGCAGAGGGCTAACAGTTACTGGGGGTTGTAGAGGCAGCCCAGGGGTAGGCCAAGGCAGCAGGTCCAAACCCTCCTTGCCAGTGATGAATAGGCTGATACTGCAGTCTGCCCCAGGACGTGGGGCTAGACAATGACTGGTAGTAGCCATACACTGAGGCAAGGTGGGGATAGAGGGTGGGGGTTCCCTGAGAGGGGAGAACCTGAGAGAAAGGGGTTACTGTCAGGGGGCAGCACCCTACATAAAAGGGCACCGGGGTCCAGGGAGGGACATGGGGCCAGAGAACAGGCAGATCACTTGCCTGCAGAGGGCGCTCCGTGCTGGAAACCAAGCTAATTCCCCGAAGTCACCAGGAGGAGGCACCACATGGGTGAGTTGGCCCGTTTACACTTTGTTACTAACTCTGTAGAGAGACTATGTCAGGACTCCAGGGTTCTATCTCAGCTCTGGGAGGGGAGTGGGGTCTAGTGGGTTACAGTGGGGGAAGAGGGGCAGATACATCTGGGTTCTATATAAGAACAGAATGGCCATACTGAGTAAGACAAGTGGTCCATCAAGCCCAGTATCCTGTCTTCCGACAGTGGCCAATACCAGGTGCTTCAGAGGGAATGAACAGAACAGGCAATCAGCAAGTGATTCATCCCGTCACCCACTCCCAGCTTCTGGCAAACAGAGGCTAGGGATGCAGAACATGGTGTTGGAGCCCTGCCCATCCTGGCTAATAGCCATTGATGGACCTATACTCCATGAACTTATCTAGTTCTTTTTTGAACCCTGTTATAGTTTTGGCCTTCACAACATCCCCTGGCAAAGAGTTCCACTGGTTGACTGTGAAGAAATACTTTCTTTTCTTTTAAATCTGCTGCCTATTCATTTTATTGGGTGACCCCAGGTTTTTGTGGTATGTGAAGGAGTAAATATTTCCTTATTCAATTTTTCCACACCATTCATGATTTTATAGACCTCTATCATAGTCCCACTTAGTCATCTCTTTTCCAAGCTGAAAACTCCCAGTCTTTTTAATCTCTCCTCAAACAGAAGCTGTTACATACCCCTAATCATTTCTATTGCCCTACTGTATACCTTTTCCAAATCCAATATATCTTTTTGGAGATGGGGTGACCAAATCTGCACACAGTATTCAGTATGTGAGCGTACCATGGATTTATATAGCGGCAATATGATATTTACTGTCTTATCTATCCCTTTCCTAATGATTCCCAATATTCTGTTAGCTTTTTTGATTGTCACTGCACATTGAACAGATATTTATAGAGAACTCTTCACAATGACTCCAAGATCTTTTTCTTGATGGGTAACACCTAATTTAGACCTCATTATTTTATATGTATAGTTAGGATTATATTTTGCCATGTGCATTACTTCACATTTATCAACACTGAATTTCATCTGCTATTGTGTTGCCCAGCCACTCAGTTTTGTGAGATCCTTTTGCAACTCTTTACAGTCGGCTTTGGACTTAATTATCTTGAGTAATTTTGTATCATTTTCAAATTTTGCCATCTCACTGGTTACCTCCTTTTCCAGGTCATTTGCGAATATGTTGAACAGTACTGTCCTAGTACAGACCTCTGGGGGATGCCACTATTTACTTCTCTCCATTCTCACCATTTATTTCTACCCTTTGTTTCCTATCTTTTAACTGGAGTGCCTGGCACAGCTTTCAGGATCATCCAACTATCCTTAAGCCTTTTGTTAACTTAATCATCCTGCCTCTGTTTATAAACAAACTCCCTGCCCAAAAGGCAGAAGCTGGGAGCAGTACAGAACTCATCAGGTATCACACTCAAGCTGTGTTGCAGTTGAGAACTTTCTCTGGGGCTAGGGCATGTGTTGTGAGCAGACTTCAGGTACAAAGCTCGCAGGGGAGGGGAGCCAGAGCCCTCCCATCCCCCAAAATGGTGCCCTGACTGCTGTGGTGAAATGATTTTGTGAAAACTGGCCACTTCATTTAGGTGCCTAAATGGAAACTGAGCTATTTTGAAAATCTGTACCCAATTGTGCATGCTGAACACTTACAAATCTGGTCATAAGGTCAGACAGGAAATAGAAGAGACACAAATTCCAGGACATTCCTAAATTTGTAGCTAAAGATCAGAGGTTCTGAGGATTTTTTAATACTGACTTAAAACATAAGTGAACTTTAATGCTGGTGAAAAGTCCAGGCCAACACTAAAAACTAAAATCCTCTGTTTATACATAGGAGAAGTGTAGTAGTGCTAACTTGCTCCACTGCCCTGTCATTATGTTCCTACCTAGACCTGGAATTAAGACCATTTCAAGGGGTAGGAAGGCAGTTGTCAATATTGACCAGGAGGCCACACAAATGAACACAGGAGATAGTTAATACTAATGCTGTTGGTTTTGGTGATGTAAACACTTGCTCCCTAAGATCAACACGTAGGTCCAAAGAAAAATTCATTCTGAATATTAGGGAAATCTTTATGATGATGAGATGGTTTAGATCAGAGGCGGGCAAGCTGCAGCTCATGGGACCTTCTTGTTTGGCCCTTGAGCTCCCAGCTGGGGAGGCTAGCCCCCGGCCTCCCTCCTGCTGTCTCTCTTCCCACCCGCCCCACCTGCGCAGCCTCAGCTCGCCATGCTGCCAGTGCTCTGGGCAGTGGGGCTACGAGAGCCGCCAGCCTACCCCAGTGTGCTAGACTGGCTGGCTCTGTCCGGGTAGCGCAGCTGCCAGTCCTGGTGCTCTGAGCAGCATGGTAAGGGGACAGGAAATGTGTGTTTGGGGGGGGTTGGATAAGGGGCGGAAGGTTTCAGGGGCGGTCAGTGGCCAGGGAGCAGGGCGTGGTTGGATGGGGTGGAGGTTCTGGGTTGGGGATGGTCAGGGGATGGGGAACAGTGGGGGATAGGTTGGATAGGTGTGCAAGTCCCGGGGGGCCAGTCAGGGGCAGGGGTGTGGATAGGGGACAGGGAGGTTGAATAGGGAGTGGGGTCCCAGGGGATAGTTAGGGGCGGGGGGTCCCAGGATGGGGCAGTCAGGAGACAAGGAGCAAGGGGGGTTGGATGGGTCAGGGGTTCTGAGGGGGGCAGGAAGTGGGAGAGGGTGGATGGGGGCGGGAGCCAGGCTGTTTGGGGAGGCACAGCCTTCCCTACCCAGCCCTCCATACAGTTTCGGAACCCTGATGTGGCCCTCAGGCCAAAAAGTTTGCCCACCCCTGGTTTAGATAAGTTTCTTCAATGGAAATGTGGGCAAGCCCCATCATCTAGTATATTTACAATCATACCAGACAAACTGATAGGAATGTAAAATAGAAAAGAAGCTTGGCAAAGAGACTGACTGATTTCTGACAGTCCTAGAGAATGAAATCCCCTATCAGCGCAGCCTTTCACCAGTGCTAAAGCATTTATTAACTTGTTGGCTGCTGGTCACTAGGTGGTGCTGTTAGCTCACATGTTGACTACAACTGAAAAAGGCATAATTTTTTTTAACCCGCTGTACTGCAGAATCCCATTGCAGCAGGAAATCAATGCCTTTGAATATGGCTTATTTGGTTTCCTCTGCTCCAGATGACCTGCCCCGGATTGTCAAGTGCAGATTGCACCTTACAGAACATTTTCCAATATGGTAAGAAAATTGAAATAATTCAACACAGTCGCCATCAAGCACCATACAATTCTCACTGTAATAACACATACAACTTCTTTACAACAGAGAGATTAAAACAGCTTTCTTTCTGGGACAATTTTGAGAAACAATACATAGAAAAGGTTAAAAAAGTCAAAGAAACACTATGAAATAACTATGGATGTCTGAACATAATCAACCCATATTGAACCATATTGGGTCAATCTGGAATTGTATCTGTTCTTTCAACTGGAGAAATTGCTCTTTGTTTTTCTTCCTAAGGCCAGTTGCTAAAGCAAAATAATGCTGTGTTCCATTGCAGAAGCATCTGCTTTTTAGAAGAGGGCAAAGAGATTTCTAAATCTACAATTTGTAAATCAGATTGGGATCCTCCAGGAAGATATCAAAAAAAGATCAGTTATGTATATGATAAATATAATATAATTATAATACTATGCCTAAAATCATAGGATAAGAATAGATTAAAAACAGAGACATTGTTAACTTTTTGTTTCAACAATACATGTATTTGGCAGAACACATCTGTGTATATATATAGTCACAACAATAATGCTTAATAAACTAGAAGATAATCCATTTGTAAGGCATCAGTAGATATTTTCTGACTGAACAAAATGAGTCTGAAATGATCTCCTGTTGCAATTTCACCGACAGATATGAGGACTGTTTATTCCTGTTTTTGTTCAGTGCCTTTAGTTTCCTTCAGCATCTCTTGCCAGTTCTTTTCCATCTCTTCTTTGCAGTTCAGGAATGCATCTTCCAGTCGCCTCATGGAGTTGGCCAAGTCTGGGTTGGTACGCATTACCACCATATCATATGCCATCCAGGTTGCCTGCACTGCAACAACCCAACCAACAGATATTAGAAATTCAGCAATGTTGGGATGGCAGATGGCAGGGAAATAATTGATATTCATGGGAACAGTAGTGGGAATGAATGGGTACCAGTTCTAATCCTTGGCTGAGTGTTCCTACAATGTAATAAACTGAGCAGGGTGGGAAGTGATTTTTTCTGTTCACAGAAAAATCTGCAATTTTGGATTTTTTTCCATTACAAAATAGAATGAAAACTAAACAAAAAATGAAATTTCTCATGAAACACAATTAAAAATTTGAGTCAATCAAAATGTTTTGTTCCAACGTTGATTTTTTTCATTTTACATTATATCAAATTTAAAACACTGAAATGAAATGTCATTTCAAAATGGAAAATCAAACCATTCTGTTCTGAAAAGGCTGAAATATAATGTTTCAACCTTACCAAAATACTGTTTCAAATTTTCTTTTGAAACAAAATTCCATTGAAATAGACAGTTTCTACATTTTGCTTTTGATGAATTGGTATTTTTTGACAGAAAAAGTTCAGTTGGAAAATTCTAACTAGCTCTAATAATAGCCAAAGAGCACACTCAGCTCAGTGCCCACAAGTAACCCTGCAGTAACAAATCAGTTTGCACAACCCCATCTTTCCTAATCAGTCCCACAATATCAAACCAATGTGAACAGCTCCAAGTATCTGGGCAGCCTACACTAACAAACTACTGTTAAGTATCAGAGGGGTAGCTGCGTTAGTCTATATCCACAAAAACAACGAGGAGTCCGGTGGCACCTTAAAGACTAACAAATGTATTTGGGCATAAGCTTTTGTGGGTAAAAAGCCCACTTCTTTAGATGGATGGAGTGAAAATTACAGATGGAGTATAATAATACCTGCATCTGTAATTTTCACTCTATGCATCTGAAGAAGTGAGTTTTTTACCCACGAAAGCTTATACCCAAATAAATTTGTTAAACTGCTGTTAGGAATCCTCTGGTAATCAGTTAAGCATTCACCAATAATACCATAGTAAATCAGTACAAACTGCCCAGCACCTCACAAGCAGTCCTACAATGAGAAACAATTCACACCCACCAGTGCTCATGAGCATATCAATAAAACTTTATAGCTACTTTTATACAGACTGTCTCAAAATACTATGGAGTTAAAATGTTGGAACCACTAGCAGCATTTCTACACTCATGTTCCTAGTTTTGCTACTACTGGTGCTGCAGCAGTAAGAAAATTGAAGGAAACTTCTAGTGTAGACAAGACCTTGGAATCTGGTGGTGATATTCATGTTTACAAATCTGAAATTCACTTTCCACAAATATTTTTTAAAACCCACTTAAAATTTTATGATTCTGTAAACATCCCTTTCAATAAATTCATTCACTGGAATATCTGAAGAAAATGGGCACAATGGATACAAACATATTATGAGCAAATTTGATATAAATGTAAATGAATATTTGCAGAAAGATTTTTTTATTTTATTTTTTGCAGTATTTCTCCAGCTCTAGTAGTCAGTGGAGTTTGAGGACTGGGGGTGGGGAAATGTGTGATCTTCCTTTTTTGTAGCTGTGAAGGTAAGAATCAGTATTCCGTGCACACTGAAAAATTAATATATGTGATTTAGAGAAGTTGTGCAATAACTAACAAAATAGCATATGCAGTCCTGTGCTCAGTAACAACCTTGTGGTAACAAATCATTATTTGCATAAGTGACTCTATTTACAAACCATATGACCTTATAATAAAGACACATGCACAGGCATATTGGTGGAGGAAATCCCCCACCATATTTCACTTTTGAGCATCTAAGATGAGTTGAAAGCGTGACTTTCTGCTGAGACAAGCTCAGCTCTAAGTCTGGTCCTCGATTGGGTGGCACCTCTGCTCATTGGTTATGTCCTTTCTAGTGCATAAGTAATTTAACACTTAAACTACTAGCATTTTCCAGAATTGACAATGTAAGCATAGATGAGCACCTTATCTATGATGACTGGCTAAGATGCTTTAGCTTGCATTGTTTGAAGAGAAGGCTACAGGGAAATCTAGAAGGAAATCATAAAAATGTGTAGGAAGATTTATCTAAACACCTTCCCATTATGCATACAAAATTGAGATTAAATTCATCTTTTATTTTCCCTGTTGGATAATCAATGTTTGCCATTCTCTGATCCTGGAGGTACCAGTTCTTCCAACGTTTTTCCAAACTGAATCTATGTTTATGTTCTAATTATGTTTTTAAGCTCTGTAAATTCCTTTGTATTTTCTGTTCTCACTACCAACTCCTCCCACTTCAGTATTATCTTTGAATTTCATTTATGAGCTGAGCTCATAAACGCCTTCCAGATTACTAATTATATTAAATATGACCAGTCTGTTTCTGCAGACATTTATACCACTGTCTGTAGTAACTAAGGATTTCACATACTGAAACAGACACATCCCTCAGTTTAATACATTGTGGTCATTAGTAGAACTCAATCTCATTAACAGATTAGTACATCTCAATCTTTCTCCTCTTATATTTCTGCAACATAGAGAAGTATGAAGTCTACTCTCCTCCACTCTTGCATCATCTTGTTTACTATTATTATTTCTATGCACTGCTGTAATGCCTTCATCCTCTAGCAGAAAATCTATATCCTCCCCAGAAAAAAGCCACACCTGATAGTTTCTCCATTTCTTCCAGAAGTTTTTCTAAATCCCTGTTCAGGTCCTCCAGCATTTTTACCATGTTGTCATAGTTTCTTTCCCGAGGTTCAGATTTGGCCATCTACAAGAAAAGCAAGAGTGGGGCAGTTAGGAGGAGTGGGGAGTAAGGAAATAAAACTTTTTCATAAGAAGAGGAAAGTAACATTTTAAGTTGTATCTCTAATAAGATATGTAAAATTAAATATCCTAGATTCACTTGCTAAATTCATTTAGAGCCAGGACCATGCTGTGTGACTCTAGTGTGTTGCCTAGCACTTTCAATTCACTTTCAGATCAATAGAAGTTTTGGACACACAGATCAATAGCCTGCCGGCTCAAGCCCATGCTCTTTGTGAACTTTATAGGTCACTGTACTAAATCAGACCATTAGCAGATTGTTTCTAGTCTTCTGTTATCCTGGATTGGTTCTTCATCCACCTGCTTTGGCACTTGCCAATACCTGATGCTTCACTGAAAGATGTAAAATCTCCGCCAATACACTAAAACCAAACTTGAGTGTCAAAAGTTAGGCACTTGTATACCTTATCTGGGCACCAACATAAATAGCCTGATTTTTAGAGATGCTGGGCCTCCACAATTCACAGACCTTAGCAGAAGCTCAACACCTGAAAATCAGGTGACTTGTTTAGGTGCTGAAATACAGATTTAGATACCTAACTTCAGGCAATCAGGTTTCAAAATGTTGGTACTAGCCAATTGTGATCCCAGGGACTTTTATGAAAAGTTCTAGGGGGGAGCAGGTGAGTCCAAAATATTGAACTAATTATATGTAGCTCTGATGTTAAGAGTTGTGCATTTTGGTGGTGGGTTTTTTTTCTGGTAATTTCTGAGTTACATTTGGTGGGCATATTTTTCTAGCTTCTATTTTGAATAAATATTGTCAATAAGGAAGTCAATTTTCCCCATGAAATTTAAAAGCATTTTAAGGAAAAGGTAAGATTTCCAGCCTAAACCCAGACCCCCGATGCTTATAGCAGCCAGGCCACCATATGCAAATTTCACAAGGAAGCTTGGATATTGATTCTTTGTCTCAAAGCCCTGCTTGTAACAGAACACACACCCTCTTGTTTGTTCCACAATACGAGGTGCTGTTTGCATTCGTTCACCATCTTACAGCGCTTTTAAGACACAGGAAGCTGTAAAGCATTGGGCCCCAATCCTGCAAAGGGAGCCAGACCCTGGTGTTCGAGCAGAGCACCCCTGACATAGAGTCATAGAATATCAGGGCTGGAAGGGACCTCAGGAGGTCATCTAGTCTAACCCCCTGCTCAAAGCAGGACCAATCCCCAACTAAATCATCCCAGCCAGGGCTTTGTCAAGCCTGACCTTAAAAACTTCTAAGGCAGGAGATTCCACCACCTCCCATTCCAGTGCTTCACCACCCTCCTAGTGAAAGTTTTTCCTAATATCCAACTGAAACCTGCCCCACTGCAACTTGAGACCATTACTCCTTGTTCTGTCATCTACCACCACTGAGAACAGTCTAGATCCATCCTATTGGGAACCCCCTTTCAGGTAGCTGAAAGCAGCTATCAAATCCTCCCTCATTCTTTTCTTCTGCTGACTAAACAATCCCAGTTCCCCCAGCCTCTCCTCATAAGTCATGTGCTCCAGCCCCCTAGTCATTTTTGTTACTCTCCGCTGGACTTTTTCCAATTTTCCCACATCCTTCTTGTAGTGCAGGGCCCAAAACTGGACACAGTACTCCAGCTGAGACCTCACCAATGTCGAATAGAGGTGAATGATCACATGCCTCGATCTGCCGCCAACGCCCCTACTTATACAGCCCAAAATGCCATTAGCCTTCTTGGCAACAAGGGCACATTGTTGAGTCATATCCAGCTTCTGGTCCACTGTAACCCCTGGGTCCTTTTCTGCAGAACGGCTGCCTAGCCATTTGGTCCCCAGTCTGTAACAATGAATGGGATTCTTGTGTCCTAAGTGCAGGACTCTGCACTTGTCCTTGTTGAACCTCATCAGGTTTCTTTTTGCCCAGTCCTCCAATTTGTCTAGGTCCCTCTGTATCCTATCCCTACACTCCAGCGTATCTACCACTCCTCCCAGTTTAGTGGAATCTGCAAACCTGCTGAGAGTGCAGTCCACGCCATCCTCCAGATCATTAATGAAGATATTGAACAAAACCGGCCCCAGGACCGACCCCTGGGGCACTCGGCTTGATACCAGCTGCCAACTAGACATTAAGCCATTGATCACTACCCTCTGAGCCCAATGATCTATCTATCCACCTTATAGTCCATTCATCCAGCCCAGACTTCTTTAACTTGCTGGCAAGAATACTGTGGGAGACTGTATCAAAAGCTTTGCTAAAGTCAAGGAATAACACATCCACTGCTTTCCCCTCATCCACAGAGCCGGTTATCTCATATCACACAGGGGCAACACAACAGGGGACAGGTCTTTAAGGTCAATTTGGCAACAAAGGGACACAATTCTTTATTTCTCCACAGATGCACAGAGTCCATTCCGAAAAGGGACACTACCTTGGGCGTCACCTTCAGCTGCTGCCCCCAGCAGCTCTTGAGCCCCACCTGCAGCTCTGTCCCCAGGGCAGCGTCTCTGCAGAGCTGCCCCCTCCCCTCCCACAACAGGGGGGGGTCCCGCTAACCCCTTGCCCCAGGCTCTGCCCTGGGCATTGGCTCATTGATCCTAAACACCCGCCGCCCGCGTGCCTGCCCCTAAGACAGACTCCCCGCCCCCGCCGGTCCCTAGCTCCCCTCCCCGTGACAGCCGGGCTGGCTCCGCTTCTCCGCCCCGGGACCGCCTCCGCCTGCAGCGAGCGAGGTGTTTTATACCCCAGTTTAAACGGCCGCGAGCGCCTCACCCTCCCTCTTTCCCGCCCAAACCAACTGTCTTCTTCACCCCTCCCCCTCGCGGAGCGCGCGCCGCTCAGACCGATGCGGCTTCTCCGCGCGCCCCAGAAAACCAGCTTTGTGCCAACTCGCGCGCCTGTCCCCACCCCACTCCACGCGCTTCCTGCCGTGTCACGTGTCTGCTGCCTCCAACTGCGGAAAAGGAAAATAAAACAAGTGGGCGAGAGCGGGAAACTAAAAACTGATATTCCCTATTCATCACCTTCTCTTCTCTCAAATCGGTCTCCTCACGTGCTCCGTCGCACAATAAAATGTGCGTTTCACGGTTTAGAGGGCATGAAAAACAGGATCGGGAGGGGAAATGCTGGGAAGCTGGGTTTGCGCTGGCTTGACACTCATGTGCCACATTCATTTCAACTAAAGGTTTATTTTTCTCTTTAATATCTAGTTAGCTGTATATGACAGGCAAGACCCCAGATGCACCCCCCCACCCTCAAAGAGGTAGATGGAAGCAGCCCCTCACAAAGGGTTGTACATGTGCTTTTTACAGTGAGAGACTCAGGAGCTATAAAAACGTTCCCTGGTCTGTCATATTGCACCATATCAGTCCCTTGGCCCATCTCATCTCAGTAGCAAACCATCCTTTCATATACTTCAGTGTCATACCTCATGCCCCATACGAAGCTATCAAGCCACTGGTGCATTTAGTGTGGCGTCTGACTTTGCTGTACCAAATCAAACCATTAGTCTATTTGGTGCTTTTTGCTATGCTGTATCTACCAA
Organism: Mauremys reevesii; assembly: GCF_016161935.1. NCBI lineage: Eukaryota > Metazoa > Chordata > Testudines > Geoemydidae > Mauremys > Mauremys reevesii. The sequence goes on from NC_052623.1 coordinate 220,463,160, forward strand.
ACCATTAATCCAGCTAATCTTGTGTCCTGACTCTTGCTATACCGCATGATCAAATCTTTGGTCCATTTAGTTGTCTCTCACCTCCTACTTATCACTGGAAACAGTTGGGAAACTGAAAAGCCTGAGATGTTCCTCTTCTCTGACACCACATTTCCCGTTTCTTGCTCCCATTCTATCTGCATGCCTGGTTTTCTGCTCCATTTAAAAACAAATGACACTGAATAATTTTAAAATTGTAATTGTTTTAAAGACTAATCTATCCCTAATTTTAAGTGAATTCTGACAATTCTGACAATTCTGTGGTTAGAGGCTTAATGAATCCAGACATATTTTCCCCGCATACTGTCTGGAAAAGACACATCTCTCTACTCTCTGTACAATTTAGTTCATGTCACTTTCATGACTGAGGCTGCTGCAGCACCACAACTTGGGGCACTGATAACTTTGGTTGCACCAAAAGTCCTGTGATTTTGGAAACCACCGGCAACGCAGAGAACCTAAGAAACATGGGCCGCGAGCAAAGCATCCCCTGGGAGAGGCTAGCTCCCTGTCTCACCCATTCTGCTTGTGGGCCCGCCTCTTCTGCATTTGACCTCACCCACACTCCACCCCAGGTCCCGCCCCTTCCTCCATTTCTGCTTGGCCCCCTCCTCATTTGCCCCCCCCCCCCACCGCCACTTGCCACGTTTCCCCTTCCCACCCAGCAAGGTCCCCACTGCCTGCTGCTCGCTGTGTCCCTCCTCTAATTCACACCTCCTTCTCCCACGAGGAGGCAGTGAGTGGCAGGCAGGGGGGCCTAATGCGGGGTGGAGGAAGAGAAGAGGGATGGGGGTGGTGTGGGCCTCGCAGGGGAGGAGCAGGGAATGGAGTGGAGGAGAGGAGGGACTCAGCCAGGGAGTGGCGGGCGGGGCCTTGGGGAAGGGGCGGAGCAGGGATGGAAAGAGGCAGAGAGCAGGCACGGATTAGCCTTCCCAGGCCTATTATACCCACTGTCTAGGCCAGGGGTCGGCAACCTTTCAGAAGTGGTGTGCCGAGTCTTCATTTATTTACTCTAATGTTTCGCGTGCCAGTAATACATTTTAACGTTTTTAGAAGGTCTCTTTCTATAAGTCTATAATATATAACTAAACTACTGTTGTATGTAAGGTAAATAAGGTTTTAAAAATGTTTAAGAAGCTTCATTTAAAATTAAATTAAAATGCAGAGCCCCCCCAGACCGGTGGCCAGGACCCAGGCAGTGTGAATGCCACTGAAAATGAGCTCGCATACTGCCTTCGGCACACGTGCCATAGGTTGCCTACCCCTGGTCTAGGCAAAGAAATCTCCGAAAAGCTAAGTCTCAGGCCAAAAATTTGAAATTAAGTAGGTGTACATCTAGTTTGTCTTTCCATCTGCCTTACAGAATTGGACCAATCTATTCCCATATCAGAAATGTTTGTAGGGTTAGGACTTCAGATCTTGGGATACTGTCTCCATCCTTCTCTTGACCCAAGAAAGCAAGAGACTGGGACTAGGATTTGAATCAGAAACCCTACACCTATGTCCTGAAGGCTGCTGGATTTATGTGTATGTGTGTTTTTATGAAACTGATATTTGATCTGGTCTTGTCATAGATGTTTAATGCAGTATGAGTACAAATTAGGTGGCAAACAACACTTGCTTATCTAATAATTATTCCTTTCCAGGATTGTACCCTCAGAGAAGTACAGGTGTGGGTTTGTCAACAGGTCCAGCTGGGTTTTGGCTCTCCTATAGACTTGGCCCACTGAGAGCTGCAAACACTATGAACATGAATGACAGAGAACAGCCTTGTCAAAACAAAGTATTCATAGGAACATAACAAACAGAGAAGAAAAGGATTAAAACAACAACAGGCCTAGACACTTAGTGGTAGGTTCACAGGAGGGACTTAGGCATTGTAGCAAGCAGCTTTGCAATGCCTAATTTTTAGACACTGTGTGAAATTCACAGCTTGAGTTAGAGGTCCAGGCTTCTTATATAATCAATGGAGATAGTTAGGTAGGGACAGTTCTAAGGGCTGGTGAGCAGGGTGGTCCCCTGGATGCCAGCTTCCAGAGCACGCCATACTGTTTAGTTGCTCATCTTTTTTTTGCTCTGCTCTGACAGGCTGGTCTTCTCCCTTGCACCCTTTGACTGCTCAGCTAGGGGAGCGGGGAGACAGAGTGCTCTCAAAAACATTTCACACTGGCTGGCAACATGGATAGGACTGCTCCTGGAACTAAGCACCTAAGAGATGGATTCACAAAAGCCAGCAAGTTGAGCGGGTAGCTGCCAAATATAGCCAGGTGGAAATGTAAAGCAGGGTGTAGGTGGCCTAAGCTCTGCCCCCTCAAAAAGACTTAGGCACCTAACTCCAGGCCATACTGAGGTGCTTTCTTCTACTGGGGATTCACAGCTATGAACCATCTCCTGGAATTAAGTTCTTAAGCCAGGCCTGTCCCTTCATAAGAAAAAATGAGGAGGTAGTACCACCTCTCTTATACACAGTAGCCCAATTATCCGATTCAAGATGTGGGGAGCTTGGGTTCAAATCCTTCCTCTGTCTGCTATGGAGCAAGGACTTCCTCTTCTAGGTGAGAGTACTAACCACTGGAGTCTAGGGTATTCTGTGATGGAGAGTCTCTCAATTGCTCAAGCTAGTCCACTTTGTGTAACTAATTAAATATTAATTGGACCATGTTTCTGAGTATGCCTACCAGATTGGGCCCCACAGGTGAAACTCCTTGTTTTAAATCCCACCCGAGCTTAGGTGTGAGTTAGGCATCAGGCAGCTTGGCAGTGTCAAGACATAGGTGGCTGTGTGCATGCCCAGTGCCAGAAATTTAGGCACTTATTTAGGGGAATTTACAAAATTTAGGTGCCTACAGGGTTTGGTGGCACCTGCACAGTGGTTTTGTGAATATCAGTGATGCTTAAATGTTAGACATACGCACCTAAGTCCCACTTGTGAACCTAGCCCATATTATCTTACCTAAAGCTTAGCCTTTCATTGCAAGTTTAAGTAGTTTCCACTTGACCTAGGCACCCCAGCATTGGGGGTGGGTGATATAGTGTGCACTCCTCCACAATCTCTGCCTCTGTCTCATACGGCTGTAACTGGTGCAGGGTGAGCAGGGCAGCCACCCAGGTCACAAAGCTGGTGGGGATCAAAAAATGAGGTGGCGCAGGATTGGGCCCAGCAGTGTCAGCCCACTCCCCCCCCCCAACAGCAGGATTGGGCCCAGTGACATCAGCCAGAGCAGAGGCTGCTCAATCGTCCATCTCCCTCCCTCCCCACCCCCGTATCAGGCCCAGCAGTGTCGGCCAGAGCCCAGGGGCTCAGGGACCCTTCCCCCCGCAGGATCGCAGGCCCTGTGACTCTGGCTGGAGCAGGGTCTCCCTGTGGTGCTAGCGGACTATAGTGGCGGCAGCAAGCAGGCAGGGCACTGAGTGCCTCCAGCTCCCTGCCCTGGGAAGCGGGAGAAGCCCTCAGGGAGGTGTTGACTGATGGGCTGGTGCTGCGTTCTGGGTCTGTGCCAGTCACCCTGCCACCATGAGAGGGAAAGTGACACTGCCTCCCACCTCCAGTGGGTACCTCCGTTGCAGGTACCTCCTTCAGTATCCATTAAATACCTCCTCCCAGTACATACACACCGTTCCAGCACCCCAAATACTCCCTCCCAGTACACACATACCCCTCCAGCACCCCCCAAATACCTCCTCCAGCACCCTCCAACTGTACACACACACACCCAGTTCGCCCTCTCTCCGGCAGTGTCCTCCTCTATTTGGCAACTTGAATTGTGGTAATCCTAGTGACCGTTCCATTCTCACGGCCTTGGTTTCTGGAGCTGGTGGGAGCGAGTCTGTTCTGTCAGCAGCAGCTGCCTGCCTCCAGCGCCTAGGCTGGGCACTGGGCTCGCGTGGCTGAGTCAGAGCTCGGGCTGTGTGACTGCAAGCCCGGCTGCCATGGATCAAGGGAGCGTGGGGAGAGTGACCTGGCTGCAATGGCAGGTCCCCGGGCAGCAAGCGGAGTGTGACCAGGCTGCTGAGAGGCAGGTGTCCAAGGGAGATGAGTCATTCAGGGAGCACCTCGGGGAGTATCTCAAGGCAGCCAGGCTCCATGGGCAGGGGCTGTCTCCCGGGGGCATAGCTGGTCAATGCTGGGCTCCTTCAGGACAGAGACATGAGTGTGTGAGGGGTGCAGCTCAGAGCTGTGCCACCCACCCTTACTAGGGAGTGCCCAGCCATGCAGTGGCGGCCTGACTTAGGGAGCAGGGCAGGGAGGGCTGCCGGGCAGACAGCCACCACCCCACTCCCACAGCACAGAGAGCCAGGAGCCCAAGCAGGCTGGGCAGGGCTGGTGCAAGGAAGTTTCGCTCCCTAGGCGAAACTTCCACCTTGCGCCCCCCACCCAGCCCTGCGGCAGCTCCCCGCCCCCCCCTCCGCCCTGAGGCGCCCCCCCCCACGGCAGCTCCCACCCCAGCTCACCTCTGCTCTGCCTCCTCCCTGAGCACGCCGCCCCCATTCTAATTCTCCTCCCCTCCCAGGCTTGCAGTGCCAAACAGCTGATTGGCGCTGCAAGCGTGGGAGGCGGGAGAAGTGGAGCAGCGACCGCGCACTCGGGGAGGAAAGCTGTAAAAAAAAAAAAAATATTGGGAGCACCGCTTTTTGGCACCCCCAAATCTTGGCACACTAGGCAACCGCCTAGTTCATCTTAATGGTAGCACCGGCCCTGAGGCTGGGTGATTTCCACAAGCTCCAATCTGCTAGCTCCTTGCAGATGGTTTTCAAAGTGTACGATGCATCCCCCTATGGATGTGCACCTCAAAGTTTGAAAACCTGTCTGCTAACAGGAAGGAAGAAATCCTGGGGAAGGGGGTTGTAACTCCGCTTGACCTCTACACGTCACCTCTAGGGAGCATAAATATGCTTGCTCCCCTGAGTGCTAAAATGCTTAGTTACAGCTCTGCTGTCAGTCTAACTCTCAGTCAGTGTCTCCTCCTCACAGGCAGCCTTTTTATCCATATTATGCATCTCACCGAGGGAGTCAGAGAGACTCCCAGTAGTGGATTCACTATGTTTTCTGTTAAACACCTGCAACTGAGTTAGAGTCATTGTCTGCCTTCCTGGTGAAGTGTATACCCTCCAGGATTGAGTAAACTCATTGTTGCAATGTAGCAGACAGCAAAATAGTAACCTTATGCTGTGAGTAAGGATAACATTATGTCACAAAAGCCACGGAAGTCACAGATTCCATGACATTTTCTGCTTCAGTCCTGGGGTGGCGGGCCAGAGCTCTCAGCTTGCGGGAGCTCAGGAGCTCCAGCCAGCGGAGGGCTGCCCGCAGCTGCTGTGGGTGGTGGTGGGGATCTGGAGCTCCAAACCACTAGCCTGGGAACTCTCAGCCACTGTGGGTGGCGGGGGGACTGGAGGTCCAAGCCACTGGGGGTGGCAGGGGAACTTGGAGCTCCCAGCCTAAGCCATATCTCCAGCAGAGACTGGAGTGTGGAGAGCTGAGGAGGCCCACCTTGGGGGAGGAAACTGAGACAGGAAGCAGATATAGTGCCACACTTGTCCAGTAGGGGGCACTATGTGGCAGCAATGCCCCATGACTGGGTCCTTACAACTTTTTCTGCTGTGTTCACAAGACCTTCCCCACTTAGGCCCTGTCTATGCTACAAGTACTAACCATGTTTTTTTTTTTTTGTAATCAGGTCATGATGCTCTCCTCTAACTCAGAACAAACACAGTGTAGTTGTGTTCATACAGTACCTTTGTCACAACATGTGTGCCTAATTGCCCATATCAGGATGCCTGACTTTGCTTGTATCATTGCATTCTCAGAAATTCTAGGCAGCACACTCACACTTCACTTTGGAAGGTGAGGGCAGCCTTGTCGGCTGCCTCTCGGGCTTACCTCAAGCGGGACCTACAGAAGGGTGCTCCTCGCCCACCGCACACTTCGGGCCCTCCGGACCTTTTCATCGAGCCCTTGTCCTGTGAGCCCCCCTGGCCTCCCCAACTTATACCTTGAGCTGGCTGCAAGACCTGCAGACAGTTCACTTTCGAACTGCACTAAGGGCACATCTGTACACACTCATGGTCCATACTCTCCATTTTCTCACCTTTGTATCCCACCCCGAAACTGAATGGCGAGATCTAATGCCACTTGTTGAGGGTCAGAAACCCTGGTGGGCTAGCCTATATTCCACCTTGGCCCCCTGGCCTGCCGGGAATATTGGTTGGTGGCTCCTTCACGGAGTCGTGAGTACAGGCATATACCTGGTGCAGTTCATCCCTGTTCCCGATGCCTGCAGGGCCGCCCAGAGGGGGGGGCAAGAGGGGCAATTTGCCCCAGGCTCCAAGCCCCACAGGGGCCCCCACGAGACTTTTTCGGGGCCCCTGGAGCGGGGTCCCTCACTCGCTCTGGGGGGGCCGGAAAACTCTTGCGGGTCCCGGCGCAGAAGCTTCTTTGCTCCCGGTCTTCGCTGGCAGGGGGGTCCTTCCGCTCCGGGGTGGAAGGACCCCCCGCTGGCGAATTACCGCCGAAGACGGAGCGGGACCCGCCGCCGAAGTTCAGCTCGGTCTTCGGTGGTAATTCGGCGGCAGGGGGCCCTTCCGTTCTGGGACCCGCCGCCAAAGTGCTCCGAAGACCCGCGGCGGGGGGCTCCCCGCCGCCGAATTACCGCCAAAGACCAGGCTGCACTTCGGCGGCGGGTCCCGCTTCGGTGGTAATTCGGAGGCGGGGGGGGGGCCCCCGCCGCGGGTCTTCAGGGCACTCCGGCGGCGGGTCCCGGAACGGAAGGGCCCCCCACCGCTGAAGACCCCGGGCCCCCAGAATCCTCTGGGTGGCCCTGGATGCCTGTCCCTTTTGTGGCATGAGGGAGACTCTGGTGCACGCTTATTTTGAGTGTGCCAGGTTTCAGCCCCTATTGTGGTCCAGGAGGAGCCAGCTCCTATGTTTTTGGCTGCACTTTTCCCCTCACCTTCTTACACATGCACATCCTGTTCATGGCCCCACAAAGTTGCAGGACCTCCTTGTCAACTTCCTCTTAGCGATGGCCAAAGTGGCCATCTATAACACCAGGGAAAGGATGTTGGCTGAGGGGGTTCTCTGCGACTGTGGGGCCTATTTCCGTTCCTCTCTCCGCTCAGGTATCCAGGCAGAGTTCCTCTGGGCTGTGTCCATTGGCTCCCTTGACACCTTTGAGGAGCAGTGGGCACTGTCCAGGGTACTCTGCTCAGTGTCCCCTTCAGGTTCCCCACTTTTGACCCTTTGACCCTCTGACCCTCACACCCACCCCTGTTACATTTTTCTGTTACCCCTCCATAATTATTTGAGTCCCAGATTCAGTGGATTCCCCCCATAGGCTGGGGGAGGGTCCTTTAGCCCTTGGCAGGCTTTTGCCTTCCCACCTCCTGGAACCCAATATGAAAACAACAGTGCGCCAGACTACTTACCGAATGACAACCATGTCTCAGTTTAGCTGCAAGGGAAAAACACTGTTAGCCGCCATGGTTACTAAGTAGGGTTGTCAACATTGTATTTCAAAAATAAGGGACTGTTTTCTTAGCACCCTCACCCCACCCTTTATCCTATTATTATTATTATTATTTATTATTAATAAGCTGTACTCCCCTGTATTCGCCAGTGGCATTTCTTGCTACTTTTTGCAGCACTCAGCAACTCCCCATCTTGTACAGAGATGAAAAATGGATGTTCCTTATAATAAGGGACTGTTGGCAACCCTATTCATTAATGGTGTGTTTGTACAAACTATGTTTGTCACCAACTATATTCCTGACTGGCTAAAACTTGTTTAAAAGATATAGTGTACAAGCATCCTTAAGACTTCTTTACAGCTTAGGCTTTAGGATGCCTATTTATATATTACACTAAGAATATGATTCTGTCATGGAAGTCATGGATTCTGTGACTTTCTGGGACTCCGGGACTTCTTCTGGGGCAGTGTGGAACAGCTGTTAGCCCCACGGCTGCTGGAGCAGCGGCTGTCAGCTCCTGCCGCAGGAGCAGTGGCAGGTCTGGAGCAGCAGCCGGCAGTCAGCCCCAGGGCTGTAGGAGCAATGGCCCCCAAGCCACCAGAGCAGCTGGGTGGCAGCCAGCCGCTGGGGCCACTGGAGCAGCAGTTCTCACATCACCAGAACACCAGCTGGTGGTTAGCCCTGGGGTAGCCAAAGCAGTGGTCCCCAAGGCCGCTGGAGCAGCTGGCTGACTGACTGACCCCCAGAGCAGTGGTCCCAGGCCCCCAAAGCAGCAGCAGGGCTGAAGCAGCTGCCAGCAGCACTCTGACTGTTAATTCCCATCCCATCCCCGCAAGGTATTTTTAGTAAAAGTTAGGGACAGGTTATGGGTTTCCAGGAATTTTTGTTTATTGCTTGTAACCTGTCCCTGACTTCTAGTAAAAATACCTGTGACAGAATCTTAACCTTAGCTATGAGGTACAAATGTTACTTATAAAAATAATACAGAAAACTTCCATGCCTTTTACAAATATATTGAGGGCCTGATTCGGATACACTTTCCTTGCAGATGACCTTCCTTTGTGAGTAGTCCCACTGAATACTGAGCAGTATCAAGTCCTAAAATATAAAACCCCAAACAACTTATTTTTGTGAAGGCTATGGTTGGTTGACACTTTGGAAAGGATTGAATAAGCCCAGACAGGTTTTGATATTAGCAAAACATGTATCTGCAATGGTGGCTTAATTTTAAAATAATTAAGGGTGAGACCACTCCAGTGTTAGATTGCATGATTTATTGTCTATTGTATTTTAAGAAAATTTGGTGCTGGAGAGAGTGTCAACTGAGAGCTCTGGAGAATGATGTCTTCTGTTCACCACTAAATGAGTACAGTGCAGCCTGTGAAACTGCAACCTTAACCCACACCCACCACCCCTACTAACGTTCAGAACCCTAACATGGAAGTTTATTTTACAAAGGTCATTTAGTCTGTTGTGTCTTTGCTGAGATAAGCTGAACTTTGCTGAACTCATTTGTGCCAGGTGCAGTTATGAGGGGTGTCAAGGTTTCTTTCCCACTCTGAACTCTAGGGTACAGATGTGGGGACCTGCATGAGAACCAGCTTAGATCTGGTTTTGCTGCCACCACCCAAATTATTTATGAGTCATTTGGGAAACTTTGTCTATCTTCCCCCCAGAATATCTCCCTCTCAAGTACTATAACCCTTCCCTGGGTAGCCTTGAGAGACTTCTCCACCAAGTTCCTGGTGAACACTGATCCAAACCCTTGGATCTTAAAACAAGGAGAAATTAACCATTCCCTCTCCTTTCCCCCGAACCAATTCCTGGTGAGTCCAGATCCAACCTCCTTGGATCTTAAAACAAGGAAAAATCAATCAGGTTCTTTAAAAGAAGGCTTTTAATTTAAAGAAAGAAAGGTAAAAATCATTTCTGTAAAATCAGGATGGAAAATAACTTTACAGGGTAATCAGATTTAAAGAGCCCAGAGGAACCCCCTCTAGCCTTAGGTTCAAAGTTACAGCAAACAGAGGTAAACTGCCTACCAAAAGGAACATTTACAAGTTGAGAAAACAAAGATAAAACTAACACACCTTGCCTGGCTGTTACTTACAAGTTTGAAATATGAGAGACTGCTTCAGAAAGATTTGGAGAGCATGTCTGGTTCCTCTTAGTCCCAAGAGTGAACAACCCCCAAAACACAGAGCACACAAACAAAAGCCTTTTCCCCACCAAGATTTGAAAGTATCTTGTCCCCTTATTGGTCCTTTGGGTCAGGTGTTAGCCAGGATACCTGAGCTTCTTAACCCTTTACAGGTAAAAGGATTTTGGTGTCTCTGGCCAGGAGGGATTTTATAGTATTGTACATAGGAGGGCTGTTATCCTTCCCTTTGTAGTTATGACAAGGGGGTTTGTTGTTTTTGTTTTGAATGTTGCCATGTGCCCAATTAGGAACTGGTCTGGGATGCCCAATACATTTCATACCTCTCTCTGAATGGCTTGTCAGATGACAACATATACTCCAGTGGTTCCTAAACTGGGGTTCGCAAAATGTTACAGGGGGTTCTCGGGAAAAAATTCCCTAATGGTGGACAGAGCTGTCCCTAGGGACTCCTGGCAGCATGAGGCCAGCAGCCCATAGCCCCTGGACTTCCAAGAGCTATGCAGATCAAAGCAAGCATAGCTATCACACCGAGGAGATTTAAACTTCAAGACTCATTATAAGAAATGGAAAGGGAGATGGATATTATTTTGCTGTTTTTTTAAATTAAATAGGCAGCTAGTATTGTTTAATAAGGTTATTATATAGAACAAGTTTAAGCTTTGTTGTAACATGCATTGTTTGCCTGGATTGCTCAAGACCTGAATGCTTATGTAGGAGGAACTCTTTGTGTTGGCTTCTTAAATACCTTCATGCTGTTTCACATCTGATACTCCTTGATGAAACATAGGATCCTTGTCTTATAACAGGCTCATTTAATGTGCTACAAGCTATGAAAGTGAGATCTTGGAAGAGTGTTGCTGTTTTCATAATGCAATAAAAATACTGTAATGATAAATAATTAATAATAAATAGTGTGTAATAAGCATGTCATAAAAACAAATTTTATATTTCCAAGATCACTGCTTTTATAATTTATACTCAGGTAAAGGAGAAAATCCCTGGAAATATTCATTTTTAGGAGGGGGTTTGTGAGACTTGACATTTTAGTGAAAGGGGTTCACAGGTTGTTAAAATTTGGGAACCACTGATCTAATCACTATCAGCCTAGATACAGAGTGGAACCAGTGACCTACAATTGAAAGACACCACATCCCATTCCTTAATCTAATCCCATCCCCCTCATACTGGTTTTGAACAGTTTCCTGAAACTGATCACCTATTTTAACTAAACAGTAATGTTCATGAGTCTCAGGTCTCATTCCAATTACTAGCTGACAAGCGTCCATGTCACAAAAAACGTCACTACCACAATCGGCCCTATGGTTGGTAGTCTCAGTGGAGAGATCACTGCCTGAAAGAGATATGAAGAACTCTGCTATCAGCCCTTGAGTACTCCATCTGGGGCAGAGGTAAGGCATCTCTACAGTGGTGTGTGTGGGAGAGATAGCTCAGTGATTTGAGCATTAGCCTGCTAAACCTAGCATTGAGAGCTCAATCCTTGAGGGGGCCATTTAGGGAACTGGGGTAAAATCTGTCTGGAAATTGGTCCTGCTTTGAGCAGGGAGTTGGACTAGGTCCCTTCCAACTCTAATATTCTATGACAGTAAGAATACACAAGTAGCTTGCACTGTCACTTTACTGCACTCATTCTTGTAAAGCATTAGGGGATTTGAATCTCCAATGGCTTTTAGCCTGATCCTTTTTACAAAAAATAAATTTACTTTAAAAATGTTGATTTAGAAGTTTGTCTCTCACATATAGGGATCAGTATAAACAGGGAATAATATTCTGGTAGCATACTAGAATTCTTCTCTCTGCCCCATAACTATCTGTAAGATGCAAATGCTGAGGATGCTGACATCCATTTTTAGAGTATAGTGAGGGAGAAATGCATTCCTGAAGCCTTAAAATTTCACCTTCCCTATAGACAGGGAGTATTTTCTTTACAGGAATTTACTGCTATTAAGTGGAATTTGTTCTGCAGGGACAGAAATCCCCAGTCGGACAGACAGAATTCTTAAGATCCAGGAATGTAATTAATAGTAAATGGGAAGAAATGGGGCAAAGGAAATTTCAAGATGGATATCAGAAAAGATTTAGTAACAATGGGGTCTATATTGATAGGGAAGTGTAGTGAAAAGTCTTTTGATTTGTGAGGGCCAAAAGTATAACTGGGCTCAAAAAAGAATGAGGTATGTTCATAGAAGATAGGTCTATTAATGGTTATTAGCCAAGATGGTCAGGGATGCAACCCCATGTTCAGGGTGTTCCTAAACCTCTGACTGCTAGAAGCTCTGGGAGGGGAGTGTGGTCTAGTGGGTTACATTGGGGGAGGTAAAGGAGCAATACATCTGGGTTCTATATAAGAATAGCCATACTGGGTAGAATCAAAGGTCCATCTAGCCCAATATCCTGTTTTCCGACAGTGGTCAATGCCAGGTGCCCCAGAGGGAACGAACAGGTAAACATCAAGTGATCCATTCTCTGTCACTCATTCACAGTTTCTGGCAAACAGAGGCTAGGGTCACCATCCCTGCCCATCCTGTCTAATAGCCACTGATGGACCTATCCTCCATGAATTTATCTAGTTCTTTTTTGAACCTTGTTATAGTCTTGGCCTTCACAACATCCTCTGCAAAGAGTTCCACTGGTTGACTGTGCATTGTGTGAAGAAATACTTCCTTTTGCTTGTTTTAAACCTGCTGCCTATTCATTTCATTTGGTGACCCCTAGTTTTTGCGTTATGAGAAGGGGTAAATAATACTTTACTTTCTCCACACCAGTCATGATCTTATAGATCTCAGTCATAATCCCCTTAGCTGTCTCTTTTCCAAGCTGAAAAGTCCCAGTCTTATTAAACTCTCCTCATGTGACATCATTCCACACTCCTAATCATTTTTGTTGCCCCTTTCTGAACTTTTTACAATTCTAATATATCTTTTTTTTGTGATAGGGTGACCATATCTGCACATAGTATTCAAGATGTGGGAATACCATGGATTTATATAGAGGCAATATGATATGTTCTGTCTTATTATCTATCCCTTTCTTAATGATTCCCAACATTCTGTTCGCTTTTTTGACTGCTGCTGCACATTGAGTGGATGTTTTCAGAGAGCTATACACAATGACTCCAAGATCTCTTTCTTGAGCGGTAACAGCTAATTTAGACCCCATCATTTTATAAGTATAGCTGGGATTATTTTTTCCAATGTACATTACTTTGCATTTATCAACATTGAATTTCATTTGCAATTTTGTTGCCCAGTCACTTAGCTCTGAGAGATCCTTTTGTAGCTCTCCGCAGTCTGCCTGGGACGTAACTATTATGAGCAGTTTTGTATCATCTGCAAATTTTGCCACCTCACTATTTACCCCTTTTCGCAGATCATTTATGAATATGTTCAATAGGATCGGTCCCAGTACAGACTCCTGGGGTACACCCTAATTTACCTCTCTCCATTCTGAAAACTGACCATTTATTCCTACCATAAAATCATAGAAGTTTAGGGTTGAAAGAGACCTCAGGAGGTCATCTAGTCTAACCTCCTTCTCAAAGCAGGACCAACTGCAACTAAATCATCCCACCCACAGCTTTGTCAAGGTGGGCCTTAAAAACCTCTAAGGACGGAGATTCCACCACTTCCCTAGGTAACCCATTCCAGTGCTTCACCATGCTCCTAGTGAAAAAGTTTTTCCTAATATCCAACCTAGACCTCCCCGACTGCAACTTGAAACCATTACTCCTTGTTCTGTCATCTGTCACCACTGAGAGCAGCCTAGCTCCATCCTTTTTGGAACCCCCCCTTTGGGTAGTTGAAGGCTGCTGTCAACCTCCCCCACCCACACATACTCTTCTCTTCTACAACCTAAATAAGCCCAGTTCTATTAGCCTCTTCTCATAAGTTATGTTCCACAACCCCCTAATCATTTTTGTTGCTCTCCACTGGATTCTCTCAAATTTCTCCACATCCTTTCTGTAGTGGGGGGCCCAAAATTGGGCATAATACTCCAGATGTGACCTAACCAGTGCCGAACAGAGGTGAATAATCACTTCCCTCGATCTGCTGGCAATGCTCCTACTAATGCAGTCCAATATGCTATTAGCCTTCTTGGCAACAAGGGCACACTGTTGACTCATATCCAGCTTCTCATCCACTGTAATCCCCTGGTCATTTTCTGCAGAACTGCCGCTTAGCCAGTTGATCCCCACCCTGTAGCAGTGCATGGGATTCTTTCATCCTAAGTTCAGGACTCTGCACTTGTCCTTATTGAACCCATCCGATTTCTTTTGGCTCAATCCTCCAATTTGTTTAGGACACTCTGGACCCCATCCCTATCCTCCAGTGTATCTACCTCTCCTCCCAGTGTAGTGTTGTCCATGAACTTGCTGAGGGTGCAATCCATCCCATTATTCAGATCATCAATGAAGGTGTTGAAGAAAATTGGGTGCAGGACCAACCCCTGTGGCACTTTGCTTGATACCGGCTGCCAACTAGACATGGAGCCATTGATCACTACCCCTTGAGCCCAACTGCCTAGCCAACTTTCTATCCACCGTATAGTCCATTCATCCAATCCATACTTCTTTAACTTGCAGGCAAGAATACTGTCGGAAACCATATCAAAAGCTTTGTTAAAGTCAAGGTATATCACAGGGGTGGCCAACCTGAGCCTGAGAAGGAGACAGAATCTACCAATGTACATTGCCAAAGAGCCACAGTAATACATCAGCAGCCTCCCGCATCAGCCCCTCTGCCCTGCTCCCAGCACCTCCTGCCCACCAGCAGCCCTTCTGATCAGTGCCTCCCCCTCCCTCCCTGCACCTCTCGATCAGCTGTTTCATGGCATGCAGGAGGCTATGGGGAGTGGGCAGGGGGAGGAATGAAGGCATGGCAGGCTCAGGGGCAGAAGAGGTGGAGTGGGGTCAGGGCCTTTGGCAGAGCCAGGGGTTATGCAGTGAGCACCCCCACCCCCCGGCACATTGGAAAGTTGGCACCTGTAGCTCCAGCCCCAGAGTTGGTGCTTATTCAAGGAGCCACATATTAACTTCTGAAGAGCCGCATGTGGCACCAGAGCCACCCCTGGTATATCATGTCTGCCGCATTCCCCATATCCACAGAGCCAGTTATCTCATCATAGAAGGCAATCAGGTTGGTTAGGCATGACTTGCCCTTGGTGAATCCATGTTGACTGTTCCTGATCACCTTCCTCTCCTCCAAGTGCTTCAAAATGGATTCCTTGAGGACCTGCTGCATGATTTTCCCAGTAACTGAGGTCTGTAGTTTCCTGAATTCTTCTTCCCCTTTTAAAAGACGGGCACTATATTTTCCTTTTTCCAGTTGTCTGTGACCTCTCCTGATGGCCACGAGTTTTCAAAGATGATGGCCAATGTCTCTGCACTCACATCAGCCAACTTCCGCTGTTCCGCAGCATCCTTGGATGCATTGCATTCGGCTCCATGGACTTGTGCATGTCCTTGTTTCCTATCTTTTAGCCAGTTAAACTAATTTAACAACAGGGTAGGATCACTAGATAACTGCCCTGCTTTGCCTGAAGTGTCTGGCACCAGTCCATTAGTCTGACCCAGTATGGCCATTTTTATATTCTTATGATTCATTTAAACCAAAACTGGACAGAACACAGGAGAATATACTGAACGATCTTCTTGAGATAGGTAGAATGAACAAGATACATAATAGGTCTTTCCATTTTTAAATTTGTATAAGGAAAAACTTTATAATCTTTTCTTTATCCTCCAGGTAATTCTGCTCCCTCTCTTTAGAGATTTCTAATCAGTAAAAGATGAGAGGGTGAAGTGGAGACAATGGCAACAGCAAAGTTTTCAAGAAAAATCTAATTGTTAAACCACCAACTTCAACCCCGATGAAGGTTTGCTGTGAACATAAGTAGATTGCATGAAGGAGGACAATGGCTCAGGGGAATTATGGGAGTGAGAGATTGAGTCTTTCACTTTGAGGTAATCTATTCTAATTCTGATTCAATTCACAAAGGAACAGCTGACTCATGGAGATCATAGAATGGGTGAGGAACCTTTCACCTTTAGGATATCGCCTTCCATCTGGTTCCATGTTGTGGAGGCTCCGGGTGATCAGTGAATCAGCTATAGAGCCTTTTAAATGTAGGGCACTTCTTTTAATCAAGCCTCAAACTGAGCTGTGGAAGTGGGGCCAGGTAATCTGTCACCTCTAAATTACTGGTTCCAGGCTGGTTGCAAGGAAAATGAATACCTCACTAGGATTTAGGAATAGGATATAGACATTTCATTTCCAGTGCATTGGTTCCATTCCAATTCCATGCTGCTACATACTTTAAATTGTTACTATCTAATGGTTGTTCATGACTTTTAAAAATAATTTGGGGATAAGAGTGGTTGTTGTTTCATAGAATCATAGAATCATAGAATCTCAGGGTTGGAAGGGACCTCAGGAGGTCATCTAGTCCAACCCCCTGCTCAAAGCAGGACCAAACCCAACTAAATCATCCCAGCCAGGGCTTTGTCAAGCCTGACCTTAAAAACCTCTAAGGAAGGAGATTCCACTACCTCCCTAGGTAACCCATTCCAGTTCTTCACCACCCTACTAGTGAAAAACTTTTTCCTAATATCCAACCTAAACCTCCCCCTCTGCAACTTGAGACCATTACTCCTTGTTCTGTCATCTTCTACCACTGAGAACAGTCTAGATCCATCCTCTTTGGAACCCCCTTTCAGGTAGTTGAAAGCAGCTATCAAATCCCCCCTCATTCTTCTCTTCTGCAGGCTAAACAATCCCAGTTCCCTCAGCCTCTCCTCATAAGTCATGTGCTCCAGCCCCCTAATCATTTTTGTTGCCCTCCGCTGGACTCTCTCCAATTTATCCACATCCTTCTTGTAGTGTGGGGCCCAAAACTGGACACAGTACTCCAAATGAGGCCTCACCAGTGCTGAGTAGAGGGGAATGATCACATCCCTCGATCTGCTGGAAATGCCCCTACTTATACAACCCAAAATGCCATTAGCCTTCTTGGCAACAAGGGCACACTGTTGACTCATATTCAGCTTTTCGTCCACCGTAACCCCTAGGTCCTTTTCTGCAGAACTGCTACCCAGCCATTCGGTCCCTAGTCTGTAGCAGTGCATGGGATTCTTCCGTCCTAAGTGCAGGACTCTGCACTTGTCCTTGTTGAACCTCATCATATTTCTTTTGGCCCAATCCTCTAATTTGTCTAGGTCCCTCTGTATCCTATCCCTACCCTCCAGCATATCAACCACTCCTCCCAGTTTAGTGTCATCTGCAAACTTGCTAAGGGTGCAGTCCACACCATCCTCCAGATCGTTAATGAAGATATTGAACAAAACCGGCCCCAGCACCGACCCTTGGGGCACTCCACTTGATACCGGCTGCCAACTAGACATGGAACCATTGATCACTACCCATTGAGCCCGACCATCTAGCCAGTTTTCTATTCACCTTACCGTCCATTCATCCAGCCCAGACTTCTTTAACTTGCTGGCAAGAATACTGTGGGAGACTGTATCAAAAGCTTTGCTAAAATCCAGAAATAGTACATCCACTGCTTTCCCCTCATCCACAGAGCCGGTTATCTCATCATAGAAGGCAATTAGGTTAGTCAGGCATGACTTGCCCTTGGTGAATCCATGCTGACTGTTCCTGATCACTTTCCCCTCCTTTAAGTGGTTCAGGATTGATTCCTTGAGGACCTGTTCCATGATTTTTCCAGGGACTGAGGTGAGACTGACTGGTCTGTAGTTCCCTGGATCTTCCTTCTTCCCTTTTTTAAAGATGGGCACTACATTAGCTTTTTTCCAGTCATCTGGGACCTCCCCCAATCGCCATGATTTTTCAAAGATAATGGCCAAAGGCTCTGCAATCTCATCGGCCAACTCCTTTAGCACCCTCGGATGCAGCGCATCCGGCCCCATGGACTTGTGCTCGTCCAGCTTTCCTAAATAGCCCCGAACTACTTCTTTCTCCACAGAGAGCTGGTCACCTCCTCCCCATACCGTGCTGCAGAGTGCAGCTGTCTGGGAGCTGACCTTGTCTGTGAAGACAGAGGCAAAAAAAGCATTGAGTACACTAGCTTTCTCCACATCCTCTGTCACTAGGTTCCCTCCCTCATTCAGCAAGGGGCCCACACTTTCCTTGACTTTCTTCCTGTTGCTAACATACCTAAAGAAACCCTTCTTGTTACTCCTAACATCTCCGGCTAGCTGCAACTCCAAGTGTGATTTGGCCTTCCTGAGTTCACACCTGCTTGCCTGAACAATACTTTTATACTCCTCCCTGGTTATTTGTCCAATCTTCCACTTCTTGTAAGCTGTTCTTTTGTGTTTAAGACGAACAAGGATTTCACTGTTAAGCCAAGCTGGTCGCCTGCCATATTTACTTTTCTTCCTACACATCAGGATGTTTTGTTCCTGCAACCTCAATAAGGTTTCTTTAAAATACAGCCAGCTTTCCTCGACTCCTTTCCCCATCATGTTTGTTGGTATTTGTAATGTGGGCAGTTAGCCATTAGGAACCGGGCTATCAAAACTGGCACTCTTGTTGGTAGTTTCATCAGAGAGGCCCAGGACTAAAATGACCAGAGTGACTCAATTACCCTTTCACCTCCAAAGCATATTGGTAGGGATGGTGTATGTCTGTGTAGTTTGCACTGTCACTGCTTGTGCTGTTGCTGTTCTAAGATCAACACACAACTTGAGTTAGCAGGGCTGTCAATCCACTACCTTTCACCAGAGCTAAAAATATCTACTTAAACAAAAGTATTTAAACAATGCTGCGTTTTCTTTATGACGTGAAAAAGAGAGAGAGAGAGAGAGAGAGAGAGTTTTCTCCAAGCAGAAATGTTTGTTTTTCACAAGAGAAAATCTGAAAGCGACTGATTCCTGTCCCTTGAACCAAACAGGAAGAGGGGCAGGAGAGTGGAACAGGGAGGGGGACCATGTCCTGAGATCTGAACTCTGAACTCTGCAAATACCTCCTTCAACCAGTCTGACTGGAAGAGCACAGGAAATAGATTTAAAAGGGGAAATCAATAACAACCAAAGTAGCTGCTCAAAAGCAGGCTTAGAATATGAACTCCTTATCTCTCTCACCATTCTGCCTAGAGTCAGAGACTGGAAGAAGGGAAGCAGGTTGTCTATTAATAGAAACAGGAAACTTGAACATGTTCCCCAGGGTCTCCATGAGGAATGTAACCATAGGTGTCACCTCACAGACCTTGCACCCTGATTAAATAGAGAATAGACCCTTATGATTCATCTGCTCTTTCTACCATCTTTCAATAGGGAACAGAGTGTACAATGGAGTTCCTGCTGTTTTCATAGAAGAGACACCCCTCAGATTGAACTCATCTGCCCTTGCACCAATGTTAATAAGAAATAGTGCCTGGACTTTGCACTGATGACGGTATATCAATGTCTGTAACTGGGGCAAATCTTCAAGGCAGATAAGGCCTCACTCGTTCCCAGTGAGCAAAAGTCATCCAAAAAAACACTTTCGCTGACACTAAATTTGCCCTTCCTGCCAGTCTCATTAGAAAGACCAAGCAATGATGGACCAGAGAACCACCATCCTACTTCAGGCAGGCAGGCTGTACAGTGAAGGGCAAGGCACAATGGTTGAGGGAGGTGCGGGGAGCACCGCCACCATATTTCTCTTCTGTGGATAAATCAATGACCTCATTCTCCTGCATTGTCAAACCATCATCTTTTACCACCACTAAAATCTACCCAAAAGAAAATCATAAGCACAACACCAAAGTGTTAATAGGGAAATGATTTATTCTGCTCCAGGTGGTTGACTGTGATCATATCAGCATGCATCTCTCTCCAAAGCCACCTGCAGCATGTTATTGCCTGGGAAATGAACTCTGTGTCTCAACAGCAGGTGATATGTAATTTCCTGTTGTAATATAACTGCCACCCACTTTTATTAAATAGCTGAGCAAATAACCCTGTACCCATTCACATAACTTGATAGCAGTAACATGAAACTCTAATGGAATATTTTACAGTGGCAGCTGAGGTGACTTCTGGAACTGGAATAGCAGTGTGTGCTGCAGATCAGGATTGCGGTGCACTGACTGAGCTGGGTGTGTGACATAGGACTTGAATAGCAGGTGGTGCTGCTAGTCAGGAATCGGAAATGAGATGCATTGGCAGAGGTTTGTGAAGAACTGAAATAGCTGTATTGAGATGAAGGGCTGTGGTAGGTCAGCTCTGAGGGGCATTGACAGAGCTGTGTGTGAAGACTGCAATAGCAGAGGCGCTGCAGGGTAGGACTGAGGTGAAGTGGCAGGTTTATATGTGAAGAAAGCTTGCACTGCCTCTGTCTGTATGGCCAGCCTACCCAATGCTATCAGTCTTTGTCTCCCTCTCTGAGTCACTAATTCACCCACAAAGGGAGAAAAAAAAGTAGAATGAATATTTGGAAAAATCTCTGCATTTTGTCCTTCAGGATCTGTTCTGTCTGAGAAAGGTTCCCTGGTGTCTGGAGCCTTTAGCTTTAGGGATTTTTTTGGTACAGATTCTTTATTCTGTGCACCAATTCTTTCTGAAAAATATGACAAAAGTGTGTGACTTTTGGTGTTTTCTTGTTCCCCAGTTTCTCTTTTTCATTCTTTCTCTGTGCCTCTGTTGATCTGTGTTTGTGTCTGCCTTTTTTTTCTCTTTCTTGCTCACTATGTTCTGAGGTCCCCACCCCAGGACTCTCTCTGGCCTTTGCTGTCAAAGCTGCAGGGGGTATTTGTATGTGGAAGAGCCAGGCAGACCCGTTTTACCAGTGTGTGTGTACCAGTCAGCCAGAGTGTTAGAAATACAATCACATGATCTCCCTTGGGAGACAGCTGAGAAGACTTTGAGGAGCAAAGAAGGGAAGTTGGGCAGGTCCAGGGTACGAAAATCACCAGGAAGGAACTAGTCCTGGGAAACACACAACATAGCCGTCAGCACTGCTGTGAGATGCCTAGGAAAGAATCAGCAGATTGGAGCTTCAGGAAAAGGCTACAGTATCAGTAGAAGGGGTTTAACTCAGGTAGGCAAGAGAAAACACTGCTGGAAGATAATAGATGATGTATATTTAAATCTTTGAATGAAATTTTACTTGTGTGTCATCCAGTCTATGCTGTGGCTCTTTAGCTATTCAGCTGTTTGTGCTGAGAGTACCTGTCTTTGTAAATGCCAGTGGTAATGCTGATGTTGGGGCAGTGGGGTTGGGGGAGAGGGAGGGAAGAAAGGAGCTGTGTAGGGGACATGCATCTCAGTTCTATCTAAGTTAAATGACTTCTAGAGGACTTTTGGGTTGAAAAGGAAGATTTTTGCACAAAATTAAGGTCTGTCCATCAGAAACAAGGGAGTTGAAAACTCTAATGTAGAGTCTTCTGTTAGTCTATAAGGTGGGTTACTGGGTTACTTCTGTTAGTCTATAAGGTGCCACGGGACTCTTTGTCGCTTTTTACAGATCCAGACTAACATGGCTACCCCTTTGATACTAATGTAGAGAGATGCTGTACATATTGTATATACGTTCTGTGTTATGTATGTGTGATACATACCTATGGATCTGATTCTGATCTAATTTACATTAGCTTTACATCTTATATATCTGGTTCAGGGTAGAGAGCTGGACTGAATCCTCAGAACTCACCCGTCAGTGTAGCTTGAGGGGCTGCATAATAGAATGGAAGCAACTTGAAATGACAGGTGAGGGATGAAGAGGACAATAGGTCTTGTTCTATGGTCTAGTCTACATTTAAAATGCTGCAGTGGTGTGGCTGCACCGATGCACTTGCGCCATTGTAGTGCTTCAGTGAAGACTTTATTTATGCTGACAGGAGGACTTCCCCTGTCAGAGTAGGTAATCCTCCTTCCTGAGAGGCAGTAGCTATGTTCATGGGAAAAGCCCTCCCATCAAGTTAGTGCTGTCTACACCTGGAGTTAGGTTGGTATAGCCATGTCTCTCGGTGGTGTGGATTTTATACCGTCATAAGTTGCTAGTATAGATCAAGCCTGAGTGTACAGAGGGACGTTGCCAGGTTTTCAGGGTCTCTCTGGGAAGTCCCAGGATCCAGACAGGCAGTAGAAATGATAGCTGGGGTGTTCTGAAGGAAAAGGAGGTATCAGCAGACAAGGGGCCCCGTACACCAGGTATGTAGCTTTTGATTAAATATGTTCTGATGGGGGCCAGCTTGGCAGGCTTAAGGGCTGGGGGAAAAGTTATTATGAATGTTTCCTTTAGTAAAAAGTAAGTTTTCCTTGTCATTAATTTCAGTCTGTTGCCCCTTTTTACCTGAACAGTTAGCCAGTATGTGGGGCCTTGCTGGGTTTTTTCTGTCAGCAAACATTTCAGATGCTACACATCAGATGTATTTTTGGTGCAATCCTGTTTATTTGCAAACTGTGTGCATAAACTCATGTTTTTCTGAACACTACAGAAACAAACAACAGTCAACAGTTTCCTTGCTCAGAGTTTCCAAGCCTGCCTGTCCGATGTGTTCTGTGCCCAAGGAGCTCTGTCTCTTGGCTCCTTTTCAGGGCTATGCTCATGACTGCTTCTCTGGCTTTGTGGGCTTCCTGACTCTCAGACAGTTTCTTGCCAAACAGTCCCTGTGTTTGCAACCAGCCACAACAGAAACTCTCTTAGGCTATGTCTACACTAGAGAGCTTACAACAGCCCAGCTGTATCAATGCAACTGCGCTTGTGTAGCTGCTCTATGCTGACAGGAGAGAGATCTTTTGTCACCATAATTAAACCACCCCCAATGAATGGCTGTAGCTATGTCGGCGGGAGAAGCTCTTCTACAAAATAGTACATACTGGTGCTTATGTCGGTGTAACTTATGTCCTCAGGAGGGTATTTTTCTCACACTGCTGCCTAATTCTCCTTGGGTTAGCTGTTGCTCAGGCCTTTCCATGTGGCCCAGTCTCTTGGATGATGGCTTTTATTGTTGTCACTGCATAAAAGGTGCTTAATTGTTCCTTCCATTTAGCCTGAAGAAAAAGTGCTTAGCACACCCATCAGCTTTCAAGAGGTCTGTGTGATTGTCTAATAATGAAAGACCATCTGGATGGCATAACTAGTCCTTACTATTTGAAAATTGTTCATAAAGTAAATGATCAAGCCTGGCCGTGAAATTTAGGGGCAATGTATATTTCCTTGTATCATCACAGAACCTCCAACAGCCTCGTCATTCACAGGCTTTTTTCTCCAGCATCATCTGTACAAATATCTCTGGTGCGAGCCTAGCAGCATTTCCCCTCTTTCTCTTGAAAACTTCTATTTTTTCTTTTTCTTGGACCCTCAATGCGGCCTTTCTGAGATCTCTGTTTACTTCCAAAATGTAACCTTTTAAACATCTATTTACACTGACCTCCACAACTCCTCTTCCCTCCCTAACAATTGTTTTGCTCCTATTTTCACAATAAGCTACACCACCAATTCATTTATTATTAGGGGTATTAGGTATGAATTCTAATTTTATATTCTTACCATTGCTAGTTCAATGAGAAAGTGCTTTGTAAGAATCATAGAATCATAGAATATCAGGTTTGGAAGAAACCTCAGGAGGTCATCTAGTCTACCCCCTGCTCAAAGCAGGACCAATCCCAACTAAATCATCCCAGCCACAGCTTTGTCAAGCCAGGCCTTAAAAACCTCTAAGGAAGGAGATTCCACCACCTCCCTAGGTAACCCATTCCAGTGCTTCACCGCCCTCCTAGTGAAAGAGCTTTTCCTAATATCCAACCTAGACCTCCCCCACTGCAACTTGAGACCATTGCTCCTTTCCTCATTGCACCCCAGAAGGCACTGAAATTGGAAACTGAAGTGTCACTTTTATTTTATTACTTGCTTTCTGAGGGAAGAATGGGCTGTTGCTCTGGTTATTAACTATCATTTCTTATTTTTTATTACACTGTCTACTATCGGGTTATGGCTGCCCAGAGCAGGTGTGAGGGCAACTGGATGGGATTCACAGTGATGGAATAGATAAGAAACCTCATGTCTAGGAATATGAAAAAGAGTGAAGACCTATTCATGGATATGCACAGACACATGAATAGAGACTCAGACCAAACGTTGAAGAGAAGAAAACAAGAACCACCTCTGACAGACAGGACAGGCCCAGGCAGGAGGGCAAGGAACTGAAGCAAGACTACTTCTGAAAGGAGATGGAAATGAGAATGGAGGACAGACATCTCCAAAGTGAAGTTTTCATTGTGTATAAAAAGATTCAAGAAGAGATGTTAGAACAGCTGACCCCAACAATTTACCTGGAACTGGACTAGATGCCAGTGCAACACTTAATCACAGAGCAATATTACAAATGGGACTGCCCCTTATTCTCCAAGTCCCTTATATCTGTACCCAGGGCATTATATCTCTTCATATAACAGAAACAAGGTAGAGTGGAATCCCAGACTTGGTCTACATCACCAACTTATGTCAGTATAACTACGTCATTCAGGGGTGTGCTAAATACCTACCCCTAAGTGCTGCAGTTATCCCAGCTGAAATCCTGGCTTCTTCCATCAACATTGCTACCGCCCCTCCAGGAGGTGGAGTTCCTACACTGATGGGAAAAAGCTCAGAGAGATGCACTGTATGAACTGTAAAATATTAGCTCTGTTACCAATGCTTGTGTAAATTTGCTACATGGATTTGATGTTGAATGCTTGTTTGCATATAATAAAATAGATTATTGAAAAAACCCCTTCACTTGTTGGTTTTTATCTATCACTGTTCTCAGATATTGCCAGAATATCCTATGCTGCCTTGCTGCGTTCGACTCAAGGGCCTCAGAGCTACTTTTCATAAGTGTCAGCAGTTATCTTTCTTACTGAGCAAGCAACAGGAGATTTGAATTCATTCTAGTCTCTGCTTTTGAGGAAAGGGCTAGTAAGTAGCACCGGTACCCAGAGAATCAAGGAGTTTCCATGGAATTAAGAGTATTTTTATGGGCTATCACTCTAGTTCTGACTTTCTTTCTGTTACATAATTGTAAATCTCTATATAGATTCATATTTGTATGTCTACACATACTGTCTGGAATAATATTGTAGTTCAAGAAATACCTCTGTATTGTTATTAGAGAGAAGGTGTCTTTTATTTAATTTGTTTTTTGAAACATTTGTGAGAACATGGTGCTGGTGCAAGGTGGCAACCCTGGAAACTGAAGTGCTGTATTTATTCACAGAAGAGATATGGCATAGGCAGTGGCAATGCAAGGTTCCTCACTCTGCCTCCACTAATGTGCCTTAACCCTGACCTTGGAGGGACCATTTTTAAGGCAGAAGGTAGGTTAGTCTTAAGAGCCTGTTCCATGTTTGGTCTCTGCTGAGACAGTCAGCAGGAAGCCAATTAGTTTGTGTTGTAACCATGTATTTGTGATGTGAACACCTGAAATAAGAGGAACTGGACTGAGATTTACCAACACATTTCATACAAACCACCCAAAAACTATCTGATGATAACAACTTTCAGTCAATACTGAACTGAGCTGAGCTGGGTTCACTTTGGCTACTAAAAGTGCAAGTCTCTATAGCCTGGTAGCAAATGTGCTAAGCCAGCCAGTCCCCTCAGGGGTTCATTTGCTTAAACTCTTTTTAAACACCATGTAAGTTGAACACTTCATGCCTCTGGATACAGTTTCATGCTTGTTACACAATTAATTAGCAAAGAATGTATTTAGAATGGAACTGGGAATTGGGAACTCTTAAATTCCATATAACCTTCTCTGTTCCCATGGCTGTAAAAGGGGGATAATAATACTTATCCACCAAACAGGGGGCTTTGTGATCAATCAGTTAATATTCATGCTGTGCTTCAAAGCTGGGATCCTAGCACACAAGATTTGCTATATTGCAGATCAGAAGAGTGGCCCATGTAAAGTGCCAAGTGCTACTAGAATCAATTTGTGCTTTACATTGAAAATAACACTGAAAAGTATTTCAGAAGATTATTATAATTTTGTTTTAAGTGGAATGGTGTCCTGGATTTTGCCCTCACTTGGTTCAATTTTGCTGGAGGGGCTGTTGTGTGAATGGGCTTGTCTAAGCTAGACTTTGACTGAAAAAAATTCTTTCCATTGCTAACAGCAGTGCAGTTCCACCAAAAAGAGCAACAGTGCAAATAAGGTGCTGGTCGCTGCCAGCTATTTTATCACCAGCTTGCGTAGACCTGCCCTGATCATGGATAGACAACATAACAATTAAATGACAACTTCCTGTATTAATGCTCCCGCTACAGCTATTGCTGATGGAGTGCACCAGTATTAGCAACACTGGGATTTTTTTTCAGAGAAAGGGCTGGTTTCTTACAGCCTTTGTGTCTAAGATGCTTGTGTGAATTTGTTTGGTTCTGAGCACCTTTGTGACCATACAAGCACATCTGTGTGTAGATACAAGTCTGTGCACACACACACGTCTCTGGGTATGCATATGTGTGTAAGTGTGAATGTGCATTTTTTTGTGTGGATTTGCATGTGTGTCTGAATGGGGGACCAAATGCATGTATTTATTTGTGTGAGTGCTTGTGTGTAACTGGGAATGCAAGTGCCTAAGATTGTACCTATTAGTGACTGTGTCCCTGTATTTGTTCATGACAGTGTGCGTGTATTATACCTGAGGTGGGTTTACTTAGTTTGCTTGCTTACAAGGTAGGGCTGAAAGGTTTGGGTTGATCTTATTGACTTTTCAGTAACAATCGTCCTTCTGGTTGACTCTGGTTTCAATGATTTGCTGACTTCGGAGCCACTCCCTGAAAACAGGTGAATCTGCTGTTGCACTGAGCAGGAAGAGAATTAAAAAATGAAATACAGCTCTAGCTGGGAATTCCCAAACTGCTGCTTATAGACTCATAGACTTGAGGCCAGAAGGGACCATCGTGATCATCCAGAACATTGCAGGCCCTAGCTTTATCCCACTTTGTTTCTTCCCATCTTTTTTCCTATGCACATGTCAAACACCGACCTGTAATTGTATCCTAAGGTCAGCTCAGTTGAGTGTTTTCTGTACCACCAAAGGCTATAAAACTTATTTGTGTCTGTAAGGAAACAGCGCAACACTAACAATTGTGTTGAAATGCAGCAGCCTTGCACAGTCTGCTCTAAATCATGCAAGGACTTGTGGGATCAAGACCCTAGCAGCTGTGTAATGGTCTGTATAAAATGTCTTAGTTGGTTCTCAGGGCCAAGCTTCTGGGCAGGAGTATTGTGAACAATGTCCCACTGGTCCAATACAAGTATAGTGAATGAATTTACTCACTTTTCTCTCAGCTGCCACCATTCACCACAGTAACTCTCTCAAACAATTTAGATATAATGGGCCAGATCCTCAGCTGGTGTAAATCAGTGCAACTCCATTGGAACTATGTCAGTTTGCAGCAGTTGAGACTCTGGCCTCATGTGTGAGTGACTAGGTCTAGCTGCAAAGGGAGGGGGGGGGGTGGGCACACATTTTTGTCTTTCTTATTTGACTAAAATTGCATCAGTGTCAGGGCTGTGATCAAGGTTTTCATGAATACTATCCCACTGCTGTGTTGTGGCCTGCTCCAAGAGCACTGATCAAATTACTGGTCTCCATTTTCTAATTCACTACAGTCATTCTCTCGCTCTCTCTCTCTCTCCCTCCCTCCTTGTACCTTCAATCTGAAAGAAAGAAAGAAAGAAAGAAAATTTAGGATGGCAACACGAGTCTTTCCAATGCACATATGCATTCTCCCAGGAGTATGCAGGAAAACACATATATTCCTATAAAAACATTTGCATGGTCATGAGTTTCCCCTTAATAGTGGTGCAAACAAATGCTTGCACAAATATTTGCAGTAAGCAAATAAAAATAGATGTGATGTGAATATGGTCAAATTAAACTTAAATTTGAATTAAACCTAAGCATTTCTCATGACTATGCTAAAGAAGTGTCAAGCAAAATTCCCCGGGAAGCTTTGCAAAGTCAGGTTAAGACAGACAATTAAGAGTTATTAGCAAGCAGCTTTTATATTGCTTATAGTCCAGAAAATATATCTTAAGGTTATAATCTATTTTTTTCCTGCTGTTAACATTTTTTATACTTTATGATGAGCTGTGCTTTGCAAAAAAACACGTTTGTGTTTAACTCTGATTATAACTGAAACACAAGAAAGGTGTATATGGGAAACATAGCATGTCTCACAGGTGCATAGGGAATATTAGTTATAAAGGTTACCTAAATGTTTAATTGGTTAAAACTCTTGTTTTAAACCTACGCTAAACTCTGCAGTTAAAAGGTTACACTGTTGTGGTGCTTTGTTATGCTGGAAATTTAGAGCAAATGTAATTGTAACAAGATTGTAAATGTAACAAGATTGACCTTTGTCAATGATTCAATGGTACCAGTCATGCAGGGGCGGCTCTAGGCATTTTGCCGCCCCAAGCACGGCAGGCAGGCTGCCTTCGGCGGCTTGCCTGCGGGAGGTCCGCCGAAGCCGCGGGACCAGCGGACCCTCCACAGGCAAGCCACCGAAGGCAGCCTGCCTGCCGCCCTCGTGGTGACCGGCAGAGTGCCCCCAGTGGCTTGCCGCCCCAAGCACGCGCTTGGCGTGCTGATGCCTGCAGCCGCCCCTGCAGTCATGTCACTTGCCACAAATTGTAATGTGGGATAAATATCCTGTCTATAAAAGTCCATTGAAACTGCTGTAATGCACACCAGTGTGGGTAGGCAGGCCTGATATTCCAGGATTAATAAATTAACCTTTTCTGTTTGTGCTGTTTGATCTTAGCTTTCTAATCTTTGGTTAGTATCAGAGGGGTAGCCGTGTTAGTCCGCACAAAAACAACGAGGAGTTCGGTGGCACCTTAAAGACTGAATTGGCCTTGTCATCACTGGTTCTCCACTTGTGAGGTAACTCCTCTTCATGTGCCAGTATATTTATGCCTGTATCTGTAATTTTCACTCCATGCATCTGAAGAAGTGTTTTTTTACCCACAAAAGCTTATGCCCAAATAAATCTGTTAGTCTTTAAGGCACCACCAGATTCCTTGTTGTTTCTGTAGTCTTTGATTAGTAAACTACATTTGAGCTTGACCAATTGATGTCTCAATCAATAAATAATCAAAAGAACCCATTATTTACAATAGAAACATTTTTCATTTTTCACCCCACTCTATCTGTAGGAATTACAGCTATGTTATCTTGCAAGGCTCATAACATCCTATGCCAAATGACACATATACCTGTATGTTTTATATTTTTACCAATAAGTTGACACATACCTGGAAATGTTTACTAATATTGGCATTGGAGCTGATGCAAGTTTGTCACTAAGTAAGAATTACTGACATGATAAATAGTCACCTGCCTGTATTTCACAAATGTATATACTATCACCCTGTCATTGGAGTTCAGGTGAGACAATTTAAAGACAGATAGAATGTGAAATATGTATAGTAGAAAAACAGAGTTGTACAGCAGAAAATGCCGCTGTTGCACAGATGATATTGTGAAGTTATAGGTACACTGTCATATGTTATTTGATAGTTCAAATATTTGTAAAATGGTCTTTCAAAAGTGAGAGAAGTACAGCCAAACAACTATGATGAACAGAATTATTGGTATGAAACTGTACTCCTGCATGTTGTATTGATGTGCAGCTGTAATGGCCACACCTAGATACTACACAGCATTATGGACCAGACTCACCAGTACCTTCTGGCTGCTTTACACATCTCAAGTAATGCAAAACTGCTGTAAATCTATATTAATAGGATGGTTAAAGAGGGTTTACAGCTGCTTTGCAATGCCAGAGTAGCACAAAGCAACTGGTGTGTATTGGTGAATCTAGTCCTATGTATGCAAGGGTGCACAACTGGTAGTTACAGAGATTTCAACAGATGAAGGGGCACTGTACATAATTACAGGTGTAAAGGGTCTCTCCTAGGGAGTATGCGGAATTACAGGTGTAAAGGTGCATATTTGCATGTTGCGTGGAATGTCAGGTGTAATGAACGTTAGAGAGAATTACAGGTGTAATGAATCATATGTATGAAGTCTCCTTACAGATCTGATTATGTCTGTAATATGGAATCACTATTGGAAACCTTAATGAGAAAGCTGCTGTTTATTAGTATATGTTCATGATGCAGTAACATAGTGCAAGCACTCTGGTCAGGAATACCAGGTAGAATGGTGTGATGTGGTGTCTTATGCATATGTGCTTGATGTTTTATAGGCCTAGAGATAAAAGACTGAGTTATTCCAGCATCTGAAATGTGATTTACACAGATAATTTACTTATAAGTAAACTAATGTCTCTTAACTTGTGCACATGTGCCTGCCTGAGGAATGAGAGGTACCTGACTCTCCCACATGGTACTGTAGAACAAACCTAGGCTTAGTAAGAACAAACCTAGCCTCTGCTCCAGTACTGAGATACCATCACCAGAAATTGATTCTGACTATGCCATATTAGACCATTAACCCCTAGGTGTCCATAGCTCTCCAAGTCTCTGATTTGCTTCCTCCCACTAATCTGAGGCTAGATTAGAACCAGTGACAAAGACGTTGAACAGCATAGCTTCTCACACACTTTCCCAGCAACCATCTCGTCCTGCCACTGTATTTATGGTAATGCTTCATATCTGTGCAGTGGAAATTCCAGCGGTGAAGGACATGCTCACACTGAGCTGATCATGGCAGGGGACGTACGGAGACTCAGACGCATGCTACTGGAATGCAACAGCAGTGACAAGTTATGTGGTAAGATTCAAGGAAACTGTCTCCTTGCCTTTTACTTTGTGTGTCCAGGTCTCATAAGCTGAGCAGCAGGACCTGCTCAGTCAACTGTGAGCCACCCTCACCTCCAGAAAGTGATTTGATTGGGCCTCCCCTGCAGTAAGTCCCAATGCATGATCTCTTCTTCACACCTGCCCCCATCTGTTTTGCCTTTCCATCTGAGTGTATTGGCTTTGTCACTCAGGGTGGAGAACAAAGAATATGTTTCCAGAAGTGGTGTATATGGCTGGGTGGAAAGGATAGGGGAATGATGGATGAAGATTTCTTGTTAAACAGGAGGAGCAATGTAACACCAGGGTTCAAAGGGAGGTATACTAATTCCACTTGGGGGTCAAATTATTATCATCACAGAGCTCTGAGTCAGCCCACATCAGTGTTGCACTGACCCTAGTAGCACTAGAATATAAGCAATAAACAACATAGAAGCATTCTCACTGGGATGCCCTGCAGCTGCAGGCTTGGCAGCCTTATCTGTTCTGGTTTAAGCAGGGTTAGGCTTGGACAGCATTTGATGGGAGAGTTAGCTAGAACAGTGCCTAGAAAAAATGGTGATGGATACCTTAGAAATACCTGAGATAGGCAGACCATCAAGGGAAACTCAGATGCTGCAAGAAATGCTGTTTGTGACTCATTAGAAGAGTCTCTTCCTTCTGAATCACTACTGAAATCAATGCCCCTGCAGGAGGTTAGGGGAAATCACCTTTTGGTTGAGACATATAGATGAGGTCTTGACCACATGTGGTCTTTAAAGATCCCATGGTACTTTTCAAGGGACCGATATTGGTAGGTGCCAAGCTCCATCAGCCCTTATTAATTTCATTGGGAGTTGAAGGTACTTATCACTTTATATGAGAATGGCAGCATCCCAGAGTATTGTGACCCAAGAGAGTAAGGATGTTAACCACAGCATTCTGGCCAAATTCCAAACCAGTTAATTTACCCTTCCGCCCTAATATCCCCCACCCCAGTGTTTTAATGGGAGAAGTTATTCATTTCACTTCAATTACACGGTTGTGCAGCATTGTTGACATAGAATGGCTGCCAGGCTCCACCCCAGAGCCAGCTGTATTTCATTGGTGAATGATCCCTAAATGTACTGGCTAATACTTTCAGTCTTCATATACAAGTATGTGGCAGTGGGGGCGGGGGGCATGCACTCACCCTATTGAGGAAGAAGATAATAAACTCTTCTGGGTTCGTCCACACATCTGCAAGACTTGCTGTGCCTGGAGGGGGGAAGCTTAAGAAGTGAACCCCAGTCCAAGGATTGGTAACTGGGGAAGATTATTATGCCTCAGAGACAGCTGATTACAGGGATAGATTAGTGAAGAGGGAGGAGTCATTGATCCTGGGATTGCCTGAACCAGATACAGAGTGAATGTTTACCAAAAAGCTGGAGGGAGGGTCTAGGGAAGGACTCTACTCCTGATCATGACAATAAAATGCCTATAGATAAACTGGGACCAAGGTTTGCCCATGAGATTGAACGCCTTGTATTTCTCTCTTTTTTTTTTATTTTGGTCTTTCCTGCCCCTGGAGACGGGGTAAGATGTGTGTGTTGTTATTTTTTTAGAGAGACTCTTGTATACCCCAAGCAGGGGTAGGAATCTGTGAGTGCCAGAAGAAGGAAGCAACCCAAACTGTGGTCTGGGTGGGGGGACTCCAGGACAGGGCTGCCCAGAGGATTCAGGGGACCTGGGGCAAAGCAATTTCAGGGGTCCCTTCCATAAAAAAAAGTTGCAATACTGTAGAATACTATATTCTCATGGGGGCCTGGGGCAAATTGCCCCACTTGCCACCCCCTCTGGGCAGCCCTGTTCCAGGAGATCCCATCCACCACAAGGCACCTAAAGAAGTGGCCTGATATACAGAGGTGAAGAATTCCCTTTGACTACAGTGGGAGTCTTAAATAGTCAGCCCTCTGGAAATCAGGCTAGCAGTTGATAAGGTGCTTAGATATTAATGCAATGAGCACAGAATGGATAGATAGCTCCTTCATGTTGAAAATTACTAGAATGGACTATTGTTATGGTGTTGTACAGACTCTGTTCAGTGTGGGAGTGTTGTACACACTGTGATTTCACTGAGCAATAACAGTGCAATAACGACTACTCCTTGTTCCCCGTTTTCTCTTTCCATTGACAGTTGTGCGGGAGTACCAGACTGAAGTGATCATCCTCCCTGTCCTTCTAGTGGGTGTCTTTGTCATCCTGTTAGGTGTGATCCTTTGGCTCCGCTATCGAAGCTGGAGGTCGAAGCAACAGCAACTGCCCAGAAGCCAAGGTAACAAAGGGGGGAGAGCTGGGTTCAATGGCAAGTCTCTCATTCCCACCCCCAGGGCTGTCAGAGACTAGGAGAACTGAAGAGCATGAACTTGGCACTCAATGGCCTTGTCTAAATTAGGAAAATTGGGACCTCTAGTTCACCACTGGTACAGCTCCGCCAGTGGTAGCAATGGTGGAGGTTGTGGCATAGAGAAGACTCAGGTACTTAGACCATTGTGTCATCTCACCCTGCTCTGAGTAGAGTTAGATGGCATTAGGGTGACCAGACAGCAAATGTGAAAAATCAGGACAGAGAATGGGGGGTAATAGGAGCCTCTATAAGAAAAAGACCCAAAAATCAGTACTGTCCCTATAAAATCAGGACATTTGGTCACCCTAGATGGCATAATGGTAAAATCACTTGAGACCTGTCATGCAGGGGACATGGTTTCAAGCTGCAGTCTCTCACTTCCTTCAGGGCCAGTGTAGGCTGGCCACAGTGCCATCTGGAGGTTAATACTCTGCACTGCAGTGGATCCAGGTTCAGTTTCTAGTCATGGTGTCCTATGGCTAGGAGCACTATGAGGCTGGATTGGCTGGCATATGCTGTGTGGGTATCACAGATTTGATTCCCAGTTATAGTGGCCAATTCCCAGGAGTCCACTCAGTTGTGGCTGGCAACACTACAGAGTTGGGGTGCATTGCAAAGTGGCTAAATCAAGAAACCCAGATTTGAGCTTGTTTTGTATCCATGCACAAAGAGCAGAACAAGTACTTCCAGTCTAAAATGAAATGGTACTTATTAATTGGTACATATTAAGGGAATTAAGAAAGAATGAAAGTAAAGTCTCTAAGGACACTGTGTGTCTCTTCTCTGTAACAATCTACAGCAATTCTGAGAACAAAATGGCTGCTGTATCTACATACAGGCAGGGTTCTTAGACATGTAAAGATGCAGTACCCAGAAAACAAGGGTTTCATAGTTACATATACCATAGATTTCAGGTCTCAGTTTGTCCTGCCTCTCAGCCGGGTTGTGTGGGAGTCCTGGGGAAGCAAAGTCCTCTGTCTCCTTATGGGCTGGTCTACCTGAGACCAAATAACACTTCCCCATCCATGATTCCGAAAATCATAATAGAGCATGAGCCAAAGGGAACAGTTCATGGCCAGTGGCAAAATGTAAAAGGGAAAAATTCATCCCCCAAACAATTATATCTCATTTGGCTTTCATCTTTGCAACAGCTGTTGCCCCATTGCCAGCAAAGGACAAGAACCAGAAGGAACACAGTGAGTCAGAGAACACCTATATCCAGCTGAGTGAGACAACTGTGGAGAGTCTACTAAGATCTGCAGCCTTGACTCTGAAGGAGCTGGAAATACCACAAGACAGACTCATACCAGGGTCCTTGGAGCTGATACACAATGGCAGTTTTGGGGGAATCTACAGAGCGGAATTTGAGACTGGGAAACCTGGGAAGACTAAGACAGTCATCCTGAAAGCCTTACAGGGTAACACAGGTGGCAGGAGTGCTCCATTTGTATACACTTCTCTGTTACCCACTAGTGTGAATCCACTAGAAATTCCCCATTCTCTAGCTCTGAGTCTGTTTTCTTTCTTAGCAGTTGTACCAGGGGCTGCCCCTTTCTCTGCTGTGAGCTACCCTGCTTTCCTGTTTGCATCCCGCCAGTGATTCCGCTCTCTCTGTGTACCTCTCAATCTCTCTCTATGGCTTTAACGTCTCTACAGAATTTGATCATATTTGAACATGCCTGAAAAGATGTGAGATGACAAGATGCTGACCATGATTTTGCATTCATTGTAGACAAGCACAACTAGTGTTCATCATCATGTCAGCTAGTCGTGGTTAAACTTTGGTCTTAGCAGGGTTTAGTCACAAGCAGTATATATGCATGTTAAAGGAGGTTGTATTGCATGGTCTAAATAATGCTTAGTCCTGCCATGAGTGCAGGGGACTGGACTAGATGACCTCTTGAGGTCCCATCCAGTCCTATCATTCTTTGATTCTGTGTTGAGACTATTGAATAGGATCTTTGCTCTTCTTTGCCTCCCTGTGGTGATACTGTCTTTTTCTCTGGTACTTTCAGACACTGCTGGACCCAGTGAGGTGAAGGATTTCCTGGGAAGGATTAAGTTCCATCAGTCCCTTGGTCATCATGATAACATGGTTGAACTGATAGGATGTTGTGTAGTCCAGCTGCCCCTTTATATGATCCTGGAGGATGTGTCCCATGGGGACCTCCTGAACTTCTTGTGGACCTGCCGCAGGGTGAGTCTGAGGAAGTGAATGCCAGACCAGTTATCATGTCTATCCTCCACCTCTGTCCATGTCTCTTACATACATCTATTTAAGAAGATATCTTTATCATGTGTAATTCTTTTAATCCATTCATCCATAGACTTCTCTAATCATCCATCCATTCACAATACAACTCTTGCTTTATGTATGTATATTTCCACCTAGTCATTCCCCTCATGTCACGTTTCCCCTTCCTTGCCACTTACCCACAAGCTATGCCCACTACATCACTCACCTACCCTACCAGCCATCCACTCCTCCTACGCATCACCTACCCTTCAATTGTCTAACCATTCACCTTTTTACCTCTTCCATGTTTGTGTTTGATGCAATACCTGAACATTATAAATGTTTATAAAGAATAATTATCTCAAGCAGGGCCAATAATGCCAATTTGCCATGGGGGGCGTAAGGAGAGTGATGCCTGTAGGAGGATGGAAGGGTTAGATGGTGCCATTTGCTGAAACCAGAATCTCAAGAGAGAGAAGCAGCATTCCCTCTCTTTTGCTCTACTGTGGCATTTGTTTGATGTGCTTTCTGCTTCTCTTTCTCTAGGACGTAATGACCATGGATGGTATCCCGTATGACCTCACAGAGAGGCAGGTATATAAAGTCGGGCAGCAGGTTGCAGCTGCCTTGGTAAGTCTGATGTAGCTACATCTTGATTCATTTATCATGATAGGAAAGACAAAGAAAGAGACGGAAACCCACTCTAACATTGGAGTCCAACCTGGGGAAGGCTATTCTTTCAAATTTAGAATCCACTAAAAATTACGTTTACTAGATTTAAATAGGAAGAAAAAATGGTTTTAGTTCCTGCTAGATCTGATAAGACACTGTTACTGCCTGTTTCTATTAATCCTTGAAACAGGCCAGGAATTAATTCCATTCAAGAATCTGTATTGTTTACCTGCCATAGTAGCACAAGCTGACATTTAATTAGAAAAACTGTAGTTTAAAAATGGAAGCGCTTAAGAAACAGAAGAGATAAAAATAAAGGAAGGATGGTATTGTGGTTAAGGCACTGGACAAAAACTCAAAACATCAATGTTTAATGGCCAGCTTTGTCACAAATTTAGGCAAGTCACTTAAGCTCTGTGTGTCTCAGTCACCTGTCTGTAAAATGGGGATAATAATAATTTTCTATTTAGACTGTAAGCTTTTTGGGGGCAGGAGTTTCTCTTACTATGTGTTTGTACAGTGCCTTGCACAATGGGGCCTGATCTTAGTTGAGGCCTTTAGAAAATACTGGAATAGAAATATTTAACCCAGCTAGAAAAATACAATAATAATGCTGAACAGAATATTATTATAAAAACCCCAAATGCCCGGTGGATTAGGTGTTGCTCCTGCTGGTGGATATTCACTATAGGTGGCTGCTTTCAGTGGTGGTAGCTGAAGTGAGTTTCCTTAGGAATTTTGCATGAAAGGCCAAAGGGCTGAGGGAAGCATCATAGGTCTTTGCATTGTATTGGAACTTCTTGGTCTAACCAATGAGAATATACCTCTGGTAAAAGCTCTTTGTGGTATTATGTAGGTGTGCCAGGTACACTCACCACATGTTTGGCTGCCAGGGACTCAGGTCACTGTGGTGCATGAACCATTGGTGGGGGGAAAAGGGCATAAACTAATTGATTTTTTCAGTCAGTTAAAAAGAAAAAAGACTGACTCTTCCCCTTTTTCCAACTTGCCAGGAGTTTCTCCAGCAGAAGAAGCTGTTCCATGGGGATGTGGCAGCCAGAAATGTCCTGATCCAGTCTGACTTCACTGCCAAGCTCTGTGGGCTGGGCCTGGCCTATGAAACCCACACCTATGGCACCAGCTGTGTCAGACAGATTGTGCCACTCAAGTGGCAGGCACCAGAGCGGCTATTAATGAAACCTCCCAGCATCAAGTCAGACATGTATGGTTTGTTCTGGGGTGAAACTATATTTGGATTTCAAACCTTATCTATCACTTTCAGTTCCTCACACAACACTTTGTTCTGATCCCCAGATCAAAACTCCATTGTAGGGCTCACCCTTGCTTCCAGCATGGAGCTCCACCTGGCGGCTCACCCCTTCCTCCCTTTGCTCACTTCCCCAGCTCACACTCATTGTTATCATATGTTTAAATGGCTACCTTGCTTTTTTCAATTGCTTTGAGGCTAAAGGTGGGAATAAGAGCTGCCAGTGAAATGACATTGTGTTTTCTTGCAGATGGTCCTTTGGAATCTTACTCTATGAGATGATCACATTAGGTAAGGAGAAAAAATAAAATCCTAGGGAAAGGAGGGAGTGTCAAGGGACAGCTAAGGCTAAGAGTCTCAAACCTGAATGCATACATTTAGGCATTTAAATAAACAGCTTGATTTTTTAAAAAGGTTTAGATCATCCACTACTCCTTTTGGATTTCCTGTCAATGGGATTTACCTCAGTAAATCAGGACACTTATTTAGGAGCATAAATATGGATTCAGGTGCCTAACCTTAGGCACCCAAGGTTGAAAATTTTGACTTAAGGGCCTCAATTACATTGGCAGTATGGCTACTGAAAAAAGATGGGCTACATTCTTCTGCTGCTGCATGCAAAATCAGAATCAAGAGTGTGTGGGAAATGGCCATGGTGTCTTTTACATCATGTGATCACCTCTCTTTGCTAGGAACTGGCAGTTTGCTAGGAACTGGACTGAGACCTCTACAACCTATTTTACAGAGACAACAGAACAGCCTTCAGATGAGAATATCTTTCTGCATTTACTTACCTAGTGTCAGATAACGTAAAAAAGAAAGGCTCTGTACCCTATTCCACACTATTCCTGAGTCATCCAGTCCCCCTAGTTAGTCTGCAAACATTGCCCTAGAAATGAAAGGTTCCATATCCCATTCTTTAAACTCTGTGCTATCTCATCCCTACAGATTCCATTTCTGACATTAAGCACATTTTTAGAGGGGCTTCTCCAGCAGTTATCTTCATATTCCCCAAATAAGGATGCAACTTATGCCTGTCTAAAAATGTGCCTCTCTTTTTCTGGCCTGACAAACGTGAAGAAGAGAGAGATAGGAAAGACCAAAAAAGAATAAAGAATGTAAGGGATTAAAAGACTGCAATTCATGTGTGTGGCCACAGTGTGTCACCCTTATTCCTCACCTTCCTTTCCCCACACTCTATCTGTCCTCTTTATGCTGCACAATTCCACACTGTAGTTTAGGGCTGTCACTTCTGAGTTGCAAAAAACTGGGGCATCCAAACCATTTCATCTGGAACAGCGACGTTAAAGGAATCATTCATCCTGGAAAAATCTGGACAAATGGACAGATGTTACTTTTGCTCTGTGACACTACACTGTCCAGCCACCGGTGTTAACCTTTTATGACTCATCACTCAGCATTTCTCTGAGACGAAAGGAAAGTTGGCATCACAACCTCACTGGTTTATTTGTGCCAGGAAAGAGTAGAGGCCTCACGTAGGAGCTGGAACCTGGAAATCATTTCCCCTGATAGTTTTAACTTTTGTTGTTCATTTTTTTTCTTCCAGGGCTCCACCATTTCCTGAGGTGCCACCTTCTGATATCCTACAACACCTTCAGAGATGGAAGATCATGAAGAGGCCCTCCACCTGCCAGCCAGCTATGTAAGGGGCTTCCTCTTCTTCTAACCTGATCTGAGTGGTGGGGCTCATACTCTGCTCCCAGCTCAGAGCTGCATGGAGAAGCTCTTATAGCCGCAGTTAGCAAATTTTTCCAGTCATGCCCCTCTTACCATTCATGGAATTTGTCTTCCCCCATTACTTGTAATCAGGGGCGGCTCTAGAAATCGGGCTGCCCCAAGCAGCGCGGAGCGCTGCGCCGCCCATGCCGCGGCAGGTCGAGCGGACCTGCGAGCTCAACCGAGCCGCGCAGTCATGCCTGCGGCGGGTCCGCTCATCCCGGGCTCCGGTGGACCTGCCGCAGGCATGCCGGCGGGAGCTCCACCGGAGCCAAATGCCGCCCCCCGGGAAATGGCCGCCCCAAGCGCCTGCTTGGCGCGCTGGTGTCTAGAGCCGCCCCTGCTTGTAATCTGAAGTAATCCCTTACTCCTGCGCTGTTGCTGGCGATGGTGCTGTCTTTAGAGCTTGGTGCTGGAGAGTGGCGTCTGTTGGCCAGGGCATTCATGTTGTTTGTGGCATGGGAGGACTATTTTATTAATTCCATCTTGCAATACCCATTCTGTTCCCTGCTTCTGCTATTATGGCAGCAGGTCCAGCGGGACCCATGGGATCCCAGTTTCTTTGTGCTCCTCTCAGGGAACGTCTTGCACCCCATTCCCCAGAGGGGCACTGTTTCCCCCCCCCCCAGTTTGCACACCACTGTTTTACAGTATTTACACTTTCCCTCAAAGATCACATACTGTCCTTGCTACTACTTACTGAGGGTTTTCTTCTTTTTTTCAGTCTCAGTCTATATCTGAACACTTCACTACCAGAAAGATGTTGATAGACTAGTGAGGAATTCTGAAAATTATTAAAGGAAGTGAAGGAAAGATTTGACTAGAGAGATTAGGAACTATTTGGAAAGGGATATATAAAACAGAAAATATCATAATTCCACTATATAAATACTTGGTATGGCCACACCTTCAATTTTGTGTGCAGTTCTAGTCGCCCCTTCTCAGAAAAGATATATTAGAACTGGAAAGAGTACAAAGAAAGGCAACCGAAATGCTTAGGGGTATAGAACAGCTTCCATATGAGAAGAGATTAAAAAGACAGGGACTGTTCATCTTGGAAAAGAGACGACTAAGTGGGGGATATGATAGAGGTCTATACAATTGTGAATGGTGTGGAGAAAGTGAATAAGGAAGTGTTATTTACCCCTTCACATAACACAAAAACCAGGGGTCACCCAAGGAAATTAATAGGCAGCAGGTTTAAAACAAACATAGTGAACTACTTCTTCACACAATGCACAGTCAAACTGTAGAACTCATTGCCAGGGGATGTTGTGAAGGCCAAAAGTATGACTGGGTTAAAAAAATAATTAGGTAAGTTCATGGAGGATAGGTCCATCAATGGGTATTAGCCAAGATGGTCAGAGATGCAACCCCTAAACATCTGACTGCTAGAAGCTGGGACTGAGCAACAGGAGATGGATCACTTGATAATTGCCTTGTTCTGTTCACTCCATTTGAAGCATCTGGCATTGGCCATTGAAGATGGACCATTGGTCTGACCTAGTTTTGCCCATCTTATGTTCTTATATCTGAGGGGGATAGAATGGACAAGAATATTTGTAGGATGTAAATAATAAGGGAGCTAAGTTATTTACTTTGGTATTGGTAAAAGAGAGTATTGCAAGGGCTAAACTGGATGAAAGTGAGTAAAAGGAAAGTTGAGGCTGGATATCAGGGAACATTAAATAACAGCAAGGGACTATGGAACAGATTTAAAAAAAAGAGATGTAGGTACCTAACTCCCATAGATTTAAATGGGAGTTAGGTGCCTAAATACCTTTAAAAATCACACCCTATGAGACTAGGAAGGAAGGAAATAGAGGAGGCCAGTCACTTGGGACACTTAAAACTAAGACTCAAAAAAAGCCTGGAGAATAGACTAGGCAGCAATCATTTATTGGCTAGGGTGATATGGGAGGATCAACAAGATGTGCTCTAACAGACCCTCTTTAATCTCTTCGACTCCACTGTATGAAACTTTGACTGCCCAAAAGTCTCTTTCCTTTTCTTGAAGTTTCTTCTTGCCACTTTGATCCCCCTGATCCTGCTGTGCTGTTGTTCCATCTGGGTCTACCCCAATTTGAACCTGGTTTTCTTGACTCTCAGAAATGAGAGGAAATGTCAAAGCAGTGATCAGGTCTTCCAAATGGTACAGGAGTGTCCTTGATGATAACTTGTTCATTCCCCCTGGAAATAAAGGAATTCTCCCTTAAATGAATGAGTTATCCTAGTGGAACAGTACCTCCTGTGTTGACATCAGTCCTGGACAAAAGAGCTCCTGGATATTCAACAAGGAGTCCTGGTAGCTCTCTCAATAAGGAAGGCAGTGGTATGACTTAACGAACATGACCCCTCCTCCCCCATTCCATTTTCATAGGTGAATTCTAATACTAGCATGTGTGCAGATTTCAAAGGTCCCTTATGCTAGCTGTGTATGTAGGTGACATCGAGGTGTGGTCTCCAGAGTTTTCAGTGAGGGTTGGGGATTACTTTGTAGCATAAATTTGTCCTTGTGCCTCATTCCTGGCTTCTCACCACTCCTCTGTCTTACAGGTATGGTATCATGAAGTCCTGTTGGCGGTGGAGTGCAACAGACCGGCCGCCACCCGCAGAGCTGATCAAGCGCCTGCAAACAGCAGCCAAGAGCAGCAATGACCAAGTGGTGCTCCAGGTGCCTGAGCTGGTGGTGCCTGAACTATATGCTGATGTGGCTGGCGTTGATTTGGGGAGTCTCGCCAGGGACTACACTGTGCTCTGAAGCATGCCTCTGTGTACTGGGAAGGACTGGATCTCTGACTTTGCCCCTCTTTGGGGATACAAGGGGCTGACCCCTCTGGAACTCAGAATGAAGTGTGCATTGGGAGGGGTTTCTCTAATTTTTTTTAATGCAGAATGTAGTTAAGAGGGTGGGAAGTTCTGAAATAAACACTAGAATCCAGAAGGGACTCCCAACTCACCACCTTGAAATTGACAAATATACCCTGCACCACTCAAATGCTTCTCTATGTTATGACTGGCTGCACTGACGGGGACCAACCAAACAGAAACAATCATTCTGAGTGACCTCAAGGAGGTTATGAAGGTGGCCTCAAGGTTCAGTTATGAAGTTGTACAGCTTTGAGTGAATGAAGTCTGTGACAAGGAAGCATTCCAGTACCACCATAAGGAGAAGGGTGGGGTGGTAAAAAGTCTTGTCACCCATGACCCCCCACTTTTGCTGCTTTTTCCAGTCATACATATGAAGAGAAGACTTCGACCTGCAGCAATGGCAGCTACTTGGACGGGACTGAAAGCTGTCTACAAGGATTTACAAAAAGTGGACACCATGGATGGATTAGATGATACCAAATAATTATTTTCCATCTCTAACTCCTTTATTAACTGAGGGCCCATTCAAATGAAGGGTAATATTGCTTTTCAACATTCCACCCCATGGATAGACCTCTCAGGTGCTTTATGCCATAACCAACTGCAAAATAGTAGACACTGTGTATTCTGATAGAATGAAATACCCTGAATGTTAAGGAATGCAGCAGAGATAGCTATATTAACGTATCACTTGATACAGGAATGAAGGATGTACCACTTGATGCAGGAATGTGTCTTGTTTTGTGGCGAGTGGCAGGGGCAGCGAGTTGTATGGGCCCATGGTGCCCGGGCTCCAGCAAATTCAGGGCCTTCGGGGGCCCAGCTCCACCAATGTTCGGGGTCGGGTCTCTCCCTTGGCCCTGCCTGCCACCCCTGTGCACCTCCTTTGAGTGTCCCCTGGCCCCACCTGCTGCCCCCCGTGCCTCCCCCAGAGCGACCCTGCTTGCCCTGGGCAGTGGGTGGCTTCCCCCTGCAGCTCCATGTTGCACTTCCTTGCCAGCCCCTGCCGGCTACAAGGGAGCGGCACCAGGGGCAGGCTAAGGCGGCTGCTGCGCCTGCGGAGGGAGGAGGCGCATGGCAGCTCCCTCACCCCGGCAGGCAACTCTGAGTTGATTCTGAAGGGGGAGGGGCTTATCCTGGCTGGACCTTCTGAGCAGCAGCCTCAGGGGGCTTCGGTGAGTGTCATGCCGGGGCGGGGGGGAACAGGAGAGGCGCTCCCACCCCCGGAGCTCACTGCTGCCAGTGGGGAGAGGGCTGGGGGGAGTCAGCCTCTCTTCCTCCCTCACCCCAGCCCCAGGGCAGCCTTCCTGCTGTATCCCAAACTCCTAATCCCTGGCCCAGACCCGCACCTGCTCCTGCACCCCAACGCTCTGCCCCAGCCCAGAGCCTTTGCCCAGCACCCAACCCCCCTCCCAGAGCCCACACCCAGCACCCAAACCCCCTTCCACACCCAGCATCCCAAACCCCCTCCCACACCCTTCCTGCACCCCAACCACCTGTCCCAGCCGAGAGGCCGCACCCAGCACCCAAACTCCCTCCTAGAGTCTGCATCCCAAACTCCCTCCTGCATCGAAACGTCCTCCCAGAGCCTGCACCCCTCCTGCACCCAAACTCTCTCCCAGCACCCACACCCTGCACCTCCTCCTGCACCCCAGAGCCTGCACCCAGCACCCAAACTTCATCCCAGAACCCACACCCCTCCCACACCCAAACTTCCTCCCAGAGCTGACACCCAAACCCCCTCCCGCACCCAAACTCCCTCCCAGAGGCTTGGGGTGGGATGGGGAGGACTTGGGACCCGTTCTGGGCACCACCAAAAATTATACAAACCTGCCGCCCCTGGTGAGTGGTGGCTGAGGTATCAAAGGGTTGCTCAAGGGTAAAAGCTCCAATCCCACCATCTCAGGGAGAAGTCCTCACTGAGATCACACTGTCAGGGAAGGCATCTGATGAGCGTTCATTCTGCCCAAGTGATGCAGAGCAATTTATTTTCTTGTACATTTATCCTTTCAGAATCTAGCTCCTGGAGTAATTTCTTTAGTTTTTTGAGATGTTACTTTATCATTGTAAAATATATCTGGTTACTGTCATGACACAGCTAATATTAGAACAATATGGAGATTACATGGATAG
Source organism: Mauremys reevesii (assembly GCF_016161935.1). Taxonomy (NCBI): domain Eukaryota; kingdom Metazoa; phylum Chordata; order Testudines; family Geoemydidae; genus Mauremys; species Mauremys reevesii. Next base: position 220,506,889 of record NC_052623.1, read on the forward strand.
GGTAAGAATAAAAGGTGATGGTAGAGTATTGTGAAAATTACATGGTGGTGATATCATCTGCTGTGTGAACAGTAGACATGGCTACTCTGTGACAAATGTGGCAATGCCTTATATGCTGTGTTAATAAATTGATGATCACATAGCTATTTTGACTTAATGTTGTGACAGCATACATACTCTGTGAATAACAACGAGCTGCTGGATTTGAGGCCAAGATTTAGTGGTGACAGAGGCTTTGGATATTATACTTTATATGGCACCCTTTGCTCAGGACATGTACAAGTGCATGTCATTTTACTGTGAATTTCAGGCCTTGTTTATACTAGGGTTTTAGTCACCAGTATAGCTGCATTGGTGAGTTATACTGGTTCAGTGTGATTTGTATTGGGGAAGCTTACTCTAGTTGAGGGGAAGCTGTCCCAGAGCAAACCTCACTGCACTGATGTCAGTTGTGTCTACACTACTAATTTGCCACATGGCAACTACACTACACTAGTGACTAACATCCCAGTGGAGAGAAGGGCTAAGTCAATTTTTCACCCTGCCACCTGCATCTCAGAAGAGTCTGTATGGAACAGGGATAAATGTATTAGAATAATCATACTGATTATTTTGCATGCTGTATAGTCTATTTGATAATTAGTGACATATAAGTCTTGTCTGAAAATATTTGGGGGCTTATGAGGTTTTTTTTTTTAATAGGCATCCAAACTTTTACAAAGCTTGAGGGCTGCTAGTCTTGAAGTCAGTGGCATTTTTTTTACCATTCACTTCAAAAGACACAGACTCAGACCCTGAGCAAACAGACTTTTCACATGAGGTTTCCACAGCTTTCTGTTTTCAGTGGAACTGGACGTACCATGAAAACATCCTTTGCTGGGATTATGTTTCTTGTGGCATAGTAATCCGATGTGAGGCTTCTTCTGCCTCTCCTGATGAAGTTGTTCCAGTTTGGATAAATAATTAAAGAGTGAGTGGAGCAGGTTAACTGGACCCTGCATCCATTCTCTTCCTGTCCCATTGATTACTTAAGTATTTAGACACAGTAAAATAACTTTAAATACCAAGACAGTAACTCTAGTCCACAGGTTAGGGCACTCACCTGGGAGGGGGAGACCTATGGTCCAGTCCCCCATCTCCAGTCACTTTTTAGTTATTTATCCAGAGTGGAACAACTTCAACAAGAGAGAGCGAGGAAGGTGACTATAAGAGTAGCCTTTAACCCCATGATTAGAGCATGCTCTCCTGAGTGTTGGGAGAGCCTGGTGCTAATTCTTTCTCCTTATCAAAAACCTTCCTTCCTTAGAGATTTTTAAGGTCAGGCTTGACAAAGCCCTGGGTGGGATGATTTAGTTGGGTTTGGTCCTGCTTTGAGCAGGGGGTTGGACTAGATGACCTCCTGAGATCCCTTCCAACCCTGAGATTCTATGATTCTATCAAGTGAGGGAGAGAAATTGAAGCTGGTTCTCCCACATCGCAGACAAGTACTCTAACCCCTGGTTAGAGGTAGGCACCACCACCTTCTATTCTGTTTGTTTTGTGTAGAGTTGTGCACCTGACTAACTCATTCTCACAAGAAGAGGCTTGCGTGCCTTAGCTGACTGCCTCCAGGATAGGGGTTCCTATGCGTGAATCGCTATCAGGGCTAAGCACATCTGTGCAGTCTGGACTCAGGCTCCTATCTCCCTGAGTGGGGCGGGGCTTAGGACACATCCCTGCCTAGTATGCTGGCTTCTCTGAATCCCATTCTGCCTGTCTCTCTCCATTCCTGGTATAAGGAGCCTAGACACCTAACTCAGTGTGCACATGTATCACAGTGTGTTCCTGTATATTTCTAGGTGCCCAAAAGTGAGGTGTTGCAATGCTCAGCATCACAACATCTAAGGACCTTTTGTGAATCCAGGTCACAGGCCTTTGGTAGCTGGCTAGGGTCCATCAATACACTTTGGGTCAATACTTTTATTTCTTAAGATGCAATGTAGTATTTTGTAAAAGCAGCGAAGAGTCTTGTGGCACCTTATAGACTAACAGACGTTTTGGAGCATGAGCTTTCGTGGGTGCATTACGAAGTGGGTATTCACCCACGAAAGCTCATGCTCCAAAACGTCTGTTAGTCTATAAGGTGCCACAAGACTCTTTGCTGCTTTTACAGATCCAGACTAACACGGCTACCCCTCTGATACTTGTAGTATTTTGCTTTCCCAAAGTGAGATCCTAAGGTGCTGAGCATCCTCATTTTACACTGAAGTGAATAAATGAGGCACAAAATGACTGTTAGAATTCTATCTTGCAGGGCTTTCTTCCTCAAACAAGAGAATATTTAAAGGGGAGAAAAAGAACAGCATATCACCCCATAGCAGTGTCCTACCCTGGGTGTGTCGCAGATATCATGTACATGAACTGGACGCTTATGTGCCTTCTTCGGCTGACACCACATAGGAAGTGGTAACTGGCTTGCACATGTGCTGTATTTCTCACCAAAGCTCTGTGGGGGTGGACATATGTATCTTTACAAGAGAGAGTTTCAATTTGAATTGCCTGACCACCTTGGAATTCACTTTGCTAAAATACTGGTTTGTCTTTTGTATCAACTGAGGTCTTCACGGTGCCTGAAAACTCCAGGGGCAGAAGAGGCTTTGATCAACTAAAAATGTACATAATCTTGGAAAATTTACAAAAATATAGATGAAAATTCTTAGCACGGAATGGCAAACACCACAGAAAAGACGTTTTGCATGGGTTTTATTTGTATTTATTTGAAAGTGGAAAAGGCAAAATAAGCACATCATTACAAAGAGAACTTGGCAGTTGCCAGTAGATTTGACTAAAGTGAAGCTTCTACCATACCAGTTCTGTTGAAGAGGAATATTCATGCTGAGGGAAATGCTCAAATTAAAATTTGGTGTGTGTGTGTGTGTGTATGTATCCAAACACTTCATAGAATCATAGAATCTCAGGGTTGGAGGGGACCTCAGGAGGTCATCTAGTCCAACCCCCTGCTCAAAGCAGGACCAAACCCAACTAAATCATCCCAGCCAGGGCTTTGTCAAGCCTGACCTTAAAAACCTCTAAGGAAGGAGATTCCACCACCTCCCTAGGTAACCCATTCCAGTGCTTCACCACCCTACTAGTGAAAAAGTTTTTCCTAATGTCCAACCTAAACCTCCCCCTCTGCAACTTGAGACCATTACTCCTTGTTCTGTCATCTTCTACCACTGAGAACAGTCTAGATCCATCCTCTTTGGAACCCCCTTTCAGGTAGTTTAAAGCAGCTATCAACCCCCCCCTCATTCTTCTCTTCTGCAGGCTAAACAATCTCAGTTCCCTCAGCCTCTCCTCGTAAGTCATGTGCTCCAGCCCCCTAATCATTTTTGTTGCCCTCCACTGGAGGGCAACAAATTGTGTGTTTGCTGAAGGAAATTCTTCCACATTCTTTATTTCTGTTTGCTGTTACTCTGATTATTCTGAGGAGGAGGGAGGGGAAGTCTCTCCAGTTTTTATAAGTTAAACCCTGTATATATAAAAGTGTACTTTTTTCTTTCTCTAATAAAATCTTTTCTTTTTTAGAACTTGATTGATTTCTTCCCTTGTTTGGATTTTCAGGGGAAGGGGGGGGGAAGTGAATCCCTCTTTGTTTGATTCAAGGAATTTGAATCAAGGTATCTCTCTCCAGGACTAGGGAAGGGGAGGGGGAGGTGAGTCCCTCTTTGTGTTGAGTCAAGGATTTGACTGGGTGTGTAATCTCTCCTGAGCAGGCTGGAGAGAGGGAAGGGGGGGGGAGGGGAACTGGCTGTTTCTCTCTCTCTGGTGAGATTCAAGGGGTTTGAATCTGGGTTCTCCAGGGGAAGTTTGGGGGACAGGCAGTGTGTCAGACACTTAAAAACTGACTGGTTTTTTAATGATTGTGCTGTTTGAGGGTCTGATTCAAGGCTCCCATTGACTTCAATGGGGTTTGGATCAGGCCCTGAAAGAGTCATTGCAGAAGATGGAACATATCAGGACCTTCCAATTAAGAGTTTTATGTGATAGCAGTAATTTGCTATAGGCAAAAAACTTCACCTTAGTCTAGGAAATTAAGAATGTTTCTGTGGGTAGATAAGGATTCAGCAGACATTTTCAAATGCACCTTTGAATGCAAAGTGTAAGAGATATAACCATATCCTGGACAAATGTTATTGAACTAAGTTTGTCATTGTGGGTGAGGGATTATATGTAATTCCATGGAGGAGTGGGACCACATCTTTTGGGAACTAAGAACAGTGGGAGATGATTAAACAGATTAACTCAGGTTATAGCATCTCCAGAGAGATACCACCACCTGGATAGTCTAGCAAATACTAATTCAAACTATTTCCGGGCACCAATTAACAAAGAAAGGACTTTCAAATAAATAGCCTAATTTCAAACTGACTTAAAGCCTCTTTTGATCTGGCAAGCAGACAGGGAATTTGCTTCAAGGGATGCCCCAATCCTTAGGGAAAGGCTAGAAGGACATTGACCTACTGAGGCCCCATAAGACTGGGTGGGCTAGTTGTCAGCAAAAATTGTGATGACCTTGTGGTCACAGGAGAAACCTCTGTGTAGTGTTTAAAGAACTGTTCACTGGCCAGAGCCCTTGTTGGAGTTGGGGGTAATAGCTGGTAACCTTATTAGCAAGCATATAGGTTCTTTTATTGTTTTTAATGTTTTCTCTGTAATGCTTTCACCTTAAGAATGTGTTTGCTTAGAAAGAGCTGTGTGGTAACTTAACTGTGGGCAATTACACTGTTTACTGTCTTTGAGGATAAAAGTAAAGCAGGCTGGCTTAGGCAGGCTGACTTTGCTGAGGAGGTCACAGTATATGCACAGAACTGTGCAATCCAGAAATATTCCAGTCAGGAGGGAGAAAGATGCACATCTCCATCCAAGAGAGGTGATGGCCGAGGAGCCAGGAGTTTAGAGTGGGTGCCCTTGCTGAACCATAGAGGAGTTATACAGGTCCAGATGCTCTTAACAGTGACACAAAGATATTGAAGAAATTGCTATATATTTCTGTATGTCGTGACCCTTTACTGTAGTTTCTGCTATGTATATTTATTAACTTACAAAGCTCAATTGTGTAGTACATCTTAGAATCTTTTTGCACTTCTCTAGCACAGAAGAGATTATGTGGCCCTAAGTTGTTATAACCAATCACTGAAGTTTTTCCTTAAATATAAAAATAAAAAGTAGTTCAAAGTTCATGTCAAGCTTATCTCTGTTTATCTCCAGAGGAAGTTATGGAATCTTGCAGCTAGTTAGATTTAGTTTACTGGAGGAAGATAACTAATTTGATCCTCTTTTTTTTTTTTTGGCGCTCAGACTGTCTTGTATATGCTCCTCCCCACGCCGTGTCCAAGATAGCACACTTTATGACAGCACTATAATAGAAAACTCAGATACTTTTTTAAACAACAAAAATATGATAAGTTTAATCAGGACTAGTAAGACCGGCCCACAAAATGGCGACTTCTATGCATGTCTCTAGGTAACAAGAACCATATATATACACAACTAGTATTTTTCAGCTGGGAGGAAAATCTGTCAGAAAACAGAGATGATTTATTACGGACAAGATTTTTTATCAGTTTCTGCATGAGCATGCAGGCAGGGAAGGGTGCATGCAGGGAATGGCCATTGTAGTTCTTGCTCTTCCCTGCATAACAAGATGTGCTCTTTCCTCAAGCAGCTAGCTGCATTAATCACTTCAAAAGGAGTGGGGAGGAAACAGGTCCATGGTCAGCCAAGCAGGGGAGCACCTTGTTAAAGGGCAGCATAAAAGCTCCAGTTACTAGGAGCTCCATGAATTGTTATGCCTCAGTGAGGCACTGAGGGCCACTGAAGAAGCCTCAGTGTCTTTCTCCAGTCTTTCTTAAGCTGGTATAGCAGGCTTCATCTAAGCAGCCCTCTGCTCACAAATATAGGGTTTTGATTGTGCACAATCATAGGAGTGGGCTTCTCCAGTTCTGAAAGTAGCACAGTCACCGCTATTAAAATCTGGATGTTCTGCAAACCTGAAAATGAAACATACATGTACTGTTGACTATGTAAGTCACATGGCAAAGTCAGAAGTTGTTATTAATGCCCCTAACTATGCATGCCAGAAACTTACAGGTTAAGGGTTAGAGCTGTGCCATCCTCCCAAACCCAGGATTCATTGATCCCATTACGGAATAATCCGATCCAGTGATAAGAAAATGCTAGAGGCTTTATGAAATCCTGTATGGGAACAATAAAAAATTGTCTTAGTCTCACATCAGTATTTGGACCTTTCACTCTATCCTTTTATCACCTGCTCTTTTTGAGTAAGTGGGCCTCTCAGGGTGGGGAGGGGCGGGTGGAACAGTGCCTCTTTATGCTTGATGACAGTCATTGCAGACAGAGATATGTGAGGACCTGCTTTTATAAGCACCAGCTGAACTGTAATTGCATTGTTCCCAGACCTGCGCAACTTGGAAATTGAGATGTTAGAATGGAGTCAAACCAGGTTCTTCCATGCAGCACTACAGACATGAAATCAAATATTGTTCTCCTGGTCTCTGACTAATTTGCTGTTTGTAGTCTGAAAAGTCCCCAAAGTTGAATTCTACCTGTTTTTCCTTGCTGTGTATCTTCAAAAGTCTGGAGCCCTGAGAAGAGCAATAATCTTTACTCTCTTGCCAAGTTCTCCATTCAGTAGAAAAATGGTAACAGTCCTCCTCATGCAGTATCCAGTTTTCTGGGCAAAGGCTGCAGTTGTCTCCTTCAACAGGAAATACATTTTATAGATTGATTTTATTAAGGTATTGCTCATGATCATGCCATTTGACAGTGGTTTTAGACCACATCCAAGCCACTCTGAAACCTGCAAGATATTTGCCTGGGGAAGACTTTCATAAAAGTGGTATTGGTAGAAAAGGAAATTGAGCTGATCTGAGATCACTCAAGTCACCTGAAATTTGTCAGTAACACTGACCTCTTTGCTGAAATTCCTGAAACTCAGGATCTTTTCTTTGCCTTTCCTGAAAATACTTACGTTTGACACTCTGGAACCCCACAGCTCCCAACAATACTACACAGAGGATCCCCAGAATCACTGCAACATATCGCCATGGGGAAGATGGAGAAGGAAAATCTAACAGAAAGGAAAGGCAGACAATAAACAAAAAGACATTCAAAGAATACAGTGTCACAGTGGGATTAACTGTATCTAGGCTCCATCAGGCTTAAGTAACAGCCCCAAAATAACAGGGATTGACAGTATGCAATTATTTTTCTTTGATTGGAGATATCAAGTTGATCATTTTTACCTTCTCCATTCACTATACTTCATTTGGGTGAATGAATTGTCAGTTATTCCCAGAGCCATGAGGGCCATAAAATTTCCCCCTCAGTTCTACAGCAAAAGTGAGTTTGCTGACATTTCAATGATCATCTGAACAGGTCAAACAGATATTTTACACCAATATTTCTGGGGAGGGTGTTTATTCAGAAAGGACAGTTCAAGTTTCACAGCTGTTTGGAATACACAACTGGAATTTAGATGTGTCTTGAGACAAGGTCTGAAATTCTTCCATTATTATTATTTTTTTTTTTTGGTAAAATAGAAATCCCACTGAAATTACTGGAATATGCACTAACCGTGCAATTTCTCCTGTTATGCTGAGATTGTAGTGAAATGAATCAAAGGTGAACAAAAAAATCCAGAGCAAGAGAGGCCCCAGCTGCTATAGAACCATGTGAGATTTCTGCATGGCTAGGAAGATAGAAATATGCATAATTTTATTTAATAAAGAACAGGAAAAGCACATTTATTCCTCTATTACTGCCTTTCTATATATTTCAATTATACCTGCTTGGGAAAAATATTAAAGATTTTATGAAATGCAAAGACTTCTATGAATTTATTGTTAATGGTTAAAGTTAGAAATTTAAATACCTCAGAACTATTATATTTCACACTACCTGAAGATCTGCCCCTCAACATTTTAGAAACAAGGAAGTTAAGATTCACCTACTTATGCTGATTCACTGACGTTGCAACTACTTTTAAATAAGATAAAAATCTATCTGCATGACTTGTAATCCTGAACTGTAGCTGAAGACCTCTTAGCACAGATTCTGTAAAGATGGTTTAAAAACTACTTTTACTTCTCTGGTCGTGGGGCTGTCAGAGCACAGGGCTGGTCCCCAACATAAATAAGAGCAGGCTGCCTCTAATTTTTGCCATTTGCCACCTACCAAAAGAAGCTGTTATAGCATTTAGGAATTTTTGGGTTATAGAGATGTCCCAGCTATGCCCACACAACTGGAGCCAGGATGTGGGTGGCATAGGAGCCACTAGAATTTCTATACCACCACCTGGGAATCCAATTACGCAAAGGAATCTGCCAGGATCTGTATCTATTGTGTTTGTGGTTGATTTGCACTTCTTTGATGCAAAGTAACCCAAACTCACCATCAGGGGCGGTTCTAGGCATTTCGTCGCCCCAAGCACAGCAGCCTGCCTGCTGCCCTCACGGCGACCGGCAAAGCGCTTGGCGTGCTGGGGCCTGGAGCCGCCCCTGCTCACCATAGAGTTGTGCCATATACAGTATGTGCAATGAGTGAACTTTTCCCTGCTGTAGCTTTTCAGTGATTAAACTTTTAACTTTAATATTATAGTAACATAATTTTTATATGTAATTTCCCTGATTGGGTGGTGGGGAGGCAGAAGTAAAAAAGAGGGTAGAAAAGAGAGTGAAAAAAATTGGTTGGGGAAAAAAGATGAAGATTCTAATTTCTCTCACAATTCTTACTGTATATTTCCAAAGTTACACAGATAAAAGTATGCACAACTGTGGAACTCCTTGTGTACACTGCTGCAATTTACTGTATCACACCTGAGCACTCAATATCCCCAGAGTTACCAGCAAAGGCAGGCACATGATCCCAAGAGGCAGTGCAATGAGCCTCCACTGTGGTGATGAAGAGGGAGACTCTAACAGAAAGGAGAAGGGATCAAGACAGGCAAAGTGAACACTGTCTCCGATGGTGATCAATAACAGATTACCTCAGAAGAAAATTTAACATAATTGACAGTTATAGAATAGCCTGCCCACTGTGGTAGCTTTTCCTGACCACAGACAGTTGGTGGTTGGACCTGTAACATGAGGGTTTTTACAGAGAAAAGAAAGAAAACAAGTTAATCCAGACCAGAAATAGCTGACTGGTGGGATACTTAGCCAGGCAGCCAGTGAGCATGACTAGATCAGACAGATACCTTTGTTAGCTTCCAAGTCTGTGACCTCTCCCTCCTGTGCATGAATAGTTCATGCATTTTGCATGCTGGGCTATGATCAGCTTCCAGTAACATTCAATTGGCAGGCACATAGAGGAAAATACATTAAACTTTCTGAATGCTGACGTGATATCAAGAACATAAGAATGACCATGCTGGGTCAGGCCAAAGGTCCATCTAGCCCAGTATCCTGTCTTCTGACAGTGGCCAATGCCAGGTGCCCCAGAAGGAATGAACAGAACAGGGAATCATCAAGTGATCCATTGCCCATTCCCAGCTTCTGGCTAATAGCCATTGATGGACCTATACTCCATGAATTTATCTAGTTCTTTTTTGAACCCTGTTATAGTTTTGGCCTTCACAACATCCTCTGAAAAGAAGTTCCACTGTGTGTTGTGTGAAAAAAAATACTTCCTTTTGTTTGTTTTAAACGTGCTGCCTATTAATTTCATTTGGTGACACTAGTTCTTGTGTTATGAGAAGGCGTAAATAACACTTCCTCACTTATTTTCTCCACATCAGTTCTGACTTTATAGACCTCTGTCATATCCCCCTTAGTCATCTTTTTCCAAGCTGAAAAGTGTCAGTCTCATTAATCTCTCCTCATATGGCAGTAGTTCGATACCCTTAATAATTTTTGTTGCCCTTTTCTGAACCTTTTCCAATTCCAGTAGATAATTTTTGAGATGTGCTGACCACATCTGCACGCAGTATTCAAAATGTAAGTGTACCATGGATTTCTTTGGAGGCAATATGATATTTTCTGTCTTATTATGTATCCCTTTCTTAATGATTCCAAACATTTTGTTTGCTTTTTTAACTGCCACTGCACATTCAGTGGATGTTTTCAGAGAACTATCCACACTGACTCCAAGATCTCTTTCTTGAGTGATAAAAGCTAATGTAGACCCCATCATTTTATATGTATAGTTGGGATTACGTTTTCCAATGTGCATTACTTTGCATTTATCAACACTGAGTTTCATCTGCCATTTTGTTGTCCACTCATGCAGTTCTGAGAGATCTTTTTGTAGCTCTTTGCAGTCTGCACTCTATCCCATGACTGCTGACTTTGCTTAAGAGCCATCCGTGAGGGACCTTGTCAAAGACTTTCTGAAAATCTAAATACACTATAGCCACTGGATCCCCGTTGTCCACATGCTTGTTGACCCCCCTCAAAGAATTCTAGTAGATTGGTGAAGCATGATTTCCCATTACAAAAACCATGGTGACTCTTCCCCAACAAATTATATTCATCTGTGTGTCTGACAATTCTATTCTTTATTATAGTTTCAACCAGTTTGCCTGGTACTGAAGTCAGCCTTACTGGCCTTTAATTGCCGGGATCACCTCTGGAGCCCTTTTTAAAAATTGGCTTCACATTAGCTATCCTCCAGTCATTTGGTACAGAAGCTGATTTAAATGATAGGTTACAGACTACAGTTAGTAGTCCTGCAATTTCACATGTGAGTTCCTTCAGAACTCTTGGGTGAATGTCATCTGGTCCTGGTCACTTATTGCTGTTTAGTTTATCAATTTGTTCCAAAACCTCCTCTAATGACACGTCAATCTGGGACAGTTCCTCAGATTTGTCACCTAAAAAGAATGGCTCAGGTTTGGGAATCTCCCTCAAATCCTCAGCTGTGAAGATCAATGCAAAGAATTCATTTCTCTGCAATCACCTTATCATCCTTGAGTGCTCCTTTAGCATCTCGATTGTTCAGTGGCCCCACTGATTGTTTAGCAGGCTTCCTGCTTCTGATGTACTTAACATTTTTTTTAATATAACTTTTGAGTCTTTGGCTAGCTGTTCTTCAAATTCTTTTTGGCCTTCCTAATTATATTTTTACACTTCATTTGCAGAGTTTATGCTTTTTCTGTTTTCCTCACTAGTATTTAACTTCCACTTTTAAAGGATGCCTTTTTGCCTCTAACTGCTTCTCCTACTTTGTTATTTAGCTATGATGGATCTTTTTTGTTTCTCTTACTATTTTTTTTTAATTTGGGGTATACACTTTAGTTGAGCCTCTATTACAGTGTCTAAAAGGCTTCCATGCAGCTTGCAGGGATTTCACTTTTTGCACTGTACCTTTTAATTTCTGTTTAATTAACTTCATCATTTTTGTGTAGTTCCCCTTTCTGAAATTAAATGCCACAGTGTTGGGCCACTGTGCTGTTTTCCTCACAACAGGGATGTTAAATTTAATTATATTATGGTCACTATTAACAAGTGGTCCAGCTATATTCATCTCTTGGACCAGATACTGTGCTCCACTTAGGACTAAATCAAGAATTGTCTCTCCTCTTGTTGGCTCCAAGACCAGCTGCTCCAAGAAGCAGTCATTTAAAAGGTGTCAAGAAACTTTATCTCTGCAACCTGTCCTGTGGTGATATGTGTGTGCTAGAAGTCTAAATAATAAGATGGGTGAATTAGAGTGCCTTGTGTTAAAGGAGGATATTGATATAATAGGCATCACAGAATCCTGGTGGACTGAGAACAATCAATGGGACACAATCATTCTGGGGTACAAAATATATCAGAAGGACAGAACAGGTCATGCGGTGGAGTGGGGGGTGGTACTATATGTGAAAGAAAATGTAGAATCAAATGACGTAAAAATCTTAAGTGAATCCACATATTCCATAGAATCTCTATGGATAGTAATTTCATGCTCTAATAAGAATATAATATTAGGGATCTATTATCGACCACCTAACCAGGACAGTGATAGTGACAATGAAATGCTAAGGGAGATTAGAGAGGCTATCAAAATTAAGAACTCAATAATAGTGGGGGATTTCAATTATCCCCATATTGATTGGGAACATGTCACCTCAGGACGAAATGCAGAAACAAACTTTCTCGATACTTTAAATGACTGCTTCTTGGAGCAGCTGGTACAGGAACCCACAATGGGAGAGGTAACTCTCAATTTAGTCCTGAGTGGAGCGCAGGAGCTGGTCCAAGAGGTAATTATAACACACCTCAACAGCCCAACACTGTGGCATTTAATTTCACAAAGGGGAACTATACAAAAATGAGGGGGGTAGTTAAACAAAAGTTAAAGGGAAATCCCTGCAAGTTGCATGGGCCCTTTTTAAAGACACCATAATAGAGGCCCAACTTCAATGTATATCCCAAATTAAGAAACACAGTAAAAGAACTAAAAAAGAGCCACCGTGGCTTAACAACCATGTAAAAGAAGCAGTGAGAGATAAAAAGACTTCCTTTAAAAAGTGGAAGTCAAATCCTAGTGAGGCAAATAGAAAGGAGCACAAACACTGCCAACTTAAGTGCAAGGGTGTAATAAGAAAAGCCAAAGAGGAGTTTGAAGAACGGCTAGCCAAAAACTCCAAAGGTAATAACAAAATGTTTTTTAAGTACATCAGAAGCAGGAAGCCTGTTAAACAACCAGTGGGGCACCTTGACGATCGAAATACAAAAGGAGCGCTTAAAGACGATAAAGTCATGCAGAGAAACTAAATGGATTCTTTGCTTCAGTCTTCACGGCTGAGGATGTTAGGAAGATTCCCAAACCTGAGCTGGCTTTTGTAGGTGACAAATCTGAGGAATTGTCACAGATTGAGGTGTCACTAGAGGAGGTTTTGGAATTAATTGATAAACTCAACATTAACAATTCACCGGGACCAGATGGCATTCACCCAAGAGTTCTGAAAGAACTCAAATGTGAAGTTGCAGAACTATTAACTATGGTTTGTAACCTGTCCTTTAAATCGGCTTCGGTACCCAATGACTGGAAGTTAGCTAATGTAACGCCAATATTTAAAAAGGGCTCTAGACGTGATCCCGGCAATTACAGACTGGTAAGTCTAACGTCAGTACTGGGCAAATTAGTTGAAACAATAGTAAAGAATAAAATTGTCAGACACATAGAAGAACATAAATTGTTGGTCAAAAGTCAACATGGTTTCTGTAAAGGGAAACTATGTCTTACTAATCTAATAGAGTTCTTTGAAGGGGTCAAACAAATATGTGGACAAGGGGGATCCAGTGGCCATAGTGTACTTAGATTTCCAGAAAGCCTTTGACAAGGTCCCTTACCAAAGGCTCTTAGGTAAATTAAGTTGTCATGGGATAAGAGGGAAGGTCCTTTCATGGACTGAGAACTGGTTAAAAGATAGGGAACAAAGGGTAGGAATAAATGGTAAATTCTCAGAATGGAGAAGAGTAACTAGTGATGTTCCCCAAGGGCCAGTCCTAGGACCAATCCTATTCAACTTATTTATAAATGATCTGGAGAAAGGGGTAAAAAGTGAGGTGGCCAAGTTTGCAGATGATACTAAACTGCTCAAGATAGTTAAGACCAAAGCAGACTGTGAAGAACTTCAAAAAGATCTCACAAAACTAAGTAATTGGGCAACAAAATGGCAAATGAAATTTAATGTGGATAAATATAAAGTAATGCACATTGGAAAAAATAACCCCTGTATGTAGCCGTGGTCAAAAAAGCAAACAGGATGTTAAGAATCATTAAAAAGGGGATAGAGAATAAGACTGAGAATATCTTATTTCCCTTGTATAAATCCATTGTATGCCCACATCTTGAATACTGCATACAGATGTGATCTCCTGATCTCAAAAAAGATATATTGGCATTAGAAAAGGTTCAGGGAAGGGCAACTAAAATGATTAGGGGTTTGGAACAGGTCCCATATGAGGAGAGATTAAAGAGGCTAGGACTTTTCAGCTTGGAAAAGAGGAGACTAACGGGGGATATGATAGAGGTATATAAAATCATGAGTGATTTGGAAAAAGTGAATAAGGAAAAGTTATTTATTTGTTCCCATAATATAAGAACAAGGGGCCACCAAATGAAATTAATAGGCAGCAGGTTTAAAACAAATAAAATGAAGTTCTTCAGCACACAGTGAACGTATGGAACTCCTTGCCTGAGGAGGTTGTGAAGGCTAGGACTATAACAGGGTTTAAAAGAAAACTGGATAAATTCATGGAGATTGAGTCCATTAATGGCTATTAGCCAGGATGGGCAAGGAATGGTGTCCCTAGCCTCTGTTTTTCAGAGGGTGGAGCTGGATGGCAGGAGAGAGATCACTTGATCATTACCTGTTAGATTCATTCCCTCTGGGGCACCTGGCATTGGCCACTGTCGGTAGACAGGATACTGGGCTAGATGGACCTTTGGTCTGACCCAGTACGGTCATTCTTATGTATCCAGTCAATATGGGGATAGTTGAAATCCCCAATTATTATTATTTTTATATTGTAATGTCAGGGTTAAGTTAAGGAAAGTTATTGGACTAAGAGGTTTGACTCTGGACAGTAAAATAACAGCATGTACAGAGTTAGTAGCTTGTTACGTTCAGTACCTTTGTTCTTGGTCTTCTCAGCTCTTTGCCCCATTTTCTGTTGAGTAGGAGTGTGAAATTTCAGTTCAGTGTAGTTTATTTCTTGCTCACTCATTTCTGGTGGACTACAGGATATAATGTTTACACTCTGATTTAGTGGATGGAAGTGGCTGACAACATATCTGTGGGCCTGATTCTCCCCTTTGTTACACCTGGTTCATGTTGGTGTAACTCCAGTGATACCTATGGACTTACATCAACATAAAACTGGTGCAGTTACATGAAGAATCAGACTCTACTTATTTATCATCAGAGCAGACAAAGAATATCAAGACCTATTTTGTATCACAATAGGTTGGTTGAGAGAAGCCAGGCAGAGAATTGGAGCAGGGAGCTCAGAGAGATGCGTTTCTTATCACCTTTTAAAATGTCTGATCTCTGTTTAATGTTCCAAGAGAAAATAATTAGCTGAACTGAAATTAAAGTTGTCCAATGCATTTCAATAAGTAAAAAACCCCACAATTTACAAAATTACAAATCAAAAGATAGAAATTTTGCAAAAACATTAGAACAAGAAGAAATTGTAAATGAAGGCAAAACTTTGTTTTAAAAATGCTGAAAAATATATAAATGCAAAGTTAAGGTACCATATTTTGAAGAACTTTGAGTATAGCTCTATTCTGACAAATTGTGATGTAAAAATGACACTTTCTCCCTAAAGAGAGAATTTTGCATGTACAGGATGAGTCATATCTGCTGACTTTAGTAACTAAAATAATGGTGTCTACTTTTTACTCCTGAACCTCAGTGGGTTTAATACCTTAATGTCACATGCTTAAGTGCTTTCCTGAATCCCTTTTTGGAAGCTCTTTAATGACTTAGAAGGTTATGGCCCATTGAAAAAATTGAACATTTTACCCAGGAAGGAACCCTAATTAATTTAAAGAATCATGGTACTATTAAAGGGAGAAAATCTGAAAACATCTCATATAACCCCATTCCTGGATAAGACTCTCCTTAAGAAATTGCAGTAATAAAATGATGAGTCTTGCATTATGTGTTGAAGAACAAAAACCTCACAGAATAGCAGACCAGCAAGGGAAGTTAGAATTTAAGATCTTCCACTGAAAGCCCCCTCCCTAGACTCCCAGTGAGTCCATATCTAGGGCTTCTCAGTTGTATGTTGAATAGGGATAGCTCATTTGTCTCAGTTTCATTTTGTTGGATCCTGTCCATATTTCTACCCTCTAACTTCTGTTGCATTGTTTCTCTGACATCTCTAGGGCTCCAAATGCCTTCCAATTCAATATGAGATGGAAATTTTATGAATGTTTTGCTTGCATTTTCTTCCAGATGATTTCATCAGACCTTGAATAAGTGAGGAACTATCGCTGATTCTTAGCGGCACTTCACTGGAAACCCACCCCTGATTCAATAAGCTGATGTTTACCATTAGCCTTATTTTTATGGCCCCCCTCAGCAAATTCTAGATCAATGGATTTATGATCATTTCTAAATTAACTTGAATGATTTTTTTAAAAAACAAGATTTTTTCAGACTGTGTACCAAACACTTTACTAATATCCTGATTTTTGGTGGTCTTGTAGATATGGTGGATATGGCAAAAAAACAAACAAACAAAAAAACCTCACAGTGCTAAAAATGCAGAACCATTAGCTACATGGATTGACCAATATCATACATCCAAAACCCGCTTTTGTGCTGCTTAGATTAAGGGGGTGGGGGGAGAATACAAAAGTTAGAAATGAAGAGAATCCTTTTAAATAAAAATAACGGTTGGGATTTTCAAGAGACACCAAGAGATTTAGGAGCATAAGTCCCTGTAACAGGGTACTGCCCTTGAGCATGCCCTTTTCTGGTCCTGCACAGCTCAGCTTTCCCTTGGTGCCTGCAATCATTTTCTCAGACTCAAGTAATCCAAGCAGATACCCCCTGTGTGTGGGGGGTCTCCTTATTAACCTTTCCTACAGAATACAAAACCTCTTTTTTAGCCCCTTGAGTCTAATCTTTCTTCTGATCCTGGGTACTAATTCAGAGAAGTGTCCTCTCCCCAAGTTCAGGAGACTCCAGCCCTTCTTCCTGGAGCATGATGAAAATTCAAACAGCCTCACTCTCCTTAGATGAGGATTCCACAGCTATCGTCCTGGAGCTGGGTTCTGATACAGGCCAGCTGCAGTTCTTAGTCAACTTCTCCCCAGATGGCCCCTTTTTACTCAGTCCTTTCACCTGCTGGCTTGGAGAGGTCAGCAGGCACCAGTTCTCCTCCTGCTAGAGTCTGCCTTTCATGAGGGAGCAGTCAGTATATATGCTTCCCTCCCTCCCAAGGCTGATCCTGGTTGGCTGTGAGAGAGGGGAGTTTTGCCCCACACTGCATTACAAAGCTTCTGCTCCTGGGCCCTTAGAGGAACAGAACAACTATGTATTTCCCCAAACTCTTTTTCCCCAAGAGTGCTTCCTTCCTCCCAGTATCTCCCTCTGACACTTCCTAGGCCCTCATGTATATCCAAACTCCCCAAAACTTGAAGAGCCATACCAGAGAACAAGGGTTGGCTGACCTCCAGTCCCTACTGCCCTTAAAGAGGTCAGACTGTCCCTGCTAGAGTCCCATTGACTTTCAACAAGAATTGTGCTCATAATTCACTTAGGGCCAGATTTTTAAAAGTTATTTAGGCTCCTAAATCCCACTGATTTCAATCTGATTCTTAGGCACTTTTGAAAACATCACCCATTAACACTCACTTCCTGAGTTAGTCTGAAGAGAAAAATCCTACAGCAGTTACATTCCCTAACAATGAAAGACCCCACAAGCATTTGGAGATGATACCTGTGGAGGTGTCTTCTGGTCAGTGAGCAGGAGTCCTGGAACAGAACTTTAGGACATGTACCTGTCTAGTCCTGTCTCAAAATCCTTGGTGGAGACAGAGAGCAGCAGAGGGTCAGCATGAACTGAGAGGAAAATTATTTGCTCTGCGATGTTCCGGCTTAAACCGCAAAGGAAGTTCTCGCTTTGCTAATTCGACGGATGTTGCACCTATACAATGTGCTCTTTCATCTTTATGGGTTAAAGCATTACTGAGTAGGCCTCAGGCATTAACTATAGAGCTTGGTTTGGACATTTACATACTTGAATACTGCATGAAACAACTGTGACTAAGAAAAAAATGCTCAGCTTGTGTGGAAGCACTTTTAAAAACCTGGTCTACTCACCTTCCCTGCTTTTACCTCCAGGATGGGCTCTTTGCCAACCAGTTCTCCAAAGCAGGAGCTTCCTGTCTCATTGCCTGGACTGGAGGGAGATTGGGGGTCTGTCTGCTCCATTGAACTTGAAATGTTCTTTTATTTTCATTGGTTTACGTTACCATCAGTGCCACCAGTATTGGACCAGACTCTTTTCAGGGACATATCTGGTGGGATATCTCTGTAGAGCTCTAAAGGAGACAAACACACATGATACTTTTCTTTATACAGACCCTGCAGTTGTCAGCTAAAAGGAGCAACTTCCCTTAAACAACAAAAGGAAATGACATGCACAATACAAACACACACACACACACGATTGCATGCAGATTAGCCATTCCCACCCTGAAGTCACACACACACACAAACACACATCTGGTGGTGCTGGGGGTATGCTTTGGGGCACCCACTGATAGTTGGGGGACTTTTGGGGGTGCCTGCTGGTGCTCCAGGGTGCCTGCTGTGCTCTGTGGGGGGACTACTGCCACTGCTGGGGGGATTGCCCAGGACTGCCGCCGCCACTGCTGATGGGAGGTGGCCAGGACCGCTGCCACTGCTGGCTGCTCTGGTGGCCCTGGGGTCAGTCACACCTGCCAGCTGCAGAAGGCACAGATGCTCTGGAAAGTCACAGAATCCGTGACTTCTCTGACCTCCATGACAGACTTGCAGCCTTACTGATGGGTTTGCCTGTGCAGATACTCCACTAATGTCACTCATTGTGCAAGGCTATTCTGACCTATTCCAGGCACACAAGTCTGGATCACTTTTCGTCACATCACCACAGGATTCATACATTCACAGATTAGACCATCTAATTGGACCTGCTGTGTATTACATACAGGGCATAGGATTTCACCTAGTTACCCCTATACTGGGCCCAGTTACTTGTGTTTGTTAAAGCTTATCTTCCAGCAAGGCATCGGGGCTGATTTGAAGACATCACAAGATGGAGAATCCCCCACTCAACTGGGGCAGGTAGAAGAAGCAAATGGGCAGCTCCAGCAGTAGCTCATTGGTGTCCACAAAGAGGGGATGAGAGAATTAGAAGCTGCAATGAGAGCACAGCTTCAGCATCAGTCAATACAAAAACCATATGGAAGATGAAAGAAAATCATATTGCTTTGATAAAAGGACGTTTGATCTCCTTTTGAAGGGATCCCCAGGATGCAGCCTGGGACTGTGGGACCGCTGTGCCCCCTTAACTCTTTCTAGCCTGGGATGTCTCTCACAATGCCTTGCAAGTGACCAGCAGCAATTGTTATCACTCAGCACAGCCGCATATGAAGCCCCACACCCAGCTATATTGCATGAATGCTCCTAGAGCCACTCATGAATCTCACAGAGAAAGGAACCAGAGCCAAATCCCTCCAGCTCCCAGCACTGTACCCCAGGAATATACCATCTTGCACTGCTCATGATGGGCAGTGCAAATTTATTAATTGGTTCACCACTTCAGTAATGGAAAGTGGACATACACCAGCCTTTGTCAAACCTGAGCAGATTTGCCACACACTTCATACAAACTCACTAGTAAAGATAAACAATTAAACACATTTATTGATTACAAAAATAGATTTTAAGTGATATGCAAAAAGTCAGAGTTAGTTACCAAAAGAAATAAAATATAAGCACGCAGTCTAAACTCTCAACCCTATTAGACTGGGCATCATCTAGATTAAGCAGTTTTTCTCACCCCATTGGATTAAGGACTGGCTTAATATATAGGTTTGTTCCTTAAACCTGGGCCAGTATCCTCTGTTGGAGTCTTCAGTCTTCTTCTGAGTGTCTCTGTTGCTTGCAGCATAGGTGGGGGCAGAAGAAAAGTCCCAGTATGTGTCTTCAGGCAAGGTTGAGCAATTCCCCTGGTGTGGTCTCATGCAGGAGAGTCACTGAATTATAGCTCCCTTGCTGGACAGTGGTTGTTGATGGGTTGTTTGAAACCCTGCCCGGATGTTGGTTACTTTCTTTGCTGTTGCCTCTGGGGAGCTAATGTCTGACTGATTCCCCAATTTACGGCATGTTTTAGTGACAACCATATAACACAATTCTCATAACTTCTTATGCATTAATGATATACATATATGAATAGATAAATGACTTTCAGCAGATCATAACCTTTCCCCTGATACCTTACAAGGCATGCTTTGTATGTAAGATCACAATCATATATAAATGAGGAATGTGGGGGTTACAGGGCGCTTCTCCAAGGTATAGAATGTCACACTTCCCCTCTCTTAACCCAGGTGATAGAGTGTGCCTGAGGAATCACACCTCTAATACTTGAGGCCAACAGGTACAATTAAAGAACAGCTGCATCCAAGATCTGGATCCAAGATCCAAGCACTGGAATATTCTAATTTAAAGACGCTGCCTCACAAGAGGATCCGGGCAAGAAAAAGTATTTCTTTCCTTTGATAGACACTCTGTATAGACATTATAGAGGGACAGGTTATGAGACAGTGCAGCAAACAATAGATGAAGTGTTTTCACAGTACTGTCTGGACAAGTAACACCTACACGGTACAAAGACTTATGTGAGAGATGTGCATCTATCTGGGGCTCTGTTAAAATACTAGCATCTAGCAAACTTTATTCTTTATTGCTCTCTTCTCACTTTCTTTCCTAAAGTGTTTATGCTCTCAGGAATGTCTAGAGAACTCTAGCAGGTGTTTTTATTGTGACAAAGTTCCTCCTCTACCTTGGTGGGTCCTGTGCTTATTGGCAGATTTGTACACCTCAGTGATCTTCCCCTCTGGTGGAACCCACAGTCTGGGACAACTCCTCCTGTGTCTGATCAGGAGTTGGGAGGTTTGGGGGGAACCCGGGCCTGCCCTCTACTCCGGGTTCCAGCCCAGGGATCTGTGGATTTGCATCTGTCTATAGTGCCTCCTGTACCAGCTGTATGACAGCTACAACTCCCTGGGCTACTTCCCCATGGCCTCCTCCAAACACCTTCTTTATCCTCACCACAGGACCTTCCTCCTGGTGTCTGATAATGCTTGTACTCCTTAGTCCTCTAGCAGCACACCCTCTCACTCTCAGCTCCTTGCGCCTCTTGTTCTCAGCTCCTCACACACCCACCACAAACTAAAGTGAGCTCCTTTTTAAACCCAGATGCCCTGATTAGCCTGCCTTGATTGGCTGAAGGTGTTCTAATCAGCCTGTCTGCCTTAATTGGTTCTAGCAGGTTCCTGATTACTCTAGTGCAGCCCCTGGTCACTCAGGGAACAGAAAACTATTCATCCAGTGACCAGTATATTTGCCCTGTACCAGATTCCTAGCTATGGCCAACGTGGCCATTCGTGACACCAGGGAGAGGGGGGGGCCTGTGACTGTGGGGCTGTTTTTCGTTCTTTCATCCGTTCACGTATCCAGGCAGAGTTCCTCTGGGCAGCGTCCGCCGGCTCTCTAGATGTCTTCAAGGAGCAGTGGGTGCTGTCCGGGGTTCTCTGCTCAGTGTCCTCTTCCGGTTCCTTAGTTTTGGTCCTTTGACCCCCACTCCTGTTCCTGTTGTCGCCTTTGTTGTCCCCCAAACTCAGTTGGGTTCCAGGTTTCGTGGCCCCTCCTTAGGCTGGAGGAGGGGCTTTCAGCTAGTGCTCGCCCACGTCCCGGTACTAAAAAGGACCAGATTCCTGTACCCCACTGCTCTGGGTCTGTCACATTATATATTTCTTATATACACAGTCTTACAGGTAAATACTTTTTTAAATTTATATAGTGCTGTATTGAGTTCCAGCTCCAGTTTATGGAAGGCCTATATCTCAATCTCTGAGTTATCTCAGTTCACTGCATCAGAGATGTAGAGAATGGCTTGTTCCTGTCATATATTTTTCTTTCAATAAAATTTCTGATACTTTCAAATAATACCTAAAATGACTCTAAATAATATAGACTTAGGGAATAAAATTCTCCTTCAGTGTTCTTACTTTTGTGCATTTAACAGCACTTTGTGTGTATACTCAGTTTTCCCTGTTGTTTTTGTGGGTCTTTCACACTGAAATAAGGGAAAAATGCATATTTTCAGCAAAAGGAATATATGACTGTGAAATCACAAAGATTGGCACTTCGGAGGCACGTGTAGGCTCTGAAACCATTTCTATCTCATTTTCTGAAATAGCCTACATTTTAAATGGACTGGGTCCCCTTGAAGTTAGAAATTGCTGTAGTCTATAGCTGCACTATGGTCCGATCCTGAACCCTTTAAAGTCAATGGCAGAATAGCACTTTTAGCACTTTATTTTTACACCCTATCCTCACTCTCACAGATCCTGAGAGACAGACCTGTCCTCGCTTACAGACAGCCCCCCAACCTGAAGCAAATACTCACCAGTAACCACACACCACAGAACAAAAACAGCAACCCAGGAACCCATCCTTGCTACAAAGCCCGATGCCAACTCTGTCCACATATCTATTCAAGTGACACCATCAGAGGATCTAATCACATCAGCCACACCATCAGGGGCTCATTCACCTGCACATATACCAATGTGATATATGCCATCGTGTGCCAGCAATGCTCTTCTGCCATGTACATTGGCCAAACCAGACAGTCTCTACGCAAAAGAATAAATGGACACAAATCTGACATCAGGAATCATAACATTCAAAACCAGTAGGAGAACACTTCAACCTCTCTGGCCATTTAGTAACAGATTTAAAGGTGGCAATTTTGCAACAGAAAAGCTTCAAAAACAGACTCCAACAAGAAACTGCTGAACTTGAATTGATATGAAAACTAGAGACTATCAATTTAGGTTTAAATAGAGACTGGGAATGGCTGAGCCATTACACACATTGAATCTATTTCCCCCATGTTAAACATCTTGTCAAACTGTCTTAAATGGGCTATCTTGATTATCACTACAAAAATTTTTCCTCCTGCTGATAACAGTTCATCTTAATTAATTAGCCTCTTAGAGCTGGTTGGGCAATTCCCACCTTTTCATGTTCTCTGTATGTATATATATCTCCTCACTATGTGTTCCATTCTATGCATTCGATGAAGTGGGCTGCTCAAATAAATCTGTTAGTCTCTAAGGTGCATAAGTACTCCTGTTCTTTTTGCAGATACAGACTAACATGGCTGCTACTCTGAAACCTATATTAAAATGGTTCTATAGCTGTGTTTACATACACATCGGCAGACATGTTACATATCAAACTCAGACTCCACTACATAGGAGTCTAAGGTGAACCCCAGAGTGTAAACCCAGTAAGAATATGCAGTTTGGAAATGTATGAAGTACAATTACAGTCCATAGTCCTCTAGGAAGTTTTATTGCATGACAGAGAGAGCTTTTCCTGAGAACCAGCAGAGGGTGCGGTTTCCTCCTCAAAGGCCCTTTCATTGAGGCTTTTGAAAAAGCTCCGGAGAAGTATTTTATTTTCAAGAGCTATATGAAAAATGGACTATAAAATGCCACGAAATTACTGGCCCGGGGAGCAGGTCCGGGGAGCCTGTCGTACTCCGGCCAGGAGAGCGTGGCCGAGGGCCGGAGCGCAGCAAGCCCGTGGCCCAGCTCTCCATGAAAATGGCCCGTGGGCCGCAAGAGGCCCGCGTGCTGTAGTTTGCCTACACCTGGTTTAGAAGGGGTAACAGTAGTGTGACTAGGAGTAAAATTATGAAAGTGAGCACAGGAGAGTATTTCAGACTGGAAATGAACAGTTAGATCTACTAGTCTGAGGAATAGCCTCCCAAATGCAATTATTCTGATTATTTAAAACTTGGGTGGGTAATACCATGGGGTAAGAGAGGGTTAGGTAAGATGTGACATCACAGAACATTTCTCATATCTATTTATTTCTAAAAAGAAACCTCACAGAGAGTGTCCTTTCACCTCCAGAATAAGAGTCTTTCAATTACCTTTGATATACAAAATTTTTAACTGCATTTCCCTTTATTTAACATAATACTAAATTCTGAACTCAAGCACACCAAGGTTACCTGCTCATTCGTTTAGTCTGACATCCCCCTCTAGGTGATGTGAACAGTCACTCTCATGGTGTAAAACTAAAAATAAAAAAGTGTTATCGATCTTATAGAAAATTTCATTTTATAAAGCACTATAAGCTGCTTGTGAAGGTCTTTCAGTCTCTGAAGTGCTCTCCAGGAACTATTTCCTATTCTGGAGCTCCTGCTTTGCATTCCTATTCTGGGTTCAGAACGGGTCTGGATGGCACAGTGATGGAGCTCGGACTAAATCAAGGGTTAACATCACTGTGTCATCCAGAAAATTAGGAGCATCAATTCTCATGGCATTTAAAAAAATAATTTGGGTAACTGACCAGGTCATTTGAACCCCTATCTTCTTGGAGTACTAAAGAGTCATGAGTGGGAAGAAATGAATGACCTTACAAAACACATGGGGAAAGAGTTGGGATCAAAAGATGTACAACTCCCCTTTCATATGACTCAGATAAGTAGGGGTGATTACTGGGTTCTTGAATCATCTGTTTAATCCCAATGGAGCAGGACACCAGCGTGGTCCAAAAGACTCTATAAGTCTATGTATGAATCAGTGTGTAGCTCAGATTTAAAAATAGCCCAGGAAAGATTTCTTTACATCAGTCAGTCCCCATACGAGGTCTTTTCCTGCTGTAATAAGTATGTACATATTTTCTGCATCTCTTTTTCTCCAAAGATCTATGGTTGCTCTTCCGTGGGAGCACAGACCTCTCAGTCAAGAGATGCTCAAACTGTAAAATTGGATCTGGATCTTTATTTCCAATATGCCCTGATGCCTTTATCTGGCTCAACGGCTGTAGCTAGTAAGAATGTAGACATGCATATTTTAAAAGCGAATTAACCTTTAGCTACAAGAGTACTTAGAATCATACAACATTAGGGTTAGAAGAGACCTCAGGTGGTCACCTAGGCCAATCCCCTGCTCAAAGCAGGACCAACACCAGGTAAATGATCGGATCATTTACGTACTTTGGTTTTTATGTTTTATTAATTTTCTTTATATAAATTTTTAGAAATTAATTAGTAAAAGTATCTAATACCTTCAGTTGTATAGTCAACTTATTTATTGAGGAATAAATTCTAGTTTGAACACTAATGAAAGCTTTAATTAATATTGTTTATGCATTTCCACTTTACCTGCCCCTAGTCTACATACAACTTTACTCAATATTTGTACAGTTTCTCATCTATCTATCTATCTATCTATCTATCTATCTATCTATCTATCTATCTATCTATCAGAGCAGACAGGCACCTGCATACATAAAACATCATTAAATAGCAGTAAAGTTGCTCATTAACATTGTGAAAGTAGAATGAATTATATTGTAAAAATAAGAATGGATTAAAGAAATGTTGTATGTACCTTTAAGCAGAAATAAGAAATGTTGAAATACAGGTGCCAGGAAAAGAAACATTAGGCATAAACAATGGTGCTAATGGCGAAACATTAACAGAAGATGGGTAATAGTTAGTAAGGAAATAAGATATGCATGCCTAGCCCAGGTAAACTTATCTGATTCTGCTTCTTTGTTACCTTGTTAAGTTCTCACCCTTTTATCTGTATAAATAAGATAGTTTGTGTCTTGCATGGTGCTCACATTATCTGGGTGTTATTAGCAGAGCGCTGTGCTAATAAAACAGAGTGGTCTGACAAACTGTGAGTCCTGAGTCTAACTTTGACAACATAAACTCCAAAAATGAGAAATGAACACCTAAAGGATCCAAACAGTTTCACACTACCATGCAGTCCTTCATTGTTCACTGCAATTTATGCTGCTGACACAACCTTACCTTTCCACCATCCTTCTGTTCTCTAATTGAGATAAGCTCTGGGATATATATAGTATTGATTTTAAATAGTTTTCTACATAAATAATAAAGATTTCCAACACACACATAATTATACATGCAAAATAAATACATAACTATAGATTCCAAAGTTTAGCCTCCCCTCTTGAAGGACATACAGAAAATCCTTTAATGTTCTTCTCCCCTTTCTCTCCAGGAGCACTCTACTTCCCCTTGCACCTCCAGGGTGCAGTTAGAAACTGTTGGGCAGGAGTGAAAAAGGAAGCAAATCTTTCCTTCCCTTTAATTGTTCAGCTCTTTAGCGTTGCTACAGTACGGTCAAGGGTGAAGATCCATTACTGTACCTGTAGCCTATGGTGATGTCTCACTAATGTGGGGCAGCCCGAGAAGAGGATTTCTGTGAAATTTATTGTGGAGATGCACTAGCTGGATGGGGTTCTGAAGAGAGACAACGAAAAGGGATTTGTCACCAAAATATAGTATGACTGAGAAAGCAGCCAGGGAGAGTTCTGTGAGCGCTTGAGGCCAATATTACATGTGTGGCAGTCAATATATCAGTGAGTTGCTATATTGTGTTTTATAGCCTGTACAGTTACTTCGGACAGAATTACAATGGATCACCTCTGTAAAGTCTTTTGGAGGCTGCAACAGACTTGTCTGCCACCAGAGATCCATGGCCCTGCAGCATACAGACTGCTGGCAGGAAAAGGAGAAGGCACAGAAAAGCAAATGCTGGCTTCCAAGAGGCTAAATCACAATTGTTTGTTATGATACTGAGTGATGAGGTACCATCCCATCTTACTGACTGAAATAATATCATGTAGTGATACACTATCAAAGCACAAAGACGCAACATTGTTGTGAATTCTGAAATTAATGTGGGACTCTTTTGTCATCCTGCAGATAAAGGACAAACTTATGGTAAATCAGGATTGCCCCATAACACATTAGATGCAGGATGACTCTGTTTGAAAGCCTTCAGTAAGAGACTATTTAATCTAGGGTCCCATGAACCAAACAAGTTCCAGACACCTGCTCAGAACATCTGCACACACTCTGTATCAAGTGATCAACGGGTGTAAATCATGGTACTTCCATTGTCCTCCATGAACTGGGACTCCTACAGCACCTGCCCTCAATGTCCATGCCAGTGATGACTACCAGTGTTAGTGAATATCCATATCCGACTGCCCGTATCTGATCAGCTTAGGGACAGCTGAAAGATTAATCACTGTTATTGCTGATTATATTTTTTTTAACAAGAAGATTTTAGTTTTACTAATTTTTTGCATTTTTTTCAACATCTGTTCAGAGACCACTTGCCCACTGAAAGTCTGTCTGTTGGTCTCTGTGGTGACATGAAAAGAGGTCTGGAATTTGTCCTGTGTGTAGTCCAACCAGATATGATGATCATGCCATTGCTGTTTATGATCAGTTGAAAACAGGTTTGTGAGTGCCTGCGTAAGAGTATGTGTTTGTGTGCATATGAGTGTACATGTGCTGAGAATGCTTATAGAAGGAAATATCCTTTTGGCATCTGGATAACCCAGGCATGTTCTTGTGCCTGCAATTTTCTCATCTTGAGGATCTATAGTTATCCCATTGTCTTCTTACAGATATAGTGGATGTGTGAGGATTCAGAACAAACTGCAGTCACCACCTTATTAAAGCCAATAACAGCGCAGGCATCGTCATGGAGATTCTTTGGTATATCAAATCTGTGCACTGAGAAAGCGAAATGTAAATATGGCTTTAGCTCCAGTTATGTCCCAATTATATACCCGTGAGCCTAGAAAAAGGGGACAGATGCTCAGAGGGGACAGTGACTTTGCTACTGATCACTTTTCTGTAGAGTGAAACTAGAGGCTGCTTCCCAATGAGCAAGGCCGGCTCCAGGGGTTTTGCCTCCCAAAGCAGCCAAAACAAAACAAACAAACACCCCCCCCCCCCACACAAAGCTGCGATCGCGATCTGCAGCAATTTAGCAGGAGGGCCTTCGCTCCGATACTAACACCTCCTTATCTTTACTGGAAATACCTCACCTGATGCATCCCAAGACTGCATTAGTTTTTTTTAATGGCCATATCACATTGGCGGCTCATAGTCATCCTGTGATCAACCAATACTGCGAGGTCCTTCTCCTCCTCTGTTACTTCCGACTGATGTGTTCCCAATTTATAACCAAAATTCTTGTTATTAATCCCTAAATGCATGACCTTGCACTTTTCACTATTAAATTTCATCCTATTACTATTACTCCAGTTTACAAGGTCATCCAGATCTTCCTGTATGACATTCTGGTCCTTCTCTGTGTTAGCAATACCTTCCAGCTTTGTGTCATCCACAAACTTTATTAGCACATTTCCACTTCTTCTGCCAAGGTCAGTAATAAAAGAATTAAATAAGATTGGTCCCAAAACCGAACCCTGAGGAACTCCACTAGTAACCTCCTTCCAGCCTGACAGTTCACCTTTCAGTATGAAATAACCCTTACATTTTCTAACATCAGATCAGAAACTTTACAATTTGAGACAGTCATAAGCCTAGAAAGGGTTTACCAAGTGGAGACCCAGCTTCTACTAGAAAAAGATTTGTTCAGCACCCAAGTGTAAGCTATAGTCTCCTCTGGTAACCTGGGAAGGAAAGAAACTTCACTGCTAGTCATGCAAGTTATGGGCTAAAGATAGTGTTAATGAAGGGGGAGTGGTGGAGGAGGGAGAGGAATCTGGTAGAGATAAGGGATTTCTAAAACCCTCCAAATTGCTTCCAAAAATCTCAGGAATTTTGGTGGTGTTATGCATCTTGAGGGCATGATGTATCAGACACTTACAGTTCATTGGAAAAAGAACAGGAGTACTTGTGGCACCTTAGAGACTAACACATTTATTTGGGCATAAGCTTTCGTGGGCTACAGCCCACTTCATCGGATGCATGCAGTGGAAAATATAGTAGGAAGATATATATAGTGTGTATGGTAACACCCATTGTTTCATGTTCTCTCTCTCTCTTTCTCTCTCTCTCTCTCTCTCTCTATCTTCCCACTGTATTTTCCACTGCATGCATCCGATGAAGTGGGCTGTAGCCCACGAAAGCTTATGCTCAAATAAATTTGTTAGTCTCTAAGGTGCCACAAGTATTCCTGTTCTTTTTGCGGATACAGACTAACACGGCTGCTACTCTGAAAACAGTTCATTGGAAGGGGTTGCGCCATCCTTCCCAACCCAGGTCTTGTTTGGTCCATTACAGGATAGTCCAATCCAAAAAGAAGGAAGTGTTTGCAAAGTGAGAAAATCCTTACGGGAACCAAAACAAGCAAGTGTAACTCAGCTGATGAAAACGGGGAATATTGTTGGCTGGACTTAAGAACACTACTACACTGAGTGCAGTTGCTCAAGGAATTGGAGCACATCCTCTGCCTTTAAGTCCTATGTTAAATTTACCTGACTGCTGTATCTAGTCCAGTAGGACAGGATTATATGTTCAATCCTAGTTGACAGGAGGGCAGCATTCCTTTTCACCTCCAATATATTTGCAGTGTGAAGTTCAGAAATGGCATGACAGGTCATGAGGGAATTCTGGGCATTTGCCCCCCTCCCCACATCCACAATTCCCAGGGACACCAGCAGGTATCCCAAAATGCACAGAAAAAAATTGCCATAAGACAATGAATGTGCAGGAGGTTTCAGAGGACACTGGGATATGAACCCACAGTGCAACTTGCTTTTAGTGACATAAATATGCTTCTGTGTGGGCATAAAGACTGACACATGCAGCACAGTGTGAATGCACTCCAAAATATGTTTTTGGTAGAATTGTGCTGACAAATCTTATACTGGTGTGACTTCTATGTCTAGACAAGTCCTTAGTTCCTTTGAAAACCCCAGCCTATAAGCCCTATTGTTAACTCACATCTAACTTGGTCCACTAAAGCCCTTTGGTCTGTTCTGAGCTCAGAAAAGAACTGTTTTGAACAGCTTTATGCAATTCAGGTCTAGAATGTGTGTTAGGCATGAATGACTATAGGTAAACCAGTGTTCATTGGCAATATGAGCTCTGTTGAAGATGAAGGTAGTTGCCAGTAATATGTGCACTCCCATTCTCATCTCCCTTTCTCTTCCTAATACCAGAAGATTGCCTGGCCTTTTACAAGGTATCACCCTGTTCCTGTTGTCAAAGTGAGATATAGGCAGAGGAAGTTGCAACCCTTCTCAGCTGCTCCGAGATGAAGCAATAACTGACAGCATTGAGGCAATCTTTAATAACACCACAGGAACAGAAATGGATTTTAAAACCAATTGTACTATTGTGTTTCTAAATCTGAGTTTGACTGAATATTTTCTTAAAGTTTTCCCATTATAGCAGCCTTTAACAAATCAATCGTCAACCAGCTCTATTAGAAACAAACTCTGTTAAGTGATTATAAACATAGAACTGGAAGGGACCTCTTGGGTTATCAGATCCAGTTCCTCCCTCCCACAGGCAACCCCCCACTCCCCACATTCATATAATCCTGTTCAACAGTGTATCAAGCTCTATCTTAAAACCAAGTAAGTTGTTTGCCCACCACTGCTTCTACTGGGAGGCTGTCCTAGAACCTCATTCCTCTGAGGGTTAGAAACCTAATTTCCAAGCTAAATTTATTTCTAGCCACTTTATACCCATTTTTTATACCCTGGACAATATTTATTCTCTTGTTTAGTGACTTGTTCACAAATCGATTCTGATATCTGTTGATCTATTTGTTGTTCATAAGTATATGCAAATTAGTTTCACAAGTATTTCTTATCTTGTGGCTTAGTTCAAAAAATTGTTGTCAGAGCAGTTGTTTGGCTAATTCAGTATCTTGTCCTTGGCAGTGACCAGGTCCAGATGCTTCAGAGATAGGTGCAAGAAGCCTCTTACTAGATAAACCTGCCTATAGGGAGAATTATTTTCTAACCCTGCCAGGTAATGCAGGATTTATGCCCTGAAGCATGATGATTTTTAATCCTTCCAAAATATATTCCCAATTTGTTTCCCTATGTAATGTCTCTGTGGATGTTCTCATTATCCACGTATAAATCTAATCCTTTTTTGACTCCTCCACTAGGCATGGATTTGGCTCATTGGGTTTGATTGAATCCAGATTTAGTTGTTTTAAATGTGCCTGGATATGACTGAAATGTTCACTTTGTAGATTTCATTTCCTAATATCTTTCAGCCTTTGAATAGTCTGGTTAAATGTTGAAGTTAACACCTCAAGGTACCTGAACTGAGCTGTGGTCACTGTTTTTTATAGCTGCTGGCTTTCTTCCAGGCATAGGGTAGAGATTAGCAACTTCTGTTTCACTGTTAAAGCTATTTGCAATGGCCTATACATTTCAAGATTCAAGTTACCATTTTCAGAGTTCTGTTATAGTAAACAAATGTTTAGATTCCGTGCAAAACAGAAAAATTGTGAGAAGAGCCTAAAAGTTCAGGGGCTATTGTTTTTGTGTCTTCTACTCTTTTTGCAGCTGGGACTATGAAGTGTATATAGTGTAATGAGCCAGCCAGCTCTCATAAGACATCTTCCCTGCAGGACTGAGCCAAAGATCCAGGAATGACCCAAAGGCCATCACAATGAGCTGAGTTGCATAGCTAATAGGGAATCTGGTTATCCTGAGGGCCTTCACAGGATTGATCCCAGAGAACATTCAGTCATTTTGGAGCCTAGCAACTGCTCTGGGAAAGGACCCTCCCTTGCCTTACCTGAAAGCTCATAGTAGGCCCACAAGTCCCTAAGGCCCTGGAAGAGAGAGAGTCAGGAAAGGACAGGAGAATGCTGCTTGCAGGAAGCAATAGCGAATATCCCAGGAAACATGCTGTCAGGAGATGAATAGTGTGGTCTGCAGAAGCCAGAGGAAGCTGCTACGAGGTTGCAGGAGAGGGGAGGACTAGGAGTCTCAGCAAGGAGAGGAAAAGAAAGGTGGATCCAGAAATTAAGCCTGAGCAGAGGCAGGAAGGAAAACTGTGCTGGGGAAAGCTTGCAGGAGAGGAGGAGACTGGCCCTGCAGCCAGAAAGAACCACATAAGGAGACTGCTAGAGACTGCTAGGTCAAAGTTTGCTGCTCACTGAGCAGTGCTCAGGCATTTCCACTTCTTGTCCCAGCTGAAACTAAGAAATGCAAAAATTAAACACAAAGTCAAACCAATTTTTATGAACCTCAGTAAAACATTTGTTGTTTTGGATAAATCTGGGTGAAAGTTCATATATGTATTGTACCCAAACTAGTTTGTCCTGGGCCCAGTTTCAGTGATGTCATTTTCATGATGCTTTGTCCCTGGGATCTGGAAATTCACTCCTCCATGGATTCTACAGACTCTAACCAATATCAGGAAAAATGCAGGGCCAAATTCAGCTCTCAGTGATAATGTAAATAAGGAGTAACTTCATGGAGATAGGTGGAGATACTGATTTGCACAGTGTAAATGAGGGAAGAATTTGGCCCACTGTTTCTCCCTCTAGAAAGATTCTCTAAATCTCTAAGTTAAAACTTTCCTCTAGGCCTCCTTGTGCATGCTATGTCTGATCTGAATTCTCTCTCTCTTTAGATTGTGAGCACCTTGGGACAGATGTTGTACTCAGCTGTGCACACTGTCAGCACTTAATAAATCATCATTTAGCACTGCCCCTATTCCAGATGTGCACAGCTGTTTTTCATTTTCTTGCACATTCTCAGAGCTGAGAGATGTAGTAGAGACCACAACCCATACCGCTAGAGACCCAGAAATGTCATCAGTGAAAAACTTCATCCAAAGTTCTTCTTGTGCCTTTCTCATTCTAAGGGTTGTATACAGAGAAGGCTGGATTCCTGACTTTGATGCAATGTCACTCATAGACAGCACATCCCAGAAACTACCCATTCAGGCAACCTAAATGCCATCTCCATCCTCTCACTTTCCTCACTTGACTGCCAAATAGGAATGAAGGTGTTTATGGGGTTGAAGATGCTGAAGCCACAAGTTCTGATGTTGATAGGTAATAATTGGAGATATACCAATCTCCTAGAACTGGAAGGGACCTCAAAAGGTCATCGAGTCTAGCCCCCGCCTTCACTAGCAGGACCAATTTTTTGCCCCAGATCTTTAAGTGGCCCCCTCAAGGATTGAACTCACAACCCTGGGTTTAGCAGGCCAATGCTCAAAAACACTGAGCTAGCCTTCCTTGATGATGATGCTCATTCCACTAGTACTGCTGGTGGTGGGGAGTCCTGTTTGGGCCCCAGCCCAAATACCATTGAAGTCAGTGGGAATCTTTTTGTTGACTTCTATGGCCATTGGAGAGTAAACATGAAAAGTCCCATCCAAGAACTAAAGCAAGAAAGGTATGTTCTTGGACTTCAATTGAGTATTTGTTTCTGACAGTTACTTAGCTTCAGAATTTAAGTAACAACAAGTAGCTTTTGAAGTTAAAATAACAGGTGTTGTCAGTGCTGGTTCAGTCATCAGAAGAGGAAAGTCTCTTTGTTCTCAGTGCTTTTGGACAAGGGCCGTGCCTCTCTAATCAGCTACATGAGCGCTTCCTGTGCGGTTTCAGCCGGAACACTGCAGAACAAATAATTATCCCTCTCTTGGCTGGTGCTGTCCCTCTTATAACAGGACACTCGAACGGTGATATCACACTGCCCATCTCTCTCCCTGTGGGCAAAGTCAAGGGAAGTTCAGGATTTAAAGTTGTAGTCCAGGACTTCAGGCCGAGGCTGTGGACCCTCCAACACAAAGAAAGGTAATACCAGCTTTTCTCCAGGGACTTTCCTTTTTACTAAGGTAATTGTTATAGATTACATCCCTTGTGTGTGTTTGTACATTACTTTTTTTATTTCTTTGGATAAAGTTTAATACAACCTGCACTGGGAAGTCTTGCAATTGTAGTCTAGTATTTATTTAATGTCTGAGGTGACATTTTCCCTCCCTTATGGATCAAGGCAAGCTAGTATCAAACAGCACTGAACAAAGCACTTGGAAAGAAGACCAATTGTGAGGTGATGAGGTCAATGGGAGTTGAGAGTTCTCAACACATTGCAGAATTGGACTCTGTGGTTCTGATACAGCAGTGTACAATGTGTGGGTGGACTGCAGAACACTCACACAGCCAAGCTGAATTTAATGGCGCTCCATGCGAGCATAGCGGTCCACCTGTGCATTGTACATTGTAGGATAAGGCCATATAGATATAGCTACTAGAGCTGGTCCCCAAAATGGGACAGGGAGGGGGAGTAAAATATTTTTGTGAAAAGATTTTGTTTTTTCTTCTGTTTTGAACATTTTTTAATATAATTAAAACTTCAAAAGGTAAAATTGTAACCTTCTTTATAGTTGATTGGAAAATGGGAGAGGAAAGTTTACAGAAAGAAAAACAGAGTTTGCGTCCCTTTAGTCCATACAGTCTAATTAGAGAACACACAGGAGGAAAAGAGGGAAGTGTTCGTATGAGATGTTTCTTCTTTGCCTTCGTTCCTTTCCTGTGTACTATTTATTTCTAAGATTTTCCTATTTATTTCTGTATTTTCAATGGGTTTGTAAGCCTTAACTATTTGCCTGGTTTTGGTCTCTGTTTAGCCTGCTTTCTTTTTAATAGATTGCTCTTTTGCCCTTGCAGCTTCTTTCTTTCTTTCTTTCTTTCTATTTTAATCCTACCTCAAAAACCATAGAGAACAATCTTATCTTGGCCAGAGGATTGGACTAGGGGTAATATTTTCAAAAGTCCCTAAGGACCAGATTTTCAAAAGTGTTTAGACATCTAAAGATGCAAATAGTTGCCCAATGGGATTTTGAAGGCACCTAAGTCTCATGGGAATTAGGTGCTTGTCAAAATCCTATTAGGTGCCCATTTTCAAAGTGACTTAGGCACTTAGGAACCTAAATGTCATTGATTTTCAAAGCCAAACTCACTTTTGAAAATGTTACCCTAAATGAAGCAGCAAAGAATCCTGTGGCACCTTATAGACTAACAGACGTTTTGCAGCATGAGCTTTCGTGGGTGAATACCCACTTCTTCGGATGCAAGCAGATTCATTACCCTAAATGAATTACAATTAGATTGTGGTCTGTTACATCTCAAATGTCTATGAGTCTATGATTTGCTGAACTCTAGAGTGGCCATGAAATGTTCATTAAATCAAATTTTAAAAGATTACAGAACTGCAAATACTAGTGATTGAATCCTGTTAGGTGCTGAATGCCCCTTAATCTACTCTGAAATGCCTATGAAGTCAGCAGGAGTTGAAGGAGATCTGCAATTCATCGGACTGGCTATTAAAGCTGCAATTATGTGCAATGGAAAACTGGGGATGCAGATTTTTGTTTCATACCCTCCAGCTCGTGCCTCTTAGGGACTAAGTCCAAAAGATCTCTGCAAATAATCATTCTGAATTATTATTCTTTAATGAAATATAGAAAGGAGAGATGGAAAAGACGTAGCAATGAAGAACTGTACTCGACAGTCTACTTTACAAGGCTTTGCTCAGTCCAGTTTTAAATTACTCAGGTTTTAACTGACTCAAGCCACATTCTAACAGGGCTTGCCCAGGGCTGCCCAGAGGATTCTGGGGGCCTGGGGCAAAGCAATTTTGGGGGCCCCTTCCATTAAAAAAAAGTTGCAATACTATAGAATACTATATTCTCGTGGGGATCCCTGTGGGGCCCGGGGCAAATTGCCCCACTTGCTCTCCCGCCCCCGGTCGGCCCTGGGCTCGCTATGCTACAGGGGAACACTTTATGATATTCAGCATTCATTTTCCCTTTATGCAATTTCTCCTCATTACTGCTAATAATACCTAAGAAAATGTTAGAGAATTTCTCTTCAGCTTTCTTGCATTCACCCTTCAAATACTTGTTATAAGAAGGGACACAGAAATTTTCACACTTGATCAGACTAGTTCATGCCCAGTATCTAGCCCCTGACAATGGCTAGCACCAGATGCTTCCCAATGAAGTTTTAAACCCTCACATTAGTCATATGTGGAATAATCTGCCCCTGACACTAGGCTTCATTCTGAGTTCTAACAGGGGTTGACGTAAACACTGATTCATGAGGTTTAATATCCCTTCCCTAACTTTTGTTGTATGCAGTGTTGTTGTAGCCATGTGAAAGCTTGTCTCTCTCACCACCAGAAGTTAGTCCAATAAAAGGTATTATGTCCCTTGCCAGGACTCTCTAAAATTGTTGTTACCATTAATTACAATTCTGGATATTCTGATATCCATATAAATGTCCCTTTATGAATCCGTATTAATTCTTGGCCTATTGACTTCCTGTGGCAGTGAGTTTCACAGTTTATTTACATAGTATGTGAAAAAGTATTTACTTTTATCAGTTTGGAATTTCCCACCTTTTGATTTAATTGAATGTCCCTTTACAGAGACTGAGAGAACAGAATTTACTGCTCTGCCCTCTCTAGATTATTTATTACTTTATATAATGTTATCATGGTCCTTCTTCTTCATCTTATTTCTAAAATAAATAATTCCAGTCTTTTCAATCTGTCTTCATATGTGGGTTTTCCCATTATCTTGATCGTTCTTTTTTTTTTTCTTCTTCACAATTGCCTTTTTGGAGATGGGATGACCAATGCTGTACACAGTATCTAGATGAGGCCAGGCCAGTGATTTATATAAAGGCATAATATTTTTGTATAATTCTCTATCCTATTACTTATGCATCCTAACATTTTGTTTGCTTTGTTGACTGCAGCTGCACACAGAGCAAAGGTTTTCATTGATCTATCTACAATGAGGTCTGGGTCCCTTTCCTGAGTTGATACATTAATTTAGACCTCTGTAAGGTGTACGAGTTGTTTAAACTTTCCCTTCCAATGTGTATTACGTTGCATTTATTGAATTGGGTTTCATTTTCAGTCATGTTGCCCATTTTCCTAGCTTGTTTAGGTCTCTCCGAAGTTCTTCACAATCCTCGCTGGTCCTGATTGACCTAAAGAGCATTGCTATTTTGCTGCCTCATTATTTTCGCCACCTCTTTCCATGCTATTAATAAACACATTATAGAACATGGGATCTCATACAGAACCTTGAGGCCACCAATGTTAACTTTTTCCTTGATGAACACTGACCATTTACTACAACTCTCCTTTCTGCCTTGGAGCCAGTTTTTGATCCATGACTATACTGTGCGTCACACCCCATGACAACTTAACTTCTTCAGTAGCCTTTTGTGTGGGACCTTCTCAAGGGCCTTTTGAAAGTTGAAATAAATTATATCAGCTGATTCTAATTTATCTACTACCTTATTGCCATATTTAAAGAATTCTAAAGGATTCATGAGACATGAATTTCCTTTGCAGAATCTGTGCTGGTTAGACCCTATCAGATCATGATCTTCCAGGTGTTTTGTTGTTGTTTTAAATTATATTTACAACCAATTTACCAAGTACAGATATAATGCTTGCTGATCTATATTTCCACAGATCACCCATAAAGCCTTTTTCAAACACAGGTTCATTTGTTACCCTCCAGTCCTCGGGAATAATGTCTGTTTTTAATGAGAGATGACATATTTTTGTTAGGAGCTGCTCAGCTAATTCGTACTTAAGCATCTTCAAAATGCTGAGATGTACCATCTGGGCCTGGTGACATACTAATTTATAAATTATTTGGTTGCTCACGCACCGCTTCTTCTGACAGATCAATCTCTGCAAACCAATCTCTGTTACCAGAAAAAAGCAGGTCAGGGTAGGAATCTCGCCAACATCCTCTGTGATGCAAAGAAATCATTTAGCTTCTCAGCAGTGTCTCATCCTTAATTGCTCCTTATAAGCTCTGGTGATTCAGAAGACCCACTGATTTTTTTCCCCAGGGTTTCTGCGTCTGCTAAACTTAAACAATCTCTTGTTTGTTTTTATACCTATTTGCTCTACAAAATTCATTTTGATTCTTCTAATTTCCCTCTTGCCAGTTGTAATTTATGATCCTTTTTATTAGCCTCAGTAGGATCAGATTTCCAAATTTTGAAGAAACTCTCGTTGGCTTGAATAGCTTCTCAAAACCCACCATGTAGCCATATTGGCTTATTCCTTGCCTTTCTGGTTCTTTTTTCATTCATTGGTACATGAATTTTCTGAAATTTTATTATGGTTTAAGTTGCATCCATGCCACCTCTAGGGAGTTTACTTTATTTGCTTTTTCAAGATCCCTTAGTGATTGTTAAAACCACACACAACTTTAATTGACTTCCATGGAACTTAGGGCTTCTCTGCACTTCTTACATCATGAAGAAAAAATAATCTATTGAGTCTTCTGCCCCTTAACCATACCATAATGAAGGAAAGTTAAATACTGTAGATATGTCAGATAAGATTTGATTAGATTACAGATGTATTCTGTTGTATTTTCTCTGAATTTCCTTTAATTAGTGGATATATTTTTGGTTCTTAGAGGACCTCAAATTTACACAAAGTATTTTAAGGAGAAGACACAGCACTTCTAGAGTGCTAGAAGGCTGTCTCTGATTCTACAAGTATCAAGGGGTAGCCGTATTAGTCTGTATTGTGATGGGGTAAGGCCAGATGGCTACAGTAAAGTAGTGAGGAACAGATATGTCAGCCCCAGGCTAAACAAATCCCTGGTACCATGGTAACCAAATAGCAGTTGCTCCAGGTTAATCAAGACACCTGGGGCCAAATAAGATCTTTCTAGAAGGCAGTAGAGAGAGCTACATTGATTGGGACACCTGAAGCCAATCAAGGGCTGGCTCGAACTAGTTAAAAGCCTCCCAGTTAGTCAGTGAGGTGTGTGTGAGTGAGAGAGAGAGAGAGAGAGAGAGAGAGGGGGGGTACGTCTACACTACGGGACTATTCCGAATTTGCATAAACCGGTTTTGTAAAACAGATTGTATAAAATTGAGTGCGCGCGGCCACACTAAACACATTAAATCGGTGGTGTGCGTCCACGGTCTGAGGCTAGCATCGACTTCTGGAGTGTTGCACTGTGGGTAGCTATTCCGTAGCTATCCCATAGTTCCCGCAGCCTCCCCCGCCCCTTGGAATTTCCGGGTTGAGATCCCAGTGCCTGATGGGGCAAAAATCATTGTCGCGGGTGATTCTGGGTAAATGTCGTCAGTCACTCCTTCCTCTGGGAAAGCAACGGCAGACAAGCATTTCGTGCCTTTTTTCCCTGGATTGCCCTGGCAGATGCCATAGCATGGCAATCATGGAGCCTGTTTTGCCTTTTGTGACTGTCACCGTATGTCTACTAGATGCCGCTGACAGAGGCGATTCAGCAGCGCTACACAGCAGCATGCTTTTGCTTTTGCATGACAGCAGAGATGGTTACCAGCCATACTGTACCGTCTACCAATCCATAAATTGGTAAAAAGATGAGCATGGCTACCAGTCGTTTTGCACCATTTGCTGCTGTCATAAGTGCCCCTGGCTGCTCTTAGCCAGGGGCGCAAAAGCCAAAATTGGGAATGACTCCCAGAGTCAATCTCTCCTTTTTGGTATTTAAAAATAGAATCAGTCCTGCCTAGAATATGGGCAAGTGTACTAGAGAACCACTGTATCAGAGAGCACAGCTGCTCTGTGTCAGATCCTGCAGAAATTATGAGCTGTATGCTATTCACAGGGGGTGCTCCTGCAACAACCCCACCTGTTGATTCCATTCTTCCCCCAGCCTTCCTGGGCTACTGTAGCATTGTCCCCCCACTTCTGTGATGAAGTAATAAAGAATGCAGGAATAAGACACACTGACTTGTTAGTGAGAAATGAGTGGAAGGCAGCCTCCAGCTGCTATGATAGTCCAGACAGGACAGTAAGGAGTGTGGAGGAGAGGAGCCCAGCATCCCTCTGCTAGTCCAGGGGCAATTGAATCTTTTTACACATGAAGGGTGTGGGCTGACAAAGCTCAGCCCACTGTTGCTATGACGACGAAGGTTATCAGCCAAACTGTACCATCTACCACGTAAAATTAGGGCCAGCAACCCTGGATAGACCTCACCGATGCTAGTCTGCATGGTTACCAGTCCTTTTGCACTGCCCCATGTGCCAATAGGCTGATGACGAGGACGGATACCAGTCGTATTGCACCATCAGCCACCCATGGCGGGGGGGGAGCAAGGATGTTGGTGTTGAGTGCTGCAGCATCGGGTCTATCTGCAGCATTCAGTAAAGATAGGGTGACATGTTAAAGAGTCAAGAGAGGATTGTTCTCCCTTTCACTTCTGGGGGTGGCGGGGGGGTGCGTAAATTGCCGAGCTATGCCCTGACCCACCGCGGACACTGTGTTTGACCCTAGAAGCATTTGGAGCTCAGCCAAGAATGCAAATACTTTTCGGGAGACTGCAGGAACTGTGGGATAGCTTGAGTCCTCCAGTCCATGAGCGTCCATTTGATTCTTTGGCTTTCCGTTACGTTTGTCACGCAGCAGTGCGCTGAGCCCCTGCTATGGCGTCTGTCTGGAGATTTTTTAAAAATGATTTTGAATTTCGTCTTCTGTAACGGAGCACTGATAGAACAGATTTGCCTGCCCTTACAGCGATCACGTCCGCATGGTCCATGCGGGAGCTCTTTCTTTATTTTGATTTTTAAATGCATCGCCACACGTGCTGATCTGAGCTCCACGCTAGGCAAACAGGAAATATTCAAAAGTTCGCGGGGCTTTTCCTGTCTACCTGGCCACTGCATCTGAGTTCAGATTGCTGTCCAGAGAGGTCAGTGGTGCACTGTGGGATACCGCCCGGAGGCCAATACCGTCGATCTGCGGCCACACTAACCCTAATACGATATGGTAATTCCGATACTAGCGCTACTCCTCTCGTTAGGGAGGAGTACAGAAACCGGTTTAAAGAGCCCTTTATACCGATATAAAGGGCCTCTCAGTGTGGACGGGTGTGGCGTTGAATCGGTTTTACACTCCTAAAACCGGTTTAAACACCTAGTGTAGACCAGGCCAGAGAGAGAGAGAGAGAGGAGTTGGGAGCAAGAGGCGCAAGGAGAAGGAGAGAGTGTGCTGCTGGAGGACTAAGGAATACAAGGGTTATCAGACACCAGGAGGAAGGTCCTGTGGTGAGGATAAAGAAGGTGTTTGGAGGAGGTCATGGGGAAGTAGCCATGGGAGTTGTAGCTGTCTTGCAGCTGTTACAGGAGGCACTATAGACAGCTGCGATCCACAGGGCTCTGGGCTGGAACCCGGAGTAGAGGGCGGGCCCGGGTTTCCCCCAAACCTCCCAACTCCTGATCAGACACAGGAGGAGTTGACCCAGACTGTGGGTTCCACCAGAGAGGAAGATCTCTGAGGTGACCAAATCCGCCAATAAGCGCAGGACCCACCAAGGTAGAGGAGGAACTTTGTCACAGTATCTACAAAACCAACAAGGAGTCTGGTGACACCTTAAAGACTAACAGATTTATTTGGGCATAAGCTTTTGTTGGTAAAAAACCACTTCTTCAGATGCATGGAGTGAAAATTACAGATGCAGGCATTATATACTGACATATGAAGAAAGTTGAGAACTAGTGTTGACAGGGCCAATTTGATCAGGGTGGATGTAGTCCACTCCCAATAATTGATGAGGAGGTGTCAATTCCAAGAGAGGCAAAGCTGCTTTTGTAGTGAGCCAGCCACTGCAGAACTAAAATTCATTTGCAAATTTAACAGCATTAATTTGGGCATGAATAGGGACTGGGAGTGGCCAACTGTATTTTGAAGGTAGCAATCTGACAAACATCTTCTCCCAACTCACTTTTAATTTTGCAGAAAAACTTTACCTTGGGCCAAGTCCTCACCTACTAATTTTAATACAAATCTGCTGTTTTGGTGATTTATGTGGAGCCCCAAAATTGAGTTTATAATAGAAACTAAATTGCAGCTGTAACTAGATAGGGCCTGCATCATTCCATTATATTTACATTATTTTTTATAAATACAGGCAGTTACTAGTATCAGAAGGAGATAAAGTGAGGCTGCTCTGTTCTTCCCATTTTCTTATGTCACCTTCATCACTATCTATCTGAATACCTTTCAGTAGTGCACCAAGGGAGGTGACTAACATCTGTCACATACACTTTGATCTTTTCTTCTCCTCTGTCCTAGGGGAAATTATGTGAACAGTGTAGTTTGGAGGGTGTGTGTGTGTGTGTGTTTTCCTTTAAAATAAATTATATGTACTCTGTTATATGTTTATGCTATCAAAGGCAAAGTTTGAGAATTGCGCCTTGCACTTGGAGCAGAAGGTGATGTTTGTGGTGGTTCTTAGTTCCTGTGGAAGTTTGCTAATGAGGAATTTGTCTCTATATAGACCAGCTTTGTCCTTGTGGTACAAAGTACCATTGTGCCAAAGAAGTGGAGTTGTTGGTCCCATGGCCTGATCCTGGAGCTTCAAGCAATCTTTTAGGAATCTGAGCACCATGAAGATAGAGACCAATATCTTTAATTTGACATGGTATTCTATAGGGAGCTAGTCCAGTGAATGGAAGACTGGTGTTATATGCGTGCGGCAGCCTGTATTGCTGAGGAGACATACTGCATCTTTCTGTAGTAGTTGGAATGTCCTGCGGCTGATGGCTTCATGCCCAGCTAAAAAGCATTGCTAGCCCAGCCAGGAGGTGACAAAGGTGTGTATAACATTGGGATGGGATGGAGTGTCCTAGCCAGCCATAAAAAGTAGAATGTT
This sequence comes from Mauremys reevesii, assembly GCF_016161935.1. Classification (NCBI taxonomy): domain Eukaryota; kingdom Metazoa; phylum Chordata; order Testudines; family Geoemydidae; genus Mauremys; species Mauremys reevesii. The sequence goes on from NC_052623.1 coordinate 220,549,177, forward strand.
TGTGATGTTGCACCCCATAATGCTTTATAGAAATACGCTTATGAATGTAAATATGACATAAATGGAATATGTTTTATGAAAAAAATTCATAGGCAGGAGTTGTAGACCAAGCTGGATGAACAAGAATCTCAGAGAAGTGATTAAGAAAAAGCAGAAAGCCTACAAGCAGTGGAAGATGGGAGGGATTAGCAAGGAAAGCTACCTTCTTGAGGTCAGAACATGTAGGGATAAAGTGAGAAAGGCCAAAAGCCATGTAGAGTTGGACCTTCCAAAGGGAATTAAAACCAATAGTAAAAGGTTCTATAGCCATAAAAATAAGAAGAAAACAAAGAAAGAAGAAGTGGAACCGCTAAACACTGAGGATGGAGTGGAGGTTAAGGATAATCTAGGCATGGCCCAATATCAAAACAAATACTTTGCCTCAGTCTTTAATGAGGAGCTTAGGGATATTGGTAGGATGACAAATGGGCATGAGGATATGGAGGTAGATATGACCACATCAGAGGTAGAAGCCAAACTTGAACAGCTTAATGGGACTAGATAGGGGGGCCCAGATAGTCTTCATCCAAGAATATTAAAGGAACTGGCATATGACATTGCAAGCCCATTAGCAAGAATTTTTAATGAATCTGTAAACTCAGGGGTTGTACGATATGACTGGAGAATTGCTAACATAGTTCCTATTTTTAAAAAAGGGAAAAAAAGTGATCTAGGTAACTACAGGCTTGTTAGTTTGACATCTGGAGTATGCAAGGTCTTTGAAGGAAAAAGTAGTTAAGGACATTGAGGTCAATGGTAATTGGAACAAAATACAACATGGTTTTACAAAAGGTAGATCGTGGCAAACCAACCTGATCTCCTTTGAGAAGGTAACAGATTTTTTAGACAAAGGAAACACAGTGGATCTAATTTACCTCCATTTCAGTAAGGCATCTGATACAGTTCCACCTGGGGAATTATTAGTTAAATTGGAAAAGATGGGGATCAATATGAAAATTGAAAGGTGGATAAGGAACTGGTTAAAGGGGAGACTACAATGGGTCATACTGAAAGATGTACTGTGGAGTTCCTCAGGGATTGGTTTTGGGACCAATCTTATTTAATCTTTTTATTACTGACCTTGACACATTTCATTCAACAGATTGAGCATCCTACTAGAGATTTTATGGGAATGGGAAAAGTCTCCTGGCAAAACTGTGCACTAATTATGGAATGTGAGGATTAGTGAGGTGGTTAAATTTAATATACAATATTTCTAATGATCTGAATATATGATGTTGCAAATCTGTTTTTTTAAATTTAACGTTTAGGGCCAGATCGTCTATTTAATAAGACTGCCTGGACTCCATATGAGTGTCTTATTTTAACTGCTCTGGCTTAACAATTATAGCTTTTAAATGGTCCCATTGACATTTTGAAGTTAACATGTTGAGGTTGGTGTCTGCATCTGTGAGCTGCTGCTGTGGTTTCACTGGAGCAGTTTTATTTCATTGTGAAAGCCAACTTAACAGTCACTTGCATAACAGAAAATCTCATCTAATAGAAAAAATTGTAGAAACCCACCGATAATGCACTAATTCAGTACAATTGCACCTATTCAATATCAGCTACAGCTGAACATTTCCTGTTCGATGTCCTTTGAAAAGTCTGTATTTCCTGAATAAAGCAATACTTAAGGTCAATTAGTTTACTTAAGTGGATAGTGAATACACTTTTTTGCTTTTGTTCCCCCTCACCCCATTAATTACACAATAAACATGGGAAACTCAAACAGTGACAGCAGGAGACTGGAGACACGATTTACATTCTAGCAATGAAGAATTGATCAACAATGTCCTACATTTTGATTTCATCTTCATTTTTGGGGAGGTCAGAGCATCTTGTTGGAAAATCCTGGATGCTGTCACTAATAATCACAATGGGTCTGATTCTGTTCTTGTTGGAGTAACTCACTCCATGACTTGTCTCAATTCAATCAACGGGACAAACTGCAGATTAAAAGACTGTGCTTTCATGATGGAGCTAATAGTAAGGGTTTAGTCATGGTTAGCTAACACAATGCTGAATGTGGTTTGTTCTCCTCCATACAATTCCAGAAACTTCTGGTTGTGGAGTGTTAATTATGCATCTGCCTAGCAACAATGATCCAGACACAACTCACCCTACCCACTCCCCAATAGATCTCTTAATGAGATCTCTCCCTATTAGGCATATGGGTTACAATAACAGAGCTTGCTAATTCAGCAGACCTCAATGTTACTCATAAAGAATGACCACAGGTACGGTTCAGTGATAAAGGCACTTGGCCAGGTTTTTTATCCTCATGGCACAGTACTAGTGCCCTGGCTCCGGAGTTACAGGTACAGTAACACACGAGTTCTCCGTTGCAAAGAATGGCTCAGTCAGCAGCTGGAATCTCTGCTGTCCCCTAGGCCACACAAAGGGTTACAGTGAAGTAGCCTGACATTTATAGATTACAACTTAGGTACCCCCTTATGTGTTTCATGACATCTGCTTGTTACCTCCTTTTGTGCAGGTGTCTTGGGCTAAACATCCCTAATCATCACTTCAGTCAAACCATCTTATTTTGTGTTAGATTTGGATGTACCTGCGCTAATCTTTTGGAGTCTGTTCACCCACATACCCAATATCTGCTGCTTCTTAGGAGTGCCTGTGTTCTGGCAACACTAGCAATACCTTTACCAAAGTAATGTAAAATTGTAAGCATCTGGCTTAATACATGACCTGACTTTGGTTCATGGCATGACCTGATTTTGCTGATATGGTTCAGGCCTCAGGTCTAACACCAGGCCTAGTGCTCCAGGCTCTCTCTCTTTACTACAGTAAAGTCCACAAACAAGTCCCTATCTCTGCACTGAAGAGGAATGAAGAGCATGTTATTACTCTTACAGATCATGTCATTAACAATATGACTGTCATAAACAGATAGTTAAGGGTTAAAGTCTGTTTTACCTGTAAAGGGTTAACATGCAGTACCTGGTGACCACCTGACCAAAGGACCAATCAGAGACGAGATAATTTCAAATCTCTGTGGAGGGAAGCCTTTGTCTGTGTTCTTTGTTAGAACTCTTTTTGAATCTAAGAGAGACAGTCATGTCTCCAAGGGAGGGGGAAGTGGGCTGCTTCCCTGTGTGTAGAGATTCAAGGCGTTTGAATCCAGGCTTTTCTGTCTCCGGAGCAGGCTGGAGAGAGGGAAGAGGGGGGAGGGGGAAGGTTCCTCCTCTGTGAATTGATCTGTGTTCCCAAGGGGGGAAACAGGGGTGTCCCGGCCCACGGAATTGACCGGGTGGTGGCAGCCGAAGGGGAGACCTACCCTAGGATTTTGGGGTGGGGGGAAGACATGCTGGTCCTCACTTTGAAACCGCCCAGTTTCAAGTGAGGGTTCAGACCAGGACAATGACAATCCCATTGTGACATACCAAGGTACAATCTAGACTAATGAGCAGCTGTGTCACCCTTCCCCTGCAATCTTGGGTGTCTTACAATGCCTTGCTGAAGGAGTTCCACTTGTGCCTCTCACAAGCAGCCTTCCAGCATGCAAGCCACACCCTGAGTGTCTGTGTGCAACTGCAGCCTGCCAGATACACTTGGGTTACATTCTGGCTCTTTCTAGTGCTAGAATATCTTTTTTGAGGTGAGGAGACCACATCTGTACACAGTATTCGAAATGTGGGCGTACCATGGATTTATATAAGGGCAATACTATATTCTCAATCTTATTCTCTATCCCCTTTTTAATGATTCCTAACATCCTGTTTGCTTTCTTGACCACCTCTGCACACTAGGTGGACATCTTCAGAGAACTATCCACGATGACTCCAAGATCTTTTTCCTGACTCGTTGTAGCTAAATTAGTCCCCATCATATTGTATGTATAGTTGGGGTTATTTTTTCCAATGCGCATTACTTTACATTTATCCACATTAAATTTTATTTGCCATTTTGTTGCCCAATCACTTAGTTTTGTGATATCTTTTTGAAGTTCTTCACAATCTGCTTTGGTCTTAACTATCTAGAGTAGTTTAGTATCATCTGCAAACTTTGCCACCTCACTGTTTACCCCTTTCTCCAGATCATTTATGAATAAATTGAATAGGATTGGTCCTAGGACTGACCCTTGGGGAACACCACTCGTTACCCCTCTCCATTCTGAGAATTTACCATTTATTCCTACCCTTTGTTCCCTGTCTTTTAACCAGTTCTCAATCCCTGAAAGGACATTCCCTTTTATCCCATGACAGCTTAATTTACGTAAGAGCCTTTGGTGAGGGACCTTGTCAAAGGCTTTCTGGAAATCTAAGTACACTATGTCCACCGGATCCTCCTTGTCCACATGTTTGTTGACCCCTTCAAAGAACTCTAATAGATTAGTAAGACACGATTTCCCTTTACAGAAACCATGTTGACTATTGCTCAACAGTTTATGTTTTTCTATGTGTCTGAAAATTTCATTCTTAACTATTGTTTTGACTAATTTGCCCGGTACCGACATTAGACTTACCGGTCTGTAATTGCCGGGATCACCTCTAGAGCCCTTTTTAAATATTGGTGTTACATTAGCTAACTTCCAGTCATTGGGTACCGAAGCCGATTTAAAGGACAGGTTACATACCATAGTTAATAGTTCCGCAACTTCACATTTGAGTTCTTTCAGAACTCGTGGGTGAATGCCATCTGGTCCCGGTGACTTGTTAAAGTTGAGTTTATCAATTAATTCTAAAAACCTCCTCTAGTGACACTTCAATCTGTGACAGTTCCTCAGATTTGTCACCTACAAAAGCCAGCTCAGGTTTGGGAATCTCCCTAACATCCTCAGCCGTGAAGACTGAAGCAAAGAATCCATTTAGTTTCTCTGCATGACTTTATCATCTTTAAGCGCTCCTTTTGTATTTCGATCGTCAAGGTGCCCCACTGGTTGTTTAGCAGGCTTCCTGCTTCTGATGTACTTAAAAACATTTTGTTATTACCTTTGGAGTTTTTGGCTAGCCGTTCTTCAAACTCCTCTTTGGCTTTTCTTATTGCCTTGCACTTAAGTTGGCAGTGTTTGTGCTCCTTTCTATTTGCCTCACTAGGATTTGACTTCCACTTTTTAAAGGAAGTCTTTTTATCTCTCACTGCTTCTTTTACATGGTTGTTAAGCCACGGTGGCTCTTTTTTAGTTCTTTTACTGTTTTTCTTAATTTGGGATATACATTGAAGTTGGGCCTCTATTATGGTGTCTTTAAAAAGGGCCCATGCAACTTTCAGGGATTTCACTTTAGTCACTGTACCTTTTAACTTTTGTCTAACTAACCCCCTCATTTTTGTATAATTCCCCCTTTTGAAATTAAATGCCACAGTGTTGGGCTGTTGAGGTGTTCTTCCCACCACAGGGATGTTGAATGCTATTGTATTATGGTCACTATTTCCAAGTGGTTCTGCTATAGTTACCTCTTGGACCAGCTCCTGCGCTCCACTCAGGATTAAATCCAGAGTTGCCTCTCCCCTTGTGGGTTCCCATACCAGCTGCTCCATGAAGCAGTCATTTAAAGTATCAAGAAATTTTATCTCTGCATTTCGTCCTGAAGTGAAATGTTCCCAGTCAATATGGGGATAATTGAAATCCACCACTATTATTGGGTTCTTAATTTTGATAGCCTCTCTAATTTCCCTTAGCATTTCATTATCACTATTACTGTCTTGGTCAGGTGGTCGATAATAGATCCCTAATGTTATATTTTTATTAGAGCATGAAATTTCTATCCATAGAGATTCTATGGAACATGTGGATTCGCTTAAGATTTTTACTTCATTTGAATCTACATTTTCTTTCACATATAGTGCCACTCCTCCCCCTGCACGACCGGTTCTGTCCTTCCGATATATTTTGTACCCCGGAATGATTGTGTCCCATTGATTGCTCTCAGTCCACCATGTTTCTGAGATGCCTATTATGTCAATATCCTCCTTTATCACAAGGCACTCTAGTTCACCCATCTTATTATTTAGACTTCTAGCATTTGTGTACAAGCACTTTAAAAGCTTGTCCCTTTTTATTTGTCTGCCCTTTTCTGATGTTGCAGATTCTTTTTTATGTGACTGTTTAACATCTGATCTGGCCCTTACATTATCTTCTTCCGTCCTCTGCTCCTGACTATAACCTGGAGATTCTCTATCATCAGACTCTACCCTAAGAGAAGTCTGTGTCTGATCCACATGCTACTCTGCTGCAGTCTGCTTTCCCCCATCTCCTAGTTTAAAAACTGCTCTACAACCTTTTTAATGTTTAGTGCCAGCAGTCTGGTTCCACTTTGATTTAGGTGGAGCCCATCTCTCCTGTATAGGCTCCTCCCATCCCAGAAGTTGCCCCAGTTCCTAATGAACGTGAACCCCTCCTCTCTACACCATCGTCTCATCCACGCGTTGAGACTCTGAAGCTCTGCCTGCCTACCTGGCCCTGCGCATGGAACTGGGAGCATTTCTGAGAATGCCACCATAGAGGTCCTGGATTTCAGTCTCTTCCCTAGCAGCCTAAATTTGGCTTCCAGGACATCTCTCCTACCCTTCCCTATGTCATTGGTACCTACATGTACCACGACCACCGGCTCCTCCCCAGCACTACACATAAGTCTGTCTAGATGTATCGAGAGATCCGCAACCTTCGCACCAGGCAGGCAAGTCACCATGCGGTTCTCCCGGTCATCACAAACCCAGCTATCTACATTTCTAATAATCAAATCTCCCATTACTAACACCTGCCTTTTCCTAGAAACTGGAGTTCCTTCCCCCAGAGAGGTAACCTCAGTGCGAGAGGCAACCCCAGCACCATCTGGAAGGAGGGTCCCAACTAAGGGAAGGTTTCCCTCTGCTCCCATTGACTGCTCTGCTTCCCTGGGCCTTTTTTCCTCCTCAACAGTGCAGGGGCTGTCTGAGTGGAGGTGGGACAATTCTACAGTGTCCCGGAAAGCCTCATCAACACACCTCTCTGCCTCTCTTAGCTCCTCCAGTTCCGCCACCCTGGCCTCCAAAGTCTGAAGGGAGAAATGATTGCACTCTATAAATACATCAGAGAGATAAATACCAGGGAGGGAGAGGAGTTATTTAAGTTCAGTGCCAATGTGGACACAAGAACAAATGGCTATAAACTGTCCATCCACAAGTTTAGGCTTTACATTAGGTAAAGGTTTCTACCCATCAGAGGAGTGAAGTGCTGGAACAGCCTTCCAAGGGCAGCAGTAGGGATGAAAAACTTAACTGGCTTCATGGTTGATCTTGATAATTTTATGGAGGGGATAGTATGATGACACTGCCTATTGTGGCATGTAGCCTACCTGCAGCTGCTAGAAGTAAATCTCTCCAATGGCCAGTGATGTGACACCTGATGAGGAGAGCTCTGAGTAGGTCACAGAATCATAGAATCTCAGGGTTGGAAGGGACCTCAGGAGGTCATCTAGTCCAACCCCCTGCTCAAAGCAGGACCAAACCCAGCTAAATCATCCCAGCCAGACACAGTACTCCAAATGAGGCCTCACCAGTGCTGAATAGAGGGGAATGATCACATCCCTCGATCTGCTGGAAATGCCCCTACTTATACAACCCAAAATGCCATTAGCCTTCTTGGCAACAAGGGCACACTGTTGACTCATATTCAGCTTTTTGTCCACCGTAACCCCTAGGTCCTTTTCTGCAGAACTGCTGCCCAGCCATTCGGTCCCTAGTCTGTAGCAGTGCATGGGATTCTTCCGTCCTAAGTGCAGGACTCTGCACTTGTCCTTGTTGAACCTCATCAGATTTCTTTGACCCAGTCCTCTAATTTGTCTAGCTCCTCTGGTCTTGCCCACAAGCTGAGGTTCTGACTGACATATTTGGGGTCAGGAAGGTATTCCCCCCCAGGTCAGATTGGATTTTTTCCCCCTTCCAATGCAGCATAGGGCATGGTTTAAACGTGTAGCTTTTAATTAATGTATATACTGGATTCTCTATAACTTGAAGTCTTTAAACCATTTTTCGAGGTCAGTCAGAGGTTAGGGGTCTATTACAGGAGTGGATGGGTTAGGTTCTGTGACCTGCGATGTGCAGGAGGTCAGACTAGATTATCATGATTGTCCCTTCTGACCTTAAAGTCTATGAGAAATGCAACATCTGTTAAGCATATGTAACAGGTTGCCTTTTCTCTTAGAATAAGTTTTCCTGTATAATTATAATGTAGGACTATCAGCAACTCTCTGACACCACATTCTACAGGCCATTACCCTCTGATCCCACTGAGGGTTACTAAAGAAACTACACCATCTGCTCAAGAAACTCACTGAAGAATCACAGGAATAAATCTACACAGACACACCTCTAGAACCCCGACCATGGGGTATTCTATCTGCTACCCAAGATCCATAAAACCTGGGAATCCTGGACACTCCATCATCTCAGGCATTTTCACTCTGACAGCAGGATTGTCTGGCTATGTGGACTTTCTCCTCAGGCTGTATGCTACCAGCACTCCCAGCTATCTTTGAGACACCACTGATTTCCTGAGGAAACTACAATCTATAGGTGATCTTCCAGAAAACACTATCCTAGTCACTATGGATGTAGAAGCTCTCTACACCAACATTCCATGCAAAGATGGACTACAAGCCGTCAGGAACAGTATCCCCAATAATGTCATGGCAAACCTGGTGGATGAACTTTATGACTTTGTCCTCACCCACAACTATTTCACATTTTGGCAAATTTATACCTTCAAGTCAGCAGCACTACTATGGGTACCTGCATGGCCCCACAGTATGCCAACATTTTTATGTCTGACTCAGAACAACGCTTCCTCAGCTCTCGTTCCCTAGGGCCCCTACTCTACTTGTGCTACATTGATGACATATTCATCATCTGGACCCATGGAAAAGAAGCCCTTGAGGAACTCCACCAGGATTTCAACAATTTCCACCCCACCATCAACCTCAGCCTGGACCAGTCCACAGAAGAGATCCACTTCCTGGACACTACAGTGCAAATAAGCGATGGTCACATAAACACCACCCTAAAACAGAAACCTACTGACCACTCTACTTACCTACATGCCTCCAGCTTTCATCCAGACCACATCACACAATCCATTGTCTACAGCCAAGCTCTAAGATACAACTGCAATTGCTCCAATCCCTCAGACACAGACAAACACCTACAGAATCTCTATCAAGCATTTTTAAAACTACAATACCTATCTGCTGAAGTGAAGGAACAGATTGACAGAGCCAGAAGGATACCCAGAAGGCACCCACTACAGGACAGGCCCAACGAAGAAAGTAACACAAAGCCACTAGCTGTCACCTACAGCCCCCAGCTAAAACTTCTCCAGCGCATCATCAAGGATGTACAACCTATCCTGAAGGATGATCCCTCACTCTCACAGACCTTGGGAGACAGGCCAGTCCTAGCTCACAGACAGCCCCCCCAAACCTGAAGCAAAAACCAACCAGCAACTACACACTACCCAACTAAAACACTAACCCAGGAACCAATCCCTGCAACAAACCCCGTTGCCAACTCTGTGCGCATATCTATTTAAGAGACACCATCATAGGACCTATTCACATCAGTCACACCATCAGGGGCTTGTTCACCTGCACATCTACCAATGTGACACAAGCCATTATGTACCAGTAATGCCCCTCTGCCATGTACATTGGCCAAATTGGACAGTCTCTATGCAAAAGAATAAATGGACACAAATCAGACATCAAGAATTGTAACACTGAAAAACCAGTAGGAGAACACTTCAAACTTCCTGCACACTTAATAACGGATTTAAAAGTGGCAATTCTTCAGCAATAAAACTTCAAAAACAGACTCCAATGAGAAACTGCAGAACTGGAATTATTTTGCAAACTGGACACCATCAAATTAGGCCTGAATAAAGACTGGGAGTGGATGAGTCACTACAAAAGTAATTTTTCCTCCCTGGGTAATCCCCCCTTCTTGTCAACTGTTGAGAATAGACCACTTCTTCCTGAATTGAATTGTCTCATTAGCACTGACCTCCCCACTTGGTAAGGCAACTCCCATCTTTTCATGTGCTATAATATATAGTCTGCTTACAGTATTTTTCACTCCATGCATCTGAGGAAATGGGTTTTAGCCCATGAAAGCTTATTCCCAAATAAATTTGTTAGTCTCTAAGGTGCCACAAGGACTTCTCATTGTTTTGACTATCAGAGAGTCAGCCTCTTCATTTCCTTGAGGGGTCAAATTAAGCACTTTCACCTTTAATAAGCAGGCCTGTTCTAGGGGCGGAAGGATGGGGCCTCCAGGAGAAACATGCGTGGGTCCTTGGTCAGGGGAGGCTTATCCTGTCCTGGCCTTTAATAACCACCACCCATGTAAGAGAGAATTTCTGCTCTGGCAAGATGAGGTGCTCAGCATCCCATGAGATTCAATGATCCTGAGGATAACTCATCACCATAAAGCTGTGATAGCACTAGAGTTAATATCTGTACACATTCGGGGGACCATTCTTAGGAAAAAAAACCTCAATTCACAATTTGGAACAAAGAGATTTTAATAAAGATTGTTAAGCTTCAGGATATCCTTCTGTAGAGGGGTTCAGCTGGGGCTTGTCCCCCTCCGGGGTGGCTGGGAACCAAGCCGCCTCACTACTTAGGTCTGGTGAATTGGGGAATTAGCCTGGCTGGGCAGCAAACAGTCAGGAGCTCCGGCCCTCTGGCAGGAGCTGAGTAAACAGTTCAGGAACTGGCCGGGGCCCTGGGTCAGGGTGGGTCAGCAAACAGCCCGGAGCTCAGGACCTCAAGCAGGGATGAGCGCTGATAGTAAACCGAAGCCTCCAAAGGCCAGGGAGAGGGGGAGTCTGCCACCCACAAGTTGGGTGGCAGGGGGGACGCAGGCCCTCCCGCTCCACTGCGTCCCAGCCTGGGGCCCTAGCAGCGGCAGAAGACCTGCTGCTGTGTCAGTGGGGGTCCTGGCCACAACACACTGACGTTGGCTCTGGGTGTGCTCCAGCCAGACTAGGGTTGGCTGCCCCCGGGCTACTTCCTGCCTCCCCCTCTAGAGGTACCTGCGTCTGGATGGGGTCCTCCATGGAATCAAGCACCATGGGCTCCTTGGGGTACTCGGCGAGCGGTAGGCTTGGCAGCTCCTCTGGGTAGCTTGCCACAGGCAGGCTTAACAGCTTCTCCAGGATCTGGTCAGCATCAGGCCTCGGCTGGTCTGGCCAGACCTCGGGTTGGTTGCGGACTGCCGGAGTCTCCCCACTGGGAGCTAGGTCACAGGTGTCTGGCTTCTCCGGTGGCCGGGGCTCTAGTGAGCTCTGGGGTTTGGCTTTTGTGTTTCCTGTCCTGTGCCCTGACCTCTGGGGGGCGGGTGCAAGCTCCACTGGCTCCACCCACTTTGGCGATCGGAGGGGCTCGTTCCCCTCCGGAGCAGCTGGGAATCAAGCCACCTCACTACACGCCCCCCCCCCCATGGTGAACAGTAAAGGCATAGGGCTGTAGCGCCAGGTACCAATGCTGAATTCTCATATTATCCTTCATTCAAGCCAACCACTGGAGTGCAGCCTGGTCGGTGATCAACGTGAATGGGACTCCGAGGATATAGTAATGCAAGGCATCACAAGCCCACTTTACCGCAAGGGCCTCCTTCTCCACCACTGCGTAGTTCTTTTCCCGGGAAACAACTTCTGGCTGGGTGTTCTTCCCCATCCACTTCTTGGGACAGGATGGCCCCATGTCCTACCTCCAAGGCATCCATCTGGAGGATGAACCCCCAATCAAAATCGGGGCTATGTAGGACTGGTTCACGGCAAAGACTTTCTTTGAGCATCTGGCATTCCTGGGTCCAAACTACCTGCTGGGGGCTGTCCTTGGTCAAAAGCCCGGTCAAGGGGGCTGTGATTGCCACAAATTGGGGAATAAACCAGCGATAGTAGCTGGCAAGTCCCAGGAACTGGCGCACCTGGCTCTTTGCTGCTACTTCTAAAATTTGACAAGTCCTTGGGAAACTTACAAAGGCTGAGTGAAAGACTGAAAATGACATTTCTCAAAATGAGGGCAAATTTGAGAAACAAAAAGAACTAGAGGAATTATACATGCTTGTTGTTTTTTAAGTATTTGAAGCAAAATAAGTAATGATTTGCAAAAAGACCCAGAATCTTGCTAGAAAATAGACTGAAGTTAAGGAAGAATTTTATAATTTATAATTTTTTTTGACATTTTCAGCAGAAAATTTTGACTTTTTGTTCAAAAAATGAAAACCAAAATATGTGTGACTAGAAAGTGCAATAAAACGAAAGGTTTTTGGCCAAAACCCTCCATATTTTTGGATTTTGGTTAAAAATTAATATTGTTCAGCTTTTTTGGTTTTCCTACAAAAAAAAACCACAAAAATTTTGAAAGAAAGCACAGTTTTCTCAAAAATATTCATGTTATCAAAAAACAAATTTTCCATCATAAAAGGTTCAGTGGAAATATTTTGAACAGCTCTATTAAACATGAACATTATCAATAATAACAAAGGCCATACAGTAAATTATTTAGGTCAGGATCCATAAAGGAACTTATATGTTGCAACGCTGCACTTTCCAACACCTAACTTTTAGGCACCTGGAAAATTACTGTAACAAATTACTGTTGATATTCACCCCTTCTTGTCAACTGTTGGGAATAGGCCACATCCACCCTGATTGAATTGGCCTCGTTAGCACTGAAACGCCACTTGGTAAGGCAACTCCCATCTTTTCATGTGCTGTATATATCTACCTGCCTACTGTATTTTTCACTCCATGCATCTGATGAAGTGGGTTTTAGCCCACAAAAGCTTATGCCCAAATAAATGTGTTAGTCTCTAAGGTGCCACAAGGACTCCTCATTGGTTTTTTTGGAACAACAATGTGATCTACAAATCCCAAGTTAGATGCCTAGGTTCCTTATACAATGAATGGAGAGATATAGGTACCTTAGAAATGCAATCCACAAAAGCCAGCATGCCAGGCAGAGAGCTACCTAAGCTAACCAATGGGAGGTACCAAGGAGAGGGGTGTGTCATAAGCCACACCCCTCTCACAATGTTCACCATCTAAGCCAGCATTTCTCAAATGCGGCCACCATGGCCACATGCAGCCACCAGGGACTTTTCTTGTGGCCACAGCCTCCTGGGCTGTGATGGGGGGTGGGGCAAAGCAGCAGCCCCTCCCCTTCCCTGTTGTTTTTAGATGAATCCCCTTGGTGTTGGCTGCTGGGGCTGCAAGCAGGGATTGGGCCCTGTTCCCCCACCCCTCTGGAGACAGAGGGTCACAATGCTGGAGGAGCAGGCAGCTGGTGAGTTCCCCACTTTCCCAGGGGTGGTGGGGCTCAGATTTTGAGCTTCAGCCCTGGGGTGGTAGATTCCTGCTGCAGGGCTTCCAGGTCTGGCTACCCAGGAGCTGGCCCCGGGCTCTGGCTGTGCAGCTTTGGGCTCCATCCCTATTCCCCAGTCATGGGACTTCAGGCTCTGGCCCCTCACTGTTTCCTCCAGCCCCCCTCCGACCCATCATCTCTGGCTCCTGCTGCCTACCCTGACCCCCCATCCAGGTCTTAATTTGTCCCCAGGCTTACTGGGGCTGAGTAAGTCTGCTGTGAAAAGTGATATTTGTATGTTTGTTTACTGCTAGCTAGTAAGTCATCTGTGAAAAGTTGTGAAAAGTGAAATTAACAAACATACAAGTATCACTTTTCACAGCAGTCTTACTAGTTAGCAATAAATAAATTACTATGATTTGGCTGTGTATATTGTGTATATTTATTTGTTTTTCCTAAAACTAATTAAGCATTTTAGGGAAAAGTGTGAGAGTGGCCACCAGCAAGAGTTGATGGCTGCATTCACAGCCACACAAAAATTTGTCCTGAGAAGCCTTGCTCTGGAGACAAGCCATCAGAGTGACTTGGGTTGTGGAGGCCACACCCCAGACTGAGAGGGCAAGGGTAGGAATTAACTCAGGGCAGTGGATGTAGATTCCCTGCTGGGAGGTCCTCTACTCAGAGATGGACTCACACAGGGCCCTGGGCTGGAACCCAGTGGAGTGGTAGCCCTGATCCCCCTACTCTACTTCCTGCCTTAAAGACTGAGGTGTTATATCCTTGGGGGCAGCCGGTTTAGGAAGAAATCACTTGAGGCCAGACAGCAGACAGCTAACAAAACTACCATTTTATTTACAGACACAGAGCTCACTCAACCAGCCGAAGCTGGCTGAGCTATCCCCTAATAATCTAACTCAGTTGCCATAGGAACTAAAACCATGACAACCAAATACACCACATATTCCTCCCCCCCCCAATAAGAACATCCCTTAAATAAAACACACACTAGACTAGAGAAGGAAGGTTAGACTGCCTCCATTCCCGGTTAAACCCTGGGCATTATTTTGCCCCATAACCGTGGGTTCGCCCTAGCTAAAGATCCAGCCGATGAGGAGGCCTTCTGTCTCTAGGTGGATTACGGCGAACTTCTGGTGTTGTTGCACCCAAAAGTACCATGGGCTCAGGGTCCGCAGCACGAACAGGTGAGGAGGTGGTATCCGCTCGTGCTGGGCAAAGGGGTATCTCAGCTGCCGGCAGTAATGGAGGACAACAGTCAGGAACAGGTGATTCGTGATTCGGTGTCTCACCAGAAGAGGTGAAGTCAGACCCCTCAACTGCAGATGTGTCCTGAGGACTGGCATGACCTGGCAACAGCTGATCTACATGTCGCCGCCAGGTAAGATTCTCTGCAGTCCGGACTGTGTAGGAAACAGGTCCTGTTTGAGTGATGATTGTGGCCGGGACCCATTTAGCTCTGGAAGCATAATTTCGAGCCAAAACTGGCTGTCCCGGGCTAAAGGTTCGGTCTTTTGCTCTGATGACTTGATATTGCTGCTGATGTTGCACAATTTGTCGGGATTCAGAAGGTTTCAGCAGATCAAAGCAAGTGCACAGCTGTCGTCCCATCATTAGAAAGGCTGGGGATGCCTGGGTCGTAGCATGAGGTGTGTTTCTGTAGGAAAGTAAGAAGGTATCCAGACGCTTTTGAATGGAGTGTTGTCCCCTTGCTGATTTCAAAGCGTGTTTCATTGTCTGCACAAATCTTTCAGCTAATCCGTTGGTGGATGGATATGGTGCTGACGTGATGTGGTGTATCCCATTTGCCTTCATAAAATTTTGAAACTCCTGAGAGACGAACTGCTGTCCGTTGTAGCTCACAAGTTGTTCTGGCAGACCAAAACGACTAAAGAGTCCTCATAGTTTCTGGATAGTACTCTCTGCAGTAGTGGACTGCATTATAGAGACTTTTGGCCATTTAGAATGGGCATCTACTGCCACCAAAAACATGCTTCCTTCAAGGGGGCCAGCGAAGTCAATGTGAATACGTTGCCACGGGTTTTCAGGCCAGTCCCAGGGGTGTAGGGGTGCCCACTGGGGTGCATTCCTCACACCCTGACATGACATACAAGCTTTTGCCTTCTCTTCAATAGCACTGTCCAATCCAGGCCACCAAAAATAGCTTCGTGCAATTTCCTTCATGCGCACTATTCCACAGTGACCGGAATGTAGCTGTTCTAACATCTGTGATCCCAGTGGTGGTGGAATAATGACACGTCTCCCCCACAACAAACAACCAGATTGGACCGATAACTCCGTCCTTCTGGACATGTAGGTAACAAGGTCGGATGAGACCGGAGAGGTTTGTCGAGATTTTCCATGCATCACCAGGTCCATAACTTCGGACAATACTGGGTCAACGCGAGTTGCCTTCTTTATCTGAGTAGCAGTGATGGGTGTATTCTCTACCTGTTCAAAGTAGAAGATTTCCTTTTGGGCACTATCTTGATGTTTGACCAGCAAAGGCAACCTTGAGAGGCCATCTGCATTGCCGCAGAGTGGATTTCGATATTTGATTTCATATGTGTGTGCTGAAAGTAACAATGCCCAACGTTGCATACGACTAGCAGCTAATGGGGGAATGCCTGTGTAGGGTCCAAAAATTGATGTCAGAGGTCGATGGTCTGTGAGAAGAGTAAACTTTCGCCCAAACAGGTACTGATGAAACTTCCAAATTCCAAAAACAATTCCTAATGCCTCACGTTCGATTTGGGCATAGTTAGTTTCTGCTTTGCTTAGAGTGCGTGAAGCAAAAGCAATAGGTCTCTCTTCTCCCGAAGGCATAATGTGTGACACAACTGCTCCCACTCCATAAGGGGAGGCATCGCAGGCCAATTGCAGGGGTAAGGATGGATCAAAGTGCGTTAGAACTGCAGAATTTAGCAATGCATCCTTAGCTTTGTTAAATGCAACATCATAGGTTTCAGTCCACTTCCAGGCCTTGTTCTGCCCAAGGAGCTCTGTTGCATCACAGGAGCAGGAACAGAGCCCAAGCAGAGAGAGACAGCGTGTGTGTGTATACATCTCTCTTTATTCATTTCCCAGCGTGCTCTTATATACAATATGGTAGTCAATCAATTACTAATTGATTAATCAAATCAACACAGCTGCAGCTGTAACCCATAGGGTAATTATCCTACACACCTGTATCCTATTTACAATTAGCTGGCCAATGAGAACAAGCCCAAGGCCAGTCCTTCACACACAACTCCCAGCATAATCAGCTCAGTATCTCACATTCTAATCCCACATCGCTCATGAAGTGGTTTTAGCAGTGTGGCTAACCGTGAGATGAACTTTCCATAATAGTTCAGTAGTCCTAGAAATGAGCGCAGCTGGCTTACATTTCGAGGTGGGGGAGCCTCCACAATAGCTTTAACTTTTGCAGGGGTCTTATGAAGACCCGCAGAATCAATGATGTGTCCCAAATATTCAACAGAGGGCTTGAAGCATTCACACTTGTCTTTGCGAACTCATAGGCCATACTCTTCCAGTCTTTGTAGGGTAGCCTCTAAATTCTTTAAGTGGTCCTCTTTATTTCTTCCAGTGACCAGGATATCATCCAGATAGCACTGAACTCCTGACAAGCCACACAAGATCTGGTCCATAGCCCTCTGGAACAGGGCGGGAGCAGACGTTATTCCGAAGGGTAGGTGACAGTATCGATAAAGCCCCTTATGAGTCACAATAGTCAACAGCTCTTGGGACTTTTCATCGACGTACATCTGTAAATATGCTTGACTCAGATCAGTCTTACTGAACTTTTGTCCCCCAGCCAGGCCTGCGAAGAGGTCATCGATGCGGGGAAGCGGGTATTGCTCTGCACACAACACTGGGTTGACAGTGACTTTAAAATCACCGCAAATCCGGAGAGAGCCATCTTTTTTCACTATTGGAACGATAGGAGTGCCCATGAGCTATGGGTAACTGGTATTAGGACTCCATTGGTGACCAGGCGCTCCAGGTCTGCTTCAACTTTTGGCCTGATGGCATGTGGCACAGTTCGGGCTTTCAGATATTTTGGTGGACTGTCAGGTTTAATGTTCAATGTCACAGTGAGTCCCTTCATACTTCCCAAATCATCTCCAAAAACAGCAGCATGTTTCCTTAGTATAGGGGTTAGACTGCTTTCTTCTTTAGTCATCCGGTGCACTTCTGCCCAGTTCAGTTGAATCTTCCCAAGCCAAGACCTACCCATTAAGGCTGGGTAGTTACCTCTCACCACAAACAGTGGCAATTTAGCAGCCTGTCCATTGAGCTCCACCTTAACATCAATAGTGCCCAACATGGGCACAGCTTCTCCTGTATACGTCTTCAGAACAGTTTTTGTTGCCTTAAGCGGAAGATGCTGTAGCTTTTCTTTATACACAGTCTTGGAGACCAGCGAGACGGCTGCACCGGTGTCCAGTTCCATGCGTATAGGTTTGCCATCCAACAGTGGGGTTACCCAGTATTCATGTAAGCCCACTGCCAAAGACAAAACATGCAGTGGCACTTCCTCTTGCGATGAGGTGTCACCTTGATCATCCTGGGTCTGCTCTAGGTATGCAGGATTCCTCTTTTTGTCAGCCAGACCACAGGCCTCTTTTTCTTTTGTTTACAGGCACACTCAATGTGTCCCTTTTTGCCACAGCGTCGACACACCAGGTCCTTACACCAGCATTCTGATGCCTAGTGACCCGGCTTACCACAGCAGTAACATTCTTGACTCTGCACCGTTTTGTGGGTCGGTTCTGTTGGGGACTTTAACCCCGACAGCGAAATTCGTTGTCTGTTCACAGAGAGACAGGCAACACCAGCAAGGTCCGATCAAAAGCCCTTTATTGACAAGTGCACGCATCAACAAAGGGCCGCTCGTCTCCAGTGAGAACCAGCAGCACTTTTCAGCTTAGTATTAGCCTTTATAGACAGTTTTATTACGTCATACATCACTCACTTGAGCAAAACCCACCCCCCTTTGTTTAACAACTTAAAACTAGACACTTTTAATATACACACATGCCTAGACTTTATGTCTACAACTTTAGATTATTAATTATATCTTAACAACACCCAAAAGTTAAAAATACAGGGGAGTTTTAAACAAACCTATAACTCAACCAAAAAGTTAGAATCTGAACCGTGGGATGCTAGAGTTTCTTATCAGCTCTTCAAACACTGTCCTTAGCACAGCTAATGGTATGCCAGCAATGCAATCCCTGGTTTATCTCAGGCTTATCTCACGTTTTCCAGGGCTCTGTAAAACAATGCTGCTTCTCAGTACTTTTCCACTCTGGGATTACCCAGAAACCTCTTTTAGCCTGACTTTAGTCAGGTTGGCATAACTGTTTTGCCTGCTATATTTTCATTCAGGCCTAACAGTTCTTGTGACACTTTTTGCACCCTAGGGGATGCACCGATGTATTGCGCCTTCCTTGTAGCCAGTTCCATGAAGACAGCAATATCAACAGCCTTCTGTAATGTAAGCTGAGCCTCTGTCAGTAGGCGCTTCCATATAGCTTCACTGTAGAGGCCACACACTAACCTGTCACGCAGGGCATAATTTAACATCTCTTTAAATTCACAGTGTTCTGCTAGCTTTTTTAAAATTGCTACAAATTGTACAACTGTTTCATCTTCCTTTTGGTCTCTTTTGTGGAACCTATATCTTTCAGCAATTATCAGTGGTTTTGGGGAAAAATGGGACCCCAGGATTTCCACAATGTCACTGTAAGATTTAGTCTCAGGCTTAACAGGGTGTAGTAAGCTGCGTAGCAGGGAGTAGGTTTTAGCCCCTACAACACTTAAGAATATTGGCACCTTCTTCGCTTCTGTAATGTCATTTGCAATAACAAAAAGCTCAAAACGCTCAGTATACACATGCCACTGCTCTATATTCTCATCAAAAGGTTCCAGTGGCCTGGTCAGAGTAGCCATGATTTTTAGTTTCACTTTCACAGTCAGTGCAAACAAGCAGTTTTTTGTTTGTTTGTTTGTTTGTTCTTTACCTTGACTTCTACTTCCTTCTGTTACTGGAGCAGCACCGGAATCTCATCCATCGTCACCACTTGTCATATCCTTGGGGGCAGCCGGTTTAGGAAGAAATCACTTGAGGCCAGAGAGCAGACAGCTAACAAAACTACCATTTTATTTACAGACACAGAGCTCACTCAACCGGCGGAAGATGGCCGAGCTATCCCCTAATAATCTAACTCAGTTGCCATAGGAACAAAAACCATGACAACCAAATACCCAACATGAGGCATCTCAAGCAGGGGGCTAGACGTAAACCATTCCAACCACTGGGCTACTCGGCCCTCCAAGTGTCCTGTTACACAGACAATAATACTGAATTCCTAGGTTTGCTGTGACAGGCTAAATCAAATGACATTCATAAAGCACATTGAGATCCTCAGAAGGAAGAAGCTTCACCAGTTCTATATAGTAAATAAAAAATTATCCTCATTGGGCACTAACAGAGCTGATCATAAAACCAAACTTTTTTCAACAGTAAACTTAACAGGGAAACTCACTATTTGAAATTTTTGGCCTGAAATAATGTCAAGTTTTCAGTGTGAATTTTTATTTTAAATTGAAGCAATAGGGTTCCTTTCAAGTTGTTTCAAAATGACATTTTGTAACAAAACTTTTCATTTTGTTTAAATTTATCATATATGCTTTCAATTCAGTTTTCCATTTTTGGGTTTAAATTTCCCCCTTTTTCATTTCTTCAACTTTATTTACTTACTTGTAAACATTTCTTAGAGTTTTCAACTTCTTCCACTTTGAAAACTGTACAAAAGTATGAAAAATAGGGTTTTCTACCACTTTCACACACTTTCTTACTTATCCCATGCCCTGTGTCCAGTGGGACAAAGGGATAGGCAGAGACAAAAGTATCTACCCAAACTAATCCCCAAAACCACTAAGATGAAATTGTTTATTTTCCAAAATCAAATAATTTGTCAAAACAAAATGAAAAATCAGTTTGACTTGACATTTAAAACCAAAATGTTTAATTTCATATGGAGAAGATGATTTGAAATAATAATTTTCTTGTTTTAATTTTTCCAATGGGAAAAAATTGACTTTTTCCCAAAATTTCTTTGAGTTTGCAAATGATGATTTGAAATGAACAACTTCTATTTTCAGATCAGGAAAATAAAAAAAAGTCAAAATTTATATTTCCCATAGAAAATTTCAATTTTGATGAAACTACACTTTCTATTGGAAATATTTTTTGGTAAAAAAATGTTAACCAATTCAATTCACTGGTGACTTCTGACTCCAGAGAAATGACACCAGGGTAGAATTTTGTTCCTTATATTAGATTTTTTTTTGTATTACCAGAAAATAAAACTAAGTTCCTTAAACATATTAACAAGTAAAGTTAAATTGTCAGCCCAGAACACAGTAGGCAGTGTTAAGGGTATGGCTAAAGTGTGCTCCTTAAAGATATAGTACAATTTTACCAAACAAC
The DNA here is from genome assembly GCF_016161935.1 of Mauremys reevesii. Lineage (NCBI taxonomy): Eukaryota > Metazoa > Chordata > Testudines > Geoemydidae > Mauremys > Mauremys reevesii. The sequence continues at coordinate 220,570,033 of NC_052623.1, forward strand.
TATTAAATGTTTGCAAAAAACAATTAAGAGCTGGAAGTATACTGGAAACTTCTGTGAATTGTAAAATAACAATGAATTCTCAAAATTTTCACACAACTTTACTTAGAATTAGACAACCAACTCTTAATATTTCAAGTTGATTTTGGTGATAAATAGAAACAAAGGTCTTTTCAGATACAGGTTTTATTTAAAAAAATCTGTGGTCCTAGTACCCAATTCACTGAACATGCACAAAGATATCACTCAACTCCTATCTTCATGGTCAGAGTGGCATCAAGCCTTCTATTTATACAGGGTGGGATTGTCAAAGGAGTCTAAAAGTGCCCAACTCCCCAGTGCCAAATTGCTACCAGTTAATGGGTAATCAGAATAGGGTTGCAAATTTCCCTATTGAGATAGCTACCCACTTCTTGACTGTATGCAGTTGCTCAAGGAACAGGAGCGCACCCTCTGTCTTTAAGTCCTCTGTTGAGTTTACCTGCCTGTTGTGTCCTGTCCAGTAGGACAGGATTATACGTTCCATCCTGGTTGACAGGAGTGCAGCATTCCTTTTCGCCTCCAATATGTTTAAAGTGTGCAGTTCATAGAATCATAGAATCATAGAATCTCAGGGTTGGAAGGGACCTCAGGAGGTCATCTAGTCCAACCCCCTGCTCAAAGCAGGATCAAACCCAACTAAATCATCCCAGCCCTAAAAACCTCTAAGGAAGGAGATTCCACCACCTCCCTAGGTAACCCATTCCAGTTCTTCACCACCCTGCTAGTGAAAAAGTTTTTCCTAATGTCCAACCTAAACCTCCCCCTCTGCAACTTGAGACCATTACTCCTTGTTCTGTCATCTTCTACCACTGAGAACAGTCTAGATCTTCAGAAAAGGCAAGAAAGAGGTGAACCATGGATTGGTCAGAAGGAATTTTGGGCAGTTGACTCCATGCATCCACAATCTCCTATCACACCAGCAGATATTCCAGAAGGCATTGTGGGTATCCAACAATTCACTGAAAAAATTGCTATAGTACAGTGAATGTTCAAGTGTTTTAAAGGACACTGGGATACGAACCCACGGTACATCTGTGTTTTGGGGACATTAACATGCTTCTGTGTGGGCACAAATACAGATGTTGCACAGCAGGAATGCACTCCAAAATATTTTTTTGGTAGTAATGTACTGACAAATCTTATACTGGTGTGACTTCTGTGTCTAGATAAGCCCTCAGCTCTTTCAAAACCCCAGCCTCTAAGCCCTATTGAAGACCCACATCCAACTTGGTAAAAAAAAACAGAAGAAGCAGCTTTTTGGCCTATTTGTAGCTCAGAAAAGAACTGTTTTGAACAGTTTTATGCAATTCAGTTCTAGCATGTGTGTTAGGCATGAATGATTATAATTGAACTAGTGTAACTTGCATAGTGTCCACAGGCAATACTAACTCTATTGAGGATGAAGGTAGTTGCCAGAAATGTGAGCACTTCCATTCTCTTTTCCCCTTTCTCCTCCCACCACCAGAAGATTTCCTGGCCCTTTTACTAAGTATCACCCTGCCCCTGTTTTCAAAATGTGATGTAAGCAGAAGGAGTGGCAGCCCTTGTCAGCTGGTGACAGCTGAAGCAGTAACTGCCAGCATTGAGGCAATCTTTAATAACATCACAGGAACAGAAATGGACTTTTAAAACCAATTGTACTATTATGTTTCTAAATCTGTGTTTGACTGAATATTTTCTTAAGCTTTTGCCACTGTAGCAGCCTTTAACAAATCAATAAATAGTCTATCAGCTCTAATAGAAAGAAACCCTGTGAAATGATTATAAACATAGGACTGGAAGGGACCTCTTGGGTTATCAAATCCAGTTGCCTCCTGCCACAGATAACACCCCTTCCCCACATTCATATAATTCTGTTCATAAATAAATCAAGCTCTATCTTAAAACCAGTTAAGTTAATAGAATCATAGGGTTGGAAGAGACCTCAGGAGGTGATCTAGTTCAATTCCCTGCTCAAAGCAGGACCAACACCAACTAAATCATCCTAGCCAAGGCTTTGTCAAGCCAGGCCTTAAAAACCTCTAAGGATGGACATTCTACCACCTCCCTAGGTAACCCATTCCAGTGCTTCACTACCCTCCTACTGAAACAGTGTTTCCTAATATCCAACCTAGACCTCCCACACTGCAACTTGAGACCATTGCTTCTTGTTCTGTCAAGTTGTTTGCTCCTATTGCTTCTACTGGGAGGCTGTTCTAGAATTTCACCCTTCTGATGGCTAGAAACCTAATTTCCAGCCTAAATTTATTTGTAGCTAGTTATCTGTAGTACTTGTTAGTTAATATTGACCCTTTTAGTCCTTTACTGTCTATATGTTTGATTCATTTATATATTAACTATTCTTTAGAATCTTTAGAATCTAACAAAGAGTTATGTTCAATTCTATAGCTCAGAACACTGTTTCTTGACCAATAAGTAACCCTGTTCAGGAATTCTATGTGTTAGACTGTATTTAATCATTCTGAGTGCCTCTATGTCCATAGAACTCCAGATAGTCTCAGAACTAAGCATATAAAAACCTGGGACACTTATAAGGGATAACTGTCACAGCAATTATGGGGCAAGAAAGACCCACCAAAATATATTATCTTATTAGTCATATGAGTTGTAAATAGTTATGGCTTCACACATAAACCATATATAACAATATTGGCATAGGAACTTAGTTGGGGAATGAATCTGCTGTGTTCCTCAAGATACAGTGATGGAGAGACACATTGCCAGCTCTTATCATCATCAATCATCATTGCATCTTTAACGAACATCCGTCACTTCTTCAGCTTTGGCCCCTGCTGCTGCAGCAGGGACTGGAGCTGTCAGCTGCCATGGCTGCAGCGGGGACTGATGGCTAAAGTGATTGCAGAGCCATTGGCCATTATCTTTGAAAGCTTGTGGTAATTGGGGGAGGTCCCAGACAACTGGGAAAAGGCAAATATAGTGCCCATCTTTAAAAAAGGGAAGAAGGAGAATCTGGGGAACTACAGACTGGTCAGCCTCACCTCTGTCCCCAGCAAATTACGGAGCAGGTCCTCAAGGAGTCCATTTTGAAGCACTGGGAGGAGAGGAAGGTGAACAGGAACAGTCAACATGGATTCATCAAGAGCAAGTCATGGCTGACCAACCTGATTGCCTTCTATAATGAGATAACTGGCTCTGTGAATATGGGGAAAGTGATGGACATGATATACCTTGATTTTAGCAACACTTTTGATATGGTCACCCACAGTATTCTTGCCAGCAAGTTAAAGAAGTATGGATTGGATGAATGAATTATAAAGTGGATAGAAAGCTGGCTAGATCATTGGGCTCAACTGGTAGTGATCAATGGCTTGATGTCTAGTTGACAGTCAGTATCAAGCGGAGTGCCCAGGGGTCAGCCCTGGGGCCGGTTTTGTTCAACATCTTTATTAATGATCTAGATGATGGGATGGATTGTACCCTCAGCAAGTTCATGGATGACACTAAGATTGGGGGAGAGGTAGATAAGATGGAGGGTAGGGACAGGGTCCACAGTGACCTAGACAAATTGGAGGATTGGGCAAAAAAAAATCTGATGAGGTTCAACAAGGACAAGTGCAGAGTCCTGCACTTAGGATGGAAGAATCCCATGCACTGCTACAGGCTGGAGACTGACTGGCTAAGTGGCAGTTCTGCAGAAAAGGATCTGGGGATTACAGTAGATAAGAAGCTGGATATGAGTCAATAGTGTGCCCTTCTTATCAAGAAGGCTAATTGCATATTGGGCTGCATTAGTAGGAGCATTGCGAGCAGATCGAGGGAAGTGATTATTTCCTTCTATTGAGCACTTGTGAGGGCACATCTGGAGTATTGCGTCCAGTTTTGGGCCCCCCACTACAGAAAGGAGGTGGACAAATTGGAGAGAGTCCAGTGGAGGGCAATGAAAATGATTAGGGGGCTGGGGCACATGACTTATGAGAAGAGGCTGAGGGAACTGGGCTTAGTTTGCAGAAGAGAAGAGTAAGGGAGATTTGATAACAGCCTTCAACTACCTGAAGTGGGGGGTTCCAAACTGGATGAAGCTAGGCTGTTCTCAGTGGTGGGAGTTGACAGAATTAGCCATATATAGGTCTAATCCTCTCTTGACTCCTCCACTAAGGATAGATTTGGCCCGTTGGGTTTGATTTAATACAGATGTAGTTGTTTTAAAGGTGCCTGGACATGACCAAAATGTCCATTTTGAAGATTTCATTTCTTAGTATCTTTAGCCTTAAAACAGTGCAGTTAAATGTTGAAGTTCACACCTCGAGGTAGCTGAGCTAAGCTGTGGTTGCTGTTTTTTAAAGCAGATGGTTTTCTGCAAGGCATTGGGTTGAGATTAGCAGCTTCCGTTTCATTGTTAAAGCTACTTGCAACGGAAACAGCTACTAACTTCAAGGTTCAAGCTGCCATTTTCAGGGTTCTTTTCCAGTAAACAAATGTTTCGATTTTTTGCAAAACAGAAAAATATTGTGAGAAGAGCCTAAAATTTCATGTTCCATTGCTTTTGTGTCTGCTACTTTTCTTGCAGCTATGACTATGAAGTGTGTATTGTGTAATGAGCTAGTCAGCTCTCATATGACACCTTCCGTGGAGGACTGAGCTAAATATCATGGACATGGGTGGAAATACTACTCACTTGCACCAGTATAAGTGAGGGCAGAATTTGGTTCACTGTTTTCCCCCACAGAAACAGTCTCCAAATCTCCAAGATAAAGACTTCCTCTGGGCCTTCCTGTGTGTTCTATGTCTCATTTGAGTTTAGCTTGTGAGCACCTCAGGGCAAGGTATGTTTCTATGTCTATGTCTGTGTCTTGTACAGGGCTCTGTCACTGTCAGCACTTATTAAATCATCATCATCATCACCTATCACTGCCCCTTTTCCAGATGTGAACATCTGTTTTGCATTTTCTTGTACATTCTCAGAGCTGAGAGATGTAGCAGAGACCACAATCCATACCACTAGAGACCCAAAAATGTCATCAGTGAAAGGCTTCATCCAAAGTTCTTCTTGTGTCTTTCCCATTCTAAGGGCTATATACGGAGAAGGCTGGATTCCTGACTTGATGCAATGTCACTAATAGGCAATATATCCCAGAATCTACCCATTCAGCCAAGCTAAAGGTTGCCTCCATCTTCTCACTTTCCATGCTTGACTGCCAAATAGGAAGCTGATTGTGGGGTGGAAGATGCTGAAACCAAGAATTCTGATGTTGATGGTGGTGATTCCTGTTTGGGCCCCAAATCAAAGACCACTGAAATCAGTGGGAATCCTTCTGTTGACATCTATGGCTTTGGAGAGTAAATATGAAAGGTCCCATCCAAGAACTAAAGCAAGGATTGTATATGCTTGGACTTCAGTTGAGTATTTGTTCTGAAAGTTACTGAGCTGGGGATTGGTCCTGCTTTGAGCAGGAGATTGAACTAGATGACCTCCTGAGGTCCCTTCCAACCCTAATATTCTATGGTTCTATGATTCTATGATTCTAATTTCAGTAACACCGAGTAGCTTTTGAAGTTAAAACAACAGGTGTTGTCAGTGATGGTTCAGCCATCTGAAGAGGAAAGTCTCTTTGTTCTCAGTGCTTTTGGACAAGGGCCGTGCCTCTCTAATCAGCTACATGAGCGCTTCCTGTGCGGTTTCAGCCGGAACACTGCAGAACAAATAATTATTCCTCTCTTGGCTGGTGCTGTCCCTCTTATAACAGGACTCGAATGGTGATCATATCACTCGAATGGTGATATCACACTGCCCATCTCTCTCCCTGTGGGCAAAGACAAGGCAAGTAGAAGATTTAAAACCTGGCTTGTAAACCTTACAACACAAACAAAAGTAATACCAGTTTTTCTCCAGGGGCTTTCCTTTTTACTAAGATAATTGCTATAGATTATCTCCCTTACCTGTCCTGTAATTCAGGAGATGAATAGCAGTGGCTATAATGAAAGATATCTATAGATATATATATGTGTGTGTGTGTGTGTACATTACATTATTCTTCCTTGGATAAAATTTAATACAAACTGCATTGGGAAGTCTTGCAATTATAGTCTAGTATTTATTTAATGTCTGAGGTGACATTTCCCCCCTCTTACGGACTCAGGCTAAACAATATCAAACAACATAGGACAAAGCACGCGGTAATATGATCAAGTACTGTGAGGTGATGAAGTCAATGGTAGTTGTGGGTGCTCAGCCTGTTGCAGAATTGGACTCGGTGGCTATGATACTGCAATGTATAATGTATGGGTGACTGCCGCACCCTGGCACAGCCCAGATGATTTTAATGGAGCTCCATGCAAGCACAGCAGTTCTTCCATGCATTGTATATTGTAGGATCAGGCCCTATAGATATAGGTACTAGATCTAGTCCCCAAAAGGGAGACAAATATTTTTGTGGAAAGTTTTGTTTTTGTTTGCAAAATTTTGAATGTAATTGAAACTTTATAGGTTATTGAAAAATGGGAGTTGGGGAACTATGAAAAATTAAAAAAACCCTCACTTGTTTTAATTTTGAAAAAAAAATTAATTGTCAAAATTTGAAAAGTTTAAACCAGCTCTAGTTAATCGCTATTTATTATTTATATAAAATCATCGATGTGCGGGAAAGATTCCAGAGAGAAAAAGAGAATTCCTTGCCCAGTAACCCATATAGTCTAAATAGAGGGGAGGGAAAGAGGGAAGTGTTCAAATGGCATGTTTCTTTTCCTGCACTCCTCTCTTCTGTAGTATTGGTTGCTTTCTAAGATTTCCCTATTTATCTCTGTGTTTTCATTGGGTTTGTAAGTCTTGACTTTTTGTCTGGTTTTGCTCTCTATTTGCCCTTGCCTACTTTCTTTTTAACTAATTGCTTTTTTGCCCTTACGATTTCTTTCTTTCTTTATATTAATGTTATTTTAATCCTATCTCTCATACCATAGAGACAATTTTATACTGGCCAAACGAATAGACTAGGGGTAACATTTTTCCAAAGGCACCTATACAAGTAGATAGGCATCTAATAGGATTTTGAAAAGCACCTAGGTACCTAACTCCCATGAGAATTATGTGCCTGGGTGCTTTTCAAAATCCTATTAGGTTCCTATCTACTTCTTTAGGTGCCTACATACCTTTTGAAAATCTGGTCATAAGTGACTTCAGGAGTCTAAGTTAAATATTCATTGTGACTTAGGAATCTAGGAGCCTAACTCTCATTGACTTTCAATGACAAAGACACTCTTTAAAATATTACTCTAAATGAATTACAGCTAGATTGTGGTGTCTTTTATAACTCAAATGTCTATGAGTCTATGATTCACTGAACTCTAGCATGGCCATTAAATATGCTTTAAATCAAATTCTAAAAGATTAAAGAACTACGGATACTAGTGACTGGATTCTGGGAGGTGCTGAATCTGCTCTGAAATCCTGATGAAGTCAGCAGGCAATGAAGGAGAACTGCAATACACAAGACTGGTTTCTAACACTACAATTCTATGCAATTTATATGCAATGGACAACTAGGGAAGCAGTTTTTTGTTTCATACCTTCCGACTGATGCCTTTTAGGGACCAAGTGCAGAGGATCTCTGTAAATAATTATTCTTAATGAGCACTGTTTAATGACATATAGAAAAGGAAGATGGAAAGACATAGAATTAGAATGTCTTATCACGCTTCAGTGAAGAACTGTTCTCTGCAGTCTACCTTACAAGGCTTTGTCCAGTCCAGTTTCAATTTTTTCAGGTTTTAACTGACTTAAGCCACATTATACAACATGGGATCTTGTAGGAAACCTTGAGCCCCCCAGTGTTAACCTTTTTCTGAGATGAAAAGTGACCTTTACTCTGCTTTCTGCCTTGCACCCAGTTTTTGATCCATTACTATACTGTGCCTCTCACCCCATGACGACTTAGCCTCTTGTGTAGGACCTTCTCAAAGGCCTTTTTAAATTCTACAGAGATTATGCTAGCTGGTTCTCATAAAGAATTCTAAAAGATTCATGAGACATGATTATCCTTTGCAGAATCTGTGCCAGTTAGACCCTATCATATCATGATCTTCCATGTGTTTTGTTATTGTTTTAAATATCTTTACAACCAATTTACCAGGTACAGATATAAGGCTTGCTGATCTATATTTTCCTGGAGCTCTCCTAAAGCCTTTTTCAAATATAGGTACAACATTTGCTACCCTCAAATTATCTGTTTTTAATGAGACAGCATATTGTTGTTAGCAGCTGCTCAGGTAATTCATACTTGGGGTTCCTTCAGAACTCCTGAGATGTACCATCTAGGTTGGTGACTTACTGATTTATAAATAATTAGGTGGCCCCAGCACCTCTTCTTCCCACAGTTCAATCTCTGTTACCAGAAAATGGCAGGTCAGGGTAGTAATTTCCCGCCCCCCATCTTCTGTGGTGAAGACTGATGCAAAGAAATCATTTCTCATTCTTAATCACTCCCTATAACTGCTGATTATTCAGCAGGCCCACAGATTCTTTTATAGGCTTTCTGCTTCTGCTAGACTTAAATAATCTCTTGTTTGTTTTTACACCTTTAGCTATTTGCTCTTCAAAATCATTTTGAGTCTTCTAATCTTATTCTTACTTATTCCCTGCTGTAATTTATGATCCTCTTTATTGCCTTCAGTAGAGTCAGATTTCCAAATTTTGAAGTAACTCTCTTTGGCTTGAATTGCCTGTTGAATCCTACCATGTAGCCATATTGGCTTATTCCTTGCCTTTCTGGTTCTTTTTTCGTTTATTCTCTGAGACTCTATTATTGTTTAAGTAGCATCCATGCCATCTCTAGTGATTTTACTTTTTTTCTTTTCTCAGTGATGATAGGCCCCTTAGTGACTGTTAAACAACACACAACTTTAATTGAGTTCCATGGGAGTTAGGGTTTTTCTGCAATTCTTACATCAAGCCCTTAATCTTTCCTCATCAGTCAGTTCTTTTGTTGAATTTTACCTGAATTTACTTTAATTAGTGGACATATTCATGGATTTAGAGGCTCTCAAATTTACACAAAGTATTTTAAGGAGAAGGCACAGCACTTCTAGAGTGCTAGAAGGCTGTCCTCTGATACACAGTACCATGACTGTACTTGCCATCTCCTTGTAACTATCTCTTCCCGGCTTCTTCTGACATGAGTCAGGCTATAAGTAGTTTCTTTAACATTCCATGAAGATGCACAAAGATTTATACAGCAAAATATGGGGTTTAAAACATGTAGTTTACCTTTTTCAATAAAAATAAAGAAGTGTTTTAGTTGCTTGCTCTTCCACATCCTTTGAGTAAACATGGAGGTAACCAAAGTATATTCAGTTTCACACAAGAACTTTGTTAAGGTGAAGTTAAAATTGCAAGGACACAGTATGTATATAGCCTTTCAAGAACATTAGAATTAACTAACCTCAAATAAAACAGACATCACACTCAGAACCCCAGGAAATGCAGAAGCTTGAAAGTGGATCCAGTGATTTTCAGAAGGCTTCTTAGGTGTTCTCCTTTGCTACAGATCTCAGATCTCACTAGAACCACAGGAATGGAGAGTGCTGTTTTGATTTCTCTCCCCATCAGTTCCTCCTGCTTTCTTCAGGTTCCCTTCCCATGTTTATATTCCCTCTGACATGCAAGGAGCATGTCTTCCTTCCTATAGGTATCAGAGATCCAGTGCTGACGTGATGAGTGAAAGGGGAGAATGGGCTAGAACAGGAAGCTTATGTGGAGAATAGGGAGGGGACATTCCTCTACAGAGTTCTGCAAAAGAGGAGAAATCCCCACAAATAGACTAGTTTGGAAAGTGGGATTTTTTCCATGGAAAGTTTTGAGTATTAATGGAAAAAACAAAACATTTTTAGTTTTTGTCTGAAAATGTTTAATTGTACTAGTGGTTTTGTCCGTTTTTTGCCCAGAATCTTCTGGATGAAAATTTTGAGGATTGGATTTTGAGTTTTCTTCCTAAAAAAAGAAAGAAAAGCAGATCCTTCCCTCAAATGTTTATGTTCGGTCAAACCCCCAATTTACCATTACAAAAAAGTTATGATGGAAAATTTTCAGCTGGCTCTATCAGCAAACTTTAGGGAATTTAGCATTTCCCTTTGTGTGACTTTCAGTGGAAAATTTCTTTTCCCTCATTGACAAAGGTCCTCAGTAATCAGGTTTCACTGTGAGCTCTTCCCTTGCAAAGAAATGGGCTAACAATTGTTTTTTTTTTAAATTAGCAGCAATTGCCAGCAGTTATTTGATCTCAAGGGGAGTCTAGTAAATTAAATTGTATTTATTTATGTTTTTTTAATTACATGGCAAAAAGAAATTGTCTACAAGAATATTTGAACTGTAATGAAAAGCAATATTTTTAGGGTAGAAATATGACCAACAACTTGTTTCAAATCACTTCAAATTTTGCAGAAATTTTTAACTTTCTCATATCAATTTTAAGTCAAAGTTGCCTTTTTGGTGATTTATGTAGAGCCCCCAAATTGAACTTCTAATGGAAACTAAATTGCATCGGTAATTAGGTAGGGCCTGCATCAGTCTATAATATTTACCTTTTTTTTATAAATACAGGTAGTTACCAGGATCAGAAGGAGATAAAGTGCTCTATTCTTCACATGTTCTTATGCAACCTTCATGACCATATATCTGAGTACCTTTCAAAGGTGTGCTAAGGGAGGTGACTAACATCTATCACAGTTTGTACTTTTCTTCTCCCCGCATTGGGGGAAATTGTGTGAAAAGTGTAGTTTGGAGGGGGTGGGGTTGTTTTCTTTTAAAATAAATTATATGTGCTCTGTGTTATATGTTTATGTTAGCCAAGACAAAGTGTGCCTTGCACTTGTAGCAGAAGATGGTGATATTTGAAGTGGTTCTTAGTTCCTGTGGAAGTTTCCTCCATGATCCCAGACTGGCCCTGAAAAAGCTCCGTCTCCTGTATAGACAAGTTTTGTCCTGGTGGTACAAAGTTCCATTGTGCCAAAGAAGCAGAGTTGTTGGTCACATGGCCTGATTCTGGAACTTTAGGCAATCTCTTTGGTATTGTGGGGCCAGGCATTGAGCACCATAAAGATAAGGACTGAGATCTTTAATTTGACCTGGCATTCTATAGGGAGCCATTACAGTGAGTGGAGGACTGGCGTGAGGTGCTTGCAGCAGCCTGTGTTGTTGAGGAGACATGCTGCATCATTTTGTAGTTGTTGGAGTGTCCCGAGGCTGATTGCTTCATGCCCAGAGACAGACCATTGCTAGACCAGCCAGGAGGTGCCAAAAGTGTGTATATGTGAGGCCAAATCATCACCCACTGGGATGAGATGGAGTGGCCTAGCTAGCCATAAATGGTAGAATATGTTTCTTGTGGCCTTTGTTATGTGGGAGTTAAGTGTCCAAGAGCAACGCAGGAGCCCTCATACTGAGCCACTGAGCAGCTGTCCTGTTACATTGCTCCTGTTCATGTTGATGCTCTTACTGGCACTAAAAGGTCATTTCACTGAAGTACAAATCCCAATGTTCATCTCAGTTCACTAACCCCATCTCTGGAATTTCTGTCCCATAACCCACCAGAAATGAGTGAGCAGTCAGTGACCTATATGGACCTCAGATTTCATACTCCTGCAGAGCAGAAGAGAAAACAAAGACCAAAGCACACCAGGATCATAGGTACTGTATATTTATAATCTCCTGAATCTATGTCTAACATTATGCTTTTAGTCCCACTCAACTCCCCCTCTTGAACTTTATCCTACAAATCCTAATGTTATACATCAAGAATCTGTGTCAGAGTTTTTTCTCAAATGCCAGTAAAACTATTTTTTTAGTTTTGTGTCAGTCTGTGTGATATAAAAGAGCCCTCCAGGTGTGGGAAGGAGTTGGTTTTGTGCCTACAAAGCCCTGGAACACAATTATTTGATTATGAAGTAATAAACACTTGTGTCACAGGGTGGTACTGGCCCTTTATCAGGGAAGAGACTAGTTCGCTTGTGACAGGTCAGCTGACCCCAGTTGGTCTATAGGAGAAGGCACCTGGGTGGATTGCTCTGTGAGCCAATATTTTCCATCTTGAGTTCCCTATTCAGGTTTTCCAGAACTTCCATGGCCTGCAGCCTCACCATGGAATCTTTCTGCCAGTCAGCAAAGCTTTGGAGCCATCACTCATGAGAAAGGTCTCTTGGACATGAGCATAAGCATAGACATGTTTCCAGGCTTAACTACATCTTTGACCTTCCTCCAGCTCTTCCTTGAGGGCACCCACTGAAGATTTCAGCTTCCCAGATGTCACATCTCTTGAGGCAGAGACTCACATCTAGCCTTCTGGAGGGTTAGGCCTTCAGTACCTCTGCATCTCATTGTGATTTCCTAGCAGGTCTGATCGGGGACCAGCACCTGAAGTTAACTCTTTTACAAGGGCTATAACAGTGTATTCCAGTTACCAACCAACCTTCACAAAGCAAACTGTATTTATTCTTAGGGAAAAAGCATTAAAGATAAAACATATTTTAAAACAATAAAAGAACCTATATGCATGCTAAAAGCTTACCTGAGGTCACCCCCAGCTCCAACACAGGGCTCAGGGTGAGTCTTTCAAACTCTTGGTCCCGAATTCATGTCAGTTTTTATGATCAGAAGCCAGATACCCAACTGGACAGTTCAACAGTTACTTTGTACAGCTCAGGCCTTTGATCTGCAGTTTCTGAGAATAGGTAATCCCCAGTCAATGGCTCTCTCCGCAGGGTGTAGCTTCAAAAGGTCAGGTTTTTTTGAAGATAGCAGAATTTAATAAGAAACAAATGTTGTACTCACCACCTTACTATGTGCTTTCTCTCCAGGATGGACATACTCTAACTGGCTACAGCCTTTGGGCCAAATCCTGATGTCCTTACTAAATTTTACTCAGTCTTACTTGTCCATTACTGCAGGGGAAAAAAAATCAGGGCCAGATTCTGATTCCTTTCCTTATTCATATTCACAGAATAAGATACAACTCAACATGAGTCACAAGTGAAGAATCTGACTCTCAGAGAATTCACCCCTTGTTCTGTTCATGACTTACCTGAGAACAGGCTTACATTTTTAAAAGATGGGTTTCTATATGAAATTATTCAGTGTGTAGTTTATGTTGTATAGTCCGTCAACTATTTGCAGTGGCTACTGCTTCAAGAATTCACTGTTCATACTTCACTATTGGATCAATGTGATCGGTCACCTAAGTCACACGCTATTGTTTCTGCTTCCTAATTGGATGACTCTGATAAAGGTCAAATTGGAAATCTGACACAATTTTGAACAATGTGTGTAATTAACCAGTGGAACAGGTAAGCAAGGAATGTGATAATTCTCCACCATTTGGAATCTTTAAATGAAGATTTACTCTCTTTCTAAAATATATGGCCCAATTCAACCACACATTATTAGTCTTGGAAACAGGTATTACAGGATGAGGTTCTATGGTCTGTGTTACATTACACAGGAACTCAGACCTGATGCTCATAATGGTGTCTTTTAGCCTTAACAGCTATGAAGTTATGTTCCCACCTACTGTGATGACAATTTCATAGAGCTGTCTTTCCATCCAGAAACCAGTGAGCAGGAAATAACCTACTCTGATCTGAAGTTTCACACTCTTTCAAAGCAGCAGAGGCAACAAAGACCTACAAGTGCAGAGAGCAAAGGTATTATGCAGTATGAGCTTCTGGCTCCTTACTTTCTTTTATCAAAGTGTTCATAGTCAAACATCCTCTGCCTTGTGTAGCCGCTGCCCATGGCCTCATGTTTAAGGAACAATAAAATTAGAATTTTGTCTACTGTGGAAGGAAATGGCATGTTAATGGGAGCTCACTTAGGACCACACTGTGCCAATGCCTGGGCAGAAATTGGGATGTGACAGATCTGGACTTCACCAGGAGCGACTGTTTTCCCCATGTCTTCTCAGTTCACACAAGATTTATTGAGCACATATTCAATAGCTATTATTATTGGATTGGTTTAGCTCCATACAGGTGGGTTCTGTCTTTGGTAGACTGGTGTGGCTGAGAGTTCTGACCTGATACCAGAGATCTAGTCATTTTTGCTTTCATTTTCTCTTTTATTTCTGTTAGACTATCCTCCATCTTCACCATGGCTCATTACAGTGATTCTGGGGCTCCTCTGCCTGGCTTTGCTAGTAACTGCAGGGGTTTTGGGTGCCAAGTGTAAGTATTTGCCAAGAAGGCAACAAACCATTATCTGAACCATTATAACATTTAGAAGGGATATTCTAATAAGTATTTGAGTAATATGTGTAAATGCATGTGTGAGGCCCTGTCATAGTTTGCATTACTTTGTGAAAAACAATTGGTATTCAGAACCTGTAGCCTGCTGAGCTGTGATTTGAATTTTACCAGTAAAACATGTGAGAGGCTGAGATGCCTTTAAGGGTGTGTCTACACAGCATTTTGGAACAAGCAGGAGCAAGCCTTTTATCCCAGGTCAACAGACTCAGGCCTGGTCTACACTTCGGGGGGAGGGGGATCGATCTAAGATACGCAACTTCAGCTATGCGAGAATAGCATAGCTGAAGTCCATGTATCTTAGATCAATTTACCTCCCATCCTCACGGCGCGGGATCAACGTCCATGGCTCCCCCGTCGACTCCGCTTCCGCCTCTCACCGTGGTGGAGTTCCGGAGTGGACGGGGAGTGCGTTCGGGGATCGATTTATCGCGTCTAGATGAGACATGATAAATCAATCCCTGATAGATCACTAACCGCCAATCCGGTGGTTACCGGACGTACCATAAGGCTAGCAGGGCTTGCACTAATGCTCTACAAATACCTATATAGACATCACTTTGAAGCTACGTCTTGTGCTGCAGCTCCAGCTCTGAATCCTAGGGAGAGGGGTGGTCCTAAGAGTCCTTCTGATTTAAGACTAAAGTTGATTTGAAACTCTGACTACAGTTTAAATGTGGTTAGAAATGGCATCATGACTAGGACTGGGTGAATTATTTTCAGTGAATATTTTATTAGCCAAAAAAAGCATTTTTCCACGCACTGAAACTAATCATGAATTTGGATAGAATTTGTTAAAGAGTTTTGGGCAAAAAAATATATTTTTTAAAAAGTGAAATGGTTTGTTTCAATGATTTGAGAATGAAAAGTATGAAAAATACCTGAAAACAAAACTAAAGGAAGAACTGAAAAAATATTTTGGATTGAAAAACACCCTTAAAATGAAGTGAACCACAACCCCCAAATTTTTTTGTTTTGTTTCAGTTTTTTCATTTTATTTTGGCCGCCTTTAGCTCTGAAATTAATTTTTTTGTTTGTTTGTTTTGTTTTGTTTTGGCAAGAAAAAGTGAAAAAAAAGTTTTGGTTCAAAAGTAATCAATTTTTGTTCCAGATTTTTCAGCTCCAAACCAAAAAAATAATGATTCATTCAGCTTTAATCATGCTACAGAACTATGTGGCTCCATATTTTGTGCTTCTGAATGGTTTCCTGATTTTTCAATTTTGCTCAGTTTGCCAGTTCAAATGTGAAATGTCATTCTGTTCTCACTTACATCAGTGTAAATTATGAGAACAGCTAGCCAGGAAATTTAAACAAAAAGACATTTTGACAAAAACATCTTTGGCACATATTCTGTTAGTCAGATTTTAAACCTATGGAGATTGTTTTGTAAATGGCAAAGCAGTGTTACACCAATTCCTTTAACTTTAGAATAAAACTGAAATTCCACATTGTGTAACCCACTAATGAGTGTGGGTTACATGTCTCCCTGTGTGCTGATCCACAGAGGATATGACTTGTTACAGCACATGACTAGTGACCTTTCTGTCTTTGGGTATGTCTATGCTATGGATACTGTACCAGCATAGCTAAATTGTCATAGCTATGCTGGCATAACCCCAAAGTGTAGACGTGACCTACTACTCCTGAAATGATGGTAGCAGCATCACAGTCTTCCATTTACATAGCTGTATCTGTGCTGGGGTTAAG
The DNA here is from genome assembly GCF_016161935.1 of Mauremys reevesii. NCBI lineage: Eukaryota > Metazoa > Chordata > Testudines > Geoemydidae > Mauremys > Mauremys reevesii. The sequence continues at coordinate 220,586,021 of NC_052623.1, forward strand.
TTGGTATAATTACATGATTTGGGGTAATGTTTTTTTCACACTCCTGACTACTGTAGCTATTTTGACCTATCCTTCCAGGGTAGACTACGTCTTTGCACTCAAATTGTATCAGTTTATGCTTTTTAGCTTAGAAGGTCTCCAGTTCAAGCCCCAGTATGTAAGCTATAATGACAACTGTCACAATCGCTGTTAGCATCCTTATAATGCAAAAGGCAAACAATTTATATAAGTGTATTGAATTTTGTTTTAACTGATTTCTTGGGATGTGGATTTAAGTTCTCCAGGCTTCCCTTCAAGTGAGAAGACAGAATGAGGAACTTATCCAGAAACAGGCTATTCTGAAAAATTTCACCCAGTTGCAGGAAACCCTGAAAAACTGCATGCAACAAAGAGATGATCTCCAAGCCAATAACACAGAACTCTCAAATGTTGTGAATAGGGAAGGTATCGATCAGAGCTCACTCTTTTGTTATATCCTTTATGGTAATATTGTTGCTTAATCAGAATCCAGCTCTCCTTGTCCTTATTAACAACAAAAGGTACTTCTGCCCCTATGCACAAAATGTACAAGGGCCTCATCTAAATATTAATTACATGGAAAGCTACAAACAAATCTTAGCAAAAATATGGTGTCCTAAACAGTGGACATAATCAATGATCCCTGGCTCACTAGCTTCAAAGTAGGGGAAGCTGGGTGGCTTCTTCCCAACTTACATCTCTCAACAGTACAAGGGAAAGACACTGATAAACAGAGGGATTTTGACAAATGCAACAGACAAATAGGCTGCTGCACATAGAGACCCTCATGCACTTCCCTCCCACAGCGTTGACACTGCGCTAGCTTGGATATCAGGTTTTCATCCTAGTCAACATCATCGCTGATATCACTTTGAAAACCAGGCCATGATGATTATGACTCATCTGCAACAGAAGCAAGTTGTTCAGAAAGGCATCTCACTGTTGCTAGCTCCTGCACAATTACTCTCATTACCTTTCTTGTTCATTGTGATCTGAATGGATCTGGATGGGAAACAAGTTTCCTGTCCCATGAGCACTTTTGAGAATTCAAAATTTTCCCATTTCATGTTGGGATAAAACCGAAACCTTTCTACATTTTCTATGAAAAAAACAGAGAAACCCCAGAGCAGCCAATAGCCTGGTGTTGAGGGGTCTCACGCGGGATGAGGGAGAATCAGGGTTAAGTCCCTGCTCTGCCTGATTCAGAAAAGAGCCTTGACCCAAGTATCCCATATGCCAGGTTATTTTTCAGGCACCAACATCAGCTTCATCCTAGCTGGCAAGACAAACACTACATTCCCAGTGAGAAATATACACACTAGCTAGTACACGGTGACATTCAGTATCAAACTGTGTCGCACCCATCAATAGAGAAATATGCCGGGTCTATATTGCTCTCTTTTTCAAGGAGATAAAGGCAGCTCTTGCCCTGAGGGCTGGATACAGCACAGAGGGAAGTGTTACCATTTTACACATGAAAGGATCACCTGGCAGAAGAGTCGAGAATACTGCTCGTCTCATGGCTCCAGACTGCTGAGGATAGAGAACAAGGAAGAACTGGTAGGGAATTTACCCTTTGCCTTATTTTCCTGTATTTTCCAAACTATACTTGCCCAATATCCATCTGGTGGTGAAGTGGGATATGGGTATAAAATGAAAAATAACACTGGCAGGGTAAAATGACCCTCTAAACTGCTTGTGTTGTATTCAGAGCTGTGTCCCCAAGAGACACTGGGCAAATTTTGGGCACCAGAGAAGGAGAGAATGCAAATTTTATCACTGACTTCAGGAGTGATTAAAGGGAGTGTATAGCATGAGGAAGGCACAGAGTCCTTTCCTAGAGTCTGAGTATCCTCTCATTCAGGGGTAGCTCCAGGCACCAGCACGCCAAGCTCGTGCTTAGGGCGGCAAGCCAGTGGGGGCGCTCTGCCGGTCGCCGCGAGGGCGGCAGGCAGGCTGCCTTCGGCGGCTTGCCTGCGGAGGGTCTACTTGTCCTGCGGCTTTGGCAGACCTCCCGCAGGCATGCCTGCCATGCTTGGGGCAGCAAAATGCCTAGAGCTGCCCCTGTTCTCACGCCATCATGAATCAGGACTTCCTCCACTGAAGTCAATGAAATGAAACCCATCTGAGAATAAAATCAAGCCTTTTCTCTCTTTAACAGAGGCTGGAAATGCTGTTGGGTTAGTGTCTGTGCTGATTGGGAAGAGAATTCCTCATCTTTCTCATTAGTGATACCCCTGGCTGATGGGACAATTGTGTTGACTTATTCTCCAGGGTATCCTATCAGTTCTTCTCAGCCAGGACGGTAGCTGTGTTTCTTCCCGTGAGGGACAGGTACAGATTAAATTGGGCAAAAAGATCCATAAAATCTATGGCTGACTTTCTGGAGAAAATGGGGTGTGATTGGCTAATGTATGGGCATTACAACACACTGGTCCTGTTTGGGACACATCAACCTCATTCTCATCCCTGGTATCCATACGCCTACCAATGGGGATTGATGTAAATAATTTAGTCTTGTTCCCAAACAGGATTTCATAAACAGACTGGCGTGTTTTCACTGGATTGGACTATTCCGTACGGGAGCTGTTACAAGCTGGCTGTGGGAGGATGGCACAACTTATTCCACTGACCTGTAAGTCTCTGGCAGATCTAGAAGTTGTTCACTTGTGTTTTACATCCTTGTGTATTTCTTACAGAATTTGCACTCTGGCATTGCTACTGAACATATAGAATTATTGTGTATTTTTTACTTTTACAAATTCTCACAGGAAGGAGTGGTGCCATTTGGATTTTTTAAATCTAAACGAATCAACATAATAAAACAATTGAATAACATTAACAGTGGTAGGTGTAACTCTGTCTGAGCTACAAATGAATATAGACATTCACAAATATTCTAAAGTCAGACATTTCAAAGCTGAAACATTGACTAAGGTTGATGCCACCATTACACTTAATGAGAAAAAGAAGAGAACATTAAATTGTACAACAACTGCAGGAAATAGAAAACAAGAGTCCATCTCAGCTAAATTAACAATCTCACACCAAAAAAAATTCCAAATCACAAAGAAATGCTTTTCATAGCTCAGTTTGCAGGACATGTTATTCTGAGAAGTGAAATTAATGGGTAAGACAAGTTAACCCCAATATTTAGGCAGCCAAATATAATGAGACTGTTTGTGATTTTAAAAAATGGCATGGCTGAGTGTTAAATGTAGCTTTCCACCCCAGGTTCCAAGTAAAGAAGAAAGAGCCTGGAGAGGCCTGTGTACTTTTGAATGCAAGAGAAGCCTCCTCCTATAATTGTACACAACGATATCGATGTATTTGTGAGAAGAGAGCTGCTTAGCTGAAGCCTGAGGATCACAGCATCCGAGACACGTATTCTGGGATGTTCCAAAGACAAAGAGAAATCACTTCAATTTGCTGTGTTACCATTCAGACTGAGGGGCTGCAGTTTCAGGTGATAAAACACACAGCAGACTGTCAAGATGCAGGGCAGAGACCCCAAACTGGAATGTTCTCCAGCCAACCAGAGCACTCCCACCATACTGAATGACTGTCGTTCCCACCTGGGTTGATAAGAGTTGATTTCAGAGGCCATTAGTGCAAATATTAATAAATACTTTGTAAAAAATATAGAGTGTTATTTGTGCACTGGGTGTTTTACGGAAAAAAAAAACAATTTGCCCCAAAGAGCTTAGAGTGTAAATTCAAACAAAATACAATCAATGAGGCTCATACAGAGACAAAAGAGGAATGGGAGAGGAAGAGAATCACCATCTTGGTGACTGGGGATTGAGCTGTGGATGTCTAGAGCTAAAAGCCTGAGTTAGAGAAATAACTCCCCAGCTGGCAGCTGTAACACACTCACATGCTCTGTGGGTTGGGCACACAGGGGTATATGTCACTCACACTGAATAGTGGGTTACATACTTTCCCTGAACAGAGAAAGCTCAGGCTCACAGCAGTGTGAATCCCAGATCAGCTTCCATTTTATAGCAACTGCAATCATGGTTACGTCCATGGGTTGAACTGGAGGCCTGCAGAGCTAACATCACGAGTCTCTACAACTTGAGTTGTGCTTAAACAAATGAAGTACTTAAATTTGGCACTGTTTCCCTTCCTGGGGTGGCTCACGACCATGAGTGTCAACCTTAGGGCAGGCTGTCAAGGAGCAGGGCAGAGATCCCAAACTGGCTGTGTGTTCTATAATTAGATTTCACAAACCCAGTAACAAGTGTGAACTCCTAAAGCATTATAACTGCCTTACTATGGAGTCACAGACCAGTCCCCTGGAGAATTCCAGTCTATCTTGCCACCCAGGAAACTGGACTATGTGATAATTGGTTACTTTATCAAAACCACAACAATATTCAGATTACTCCCAGTACCAAAGGACCAATCTGGGAGCTTTGTGCTGAATGTTGGGAAAACAGAGCTGTCCCTCCTCCCCTCCTGTTTGCGCACTTTACGGATGCTCGTTTAGAGTCCCAGTCTAAATGTGTTTGAAGCTATTCTCTGGAATGTTCACAGTCTCCTTCAGCAACCTGTTTGTTCAGTATTTTTTAACAAGAATTGAAATGACAATAAGAGATGAAGGGCTGGATTCCTAGCGGGTGTGACTTGATATAGAGCCACTGAAGTCAATGAAACTTCACCAGATCATACTAGCTGAAGATCTTGCCCAAGCTGGTCTTAGTTTCACAGGGCCAGGTTAGCCCCTGCCAGCCCCAGGATCAGGGAGAAGTCAGCAGGCCAAGTCCTTCCAATGGTTCCCTAAGGCTTGGGCCCTTTGTGGATCAGGGATCCTGTTTAAAACCAGGGCTATTTATCCATAAATCCTTTCATTGACTGTTGGTCTGTAGAGAATCCAGTTTGAACTAATATGTGGCAACCTCTCCATGTGGCTACAAAGGGCTCATGACCTGTGGAATTACATTAGCACCCATGTGCTCCTGGTGCAGTTACATACAATTCCACAAAAGCATGGACACAGCAACATTTTTAATACAATGTACCCAAAAGGTATTAAACCTAATTCAATATGATTTAAACTTTACTGAATTGAGTTACCTTAATGCCATAAGGTGTCTCCCGTATAGTGTCAGTCTGCACACCTTGCACAACCTACACAAGGGAGGGAGGGGGCTTCAGTGAGCTTGGGATCAAGCCCTAAATGTACTTGAATATGGTCAGTGTAACACGTTTACACCCTATTAGCTGAAAGTCTGGAGATATGAGAGCAGCTTCTCCAAATATTTCAGGGTTCTGATTACTTAAGCTTTGATCTTGTAGTTACTGTACTGTGTGGTAGTGTAAAGCAAGGTCATAATCTTGATTTCATTCAACAGATTGAGAACCCTACTAAAGATTTTATGGGAATGGGGAAAGACTCCTGACAAAGCTGTGCACTAATTATGGAATGTGAGGATTAGTGAGGTGGTTAAATTTAATATATGATATTTCTAATGATCTGAATATATGATGTAGCAAATCTATTTTTGTATTTAACATTTAGGGCCAGATTCACTATTTAGTAAGAATGCCTGGACTCCATGTGAGTGTCTAATTTTAAGTGCTCTGGCTTAACAATTATAACTTTTAAATGGTCCCACTGACATTTTGAAGTTAACATGTTGAGGTGGGTGTCTGCATGTGTGAGACGCTGAGTTGCTGCTGTGGTTTCACTGGAGCAGTTTTATTTCTTTTTGAAAGCCAACTTAACAGTCACTTGCATAACAATAAATCTCATCTAATAGAAAAAAATTGTAGGCACTCACTGATAATGCACAAATTCAGTATAATTGCACCTATTCAATACCAGTTACAGCTAAACATTTCCTGTTCGATGTCCTTTGAAAAGTCTGTATTTCCTGAATAAAGCAATACTTAAGGTCAATTAGTTTACTTAGTGGAAAGTGAACTGTGACATTGCAGTTTATATGATTTTATAAAAAATTGATAATGAGTGAATATAATGTAACTGGAATATGCTTCAAGCAAAAGGTCTCTTGTAAGGTATCATTACAAAGCTTATTGTCTACTGAGTAGTCATCCTATTTGTATAAAGGTATCACTCTTGTATCTGAAACTAGAAATATGAAATATAACTCTGAGGGCCTATTGTAATTATGCAAAGTGTGGGCCATTAATGGCGGTTTGGAATCTTAATAAGAACAGGAGTACTTGTGGCACCTTAGGGTAGGTCCACACTAAGAAGGGGGGTCGAACTAGGGTACGCAAATTCAGCTACGTGAATAGCGTAGCTGAATTCGAAGTACCCTAGTTCGAACTACTCACCCATCCAGACGCTGCGGAATTGAAGTCCGCGGCTCCAAGGTCGACTCCGCCACCACCGTTTGCAATTGTGGAGTACCGGAGTCGACCGGAGCGCGCGGGGAGTTCGAACTATCGCGTCTAGATTAGATGCGATAGTTCGAACTCCGAGAAGTCCAACTCACCGCGTCAACCCAGCCGGTAAGTGTAGACTAGCCCTTAGAGACTAACAAATTTATTTGAGCATAAGCTTTTGTGTGCTACAGCTCACTTCATCGGATGCATAGAATGGAACATATAGTGATTTAACAGATTTAAAGGTGGCAATTTTGCAACAGAAAAGCTTCAAAAACAGACTCCAAGGAGAAACTGCTGAACTTAAATTGATATGCAAACTAGATACTATCAATTTAGGCTTAAATAGAGACTGGGAACGGCTGAGCCATTACACACACTGAATCTATTTCTCTCATGTTAAGTATCTTATCAAACTGTCTTAAATGGGCTATCTGGATTATCACTACAAAAGTATTTTTTTCTCCTGCTGACCACAGTTCATCTTAATTAATTAGCCTCTTAGAGCTGGTTGGGCAACTCCCACCTTTTCATGTTCTCTGTATGTATATATATATCTCCTCACTATATGTTCCATTCTATGTATCTGATAAAGTGGGCTGTAGCCCACGAAAGCTTATGCTCAAATAAATTTGTTAGTCATTAAGGTGCCACAAGTACTCCTGTTCTTTTTGCGGATACAGACTAACTTGGTTGCTACTCCGAAACCTGGAATCTTAACGGCTCCCATCAACCAGGACAATTGACTGGATGGCTCTGTTTACAGGCAAGCCTTCCTGTAAATTAGGCTGGGAGGAATGAAGGCTTGGGGTCTTACAGTGACATGTGATCATGTCACCTGAACTGGAATCCATCTTTAACCTGGTGCTTTTCCAGTGAAGGGAGGTGGAAACCCAAAGGGACAAAGGATTCCTGCCTTATGCAAAAGATATATAAATGGGTGGAACAGAGCAAAGTGAGGAGAGGAGCCATCATGAAGAATCCCCTAGCTACCACCTGAGCTGGAACAAGAGCTTTACCCGGGGAAAGAATTGTGCCCAGGCCTGGAAGGTGTCCAGTCTGAGGAAAAAAACTTACTGAAGCATCTCTAAGCGTGAGCTTATCTGTATTCAGTTTGATTAGACATAGATTTGCGCATTTTATTTTATTTTGCTTGGTGACCTACTTTGTTCTGTCACTACTTGATTTAGTTGGGTTTGGTCCTGCTTTGAGCAGGGGGTTGGACTAGATGACCTCCTGAGGTCCCTTCCAACCCTGAGATTCTATGATTCTATGATACTTGGAACCACTTAAATCCTACTTTCTGTATTTAATAAAATCACTTTTTACTTATTAATTGACCCAGAGTATGTATTAATACCTGGGGGAGCAAACAGCCATGCATATCTCTCTATCAGTGTTATAGAAGGCGAACAATTTATGAGTTTACCTTGCATAATCTTTACACGGGGTAAAATGGATTTATTTGGGTTTAGACCCCATTAGGAGTTTAGCATCTGAATGTTAAAGACAAGCACACTTCTGTGAGCTGCTTTCAGGTAAACCTGCAGCTTTGGGGCAAGTAATTCAGACCCTGAGTCTTTGTTGGAGCAGACGGGAGTGTCTGGCTCAGCAAGACAGGATGCTGGGGTCCTGAGCTGGCAGGGAAGGCAGGGGTAGAAGTAGTCTTGGCATATCGGGTGCCAGATCCCAAGGGGCTTTCTGTGATCCAACCAGTCACATGAACACATTTTTTTGCCTTTATTTTTTTCTTCACATTACTTCACATGGGAAACTCAAACAGTGACAGCAGGAGAACGAAGACATGATTTACATTCTAGCAATGAAGAATTGATCAAAAATGTCCTACCCTTTGATTTTATCTTCATTTTGCGGGAGGTCAGATCATCTTGTTGGAAAATCCTGGATGCTGTCAGTTATAATCACAATGAGTCTGATTCTGTTGCACTTCTTGTTAGGAGTAAGTCACTTCATGACTTGTCTCAATTCAATCAACAGAACAAACTGCATCGATTAAAAGACTGTGCTTTCATCATGGAGCTCATAGTAAGGGTTTAGTGATGGTTAGCTAACACAATGCTGAATGTTTGTTCTTCTCCATACATATAGATAAACTATATTCAGCCACAATTCACCTAACACAGTTACTGAAAACTATGTTCAGATATGACTACACTTCATAGTATAGAAATTCTGAGATACTGCAAATTATCACTATTAATATTATAATAATTTTATTATTACATATATTTATAGAGCTCCGATCACCATGGTATCGGATCTGCCAGAACTTGCATGTTGGAGGATTAACAATATCACTAAGCTTCTGCAAAATGCTTCAGACTTAGGGAAAACAGCCTGCTTTCTGCTCCTGGGCACAGATTCTCCCAGCCCCCACAGGGCACATGGCCTTTTGTAAAGCAGCTGCCATGACTGCTTGCTCTCATGGAGTCTGACCCCAGCAACATGGAATCTAATGAGTATACCCAAAACTACCACACCCAATTCCAGAAACTTCTGGTTGTGCAGTGTTAATTGTGCATCTGCCTAGCAACAATGACCCAGACACAACCCACTCCTACCCACTCCCCAATAGAGCTCTTAAAGAGATATCTCCCTATTAGGCCTGTGGGTTACAATAGAACAGCTTGCTAATTCAGCAGACCTCAATGTAAAGAAAGACTACAGGTACGGTTTGGTGACAAAGGCACTCAGACATGTGTATTGTCCTCATGGCACAGTACTAGTGCCTGGCTCTGTGGTTACAGGTATACTAAGACATGAGTTCTCTGTGGCAAGGAACAGATCAGCCAGCAGCAGGAATCTCTGCTGTCCCCTACACCACACAAAGGGTTACACGGATGTACCTTGACATTTATAGAACACAACTTAGGTATCCCTTTATGTGTTTCATGACATCTGCTTGTTACTGCCTCTTGTATCTTGCTCCAGGTGTCTTGGGCAAAACATCCTGTGACAGACCCAGGCCAGTGAGGTACAGGAGTCTGGTAGAGGGCAAATATACTGGTCACTGGATGAGTAGTTTTCTGTTCCCTGAGTGACCAGATCAGGGGCTGCACTAGAGTAATCAGGAATCTGCTAGAACCAATTAAGGCAGACAGGCTGATTAGAACACCTGCAGCCAATCAAGGCAGGCTAGTCAGGGCACCTGGGTTTAAAAAGGAGCTCATTCCAGTCAGGGAGGGGGAGCCAGAGGAGAGGAAGTGCATGAGAGGAGCTGGGAGCAAGAGGCGCAAGTAGCTGAGAGTGTGGGCTGCTGGGTGACTAAGGAGTACAAACGTTATCAGACACCAGGAGGAAGGTCCTGTGGTGAGGATAAAGAAGGTGTTTGGAGGAGGCCATGGGGAAGTAGCCCAGGGAGTTGTAGCTGTCATGCAGCTGTTACAGGAGCACTATAGACAGCTGCAATCCACAGGGCCCTGGGCTGGAACCCGGAGTAGAGGGCGGGCCCGGGTTCCCCCCAAACCTCCCAACTCCTGATCAGACACAGGAGGAGTTGACCCAGATCACTGAGGTGAGCAAATCTGCCAAATAAGTGCAGGACCAACCAAGGTAGAGGAGGAACACAATCCCTATTCATCACTTCAGTCAAACCATCTTATCTTGTGTTAGGGCAGGATGTACTTGGGCTAATCTTTTGGAAACATACCCAATATCTGTTGTTTCTTAGGAATGTCTGTATTTTGGTAACACTAGCAATACCTTTGCCAAGGTCATGTATTGGATGGTAAACTTGTAAGCATATGCTTTAACACATGACCTGATTTTGGTTCCTGGCATGGCCTGACTTTGCTGACTATGGTTCAGGCCTCAGGTCTTCCACCAGGCCTAGTGCTCCAGGCTCTCTCTCTCTCTCTCTCCTACAGACAAGTCCTTGTATCTGCACTGAAGAGGGATGAAGAGTATGTTATTGCAGTTACAAACCATGTCATCAACAATATGACAATCCCATTGTGACATACCAGGGTACAATCTAGACTAATGAGCAGCTGTGTCACCCTTCCCCTGCAATCTTGGGTGCCTTACAATGCCTTGCTGAAGGAGTTCCACTCGTGCCTCTCACAAACAGCCTTCCAGCATGCAAGCCACACCCTGAGTGTCTGTGTGTAACTGCAGCCTGCCAGATACACTTGATTTACAATCCGGCTCTCACCTGCTTTCGTTATACTGCAAGGTGACCCCCAACACACCCTCTGTCTTAAATTTCCCCCCAGAAATGTATGTCCTGTTCTGCCCATCCCTATCATGGACAATAAAAGTTACATTAAGTCAGTTATTTCTTTAATAGAAATAATATACACACAACTTACCATCCCAAATTGAGTTTTCAAGACACTTGAATTTAAACACACTAGATTAGATAAAACAATTAAACGAGTTTATTAACTATAAAGAGAGATTTTAAGTGAGTACAAGTAATGAGGCATAAAAAGTCAGAAAGTGTTACAAGAAAAAATAAAGATAAAACATTATTGTTACCTAACTTAGCAAAATATCTTAAATTCAGAGCAAAGTTTTCTCACCACATGCTTTCAGCAGTCTTACCTACCAGACTTCTGAGGTCAAGACCCCCTCCCTCAGTCCAACAGCTGCTTCCTTTATCCCTTCAGTTTCAGTGAGGGGCGCCTTGATGTGTTTGTCCCGCCTTTTGATAGTTTCAGACCCCCTCTTGAAAACATTTCCAACTGAGTAGCAAGATACAAAGAGTGTATGTTAAAGTATATTCCCTGTTGCTTTTTTCTCATCTGTTTGAGCTTCCTTTGTTTCCCTTCATTCTTCATGATTTTGTTTACTGCTTAAATGCAACTTAAGCAAAGCTCACATTCCTTTGTCTGAGACAGACCTGTTTGCCAACCTCAGTTTGGAACATTTGTTAATAACACCATAAAGTGGAATCTTTTAACTTCACGTGAACGGCTGCCACACACATGTTATCAGGATGATACATATCAGCAAAGTATGAGTTTTCAAATGATACTTTACAAGGTATACTTTTGTTCAAAGATTTTTGCAATAGTGTGTAAGATGTGAATAAAGGGTGTCGTGGGGTCACTCATCACACTGGCACCTCCTGCTGGCCATTTCAGGAATTATCAGTGGGTGTGCCCTCTGGTGGTGGTGGCTTTTCCATCCTTGTCTCTACCTGCAGACCCACTGCAGTTCCAGTCTCACTGCCTCTGCTTCATGGCACAGCCCTCCGGCCATGTCACTATCCGGGTTCCCTCCTTCTGGAGTACTCCTTCCGGAACAGTCTAGCCGCTCCTTGCAGTGGCTTGGCAGTCCATAGCCTGGCCACTTCTTCAGCGGCAAGTGTGTGTGTGTGTGTGGGGGGAAGGGGAACCCAGGCCCAACCACAACTCTGGGGTCCAGCCCAAAGATCCTGTAAACAGTAGCTTCCTGCTGGCTCTCTGGGACACTTCCACACAGCCCCAGAACCTTTGGCTCCTGCTTCTGGTTCCTTTACAGGGGTACATTCTGTCACACCCATTTGACCTAGAGTCACATCCAGAGTTACTTATTAACATTGGAAGATGGGAGGGATCAGCAAGGAAAGCTATCTCTTGGAGGTCAGAAAGTGTTGGGATAAAGTGAGAACTGCCAAAAGCCAAGCAGAGTTGGACCTTGCAAAGGGAATTAAAACCAATAGTAAAATGTTCCATTGCCATACAAATAAAAAGAAAACAAGGAAAGAAGAAGTGGGACTAGTAAGCACTGAGGATGGGGTGGAGATCAAAGATAGTCTAGGCATGGACCAACACCTAAATAAATACTTTGCCTTAGTTTTTAATAAGGCTAATGGAGAGCTTAGGGGTAGTGGCAGGTTGGCTAATGGGAACGAGGATATAGAAGTAGAAATTACCACATCCAGGTGGAAGTCAAATTCACACAGTTTAATGGAACTAAATTGGGGGGCCTGGATAATTTCCATGCAAGAATATTAAAGGAACTGGCACATGAAATTGCAAGCCCAGTAGCAAAGATTTTTAATGAATCTGTGAACTTGGGGCTTGTACCCTATGACTGGAGAACCGCTAATACAGTTCCTATTTTTCAGAAAGGGAAAAAAAGTGATCTGGGAAACTATACACCTGTTAGTTTGACCTCAATTATATGCAAGATCTTGGAACAAATTTTGAAAGAGAAAGTAGTTAAAGACGTAGAGATTAATGGTAGTTGAGATAAAATACAACATTGTTTTATAAAAGGTAGATCTTGCCAGATCAACCTGATCTCCATCTTTGAGAAGATAACTGATATTTTAGCCAAAGGAAATGAAGCAGATGTAATCTACCTGAATTTCAGTAAGCCATTTGACACAGGCTTCAGGTTTCAGACACCATCAGATTAGGTCTGAATAAAGACTGGGAGTGATTGGGTATTTACAAAACCTAAACCTAATTTCCCCAATACTAATTGCACCCTACTGTTACTCACACCTTCTTGTCAACTGTTTGAAATGGCAGCAGAGTCCTGTGGCACCTTATAGACTAACAGACGTATTGGAGCATGAGCTTTCGTGGGTGAATACCCACTTCGTCAGATGCATGTAGTGGAAATTTCCAGGGGCAGGTATATATATGCAAGCAAGAAGCAGGCTAGAGATAACGAGGTTAATTCAATCAGGGAGGATGCATGCGGGCCGGATAAAGCACAACAACCAATATGATTGCAAGCTGAATCGTTTATTAAGTACAATGCATCATATTATATAGACTTCTCCATATTAGCAAACGTCAGACACACCAACATCACATTGCTGCTGATTGGTTCCTTGTCTGATACACACGCTTTTCACACACATGGCCTTTTGCTTACTGATTTTCCATTTCCCATGCAATTCATCTGATTTATGGACTTGTTTATCACCTTGAAACCGATCCCAGCTAGGCCACCTGGCATCTTCCTCCCTCTGGCAGTTCCCTACTTTCTCACAACAACTTTATCTCATCCCTCTGTTCTTGATGTCCGCTGCCGTAACTTTCCACCAAGGCAGCATAGGGAAGATGCAACCCCACAGATGAGGCCCTCTTCTAGCAGTTGAGGTGTGAAAACCAAGGGAGGAGAAACTGCTTTTGTAGTTGGCTAGCCAGTCACAGTCTTTGTTTAATCCTGAGCTGATGGTGTCAAATTTGCAGATGAACTGAAGCTCAGCAGTTTCTCTTTGAAGTCTGGTCCTGAAGTTTTTTTGCTGCAGGATGGCTACCTTTAAATCTGCTATTGTGTGTCCAGGGAGACTGAAGTGTTCTCCTACAGGTTTTTATATATCGCCATTCCTAATATCTGATTTGTGTCCATTTATCCTTTTTCGTAGGGACTATCCAGTTTGGCCGATGTACATAGCAGAGGGGCATTGCTGGCATAAGATGGCGTATATTACATTGGTGGACGTGCAGGTGAATGAACCGGTGATGGTGTGGCTGATCCGGTTAGGTCCTGTGATGGTGTCGCTGGTGTAGATATGTGGGCAGAGTTGGTATCGAGGTTTGTGGCATGGATTGGTTCCTGAGTTAGAGTTACTATGGTGCAGTGTGCAGTTACTGGTGAGAATATGCTTCAGGTTGGCAGGTTGTCTGTGGGCGAGGACTGGCCTGCCACCCATGGCCTGTGAAAGTGAGGGATCATTGTCCAGGATGGGTTGTAGATCCCTGATGATGCGTTGGAGGGGTTTTAGCTAGGTACTGTATGTGATGGCCAGTGGAGTCCTGTTGGTTTCTTTCTTGGGTTTGTCTTGAAGTAGGAGGCTTCTGGGTACATGTCTGGCTCTGTTGATCTGTTTCCTTATTTTCTCGTGTGGGTATTGTAGTTTTGAGAATGCTTGGTGAAGATGTTGTAGGTGTTGGTCTCTGTCTGAGGGGTTGGAGCAGATGCGGTTGTACCTCAGTGCTTGGCTGTAGTGTGATTGTGTGGTGTGCCCGGGATTGAAGCTGGAGGCATGAAGGTAGGCATAGCAGTCCGTAGATTTTCGGTATAGGGTGGTCGTGTTAACGTGACCATCACTTATTTGCACCGTGGTGTCTAGGAAGTGGACCTCCCATGTAGATTGGTCCAGGCTGTGGCTGATGGTGGAGTGGAAGCTGTTGAAATTGTGGTGGAATTTTTCCAGAGTCTCCTTCCCATGGGTCCAGATGATGAAGATGTCATCAATGTAGCGTAGGTAGAGAAGGGGCATGAGTGGACGGGAGCTGAGGAAGCGTTGTTCCAGGTCAGCCATAAAAATGTTGGCATATTGTGGCGCCATGCAGGTGCCCATAGTGGTGCCACTGATCTGGAGGTATATATTGTCATCAAATTTGAAATAGTTGTGTGTGAGGATAAAGGCACAGAGCTCAGCAACCAGTTGTGCTGTGGCATCATCAGGGATACTGTTCCTGATGGCTTGTATTCCATCTGTGTGTGGGATGTTTGTGTAGAGAGCCTCTACATCCATGGTGGTTAGGATGGTGTTTTCTGGAAGGTCACCAATGCATTGTAGTTTCCTCAGGAAATCAGTGGTGTCACGGAGATAGCTGGGAGTGCTGGTGGCATAGAGTCTGAGTAGAGAGTCTACATATCCAGACAGTCCTTCAGTGAGAGTGCCAATGCCTGAGATGATGGGGCATCCAGGATTTCCAGGTTTGTGGATCTTGGGTAGTAGATAGAATAACCCTGGTCGGGGCTCTAAGGGTATGTTGATTTGTTCCGGTGTTAGTGTAGGGAGTGTCCTGAGTAGATGGTGCAGTTTCTTAGTGTATTCCTCAGTGGGATCTGAGGGAAGTGGCCTGTAGAAATTGGTATTTGAGAGTTGTCTGGCAGCCTCCTTTTGGTAGTCAGACCTGTTCATGATGACAACAGCACCTCCTTTATCAGCCTCTTTGATTATAATGTCAGGGTGGTTTCTGAGGCTGTGGATGGCATTGCATTCTGCATGACTTAGGTTATGAGGAAAGCGGTGTTGGTTTTCCACAATTTCTGCCTGTGCACATCGGCGGAAGCATTCAATGTATAGGTCCAGACTGTCATTTCGACCCTCAGGAGGAGTCCATGTGGAGTTCTTCTTCTTGTGCTGTTGGTGGGAGGGTAACTATGTATCAGTGGGCTGTTCAGTGTTGTCCTGAAAGTATTCTTTGAGTCGGAGACGGCGAAAGTAGGCTTCCAGATCACAGCAGAACTGTATCATGTTTGTGGGGGTGGCAGGGCAGGGCAGAAAGAGAGTCCCCGAGATAGGACAGACTTTTCTGCTGGGCTGAGTGTGTAGTTGGATAGATTGACAATATTGCTGGGTGGGTTAGGGGTACCACTGTTGTGTCCCCATGTGGCAGGTAGGAGTTTAGACAGCTTACAGTCCTTTTTCCTTTGTAGAGAGGTGAAGTGAGTAATGTAGATCTCCTGTCTTATTTTAGTCTGTTTGTATGGAAGTTTGGTTATTTATGAGAGTCTCCAGGTTGGAGAGCTCTTTTTTGATGTTTTCCTGTTTGCTGTATAGGATGCTGATCAGGTGGTTCCTCAGTTTCTTTGATAGAGTATGGCATAATCTCTCACTGTGGTCTGTGTAGTATGTAGATAGCAGTGGATTTTTTACCTGTAGTCCATTTGGTATGACTATCCATCCATTTGCATTTGGAGAGGAAGATGATATCTGTCTGTACTTGTGCAAATTTCTTCGTGAGGTTGATGGATTTCCACTCCATATGGCTAAATGCAGTGCCTTACGTGGTGTAATGTAATTAGTGTATACAAGTAAAATATAAAGTGTTATATTAAAAGAGAAAAATCAACCTTTAGGGGCCCTTGAATGTAATTGATAAATAAAAGAGAAATTAAAATGCAATTGTTGCTTTGCAGGTGTTGCTATAAAATATTTGTAAGAATGTAATACCGCAATGTTTCTGTTAATCTTGTTTATTATTTCTGGTAGTCCAGTGCCTCAAAGAGGGAAAATATTTCTGTATGATAAATGCTTGCCCATGCTAAAGCATGACAGCTAACAAGTAATGGCTACCTACAAAATTGCTTCACTAAAAATGATTTCAGTTAGTTATCAACATTCTCCTAAAGTCTAGGACAGCTCTTGTATCCCCACTATCCTGCTTTACATGTTAAACCTCTAAAAGTTTATTTTTAAAAACTTTATTTGCTATGGTTAAAATCTGTATGTTTGGCAAAAAAGAACATGGAAAGATGAAATTTTAAATAAAAAAAAACTCAGAAAAGGAGTTGGGGTGGGTTGGGGCTGTTTCTTCAGATAACATAGTCAAAGGCTACAGCCTTATCTCTGGATTTCATGCCGTCATAAAACCATGGCTTTTGTTTTTTAAGAACTATTTTAGATTATAAAAACCATCAACTGTGGGTTTTATACTACACCCTAAATATTAAAGATTTCTTTACAATTTACAAGTGATAAGCTTGTAGGTGTGTCAGTGTGGCATTCTGGTCAATTCTTTTAGGCAAAATTCTAAAAAGCAAACTAACACTGCTTTTTAAAGATAAGGGGATAAGGGAAACTGGTGTAGAAAGGCTGGACATAACTTTAATGAGGGACTTTCTACTATTTTTAAAGACAAATATTAAAGGCTTTATGTAAAAAAGAGGTAATTTAGTTCCTGGTACAAAACTAAGAACAAATAAGGATGACTGCTAAATTTACATACATTTTGTAAATAAATAAATTTACATGTATGCTCCTTTGGATTGGTGTTTTAAAAGTTTATTTGTTAACACTTCACTAGATAACACTTTTTACAGAAGATAAGAATTCTATCAACTGTTTTACATAAGCTAGCTTTCTTCTAAGTTAGCCTGTGTGAGTTTTGTATAAAATGTGTAAATCTAAAGCTTTCTTTACAGTTTACAAGTAATAAGTTTTTAGAGCAGTTTTCTTGTAGGCAAACTTTAAAAAGCAAGCTAACACTATTTTTTTTAAAAGGCTTGTGTATTTCTATAAAACTTGTGATATGTACAGAGTTTGTCTTTTCATTCAGTTGCTTGAAAAGACTCATTTTGTAAACAGGTTAGCGGACAAAAGCTATGCCTCTTGGGACATTATCAGGAAAGTGCAATTCTATGATATACCTAAAGAATAGCTTCTGATTGGCTCAGCCAAGAGTCATGACTTGTCCAAGGCTGACTGTCCTGGAATTACTGGCATTTGATTAGTGGCAGCTGCAGCAGTAAGGTGCTTTTCTCTTTTCTCTGCTCCTTGGGCAGTGACACAGGCTTTTTTCCTTTCCTGTTTTAAAACTTTCTCTGCAACTTTCTCACTTTATTTTCTCTCCCTGTCTGTAACAGGCTGAAAGTCTTTTGCTTTACTTGGCTGTTCTACAGCCTCTCTCATTTTGTGTCTTGTTTAATCACCACCCCTTCCCCCCAGTGTTCTCTAAAAATGCATGTTCTATTACTAGCATTTAATGTCTTTATTTAAAAAAAATATTGCTCTCTATTTTTTTGTCATTTAGACTTTATTTTAAAATAACCAAAATACATACAAATTCTTCTTTTTTTTTTTTTAAAAAGCATGTTCTGTTACTAACATTTAATGCCTTTATTTCAAAAGACATACATTGTTTCTCTAAAAAGGTGTAATTCAGACTTTATTTCAAAATAATGTCAATGCATAAACTATTTTTCACTAAAAAGGCCTATTAACATACTTATGTCTTCACACTTATTCCTCTTCTTACTAAACTGAAAAGGACTTAACTGTGTAAAAGCCTATTTTTTTCTGAAAAGAAAGTATTTATTCTTCTAACCTTAAAACTTTTAAAATAGCTCTCAATGTGGGAAAAAAACACACACAAGCAGCCCTAATGCTGCCCGTAAAAAAAATTAAAAAATCAAAATGGCTGCCACACCAATAATGTACATGTCCAAAAATGATATCAGAGAGTGGGACATAAAGCAAAAATGGGGGGTGTAGAAACATGTCATAATTTATATGGGAATGTTGTTTGAAATTACTTGTGAGTCCTAATGGCCCAGCCAATCCATGAGGAGGGGTCAAACCAGCTGGTATATAGGCTGCTAATGAAAGCAGCCACTCCAGTCTGCTCAACGGCGCTACCTTGTTGGGGATGCTCCCTGTTACCTGGTAGTTCTGACTGACTACTCCTGCTCCAGCTTGCTGCTGCCTCTGCTTCAGCCCATGCCTATTCCTGTTATGGTTCCTGCTCCAGCCTGTGCCCTAAAACCATGAGGTAGATACTTAACTTTTTTAAAAATGGTAACATTAATAGGTTAAAGAGAATAAATGGGCAAATCAAACCATATAATACCACAGTACCACACAAAGACACACTACTGCTGATGTCTCATGAGTGGCAAAATGAGTTTCAGAGCAAAATTTGAAAACATAAAACAAAACACACTTTCCCAAGTAGAATTTTCTTCACATTATTTTGGAAGGCAAATGTTTATAAACAACAATGTTTTCAAACAGAACTGGGAGCCAAGAATTGTGACCACATCTAGTCTCTTTGAATGGTTCTGCGTCTGTTCACCAAGGGAGAATGCTGAGGCAGAATGGCTTGTGGACCAACACAGTTGTGTCTCCAAACAGAAGTCGCAAAAGCCATTAACTGCTGTTTTCTCAGAACTCCTGCAGATCTAGCATTGTCTTCCTGATTGGCTGGAGGTGTGTGTTCAGATGCAGAGCTCCTGCTGTAGGAGCACCTGGGTGGCTGATGAAGGAGCAGCAGGAGGAGAAAGTGGCTGATGAGGGGCCCAGTAACAGGTAGGCGCTGGACTCTGTCAAACACTAGTCCAATTAGCCAGTCCATTGAGGTATGTTCTCATTCTTGATGCCATCTCTCAGCCTCCAGGAACTAGTCCAGAATTTTCTCCTCTTGCTGCAAAGAGTGCTCTTAAACTGCTCCTGATTTTTCTGCTGCACACGTGCAAGCAGGTGCCCATGGCCCTTTTACACCTTCCTCTGCCCTCTCCTGGGTTCTGGTCTTGCCCTCTTGCTGGGGTGGTTTCAGTTTCAGAAGCTAAACTATCTGCAAAATCAATGAGCATGAAAACATTATATGTTTGGCCTTGAGAAAAAACTTGACTCCGCCTCCAATAGCATAACTGCTGTAAAAGGCCAAAATGATACTTTTAAACACTCAAGAAATGTAACTCTCTCTACACCGGGTGCCCTGGTTCTCAGAAAGCTGCTACAGCCCATAAGGAAAGACCAGCTGCATATAATGGTGATACAAAAATAAGTAGTGGTTTTTAATCATTTAAAAAGTTCATCCTGTCTCAAGAGGTTGGAGGATAGTGGGGAGATTCCTTCCAAGGACTATGTACTCAGTTTCAATTTTCTTCTTTAAGACTGGACATCCACTGGAGGATGGTATTTCAAGTACCTCAATGGAAAAAGGAAGTGGCTTTTCAGTCTTCATTCTGTGCCAGGGAAATGTTTCTGAGAATGGGAACCCCACTACATATCACGGAATGGAGGGATCTGGTGATCTATAAAGGCAGTCCAAACAGATTTTCACACCCCAGGAATCTAAAAGACCAGCTGGAGTTCATGCTGCGTGAAAAATTTGCTGGAATATGCTTCCAGGATTGAGAGAAGAATGGAATGTAAATCAACAAAATTCTGAGACATGATTAAGACAAAGTCACTGAGGGGGAACCAATCCCACAAAGCCCAGTGAGGTAATCCAAGATCCCCAAATAGTCAACTCCCCTCCCCCATAGCAACAGGGCCCAGATCTGCTCTGGTGGTTGCTGAGGGGACAGATGGCTCCTGCTCTTACCTCTTCTGGAGGCTGTCTGCAGATTTATGTAGAAGTCACTGCATCAGTTACACTTGGCTCACATTTCCATCCTTTTCTTTGCAACCATAAAATTAGGAAAATTCATATTTTCATGAATGCTTAGACTCTGATCCCAGCACACAATCTGGGAGCTGTGGTACTGGACATATGCATATTACATCTGTGCCTTAATCTGGCCTTCCCATGACTGTTTCTCTGAGGGGGAGCGAAGCCTGAAAAGCCAAGTAAACCCCACAGGACAATATTTTCAACATCTATGCAATGTGCTGAGAGTTGTGTGACATTTTCGTATCTCAGATGGGGAAAGTTTGGTTTGTGGGTGAAGCCTGGAAGAGTATCACTAATTTTGTTTTTTAATTTGACCCCTGGTCATAATAATGCTTTAACCCATAAAGATGAAAATCCTTTTGCTCTGAACACTTTGTGAGGGGGCAGCTCACTTCAAACCAGTTATGTGCGAACTTCCTGTGCAGTTGTAGTCGGAACACCACAGCAAATAATTTTTTCCTCCCTTATTTTATGTTGACTCTCTACTAACACAATAGACAAACTCTCTCTCATATTCATATGCCGTACGAAGATATCAACACGTCTATTCCAGGACTCCAGCAAAGGATCTCTGACATCCACACAGGTATCATCACCAAATGTCTTAGTAGCTTTTGTTATTAGACTGGATAATTGATGTAGGTTTTTTTTTAACTCTAAGTCTTCTCTTTTCTCTTATAAATTTAGTACAAGTGGTTATAAACATTACTATTGCATTAATCAGCATTAACATTAGCATTAGTATGGGCTGTCCCTGCAGCATGTGAATTTGCATTTCTGTTCCTTTTGCCTTCTGCAATGTATTTGGTTGTTTTACCATTAAACACCAAGGGTAAACATTTAAAAAAATGGCTAATAATGTAGGCACTTTTGAAAACTTTACATCGAAGTTATAAGATCTTTTCCAAGCCAGGAATCAGATCTTGAGTTTAGAAAAGCTTTGTTTACAAACATTCAAAAAATCCTATTTGAAAAAATGAATTGAAGCTGGTTGAGAAATGATTCTAGTCCTACTGATTGAAACATGGGTGAGGGTCCAAAACTAAAGTGCGATGGCTCATGCCAGTGTATTAAATCAAGAGTCGGTATGATTTGGGTTGATGTAGATAAGATTATACTGAACTAGATGATGATCTGAACCCTACAAAAGTCAGAGAAACAATACAATAGGACCTGGAGAGGTTAGAAATAAGGGCAGGAAAAGGGGAAGGTGCTATTTTTATGCAACATAATCACACTCATGTTGCTTCTCTTGGCAGTTTCTTGAGAAGAACTCTGGTGGTCTCTGGCCCAGGAGTTTTTGGTATAGGGTGCTCACCTTAAATTGCTCTTATTATTTTGGTGGAGCCTGGGTTTGTTGACCTTCAGGGCATGGTGCAAGACTCATCTTTTCATTCTTGCCTTTTCTGAGGATGGAATATGACACACTGCTTGTCCAGAGCTGGATCTGGGATGATGATTTTGAGTTTTGCTCTCTATCATAGAATTGAGAGTGTTAGAAATTATGTAGTGAGGGTCTGGCTATGGACGATACCAACAATAGGTAGCATATTTTAATTTTGTGGGTAATAGGTTTGTACAGATACAATTGATGGGAACTTACTAAGCAATTCTATTCCAGCAGGTGATGCACAAGTAGAAATAGACCAGTTCCATCTGTCTGAGCTATATTGGCTCTATGGGGCTAAAAGGATTTTTTTTAAAAAATCGAACTTATTTTTGACACTAAGCCAAGTCAGCAGCTATGATCTGAATATGCACAGATCACATACCCACTGGGGAAGAGGGTATCAATTTTACATAATTACTTTTTCAGAGTAGCACCTCACTTTAAGTTTTTCTGGAGTCTGTGCTCCCATATGTCACACATGCAGCTCCAGAAGAGTGATCTGTGCTGGACACTCCCCAGGCTGCTGTGTGGAGTCCCAAACCACTGGAGCCATGAGCTCTGAAGCTTCTTTGGCTATCAATAGAGTGCAGTAGTGTTTCCCCTACTGGCTTCTCTGGCACATCTCGTGGGTGTAGGCTGTCTGTTATCATCTTATGGAAATGGGGCCATATGGCCCCTAGGCCCAGTACTGACCCCTGCCACCCAGACTCTTCTGTAGCTTAAACACACCCTCTTGCAGAACTCCAGCCTTGTGAGCATTCTAGATTTACTGTTTTAACTCATCAGTGACAAAGGCATCAGACACATCGGCTTCATAATAGCTTCTAAACACCATTACTCTTTACTTAGATAGCAAGAGACATACACAGATCTAGGCAAAATAATCATTTTGTCTACACATCTCCCTGCCTCAGGTTCCTCACCATTTGGGATAGCAATTGGGCTTGGGCAGAGCCCTTTGGGTTGTCCAGGATCTTTGTCTCCTGCACGCAGTTTCTCTCTGGAATCACGGATTCTTGTTCCCTCTCTCTCTCTCTCTCTCTCTCTCTCTCTCTGTTCCAGGCCACTGGACAGCTCTCTTTGTTTGACCTTGGCTGGTACTGCAGATAAACAGGACACCTTGCTATAATAGCAGGCCCCTCTCTTGCTCTCTCCTGTCCAAAGCTTACTGTTCCTTCCCTGTTGTTTGAGTCCCTCAAGTTTATATGTCTCACAATCAACACCTGATTCCTTTGTTCTGCTGCTGGGGATACCCCAGTTTCCAGTCCCAAACCCCTGCAAACTGGCTTTTCCCAGTCTTCAGCTATCCTATTTTTCTGTCTGGACCAGGTCTGTTCACTGCTTAATAGCCCTTAATAAATGTCTCTTTCAAAGAAGACTTGTAGGCTCCATTTCCCTGTGTTGCCACCCATGGGAATTTCTGTCCAATGTGGAGGTAAAAGAGAAAAGAGTGGGCAACCAGCACCACATTCAAAACAGTGTTTGCTGCTTGATAAACATACATACAGAGACCTCAAAATCTCAGATAAAAGATGTACATTGACAGATTCCCAGACTGTCACACCACACTTTTCAAGTGGGATTTTAAAAGACACTTAGGAAAATTCACTTTGAATTTCAGTGGAAACTGGATGCTTAACTCCAGGAGAGCCCTTTGAAAATGTTGCCCTTCAAATATATTTTTTAAAGATTAAGTCAAAACCTTACTTTCTAATGTTTGTTTTTATAAACCTTCCGTGTTAATGAGCTGATTTTTTGTCTTTTGTTTTGTTTTTAATTTCACTGTTTAAATTACTAACATGTATTGACAGGTCCAGTTTGGGAAATTTTATTCTCTGGAAATATAAATAGAGGACAGACATTAGAACCCAATTCCCAACGTTTTGAAAACTGAGCCCCCTTTCAACTAAATTTCCACACTGTATTAGAAAATGTGAGAAGAGATTGACACTGGACTCATTGCTCTAGTATATGATTTCTTTTCATCACAAGAACCTTGATTGGCTTTTCTAAAAGACAGCTCATTTGTGGCATAAAATAGGTAATGGTGCTCTTTGTTTGCTGTGATGGGAGTTTCATAGATATGTCATGTCAGTTATTCATCATATCCCATTACCCATCTCAATACACCTGAGTCTAAACTCTCTGTTCTATAACCCACTAGAAATGAGTGAGCAGGATGTGATCTACTCAGAGCTGAAATTTCATAGTCCTAATGAACAGCGAAGCAGACAGATTGCTGAGAAGGCCAAAAATAAAGGTACTATGCCTTAAAAGCTTCTAATTCTATATATGCTGGTGTTTCACTGTAAAGAATCAAACCTCTTCCTCCAGTAACTAACTTTCTTCAAGTGTGTTTGCTAGAGGGCTTTCCCTTCACTCCCTGCCCTGGTTCTTGTCATGTAGACAGCAAGCAGCAAAAGACCAGAAGTCCAAAGCACCGACAATGCAACATTTATTGGGGTTAGTTTCCAAGCAATCATATTCCGAAGCCCTTCACACCAGTCGGGCTTATCTCTATACACCAATAGAGTCTGTTCCCCAGTGTCCCCTTTCCCAGCTCTGATGCCGCAGAGTGTTTACCCTATGTGCCTCTTCCCAACTTTGATGCCGCACGGCAGTTACCCCATGTCCCCCCTTCCCAGCTTTGATGCCACAGAGCCTTGCCTGTGTCCCTGTTTCCATTTTCCCTGCCCCTTAGCAAATATGATTCCAATTTCCCTTCCCCCCACTTCCTGTTTGACCTCAGTTTATATCGTAATATTCTCAGCTATCCCTTAACCAATCATTTTACTGTAATTCAACTAACCAGTCTTAACATATTGTAACATAATTCTCTAACCAATTATATCCCACTACCCTAATTAATTTACACCTAGCAAAATTAATTATACAGCAGACAGAAACAATGAGAGAACCAGACAGATTAACAATAGAAAAGTGGGGGCCATAAAGATAAAACAATACAGAAATGAGGGTTTCACAACCACAACCATTGATAAGTGATTTTTTGCCAGACAGGACGCCATCAAACTATGTTTTCTTTAACCCTCTTAAGAACTGTTTCTTTATCTGGTGGTGATGGGCACTATCAGGACAGGATCATCTTTCTAACAGCCCAATACCACCTTATTTCAATCGACTGGTTTGGAATGTGAGGATGTGACCGTTTGCTTCCCAGCTTATGGCTGGCCCTGCTGCTTAGCCAAAGACCTTAGCCTAAGAACAAGGCCTCAGACTATCCTAGTGAGAGAAGGCCCATACACAGGTGGACTGTGATTTTTTTCTTTGTTTTATACCTCTATAACTAGCTAAGTGATAAAAATACACCTAAATTCTTAAAGCAGGGGTTCTCAAACTGGGGGTCGGGACCCCTCAGGGGGTCACAAGGTTATTACATGGCAGGTCACAAGCTGTCTGCCTCCACCCCAAATACCACTTTGCATCCAGCATTTCTAATGGTGTTAAATATATAAAAAAGTATTTTTAGTTTATAAGGGGGGGTCACACTCAGAGGCTTGCTATGTTAATGGGGTCACCAGTACAAACGTTTGAGAATTACTGTCTTAAAGTATAGGCCTTTACAGGCAGGCCTGAATATCTATATTCTACAAGTGTTTGCTAATGTTCCGTTACTGGAAGCTGATAACAAATCTGGGCCCAAATTGTCTATAGCAGAAAGAGAGATCTTAACTATTGTTGATCAAAAGTTTTTAATCAAAAAGTTTTTCAACAAAAACGGCTTTTTGACCAAATAATTTTGATTTTTTGGTTTTGGTTGAAATTTTTTATTATTTAATTAAAGTGTTGAAAAGAAAAAAATTGTTTCACTTCAAAAATGTTGTTTAATTTAAAGGTTTGGGGTTTCTTGTTTTGTTTTGGTTATTAAACCCCGTTTATCTCTCCTTTTTTCCAAAGGAAAATGGCGGGGGGAGATAAAAGGTGACAGAAAATGGGGCAACCCTCCTCTCCCCAAGCAAAATGCTTACACTTTTTTTTTTATTTGGAAACTAACTGAAATGTGTTTTTTTTCAATGTTGTCACGAAAACAATAAAAATAATGAGAAATTTTGAACAAAATGAAAAATGTTCATGAACTTCTATCTTTCAGTCAGTGCTAGTCACAAATCTGCCACCAAAGAGTGTCTATTTGCTACAGTCACTTTCATTAGCTACACCGGTAATGAATGTAAACTATTACTGTTTTGTTTTTTGTTTTTTTCATATACCGCCTTCAAGTTGCAGAGCATAAGTCAATCACTGACTACCTGAGGTTAGGAAGAAACCTTTCCCACAGGGATGTTTTGTGTATTGTCCTTTATATGTGATTTACACCTTTCTCTGAAATATTAGGTACTAGCCACTGTTGGAGACAGGATGGTATCTATTGGGTTTAGAATAGAAAGACAATTGTTCTGATCCAGTATGGCATTTCCTGTGTTCTTATTTTAGTCCTGGTTGGTTGGATTCTGTCCATGTGTCACAGATACTGCCTAAAGAAATTGTAATCTGACACCAGATTCTGAGGATAGGGGGCTCACTTTATTTGATTTTCTCCTTTCTCTTTTCTGTTAGATTCTTCCTCCCTGCCTCCACACCTGCAGCTCATTTTAGTGATTCTTGGAATCTTCTGCCTGGTTTTGTTGGTAACAATAGGTGTCCTGGCTGCTAAGGGTAAGTACTTGCAGAGGAGACACTAAGTAGGCCAGATTCTCAGCTGGTGTAAATTGGCATAGCTCCATTGTTTTAACACATTTACCTGTATATTCTCAGATAATGCATTCTGTACTCAAAGAGTAAGTGCTGTAAGTTTAGACAGATACACTGTATTGTTCATTCAAAAACAGTTTTTTACCGAAGTATGGAGTCCTCAGTAGTCAGTTATGCCTTGGTACCTCTCTTCTCAGTTTATACCCATTTGATTCATAGACTGATAGATTGTAAGGTCAGAAGGGACAATTGAGTTCATCTAGTCTGACCTCCTACACATTGCAGGCCACAGAAACTCACCCACTCCTGAAGTAAACCCCTAACCTCTGTCTGAGTTACTGAAGTCCTCAAATCATGGTTTAAAGACTTTAAGTTACAGAGAAGCCACCATTTACACTAGTTTAAACCTGCAGGTGACCCATGCCCCAGGCTGCAGAGGAAGGCAAAAAACCAGCAGGGTCTCAGCCAATCTGACCCAGGGGAAAAGTCTTTCCTGGCTCCAAATAAGACAATCAGTCAAACCCTGAGCATGTGAGCAAGACCCACCAGGAAGATACCTGAGAAAGAATGCTCCGTAGTAAATCAGAGCCCTCTCCATATACTGTCCCATCTCCAGGCATTGGGGATTTTTGCTACTGGCAGTCGCCGATGGGCCACATGCTATCATAGGCAACCCCATCATACCATCCTCTGCATTAACTTAACTTAAATAACTCCTCTCCCTCCCTGGTATTTAGCCCTCTGATGTATTTATAGAGAGCAATCATATCTCCTCTCAGCTTTATTTTAGTTAGGCTAAACAAGCCAAGCTCTTTGAGTCTCCTTTCATAAGACAGGTTTTCAATTCCTTGGATCATCTCAGTAGCCCTTCTACACACCGGTTCTAGTTTGAATTCATTTTTCATAAACACAGGAGTCCAGAATTGCACAGAGTATTCCAGATGAAGTCTCACCAGTGCCTTGTATAATGGTATTAACACATCCCTGTCTCTACTGGAAATACTTCGCCTGATGTATCCTAGCACTGCATTAACTTTTCTCATGGCTGCGTCACACTGATGGCTCCTAGTAATCCTGTGACCAATCAATATAGCCATCCTCCTCTGTTGCTTCCAACTAATAAGTTCCCAGTTTGTTGTTAGTACCTAAATGCATGACCTTGCACTTTGTACTATTAAAATTTCATCCCATTTCTATTACTCCAATTTACAAGGTCATCCAAATCTTCTTGTATTATATTCCAGTCCTCCTCTGTATTGGCAATACCTCCCAGCTTTGTGTCCTTTGTAAATTTTATTAGCACACTCTCACTTTTGGTGAGAAAGTTATTAATAAAAATGTTAAATAAGATTGGTCTCAAGACTGATCACTGAGGAACTCCACTAGTAACCTCCTTCCAGCCTGACAGTTCACCTTTCAGTACGACCCGTTGTAGTCTCCCCTTTAACCAGTTCCTTATCCACCTTTCAGTTTTCATATTAATCGCCATCTTCTCCAATTTAACTAATATTTTCACATGTGGAACTCTATCAAATGCAATGATTCGTTTCTATGGGAAGAACAAACTAATCAAAGCTGATGTAATCAAATAATTTTATGGGACACATGGTGGAGATTAAGTTAGAGACACACACTAAAGGAAATGTTGTTAAACTATAACTACTTGGAAATTTGCATGAAGTATTAATGCACAAAAGAATTTAACATGATGACATTGGAACAAGATAAACTCATCAATAAGGCCATATCTACACTAGAAATGGTTTGCCAGTATAACAGCAAACTGTGCTAGAGTATATGAAGGTTATACTGGCAAAAAGGTGATTTTGATGGCATAGTTTATAATGGGTCCCTGAGCAAAATAAGTTGTACTGGCAAAAACTCTTTTTTTTACCAGTATAAGCTGTGTTTACACAAGCATTTAGTCAGTAAAATAATATTGCAAAAATCACCCCAAGCTGACATTGCTAAACTGCCAAAAGTTTCTAATGTAGACCTGGCCTATGGAGAGAGAGAAAGAGATTCACAAATTCAAGAGACAAATAGGCTTTACTACAGAAAGACCTTCAAGCTCACCCCTCTCCACAGCACTAACTGACAATGTGCTACTTTGTTTATCTTCACCATCAACACTATAATTTCACAGACAATTTGAAAACCATACCCTATGGATGACTCAAATGTAGAAGAAACCACATATTCAGATATAATAACAAGCTTACATTTTCATCTATCTCCTATGACTAGACTAGATCATTTCCCACCTCCTATTCTACTCAGATGGGTTCCCTAATCTTTGACGTCTTAATTTCCCCACTCTGACTAAAACGAGGTTGTGGTTTCCCTTCAGCAGATTGTTGTGGTTTGCCTCTTGTAGAAGTGCTTATTTATGAGGAAGACAATGGTGTGCAAATAGTTTCCCGTGACACTGTTGTGCCCTCTCATCTGAATAGCCCCTAATGATTTTGTTTTAGATGATGCTATTTAGCTTTGCAGAATCCCGGCTTTCATTTGTAAAAAGTCAATCTATTATTATAGTTGCAAAGAAAACCTCAAAAATGAATGTCAGAGATGCCTAAGTGATTCCTGGAACAATAGCCCCGAAAGGGATGAGCTGCTCCATTCCTCTCAGTGAGGTGTTAACTCAGATGCCCACTGATAATAATTTAAATGTTAACTTTAACTATTTAATTCTTCATGTAAGAAAGGAGAAGGAGGATCACAAATCAGCACAATCTGCCTTGAGAAATAGCTAATTTTGGTGCGCGACATGGCTGGCATTTTGGAGATAATACTTTTTAAATTCGCTCTTGGACAAAAAGGAGCCATGCCAAAGAAACCTAGAAGAGCCCATGGGCATATTCAGGCCCCACTGAGGAGAAGCCCAGTGGAGCTCAAAGCATGATCATATTTTGAAAACAATCTGTATAAGTGGTACCTCATTTTGATAACTAACATGGAACAAAACTTATTCTGTGGGTTGAGCTTGGGATAGTAGCACTACCCTTTCCCCCAATTTAACAGAGATTAAAAATCCGTGTTGGTTATATAATGTTTTTGCACATGGTTTGTTAGTCAGGTTACAAAATCAGTCTTTTTCTTTTACTATCTTAGTGGACCTGTAGAGCAAAAGACAATCGATTTAATAAAGGTTACTGCAGTTTCAGTTTTATGTGGCACAGCTTTGTTACTTTATTGTTAATTTAAGTTCTCCAGAATGAAAACCCCAACAAACAGCATGAATTATTCGAAAACCTCACCCAACTGCAGAAAACTCTGGAAATCTGCCACCAGCAAAAAGATGATCTCCAAGCAAAGAACACACACCTCACACATATTGTGAACATTAAAGGTATCGGTTGAAGCTCACTATTCTGTTATAGGCATTAGAGTAAGATTTTTGTTTCATTCACCTTGCTCTTATTAACAAAAGAGCTTTCTCAGGGTTCTTCTCTCCCTGTGCACAAACTGCCCAACGGCCTGATCTAATTGTTAGAGCAAGGAAATCCACAAAAGAATCTTTGCGGGAAGTGTTGGGCACCCAGCAGGGGTCGTACTCAATGATCCTTGGCTCACTAGCTTTAGGGTTTTGAGACATGGGCATATCCATTCCCAATAGGCATCACCTGATTCCTTTTTGTACCTTTGGGAGTTACAGGAAATCACCAAATAATGACAAACTAATCATAAATGAACTGGTCATATAATTGTATGGGACTCTTGGTGGAGAATAATGAAGTCATGAACCCTCCTAGGGAAAGGCTGTAAAACTATGGCCACTGGGGAAGTTGCAACAGGAATCCATGCACAGCAGGACCCAAAAATGATGGCACTGAAACAAAATAAACTCACATATAGATAGAAGAATATGGCAACAGACAAATAGGCCCAGATACACTGAGCACCTTGCATCCTCCTCAGCCAATTCCAGGGATTAGACTAAAGCATTTTCTACCTCCTGTCTTCTCCAGCAGACCCCTGTTCCCCATGCCCCATAATTTCCCAAATTTCCCACTCACACTAAAAAGGCTGCTGTGGGTTCCCTGTTGCAGAAGCACTTTGTTGTGAGGAGTACAATGCTGTGTTATGCCTTGCAGTGTTGCTTTATGTTCATGTTCTTGTTTGTCTGGTGTTTCTTGCTGCCTTTCCCAGATGTATTTTATTTTCTTCATCTCCTCTGTTCATGACCCACAAACCTCTGTACAAAAAATCATGTTCAGGATCTGTGTAGAGTAGAGGACCAGGAGACAGAGGATGATGGAGAGTAGAGATTATTGTCCTTGTCTAGATTGGATTTTTGGTTGTGGTGTTCATTGAGTGTCAATCAACATATTTTAGTGGACACATCCAAAAACTGTAGTCTAGACAAGATCATTGAGAGCTTTACTTGGGTCAGTAAGGAGCCAATGATCAGTATCTGATTTTAAACACCAAGTCACTAGTATCTGAGTTCACTAAACTCCACAACAACCCATTGGAATCTTAGTATGTCACTGAAGATGTTCCCGGTAAATGGAGCAGTACTAGATGTGTCTTTTGCTCCAGGTGAACCAACAACAGAAAAATGGCTATTTATTCATGATCATTTCATCTCATCTTCTTCTATGCTTTCATTAAGCATAATTGTGTTCATCTGCCTGTTTCATCCACATTCTACTTGGCAGAGTCCTTAAATTCAGTTGACTTTGCTCCCTTTTCCCATAGAGTTTCCTCCCCTAGAAATGAAGCACATTGTTAAGATGGGACATTTTCATGTTATAAGTGGTTGGATTCCTTGCCAAATAACCCTAATTTTCCACCCTCATTGAATCCTGTTCCTACAACTCTTGTCACCTATTTGTGGCCTTTGACTCCATGCTGAAATCTTCCCCACTCTCACTATTCCTCTTTCCCGATGCAGAAACTTGAGGACTTCTTCAAAGAGAAGATCAACTCCTCCCTATCTTCTGTCCTCTTCTCCCTCCCCTGTACCCTGAAAATGTCTACTCCTTCCACCAATCCTTCCTTCTTTCATCAATTAATTCCTTCCTTCTTTTGTCTAGTGTTGTTGTTAAATGTTTTCACCTTTCGTCTTTTCTTCTGAACCTTTTACGTAGTTGATTTCAAAGTTGCACTCAAGATTATTCTTCTAGGTCTTCTTCTTTCCTTCCTTCCTTCCTTCCTTCCTTCCTTCCTTTGGGACTGTCTATAAATTATATAATGCATTAGGTAGGTGAGTCCCTATTTATACATGTTTTTCCAGTGTAACAAAGTGTTACAAGGGAGTGGGAGGGTCTTGAAAATTACCTAAAAACGTCATGTAATTTATGGACAGCTCCTTCCTTCCTTCCAGTGATTTCTCCATCTTTTTTGATAAGGCATCAGATTTTTCAGGTTCTCTCATCCAACGCAATGTGGCTTGATTGGATTTCATGGTAGCAATGTTGTGGGCTGTACCTCTGAGTTTCAGCAAGATTTTAATGGATTTTATCTCTTTTTAGAATTTTTTTTGGAGCACATCCATGTCAACTCCTGTTACTTCATTCTACCTAAATCTCTACCTGTTTTCCTTGCTCCTTAGCTTGGATATTGGCAGCACCAGTGTATCTAGTTTTGATTTCATTGGAGTGATGATGACACAAAACTGGAGTTACAGAGTGGTGAATCAGCCATTAAGAATTGACAGTCTTTCAGTCTCTTAAAATATTCACTGCCTCCATACCAGAGATTAGAAATCAAACTAAATTGTTTTTGAATATGTTCCATTTAAAAACCACCCAGTGGTTTTTTTAATATCCAAGTAGCATTTACTATTTTGCTACCAAAAAAATCTGAAAAATTAAACATATCTCTAAGCAGACCTATAGAATCATAGAATCATAGAATCTCAGGGTTGGAAGGGACCTCAGGAGGTCATCTAGTCCAACCCCCTGCTCAAAGCAGGACCAAACCCAACTAAATCATCCCAGCCAGGGCTTTGTCAAGCCTGACCTTAAAAACCTCTAAGGAAGGAGATTCCACTACCTCCCTAGGTAACCCATTCCAGTTCTTCACCACCCTACTAGTGAAAAAGTTGTTCCTAATGTCCAACCTAAACCTCCCCCTCTGCAACTTGAGACCATTACTCCTTGTTCTGTCATCTTCTACCACTGAGAACAGTCTAGATCCATCCTCTTTGGAACCCCCTTTCAGGTAGTTGAAAGCAGCTATCAAATCCCCCCTCATTCTTCTCTTCTGCAGGCTAAACAATCCCAGTTCCCTCACCCTCTCCTCAGAAGTCATGTGCTCCAGCCCCCTAATCATTTTTGTTGCCCTCCGCTGGACTCTTTCCAATTTTTCCACATCCTTCTTGTAGTGTGGGGCCCCAAACTGGACACAGTACTCCAAATGAGGCCTCACCAGTGCTGAGTAGAGGGGAATGATCACATCCCTCGATCTGCTGGAAATGCCCCTACTTATACAACCCAAAATGCCATTAGCCTTCTTGGCAACAAGGGCACACTGTTGACTCATATTCAGCTTTTCATCCACTGTAACCCCTAGGTCCTTTTCTGCAGAACTGCTGCCCAGCCATTCGGTCCCTAGTCTGTAGCAGTGCATGGGATTCTTCCGTCCTAAGTGCACTTGTCCTTGTTGAACCTCATCAGATTTCTTTTGGCCCAATCCTCTAATTTGTCTAGGTCCCTCTGTATCCTATCCCTACCCTCCAGCGTATCAACCACTCCTCCCAGTTTAGCGTCATCTGCAAACTTGCTAAGGGTGCAGTCCACATCATCCTCCAGATCGTTAATGAAGATATTGAATAAAACCGGCCCCAGCACCGACCCTTGGGGCACTCCACTTGATACCGGCTGCCACCTAGACATGGAACCATTGATCACTACATTTTTAATAGAGTATTGTCAATACTTGTAGAGTATTTAATAGAGTATTGTAAATACTTGTAGAGTATTTATAAGTTGTATAGTATGTGTGAATTTATTCTGAATTTTAGTTCTGCAGAACAAAACCCTCAACAAGCAATGTGAAATTGTGGACAATATCACCCAACTGCAGAAAACACTGGAAATCTGCCACCAGAAAAGAGATGATCTCCAAGCAGAGAACATAAACCTCACAAATATTATGAACATGAAAGGTAGCAACTCACGTTCAGTATTCTGTTATAGCTATAAAATAACATTTGTGTTTCATTAGACTCCTGTTCACCTGTGCACACAGTACCCAAGGGCCTGATCTAATTGTTGTTAACACTGAAAGCCACAAATAATTCCATGCAAAAATGTTGGGCATCCAGCATGAGTTATACTCTGTGATCCCTGGGACTCTAACTTCAGGGGTTTGTAACATGGGCATATCTCTTTCCAATTTATGTCACCCAAGTCCTTCCTGTTCCTTAGGGAGTGACAGGATGTGTCCCACAAATGGCAAACTGAGGTGGTATAGCTCAGTGGTTTGTTCATTGACCTTTTTAAATCTTGGGTTGTGAGTTCAATCCTTGAGTAGGCCAATTAGAGATCTGGGGCAAAAATCTGTTTGGGGCTGGGCCCTGATTTGAGCAGGGGGTTGGACTAGATGAACTCCTGAGGTCCCTTCCACCCCTAATAATCTATGATTCATGTCACCTGTTTCACATACAATGTTTTCTTCCTCTCTGGGTGCTCTCATTCCCTCTCTTGTTCATAGGGCCCACAAATAATTGCAATTTCTGTGACCATCAATAATAGCAATTCACTGACAAGACTGGGTCAGCATTTAAGTGGATCAACATTGTCAGCACACTAGTGGGATGTAGCATATACCTGTTCAAAATTTTCCCCAAACCCCATATCAAGCTCTTCCATTTTAAGATATGCTTGCAGATGCACATGCCAAGGACAGTGCTAAAAGGTGACAGATGAAAGAAATCCTGGTGTCTTTCTCAAAATAAATAAATACATAAATAAATAAAATAAGTTGAGGCTTAGGTCCAGTTTTTCCTTTTCACTTTGTAATGAAAAAATCTTTATCATTCCTAATAATTTGGGGATGTTTCTTAGTTGCACCTGAATACATGTTGGACCTTTGATCAGAAAGTGACTCTGCAGTTCAGTCTCTTCTCTGTTACATTGGTTGCACGTATGTTCTTCTCTGGGGAAGATGGTGCCTGGCCTAGTTCCATTAATGGTGCTAGCCTCTTCTAAGTAAGGACGGTGAGGCTATGCTGGACCAGGGATGCTACCTCTTGAATTCTGCATGTTTGTTTTCTAATTGTCCCAAATTCATGGCCAACTACAGATAATGCATCAGCTGAACCTGAGACACACAGACTCAGCAGTAGAATTAATTACTTTTAGTTTCAAATCACAAACATGTGCCACTTGAAGACTCTATTCCAGTATAGAATGGTTGTGCACGAAAATGTCAGTGCAGCTAATATGTTATGACCACTCACATGAAACTGCATCACACAAAAATGTGATGGATTGATAATGTATTTTTTTCAAGGCGATAAATGCAGACCTTGCCCAGAGAGCTGGATACAGCATGGAGAGAAGTGTTACCATTTTTCTAAGGAAATGAAAACATGGCACAAGAGTAAAGAATACTGCTCTTCTTGGGGATCCCTACTGCTTAAAATAGAGAACAAGAAAGAGCTGGTAGGGAATTTACCCTGTTGTTTTGTTTCCTGTATATTCTGAACTATAACTTCCATATATCCCTGTGATGGGGAGATATAATATGGTTATAAAATGAATGGGCATATTGTCAGGATAATGTGGCCCACTAAACTGCCCTGTGTTGTATTCCATGTACAATTTCCTAAGAGAGCTTGACTAGACTATGGGCACCAGAGAAGGGAATGAATAAAAATTCTAAAACTACCTGAAGGGCTTAAAGGAAGTGTGATGACACCAGGTCTCAGGTTTAATGCTCAGTACAGCTACATGAGTGGGGCTGGGGGTGTGGCAAGAGACTGAAACACATTTCTACTATCTCAGTAAAGGGCCCAAGATTTCTCTTGGTCTAGCGCTCTCTGCTCATTGTGAAGAGAGTGTTTCATCTCCTTCCACAGTAATTCCCTTGGATAATTAATGTGCTTGGCCAACATCTGGCCAGCATACTGGCTGTGAGCATGACTCATTAGCTTCCCTCCCATCCCTTATATCCACAAACTCATATCAGGGTTTGAGCTGATTTGCTTTTGTTTCCACACAGGGTTTCATAAAGTCTCATGCCTCATTTCACTGGATTGGACTATCCCGTATGGCTATCGGTCATGGCTGGGTGTGGCAGGATGGCACAGCACACCCCAGTGACCTGTAAGTCTCAGGCACATCTAGAAATTGTTCAGTTATTTTTTATCCTTGTGTATTTCTTGCCAAATTTTTACTATGTCAGTGGGAAGGGGAATAAAGATTATTCAATACCCCCAAGTAGGTCCCACAGTTCTGACCCACCTGGGCTGATGTTTCCTCTAGAAAGAGGCATTAAGTCAGACAGTATGGGGAAAGGGCTCATTTAATCCCTCCAAGGGGTTTCAGAGTCCAAGCTATCAGGTGCAGCTGAGTCTAGGTAGGTTCAGAAAGATCATATATCTGGGCTGAGCTTCTTCTTGGAACTAGAGAGTGGGGTTTGCTGATTGGAAGCCAGGATGAGGGTCTCTGGACACCTTTGATTTGTCAGATGTATGTTTTGTTTTGATTACAGAGCTGAGTTTTTCTTGTTGTGAGGATTTTTTTGTTATTTTATGGATAAAAACATGAAGATTCAGACTGAGATACTGAATCCATGGTTTCAGAGCACAGACTTTTTGAAGCACAGAGTTATCACTTATTGAATTTTCATCAGAGTTGTTTATTGAGTTTCTAGAAGTGCTGTTAATGAATGGTCCAAACTGAGCAGGGTTTAAAGGGTCAAAGTAATAAAGTCACATTACACATACATAAATACATTACAAGAATATTATTAGGGTTGCAAATTTAAGCACTCAAAAGTTAGAAAATACCAGACTTAAGGTTTCCTGTGCAAACTTAATTCAGCTCCCTTGTGCATAGCATTATGCAGAGGTAGTCTATTATTTTTTGTTAAGGTCCAAATTTCTTGGTCAAAGTCCAGACTCTAGAGAAACATTTTTGACACTGCAGTGACAATAAGTAAATAAATAGATTTTGCCATTCATTCAAAAGCATCTGGAGGTCTGGTTTTGGCCCATGGTGCTCCTACTGACTACTCATGTTACATGACCACATACTATTGTATTTCCATAGGATGGCTGCCTCAGTCAGTGCACAGAATGGATGTGCAATATTTTGCTTTATATCCATAGTTCAATACATGCCCCTAGGCCTTATTTATTGCATTCAGTGCCAGACTTGAAGGCAGAATTATGGCGTTCATCACTATAGTATCCAAGTGTTTCACAAACATAGGTTAATTTATCTTCACAACACTGCTGTGAGGTGAGGGGGATGCATGATGCTTGTGTTGCAGATGGCGAGCTGAGGCACAGAGATTAAGGTCGAAGTAGAACTGGTTGAGTAATTTATTGTCAGAAAATCATTTTGAAGAAAAAAAGCTGTTTTTATAAATGCCCTAGGTGGGTCAGACTGCTAGACATACGTGTCTGAGATAAGTTACATATAACAGGTAAGGCTAAAAGCTGTCTCAGAGGAAAGACTTTTCAGCCATCACTAAGAGACTGATTATGACCCCCTAATTTACATTATTGAGCAGTTAACCACATTAGTAATAATCCAATTAATATCTGCAGGATTACTGCTGTGAGTGACTACTCACCTATGTGTGTAAGGGGATCAAAGTCTGTCCCTGAAAAAGGGAAGTAGCCCACACCTATACAAGCCATGTGAGGAGCCCAGGACTGGAATTTGAGGGGGGCCACAGGGCAGGACTGAGTGGCATTGGCAGGTCCGTGTGGGGAGCCCAGGACTGGGAATGGCAGGGGGGCTGCCAGGCAGGATTGAGGTTCATTACCAGAGTTGTGTGGAGTGAATGAAACTTGCTCAAAACCAGCCTGCAGTCTGTCTAGCCCTAATCAACTATCCAGTCCCCCAATTTTCATATTTTTAATCAATTCTCCTTGTCTAGGGTCCTATTTAACAAAGCTTTTGATACAGTCTCCCACAGTATTCTTGCCAGCAAGTTAAAGAAGTATGGGCTGGATGAATGGACGGTAAGGTGGATAGAAAACTGGCTAGATGGTCAGGCTTAATGGGTAGTGATCAATGGTTCCATGTCTAGTTGGCAGCCGGTATCAAGTGGAGTGCCCCAAGGGTCGGTGCTGGGGCCGGTTTTGTTCAATATCTTCATTAACGATCTGGAGGATGGTGTGGACTGCACCCTTAGCAAGTTTGCAGATGACACTAAACTGGGAGGAGTGGTTGATACGCTGGAGGGTAGGGATAGGATACAGAGGGACCTAGACAAATTATAGGATTGGGCCAAAAGAAATCTGATGAGGTTCAACAAGGACAAGTGCAGAGGACGGAAGAATCCCATGCACTGCTACAGACTAGGGACCGAATGGCTGGGCAGCAGTTCTGCAGAAAAGGACCTAGGGGTTACGGTGGATGAAAAGCTGAATATGAGTCAACAGTGTGCCCTTGTTGCCAAGAAGGCTAATGGCATTTTGGGTTGTATAAGTAGAGGCATTTCCAGCAGATCGAGGGATGTGATCATTCCCCTCTATTCAGCACTGGTGAGGCCTCATTTGGAGTACTGTGTCCAGTTTTGGGCCCCACACTACAAGAAGGATGTGGATAAATTGGAGAGAGTCCAGCGGAGGGCAACAAAATGATTAGGGGGCTGGAGCACATGACTTATGAGGAGAGGCTGAGGGAACTGGGATTGTTTAGCCTGCAGAAGAGAAGAATGAGGGGGGATTTGATAGCTGCTTTCAACTACCTGAAAGGGGGTTCCAAA
Source organism: Mauremys reevesii (assembly GCF_016161935.1). Classification (NCBI taxonomy): domain Eukaryota; kingdom Metazoa; phylum Chordata; order Testudines; family Geoemydidae; genus Mauremys; species Mauremys reevesii. The sequence continues at coordinate 220,624,217 of NC_052623.1, forward strand.
GAGGATGGATCTAGACTGTTCTCAGTGGTAGAAGATGACAGAACAAGGAGTAATGGTCTCAAGTTGCAGAGGGGGAGGTTTAGGTTGGACATTAGGAACAACTTTTTCACTAGTAGGGTGGTGAAGAACTGGAATGGGTTACCTAGGGAGGTGGTGGAATCTCCTTCCTTAGAGGTTTTTAAGGTCAGGCTTGACAAAGCCCTGGCTGGGATGATTTAGTTGGGTTTGGTCCTGCTTTGAGCAGGGGGTTGGACTAGATGACCTCCTGAGGTCCCTTCCAACCCTGAGATTCTATGATTCTATTTCTTTCTTTGTATATATCTGGCATCTACCCCCAAGATTTAGGCATTTTATAAGGGTTTTTTTTGTGATTTCACCAAGTCTGATGTGTCTGACAGTAAAATATTTCTTTTAAAAGTTTTCCAGTAAAGATACAAGAGCCTGGAGAGAAATGTGCACTTTTCAAAGTTGGGGAAGCCTTCTCCCATAACTGTACAGGCCAATATCGCTGTATTTGTGAAAAGAGGGCTACTCGGCAAAAGACTACTGAACTGGCACAAGGAAGATGACAGTATTCATGGCGATCATAACCAGGGACCTTCCAAAGGGAAAGAGAATTCACCCCTTGAGTTTGCAGAGTTGCCATCTTGAGCTGGGATACTTCATCTGTTAGAAGCTGATCTACTGTTGTTGTTTTGCTGCATAGCAGGTTAAACAAGTTAACAAATGTATTACGTTATGAAAACTCTTTGTAACACTCCTAGTTACAGTGAAACCCATTTAATAGCCGCTTGTTAAATGGAAAATCTCCTCTAATAAAAAAGAAATTCTATGAACCAATTCATTTGGCTCTACTGCAGCATAAATGTGCCTATTTAATATGAATTACAATTGAGCATATTTCTTTTTTAATGTCAGTTGAAAAGCTTTTATGTCCTGCACCAACCAACACTGAATATCAATCACTGACCATATGGGAAGCTGCACAATATTTTCTTCTCTCAGTTAATTACACTGTCATTATACATTCCCAGGCTCCTTGTGTGCTTTGTGTGTGCAACAATTATGTGAAACTGAAGCACTGACAGCAGGAAGTTGCAACAATGATTTCATATTCTAGCAGTGAACAACTGAATTTTCTGTATGTCTGTACAGTGACTAGTACCATGGGTCCAACTTCATTGACCTGCTTCAATATAAATGTTAAACTACATATAAAAACAACTTCTTATACTGTGGAATAGTCTCTTTTGAGAAAAGTGATGAAAACCCCACGGTCTGAAATATTTATGAATAAGATTAGTCAATGTTAACATAATTACTTATGAAAACTATGTTAAAAGAATGTCACTGTGATTGCAAAGTCAAGTACCCAGAGGTTAGGAAGTCCCCTATTTATAGGTGTCTTTGATTATGTCATTAAAGACTGCATTGTAATGAAACACAAGGGGGGCTGAATTAAGTTTGCACAGGCAATCATAATTTTGCATTTTCTAATTTTGAGTGCTTCAGTTTGTAATGGAAATATTCTTTTAGCAATTTAAAAAAATGTAATTTATTTTTTTTGAATGGAAAAAATAAGTTCTATTACATATAATTACCACATCATGAGCAACACCTGAATCCTGAACTTTCAGCACTGCAGTACAAATTGCTATCACTTAGTCCTGCCTCAGCGCAGGGGCCTGGACTTGATGACCTCTAGACGTCTCTTCCAACGCTACATTTCTATAGTTTCATAAATGTAGCAATATAGCCTGTTTCCCAACTTCTGCCTGGCAGCGCTGTGGGTTTTGGAATATGTGCTAATAACAACATACAAGGAAATCTTATAACTTCACATACAGGGTTGCTACATATATTTCACCATGACAACACTGACCAAGTTATGAGTTTTCAAATGATACCTCACAAGGCATGCCTTGTACAAAGATTATTATAATAATTGGAGATATACCAATCTCCTAGAACTGGAAGGGACCTTGAAAGGTCATTGAGTCCAGCCCCCTGCCTTTACTAGCAGGACCAATTTTTTGCCCCAGACCCCTAAGTGGCTGCCTCAAGAATTGAACTCACAACCCTGGGTTGAACAGGCTAATGCTCAAACCACTGAGCTATCCCTCCCTACACAATTGTGTGCAGGATGTGAATACAGGGACATAGCCTGTGATAATGGGTCCACAACTGATTGAGACTATACTCTAAAAGTAGTTATTAACGGTTTGCTGTTAAATTGGGAAGACCTATCTAGTGGAGGTCTCACAACGGTCAGTCCTGGATCTGTTACTGTTCAATATTTTCATTAATTACTTGGATCATGGAGTGGAAAGTATGCTTATAAAATTTGTGGATGACACCACACCGGGAGGGGCTGCAAGCACTTTGAAGGACAGGATTAGAATTCAAAATGACCTTGACAAATTGAAGAATTGATCTGAAATCAACAAGATGAAGTTCAATTAAGACAAGTGCAAAGTAATAGACTTTGGAAGGAAAAATCCAATGTACAACTACTGGCTAGGTGATAATACTGCTGAAAAGGACCTGTGGGTTATACTGGATCACAAATTGAATAAAAGTCAAGAATGTGATGCGGTTGCAAAAAAAGGTTAATATCATTGTGGGGTGTATTAACAGGAGAATCATTTGTAAGATACAAGAGGTAATTGTTCTACTCCACTTAGCAGTGTTGAAGCCTCAGCTGGAGTACAGTGTCCAAACTCTATTTGAGGTAATAAACTGGTGTATTATTCCCTGAAAGGAGTAATGGGTTTAATATATTTGGACTGTCCAGGAGAGGTCTGGGCAGTACAAGACATACAATTCTGGGGGGAAATCCAGGACTGGGAGCATGTTGGGGTTATTCTGCAGTATAACCAAGGCTGGTGAGAGCCAGAATGTAACTCAAACATATCTGGCAGGCTGCAGCTACACACAGACATTCAGGATATGACTTGTATGTTGGACGGCTGTTTGTGACTGGCTCGGGGTGAGCTACTGCAGCAAAGCAAGGCATCCAAGATTGCAGGAGAAGGGTGACACAACCCCCCCCCCACTGGTCCAAATTGTACCCTGATATGTCACATGCATTTTATAGTAATATTATCTAGATCACATTTTCCTAGTTTGCTTCTGAGAATATTATGTGGGACTATATCAAAAGGCTTATTAATATCAAGATTTATCATACCTACTGCTTCCCCTCTGGACCAGTATCTCTGTCAGATAAGGACATTAGGTTAGTTTGGCAGAATTTGTTCTTTACCAATCCATGCTGACTATTCCTTATAAACCTAAAAGCCTTCAGGTGTTTACAAATTAATTGTTTAATAATTTGTTCCAGTGTCTTTGCAGATATCAGTTAGGGTTACTGGTCTATATTTCCATGGGTTCTCTTTGTTCCCCTTTTAAAGATAGGTTTGCCCTTCTCATTTCTTCTGGGAACTCATCCATCCCTTCTTGAGGTCCTTAGTTATTAGATCTCCTTCCGTGCTAAGTAGAGGATCAACATTATCCTTCAACTTTCTCTTGCCCCAATGTATTTAAAGAACCTCTTCTTATTACTTTTTATATCCCTTGACGTGTAACTCATTTTGTGCCCTAGTATTTCTGGTTTTGTCCCTACATGCTTGCACTATTCTTTTGTACTCCTCCTTAGCAATTTTTCCATGTTTCCACTTTTACTACTTTTCTGTAGTTTCCAGGGTATAAATTCATTTTAATTAATTTTCTCAATTCACATTTAGATGTTTAATGATCATGTTCAAGTAGGGCATAGGGCAACAGCTAAGATCCCAATGGTCAGATGCACCAGCAGTTGTTCTGCTCCCATTCACTTAGCCATGCTGTCACACTGTCAGAGATGCTTCTAAGGGCCACCGGACTAGGCAAGATTGTCCAAGCTGGAAAAGACATGAAAGGGGGAAGCTGGTACTTATATTAAAATGATAGGGAGCAGGGTACCTTCATTTCCCATGTGGGAACTAAGTATGCTGTTCCAGAAATGTTTCAAAGGATGGAGTGCACTTCTCTGATGTGGGGGCAGATATTTTCTTGGAGGACCTCAAGTGGTGGGTGGAGTTCCTTTCTAGTTATCCAGCAGGCTGAGGGTGGATGTCAAGCTGATTGCTGTTGTCCCCTGTGGCAGGTTCCAGTGCAGTTGGTGGGTTAGAAAGGGTCCAGCAAAGGGTCCTGTAACCTAATGGCCCTGAGCACTGCACTGCATGGTGAGGGGTGTGTCTCTCTGTATCATGCAGCTTGTGGCTCCCCTTGTCTGCTCTCTCCTACCTCTGTGTGTAATAGGGAAGTAGACTGGGATGGTGGCTTCTAGTCAGGGTCCATTGGCAAGTGTGAGGGTTCAGCGTTAGAGTACACTGGGTCCACTGGTATCAGTTGAGAGCTACACTGGAACAACCCCGCTGGGTAGTGTGAGGTAGTTACCCCAGCTACACAATACTTGTATATAAAATTGCAGGCTCCGTATTTCACAATATTGTGGTATCTGCATCTCATTGTTTCTGTACGACATGACATAGAGGGAGGTGGAAGCTCCTGCACTGTTTTAGCGAAAAAGCAAAATGAGCAAGGCCTTGTCTTTACTGGGGAAATAAAAAGGCGTGTCCTTAACTTGAGTTAGCTAACATGAGGTAAAATCTTAATGAAGTCAAGGCACTTTGTGGTTACACATGGGTTAGCAGGTTGAGTTAAAACTTAGCTCCCCCATAGGCTTTAAAATGTAAATCTGCAGGATGTGTAAAATGGCATAAAAGTAGGGCTGGTTGAGAAACAGAGTTTCCCTCTATGAAAAATGTCATTTAAAAAAAATCATCCTGAATCAGGAGACAGCTGCCTGAGCAGACAAGCGGTGTGGGAAGGGAGCCAGCAGCCCAAGGGATTTGAGAGCTAACTTCCTGGGCAATTCAACACCCTGGGAATCCAGCCAGTCCAGGGAGCTGACCACCCAACTCCCCAGGTGGGGGTGAGGTGGGTTGCCAGGGAGCCTGAAAGCCAAGGGAGCCCCAGCTCCCACTCTCCCTGCCAGGTAGCTCAGAAAGTCCAAGGAGCCCTATAGCCCTCCCAAGCTTCCTACCAAGCAGGCTGCCAAGGAGCTGTAGAGATTGGGGAGGGAGATGGGTGGGGAAGCTGGAGAAAATGAGTCAGGCAGGCTGGCCAGCTTGCTATCTGCTCACCTGCTGGGTTTCTGTCAAAAGTTTTGATGGAATCAACATGTTCTCACTGAATGATTTGACTCTATCCTCATTTTCTGACAGAAATGTGTTCTGCTGGAAAATTTTTGACTAGCTCTGTGTAAAATTTCTTCCTTACCTCACTGGGGTGCTGTAAGTCTAAATACATTTAAGGTTATGAGGATCTCAGATACTATAGTAATGGGGATCATATAGGTACCTTATATAGATGAGTAGGGTTGGCAAGAGGGCGTATGTAGTGTAGCCAGCAAGCAGTTCCATTCCATGACTGCTTAGGCCAGGCTAAACCTAGGTGTTAAGTGCTGCACAAAGGAAGCCACCTTCAGTGTACAAAAACAAATGTTTATTGGTACTACATAGAGTCTAGGAACCGTGAAACACATTCTTGAGTGCCATATACTGGCATATTAGCTCTTAACTATTTACATATGTACAGATATAGATCACTCCTGTAACAATACAGTCCTTGTGTGGAGCAGGGACTTCTTGTCTGTGTTTCAAGAGGACACAGAGTGGGTGACAAGCAGCCCAAATAGCATTTCCCCCAGAGTGGAGTGTCTCTATCCCTTCCTCTCGCCTAGCCCTGGGCATATGGGAGGGAGATATAGGCAGTTATAGTAGCAGCATCTCAGTATCCACAATAAGGGCATGAGAGAATTAGTATCTGCAATGAGAGGGCAGCCATGAGAACAAATCAGTAGCTCCAGTGCATCACTTCCAAAGGTGGGGCAGCAGCTGATCCTTCTTCCTCGCAGGACACTCGAGCAACCAGCACTTATGTCAATTCCAGGGATGAAACCAGCCATGAGGGAAGTAGCAGAGTGTGGCTCCTTTCAGGGCTGTAGAGCAGGGTGACTAGGATGCCCGCTCTAGGGTATTAAGGTAGGCCCAGGGCCAGCTCCAGGGGTTTTACCGCCTCAAGCAGTCAAAAAAAAAAAAAAAAAAAGCCGTGATCGCAATCGTGATCTGCGGCAATTCAGCGGGAGGTTCTTCACTCTGACCAAGAGAGAGGGACCCTCCACCGAATTGCCACCGAATACCTGAAAGTGCCGCCCCGCTCCAGAGTTGCTGCCCCAAGCACCTGCTTGATAAGTTGGTGCCTGGAGCCGGCCCTGGGTAGGCCTCACGGTTCCTTGGGAGCAGCACTAGCAGAGCAGCAGCAGCCATGGATGTCTCCCTTCCTGCTGCTCTATTTACCAGCCTAACAGTGAGATTAATGCTACATTTGGAGCTAGGCCTCATGGTCACTCTGCAGTAACAGGAGACCATCTAGAGCTGTGTTTTGGGACAGCAGTGATGTCAGTAGTGGGTGGAACCAGGGCTTGGTGTTCCCCTGGCAGAGCTAGCAGGACTCCTCTCCCTGCAGGGCTATAGAGCAACCCAGAAAGACCATCAGTTGGGGGATGCAGACAGGACTCATGTGCCCCCAGCAGCAGCAAATTGTCTCTTCTTGCAGGCGATAGAGCAGCCTGGCTAGGTACTAATTCTGGGATGGAGCAGGTCCCGAGGAACACACGAAGCAGGAGCAGCAGCAGAATGTCCTTCTTGCAAGGCTGCAGAACAGCCTGGCAATGATGTTAAATTGGGGGCTGGAGCCAGGCCTCAGGTATCCTCAGCTGCAGAGTGTGTCCCCATGCAGAGCTCTTCAGCAGACTTGTGTTAGTGCTGAGCCTGGGGCTGCAGGCAGGGTCCCTGATGTGCACTGTCATCTAGTCCATCCCCTTTAAATACACTGGCACAAGTCTGTGTGCAGAGAAGGTCTTAGATTCACTTCTGAACTTGAACAATTGCACATTATTTAGTAAAAGTGTCTAACTAGTTTGGTTTGCAGATGCTGTTGCTTGATAACTGTAACTTTTAAGCTGATCTAGTTAAGCTTTTCAATTAACACGTTGAGGCTGTGTATTAGTGTCTGTGAGAAACTGAGCTGCTGCTGTTCCACTGCAGCTCTTTTTTTGCAGGGCGGGTCAAGCAAGATAACACATTTATTAAGTTGCGACAGCTCTTTACAACGGAAGTCTCTATAGTCAAACCCACTTGGTAGCCACTATCTTAATGGAAAATCTCACTTCAATGGGGGGCTGGGAAACCTCTGCATCCATTTTGCACAAACTGTGTACAGTTACGCCAATTTTAGATTACCACTAAACATTTTCCTGTTTACTGTCAATTGAACTGCCTTTATTGCCTGCTATAAATAGTGATATTAATTGATTACTCAGTAGAGTGGAAACTGAAAAAAAATCTGTTTCTTTTCTTTCAGATGGGTACACTATGTGATTCTATGTTCTCAGACTAGTTTCATTGCTTATTTCAGTTTTATAGAGTTACTGTATATACTATGCCATGGGGAGATGGGAACAAAAACTTGATCTTCTTTTGTAGAATTGAATGAAAACTACATCCACTTTGCTTATTATGTTTTCACCTAGAGGAAAGTCAAATCACTTTAGAAAACAATGGGTAATGTTAATTCTAAGTCAAACAACATAAAATAGAAGTCTCTCTCTCTCTCTCTCTCATCTGTTAATTAGATCTGGTCAAAATAACAATTATCTTCTGTAAAACAATTTGAAGGAAATTATATGTTCCCATTTTTTTTGGTAGTGTGTATTTTTTGTTTTTGTTTATTTAAACAAAATTCAGTTTCCTTTTGAAATGAAAACATGATTGTCCCCCAATCCCCAGGGTTTCCATTGTCCCCTTCTCCAGCATTTCTAGAGGAGAAAAGAGGGACAGGGAAGAAGTAAGGATATTACTAATGAAAACCAAAAGTTTTCAGTTCAATTTTAAATGACAAATTTCATTTTGAAATGAGAAATTTTGAATGATATTAAATTTTCACAAAAATGTATTGTTTGAAGTGGGTTTTGTAATTTTCAAAGAACAAACTTTGATCACTTCTACTTTTAGTCTTTAAAATGCTCTGCAAAAATTGGATACAAATCTTAAAGACAAGAAGAGCTATGCGTGCAGTACTGAAAGTCAGACCACTTGGTTCAGTGCCCAAATATAGGAAACCAAATTTGAAAATATTGGCCTTAAAATCTTCATAGAACAGAAATAATTGGGAAAAGACTCTGGAGTAGATCTATTAAAGACCCTAAGCTTTGTCTACACTTAAAATTTAGGCAAACATCACTACTTTGGTCAGGAGTGTGAAAAACCACACCCATGACCGACATAGCTATGTTGACGTAATTACCAGTGTAGATGTAGCTATATCAATGAAAGAATGATTCTGTCAACATAGCCAACTTTGTTCAGGGAGGTGGTGTTCCCATACTGACAGAAAAACCCTTTATGTCAGTATAGGCTGTCTTAATAGTGTAGACACAGTCTAACAACACCACAATTCTCAGTGTTGCAGCACTAAACCTTTAAGGTTCCTTGCCAACTAGTGGAATCCACATCGTCAGGTTAGATGTCCAGGCTCTTTATGCAATGTGTGTAGAGAGTTAGGCACCTAAGAATGGGATCCACAAAAGCCAACACACTGATTGGGGAGCTAACCAGTAGGAAATGTTGAGGAGAGGGATGTGACCTAAATCACATCTGTGAAAGGACTTTAGGAACCTACAGAATTAGGAGGCAGCTGAGCAGGGATTTTCAGGATCTCAGTGGGATTTAAATGTTGGACTTAGGTGCCTAAAATAGTAGCTATGTGTCTAGGGCCTAGATTTATAAAGTTATTTAGTAATAGCTGTTCTCAGCACCTAGGAGACTACATTCCATTGAGAGTTCATGGTATTTAGGCTCCTAAATCCCTAAATCACTTTTAAAATGAGATTTAGACTAATAAATGAGTTAGGTGTTAAAAATCTTGGCCTATATCTTTTTGTGGACCTAGCCCTCCAATACTGTTTAATCTCACTGCTTTGCATTAATGCCCTCTTATCAATTTCTGACAGGTGCATTAGTAAGCATGGCTCTGATTCAAGCCAGCTAAAGTCAGTCGGCTTCTTTCTATTGACTTCAGTGGATTTTGGGTAAAGCCTGAAGTGAACAAACTAGAAAAGCAGTGATGATGCATTAAATGAACAAAATACACTCTTTACTCAACTAGTTACCATTATTTATAGTAATACTTCATGATAAATGTTCTAGAGAGGCACCAGCTTGTTTAAACCCTGAGATTTAATCTATTTCTTGGGGAGGACTCTTGCACCAGAAGGCACCACAATCCTTTAGTGAGTTACTTATGATTTGCTGAATATGATTACCCTATTTCTATGCGTGTATCATTTTTGTATTGAAAGTTATGAATATTGACTAGGTATCAGTATTTCAGATGTGTTTTCTCTTAGGGTAACACATACCAGGTGGTTTACATCCAATCTAACCAGCACATTGTGACTGGACCACTCAAGCTGACAGCCTATTAGCAAACACAGTGAGCCATAACAGTTTATCCCCACTCAGTGAGCCTTCCTGTGGACACCTTAGCCAGAATAGGGGTCATGGCTGCTCCTATAACTCATCAAAGCATGCAAGGGCATGTGACTTGCTCATGTGACCCTGGACTCCGTCTCGTACCAGTACTTTTCCACAAACTAAGACTGAGAGCATTCCCTCCACATGAGAGAAATTATAAAAGGCCCTGGAAGCATCTCCATTTTGCCTCTTTCCTGCTGTGAACTCTGGACTACGGACTTACACTAAAAGGAGCAATCCAACTGAGGACTTCCAATCTTTTGGAAGTTAAATTACTGGAGACATTACAAGCCAGCAGTTTATTCCATCATTGCTACAAACCTGATACAAGAACTTTGCAATGATTGTATGCATTTGTTTTCCTGGACCATTATAACTTTATCGTGTTTCTTTTCTCTTGTAAATAAACCTTTATGTATTAGATACTAAAGGATTGGCAACAACATGATTATTGAGTAAGATCTGAGTTATATATTGGCCTGGCTTGTGTGGGTGATCTACTGGGATTAGAAGAAACCTTTGCTTGGTTCAATTGGTTTTAAATAGCCACTCATCATTGTTCGGGTGGTGAAACAAGGGCTGGGATTTGGAGGCTGCATTTCTGAATTCTTGTTGCCCAGTGTGATAACATAGAAGTTTACTTTTGTTACTGGCCTGGTATATTTTATGGAAGAATAACCACCAGATTGGGGGTGGGTGTGACCTATTTTTCAGCAGTTTGTCCTGAATCTGGAATTCTCATCTGGGAACCACTGAGGCACAGCGACCGTTTGCAATGCCTTATTGGGCAGGTACAGCATCACACGATGAAGGCTTCTCAATCCCATCATTCCATGGGCAGCCTAGATTACCAGCCACTTTTAAACTGTCCTGGTAACCTGCAACCCAGCCATCTCTGTCTGAAAGCATGGCTCCTGCACTGCTGTTCAGTATTGTGCTGTGCATTATGAACACAAGGCTGTAAGAGAATCGCAATGTGGGGGCTACTTGGCTGGGGCTTGCCTTGAAGGAGCATATTAACTCTGAGGCACAGTAATGTGTGTTTCTGTTGTGTGCTGAGCCTGGCATTGTTTGTTTGCACCATGAGTTGAACCTTGGAATGATTGCTATGTGTGCCCGAAAAGTAACATATTTTAAATAATTTTTTAAAGTAGCACTCAGTAATATGACCAAACTGACATCTCTGAACAGAAGCCCACAGAAGTGTGTGTGTGTGGAAGGGGAGAGTGTGTGGGTACGTCTACACTACGGGATTATTCCGAATTTACATAAACCGGTTTTGTAAAACAGATTGTATAAAATCGAGTGCGCGCGGCCACACTAAACACATTAAATCGGTGGTGTGCGTCCACGGTACGAGGCTAGCGTCGATTTCTGGAGCATTGCACTGTGGGTAGCTATTCCGTAGCTATCCCATAGTTCCCGCAGCCTCCCCCCCCCCTTTGAATTTCCGGGTTGAGATCCCAGTGCCTGATGCGGCAAAAATCATTGTCGCGGGTGGTTCTGGGTAAATGTCGTCAGTCACTCCTTCCGCTGGGAAAGCAATGGCAGACAAGCATTTCATGCCTTTTTTTCCCTGGATTGCCCTGGAAGATGCCATAGCATGGCAATCATGGAGACTGTTTCGCCTTTTGTGACTGTCACCGTATGTGTACTAGATGCCGCTCACAGAGGCGATTCAGCAGTGGCACACAGCTGCATGCTTTTGCTTTTGCATGATAGCAGCGATGGTTATCAGCCATATTGTACCATCTACCATACCATAAATTGGTAATAAGATGGGCATGGCTACCAGTCCTTTTGCACTGTTCCATTTGCTGCTGTCATAAGTGCCCCTGGCTGCTCTTAGCCAGGGCGCAAAAACAAATTGGGAATGACTCCCTGAGTCAATCCCTCCTTTTTGGTATCTAAAAATAGAATCAGTCCTGTCTAGAATATGGGCAAGTGTACTAGAGAACCACTGTATCAGAGAACCAGAGAGCACAGCTGCTCTGTGTCAGATCCTGCATAGATTATGAGCTGTATGCTATTCACAGGGGGTGCTCCTGCAACAACCCCACCTGTTCATTCCATTCTTCCCCAGCCTTCCTGGGCTACCATAGCATTGTCCCCCACTTGTGTGATGAAGTAATAAAGAATGCAGGAATACTTGTTAGTGAGAAATGAGTGGAAGGCAGCCTCCAGTTGCTATGATAGTCCACATAGGACATTAAGGAGTGTGGAGGAGAGGAGCCCAGAATCCTGCTGCTAGTCCAGGGGCAATTGAATCTTTTCTTTACACATGAAGGGTGGGGGCTGATGAAGCTCAGCCCCCTGTTGCTATGATGATGATGGTTATCAGCCATATTGTACCATCTACCAGGAAAAATTAGGGCCAGGCGCCCTTGATCGACCTGACCGATGCTAGTACGCATGGTTACCAGGCCTTTTGCACTGCCCCATGTGCCAATAGGCTGATGATGACAATGGGTATCAGTCTTATTGTACCATCAGTCACCCATGGCGGGGGGGGAGCAAGGATGTTGGTATTGAGTGCTGCACCATCGCGTCTATCTGCAGCATTCAGTAAAGATAGGGTGACATGTAAAAGAGTCAAGACAGGATTGTTTTCCCTTTCACTTCTGGGGGTGGGTGGGGGGGTGCGTAAATTGCCTAGCTATGCCCTGACCCACCGCGGACACTGTTTTTGACCCTAGAAGCATTTGGAGCTCAGCCAAGAATGCAAATACTTTTCAGAGACTGCAGGAACTGTGGGATAGCTTGAGTCCTCCAGTCCATGAGCGTCCATTTGATTCTTTGGCTTTCCGTTACGCTTGCCACGCAGCAGTGCGCTGAGTCCCTGCTATGGCATCTGTCTGGAGATATTTAAAAAATGATTTTGAATTTCGTCTTCTGTAACGGAGCGCTGATAGAACAGATTTGCCTGCCCTTACAGCGATCACATCCGCATCGTCCATGCTGGAGTTCTTTTTTTATTTTGATTTCGGACTGCATCGCCACCCGTGCTGATCGGAGCTCCACGCTGGGCAAACAGGAAATATTCAAAAGTTCGCGGGGCTTTTCCTGTCTACCTGACCACTGCATCCGAGTTCAGATTGCAGTCCAGAGCGGTCACTGGTGCACTGTGGGATAGCTCCCGGAGGCCAATGCCGTCGATCAGCGTCCACACTAACCCTAATCCGATATGTTAATACCGATACTAGCGTTACTCCTCTCGTTAGGGAGGAGTACAGAAACCGGTTTAAAGAGCCATTAAAATCGATATAAGGTGCCTCCTAGTGTGGACGGTTGTGGCGTTAAATCGGTTTTACGCTCCTAAAACCGGTTTAAATGCCTAGTGTAGACCAGGCTTGTGACAAGGAGTGTGTGTGAGAGAGAGACAGAGATGGAGTGGGTGTGGAGGGGAGTGCATATGTAAGCACACTGTTTCATTAAGTTCAGACAGCAGCAGAAAGCAGCCAATCCGGAGGCAGAAGCTGGTACACAGACAGCTGGTGTCCCCCTGTCCCATCACCCAGGGGCGGCTCTAGAGCCCAGCGGGGCAAGCACCCGCCTGGGGCGGCCCTTTCCCAGGGGGGCGGCAGGCTGCGCCGGTGGACCTGCCGCAGTCATGCCTGCGGGAGGTCCACCGGAGCCCCGGGACTACCGGACCTGCCGCAGGCATGACTGCGGACGGTTCGCTGGTCCCGCGGCTCAGCTGGACCTCCCGCAGGCATGACTGCGGCTGCCCAACCGGAGCCGCCGGATCAGCAAACCGTCCGCAGCTGCGGGAGGTCCAGCTGAGCCGCGCGACCAGCGGACCCTCCGCAGTCATGCCCGCGGCAGGTCCGCTGCTCCCGCGGCTCGGGGGCGCCTCCCGGGCATGATTGCTTGGGGCGGCCAAATTTGTAGAGCCGCCCCTGCCATCACCCCAGCTCAGCAGAGACCAGTACACCAGTGGGGGGAGGGGGACACCCCAACATCAGCCCCCCTCCTCCCTCCCTGGCTCTACACAGCACAGCACAGCAGGAGTCTCTTCCCCGCACCCAGCAGCAGCCTGACCGCCACTGTGGTCCTAGTGCCGGGGAGAACAGGATTCTGCATTGATGTTTTGATTCTGTGATTCCCTCTGAATTCTCCCACAGCTGCCTCTCCCCAAAGACCAAGGAGATCCACGCCCTCCCCTGTAGTCCAGGCAGGGAGCCGACATGCTTAGCTGGGCAATACCTATGTGATCTCGCCATGCTGAGAAATTTCAAAGCTTCCTGGGGCTTTGAAAGAGGAGGGGCACCTATCTGTGTAGCTGGATGCCGGGCTGTGGAGTTCAAACCAGTGAGCAGAGCGGTCATGGTGGGCATTGTGAGATACCTCCTGGAGGCCAGTTATGGTGATGTAAAAAACGCAGTGTCTACACTGATGCTTTGTCGATGTAACTTTGCTGCAAAAAGCACCATGCCTCTTGTCTAGGTGGTTTTATTTTGTTGGAAAAGCAGGAGAGTTTAGTTGGCGGGAGGAGCGCTGTAGTGTGTGCACCTCCGCTGTTTTGTCAACAAAAGTTGCCTTTTTCTGACAAAACTGTGTAAAGTAGACAAGGCCAAACTCTAAGATTCCTCCATTTTAAGAGCAGTGTGGTGGCTGGGTTGGGTTCCTGCTGGATGCTGGTACAGCATACCTGGTTAAGAAGTGGCCACCGGTACAGGCCTGTATGCAGTCAATGTAAAAGTGCTTCTGTGGCAGCACTTTAAGGACCCTCCTTAAAGTGCTACCACAGCAGCGCTTTAACATTGCTACTCCTTTTGCCCCACCCTGTCAGCCACTGGAGCCCCAGGCAGCATGGGCCAGGCAGTGCAAAAGGGCTGGAGGGGGAGGCTGACTCCCAGCCCCACCCCTTCTGCCAGAGGCCCTGCCCCTTCCAGGAGCCCAGAGCCAGGCCCTGTGCCAGTAAGTCTTCTATGTTACTTTCACCCCGGTTCTTCCTTTTATCATCATGTCACATTCTAGCACAATTTCCACCATCTGCCCACTGACCCAAGTCAGAAACGGTCTTTGTCCAGCACCTGTTTCTGCTCTTGACCTAAGTGTTAGGGGACTGTTGCCCCCTTACTAACATTCAGTGGGGGTGTTTTGGTTGCTAGTTCCCAGCACTAAAAGGGGATGAGTGATGGGAAATCAGGACCCTGAGACACTCCCCAGGAACAATGGCAAGAGGCCAATGCTCCAGGTCAGCCTGATTGACAGGGCGGGCAGGCTAATCAAGAAGACAGAAGGCCAGGGTGGGTCCCGTCCTCCACGTGAGCTGGAATTGCCTGGGTCAGACAGAGTGGGGCTGAGCTAAGGAGAAAGCAGGGGCTCAAAGCTGAGCTGGAGAGCAGAGCCGGGCCAGATCCAGAGGGGCCAGAGCTGCAGCCATAGAGCCAGAGACACTGCCCAGGAAGAGCAGATCCTGTGCTGGGAACAGAGCTGCAGCCACAGAGCCCGAGACACAGCCCAGGGAGAGCAGATCCTGTGCTGGGAACAGAGCTGCAGCCACAGAGCCAGAGGCACAGCCCAGGGAGAGCAGATCCAGTGCTGGGAGCAGAGCTGCAGCCATAGAGCCAGGTGTGGTGAGCAACTGGGGCCAGCCAAGGGGGGGACCTTGGGCAAAGGGCCCGGTGCAGAATGACACCCCCAGCCAAGGGTCCTTGCAGGCCAGTCTGGGAGGGGGATCTTAACCCGACGGGGGGCTGATGCTGGGAAGAAAGGTCCCACCACCCAAAGCCCAGAGGTGTGTGGCCACCACCATTGCAAGTGTCCAACCCGCAGCATCACTGCAGCACAGCCAGGGCCTGAGACAGAGGCCTGGGACCTACAAGGAACAAACTGTGAACTGCCTTGATGTCCAGAGACACTCTTTGTAATGTTCCCTGCCATGGAGCAGGGTGATGTGTTTTCCTGTAACCTTTCCCATTTTTCCTTATTCTTTTTAAAAATTAATTGTTAATTAAACAACTTGTATTTGCTTTAAATTGTATGGAATAATCAGTGGGTCAGGGAGGTGCCCAGTGCAGAGAGAGTACCCCAGAGTGGGGACACCCTAGCCCCCGTCCTAGGTGACCACAGGTTGGGGGTCGAGCCCCCCAGGTTGGGGGTCAAGCCCCCCAGGAATCCTGGGCCCAGCCTTGCTGGGGTTATGGGAACTCTGCCAGACAGGAGAGTGGAAGGGGAGTCTTCAAGGGCAAGCAGGCCTCTGGGTAAAGGAAATGGGAGCGAGGACTCAGATTCTTTCACTAGCCCACTTCACCGGGGTAGCGCAGAAGCCAGGAAAGTTCCCCACAATAGTGGGACCATTACCCCGCTTACATAGGCACTAAAGTGACTAGTAAAAGGAATAAAAGAGACTATGAGGCTGCTGATACAGAAGCCATTAGTTTCAAAGCTCTTCTGATGTTGATTCTGATTTTGCTGCTCCCACTGGTTCTTCTAGTGACAATGCTGGTGTGCCCATGGCAATTATAGTTTTATTGTAGGGTTCTGATATGGAAGGTTCTCACAGAGACTAGGGAAAATTCAAAAGATGAAGCAGCAGAGAGGTTCCCCTATCTCCTTCTGTGCAGTCAATATGTTACAGAAGTCCTGTTTTAGAGAACAGATTGGCAAAGAGCCCATCCTGAGGGAGAGTAAAACTGTATTCTAAAAAATGTTTGGACACCAGCTAAGTCTTTGGTAGACACAATTGTTTACTGCAGAAGTTCAAGCATCTCAGTGGCTCCAACCAGGCGTTGAAATTAACACCATCGGCCTCATTAGTTATTCAAACAACTGAAAGTCCCTTTGTTCTAAGCGCCTTGTGCAGGGGCAGCGCACTTCACGTTAGCACAGTGAGAGCTTCCTGTGCAGATGCAGCTGGAACATCGCAGAGTAAAGAATTCTCCCTCTGTCTCAGCTCACATCTTCTCAGAGGATAGACTCTCAACTCTCTTCTTTCCCTGAGGACATCTATATAGGACTGACTACACAAGTGCACCTCATAAAGTTCTATTCCAGAAATCCACTTGACAGACCTCTGGATCTATACAAAGGTATTGCCGCCAAGTGGTCTTTGGGTCTTCCTTGTTAAAGTAGATAATTGGTGTAGCTGTGATTTACCTCTCCTTTCCTGTTCATGATATGAGTGGTAATTGGATTCAATGCATTTATAACTTTTAAATTTTTTTAATTCTGGTAAAACTTAGTACAAATGACAAACATATTTGGGGTGTAATATTTTGAGCAATCCCTGTAGCATTTTGCTTCTGCATTTAGTGCTGTGTGTTCTATGTCATTATATTACAAATATACAAAATCACTACCAACCAGGAAAGGAAAGGAATGGGATACATATATTAATTTCAGAAAACTCTTTGGAAATCAGCATTGTCTCTTGAACTGAAAGCTTGCCGAGGAACCAGGAACAAAAGCTAACAAATACGTAGATTGAATGCAGAGTATGCAGCTAAATGGGGCAGCGGGGAGTGGTTACATGAAATCGGTGATAGTTCTCTCAGTATTTATGTGGAACAGGGTGTAACTAGCATGTTAAGATTTTCAAATGATATTAAAAGAAAAGGTGTTCTGAGCTCTAGAAAAGTCATGTAAAAGGGTTAGAAATATAGATTGGGCCCAGCAAAATGAAATCAAGACATTTTATTCCTATACAAAATATGTGCACCTGAAATCAGTGAATTCTTGCTGATAGATATGAATTATGGAGAACATGGGCTAGGCATTTTTGGTGCAGGGTTCTCGCCCTCTCACTCAAAGCCTGAGCTTGTTGACCATTGTTGCATGAGGAAAAACCCATCTGAGTTGTTTAGGGTCTGCAGAGTGAGCAGGAGTAAAAAGTATGAAACTTTTTTTTTTTTGCTAATAAAGACAGCAGATAAATACACACAACAGAATGAATTGGTTGAGTGTCATTTTAACACCTTTTTTGAGAGTGCGATGATCCTTTACAGTTGTGTTTTTTTGATAGGGTGTTGCAGGGAATCAGGTTGCTTTATTTCAGTTTTCTTAGGGTTTGTTTGGTTTTAGCTATTGATATGTTCTAACAACTTTTCTTTTCAGCTTAACTAAGTTTTCTGGCAGCAGATAAAAATGATAAGAACTACTGAACTTCCTGCTCAATATGAAATTTTAATTCACCCCAAGATTCTGGCTCCCATAGACCAATCTATTAGGGCATAAAAAGTTGTGATTTATTTATTTGTTTGCTTTCTGTGACAGAAATACACAGCCCTGTCATGTCAATTCCTCATTCAACCCCATCACACACCTCAGTCCACCAAAGAAGAGTCTAAATTTTCTATCCTATATCCCCCCAGAATGAGCGAGCAGGAGGTGACCTATTCAGAACTGAAATTTCACACTCCTACTCAACAGCAAAGCAGACAAAGAGCTGAGATCACCAAAAACAAAGGTACCTTGCATTACAAGCTATTGACTCTATACATGCCAGCGTTTTACTTAGGACCACATTAAGACATAGGATCTATAGGCCCATGCCTAGGACCCCATCTCCTGGAGTCCTGTGATTACATTAGAATCCCAGCTTTAATTAAAAAAAAATTCTAGCCCTTATGTTTGTGAAAAAAGAAAAAGGTTTAAAAATTTGAATTGGCCGTAACTAATGCACTTACACCTGCCCGAATCTGCAAAGAGCTTGAAACAATTGGTCTGAGAAGTGTGAGCTGCCCTATTCATCATAATCAGTTGTAAACTTCAAGGCCCACTGCACTCCAACCCTACCCCAGCCATAGAGTCTACATGTGCCAGAAAAGAATGAGTGAAGCAGGGCTCGACAGCCCATCTAAGCAGATGCACCCTAGCTGCTGGGGTGAACATTGGGAACTGCCTCTCCAGCCACGTTTTACTATTCTAAAGAGAAGGGGGCTTCTGCTGGTGACCTGTCTGTCTGAGAAGGGAGTGGATTGTCCTGCCACTGCTGCTCCAGATGGGCAATGACACATGGGGGTGGGAAGTTGGAGCTACATAGGGCCCTATGTTGTGGTCTGGCCGTACTGACCATAGTCAAAGTTCTTCATCGACTATCTGTCAATTGTTTCTAATGGGGTATTTCAGGAGTTGGAAAGTTCTATGTTTGCTTTCTATTGTGCTTGTTAATCTCATGTTACTAGGAGACGTGGGATCCAAATGCAGGAAATAATCATGCAGATGTGGAGAGTTCATGGACTTACCAGCCAAAAAGGAAGTCTGTTTTCCCAACCACTCACTGGTTGTCAGAATTATTGAGCATCTAATCAAAAGAAGCTCTTAATTTGCAAGTTGCTGTATTTCACATCCACCTCAATGCCTCACAGCATAAGCCAGCTGCTGGGGGCTAGGACGAAACTTCCTATATGGGCAGGCTATTCCATAGTTGTCCATTATTGGGAACTTACACTGTCCTCTGAAGAACTGATATGGGCCACTCTTGAAGACAAGACAGTGGACTAGATGGACTATTGGTCTGATATTCTAAGGGAATTGCTGGGTGGGTTCTGGCTTTGAGAATCTGCTGCAGTCTGGACAAGCCCCAGTCTGACCCCAGGGTCTCAGGAGAGGGACTCAGTTTGTCTGTCTTTGTTCTTGCTCTCTTTATTAGATTCTCCTTCTCCTCTGTGGAGGCGCTTTGCCATAATCTTTGGAACCCTCTGCTTGGCTTTGCTGGTAACATAGGGCTCTTGGGTGCTCTGGGTAAGTACTATAGAGAAGACACTAAAACCCATTTTCAAAAGCCGCCACTGATTTTGGGGGGCTCAGTTTATGAGTGACCAATTTGATACACCTTGGGCCTGATATTTCAGTTGTGCTGAAACTCATCTCTTCCATTGGTTTATGACACTGGTAATAAAATAGATTTTAATCTCTGGGTCAGAAATGCAAATCCAGGTCACTCCGAGAGATTAAAAGCACAATTTTTTGCCATCTGCTGGCACCTAGATGTGAAAATGTGGATAGGTCAGGAAACAACTCATCTCTCATACCAAATGGTGTTCTCTCCAAAACAAAGTGGAGGCACATCCATTGGGCAATGTAGTGAAGCCAGCAGCGTCACTACCAGCGTTTTACCTGTGCCACAAATAAACAACGATGCTGTTCAGGTTGGCAGTTTGTTGTCTTTCAGTTACACCACATTTACAGAAGGCCAATTCAGACAAAGCTACTAAACCTATAGTGGCACAGGGGTCCCTGGAGATCCCATCTAAGCGATGGAAAATACTAGTGTGCTGATCACAGCTCATGCTATGCTATTCCATACTGTGTAGTATGAAAATCTTTGTGGTGACTGAAAACTCTGTAGTAACAATTTGAGCCCCCAGGGAACTGGGATGGCTCCCCCTTTATCGTGGCTCTTACTGGAGCACGTTGTTGCTTGCCAGCCTCTCCTACTTAAAAGGAAACTTTTATCCAGTATTCCCTTAACTCTCTCCACAGATAGACACAGCATGTCTGAAATCATTTCCTATTCTCCCCACAAATAGCAAGGTATGGAAGTTCAGGGTAGGTGTGTTAGGGGAGATCACACACACTGAACATTGGCCTTTGCATTCAAGGCACCCAAGCATATGGCTTCACAGGAGACCCCAGATTTCCTAGAACAGGCCTTGAACATGAAAAATATTTTTAAAATGAAAGAAGAATCTTCGTCAGGCTGCGTCTGACGAAGTGGGTATTCACCCACGAAAGCTTATGCTCCAATACGTCTGTTAGTCTATAAGGTGCCTCAGGACTTTTTATAAATCTTAGCAGTGTAATTTTTAAAAATTATTTGTTTAACATCAAAAATAATTGGAACAGGAAATAATAAACTTACATCTCTTTGTCCTTCTATCTTGCAAGCCATTGGGATGTTATTTTCTGATTTTACATCTAGTATGCAGATGGCAGCAAAACTTCAGCCAGCAGCAGGGAATTCTGGAAAATCTTACCTGCCAGCAAATTAATTTGGAAAACCAAACTCGTGAGCTACAAGAAATCCTAGAAAACCTCGCATGGGAGAGAGATCATCTTCAAATCCAGAATACTAATTTCTTGAAAACTTTGCAGTCAAAAGGTACAGGACCTTGCCTTTGGCAGACAACTGTATTTCTTGTATTTAACTTTAGTCTTGGTAATTTTCAACAGAACTTCTGAAATGGCATGGAAAAAATGGAAAAATTAGTTATTTTTTGTTTCTAAATTTCCTTCATTTTTTGAAATTCAATTTTTTAAAAAATCAACTAATTCTAATGAGTGTTTTCTAACCAGAGAAATATAACTCAGATCACCACCACCAAGTCTCTGCTGGACTTGGTGGTGGTGATAAGGAGCCAGTTACAGCTCCTTAATCCCGGTGCTGTTTTGACACAGACCCCAGCCCTGGGGGAGTTAAGGGCATCTGGGGATCTGTGGCCCCTCCCACTCTCTCTCCAAATACATACCCTGTGCCAGGGCTTGAACATGGTGTTTGCCAGCAGGGAACTCCTCACTCCAAGGATATCCCTAGAAGCCAGTTTCCACCCTCTTGCATGACCAGAGTGGCAAAGGAGGGCAGCGTCTACACCATGATCTGATTCTAATGGCTTCCAGCACTTCTGCTGTCCAGGCGGCAACATTTTAGCTTAATTAGAATGCTTTACTTTTGTACAGGAACAGGGAGAATCTGTCAATGAGCTCCTTGTGTACACTTTCTTCAAGGAAAGGGCTAAACAACTGATAACATACATAAGGGCCTACATTTTCCATTGGCATCTCTATTGAAGTCAATGGTATTTTGCCAGCAGAGAATTATCCCATTATGTGTTGCAGGAAGAGAATTGGATGAAAATGAAGAAAAATATGTTTTATTTTTTAATATTATAAAAACTCTTGAATTAAATTTTCAATTAATATTATTCTACCTAATTCATACAGGAACATTAAATCCTATCTCAACACAGAATATGGTTCTGAATCAACATCAGCTGCTAATGAACAGAGGGATTGAATTAACTCACCAGCTGTTCACTTCTGGAGAGCAGCATTCAAATGCTGGATTTCTAGTCACAAGTAATATGAGTTTTTAGCAAATAGTTTCTCAGTCATTATGGCCCTTATTAAACAAAGCACTTGAAGATGTGGGTCAATCCCATTAATTTCAGTGCAATGTAAGCATGTGCTTAGGAGCTTTGCTGTATTGGGGCCAAAATAACTAAGGGTATGTCAGGTATGTTAGCAACAGGAAGAAAGTCAAGGAAAGTGTGGGCCCCTTGCTGAATGAGGGAGGGAACCTAGTGACAGAGGATGTGGAGAAAGCTAGTTTACTCAATGCTTTTTTTGCCTCTGTCTTCACAGACAAGGTCAGCTCCCAGACAGCTGCACTCTGCAGCACGGTATGGGGAGGAAGTGACCAGCTCTCTGTGGAGAAAGAAGTAGTTCGGGGCTATTTAGGAAAGCTGGACGAGCACAAGTCCATGGGGCCGGATGCGCTGCATCCGAGGGTGCTAAAGGAGTTGGCCGATGAGATTGCAGAGCCATTGGCCATTATCTTTGAAAAATCATGGCGATCGGGGGAGGTCCCAGATGACTGGAAAAAAGCTAATGTAGTGCCCATCTTTAAAAAAGGGAAGAAGGAAGATCCAGGGAACTACAGGCCAGTCAGTCTCACCTCAGTCCCTGGAAAAATCATGGAACAGGTCCTCAAGGAATCAATCCTGAACCACTTAAAGGAGGGGAAAGTGATCAGGAACAGTCAGCATGGATTCACCAAGGGCAAGTCATGCCTGACTAACCTAATTGCCTTCTATGACGAGATAACCAGCTCTGTGGATGAGGGGAAAGCAGTGGATGTACTATTTCTGGATTTTAGCAAAGCTTTTGATACAGTCTCCCACAGTATTCTTGTCAGCAAGTTAAAGAAGTCTGGGCTGGATGAATGGATGGTAAGGTGGATAGAAAACTGGCTAGATGGTCGGGCTCAACGGGTAGTGATCAATGGTTCCATGTCTAGTTGGCAGCCGGTATCAAGTGGAGTGCCCCAAGGGTCGGTGCTGGGGCCGGTTTTGTTCAATATCTTCATTAACGATCTGGAGGATGGTGTGGACTGCACCCTTAGCAAGTTTGCAGACGACACTAAACTGGGAGGAGTGGTTGATACGCTGGAGGGTAGGGATAGGATACAGAGGGACCTAGACAAATTAGAGGATTGGGCCAAAAGAAATATGATGAGGTTCAACAAGGACAAGTGCAGAGTCCTGCACTTAGGACGGAAGAATCCCATGCAGTGCTACAGACTAGGGACCGAATGGCTAGGTAGCAGTTCTGCAGAAAAGGACCTAGGGGTTACGGTGGACGAAAAGCTGAATATGAGTCAACAGTGTGCCCTTGTTGCCAAGAAGGCTAATGGCATTGTGGGTTGTATAAGTAGGGGCATTTCCAGCAGATCAAGGGATGTGATCATTCCCCTCTACTCAGCACTGGTGAGGTCTCATTTGGAGTACTGTGTCCAGTTTTGGGCCCCACACTACAAGAAGGATGTGGATAAATTGTAGAGAGTCCAGCGGAGGGCAAAAAAAATGATTAGGGGGCTGGAGCACATGACTTATGAGGAGAGGCTGAGGGAACTGGGATGGTTTAGTCTGCAGAAGAGAAGAATGAGGGGGGATTTGATAGCTGCTTTCAACTACCTGAAAGGGGGTTCCAAAGAGGATGGATCTAGACTGTTCTCAGTGGTAGAAGATGACAGAACAAGGAGTAATGGTCTCAAGTTGCAGAGGGGGAGGTTTAGGTTGGATATTAGGAAAAACCTTTTCACTAGTAGGGTGGTGAAGAACTGGAATGGGTTACCTAGGGAGGTGGTGGAATCTCCTTCCTTAGAGGTTTTTAAGGTCAGGCTTGACAAAGCCCTGGCTGGGATGATTTAGTTGGGTTTGGTCCTGCTTTGAGCAGGGGGTTGGACTAGATGACCTCCTGAGGTCCCTTCCAACCCTGAGATTCTATGATTCTATGTCCACACTTAAAATGCTACAGCAGCACAGCTGTGCCACTGTAGTTCTTCAATGAAGACACTGCCTCCACCAATGAGATGGGTTCTCTCATCAGTGGAAGTAATCCACCTCCCCGAGAGATGGTAACTAGGTTCTTCCACTGACCTAGTGCTGTCTACAGTGGGGGTTAGGTGAGCTTAACTATGCTGCTCAGGGCTGTGGATTTTTCATACCCTGAGTGACATAATTAAATTAACTTAATTTTCTAATTGTAGACCAGGCCTAAGAATGCTGTAACATGTTCAGCTTTGCTGAACTGGGGACTCTTCATGTAGTAAGCCTCTGTGTGCTTCAGTCAGCTATTTGTACATGCAACTTCAGCCAGCTCAGCAGTTCCCAGAGTACACTGATTTTTGGGGAATTTTCCATCACCCATTTCAATGGATAATTCCAAACCAGCTCTACAACTTGCCTTATATAACCTTGGCATATTGACCAGCTCACAGTTTGTCTCTCTCACTAGAAAGGGAGTGAAAACTTGTAAAGGCAACCTGGCATGCTGAGGGGTGGGCAATTTAAACTTCCACTCCTTCTGCTTCAGCCCCTCACTCCTCCCCTTCCAGCACACCCAACTGCTTCTCTTCACTTCCCATAGCCACAGAATGCCTCCTGTCACAGGGTAGCTGGTCCTGGTCAATAGACCAGGCCTAGTGCCCCTGTGGCACAGTAGGTGAGCCTAATCCAGCCAATTAGAAGGGGTTGGGGTACATCTGGGACTATAAAGGACTGCTAGAGGCCAAGCAAAGGACAGAGTGATTGAACGAGGCAGTGCCTATGGATGGAAAGCCAGGGTAGAGTGGCTCTAGCTCCTGCGGTGAGTCCCAAAGGAAAGCACTAAGTGCTCAGGGAGGCAGCCGTGAGTCTACTGCTCCAAGAAGGGAACTGAGCTGACTCGAGCTGGGAAGCTGCCTGGTGCAAGGTGCTGGAGACTCTGGGAGGGGTGGCACAAAAGCCTGAGAACGAAGAGTGAGTTAAAAGATGATTTTCTGTTTGTTTACTCACTTGTGCAAGAGAACAAATCTGCTTGGAAGAGACCCGGCATAGCTGAACATATTTGGCTGATAGCTGGAGAGGGTGGGAGAAGTTTCTCATGCTAACATCCTCCCATTAACTTTCCCCCCCTTTACTCGTGTTATGGGGCAGGGACTGGTTTTGTATTTAAGCAGTGTTGTAGGGAGCACTGTGATACTGGATGGAGCGTCTTTCACATGGGCTAGGAAAACAAGAACTCCTGAGGTCTCCTGCAACAAAACCAGACCCATTTCCCCCAAACCTGATAAACAGGAATATTGTTCTAGTATCCTGCCAGGTTAACATTTGGCTAAAAAGTATTGACTAACTACATTGTGCCTAATTAGATACAATTTATTCTTTATAGTCTCACATAAGCAAATACTCATTCTCAAATATAGCACGTCTGTGCTCTTTAAGAGTTATTTCAACTCATTGTCCCTTTATAAAACAAGCAGTTTTGGATCTTTGTTTGGAAATTTCTATGTAAATGACAGCTGTCATTATTACTAAGCCAATATGCCAGGTACAGAGCTTTATTTTCAGATCATCTGTGGTGAGATGGTCTGTCTGTAACATAACAAGATTGAGAGGTTGGGAGGACGCTGCCCATACTGTAAGCATGAGCCACTCCTGTAAGAGAGTAGCAGACATCTTGAGAGCGCTGTCTGTGTGTTACATAAAGTACATGAGGACATATAATGTCTAGACTGTACCTGTTCCCGGTGTATAGTGTGCTAAGCAATTTTCCAAGGAAAATGACACTATTTTAGCTAAGTACTAATTACTAAAGCTGATCAACAAATTTCCCTCCACCATTTTGTGATGGATAATTGCCTTTCTTCTTAACCGTTTGCAGTATTGTAGCTGTGTTGGTCCCAAGATATTACAATGACAAGGTGGATGAGGTAACATCTTTTACATAGGTGGCACATGAGTCTTTCATTTGGGGATGCTACATCCAGGAGTGCCGGAAGCTCCCTAGAAGTGGGGGGGCCCATCGGCACCCAGGCCATTGCCTTGTCCTCCTCTGTCCCTCCCCCAAGCCACACCCAGGCTTCCTTCCCCCCCCCGAAGACCCACCTGACACTCGCTCAGCGAGCAACGAAGAGCTGGGGGCAGGTGGGTGTGGCAGAGGAAGCAGCAACAACTGCAGGAAGGAGGAGATCCCATAGGGGGAATATGGGGAGGAGCAGAGAGCAGCCAGGGTGCAGGATATGACCAAACAATGGGGTGAAGACAAAGAACTGCACCGGGGGGCGGAGGGAGAATAGTCAGGTAGAGGGACGAGAAGGCCCAACAGCCCAGTGCAGGCTCACGTAGGAAGGGGAACAACCTCTGAGGGAGAGCACGTGTGCCCAGGTCCACAGGCCCAACAGCCCAGGGCAGGAGGGGAAACACTGCAGCTAAAGGGTGGGGAAAGGCCGGTGGGTAGTGCAGCACCAGAGGTGCCGGGAGGGCTTCATGCCACTCAACCCTTCCCCCAGTGGGGGAGGGACAGATTGGAGGGGGCAGGGCCATGGTCTGGGCACTGGTGTCCCCCCGCCACTTCTAGGTAGCTTCCAGCGCTCCTGCTCGCAGGGTGCAAAGGTGACAGGCCAAGGCACCTCCAAACAGAGGTAATCCGCATCTGGAATTTGCCCCCTACATGGCCAACCTTTTTTATTTTGAAGAGGTTTAACTTCTTATATGTGCTGCCCATAATCTTTTATTGGACCAACTCCTTCTGATGAAAGATACAAGGTTTCGAGCTACAAAGAGCTGCTATTTAAGAAGAAGAAGCTATGTAGCTCAAAAGCTTGTTTCACCAACAGAAGTTGGTCCAGTAAAAGATGATACCTCATCTACCTTCTCTGTCTCTTGTTAACCGTTTTCTCAGAATTAGATTTATTTGAAATGTTTCATTTTTGATGAGAAATTATAAATATTTTTTTTTAATGTGCAATCATTTCCCTTGTTAAAATAGGTAATAATTGGAGATATACCAATCTCCTAGAACTGGAAGGGACCTTGAAAGGTCATCAAGTCCAGCCCCCTGCCTTCACTAGCAGGACCAATTTTTGCCCCAGATCCCTAAGTGGCCTCCTCAAGGATTGAACTCACAACCCTGGGTTTAGTAGGCCAATGCTCAAACCACTGAGCTACCTCCCCCCATAGTTATCTTGCTATCTCTTTGTTTACCCACTCATTTTCCCTTTTAATATTTTTGCCACTAAAAATGTGGGAGAGAAGGGGAATGGGGGAGGGGGAAATAAAAAAATCACAGGAAACTTTGAAAAATGATTTTTACAATTTCTAAGGAAAATAAATTGGTATTTTTGATATTTATACTAGACATTGTAGAGTCAGAGGGTGGAATATCAGTATCAGCTCTCAGGTGGATTTGTTAGAAAGAGAACCCAATCTCTAACTGACTCTCACTCAGATCTGACCCTCTGTACATATATTTTCTCCTGAAGGAGACAAGTGCATTATTTGTCCAAAGACCTGGATACAAAATGGGAAAGACTGTTATGAACTTTCATCTGGTATAAAATCTTGGTCTGCATGTAAAGAATATTGTTCTTCCCTGGGCTCCAGGCTGCTGAAGATAGACAGCAAGGAAGATCTGGTAAAGTCTATTTCATTTCTTTAGAATTCCTGTATATCCCAAACTACAAATAACTGATTTGTCAAAGATGGGAGAGGAAGAGGTTATATAATGTATTGATGTGTCTGATTGCCATATGATTTTATGGGGAAAATATGTACTAAGTCTACAAATTTGACTGATACAAACAATAAAATTGTCCTGACCCCTCAGAGCTATTCACTTATCACTCTCCATTCATCCCTCCCTGATAGCCTTGGAAAATAAGATTTGTCTTGATAACAGTACCTTTTCTACTCATGATATGAACATTGGTATGATAGGAGTCCCTCATCCATACCAGCTGTATCCTCAGTTCCAAAGGGACCCTTTGCTAACCTTGTGTATTGGATAAGTGGAAAGAATTTAGAATTATCACTGATTTAAACAGTTAAAGGAATTCAGAGTATGGCTTTGCTGCGGTTTTAACACAAGTTATCTACACTTGAGTTATTTCTCTTGAGTTAGCCTAGCTGGAGTGAGAGCAGACCCAGTGTGAAATAACACTGGAGCTGCTGTGTCCACACTAGCACTGAACTCCCCTATATGTGCCACCAAGACTTCTGGGGGTGTATCCCATGATTCTTAGCACTGCAGTAAGCTGAGTTGCTCTGAGTTCTTTCCCAGTGAATTGTGGGAGAGCTTGTCTGTTCTTTCTAGGCACATGGAGATAATTGTTCTCCAATGCCTTCCCACTAGCAGCACACAGGTGGAGCTAGCCTGCATCCAAACTATAGAGTCATCATGTTAGGAGCAGATGAGTTGTGTTAACTCAAGCTTTAGCCTATGCACCCTGGCAGACCTACAACTCAAGTTAAAAGCAGTGCAATTAAGGATTCTTGTTTGTGGATGGGACTCTAGTTAGGGGCAACACCTGGATTATAACACAAGTTGACTTTGCAAACATAAGTCCTGAGCCTGGGCAGAGCTTTGTAATTTTTGGATTAATATGTTTTGCTATTCTAGAGAGCCAGAAGATAGGGGAATATTTGCAGGGAGAACATTCATATTCCAAAGTGGCTCATTCATTTCAAAGTGTACTTTGATTAAGCCTACTTTGAAAGAGGAATAGATTGAAGTTCACTAGGCAACTCTGAGTGCATGGCAGCAGGTTCCACATGGACACTTGCTGCTCAGCAGACTAGTACAGGATAGGTTTTACATACCAGCTTGCAGTGAACTAAGTGTTTATATAGACAACCCCATATTATCTCTCGTAATGTGTTGGCAATATAAGTATCCCTTTCAATTATGATCTGACCCCTCAGAGCTAGTTGGCTATTAATGGTACACCCACAGTGCACTCTGCTCCTAAGGGAAGGAATGTCTCACGTTCCTCAACTCTCTGGAGCATAGATTTTGGTACCAGAAAGGGCTCCCATGCAGCCCCCTCAGGTGGAATCACTGTACCTTTAATGTATTCCTTCATGGAGAGGAGGGGAGGGACACTGGGGGAAAGTGTCTTTCTAAAACAACTCCCTCACATTATGGCTTCTTTTCTGGATGTAAAGGAATTCTGTGATTGGCAGCTGGCAGTCGGATCTACATAGAACATTAGCCATATTCCTTTCCTTCCAGGAGTACCACCAGCTTTTCTGCCACCCTAGACTGCGGAAATGCTGCCCCAAAATGCCGCCCTCCACAGAGGCAGCGGAAGGTCCCGCTGCTGAAATACCATCGCAGTCGTCGCCCCCCAAATTGTAGCACCCTAGCAACCGCCTAGGTCTCCTAATGGGTTGCACCGTCCCAGTTTCCTTCTAATCCATATAACTATAGGAAGGGAAGAAGCAGGGGACTGAGTTGTGTTGTTTTTTTAATTTTTGGAAAATTTATTTCCAAATTTTTGAATAAAACTATTTTGTTTGAAAACTTTCATTAACATTTTTCAGTGAAAAAATGGGAAAGAAAATGATTTAGTTTTAAATTGAAATGTTCATTTCATTTTTTTAAACACAACAAAACTCATTTTTTCAGTGTTCTGGTTTTATAGGTTTTCTGCCCCCCATCCCCCTTACCTCAATCTGTTTTCCAACTTGAAAAGTGGTGAGTAAAGCAAAAAAAAAAAAAAAAAGGTGGTACTGTAGGGTGGAGGTTTTTCATTGATTCTCCCCCTTGCTTTCTCCCTCCCTTGCACTACTTCTCCACTTTTTACATGGGGGAAAAGAAGGAAAAAAAAGAAAGTGATGAGGGGAAAAGAGTAGAGATGGAAGGGGTGGCGGAGATAAAAATCTGGAAATCAATAATCAAAAAACAAACTTTTCTGTTGTCAAAAACTAAAAAGGAAAAAAAAATGTAGCTAGTATTGAAGAATCTGGGGAAAACATTTTGATTTTAGTGAAACTGCATATTTTATGGAAAAATATTCGTCAAATTTCTTCCAGTTCTATATATTTTTGTGTCTCTCTCTTTTTTCTCCTCCATAGGACTTCATAAAACCACTGACATGTTTTCCTTACTGGATGGGATTATTGTATAATGAAACCAAAGGCTACTGGCAGTGGGAAGATGGTACTGCTCTCACCACTGATTTGCAAGACATTGCTATTATTTCCCTATGTATTTATTGCATAATCTTTGTTACAAAGCACACAGGATGCAAACACCAAGTCTGACCTCAGAAATGTGTGTGAGATTCACTGGATCAGGCCTGCAGTGTAACATAAATTATCCTGCCTCCCAGTTTGTACCTAGTAGCAGAGAAGGGTGAAATATGTCCTGGACAGAACTGGCTGAATGAAAAACTTTTAATATAAAATGGCCTTTTAAAACAATTTTTTTTAAAAAAAACACCCGTGTTTGAAAATGTTTGCTTTTTCTGATACTTTTAATCTAAACTTTCTATGGCAATAGGTTTTTTTTTTCTTACACTTTTTTTTAATGTCCCGTTCACTGAAAAATGGGGTTTTGGTAAACAAAATTTGTTGGAAGAATCATTCTGATAACTTCACCAAAAATTTTGAAAACCCCCAAATGGATTGGCTTTGAGTCCTGTGAAATAGAAACAGCTTTGTCTTTTTTCCTGATTTCTCCCTCCCTTCCCCAACTGTAGTCCTGAGGTTCAGGAAACAACAGGGTTGTTTTTTTTTTCCATCAGCCAATAATTTCTAAGGGAAAAAAAATGACTGTAGGTACAATTCCACTTAATAATTTTCTACATTATTTCTGAGCTGAACACTGAAAGGTTGTGCAGGTCAGGTCTTTGAAGTGTTGGAAAAAGCACTGTTGAATACCAGGGCCCAAATAACTGGGGATGCTGGAGGTCAGGAATAAGGGGTATTAGTAATCCTCTGCACTGTACTTCCCTCTAGTCAACACTAGTAGCTTACTGTTCTCATAACCTCACATCCATGTTTTTTAAAAGCTACTCTGCTCATCACAATTATACCTGTGTTATCATGGTAACTATTTATGATTTTTGATATGTGACTTGTCTGGCTGACAGTAAAATGTCTTTTCATCCCAGGTTTCCAAGTCTGAAAAGTTACCATGGTCCTTATTGTGCAACACTGAAAAATGGAAAAGCCTTGGGCTATTCTTGTGAAAGCCTAAATTTCTGTATGTGTGAAAAGGGTCTGTTTAGCTAAAGTCTTCTGTAATGGCACAAGAACGAACAGAGAAAGTATGAGGTCCTATTTTGGAGGATCCAGTTGCTACTGTTGCCTATATTTATAAGGCTCCATCTTATATGGTGCTGAGTATGGAGTCCAACTTAAGTCATCAAACTCCGACATAAGTTATTTAAGTTCTGAGCACTGTGGTCCTGTTTCAGCAGAGCACAAAACAGGACAGGGTCCCTACTATGCTGTTAAAATTCTCTGCTGTGCTCACAGAAAGTGCTTGTAAGCTATTATAGAAGGAGATGGCTCCTCTCTCAGTAGAAGGAGCAATAACCACACTCCACTTCACCAACCAGCTTTCTGTTCTTGGCCCTTGCTGCTGCTATTGTTCATCTGTTCCGAAATCCAGACCAGTCTCCAGAGTGTGACACTGCTGTGGAGCCAGCTTGAGTCTACTGCCCCCAGGATTCACCCATCTCACATGGAGAACTCTTTTATCTCCTGTTGCCAAGATATCATTTTTTAGACAAAAACTCTTTTTTTTGCTTCTAATTGTGATTTTTTTCTTGTCCTGTGCCAAGAATATATTTTTTTTTACCTGTGATGTCCATATTTGATGACTTACTATTAAAGAACTGAAATAATGTTCTAATTCTTTGGTAATTACTACTTTGGCTTTGAGAGGTCCTCTTTAACCCCCTGTCCCTAATAACATTATGCCACCTAACAACAATCAGAAAGGAAACCATGGAGCAGATTTAGATCACTTCTTACTAGAGACCTTACTCTGATGCAGTGGTTCTCAACCCACGGCCTGTGGGCCACTTGCAACCCAATCAGCACACAGCTGCAGCCCATGGGACATGTGTATATATATTGTGTGGATGTGGCCCATGTAACACAGAGAGCTGCATATGCAGCCCATGATGGTAAATAGGTTGAGAACTACTGCTCTGTGAAATTGGAAGAGAGCTCTTACTGGAGAATGAGGACCCTTACCCAGCCCTTCCTTTGGCTACAAATGGAAAGAAGACTCCATCAAGGCAGAGTTTCCCCACAATCACTTTAAAGAAGTCCAAGTATAAACCAGGATCACTCAGTGTGGTGCTGTCCCACTCTGGTAGTGGCTCGACCAGCTGGAGATTGATGATCCTGCTATGGCCTGCTCAAACAGAGCTGAGTCTTTTAGGTTAGACACTAGAGGCTCATGGATTAAGATCCACCTGTCCTAGATTTGATTCTTACTGCTAATGATCCACCCAAAGGAATCATTCAAATAAACAAAAAATGTATGTGCTTGTCTCAGGGTACGTTTACACTTACCGGGACGGTCGACGTGGCGAGTTTGACTGCTCGTAGTTCGAACTATCGCGTCTGATCTAGACGCGATAGTTCGAACCCCGGAAGCGCTAGTTCGAACTCCGGTACTCCACCGCGGCAGGAGGAGTTGCCGGAGTCGACCTTGGAGCCGCGGAGTTCGCTTCCGCGGCGTCTGGACGGTAAGTAAGTCGAACTAGGGTAGTTCGAATTCAGCTACGTTATTCACGTAGCTGAATTCGCGTACCCTAGTTCGACCCCCAAGCTTAGTGTAGACCAGGGCTTAGACCAGGGCCATATAAGTACATGTGTGCAGCTGTACCATTTAATTGTTTCATTGGAGCCAGTAGTTTCTCCTGACTCCTTGGACAAAGATGAGTTGAATGAAAGAGAGTGTGTGTGGGGGAACAAATAAAGTAAAGCATGTACAGGGGTGAACTGATTGCTACTGGTTTATTTCATATAGATCCTGGCTTAGATTTCCTACACACCTTGAGTGGAAAACAGGAAAATGTTTCCAGGAATTGAAAGAACTCAATTCTGCCCAACCCTTAAAAAGCCAGCACTCAACCCAGAAAACCTCTGCAACAATCACCATGTCTCAGATCTCCCAGTGTGAGACCAGCATCATTACCCCCATTTTACAGACAGGGAACTGAGACACACATGCCCAGATCCACAAAGGGACTTAGGTGCTGTGATGCTGAGCACCATAGTACCAGACTTTAAAGTGTCTAGAAAAGACACAGAAACAACACTGCGATCCATAAAGCCTGAGCTAGGTAACTAGGCTCCCTGTACAATGAATGGGGAGAGACATACAGCTAAGAATGCAATCTACGGAAGCCAGCATGGTAGGCAGGGAGCAGCCTAAGCTCCCCAATGGGAGATCTTGATAAGTATGTGTGTACTATGTTTTGCCCCTCTTAAAGAGATAGATGCTTAAATCCTGGCTTCAGAGAGGTGCCAATCTCTGCTAGAGATCCACACATAGAAACCCCTCTCCTGGAGTCAGGTGGCTTAAGTGCCTGAGTAATTTCTTTTGAAAATGAGTCAGGTGCCTGCTTCATTTCACACCAAATGGTTAGAGGAAAGGACCTTATAACTTTTAGCCCAGGGGTCAGAGTGCTCACTGGGATGTGGGAGATCCGCATCCAATTCCTCCCTTTGGCAAAGTGGGAGAAAGGATTTGAACAAGTGGTCTCCCAGTTCTGGGGCAAGTGCTGTAACCAGAGCTGTGGAATATGCTCATTGTCTCCTGCTGAAGCTGTTCCACTTTGGCTAAATAGTGAAAATATCTTTGGGCCAAAACAAGAGTGTGAGAATGACTGTAGTCCTGTGGTAAGGGACTCACATAGGGGGTCAGAGTCACTGGGTCCAATCCCCTGCTCCAATAGCTGGAAACCAATAGCTGGAAACCAATTGTTATGCTTATGGCTGAAAGCAGCTAAAAGGAGGCCTTTCTGAAACCTTAGCACAACTAACAGACCAGGAGGGGAGGGGGAAGTGACTGACCTAGAGGAGTAAACATGACCCTGTGCCCTCCTGACTCGAGTTGTTTTCCCAAAGCATGAGGTTTTGCAAGATGGAAAGTCTGGTAATAGTTAGCTATTGCTATATAGCTGGTTAACTGATAGAAAGTTCCCTGCCTGACAGATGGGAAACTGCCCACCACACAGGCTGGAAATCTCCACACTTAACTTAGCTTCTATTCAGCCATTTTGATAATGAACAAGCTATGCAGTAGTAACAAGTTGAATATAAAAAGAGGAGGAAATCTGAGCTCGATGGACACTTGAATACCTCTCAAGTTCCCCAGCAGATGGCCGTCCGCCCACTGGAAGCCTGAAGTTAGCCTCTTGAGACCTCCTCAAGAGCCTGGGTAAATATGAATCTGGGATTTTTTGCTGTGTTTTACTCATCTGTGTGGACATGTGTAAGTGCTTGAGACTAAGTAAAGTATAGCTTTAAATGAGAGCACTCTTGTATTGTCCTGTTTGTGCCAGCCATCTATCAGTGGAATGGTTGTGTCTCCTTACCAAGAGCTTTGGGTAACAGAGGGAACTTCTTCTGTATCAGAATATCCCATAGCTCAGTGGTTTGAGTACTCTCTTGAGAACTGGGAGAGCCCTTGTTCAAGCCATTTTTCCCCACCTCTACAGAGATGGGGACTTGAACCAGGGGTCACCAGCATCCTAGACCACTGGTCTAAAAGTTATGAGGCCCACAGCACCACTACCTCCTCCTCTAGCCATAGTATGAATGGGTCCTGGTCCAGTAAGTAGCCTCTGAAAACAGGTGAGGTCTATAGAGGATTTGAACACCATTCCATAGAGACTGAGAAAGGTAAATCCACCCAAAGGCTGTATGTGTATCATAGGTCTTCTCCCCCACTTGGAGCTGTTGGGTTCCAAGATGGGGACCTGCATGGACTCCTCTAAACTAAAATCCTAGTTTAGATCTGGTTCTCGCTGCCACCAGTCAGTTTAAAGTGTCTGACACACTCCCTGTTCCCCCAAAACTTTTCCTGGGGAACACAGATTCAAACTTGAATCTCAACACAAAGGGAAACAAACCATCTTCCTCCTCCCCTCTCCTAGTGCTTAGGAGAGATACCTGATTCAAACTCCTTGAATCAACCAAAGAGGGATTCACTTTCCCCCCCCTTCCCCTGAAAATCCAAACAAGGGAAGAAATCAATCAAGTTCTAAAAAGAAAAGATTTTATTAAAGAAAGAAAAAAAAGTACACTCTCTCTGTATTACCAGGATGCAAAAATACAGGGTCTAACTTATAAAAACTGGAGAGACTTCCCCTCCCTCCTCCTCAGCATAATCAAAGTAACAGCAAACAGAAATAAAGAATTCCTTCAGCAAACACACAATTGCAAATATAGAAAGCAACTCAAAAGACTAATCCGCCTTTTTAACTAATACTCACTATACTGGATAGTAGGAAATACTCCAGGAGAACTTGGAGACATGTCTGGCCTCTCTTAGATCCAAAGAGAGCACACACAGAGCAAACAAGGAACACAGACAAAGCCTTCCCTCCACAGAGATTTGAAATTATCCTGTCCCTTGATTGGTCCTCTGGTCAGGTGTTCCTCAGGTTACTGAGCTTGTTAACCCTTTACAGGTAAAAGAGACTTTAACCCTTAACTAACTGTTTATGACAATGTGTGAATACTTACTTATATTTTTCAAACGAACTTGTGATAGTACTAAGTACTGAAACTTGGGGAACTCCCCCCTGAAAGTGTTGTCATTGAACAAGGAATGTTGATGAAATTCATGATTGTTTCAAGGGTTATAAACACAGCTGCCAACTTTCATGCGGTAAATAAGCACCCCGACTTTCACAATAAGCAAAAAATCAAGCTAATCCCATTTCAAAACAAGGACAAAACAAGCCAATCCCTAAGAACCCCAACACTCTATGTGACTAGATCTCCCCAATGTGCAGTCTGAGACTGTGGGGGGGGGGGGAGGGGGCTGCTGTGCACCCCTGACTCTCTCCCCCCCCATGCCCCAGCTTGCCCCTTGCCCTTATTTGGCTTGCAGCTTGTTGCTTCTTTTTTTTATCGGCTCCTGGCAAGCAGGGGTAAGGGAGTCAAGCAGAAACTAA
Source organism: Mauremys reevesii (assembly GCF_016161935.1). NCBI lineage: Eukaryota > Metazoa > Chordata > Testudines > Geoemydidae > Mauremys > Mauremys reevesii. Next base: position 220,659,998 of record NC_052623.1, read on the forward strand.
AAGCCAAAAATGAGCCTACAAGCAACTCACAAGCCAATTAAGCCAAAACCAAGCCCAATTTCTTTTTTTTTTTCATGGATTTGGCATGTCTGGTTATAAATAAATTCATGTATGTAAAGAGTGAGAGAGAGAGATTTAGTAAAGGTTTTTCTTTAGTGATTTTTGTGTCACTCTCATTCTATCGGAGATTTGACTCTATAACAGGGGTCGGCAACCTTCGGCACGCGTCCCATCAGGGTAATCCACTGGCAGGCCACGAGACATTTTTTTACATTGATCATCTGCAGGCACGGCCCCCGGCAGCTCCCAGTCGCTGTGATTCACCACCGTTCCCGGCCAATGGGAGCTGTGAGAAACGGTGGCCAGCATGTCTCTGCCCCGGGTTGAAGCTTTTTCCCCATTCTCCAGATTATTTGAATTTTTGCTTATCCCATCTGGCCCCAGTCCTAGCCCCAATTAGATCAGACAAATGGGGGTCCACAGTAGTTAATATATGTTTTTATTTTTTCACAGAATGTAAAAACTATAGATTCTCTGTAAAAATGCTAACTCTGCATTTTCCCATGGCAAACAGATCACTAGGATCCCTGTTTATCATTTTTGCTAACTTATATATCATTTACCATAGTGCTTCACTTATGGGGAAAACATAAGCATGAGCGGGCAGCCGAGCCCTGAGTAGGGGGCGGAGCTAGGCTAAGGAGGGGACTATAAAAGCGGCTGCCCAGCCAGGCAGCGGCACAGCTGCGAGCAGTGGCACGGGAGCCGGCCAACAGGGCTGCTAACAGGGGAGTTTGAGTGGGAGAGTTCCCATTGGAGGAGCAGGTATTTGGATTTGCATCTGTCTTTGTGTATTTGCATCTGTCTTTGTAGTGCTTGTATCTATCTGTAGAGGCCCATCGGGGCAGACTACTGAGCGGGCAGCCGAGCCCTGAGTAGGGGGCGGAGCTAGGCTGAGGAGGGGCCTATAAAAGCGGCTGCCCAGCCAGGCAGCGGCACAGCTGCCGGCCAACAGGGCTGCTAACAGGGTAGTTTGAGTGGGAGTTTACAGGGGGAGGTGGAAGGGGGCAGCAACCATGAGCCAAGCAGCAGAGGATACACTGAGGATGATAGCATGCAGCAGCTGCGGTATGTACATGGTCCTAGCGGGGGACCCTGAACAGTGCTATGTATGCATGAAGTGCCGCCTAATAGAGCTGCTGGAGGAAAAGTTCCAGGGTCTAGAGCTGCAGGTAGAAACCCTGGTAGAGCATAGAAGGGGGTTCGAGCAGCTGATGGAGCAATGGCAAGCAGTGGCTGAAGGGGAATGCCCAGGAGTACAGGGGGAAGCAGGGGCTAAGGCCAGTGAGGGGGAACTGCCAGATGAGGAATATGGGCAGTGGAAGCATGTGACCGTGAGAAGCAGGAAGGGGAAACGGAGAGCCAGTGAGGGAGAAATAGAGCTAAGGAACAGGTTTGAAGGTTTGGAGAATGAGGAAGGGGTACAGCAGGTGGTAGCTGACGGTGGGAGGGCAAGGAAAAAGAGAAGAGCGGCTAGTCCGGTAGAAAGAGGGGAGGAGTCGATGGAGGCAGCACCAAGTTTGGGCCCAGGGAGGATGCAGGATGGCTTAAGGGGAACCACAAGGGATGATAGGAATGGAAGGAGCTTGCAACCAGGGGGGACGGAGGATAGGTTAGAGGACCGCACTGTCCCCAGGCAAAGGCAGGTCTATCTGATTGGGGATTCCATACTGAGAAGGTTGGACAGGCCTGTGACCAGGACCGATCCAGAGAACAGAAGGGTGTGCTGTCTACCGGGCGCTAAAATACGGGATATGGACCTGAGGTTGAAAAGGATCCTAAGAGGAGCAGGTAAGAACCCGTTGATCATCCTTCATGTAGGAACGAATGACACGGCTAGATTCTCGCTAGAGAGGATCAAGGGAGACTATGCCAGGTTGGGTAAGACGCTCAAGGAAATTGAGGCTCAGGTGATCTTCAGTGGGATTCTACCTGTCCCTAGGGAAGGGCGCCAAAGGGGTTACAAGATCGTGACGATAAATAGTTGGCTGAGGGAGTGGTGTTACAAGGAGGGCTTTGGGATGTATGGGCACTGGGAGGCTTTCGGGGACAGAGAACTGTTCTCACGGGATGGGCTCCACCTAAGTAGGGAAGGAAGTAGAATTCTAGGAGGGAGGCTGGCTCATCTGATTAAAAGAGCTTTAAACTAGACATTGGGGGGAGACGGTTGGGAGAGGTCCAGGTACTCTCCACGCCAAATTTATACATTGAGAGTGAGAACAGGATAACAACAGATATAGCCAGAGGGGGAGGGTTAGGTATAAGGAAGAGGGGGGGGGGGATGGATACTAGACCGACAGGTCATACTGGTAGTACTGTGTCCCTACCAAGTTGGGTGAAAAGGGTGAGAGGAGCCAAACAGCAAAAATTAGGATGTTTTTTCACCAATGCGAGAAGCTTAGGTAACAAAATGGAGGAACTGGAGCTCCTGGTCCGAGAATTGAAACTGGATATTGTAGGAATAACCGAAACATGGTGGAACGGTAGTCATGACTGGAGTACAGGTATGGAAGGGTATGTGCTGTTTAGGAAAGACCGAAACAAAGGTAAAGGTGGGGGAGTAGCATTGTATGTCAATAATGAGGTGAAATGTAACAAAATAACTAGCAATGCAATGGATAATACGGAGTCTGTTTGGGCAATGGTGACATTGGGGAAGAAAACTACTAGAGCGTCCCCTGGGATAGTGATTGGGGTGTGCTATAGACCGCCGGGATCTAGCCTGGATATGGATAGAGAGCTCTTTAATGTTTTTAAGGAGGTAAATACTAATAGGAACTGTATGATCATGGGAGACTTTAACTTCCCGGATATAGATTGGGAAACAAATGCTAGTAATAATAATAGGGCTCAGCTTTTCCTAGACGTGATAGCTGATGAATTCCTTCATCAAGTAGTTGCTGAACCGACGAGTGGGGATGCCATTTTAGATCTGATTTTGGTGAGTAACGAGGACCTTGTTGAGGAAATAGTTGTAGGGGATAACCTTGGCTCGAGTGATCATGAGCTAATTCGTTTAAAAATAAATGGAAGGATAAACAAAATTGCATCTGAGACTAAGGTTTACGATTTCAAAAGGGCTAACTTTACTAAATTAAGGCGACTAGTTAGGGAAGTGGATTGGACTAACATATTTAGGGATCTAAAGGCGGAAGATGCCTGGGGTTACTTCAGGTTGAAGTTGCAGGAGCTGTCAGAGGCCTGTATCCCGAGAAAGGGAAAACGGTTTGTAGGTATCAGTTTTAGACCGAGCTGGATGAGCAAGCGTCTCAGAGGGGTGATTAAGAAAAAACAGAAAGCGTACAAGGACTGGAAAATGGGAGGGATCAGCAAATAAACCTACCTTATTGAGGTCAGAGGGTGTAGGGAAGCAGTGAGAAAGGCAAAGAGCCGGGTGGAGATGGACGTAGCGAAGGAGATTAAAACCAATAGCAAAAGGTTTTTTAGCCATATAAATAGGAAGAAAACCAAGAAGGAAGAAGTGGGACCGCTTAAAACTTTAAACGGAGTGGAGATTAGGGATAATCTTGGCATGGCACAATATCTAAACGAATATTTTGCCTCGGTCTTTAATGAGGCTAATGAAGGGCTAAGGAATAGTGGTAGAGGGACTGACGGGAATGAAGATATGGGGGTAGACATTACGGTATCTGAGGTAGAAGCCAAACTTGAACAGCTTAACGGAAGTAAGCGGGGGGCCCGGATAATCTTCATCCTAGAATATTAAGGGAATTGGCGAGTGAAATTGCAAGCCTGTTAGCGATGATTTTTAATAAATCTCTAAACTCGGGGGTTGTACCGTTTGACTGGAGATTAGCTAATATAGTTCCTATATTCAAGAAGGGGAAAAAAAGTGACCCGGGTAACTACAGGCCTGTTAGTTTAACATCTGTAGTATGCAAAGTTATGGAAAAATTTTTAAAGGAGAGAGTGGTTACAGGCCTTGAGGCCGATGGCAACTGGGACAAATTACAGCATGGTTTTACGAAAGGTAGATCGTGCCAAACCAACCCGATCTCCTTCTTTGAGAAAGTAACAGATTTTTTAGACAAGGGAAATGCGGTGGATCTAATATATCTTGATTTCAGTAAGGCGTTTGATACGGTACCGCATGAGGAATTACTGGTTAAATTGGAAAAGATGGGGATTGAAATGAAAATCCAGAGATGGATAAGGAGCTGGTTAAAGGGGAGACTGCAGAGGGTCGTATTGAAGGGTGATCTGTCGGGTTGGAGGGGGGTTACCAGTGGAGTTCCTCAAGGTTCAGTTTTGGGTCCGATTTTATTTAATCTATTTATCGCTGACCTCAGAACCAAAAGTAAGAGTGGGCTGATAAAGTTTGCGGATGACACCAAGTTAGGAGGTATTGCCAATTCGGAAAAGGATCGGGATATCCTCCAGGGAGATTTGGATGACCTTGTAAACTGGAGTATTAGTAACAGGATGAAATTCAATAATGAGAAGTGTAAGGTTATGCATTTAGGGATGACTAACAAGAATTTCAGTTATAAGCTGGGGACGCACCAGTTGGAAGTAACGGAGGAGGAGAAGGACCTAGGAGTCCTGGTTGAACGTAGGATGACTATGAGTAGGCAATGTGATGTGGCCGTTAAAAAAGCTAATGCGGTCTTGGGATGCATTAGGCGAGGTATTTCTAGTAGAGATAAGGAGGTGCTAGTCCCGTTATACAAGGCGTTGGTGAGACCTCATTTGGAGTACTGTGTGCAGTTTTGGTCTCCCATGTTTAAGAAGGATGAATTCAAACTGGAACGGGTACAAAGAAGGGCCACTAGAATGATCCGAGGAATGGAAAGCCTGTCGTATGAAAGGAGACTTGAGGAGCTCAGTTTGTTTTCCTTAACCAAAAGAAGGATAAGAGGAGATATGATTGCACTCTTTAAATATATCAGAGGGATAAATACCAGGGAAGGAGAGGAATTATTTCAGCTCAGTGCTAATGTGGACACGAGGACAAACGGATATAAATTGTCAGTCAGGAAATTTAGGCTTGAAATTAGACGAAGGTTTCTAACCATCAGAGGAGTGCAATTCTGGAACAGCCTACCGAGGGAAACAGTGGGGGCGAAGGACCTCCATGACTTTAAGATTAAGCTGGATAAGTTTATGGAGGGGATGGTATGATAGGATAACGGGTTTAGTCAATAGGTCAATAATGTGCCACACTGGTAATTAGTACAAAGGGTCAATGTTGGGATATTGTTAGCCTTTTCCAGAGGGTCTGGCTGGAGAGTCTTGCCCACATGCTCGGGGTTCAGCTGATCGCCATATTTGGGGTCGGGAAGGAATTTTCCTCCAGGGTAGATTGGCAGTGGCCCTGGAGGTTATTCGCCTTCCTCCGAAGCATGGGGCAGGGGTCGCTTGCTGGTGGATTCTCTGCTACTTGAAGTCTTTAAATCATGATTTGGAGCATTCAACAGCAGAGTCAAGGGAGAGAATTAGTTCAGGAGTGGGTTGATCGGCTTATGTGGCCTGCATCTTGCAGGAGGTCAGACTAGATGATCATAATGGTCCCTTCTGATCTTAAGTATCAGAGGGGTAGCCGTGTTAGTCTGGTTCTGTAGAAGCAGCAAAGAATCCTGTGGCACCTTATAGACTAACAGATCTATAGATCTTAGTCTATAAGGTGCCACAGGATTCTTTGCTGCTCCTTCTGATCTTGAATTCTATAAGGTAATAATTGGAGATATACCAATCTCCTAAAACTGGAAGGGTCCTTGAAAGGGCATTGAGTCCAGCCCCCTGCCTTCACTAGCAGGACCAATTTTTGCCCCAGATTCCTAAGTGGCCTCCTCAAGGATTGAACTCACAACCCTGGGTTTAGAAGACTAATGCTCAAACCACTGAGCTATCCCCCCAGGCCGAATGTGCTAAACTTCTGATATGCTGTGAACATGTACTATTTCTCTGAGAGCGCAGCAGACTGTAGCCTGGATGCCCTGCATGCATGTTCCCGTGTACTTATGGTGCCTGCATCTATGTGCATTTCTTGCAAGGAATCTGGTATGGGGTCTGTCAGGATGTTAACTAATTAATTAGCCCTGCATTGGTCAGTATCAGCTTCATCCTTACCCATAGCATCCAGAATACAACAAAACAAAACTCTTCAAAAATGACTCTGGGGGTATAAAGAAAATGACCCACTCCCAGCTCTTCACTAGTTATAATTATCTTGCAAATGTCAAGGTCAAAAAGTAAAGTATGAGAAATGAACAGTTCTACAAGCAGAAGACCCTAGTCTCAAATTGTATCACACTCAGCAACACGGAAATCTGATATACCTAAATACACCTCTACCCCAATATAACACGACCCGATATAACACAAATTTGGATATAATGTGGTAAAGCAGTGCTCTTGGGGGGCGGGGCTGCACACTCTGGTGGATCAAAGCAAGTTCGATATAACACGGTTTCACCTATAACACAGTAAGATTTTTTGGCTCCCGAGGACAGTGTTGAATCGAGGTAGAGGTGTAGGTATTTTCTCGTGAAGCAGAAGAGTGCACACTTTACCCAAAGAACTGGATACAGCATGGAAAGGACTGTTACCAAATAAAACCTTGACTTGCAGATAAAGTGGACTGCTTTTCCCTTGGTTCCAGTCTTCTGAAGATAGACAGCAAGGAAGAGCTTGTAGAGTCTATTATTCTTTTCCTTTTGCTTCTGTATATCCCAAACTACAAATACTGCCTATTCCTTCACACATGAACCCAAGGTACAAATAGCCTATCAGTTTAAGGGAATTTCTTACTCTTTCATAGTTAGAACAGGTTGGGAATATTTCAACATAAGTTTTTCATGGTAACTGAAACTTATTATTTTTCATAAATCTTTTGCAGGGAAGTTTTTCATGTATAGGAAGGAACATCTGATGAGAGAGAGCATGTGTTACCCCAGAATGGCCAATAGCCCAGTGGTTACCTGGGTTATTTAAGAACAAGAAGCGGACAGCATTATCTCCTGCAAATGTAAACAAATTTGTTTGTCTGAGAAATTGGCTGAACAAGAAGTAGGATTGAGTGGAGTAGCAGGCACTAAAATTTTACGTTGTTTTATTTTTGAATACAGTTTTTTTTACATAATGCTACATTTCTACGTTTAATTTTCACGATAAAGAGATTGCACTGCAGTACTTGTATGATGTGAATTGAAAAATACAATTTATTTTGTTTTTTACACTGCAAATAAAAAATATATAAATTGAGTGGTGTACAGTTTGCATTTTGTGTTGTAATTGAAATCAATATATTTGAAAATGTAGAAATCATCAAAAATATTCAAATAAGCGGTATTCTATTACTGATTTACAGTGAGCTTAATCTCATGATTAATCGCGATTAATTTTTTTAATCGCTCAACAGCTCTACTACTGATAAAATACTATTGGGGTGAGCACAGCATTAAATTTGGGGAAAGAGAAATTACATGAAATTTTAAAGAAAATTTCTTAAGGTTGGATTTTAGAGCTCTTAATCTTAACAGTATAACTTTAACTTGTAAAGACAAAAGTCCCTTTGGGTATGTCTACACTACAAGACTATTTCGAATCAACTTAAGTCGAGTTTGTGGAATCGACCTTATGAAGTCGAATTTGTGTATCCACACTAAAAACACTAATTCGACTGTGTGAGTCCACAGTAACGGGGCCAGCGTCGAATTTGGAAGCGGTGCACTGTGGGAAGCTATCCCACAGTTCCCGCACTCCCCGCTGCCCATTGGAATTCTGGGATTTCCCCCCAATGCATGCTGGGGGAAAAATGTGTCGAGGGTGGTTTTGGGTAACTGTCATCATTGAACTGTCAATCACGCCCTCCCTCCCTCCCCGAAAGTGCCTGCAGGCAATCTGTTCGTGCACTTTTCTGCTCAGTGACAGCACGGGCACCACAGCACTGCGAGCACGGAGCCCGCGGCAGTTATGGCCGTTGTCAACTCCTTGCACTTTATCGTCCACCTCTTCCACAGTTAGCTGCTGAGAAATAGGGCTACTTTTCAATGGTGCTGCGAGCACTGGTGGACCATGGGGGACGTTTTACCAACATCAACGTCGGGTGGCCGGACAAGGTTCATGACGTGCGTGTTTTCAGGAAATCTCGTCTGTTTAGATGCCTGCAGGAAGGCAGTTTCTTCCCGGACCACAAAATAACTCTTGGGGATGTGCAGATGCCTATAGTGATCCTCGGGGACCCAGCCTACCCGCTAATGCCCTGCCTCGTGAAGCCCTATGCAGGCACCTTGCACAGCGACAAGGAACTCTTCAAGTACCAGCGAGCAGCGTGACCTGTGACTGTTCAGTTTCTTTACAGAGAAGCTGAACCTGCCCCTGTTTCTTTACCAAGTTACTGTTGACCAGCATCTGCAGTTACATACCCCGTCCACCCCGCTTCCCCCACTTCCAACACACGTTTAAAAATAAAATACACGTTCCACTGTAACTTTACAAAGGTTTCTTTATTGATGACTTTGCATTAAAGGGTTGAAACTGGGATGCAGACTGTGCTGGGTAGGGTGTGCGGTGATGTAAAGACCGCCTCTAAACTCGAGGAATGACAGGCTCCTGCTCCCAGAGCGGTCTGCAGTGCCGGACTGGTTGTTTCAACGGAGCCTGCCATCCCTCCTTTTTGGGACTCTGTGTGCGGGGGCTATGTGGCCTTGTGGCGGGGGAGGACGGATACAGATTCCTCTGCTGCGTGGCTCTGTGGTCCAGGACAGGGACCGTTGCATGAGATCTGTAACCCCCCTCCCCCGCTACAAAGTCACGTACCCCCCCACCCACACAGAACCTGAAAACCACCTCCCATACTGACCAGGGTGCCTACTGACTGCACTGTGTGTGTGACCTGCTGCTGATCCTGCCCCCGTCTCTGTACCCTGCTAAAGGTGACTGTCCTATGCAATACCCTACCCCCATCCCCCCCCACCCCTTCAAATGCAGCATTGTGTAAAAAGCATGTGAAACAGTAATTAACAGCAAAGTATTTTTAATAATTAACCAGACAGTCAGGGGATGAAACTGGGATTGGGGCTAGGGTGAGTCAGGAAGGGAAGGAATTCTCAAAAATTAGGGTATGAGAGCTTTTGGGTACTTGAGCACTCTGTTGGGGTGCAGTGACAGTTTTCACGGCCCCTGGCGCCACTCCTTCTGGTTACTTTGGGTGACGGGAGGTATGGGACTTCGTGGTGGGGGAGGGCGGTTGCAGATACTCTGCGGGGGGGGGGGGGCTCTGTCCTCCTGGCTGTGGTCCTGCAGAACATCCACAAGGCGCCGGAGCGTGTCTGTTTGCTCCCTCATTAGTCCAAGCAGTGTTTGAGTCGCCTGCTTGTCTTCCTCACGCCACCTCTCCTCCCGTTCGCTGTGTGAGCGCTGCTGCTGAAAGAGAGTCTCCCTCCACTGGCTCTGCTGGTCCGCCTTGGCTCGGGAGCACCCCATAACTTCAGCGATCATCTCGTCCCGTGTCTTTCTCTTTTGCCGCCTAATCTTTGCCAGCCTCTGTGAGGGGGATGCTGTGGCAGGTCTGGAGACAGTCGAAGCTGTGTGATGGGAAAGAGGGAGTGAATTCCTTGCAAAGATACATTTCTGCTAACAATGAACACAGTCTAGTCTGTGTCTGTTGTGATGGAGCAAGGCCGGATGGCTACAGGAAAGTACTGAGGAGCAGGTATGTTAGCTCCAGGCTAAGCAAATCCCTAGTACCATGGGAACCAAAATGGCAGTTGCTCCAGGCTAATCAAGGCACCTGGGGCCAATTAAGAACTTTCTAGAAGGCACCGGAGAGAGCTACATTGATTGGAGCATCTGCAGCCAATCAGGACAGGCTAATCAAGGCACCTGGTATAAAAAGGGGAGCTCACTCCAGTCTAGGGGGAAGGAGCCAGAGGAGAGAAGTGCATGTGTGTGAGGAGCTGGGAGCAAGAGGCACAAGGAGCTGAGACTGAGAGGGTGTGCTGCTGGAGGAGTGAGGAATTATCATACCATCAAGCATTATCAGACACCAGGAGGAAGAACCTATGGTGAGGATAAAGAAGGTGTTTGGAGGAGGCCATGGGGAAGTAGCCCAGGGAGTTGTAGCTGTCATGCAGCTGTTATAAGAGGCACTATAGACAGCTGCAATCCACAGGGCCCTGGGCTGGAACCCGGAGTAGAGGGTGAGCCCGGGTTCCCCCCAAACCTCCCAACTCCTGATCAGACACAGGAGGAGTTGACCCAGACTGTGGGTTCCACCAGAGGAGAAGATCACTGAGGTGAGCAAATCCGCCAAGAAGCGCAGGACCCACCAAGGTAGAAGAGGGACTTTGTCACAACTGGTGTCAGGGGTGGGATATTTGGTGTGCACAGCACGGCGGAAGAAGGAGGGTGATTTAAAAACACACACACAAAAAAAAAAGAGGGTTAATTTTTTTTTGTGTCACCACAATGGATGACGTAGTGCGGGCACTGATACAAGCCTCGGCGGCCCAGCAGGAGGCTACCCGTGTCCAGGCAGCCACCCAGCAAGAAGCAGTGCGGCTGCAGCAAGAGACTAATCACCTGCTGATGGACCAAGCTGCTCAAGACCGAGCTATGTTGCAGGAACTGGTAAGCCAGGTAAAGACCCTTACAGAGCTGAACCGTGGCCATGATGGGACGCGGCTCATACGGGCTAGCCATTGGCTGCAGAAAATGACACGGGAGGATGATGTAGAGGCCTTTGAGAGGACAGTCCTATGGGAGGCCTGGCCTCGAGATCAGTGGTCTAGCATCCTTGCCCCATTCCTGTATGGGGAGGCCCAGAAGGCCTACCATGATCTGCCTGAAGAGGCTGCAGCAGACTACTCCCAGTTGAAGGCAGAGATCCTGGCCAGATCTGGGGTAATGACCGCAGTGCGGGCCCAGCGGTATCATGAGTGGAGGTACCAGGAAGACAAAACCCCGCGGTCCCAATTGTATGACCTCATCCATCTCGCACGAAAGTGGTTGCAAACAGAATCCCGGAGTCCGGAAGAGATACTAGAGGTTCTGGTCATCGACCGGTACGTGAGGGCCCTGCCACCATATCTCCGCAAATGGGTAGGCCAGAACGATCCATACACCTATGACGAGATGATCACACTGGTAGAAAGATGCATGACAGCCAGAGAATTGACCCAACTACGCAAGGAAAGCCCCTTCCGTAGCAAACACCCACCCCCAACCCGGGAAGGAGGGACAGCCAAACCCCTGGGGAGTCCTAGGTGGAGGAAGAGGTGGGCTGGAGACCCACAGAGACTCCAGAAGGAAGGGATTGGCCTGAGTGGAGGAAACCCTGGAACTAAACCCCCTAGCCCACATGATGGGAGACTGACTAGAAACAGTTATAGATGTTATGCATGTGGGGAGTGGGGACACATAGCAGCACAGTGTCCCAGCACCGAAGAACCTATGCAATGCAACTTGGGGGATTGGGAGGTCCCATGCTTCCTTATCCACCTTGCGGGCGTTGCATTAGCCCCACATAACTACACCAGGCCAGTGATGTCCAATGTCCAACCACGAAATGAGATTCTAACTGTCCAGACAGGAAAAGGAATTCAAATTTTCCCGGGACTTTTCCTTTGTGGCTGGTCAGAGCATCCAAGCTCGGACTGCTGTCCAGAGCGTCAACAGAGTGGTGCAGTGTGGGATAGCTCCCGGAGCTACTAAGTTCGATTTGCATCCACACCTAGCCTAATTCGACATAGCCATGTCGAATTTAGCGCTACTTCCCTCGTCGGGGTGGAGTACCGAATTCGAACTAAAGAGCCCTCTATGTCTAATTAAATGGCTTCCTGGTGTGGACAGGTGCACGGTTAATTCGAATTAACGCTGCTAAATTCGAATTAAAGTCCTAGTGTAGACCAGGCTTTTGTGTTTAACACTTTGCTAAGAGAAGGAGGACATCTCAAATTATCAGCCTGAGCTTCCCATGTATGGTTTCAGTTTCTATCTTCAAATACTATAACATTTCCTTTGTAGGTCACTGCTGGTCCTGTTGTAACAGGCAATTGTACTGTGTGTCTGTCCACGGTATTACATCTCAGAAGGTGGCGGCAGCAAAGAAGTAGATATGGAAGATGAGGATGGATACCCCGTTTAAAATTTTCGTTCTAGGAATCCAGCCTTCACTCATGAACCTTCAGGAACAAACGAAGGTATCACACTGCCTAAAGCTCCTGATGCTTGCAGTGTTAAGATATTTGCTAGGGATTTTGGTGAAATAGTAGCAATGCTATACTTAATCTTGAGACTAGTCTACTCTTTAACAACCAATTTTTCTAAATGCTCTAGAATCAGAACGCATACTCAGATTGCCCTGAAATTTGCTGAGCCTTGCAAGGGCTCTGCGTAGGGCTAGTGATCCACATTTGAGGGCATTTGGGGAAGGCTTCCTGAGATATGACAGTCCTTTAAAAACACCAGGTCACATCACTATTTTACAGTTTTTATAACTTTTTTGCACGCTGCTGCGACTTCTTCCCAGTCATATGCCCTCTAAGCATTTTGTTGCACTCTGGCCTTTAAACAGCCCCAGTAACCAGTCTGGGAGTAAAGAATTAGGGTTGGTCTATGCTTAAAAGTTTTGCTGGCATAACAAGATCGGTTAGGAATGTGGAAAAACCACAACCCTACTAGCAGGGATACACTGGAAAAAAAGTCTTTATGCCAGTAGGGTATCTCTGAGATACAGAAAAAACAGCCACTGGCCACCCCTGTATCAACAAAAAGGGTGCTAGTGCTGGCTATAACTAATTATTACTAAAAGGCTTTAGAGAACCATTTTACACACACAAAATAACAGTATATTTTATGTTTTTTTTTCTTAACTTATCCTAACACAAACCCTCATTCTGGACTATGGGGGTGTGAATTGTAGAGTGCTCCAACATGTCCTAAGTGTATGTGGGGGGAGGGGGGGAAGGAATGGGACCCAAAACACAGACAAATGAAAAAAGGGCACATGAAATCTTTTAACTGACAAGGCAATACAAAAGCAGTCTAGAGCAATCACTTGATATGCCGGTGTAGATTATTCCATTCAGGGAACAGGTATAAATTCTGACAAAAGCACTCTTTTACTGGTTTAGCTACATCTACACTAAGAGGATTTGCCAGTATAGTTGTACCAGGAAACCTTTTCTAGTGTAAACATGGACTCAGATGTTGGAAAGATCACATCAGTGCTTCAGGAAATGTAAAGTAAACTAGTGTCACCATACGCACAATCTGATCACTCAGAAACAACACAAAGCTCAGATCTAGAACTGGAAGTTTAGAAAATGGAGATTCTTAAGTCTAAGTTTGTATGAGGAGATGTAGAGTGAAATGAAGGTGTACTTCTTGAACAGTCATATATCATAGTAAGATTAGTGCTTTGTAATCCATGTCATCTGAAATGTGCAGGGCTGATTGGCTCTTTGTCTGGAGATTTGAGTTGTGTAGTTAATGAGGTGATCTGTTAGAGGACGTTCCTTCTCTTAGGAGCACTCCTGTTGTGAAGGCCAAGACTATAACAGGGTTCAAAAAAGAATTAGATAAATTCATGGAGGATAGGTCCATCAATGGCTATTAGCCAGAATGGGCAGGGATCGTGTCCCTAGGCTGTTTGCAGGAAGCTAGGAATGGGCGACAGGGGATGGTTCACCTGATGATTACCTGTTCTGTTCATTCCCTCTGGGGCACCTGGCATTGGCCATTGTCAGAAGAGAGGATACTGGGCTAGATGGACCTTTGGTCTGACCCAGTACGGCCGTTCTTGTGTTCTTCAGGAAGTAGGTGTGTCTTAAAATGATGGAAAAAACATATTTCTAATAAATCTATTGGACAATTTCTTGAGAAAAAAATGGAGTGTTTGGTCGGTTAGACATTTTAACACAGGGAATGGCATAGGATGGAATTGAAGTGAAATAATTAGTATTTGTTCCTGTTGTCAGAGTGGTACCGGTATGGTGCTCTGCTTTCTCCAATGTTGATATCACTCGGCTGCGTGTGTGTGTTCCCTCTGTGTGCTGTCCCAGCTCTGCGCAGATAGCTGACACAGCAGACCCGACGAAAACCCCAATAACCACAGAGTCCAGTAAGATGCAAAGCCATGTCGGCTAGGTTTAGTGCGACCTCGGACACAATTGCAGTTCCCTGTAGGTTTCTTAGCCTAACTCAGGGCATACTACGAGAAAGTGCCTCTTGCCAATGGACTCAGCTCAGTCAGTGGCGGGACTTTCCACTGCCCCCTAGGCCGGACAAAGACACCGCCGTAGGAATGCAGCTCAGTCAGTAGCGAGACTTACCACTGCCCCCTAGGCAAAGACACCGCCCTAGGAATGCATTCTTATACACAGGTACAAACAAGTTACACATCACACCTGACGTATTGAGGTGCAACCCTTCTACGCAGCGAGGTTCAACCTCTCTACGTATTAAGGTGCCGCCTTCTACCTTGTACATGTTGGTTCGATCAAAACAACTCTATCCATCATTTACCCTTTTGCCCCTGTCATTGGGCTGGGTCGACCTGTCCTTTTATTATCTATGGAATGTTTCAGTATAGTGTATTCCAGTGCTGTGTTTATACTTTGGTATGCTAGGTGAATATGTGTTTATGCAGCGTCAGCCCTTTTCTTGCCAGCTTCTGTGAACTGAGCCGGCCTTCAGCTCACAGCCTCACTTTGCTTTTTAGCTAAATCTTGTTCATTACTTTAGTTCAGGCCTCAGGCCTCATACTGGACCTTTATCAGGGCCTGCACTTACTATAGTTCCCATATAGGGTTTCATAGTGTCATTGTCATGTCACTTGTGGATTGGATTATTCCGTAATGCAGTGAATAGGACCTGGGTGTGGGAGGATGGTAGAGGACTTCCCAATGACTTGTAAGTCTCTAGCACATTTAGAAAGTTTATATCTTTCTGTTTCTTACACTATTTGGTTCACAGATGGCAGGGGTGGGGGTGTTGGGAACAAATGAAGAGAGGAAATTCTGCTGCCCAAGATCAGAAATTTCTAACCTTTCACAAGGAACAGTGAGTTTGGTGATCGCTCATCCAATCCCAGTGTATTTACACCAGAAAATGACTACACCATTTGACATGGCTTAGCAATATGTGCACAAGAAGCACCCTGAGGCTGGAGTACAAGAGGGTCCTGCAGTTTAGAACTGATTTTCAAAGGCAGAGCTTGGGGGGGGGGGGCAACTTTCACAACACAGCATATTCTATCTAGCCATGCTATTAGTCCCTCACTTTCATAAACATCAACCAGCTCCAAATGGCTTTGCAATTTGTGCACAAGAGGTACTATGGGGTAGGAGTATAAGAAAGGTCTGCAGTTCAGAACTGATTTTCAGATGCAGAGCTGTGGGGGGCATCCTTCACAACACTGTGTATTCTGTAGCTGACCCTATCTGTGCTATTATTTCCTCACTTTCAGAAATATCAACCTCACTCTCACATTGTTAAACAGCTCCTGGCTCCCAGCTCCAAATGATCCCAATGTTAACACTCTGATTCTTACTTCATCAGCAAGTGATTTGCACAACTAAGTGCAAACTGTGTCTTTCAGGTTTCAAGTCAGTTAAAATTACTATGAAGGGGACTCTGTAGTTTTGGAAGATGGCAAAGCCCAATCCTATGGATTCATACATCATAATCGTTGTGTTTGTAAGAAAAAAGTGCTTAGTTGGAATCTGTTTAACCAGCTCAAGACGAAACCTAGAAATGATGGAATCATATTCTAGCAAGTCCTTTGCAGAAAGAAAAATCTTGGAATAATCAGTGTCCCTAGTTTTTGATTGAGACACTAATTTACACCAGCTGAGGATCTTGCCCTATGTTTACTATTAGTATAATTTACCTTTATTTCTTCCTTCTTTACTTTGGTCACAGAAAACTGTTGATGTGTTTGTTAAGGAAGGAAACAGGACTTGGCCTTTCAAAATGGGGAGCAGTTTATGGGGATAAACCTCAACCATTTGCAACATTCACCAGCCAGTCAGTGTGGTCAGTTTGAGTGACTGAGGAAATTTTAGATTAATGAGAGCAAATGTGTCAAGTGGTTAGAGCAATGGAAAGGATTTAAATACTTGCTCTGCCACTCTCTCGTGGCCTTAGGAAAATTATTTAATTCTGTGCTTCATCTTCAAAATGAGAATACATTATATTAAACACTGTATAAACATACCACAGAAAGGGACCCGCTGGCTCAAAAGGAGTAAAGATCATTTTGTTGTCCTGAGGATCTGGCTAAGGTTGGATTTCCCCATGGTGGAATAGAGGAACCTATAATGTGGGGTCTCACCTTCTTTACCTCTCCCTCAGGAGAGGAGTGGTGCCAGCATTGGGACAGATCTCCTTTTAGAGGGGAAGAAGAGGTTAAGGAGCTCCTGTCTGGAACAATTCTTTTCACCTCAGCAGGTAGTGTGGCTGCTGCTTCTAAATGAAGATAGGTCACAGCCTGTTTGCCTCACCAGGTGGAAAGAATGATTTAACTCATGTGATTAAACTCAGCCTCTGGATAGTCAAAGGGGGACTGTGAGTCTCCTGCAATGATCCCTGAGGAAAGGAGTTGGGACTTGGTAGAAAGGCCCAGCTGGAAGTCTTGTTTTCCTTTTTGGAAGAAGGCAAGCCAGGCCATGCATCTTCTTCAGCAGCTCAGAGGAAGGGAGAGTATCTCAGGGAAGAGGGGTTGTGTCCATCTTAAGGTTGGGTGGTGGAATTTTCAGGTTTATTTGGAATTTTATGTTAATAAAACCAGACCCCAGGAAGGGGTTATTTTGGGGATCATCCAGACCAGAAATGGATTTTATCTCATCCTTCCTTATATATTTGGGTGCCTTAATGATATGCTGCTATGGCTCAGAGTCCTGACACCAGTAGCCAGCCTACAAGCATGATGGTCTCCCCCTGGCTTCCGCCAGGCTAGTTACTCCTTGCAGAGTGACCTCACCAGCCCTTCTGGTACCAAATTTCCCAAAATACGTCTACCCTGAGTTCTTAACTCTCAGGCATGTGGACTTTTCCCTTCTTGGTTCATCATCCCGGAAGAAATGAAACCTGCCTCCAGTTATCAGTTCACTTTGGCACATACACTGTACACAGATTTCACATCAGAGACCTGCCTGTGGAAAAATGAACAAAAGGTTTATTTAACAGAAAAATCAGACTCAAAGACAAAATAGCAAGGGAAGCAAAAACATACAAGTTACACAGAAAATAAATATAAAGACACAACTTCAGATTTTACGCTTCTATATTAAACAAATTCCACTTTGTAATGCAAGTCACTCTAGTGCCTTTGCACAGTTTCCCAGCATGCCCCCATCACAGAGAGGATCCAGTCTTTCTTGGACAGCACCCCACCTAAATGCTGGCCCTCAGTTTCTAGATAAAAGCTTCAGTTTCAAACCCCACTCCCCCCCCCCCCCCCGCCCTTTTAAGGCTTTTTTCTTTTTCTTTTCTCCTGGCATGTTGACTCATGGTTATTTAGGGTGGGGAAATTCTAGCCAGGTTGTCCTAATGTTTCCCATTAATTCGAATGGCCCATCATGTGTCTTTTTACAGGTTGTACAAAGCCAGGTGCATGGAGCTAGTCTCTTCTGGTTCTGGAGGCAGCCCCTCCCTGCCAGGCTGCCCACCTTCCTATTGTGAGGTGGAGCTGAATGTTGCAGCATGGATTAGGAGCACAGTGTTATATCTACACAAATACATCAATTCATAATCACAGTCTGCGTACATGTCTCATAATGACCATCAAGTTCAGAACATTACAAGCTTTCAAGAAAAGACCTTACTTGACATATTTTTATACACAGTAACATTGTAGCCAACCAGTTGATTCAATTGCTTATTATTTGTGGTTGAGACCCCCTGTTCTCTCTCCCCTTAGGGTGTCTAGACCCTGATTGTTACAGGGACATTAAACTTTCTTCTGGATCAGTCTAGTAATGTCCACTCTCAGAGACAAGATACTGCTTTCGCTGCCTGGCTTGGCCCTGTCTCCTTTCTTTCAGACACTCCATCTCCTCGGTGGCAGCTCATTGAACTGACTCTTGGAATTTTCTGCCTGGTGTTGCTGGTAATGCTGGGGATCCTGGGTGCTGAGGGTGAGTATGTCCAGCGACGGCACTAAGGCTACAATGCAGCAATGAGTTCAAAGAACCTCCAGGATCCCCCTACACAGAGCCCTGTGCAGGATCAGGGCTTCAGAAGTGATCTGAACCATTGTAACACTGTGCGGGAATCATTCAAAGTGGAAGCCTGAGCACTAACTTAGCACAGTTAAGGGTTTGATTGCATTTCCACTTAAAGCAGGATTAAAATCCCTTAGCTTCACCCTTACATGATTAACTTTTCTCCAAATATGGGTCAATATCTCTTTAAGAGGCTATTTAATGTTCTTTGCGGTTTTAATTAAATTTCTATGAAATTCTTTAAAAATCAAGATAATTCCTTTTAAATTGTCCCATGTTTTCCTGTCACTACTTTGTCATTTACTCAGCTTCACTATAGCTCAGATATAGGCAAGATAGTTAAACTGTAAAATGTAAAAATGTTTGTAGCAACATCAATATAATCTGTTTCTTGAGTATAAATTGTGTTTATGTAAATGGTGTTTCACACAGATGAACATAAGAACATAAGAATGGCCATACTGGGTCAGACCAAATGTCCATGAAGCCCAATATCCTGTCTTCTGACAGTGGCCAGACATAGAGCAGGAGCATGGTTTAAATGGGGTTGTATGTATATAATTCACATAAAATGGAGGTTTTGAATTCGTTCTTATTGCCTCCCTCCCCAACACACATCTCTCACCCATCTCCAGAAGCCCGTAACTCCCCACCTTACCACTCACACCCTTGCCCTCCCCAGCATCCCCAGTCACCCATAGTTGCTCTGGTAAACAGCAGAGCAGCTGCACAGGGAAATAAGTGGGGTGAGAGGCTGAGGAGAGATGACATGTGGGTGAATGACACATGGGTAGGAAGAGGGTGTCAGAATCACATGTGGGGCATCTGGGCCACAAATAGTGGTTGAGCTGGGTAGGGCCTGGAAGGCACTAGGGGAATGGACCAGTTCTCTTTTCTGCTGAACCCCTGTGGTTTGTGAAAGGGGCGTCTCTGCTTTGATGAACAACAAATGGTCATTGGAACTAAGCCACATTCTGAAGAACTCCCTATCGCTTGTCAGAACAGAGATCCTTTGACAAACCACAGGTGCGAAACTTCCCTGAGTGGAGAGCTTCTCCATTTTCCTCTCCTGCTCAAGACCCTCTCCCAGCTCCAGGCCAATGTCTCCACCATGCTCCTCTGACACTCCTTTCCATAGTTCTTACAATTTCATTCCCCTCACATATTTCCCTCTGCCTACCATCCAATCTTTGCTCCCCTAGATCCTCGCTCCCAGCCACCACTCCTATGTCACAGCATATTGTCCCATGCTCCTCCACAGCCCTGTTCTTCAACTTGCCTTCTCCATCAGTCACGGAAACAGAGCTCTACAGTCACCCCGCAGGTGGCCCTTCTAAGACAAAGCCAAGGTTCATTTATGGAGGTGTCACTGCAAGTACCTCACTGGTCTATTGATATAAAATGAATTTTGGTCTCCAGATTTCTTCGTTTGGCAGTTTTCACCACAATAAATGTATGCAGGGAGAGTTCAGACAAAGCTGCCAAACCTACAGTCACAGAGTCCTGTCTCACCAGGGACAGAGAAATACTGTTTGATAGTCATTGCTCATGCTCCACTGTTGCATTGTGTGATTTTCAAGAAGTTTTGTGCTGAATGAGAATCTTGTGAAGATAAATTGGGCTCCCAGAGGATCAGGATGGCTCTGTCTTTATCAAGGGCCATATTGCAGCTTTCCCTCTGCTTCTGTTTGACAGGAAACCTCGATCCACTATTCTCCTAACTGCTTATTCAAAAACACACAGTAGTTCTGGAAACACTCCCCTACCCCTCAATTGATTCATCCTTCCCGCTGGTTGGGTGCAGGAGACTGAAGTCCAACCTCACTATGATGTACCCTGGGAGTACCCAGGGTTGTGAGGCAACTAGCCACCACCTGCCCTTGGTAGGAGGAAGCCTTGTATTTGCCTGCAGTAGGTCAGCTCCCAACTCCACCAGCCACGGGCAACATAAACACTTCCTTCTAGGCCTCACAGGCCCCACTCTCACTCTTCAGATTAGCAACAGGTACACACCAACCCTCAAACTGTCCAAGTATCTCTCTGGAGTGTCCAGTCCATGGTCCACTGGACACTCACAGTGTTCACTGATTTGTTGCATCCAAAGAAGCAGTGCACCCCAGCTCACCAGTTCCTCCTCAGATCACTGCTCTGCTTAGCACACAGCACTTATATATATATATAGTGAAATCAAATAGAAGTGTATTTAACAAAGCACAGAGATTCAAGTTGTAGCAAGTAGAAATACTGGAAACAAATGGTTATATATAAAATAAAAATCATAACATACTTTCAAATGCCTAGACTTAATTGACATGCTACTCTCCAGCCTTGTAGAATATTGCTCACCCAAAATCCTTGCAGCACTTTTCAGCCAGGCTGGCAGTGACCCTTCTTTCATGAGACAAGCACACTGCCAAATTGCCTCCTAGGCGAAGAATTCACTGCAACCCCTTTGCCCTCCAAGATTTACCAGAACAATCTTTTGGTTTTATTCATGAACAGGACACCTCAGTACTGTGTGTCTTCCTGTAGATTTTCTCTTTTAGATTTCACTGTCTCTCAATATGCAAATAGGCATCCATTGTCAGGCATGCAATACACAAATACCCAGACAGGGAGATAGATGTCTATTACTTCCTTCCTGAAGGGAACATTTCTAAGGTATGTCATCTCCTGGTGACCTGCCTTAACTCCTAATTTTCAGTATAGCCACATCATTTCTTAAGTAGTATCTGTACATATAATTTGCAATGATCATGATGACCAGTGGGTTACTGGCTTTTGGAAGAGACCTCACATGTCATCCTTCGGTTAATAGTTATGAAGATGTGTAACCCAGGGAATCCCTGTAAAAGTGTATTCAACCCAGCACACTCTGCTGGTTGGCATTAAGTGATCCCTGGGCCACACCCACAGCTTCACAGCTGTCTTGTATCAGTTCTGGCTCTATGGAACATTTAAAGGAATTTTTAAAATTGTGCCTCTATATTGTAAACCATAGTTTAGTTTTGAAGGGCACTTTTCGGTGTAGTAATATTGTGAATTCAATTTTTTTTCATTTCCCATTAAGCAAACAGATGACAGGAAAAGTTCACCCAGCAGCAGGAAATGCTGGAAAATCTCACTCACCAGCAGGAAATTCTGGAAAACCTCACCCAGAAGCTGCAAGAAATTCAGGAGAAAACCTCTCAGGAAAAGGAAGATCTCCAGGCCAACAGTGGAGAGCTTTCAAAGTCTTTGCAGTCCTTACAGTCAAAAGGTACCAGTCTATGGCCTTCTAATGGCAACTACCATGTGTTTCTTGTATGTGACTTCAGACTGAAATAAATTGTGAGCAGAATCCCCTACACTGATTAAATAACTGGGAGCCAGACCCTGAGTCGTAAGAAGATAAGAATGGCCATTGTGGGTCAGATCAATAGTCCATCTAGCCCAGTAACCTGTCTTCTGACAGTCACAAATGTCAGGTTTTTCTGAGGGAATGAACAGAAGAGGGCAATTATTGAGTGATTGTCTACTCCCAGCTCCTGACAGTCAGAGGGTAGGGACCCACAGAGCATGGGGTTGCATCCCTGACCATCTTGGCTAATAGCAATTGATGGACCTATCCTCCAGGAATGTATCTAAATCTTTTCTGAACCAAGTTATCTTTTTGGCCTTCATAACATCCCCTGGCAAGGATTTCGACAGTTCTGTGAAGAAATACTTCCTTTTATTTGTTTGAAGTATCAACCCTGTGTTGCATAAGAGAAAATGAAGATTTCCTGGACTGACATCAGGATATGGTTCTGTGAGCACAACATTCTGAAGAATCAGAGCAGGCTGCGCAGCGGGGACAGAAGGACGGTGAAGAAAATTGGTAGCATGTGACCTCCAGAAGAAGAAAGAGGAGCATCCATGTACCAACAATATAGATACAGGCGAGCAACTGTTTTCATATTCTCTCCACAGGTACTAATGCAGAGAGTCAACTAGATGATACATCTGAGGGAAGGGAGCAGAAGGAGACTCCACCGACTGGAAGGCATAAGATGCACTGTCCTAGGGATGGGGGTTCCATGACCACCACTCCCAAGATAAGGAGGCAGGTGGTGGTGGTCGGAGACTCCCTCCTAAGGGGGACTGAGTCATATATCTGCCACCCTGACCGAGAAAACTGAGAAGTGTGCTGCTTGCCAGGAGCTAGTATTCATGATGTGACGGAGAGACTGCCAAGACTCATCAAGCCCTCAGATCGCTACCCCTTCCTTCTTCTCCACATGGGCCCCTGGAGACTGAAATCCAGGACCTCTATGGTGGCATTTTCAGAAATGCTCCCAGTTCCACGCGCAGGGCCAGGTAGGCAGGCAGAGCTTCAGAGTCTCAATGCATGGATGAGACGATGGTGTAGAGAGGAGGGGTTCACGTTCATTAGGAACTGGGGGAACTTCTGGGATGGGAGGAGCCTATACAGGAGAGATGGGCTCCACCTAAACCAAAGTGGAACCAGACTGCTGGCACTAAACATTAAAAAGGTTGTAGAGCAGTTTTTAAACTAGGAGATGGGGGAAAGCCGACTGCTGCAGAGGAGCGTGTGGATCAGACACAGACTTCTATTTGGGGAGAGTCTGATGATAGAGAATCTCCAGGTTATAGTTGGGAGCAGAGGAATGAGAAGTATAATGTAAGGGTCGGATCAGATGATAAACAGTCACATAAAAAAGAATCTGGCACATCAGAAAAAGGCAGGCTAATAAACAGGGACAAGTTTTTAAAGTGCTTGTACACAAATGCCAGAAGTCTAAATAATAAGATGGGTGAACTAGAGTGCCTTGTGATCAAGGAGGATATAGATATAATAGGCATCACAGAAACCTGGTGGACTGAGAGCAATCAATGGGACACAATCATTCCGGGGTACAAAATATATCGGAAGGACAGAACAGGTTGTGCAGGGGGAGGAGTGGCACTATATGTTAAAGAAAGTGTAGATTCAAATGAAGTAAAAATCTTAAGCGAATCCACAGGTTCCATAGAGTCTCTATGGATAGAAATTTCATGCTCTAGTAAAAATATAACAGTAGGGATCTATTATCGACCTCCTGACCAGGACAGTAATAGTGATGATGAAATGCTAAGGGAAATTAGAGAGGCTATCAAAATTAAGAACCCAATAATAGTGGGGGATTTCAATTATCCCCATATTGACTGGGAACATTTCACTTCGGGACGAAATGCAGAGATAAAATTTCTCGATACTTTAAATGACTGCTTCATGGAGCAGCTGGTACGGGAACCCACAAGGGGAGAGGCGACTCTAGATTTAATCCTGAGTGGAGCGCAGGAGCTGGTCCAAGAGGTAACTATAGCAGGACCGCTTGGAAATAGTGACCATAATACAATAGCATTCAACATCCCTGTGGTGGGAAGAACATCTCAACTGCCCAACACTGTGGCCTTTAATTTCAAAAGGGAACTATACAAAAATGAGGGGTTAGTTAGACAAAAGTTACAAGGTACAGTGACTAAAGTGAAATCCCTGCAAGTTGCGTGGGCCCTTTTTAAAGACACCATAATAGAGGCCCAACTTCAATGTATACCCCAAATTAAGAAAAACAGTAAAAGAACTAAAAAACAGCCACCATGGCTTAACAACCATGTAAAAGAAGCAGTGAGAGATAAAAGACTTCCTTTAAAAGTGGAAGTCAAATCCTAGTGAGGCAAATAGAAAGGAGCACAAACACTGCCAACTTAAGTGCAAGAGTGTAATAAGAAAAGCCAAAGAGGAGTTTGAAGAACGGCTAGCCAAAAACTCCAAAGGTAATAACAAAATGTTTTTTAAGTACATCAGAAGCAGGAAGCCTGCTAAACAACCAGTGGGGCCCCTTGACGATGAAAATACAAAAGGAGCGCTTAAAGATGATAAAGTCATTGCGGAGAAACTAAATGGATTCTTTGCTTCAGTCTTCACGGCTGAGGATG
This sequence comes from Mauremys reevesii, assembly GCF_016161935.1. Classification (NCBI taxonomy): domain Eukaryota; kingdom Metazoa; phylum Chordata; order Testudines; family Geoemydidae; genus Mauremys; species Mauremys reevesii. The sequence continues at coordinate 220,684,210 of NC_052623.1, forward strand.
TTAGGGAGATTCCCAAACCTGAGCTGGCTTTTGTAGGTGACAAATCTGAGGAACTGTCACAGATTGAAGTGTCACTAGAGGAGGTTTTGGAATTAATTGATAAACTCAACATTAACAAGTCACGGGACCAGATGGCATTCACCCAAGAGTTCTGAAAGAACTCAAATGTGAAGTTGTGGAACTATTAACTAAGGTTTGTAACCTGTCCTTTAAATCGGCTTCGGTACCCAATGACTGGAAGTTAGCTAATGTAACGCCAATATTTAAAAAGGGCTCTAGGGGTGATCCTGTCAATTACAGACCGGTAAGTCTAACGTCGGTACTGGGCAAATTAGTTGAAACAATAGTAAAGAATAAAATTGTCAGACACATAGAAAAACATAAACTCTTGAGCAATAGTCAACATGGTTTCTGTAAAGGGAAATCGTGTCTTACTAATCTATTAGAGTTCTTTGAAGGGGTCAACAAACATGTGGACAAGGGGGATCCAGTGGACATAGTGTACTTAGATTTCCAGAAAGCCTTTGACAAGGTCCCTCACCAAAGGCTCTTACGTAAATTAAGCTGTCATGGGATAAAAGGAAAGGTCCTTTCATGGATTGAGAACTGGTTAAAGGACAGGGAACAAAGGGTAGGAATTAATGGTAAATTCTCAGAATGGAGAGGGGTAACCAGTGGTGTTCCCCAAGGGTCAGTCCTGGGACCAATCCTATTCAATTTATTCATAAATGATCTGGAGAAAGGGGTAAACAGTGAGGTGGCAAAGTTTGCAGATGATACTAAACTACTCAAGATAGTTAAGACCAAAGCAGATTGTGAAGAACTTCAAAAAGATCTCACAAAACTAAGTGATTGGGCAACAAAATGGCAAATGAAATTTAATGTGGATAAATGTAAAGTAATGCACATTGGAAAAAATAACCCCAACTATACATACAACATGATGGGGGCTAATTTAGCTACAACGTGTCAGGAAAAAGATCTTGGAGTTATCGTGGATAGTTCTCTGAAGATGTCCATGCAGTGTGCAGAGGCGGTCAAAAAAGCAAACAGGATGTTAGGAATAATTAAAAAGGGGATAGAGAATAAGACTGAGAATATATTATTGCCCTTATATAAATCCATGGTACGCCCACATCTCGAATACTGTGTACAGATGTGGTCTCCTCACCTCGAAAAGATATTCTAGCACTAGAAAAGGTTCAGAAAAGAGCAACTAAAATGATTAGGGGTTTAGAGAGGGTCCCATATGAGGAAAGATTAAAGAGGCTAGGACTCTTCAGTTTGGAAAAGAGAAAACTAAGGGGGGACATGATAGAGGTATATAAAATCATGAGTGATGTTGAGAAAGTGGATAAGGAAAAGTTATTTACTTATTCCCATAATACAAGAACTAGGGGTCACCAAATGAAATTAATAGGCAGCAGGTTTAAAACAAATAAAAGGAAGTTCTCCTTCACGCAGCGCACAGTCAACTTGTGGAACTCCTTACCTGAGGAGGTTGTGAAGGCTAGGACTATAACAATGTTTAAAAGGGGACTGGATAAATTCATGGTGGCTAAGTCCATAAATGGCTATTAGCCAGGATGGGTAAGAATGGTGTCCCTAGCCTCTGTTCATCAGAGGATGGAGATGGATGGCAGGAGAGAGATCACTTGATCATTGCCTATTAGGTTCACTCCCTCAGGGGCACCTGGCATTGGCCACTGTCGGTAGACAGATACTGGGCTAGATGGACCTTTGGTCTGACCCGGTACGGCCTTTCTTATGTTCTTATGTTCTTATGCCCAATGATACTGCCAAGAATGACTTTCAGCTGATCACTGCAGACTACATGGCTCTGGGAAGAAGGATAAAGGAGTCTGAGGTGCAAGTAGTGTACTCACCATCCTCCCTGTAGAAAGAAAAGGCCCAGGTAGAGACAGTAGAATCATGGAAGTCAACGAATGGCTACGCAGGTGGTATTGGAGAGAAGGCTTTGGATTCTTTGACCATGGGCTGGTGTTCCAAGATGGAGGAGTGCTAGGCAGAGACAGGCTCCACCTAACAAAGAGAGGGAAGTGCATCTTCGCAAGCAGGCTGGCTAACCTAGTGAGGAGGGCTTTAAACTAGGTTCACCGGGGGAAGAAGACCAAAGCCCTGAGATAAGTGGGGAAGTGGGATACCAGGAGGAAGTACGAGCAGGAGAGCGCAAGAGGGGAGGACTCCTGTCTCATATTGAGAAAGCAGGACAATCAGCAAGTTATCTTAAGTGCCTATACACAAATGCAAGAAGCATGGGAAACAAGCAGGGAGAACTGGAAGTCCTGGCACAGTCAAGAAAGTATGATGTGATTGGAATAACAGAGACTTGGTGGGATAACTGACATGACTGGAGTACTGTCATGGATGGATATAAACAGGAAGGACAGGCAGGGCAGAAAAGGTGGGGGAGTTGCATTGTAAGTAAGAGAGCAGTATGACTGCTCAGAGCTCCAGTATGAAGCTGCAGAAAAACCTAATACTCTCTGGATTAAGTTTAGAAGTGTGAACAACAAGGGTGATGTCGTGGTGGGAATCTGCTATAGACCACCAGAACAGCGGGATGAGATGGATGAAGCTTTCTTCAGGCAACTAACAGAAGTTACTAGATCACAGGCCTTGGTTCTCATGGGGGACTTCAATCACCGCGATATCTGTTGGGAGAGCAAAACAGCGGTGCACAGACAATCCAGGACGTTTTTGGAAAATGTAGGGGACAATTTCCTGGTGCAAGTGCTGGAGGAACCAACTAGGAGCAGAGCTCTTCTCGACCTGCTGCTCACAAACAGGGAAGAATTAGTAGGGGAAGCAAAAGTGGATGGGAACCCGGCAGGCAGTGACCATGAGATGGTCAAGTTCAGGATCCTGACACAAAATATGGACCCTGGACTTCAGAAAAGCAGACTTTGACTCCCTCAGAGAACTGAAGGGCAGGATCCCCTGCTGGGAAAATAACATGAGGGGGAAAGGAGTCCAGGAGAGCTGGCTGTATTTTAAAGAATCCTTATTGAGTTTGCAGGAACAGACCATCCCTATGTGTAGAAAGAATAGTAAATATGGCAGGCGACCAGCTTGGCTTAACAGTGAAATCCTTGCTGATCTTCAACACAAAAAAGAAGCTTACAAGAAGTGGAAAATTGGACAAATAACTAGGGAGGAGTATAAAGATATTGCTCAGGCATGCAGGAGTGAAATCAGGAAGGCCAAATCACACTTGGAGTTGCAGCTAGCAAGGGATGTTAAGAGTAACAAGAAGGGTTTCTCCAGGTATGTTAGCAACAAGAAGAAGGTGAGGGAAAGTGTGGGCCCCTTACTGAATGGGGGAGGCAAGTGACAGAGGATGTGGAAAAAGCGAATGTACTCAATGCTTTTCTTGTATCCATCTTCATGAACAAGGTCAGGTCCCAGACTACTGCACTGGGCAGCACAGTATGGGGAGGAGGTGACCATCCCTCTGTGGAGAAAGAAATAGTTCAGGACTATTTAGAAAAGCTGGATGAGCATAAGTCCATAGCGCCGATGCACTGCATCCGAGGGTACTAAAGGAGTTGGCTGAAATGATTGCAGAGCCATTGGCCATTATCTTTGAAAACTCACAGTGATCGGGGGAGGTTCCGGATGACTGGAAAAAGGCTAATGTAGTGCCCATTTTTAAAAAAGGGAAGAAGGAGGATCTGGGGAACTACAGGCCAGTCAGCCTCACCTCAGTCCCTGGAAAAATCATGGAGCAGGTCCTCAAGGAATCAATTTTGAAGCACTTCAAGGAGAGGAAAGTGATCAGGAACAGTCAGCCTGGATTCACCAAGGGCAAGTCATGCCTGACTAACCTAAATGCCTTCTATGATGAGATAACTGGCTCTGTGGATGAGGGTAAAGCAGTGGAGGTGTTATTCCTTGACTTTAGCAAAGCTTTTGATACGGTCTCCCACAGTAGTCTTCCAACAAGTTAAAGAAGCATGTGCTGGATAAATGGACTATAAGGTGGATAGAAAGCTGGCTAGATCATCAGGCTCAGTGGGTAATGATCAATGGTTCCATGTCTAGTTGGCAGCCGGTATCAAACAGAGTGCCCCAAGGGTTAGTCCTGGGGCTGGTTTTGTTCAATATCTTCATTAATGATCTGGAGGATGGCATGGACTGCACTCTCAGCAAGTTTGCAGATGACACTAAACTGGGAGGAGTGGTAGATACACTGGAGGTTAGGGATAGGATACAGAGGGACCTAGACAAATTAGAGGATTTGGCCATGTCATAAACAGATAGTTAAGGGTTAATGTCTCTTTTACCTGTAAAGGGTTAACAAGCTCAGTAAACCTGATGGACACCTGACCAGAGGACCAATCAAGGGACAAGATAATTTCAAATCTCTGTGGAGGGAAGTTTTTATTTGTGTTCTTTGTTTTGGGGGCTGTTCTCTCTTTGGATCTAAGAGGGGCCAGACGTATATCCAGGCTCTCCAAGCTTCCTGAAATATTCTCTTCTATGCAGTATAGTGAGTATTAGAAAGGCAAATTAGTCTTTTGATTAATTTCTGTATTTGCAAATGTGTGTTTGCTGGACCAATATTTTACCTCTTTGCTGTACTTGTATTTATGCTAGAGTCCCTCTAGTTTTTATAAGCTGTACCCTGTAAACTTCCATCCGGATTTTACAGAGATAGTTTTTTTACTTTTTCTTTCTTTAATTAAAAGCTTTTCTTTTTAAGAACCTGTTTGATTTTTCCCTTGTTGAGATCCCAGGGGATTAGTCTGACTCACCAGATAGGTGGGGGGAAGAGAGGAGGGGGGAAGGTGAATCCCTCTTTGTTTTAGATTCAAGGAGTTTGAATCAAGGTAATCTCTCCCAACAACTAAGGGAGGGAGAAAGGTGGGGGAATGGTTTATTTCCCTTTGTGTTAAGATCCAAGGAGTTTGGATCTGTGTTCCCCAGGGAAAGTTTTGGGGGAACAGAGAGTGTGCCAGACACTAATCTCTGGATGGTGGCAGCATTACCAGATCTAAACTAGGATTTATGTTTAGAAGGATCCATGCAGGTCCCCATCTTTTGGACGCTAAAGTTCAAAGTGGGGAATAAACCTATGACAGGCCAAAAGAAATCTGATGAGGTTCAACAAGGACAAGTGCAGAGTCCTGCACTTAGGGCGGAAGAATCCCATGCATTGTTACAGACTAGGGACTGAGTAGCTAGGAAGCAGTTCTGCAGAAAAGGATCTGGGGATTACAGTTGACGAGAAGCTGGATATGAGTCAACACTGTGCCCTGGTTGCCAAGAAGGCTAATGGCATTTTGGGCTGTATAAGAAGGTGTGTCAGGCTTGACACAGCCCTGGCTGTGATGATTTATTTGGGGATTGGCCCTGCTTTGAGCAGGGGGTTGGACTAGATGGCCTCCTGAGGTCCCTTCCAACCCTGAGATTCTATGATTCTATGAAACCTGCTACCTATTAATATAATTGGGTGACCCCTGGTTCTTGTATTATGTGACCTTGTTCTTGTCCCATGCATAACAGATCCCCAATCCTGAATACGTCCTCTAGGGATGCCCATATTGCAAGTAAATAGTAAGAAAGCTGGAATGAAACAAATGCAAGGAAGAGATTCCAATGGCCTGAACTCTGTAATGTGTGTGACTATGTGGGATAGGATTTTTGCTTAATAATGTCCTTACCTCCAAGTCAGTGCCATAGGCAGCAAAGTGGAGTAGGGTAGGGTGGAGTTGAGTCTGTTGCAATATAACCTGAAATCCAGAAAAAAGCAGATTTCTTAGGCTGTATTTTTCAAAGGAGCCTATAAGAGCTCTTCCTTCCCCCACATACATGCTTTTCACCAGATGTAGTATTCCCCCCTTTCATAGCCATCAATTAACATAATTTTAAAATAATTATCCTGCCCACCAGAATGACCCAGTGTTAATAGCTACTTATGATTTTGCCATGTCATTGGTATGGCTGACAGTAATGTGTGTCTTTCCTTCTGTTTTTTAGTACAGAAAAATACAGTGAAGAATGTGCAGCTTTCTTTGTTTCTGAAATCCACTCCAGTGTTTGTACAATCACCCGTGGGTGTGCCTGTAAGAAAGAGGAAGTTGAACTGAAGTCCCTTGCACTATTATGAGGAAAAACATAGAAACTCTGAGATTCATATCTGGAAACAGCCCAGAATGAGAAATTCAGAAAGAATTGCTGCTTCTTGGCTTTGATGATCTCTGTGTTGCTATTTTTATATAGTACTGCAGTTATCAAATTCTTTGCTGTATAATATATAATGTCAAATGTTTGTAATAGTCTTTTCCTTACTTATGATTGTAAAAATGGAGATGCTCAATTTTCTACCCTTTTTCACATGTCTGTCATCAACCACATTTTGGGCCAAATTTTGCCTTTGGGTATATGTGTGTTTGTATATATGGAGGTTAGCTGGAAGGGACATGGAAAGGGGTAGAAACTTCACATCTCTGCCAGCCAATCAGATCATTTGTTTACTCTACTCTGTTTTCCCATTACTCAATGTCAGATATTATTGCATTGTATTTCTAAGACCCAGCTGTGTGTTGCTAATTTGATAAGGGATGCCCAGGAAGACTGGGAGCTCAGTGTTGACTATTTTTTTTCCTGTAAAATTTTCTAAGCTCGGTATGGGCAGAGATTGTGTTTTGAAAATACAAGCTATGGAGACCTCCTGAGTCTAGCATAAGATCACTGGTTGATGTCTGCATCTACTCTGGAAAAGGGAGATTAAGTATAAATAGGGAATCTTTGTCAAAAGGATATGTTTCAAGTTCTGACCATTCTAGCTGGTGTCAGCCCTTCTCAAATTAGCAATTTGAGTATGAGAACTTCCTGTGTGATTTCAGCCAGAACACTGTTAAGTGAATATTTCTTTCCCTGTCCAAACCCACTGTACCTATTTATATGTTTGACTATGATTCAGGCAAAGATTGGGGATTGTTCTTCTTCCCAAACCACTTCATTGCAACCCAAGTGCCAAAGAGGTGAACTGACTTGGCTGTAGTCAGCAGCTCCAGTATAGAGCTAGGAAGTGCACTCAGGTCTCCATTGGGTTACATTTGCCTCTCTAGTAAGGCAAGTAGAGAAAGTGAACACAGAGACCATGGGGTAGACTCTGATCTTGTTTCTATCACTATAAATAGGGAGTGAATGTATTAACTGCAATGGAATTACATTGGGTTTACACCAATGTACACCAGTTTACACCACTGTAAGTGACAGAAGAATCTTGCCCCGTGTTTTAAGAAGTGCAGAAACACTAGCTGATCAATAGTTTCTTAAACAATATTTAATATTTAACTGACCTCAAGCAAGTTAAATTTAACACCTTAGGCCTTGTGTAAACCTACAAAGAGAGAAGATCCTGTGAGCGCTTTGTGCGGGCGCAGCGCACTTCAAACTAGCAGAGTGAGAACTTCCTGTGCGGTTTCAGATGGAGCATTGCAGAGTGAATAATTCTTCTCTTCTCAGCTCCTGTTGTCCATATCCTTACAAGGCAGTAACAGGGTGACACTAGAGTCTCTCTCTCTCCATCCACAAGGGATTTTCAAGAAGGACAAAAACATTTCTGGCACTTCAAGGTCTAGTTCCTGCACACCAGCCTCCTATCAAAAAGCTACAAAGGTATAATCTCCACATTCTCTTGGGGCTTTAATTGGTAGAGTACACAGTTGTTACAAGAGGTATAGATGATTGCTTCTGTATAATTCAAAAAATGAGTGGTTAGTTATTCTGAAATAGACTTATTTCTGCATCTTGTACAATATTTTTCTTCTGATTAAAATTTAAGGGTGTCACCATGAAATATAGTATTATTTTATCATTATTATTTTAAGGGACTAAAAAAGGATTTATTGTCTCAGGCAAACCGGCATTAGAAGTTTACATTTCTATATTTTTTTCAAGTATCAGAGGGGTAGCCGTGTTAGTCTGGTTCTGTAGAAGCAGCAAAGAATCCTTATAGACTAACAGACGTTTTGCAGCATGAGCTTTCGTGGGTGAATACCCACTTCTTTGGATGCAAGCAGTGGAAATTTCCAGGGGCAGGTGTGTATTTATAAGCAAGCAAGAAGCAAGCTAGAGATAACGAGGTTAGATCAATCAGGGAGGATGGGGCCCTGTTCCAGCAGCTGAGGTGTGAAAACCAAGGGAGGAGAAACTGGTTCTGTAATTGGCAAGCCATTCACAGTCTTTGTTTAGTCCTAAACTGATGGTGTTAAATTTGCAGATGAACTGGAGCTCAGCAGTTTCTCTTTGGAGTCTGGTCCTAAAGTTTTTGCTGTAAGATGGCCACCTTAAAATCTGCTATTGTGGCCAGGAGGTTGAAGTGTTCTCCTACAGGTTTTTGTATATTTCCATTCCTAATGTCTGATTTGTGTCCATTTATCCTTTTCCTTAGAGACTGTCCAGTTTGGCCGATGTACATACCAGAAGGGCATTGCTGGCATATGATGGCATATATTACATTGGTGGACGTGCAGGTGAATGAACCGGTGATGGTGTGGCTGATCTGGTTAGGTCCTGTGATGGTGTTGCTGGTGTAGATATGTGGGCAGAGTTGGCATCGACGTTTGTTGCATGGGTTGGTTCCTGAGCTAGAGTTACTATGGTGCGGTGTGCAGTTGTTGGTGAGAATATGCTTCAGGTTGGCAGGTTGTCTGTGGGCGAGGAGTGGCCTGCCACCCAAGGCCTGTGAAAGTGTGGGATCATTGTCCAGGATGGGCTGTAGATCCCTGATGATGCGTTGGAGGGGTTTGAGCTGGGGGCTGTATGTGATGGCCAGTGGAGTCCTGTTGGTTTCTTTCTTGGGTTTGTCTTGCAGTAGGAGGCTTCTGGGTACACGTCTGGCTCTGTTGATCTGTTTCCTTATTTCCTCGTGTGGGTACTGTAGTCTTGAGAATGCTTGGTGGAGATTTTCTAGGTGTTGGTCTCTGTCTGCGGGGTTAGAGCAGATACGGTTGTACCTCAGTGCTTGGCTGTAGACAATGGATCTTGTGGTGTGCCCGGGATGGAAGCTGGAGGCATGAAGGTAGGCATAGCGGTCGGTAGGTTTTCGGTATAGGGTGGTGTTAATGTGACCACCACTATATTTTTTTCATCTCTTGTGCAACAGAAATGGGCTGAGTTTAGTGGCAGGAGGTTTGTTATTTATCATCTTCATAAATAGGCTGGAAACTGCAGTGAATAGACTGTTAATATATTGTATGTTTACATAATTCCGTTCTCAGATTATGCTAAATGGAGGGGTGTTACAAACGCAAACAAGACCCAATAGATAACCCAAAGCAGTTTGGAAAGTTTAGCAAAATGATCCAAAAATAAAATTAAAACTATTACAATCTGTTGTAATAATCCAACCCACAGCTATTCAGTGGTAGGGAGAAATGGAAAGCAGTAATGAAATAGGGAACTGAGGGCAGTTCTACACTACAGTCTAAGTCAATCCAACTTATGTTGCTCAGGGGTGTGAAAAAGCCCCCTCCCACCCTTGCTTGAGCAACGCATGTTTCACATTGTCCAGACCAGCATTATGTTGGTGGGAGACATTCTCCCGCTGACATAGCTTACGTTTCTCACTGAGGTGGAGTAATTGTGCCAATGGGAGAGCGTTCTCCTGTCAGTATAGTGTGTCTTCACCAGACATGGTACAGCAGCTCAGCTGCATCAGTGCACCTGCGCCAACGTAGCACTGTAGTGTAGGATACTGTATGAGATTGGATATATTCTTGCAATGTAGTATGTTAGCAAAAAAGCTAATAAAATTTTGTGCATAGATAGGTGCATCTTGCTACAGGACAGACTCTCTCTATGGTTTTGACAAGAGCATGCCTAGAATTCAGTTCTGTGCATTTCAATTTTGATTAATTATTAGTAGTATTTTATTATTTATTTGTTGAACATCTACCTTGTAGCTAACTGTATAGCAAAGAGGAGGGACGGGACAAGATTTTCAAAAATGGGTGTCTAAAACTGGCCTCTTAAATCCATATTTATACACCTAAAAACTGATTTATGTTAAAAAATATTGAGCACCCATCAGCGCTTTCTGAAGTCTATAGTTGCTTCTGAGTGCTCAGCACTTTTGACAACCAGGCTGCATAAATAGGCACCCTCACATAGACTTAGAAGCATAATTTTTAGCATCCATTTTTGAACATTTTGGTCGTGGTCCCTGACCCAAAGATTTATATAAACATGTCTTTAAAAAAAAAAAAAAGCAGGAAGTGGTGGGCAGTTTGGAAGGAATTCAGAAAAGAAGACTTTATTAAAGGGGCTGGAGGGATTGATTTATACAGAAAGACTGAAGAACTAAACATATGTAATGAATTTGCAAACTATGGTTAAAAGGGGATGAATGACGACTGTCTAGAAATACTGAAAGTGTATCAACATCAAAGAGGAAAATTGGTTGTTTAGGTTAGTGTGAAATTGGAGACCAGAACTGCACACAATATTCCAGATGAGGTCTCACCAGTGCCTTGTATAACGGTACTAACACCTCCTTATCTTTACTGGAAATACCTCACCTGATGCATCCCAAAACCGCATTAGTTTTTTTTAATGGCCATATCACATTGGCGGCTCATAGTCATCCTGTGATCAACCAATACTCCGAGGTCCTTCTCCTCCTCTGTTACTTCCGACTGATGTGTTCCCAATTTATAACCAAAATTCTTGTTATTAATCCCTAAATGCATGACCATGCACTTTTCAGTATTAAATTTCATCCTATTACTATTGCTCCAGTTTACAAGGTCATCCAGATCTTCCTGTGTGACATCCTGGTCCTTCTCTGTGTAAGCAATACCTTCCAGCTTTGTGTCATCCACAAACTTTATTAGCACATTTCCACTTTTTCTGCCAAGGTCAGTAATAAAAGAATTAAATAAGATTGGTCCCAAAACCGATCCCTGAGGAACTCCACTAGTAACTTCCTTCCAGCCTGACAGTTCACCTTTCAGTATGAAATAACCCTTACATTTTCTAACATCAGGCCAGAAACTTTACAATTTGAGACAGTCATGCATCCGACGAAGTGGGCTGTAGCCCACGAAAGCTTATGCTCAAATAAATTTGTTAGTCTCTAAGGTGCCACAAGTACTCCTGTTCTTTTTGCGGATACAGACTAACATGGCTGCTACTCTGAAAACAGTTCAGTGGAAGGTGTTGCGCCATCCTTCCCAACCCAAGTCTTGTTTGGTCCATTACAGGATAGTCCAATCCAAAAAGAAGGAAGTGTTTGCAAAGTGAGAAAATCCTTACGGGAACCAAAACAAGCAAGTGTAACTCAGCTGATGAAAACGGGGAATATTGTTGGCTGGACTTAAGAACACTACTACACTGAGTGCAGTTGCTCAAGGAACTGGAGCACATCCTCTGCCTTTAAGTCCTATGTTAAGTTTACCTGCCTGCTGTATCTAGTCCAGGACAGGATTATATGTTCAATCCTAGTTGACAGGAGTGCAGCATTCCTTTTCACCTCCAATATGTTTGCAGTGTGAAGTTCAGAAATGGCATGACCCATGCAACAGGTCAGAGGGAATTCTGGGCATTTGCCCCCGTCCCCACATCCACAATTCCCAGTGACACCAGCAGGTATCCCAAAATGCACAGAAAAAATTACCATAAGACAATGAATGTGCAGGAGGTTTCAGAGGACACTGGGATATGAACCCACAGTGCAACTTGCTTTTAGTGACAAAAATATGCTTCTGTGTGGGCATAAAGACTGACACATGCAGCACAGTGTGAATACACTCCAAAATATGTTTTTGGTAGAATTGTGCTGACAAACCTTATACTGGTGTGACTTCTATGTCTAGACAAGTCCTTAGTTCCTTTGAAAACCCCAGCCTATAAGCCCTGGTCTGTTCTGAGCTCAGAAAAGAACTGTTTTGAACAGCTTTATGCAATTCAGGTCTAGAATGTGTGTTAGGCATGAATGACTATAAGTAAACCAGTGTTCATTGGCAATATGAGCTCTGTTGAAGATGAAGGTAGTTGCCAGTAATATGTGCACTCCCATTCTCATCTCCCCTTTCTCTTCCTACTACCAGAAGATTACCTGGCCTTTTTACAAGGTATCACCCTGTTCCTGTTGTCAAAGTGAGATATAGGCAGAGGAAGTGGCAAACCTTCTCAGCTGCTCCGAGATGAAGCAGTAAGTGACAGCATCGAGACAATCTTTAATAACACCACAGGAACAGAAATGGATTTTAAAACCAATTCTACTATTGTGTTTCTAAATCTGAGTTTGACTGAATATTTTCTTAAAGTTTTCCCATTATAGCAGCCTTTAACAAATCAATCGTCAACCAGCTCTATTAGAAACAAACTCTGTTAAGTGATTACAAACATAGGACTGGAAGGGACCTCTTGGGTTATCAAATCCAGTTCCTTCATCCCACAGGCAACCCCCCACTCCCCACATTCATATAATCCTGTTCAACAGTGTATCAAGCTCTATCTTAAAACCAAGTAAGTTGTTTGCCCACCACTGCTTCTACTGGGAGGCTGTTCTAGAACCTCATTCCTCTGATGGTTAGAAACCTAATTTCGAAGCTAAATTTATTTCTAGCCACTTTATACCCATTTTTTATATCCTGGACAATATTTATTCTCTTGTTTAGTGACTTGTTCACAAATTGATTCTGATTTCTGTTGATCTATTTGTTGTTCATAAGTATATGCAAATTAGTTTCACGAGTATTTCTTATCCTGTGGCTTAGTTAAAAACCTGTTGTCAGAGCAGTTGTTTGGCTAATTCAGTATCTTGTCCTTGGCAGCGACCAGGTCCAGATGCTTCAGAGATAGGTGCAAGAAGCCTCTTACTAGATAAACCTGCCTATAGGGAGAATTACTTCCTAACCCTGCCAGGTAATGCAGGATTTATGCCCTGAAGCATGATGATTTTTAATCCTTCCAAAATATATTCCCAATTTGTTTCCCTATGTAATTGGATGTTCTCATTATCCATGTATAAATCTAATCCTTTTTTGACTCCTCCACTAGGCATAGATTTGGCTCATTGGGTTTGATTGAATCCAGATTTAGTTGTTTTAAATGTGCCTGGATATGACTGAAATGTTCACTTTGTAGATTTCATTTCCTAATATCTTTCAGACTTTGAATAGTCTGGTTAAATGTTGAAGTTAACACCTCAAGGTAGCTGAGCTGAGCTGTGGTCACTGTTTTTTATAGCCGTTAGCTTTCTTCCAGGCATAGGGTAGAGATTAGCAACTTCCGTTTCACTGTTAAAGCTATTTGCAATGGCCTATACATTTCAACATTCAAGTTGCCATTTTCAGAGTTCTGTTATAGTAAACAAATGTTTAGATTCCGTGCAAAACAGAAAAAATTGTGAGAAGAGCCTAAAAGTTCAGGTGCTATTGTTTTTGTGTCTTCTACTTTTTTTGAAGCTGGGACTATGAAGTATATATAGTGTAATGAGCCAGCCAGCTCTCATAAGACATCTTCCCTGCAGGACTGAGCCAAAGATCCAGGAATGACCCAAAGGCCATCACAATGAGCTGAGTTGCATAGCTAATAGGGAATCTGGTTATCCTGAGGGCCTTCACAGGATTGATCCCAGAGAACATTCAGTCATTTTAGAGCCTAGCAACTGCTCTAGGAAAGGACCCTCCCTTGCCTTACCTGAAAGCTCATAGTAGGCCCACAAGTACCTAAGGCCCTGGAAGAGAGAGAGTCAGGAAAGGGCAGGAGAATGTTTCTTGCAGAAAGCAATAGCGAATATCCCAGGAAACATGCTGTCAGGAGATGAATAGTGTGCTCTGCAGAAGCCAGAGGAAGCTGCTACGAGGTTGCAGGAGAGGGGAGGACTAGGAGTCTCAGCAAGGAGAGGAAAAGAAAGGTGGATCCAGAAATTAAGCCTAAGCAGAGGCAGGAAGGAAAACTGTGCTGGGGAAAGCTTGCAGGGAGAGGAGGAGACTGGCCCTGCAGCCAGCAAGAACCACATAAGGAGACTGCTAGAGACTGCTAGGTCAAAGTTTGCTGCTCACTGAGCAGTGCTCAGGCATTTCCACTTCTTGTCCCAGCTGAAACTAAGAAGTGCAAAAATTAAACACAAAGTCAAACCAATTTTTATGAACCTCAGTAAAACATTTGTTGTTTTGGATCAAATCTGGGTGAAAGTTCATATATATATTGTACCCAAACTAGTTTGTCCTGGGCCCAGTTTCAGTGATGTCGTTTTCATGATGCTTTGTCCCTGGGATCTGGAAATTCACTCCTCCATGGATTCTACAGACTCTAACCAATATCAGGAAAAATGCAGGGCAAATTCTGCTCTCAGTCATAATGTAAATAAGGAGTAACTTCATGGAGATAGGTGGAGATACTGATTTGCACCAGTGTAAATGAGGGAAGAATTTGGCCCACTGTTTCTCCCTCTAGAAAGATTCTCTAAATCTCCAAGATAAAACTTTCCTCTAGGCCTCCCTGTGCATGCTATGTCTGATTTGAATTCTCTCTCTCTTTAGATTGTGAGCAACTTGGGGCAGATGTTGTACTCAGCTGTGCACACTGTCAGCACTTAATAAATCATCATTTATCACTGCCCCTATTCCAGATGTGCACAGCTGTTTTTCATTTTCTTGCACATTCTCAGAGCTGAGAGATGTAGTAGAGACCACAACCCATACCGCTAAAGACCCAGAAATGTCATCAGTGAAAAGCTTCATCCAAAGTTCTTCTTGTGCCTTTCTCATTCTAAGGGTTGTATACGGAGAAGGCTGGATTCCTGACTTTGATGCAATGTCACTCATAGACAGCACATCCCAGAAACTACCCATTCAGGCAAGCTAAATGCCGTCTCCATCTTCTCACTTTCCACACTTGACTGCCAAATAGGAATGAAGGTGCTTATGGGGTTGAAGATGCTGAAGCCACAAGTTCTGATGTTAATGATGATGCTCATTCCACCAGTGCTGCTGGTGGTGGGGAGTCCTGTTTAGGCCCCAGCCCAAATACCATTGAAGTCAGTGGGAATCTTTTTGTTGACTTCTATGGCCATTGGAGAGTAAACATGAAAAGTCCCATCCAAGAACTAAAGCAAGAAAGGTATGTGCTTGGACTTCAGTTGAGTATTTGTTTCTGACAGTTACTTAGCTTCAGAATTTAAGTAACAACAAGTAGCTTTTGAAGTTAAAATAACAGGTGTTGTCAGTGCTGGTTCAGTCATCAGAAGAGGAAAGTCTCTTTGTTCTCAGTGCTTTTGGACAAGGGCCGTGCCTCTCTAATCAGCTACATGAGCGCTTCCTGTGCGGTTTCAGCTGGAACATTGCAGAACAAATAATTATCCCACTTTTGGCTGGTGCTGTCCCTCTTGTAACAGGACACTCGAACGGTGATATCACACTGCCCATCTCTCTCCTTGTGGGCAAAGGCCAAGGGAAGTATAGGATTTAAAGTTGTAGTCCAGGACTTCAGGCTGAGTCTGTGGACCCTCCAACACAAAGAAAGGTAATACCAGCTTTTCTCCAGGGACTTTCCTTTTTACTAAGGTAATTGCTATAGATTACATCCCTTGTGTGTGTTTGTACATTATTTTTTTTATTTCCTTGGATAAAGTTTAATACAAACTGCATTGGGAAGTCTTGCAATTGTAGTCTAGTATTTATTTAATGTCTGAGGTGACATTTTCCCTCCCTTATGGATCAAGGCAAGCTAGTATCAAACAGCACTGAACAAAGCACTTGGAAAGAAGACCAATTGTGAGGTGATGAGGTCAATGGGAGTTGAGAGTACTCAGCACATTGCAGAATTGGACTCTGTGATTCTGATACAGCAATGTACAATGTGTGGGTGGACTGCAGAACACTTACACGGCCAAGCTGAATTTAATGGCGCTCCATGCGAGCATAGCGGTCCACCTGTGCATTGTACATTGTAGGATAAGGCCATATAGATATAGCTACTAGAGCTGGTCCCCAAAATGGGACAGGGAGGGGGAGTAAAATAGTTTTGTGAAAAGATTTTGTTTTTTCTTTTGTTTTGAACATTTTTTAATATAATTAAAACTTCAAAAGGTAAAATTGTAACCTTCTTTATAGGTGATTGGAAAATGGGAGAGGGGGAAACGTATAGGAAAGTTTACAGAAAGAAAAAGAGAGTTTAGTCCATACAGTCTAATTAGAGAACACATAGGAGGAAAAGAGGGAAGTGTTCATATGAGATGTTTCTTCTTTGCCTTCGTTCCTTTCCTGTGTACTATTTATTTCTAAGATTTTCCTATTTATTTCTGTATTTTCAATGGGTTTGTAAGCCTTAACTATTTGCCTGGTTTTGGTCTCTGTTTAGCCTGCTTTCTTTTTAATAGATTGCTCTTTTGCCCTTGCAGCTTCTTTCTTTCTTTCTTTCTATTTTAATCCTACCTCACAAACCATAGAGAACAATCTTATCTTGGCCAGAGGATTGGACTAGGGGTAATATTTTCAAAAGTCCCTAAGGACCAGATTTTCAAAAGTGTTTAGACATCTAAAGATGCAAATAGTTGCCCAGTGGGATTTTGAAGGCACCTAAGTCTCATGGGAATTAGGTGCTTGTCAAAATCCTATTAGGTGCCCACTTTATGATATTCAGCATTCATTTTCCCTTTATGCAATTTCTCCTCATTACTGCTAATAATACCTCAGAAAATGTTAAAGAATTTCTCTTCAGCTTTCTTGCATTCACCCTTCAAATACTTGTTATAAGAAGGGACAGAGAAATTTTCACACTTGATCAGACTAGTTCACGCCCAGTATCTAGCCCTTGACAATGGCTAGCACCAGATGCTTCCCAATGATGTTTTAAACCCTCACATTAGTCATATGTGGAATAATCTGCCCCCGACACTAGGCTTCATTTTGAGTTCTAACAGAGGTTGGCTTAAACACTGATTCATGAGGTTTAATATCCCTTCCCTAACATTTGTTGTATGCAGTGTTGTTGTAGCCATGTGAAAGCTTGTCTCTCTCACCACCAGAAGTTGGTCCAATAAAAGGTATTATGTCCCCTGCCAGGACTCTCTGAAATTGTTGTTGCCATTAATTACAATTCTGGATATTCTGATATCCATATAAATGTCCCTTTATGAATCCGTATAAATTCTTGGCCTCAGTGACTTCCTGTGGCAGTGAGTTCCACAGTTTATTTACACAGTATGTGAAAAAGTATTTCTTTTATGAGTTTGGAATTTCCCACCTTTTGATTTAATTGAATGTCCCTTTACAGAGACTGAGAGAACAGAATTTACTGCTCTGCCCTCTCTAGATTATTTATTAAGAACATAAGAACGGCCGTACTGGGTCAGACCAAAGGTCCATCTAGCCCAGTATCTGTCTACCGACAGTGGCCAATGCCAGGTGCCCCAGAGGGAGTGAACCTAACAGGCAATGATCAAGTGATCTCTCTCCTGCCATCCATCTCCATCCTCTGACGAACAGAGGCTAGGGACACCATTCTTACCCATCCTGGCTAATAGCCATTTATGGACTTAGCCACCATGAATTTATCCAGTTCCCTTTTAAACATTGTTATAGTCCTAGCCTTCACAACATCCTCAGGTAAGGAGTTCCACAAGTTGACTGTGCGCTGCGTGAAGAAGAACTTCCTTTTATTTGTTTTAAACCTGCTGCCTATTAATTTCATTTGGTGACCCCTAGTTCTTGTATTATGGGAATAAGTAAATAACTTTTCCTTATCCACTTTCTCAACATCACTCATGATTTTATATACCTCTATCATGTCCCCCTTAGTCTTCTCTTTTCCAAGCTGAAGAGTCCTAGCCTCTTTAATCTTTCCTCATATGGGACCCTCTCCAAACCCCTAATCATTTTAGTTGCCCTTTTCTGAACCTTTTCTAGTGCCAGTATATCTTTTTTGAGGTGAGGAGACCACATCTGTACACAGTATTCGAGATGTGGGCGTACCATGGATTTATATAAGGGCAATATTATATTCTCCGTCTTATTCTCTATCCCCTTTTTAATGATTCCTAACATCCTGTTTGCTTTTTTGACTGCCTCTGCACACTGCATGGACATCTTCAGAGAACTATCCATGATAACTCCAAAATCTTTTTCCTGATTCGTTGTAGCTAAATTAGCCCCCATCTTATTGTATATATAGTTGGGGTTATTTTTTCCAATGTGCATTACTTTACATTTTTCCACATTAAATTTCAACTGCCTCTTTGTTGCCCAATCACTTAGTTTTATGAGATCTTTTTGAAGTTCTTCACAATCTGCTTTGGTCTTAACTATCTTGAGCAGTTTAGTATCATCTGCAAACTTTGCCACCTCACTGTTTACCCCTTTCTCCAGATCATTTATGAATAAATTGAATAGGATTGGTCCTAGGACTGACCCTTGGGGAACACCACTAGTTACGCCTCTCCATTCTGAGAATTTACCATTAATTCCTACCCTTTGTTCCCTGTCTTTTAACCAGTTCTCAATCCATGAAAGGACCTTCCCTTTTATCCCATGACAGCTTAATTTACGTAAGAGCCTTTGGAGAGGGACCTTGTCAAAGGCTTTCTGGAAATCTAAGTACACTATGTCCACCGGATCCCCCTTGTCCACATGTTTGTTGACCCCTTCAAAGAACTCCAATAGATTAGTAAGACATGATTTCCCTTTACAGAAATCATGTTGCAACAATTTATGTTTTTCTTTGTTTTTCTTTACTTTATATAATGTTATCATGGTCCTTCTTCTTCATCTTATTTCTAAAATAAATAATTCCAGTCTTTTCAATCTGTCTTCATATGTGGGTTTTCCCATTATCTTGATCGTTCTTTTTTTTTTTCTTCTTCACAATTTCCTTTTTGGAGATGGGATGACCAATGCTGTACACAGTATCTAGATGTGGCCAGGCCAGTGATTTATATAAAGGCATAATATTTTTGTATAATTCTCTATCCTATTACTTATGCATCCTTACATTTTGTTTGCTTTGTTGACCGCAGCTGCACACAGAGCAAAGGTTTTCATTAATCTATCTACAGTGAGGTCTAGGTCCCTTTCCTGAGTTGATACATTAATTTAGACCTCTGTAAGGTGTACGAGTTGTTTAAATTTTCCCTTCCAATGTGTATTGCGTTGCATTTATTGAATTGGGTTTCATTTTCAATCATGTTGCCCATTTTCCTAGCTTGTTTAGGTCTCTCCGAAGTTCTTCACAATCCTCGCTGGTCCTGATTGACCTAAAGAGCATTGCTATTTTGCTGCCTCATTATTTTCGCCACCTCTTTCCATGCTATTAATAAACACATTATAGAACATGGGATCTCATACAGAACCTTGAGGCCACCAATGTTAACTTTTTCCTTGATGAACACTGACCATTTACTACAACTCTCCTTTCTGCCTTGGAGCCAGTTTTTGATCCATGACTATACTGTGCGTCACACCCCATGACAACTTAACTTCTTCAGTAGCCTTTTGTGTGGGACCTTCTCAAGGGCCTTTTGAAAGTTGAAATAAATTATATCAGCTGATTCTAATTTATCTACTACCTTATTGCCATATTTAAAGAATTCTAAAGGATTCATGAGACATGATTTTCCTTTGCAGAATCTGTGCTGGTTAGACCCTATCAGATCTTGATCTTCCAGGTGTTTTGTTGTTCTTTTAAATTATATTTACAACCAATTTACCAAGTACAGATATAATGCTTGCTGATCTATAATTCCACAGATCACCCATAAAGCCTTTTTCAAATACAGGTACAACATTTGTTACCCTCCAGTCCTCGGGAACAATGTCTGTTTTTAAGAGATGACATATTTCTGTTAGGAGCTGCTCAGCTAATTCGTACTTAAGCATCTTCAAAATGCTGTGATGTACCATCTGGGCCTGGTGACATACTAAATTATAAAAGCAACAAAGAATCCTGTGGCACCTTATAGACTAACAGACGTTTTGCAGCATGAGCTTTCGTGGGTGAATACCCACTTCTTCAGATGCAAGAAGGCTTGCATCTGAAGAAGTGGGTATTCACCCACGAAAGCTCATGCTGCAAAACGTCTGTTAGTCTATAAGGTGCCACAGGATTCTTTGTTGCTTTTACAGATCCAGACTAACACGGCTACCCCTCTGATACTAAATTATAAATTATTTGGTTGCTCACGCACCTCTTCTTCTGACAGATCAATCTCTGCAACCCAATCTCTGTTACCAGAAAAAAGCAGGTCAGGGTAGGAATCTCGCCAACATCCTCTGTGATGCAAAGAAATCATTTAGCTTCTCAGCAGTTTCTCATCCTTAATTGCTCCTTATAAGCTCTGGTGATTCAGAAGACCCGCTGATTTTTTTTCCCAGGGTTTCTGCGTCTGCTAAACTTAAACAATCTCTTGTTTGTTTTTATACCTATTTGCTCTACAAAATTCATTTTGATTCTTCTAATTTCCCTCTTACTGGTTGTAATTTATGATCCTTTTTATTAGCCTCAGTAGGGTCAGATTTCCAAATTTTGAAGGAACTCTCTTTGGCTTGAATAGCTTCTCAAAACCCACCATGTAGCCATATTGGCTTATTCCTTGCCTTTCTGGTTCTTTTTTTCATTCATTGGTATTTGAATTTTCTGAAATTTTATTATGGTTTAAGTTGCATCCATGCCACCTCTAGGGAGTTTACTTTATTTGTTTTTTCAAGATCCCTTAGTGATTGTTAAAACCACACACAACTTTAATTGACTTCCATGGAACTTAGGGCTTCTCTGCACTTCTTACATCATGAAGAAAAATTAATCTAATGAGTCTTCTGCCCCTTAACCATACCATAATGTAGGAAAGTTAAATACTGTAGATACGTCAGATAAGATTTGATTAGATTACAGATGTATTCTGTTGTATTTTTTCTGAATTTCCTTTAATTAGTGGATATATTTTTGGTTCTTAGAGGACCTCAAATTTACACAAAGTATTTTAAGGAGAAGACACAGCACTTCTAGAGTGCTAGAAGGCTGTCTCTGATTCTACAAGTATCAAGGGGTAGCCGTATTAGTCTGTATTGTGATGGGGCAAGGCCAGATGGCTACAGTAACGTAGTGAGGAACAGGTATGTCAGCCCCAGGCTAAACAAATCCCTGGTACCATGGTAACCAAACAGCAGTTGCTCCAGGTTAATCAAGACACCTGGGGCCAATTAAGATCTTTCTAGAAGGGAGTAGAGAGAGCTACATTGATTGGGACACCTGAAGCCAATCAAGGGCTGGCTGGAACTAGTTAAAAGCCTCCCAGTTAGTCAGTGAGAGGTGTGTGTGTGTGTGTATATATATATAGTTGGGAGCAAGAGGTGCAAGGAGGGGTGTGGGTGTGGGTGTGCTGCTGGAGGACTAAGGAATACAAGGGTTATCAGACACCAGGAGGAAGGTCCTGTGGTGAGGATAAAGAAGGTGTTTGGAGGAGGCCATGGGGAAGTAGCCCAGGGAGTTGTAGCTGTCATGCAGCTGTTACAGGAGGCACAATAGACAGCTGCGATCCACAGGGCTCTGGGCTGGAACCTGGAGTAGAGGGCAGGCCTGGGTTCCCCCCAAACCTCCCAATTTCTGATCAGACACAGGAGGAGTTGACCCAGACTATGGGTTCCACCAGAGAGGAAGATCTCTGAGGTGACCAAATCCGCCAATAAGCGCAGGACCCACCAAGGTAGAGGAGGAACTTTGTCACAGTATCTACAAAAACAACAAGGAGTCTGGTGGCACCTTAAAGACTAACAGATTTATTTGGGCATAAGCTTTTGTTGATAAAATACCACTTCTTCAGATGCATGGAGTGAAAATTACAGATGCAGGCATTATATACTGACATATGAAGAAAAGGGAGCTACCTCACAAGTGGAGAACCAGTGCTGACAGGGCCAATTTGATCAGGGTGGATGTAGTCCACTCCCAATAATTGATGAGGAGGTGTCAATTCCAGGAGAGGCAAAGCTGCTTTTGTAGTGAGCCAACCACTGCAGAACTAAAATTCATTTGCAAATTTAACAGCATTAATTTGGGCATGAATAGGGACTGGGAGGGGCCAACTGTATTTTGAAGGTAGCAATCTGACAAACATCTTCTCCCAACTCACTTTTAATTTTGCAGAAAAATTTTACCTTGGGCCAAGTCCTCACCTACTAATTTTAATACAAATCTGCCCTTTTGGTGATTTATGTGGAGCCCCAAAATTGAGTTTATAATAGAAATTAAATTGCAGCTGTAACTAGGTAGGGCCTGCATCATTACATTATATTTACATTATTTTTTATAAATACAGGCAGTTACTAGTATCAGAAGGAGATAAAGTGAGGCTGCTCTATTCTTCCCATTTTCTTATGTCACCTTCATCACTATCTATCTGAGTACCTTTCAGTAGTGCACCAAGGGAGGTGACTAACATCTGTCACATACACTTTGATCTTTTCTTCTCCTCTGGCCTAGGGGAAATTATGTGAACAGTGTAGTTTGGAGGGTGTGTGTGTGTGTGTGTGTGTGTTTTCCTTTAAAATAAATTATATGTACTCTGTTATATGTTTGTGCTATCAAAGGCAAAGTTTGAGAATTGCGCCTTGGACTTGGAGCAGAAGGTGATGTTTGTGGTGGTTCTTAGTTCCTGTGGAAGTTTGCTAATGAGGAATTTGTCTCCTATATAGACCAGCTTTGTCCTTGTGGTACAAAGTACCATTGTGCCAAAGAAGTGGAGTTGTTGGTCCCATGGCCTGATCCTGGAGCTTCAAGCAATCTTTCAGGAATCTGAGCACCATGAAGATAGAGACCAATATCTTTAATTTAACCTGGTATTCTATAGGGAGCTGGTCCAGTGAATGGAAGACTGGTGTTATATGCGTGTGGCAGCCTGTATTGCTGAGGAGACATGCTGCATCTTTCTGTAGTAGTTGGAATGTCCTGCGGCTGATGTCTTCATGCCCAGCTAAAAAGCATTGCTAGCCCAGCCAGGAGGTGACAAAGATGTCTATAACCGAGGCCAAATCATCATCCATTGGGATGGGATGGAGTGTCCTAGCCAGCCATAAAAAGTAGAATGTTTGTGATGTTGCACCCCATAATGCTTTATAGAAATATGCTTATGAATGTAAATATGACATAAATGGAATATGTTTTATGAAAAAAATCATCGGCAGGAGTTGTAGACCAAGCTGGATGGACAAGCATCTCAGAGAAGTGATTAAGAATAAGCAGAAAGCCTACAAGCAGTGGAAGATGGGAGGGATCAGCAAGGAAAGCTACCTTCTTGAGGTCAGAACATGTAGGGATAAAGTGAGAAAGGCCAAAAGCCGTGTAGAGTTGGACCTTGCAAAGGGAATTAAAACCAATAGTAAAAGGTTCTATAGCCATAAAAATAAGAAGAAAACAAAGAAAGAAGAAGTGGGACTGCTAAACACTGAGGATGGAGTGGAGGTTAAGGATAATCTAGGCATGGCCCAATATCTAAACAAATACTTTGCCTCAGTCTTTAATGAGGAGCTTAGGGATAATGGTAGGATGACAAATGGGCATGAGTATATGGAGGTAGATATTACCACATCAGAGGTAGAAGCCAAACTCGAACAGCTTAATGAGACTAGATAGGGGGGCCCAGATAGTCTTCATCCAAGAATATTAAAGGAACTGGCATATGAAATTGCAAGCCCATTAGCAAGAATTTTTAATGAATCTGTAAACTCAGGGGTTATACCATATGACTGGAGGACTAAGGAATACATTTTTAAGAAAGGGAAAAAAGTGATCTGGGTAACTACAGGCTTGTTAGTTTGACATCTGTAGTATGCAAGGCCTTTGAAGGAAAAAGTAGTTAAGGACATTGAGGTCAATGGTAATTGGAACAAAATACAACATGGTTTTATAAAAGGTAGATCGTGCCAAACCAACCTGACCTCCTTTGAGAAGGTAACAGATTCTTTAGACAAAGGAAACGCAGTGGATCTAATTTACCTCAATTCCAGTAAGGCATCTGATACGGTTCCACATGGGGAATTATTAGTTAAATTGGAAAAGATGGGGATCAATATGAAAATTGAAAGGTGGGTAAGGAACTTGTTAAAGGGGAGACTACAACACGTCATACTGAAAGGTGAACTGTGGAGTTCCTCAGTGATCGGTTTTGGGACCAATCTTATTTAATCTTTTTATTACTGACCTTGGCACAAAAAGTGGGAATGTGCTAATGATGTTTGTGGATGAGACAAAGCTGGGAGGTATCGCTAATACGGAGAAGGACCAGGATATCACACAGGAAGATCTGGATGACTTTGTAAACTGGAGTAATAGTAATAGGATGAAACTTAATAGTGAAAAGTGCAAGGTCATGCTTTTAGGGATTAATAACAAGAATTTTGGTTATAAATTGGGGACACATCAGTTGGAAGTAACAGAGGAGGAGAAGGACCTCGGAGTATTGGTTGATCACAGGATGAGTATGAGCTGCCAATGTGATATGACCATTAAAAAAGCTAATGCAGTCTTGGGATGCATCAGGCGAGGTATTTCCAGTAAAGATAAGGAGGTGTTAGTACCGTTATACAAGACACTGGTGAGATCTCATCTGGAATATTGTGTGCAGTTCTGGTCTCCCATGTTTAAGAAAGATGAATTCAAACTGGAACAGGTAGAGAGAAGGGCTACTAGGATGATCCGAGGAATGGAAAACCTGTCTTATGAAAGGAGACATAAAGAGCTTGGCTTGTTTAGCCTAACCAAAAGAAGGCTGAGGGGAGATCTGATTGCTCTTTATAAATATATCAGAGGAATAAATATCAGGGAGGGAGAGGAATTATTTAAGCTTAGTACCAATGTGGACACAAGAACGAATGGATATAAACTGGACACTAGGAAGTTTAGACTTGAAATTAGACGAAGGTTTCTAACCATTAGAGGAGTGAAGTTCTGGAACAGCCTTCCAAGTGGAGTAGTGGGGGCAAAAGACATATCTGGCTTCAAGACTAAGCTTGATAAGTTCATGGAGGGAATGGTATGATGGGATAGCCTAATTTTGGCAATTAATTGATCTTTGATTATTAGCAGGTAAGTATGCCCAGTGGTTTGTGATGGGATGTTAGATGGGGTGGGATCTGAGTTACTACAGAGAATTCTTTCCTGGGTGCTGGCTGGTGAGTCTTGCCCACATGCTCAGGGTTTAACCGATTGCCATATTTGGAGTCAGGAAGGAATTTTCCTCCAGGACAGATTGGCAGAAGCCCTGGAGGTTTTTCGTCTTCCTCTGCAGTGTGGGGCATGGGTCACTTGCTGGAGGATTCTCTGCACCTTGAGGTCTTTAAACCACGATTTGAGGACTTCAATAACTCAGAGATAGGTTAGGGGCTTGTTACAGGAGTGCGGGGGTGAGATTCTGTGGCCTGCATTGTGGAGGAGGTCAGACTAGATGATCATAATGGTGCCTTCTGACCTTAAAGTCTGAGTCTATGAGTAACATATCTTAGCAAAGGTTATGTTCTATTGACTGTATTCATCTTATTTGTATGCATGTATTATTTTTATATCTTGACAGAACAAGGAGTAATGGTCTCAAGTTGCAGTGGGGGAGGTTTAGGTTGAATATTAGGAAAACCTTTTTCACTAGGAGGGTGGTGAAGCACTGGAATGGGTTACCTAGGGACGTGGTGGAATATCCTTCCTTAGAGGTTTTTAAGGTCAGGCTTGACAAAGCCCTGGCTGGCATGATTTAGTTGGGAATTGGTCCTGCTTTGAGCAAGGTGTTGGACCAAATTACCTGCTAAGGTCTCTTCCAACCCTGATATTCTATGAGTCTATGATTCTATCTGAAGTTATGAGCTTTGGCTCTATGCTTGTATTTAAAGTGTTTGCTGTAGGAAGCACCTAAGGCAAATCTGGTCAACATAGTGTGAAGGGGTTATTCAAGTAATTGGGAGTACTTGGCTAACAATGGACCTTGATAAATGCCAATCCACATCTGAACTTTCCTGAGAACATTCAGACTAGCATATGGCCAGTGGCATTGGCCTCTAAAGAACTGAGTCATTCACGGACATGTGACTTGCCCATGTGACTCCAAAACTCCACCTTGTACTGGAATTCTGCATAGGGGGAAAGAGAGGTTTCCACGCACAAGGGAGATTATATAAGCCCCTGGGAAACCCCTCCATTTTGTCTTCAGCTGGCTCAAGTGATAGCCTCTCCACCCCACAGGATGCCTGAAAGAAACTGAAACAAAGGACAGTAACTATAGGGATATGAGTGATTTGTGGACCCAGACCAGAAGGAGGTTAGTCTGTCAAAGAATCTTATTGGAACATCTCTAAGGGTGAGATTTACCTGCATTGAGTTTCCTACCGTATTAAGCTTAGACTTGCGTGTTTTATTTTATTTTGTTTGGTAATTTACTTTGTTCTGTCTGTTATTACTTGGAACCACTTTAATCCTACTTTTTGTATTTAATAAAATCACTTTTTACTTATTAATGAACCCAGAGTAAGTATTAATACTGGGGCGGATGAGGGCGGGGGAACAGCTGTGCAGAAGTGTTATTGAGGATGAACAATTTATGAGTTTATCCTGTATAAGCTTTATATAGGGTAAAATGAATTTATTTGGGTTTTGGTCCCCATTTGGAGCTGGGTATCTGAGTGCTGTAGACAGGAGCACTTGTTAAGCTGTTTTCAGTTAAGCCTGCAGCTTGTGAGGGACACGGTTCAGACTTGGATCTGTGTTTGCAGCAGGCAAACATGTCTGGCTCGAACAAGGCAAGGTACTGAAGTCCCAAGCTGGCAGGGAAAACGGGCTCAGAGGTAGTCTAGACACATCAGGTGGCAGTCCCAAGGGGGTTTTTGTGACCCAAACCGTCACAATGTTTCTTGTGGCCTTTGCTATGTGGGAGTTAAGCATCTGTGAGGAATGCAGGAGCACTCGTCCTGAGCCACTGAGCTGGCTGGACTGTTACATTGCTCCTGTTCATGTTTATACTCTTACTGGCTCTAACAGGCCATTTCACTGCGGTACAAATCCCAATGTTCATCTCAGTTCACTAACCCCATCTTTGGAATTTCTATCCCATAACCCACCAGAAATGAGTGAGCAGTCAGTGAGCTTTGTGGACCTCAGATTTCATACTCCTGAAGAGCAGAAGAGAAAACAAAGACCAAAACATGCCAGGGTCACAGGTACTGTATATTTACAATCTCCTGAATCTATGTCTAATGTTATTCTTTTAGCCCTATTCATATCTCCTTCTTGAACTTTATCCTACAAACCCTAACATTATAAAGCAGGGGTTGGCAACCTTTCAGAAGTGGTGTGCCGCGTCTTCATTTATTCATTCTAATTTAAGATTTTGTGTGCCAGTAATACATTGTAACATTTTTAGAAGGTCTCTTTCTGTAAGTCTATAATATATAACTAAACTATTGTTGTATATAAAGTAAACAAGGCTTTTAATGAAGCTTCTTAAACATTTTTTAAATTAAATTAAAATGCAGAGCTCCCCAGACCGGTGGCCAGGACCTGGGAAGTGTGAGTGCCATTGAAAGTCAGCTCACGTGCTGCCTTCGGCACACGTGCTATAAGTTGCCTACCCCTGTTATAAAACAGGAATCTGTGTTAGAATTTTTTCTCAAGTGTCAGTAAAACTATGTTAGTTTTGCGCCAGTCTGTGTGATATGAACGTACCCCCAGAAATGAATAATTTTCCAGATATGGGAAGGAGGTGGCTTTGTGCCTACAAAGCCCTGGAATGCAGAGATTTTGTTATATCCTTGGGGGCAGCCGGTTTAGGAAGAAATTACTTGAGGCCAGACAGCAGACAGCTAACAAAACTACCATTTTATTTACAGACACAGAGCTCCCCAAACCGGCCAAGACTGGCTGGGCTATCCCCTAATAATCTAACTCAGTTGCCATAGGAACAAAAACCATGACAACCAAATACACAACATATTCCTCCCCCCCAATAAGAACATCCCCTAAATAAAACAGACACTAGACTAGAGAAGGCGGGTAGACTGCCTCCATTCCTGGCTAAACCCTGGGGATTATTTTGCCCCATAACTGTGGGTTCGCCCTAGCTAAAGATCCAGCCGATGAGGAGGCCTTCTGTCTCTAGGTGGATTATGGATTCTGTCTCCTGGTGTTGTTGCACCCGAAAGTGCGATGGGCTCAGGGTCCACAGCACGAACAGGTGAGGAGGTGGTATCAGCTCGTGCTGGGCAAAGGGGTATCTCAGCCGCTGGCAGTAATGGAGGAGAACAGTCAGGAACAGGTGATTCCTGATTCGGTGTCTCACCAGAAGAGGTGAAGTCAGACCACACAATTGCAGATGTGTCCTGAGGACTGGCATGACCTGGCAACAGCTGATCTACATGTCGCCGCCAGGTAAGATTCTCTGCAGTCTGGACTGTGTAGGAAACAGGTCCTGTTTGAGTGATGATTGTGGCCGGGACCCATTTAGCTCTGGAAGTATAATTCCGAGCCAAAACTGGCTGTCCCGGGCTAAAGGTTCGCTCTTTTGCTCTGGGTGCCAGTCTGATAACTTGATATTGCTGCTGACGTTGCACAATTTGTCGGGGTTCAGAAGGTTTCAGCAGATCAAAGCAAGTGTGCAGCTGTCGTCCCATCATTAGAAAGGCCGGGGATGCCTGGGTCGTAGCATGAGGTGTGTTTCTGTAGGAAAGTAAGAAGGTATCCAGACACTTTTGAATGGAGTGTTGTCCCCTTGCTGATTTCAAAGCGTGTTTCATTGTCTGCACAAATCTTTCAGCTAATCCGTTGGTGGATGGATGATATGGTGCTGACGTGATGTGGTGTATCCCATTTGCCTTCATAAACTTTTGAAACTCCTGAGAGACGAACTGTGGTCCGTTGTTGCTCACAAGTTGTTCTGGCAGACCAAAATGACTAAAGAGTCCTCGTAGTTTTTGGATAGTACTCTCTGCAGTAGTGGACTGCATTATAGAGACTTCTGGCCATTTAGAAGGGGCATCTACTGCCACCAAGAACATGCTTCCTTCAAGGGGGCCAGCGAAGTCAACGTGAATACGTTGCCACGGGTTTTCAGGCCAGTCCCATGGGTGTAGGGGTGCCCACTGGGGTGCATTCCTCACACCCTGACATGACATACAAGCTTTTGCCTTCTCTTCAATAGCACTGTCCAATCCAGGCCACCAAAAATAGCTTTGTGCAATTTCCTTCATGCACACTATTCCACAGTGACCGGAATGTAGCTGTTCTAACATCTGTGATCTCAATGGTGTTGGAATAATGAAACGTCTCCCCCACAACAAACAACCAGATTGGACCAATAACTCCGTCCTCCTGGACATGTAGGTAACAAGGTCGGGTGAGACCGGAGAGGTTTGTTGAGACTTTCCATGCATCACCAGGTCCATAACTTGGGACAATACTGGGTCAACGCGAGTTGCCTTCTTTATCTGAGTAGCAGTGATGGGTGTATTCTCTACCTGTTCAAAGTAGAAGATTTCCTTTTGGGCACTATCTTGATGTTTGACTGGCAAAGGCAACCTTGAGAGGCCATCTGCATTGCCGTGCAGAGTGGATTTCCGATATTTGATTTCATATGTGTGTGCTGAAAGTAGCAATTCCTAACGTTGCATACGACTAGCAGCTAATGGGGGAATGCCTGTGTAGGGTCCAAAAATTGACATCAGAGGTCGATGGTCTGTGAGAAGATTAAACTTTCGCCCAAACAGGTACTGATGAAACTTCCAAATTCCAAAAACAATTCCTAATGCCTCACGTTTGATTTGGGCATAGTTAGTTTCTGCTTTGCTTAGAGTGCGTGAAGCAAAAGCAATAGGTCTCTCTTCTGCCGAAGGCATAATGTGTGACACGACTGCTCCCACTCCATAAGGGGAGGCATCGCAGGCCAATTGTAGGGGTAAGGATGGATCAAAGTGTGTTAGAACTTCAGAATTTAGCAATGTAACCTTAGCTTTGTTAAATGCAACATCACAGGCTTCAGTCCACTTCCAGGCCTTGTTCTGCCCAAGGAACTCATGAAGTGGTTTTAGCAGTGTGGCTAACTGTGAGATGAACTTTCCATAATAGTTCAGTAGTCCTAGAAATGAGTGCAGCTGGCTTACATTTCGAGGTGAGGGAGCCTCCACAATAGTTTAACTTTTGCAGGGGCCTTATGAAGACCTGCAGAATCAATGATGTGTCCCAAATATTCAACAGAGGGCTTGAAGAATTCACACTTGTCTTTGCGAACCCCTAGGCCATACTCTTCCAGTCTTTGTAGGGTAGCCTCTAAATTCTTTAAGTGATCCTCTTCATTTCTTCCAGTGACCAGGATATCATCCAGATAGCACTGAACTCCTGACAAGCCACACAAGATCTGGTCCATAGCCCTCTGGAGCAGGGCGGGAGCAGACGTTATTCCGAAGGGTAGGCGACAGTATCGATAAAGCCCCTTATGAGTCACAATAGTCAACAGCTCTTGGGACTTTTCATCGACGTGCATCTGTAAATATGCTTGACTCAGATCAATCTTACTGAACTTTTGTCCCCCAGCCAGGCCTGCGAAGAGGTCATCGATGCGGGGAAGCGGGTATTGCTCTTCACACAACACTGGGTTGACAGTGACTTTAAAATCACCGCAAATCCGGAGAGAGCCATCTTTCTTCACTATTGGAACGATAGGAGTGGCCCATGAGCTATGGGTAACGGGTATTAGGACTCCATTGGTGACCAGGGGCTCCACATCTGCTTCAACTTTTGGCCTGATGGCATATGGCACAGTTCGGGCTTTCAGATATTTTGATGGACTGTCAGGTTTAATGTTCAATGTCACAGTGATTCCCTTCATACTTCCTAAATCATCTCCAAAAACAGCAGCATGTTTCCTTAGTATAGGGGTTAGACTGGTTTCTTCTTTAGTCATCCGGTGCACTTCTGCCCAGTTCAGTTGAATCTTCCCAAGCCAAGACCTACCCATTAAGGCTGGGTAGTTACCTCTCACCACAAACAGTGGCAATTTAGCAGCCTGTCCATTGAGCTCCACCTTAACATCAATAGTGCCCAACATGGGCACAGCTTCTCCCGTATACATCTTTAGAACAGTTTTTGTTGCCTTAAGCGGAAGATGCTGTAACGTTTCTTTATACACAGTCTCGGAGACCAGCGAGAGGGTTGCACCGGTGTCCAGTTCCATGCGTATAGGTTTGCAATCCAACAACGGGGTTACCCAGTATTCATGTGAGCTCACTGCCAAAGACAAAACATGCAGTGGCACTTCCTCTTGCGATGAGGTGTCACCTTGATCATCCTGGGTCTGCTCTAGGATATGCAGGGTTCCTCTTTTTGTCGGCCAGACCACAGGCCTCTTTTTCTTTTGTTTACAGGCACACTCAATGTGTCCCTTTTTGCCACAGCGTCGACACACCAGGTCCTTACACCAGCATTCTGATGCCTGGTGACCCGGCTTACCACAGCGGTAACATTCTTGACTCTGCACAGTTTTGTGGGTCGGTTCTTGTGACACTTTTTGCACCCTAGGGGATGCACCGATGTATTGTGCCTCCCTTGTAGCCAGTTCCATGGAGACAGCAATATCAACAGCCTTCTGTAATGTAAGCTGAGCCTCTGTCAGTAGGCGCTTCCATATAGCTTCACTGTAGAGGCCACACACTAACCTGTCACGCAGGGCATCATTTAACATCTGTTTAAATTCACAGTGTTCTGCTAGCTTTTTTAAAATTGCTACAAATTGTACAACTGTTTCATCTTCCTTTTGGTTTCTTTTGTGGAACCTATATCTTTCAGCAATTACCAGTGGTTTTGGTGGAAAATGGGACCCCAGGATTTCCACAATGTCACTGTAAGATTTAGTCTCAGGCTTAACAGGGTGTAGTAAGCTGCGTAGCATGGAGTAGGTTTTAGCCCCTACAACACTTAAGAATTTTGGCACCTTCTTCGCTTCTGTAATGTCATTTGCAATAACAAAAAGCTCAAAATGCTCAGTATACACATGCCACTGTTCTATATTCTCATCAAAAGGTTCCAGTGTCCTGCTCAGAGTAGCCATGATTTTTAGTTTCACTTTCACAGTCAGTGCAAACAAGCAGTTTTCTTTACCACATCCTTCTTGTAGTGTGGGGCCCAAAACTGGACACAGTACTCCAAATGAGGCCTCACCAGTGCTGAATAGAGGGGAATGATCACATCCCTCGATCTGCTGGAAATGCCCCTAGTTATACAACCCAAAATGCCATTAGCCTTCTTGGCAACAAGGGCATAGTGTTGACTTATATTCTTCTACTTCCTTCTGTTACTGGAGCAGCACCGGACTCCCATCCATCGTCGCTACTTGTTATATCCTTGGGGGCAGCCGGTTTAGGAAGAAATCACTTGAGGCCAGACAGCAGACAGCTAAGAAAACTACCATTTTATTTACAGACACAGAGCTCCCCCAACCGGCCGTGACTGGCTGGGCTATCCCCTAATAATCTAACTCAGTTGCCATAGGAACAAAAACCATGACAACCAAATACACAACAAATTTGATTATGAAATAATAAACCCTTCTGTCACAGGGTGATACTCGCTGTTTAAGAGGGAAGGCTAGTGCACCTGTGATTGGTCAGCTGACCCCCAGGTGGGCTATCAGAGAAGGCATCAGGGTGGATTGCTCTCTGAGCAAATATTTTCCATCTTGAGAACACTGTTCAGGTTTTCCAGAACTTCCATTGCCCTGAAGCCGCACCATGGAATCTTTCTGCCAGTTGGCAAAGCTTTAGGAGTCATCACTCATGAGAAAGGTCTCTTGTACCTGAGGATAACCTTTGACACAGTTCCAGACTTAACTACATAGATGACCCTCCCTCCTGCTCTTCCTTGTGGGCACCTATCTGAGATTTTAGGCTTTCCAGCTGTCACTCGCCCTCAGACTGCAAGTTTATGCTTGCAGTCCCTCTGCACCTGACTGCAATTTCCCAGCAGATCTGATCAGGGAGCACCGTCTGCAGTTAACTCTTTCTCCAAGGGCTATAACAGTGTATTCCAGTTACCAACCAATATTCACAAAGCAAACAGCATTTATTCTTAGGGCAAAAGCACTAAAGAGAAAACATATTAAAAAAAACAATAAAATGACCTGAATGCATGCTAAAAGCTTACCTGAAGTCACCCCGAGCTCCAACAATGGGCTCTGGTAGTTGTCAATTTTCAGACCCCCACAAATGGGTTTGCCCATTTGCTCCCAAGTTCAGCATTTAAGATCAGAAACCATACCTCAACTGGCTAATTCAGCTGTTTTTTATACTGCTCTGGCCTTTGATTTGCAGTTTCCAAGAACAGATAAACCCCAGTCAATGGCCCACTCCCCGGGGTGTAGCTTCAGAAAGGTGGTGTTGCATAACTAGCATTGTGGAATTTGCATGAACCCCTCCCCAGAGATTCCCCAGGAAATCTCTTTAACACTTATTGTTCCAAAAGTCCATACCTATCTGGCACATTTCATTATAGTCATTTGGACTCCTTATACTTGCCAGGTCTCCCATGTACAACCATAATGTTGCACTAGCTCTGATACAGAAAAAGTAAGCTGAGTTCTCTTAGATGATTCAGCCTGAATCTCTTGACTTTTCTCCAGAACAGCTTCTAGATAGGCCAGAGTTCTAGTTGCTGCAAGCTAAGGCATCAGTTTACTGGTGCCCTGCAAGGTTTCTTGTAATTACTATCTTATTTGCAAGCCTCATAAGAAACAGAAATATTTTTAAATGGTTTATATATCGTTTACAGATAGCAGAAAATAAGAAACTAATATTTAACTCACCATCTCACTATGCTTTCTGTTCATCTGCATAATCTAACAGCTACTGCCTGCATTGGGTCAAATCCTGATGTCTTTACATTCCTACTTGGATGACTCTGATAAAGGTCAAATTGGAAATCTGACAAAAATTTTGAACAAGTGTAATTAACCAGTGGAACAGATGACAAAGGAATGTGATAATTCTCCACCAACTGGAGTCTTTAAATGAAGATTGACTCTCTTTCTAAAAGATATGAGCTAGTTCAATCATAAATTATTGGTTTTAAAAACAGGAATTACTGGGTGTGGTTCCTATGGCCTGTGTTATATTATGCAGGAACTCACGATCATAATGTTGCCTTCTAGCCTTAACATCTATGAAGTTATATTTCCACCTACTGTGATGACAATTTCATAAAGCTGTCTTTCCATCCTTATAACCTATCAGAAATCAGTGAGCAGGAAATGGCCTACTCTGACCTGGAGTTTCACACTCTTTCAAAGCAGAAGAGGCAGCAAAATATTATGCACTATGAGCTGCTGGCTCCTTACGTTCTTTTACCAAAGTGTTTATAGCAAAACATCCTCCTCTATAGCCTCATATTTCAGAAACAATAAAATTAGAATTTTGTCTAGTGTGGCAGGAAATGGCACATTACCAGGAACTTGCTTAAGACCACACTGGGCCAAGGTGTGGGCAGAAATTGGGATGTGACAGCTCTGGCCTTCACCAGGAGCAAATGTTTTCTCCAAGTTATCTCAATTCATGCCAGATTTATTGAACACACATTCAATATTTATTATTATTGGACTGGTTTAGCTCCAATGGTGGGTTCTGGATTTGATAGACTGGTGTGGCTGAGAGCTCTGATCTGATCCCAGAATCTCAGGAGACGGGAACATTCTAGCCATGTTTGCTTTCATTTTCTCTCTCTTATTTTGTTAGAATCTCCTCCGTCTTCACCATGGCTCCTTACAGTGATTCTGGGGCTCCTCTGTCTGGCTTTGCTAGTAACTGCAAGGGTTTGGGTTGCCATGGGTAAGTATTTGCCAAGACGGCAAAAAATATGATCTGAACCATTATAACTTTTAGAAGGGCTTTGAATGCGGTGTGTAAATGCATGTGTGAGACACTGTCATAGTTTGCATTACTTCGTGAAAAACAACTTTCATTTGTTATTCAGAGCCTGTTGCCCGCCGAGCTGTGATTTGAATTTTAACTGTAAAACAAGTGAGAAGCTGAGATACTTTTAAGGTTCTACACAGCATTTTGGAACAAGCTTTCAAGCCCAGGTCAACAGACTCAGGCTAGCGAGGCTTCCACTAATGCTCTACAAATTGCTGTACAGACAGCACTTTGAAGTTACATTTTGTGGTGTAGCTCCAGCTCTGAACCCTAGGGAGAGGGGTGGTCCTAAGAGTCCTTCTGAGTGAACACTTGATTTGATTTGAGACTTAAACTATCTATAGTTTAAATGTGGTTAGAAATGGCATCATGACTAGGACTGGGTGAATTTTTTTTTCAGTGAATATTTTATTAGCAGGGGCAGCTCCAGGCACCAGCATGCCAAGCGCGTGTCTGGGGCATCAAGCTAGGGGGGGCGCTCTGCCAGTCGCCATGAGGGCGGCAGGCAGGTTGCCTTCGGCGGCATGCCTGCAGAGGGTCCGCTGTTCCCACGGCTTCGGCGGACCTCCCGCAGGCGTGCTGCCGAATCCGCAGGACCGGGGACCTGTTTATTAGCCCAAAAAATGCATTTTTCAGGGTACTGAAACTATTTGTGAATTCAGATAGAATTCAAAGAATACTTTTGGCCAAAAAATTGATTTTTTTATTTAAAAAAGGGAAATGGTTTGTTTCAGTGATTTCAGAATAAAAAGCTTGAAAAATACCTCAAAACAAAACTCCAGGAAGAACTGAAAAGTGTTTTGGGTTGTTTTTTTTATTTTCATTTTGGCCACCTATAGATCTGAAATTAATTTTGTTGTTTTTTGGGTTTTGTTCCAGGAGAAAAACTGGAATATATCAGTTCAGGTTCAAAATTAACCAATTTTTGTTCTAGATGGGGGAGGATAGCTCAGTGGTTTGAGCATTAGCTTGCTAAACCCAGGGTTATGAGTTTAATCCTTGAAGGGGCCATTTAGGGATCTGGGGCAAAAATCTGTCTGGGGATTAGTCCTG
Source organism: Mauremys reevesii (assembly GCF_016161935.1). Lineage (NCBI taxonomy): Eukaryota > Metazoa > Chordata > Testudines > Geoemydidae > Mauremys > Mauremys reevesii. Next base: position 220,720,164 of record NC_052623.1, read on the forward strand.
CTTTGAGCAGGGGGTTGGACTAGATGACCTCCTGAGGGCCCTTCTAACCCTGATATTCTATGATTTTTCATCTACAAACCAAAAAATTAATTATTCATTCAGTTCTAATCACGATACAGAGCTGCATGGTTCCACATTTCTTGCTTCTGATTGGTATCATGGTCTTTCAAGTTTGCTCAGTTCACCAGTCCAAAAGGAAATGGGGCCTGATTTTGTTCTTACTTACGTCAGTGTTAATCATGAGAATTCTGTTAATCAGATTTTAAGACCATAGAGACTGTTTTGTAAATAGCAAAGCAGTGTTACTGTCATAAACCTACAGCTAAAGGTATCATAAAATCCCCCCTTTACCTGTAAAGGGTTAAGAAGCTCAGATAACCTGGTTGGCACCTGACCAAAAGGACCAATAAGGGGAGAAGATACTTTCAGATCTGTGGGGGAAGGTTTTTGTTTTGTGTTCCTTTGTGTTCTCTCCCGGACAGCGACGAACCAGGGTAGGGAAAATACATCTCCTAAAGCCATACCTGAACTAAGCATCTAAGATTACAAATTGTAAGTAACAGGAAGGAAATGCATTAGATTATCTTTTGTTTAACATGTGAATTTTCCCTAGTCTAAGAGGGAGGTTTATTCCTGGTGTTTTTGTAACTTTAAAGTTTTGCCTAGAGGTGAATCCTCTGTGTTTTGAATCTGATTACCCTGTAATATTACCTTCTGATATTCTGATTTTACAGAGGTGCTTCTTTTACTTTTTCTTTGTAATAAAGTTCTATTTTTAAGAACCTGATTGGTTTTTAGTGTCCTAAAAACCCAAGAGGCTGGTCTGTGCTCACCTTGTTTACTCTCAAGCCTTCCCAGGAAAGGGGGTGAAGGGGCTTGGGGGGGATATTTTGAGGAAACAGGAACGCCAAGTGATCCTTTTCCTAAATCTTTGTCTAACTCACTTGGTGGTGGCAGCAATACCGTTCCAAGGACCAGGAAGAATTTGTGCCTTGGGAGTTTTTAACCTAAGCTGTTAAAGATTATTTTAGGGGGTCTTTCATGCGGGTCTCCACATCTGTACCCTACAGTTGAGAGTGGGGAGGGAACTCTGACAGTTACCAATTCCTTAATTACTTTAACATCAAAATAAAACTGAAAACTCCACATTGTGTAAATCTCATAAGAATGGCCATACTGGGTCAGACCAAAGGTCCATTTAGCCGAGTATCCTGTTTTTTAACAGTGGCCAATATCATATGCAACAGAGGGAATGAACAGAACAGGTAATCATCAAGTGATCCATCCCCTGTCGCCCATTCCCAGCTTCTGGTAAACAGACTAGGGAAACCATCCTTGCCTATCTTGGCTAATAGCCACTGATGGACCTATCCTCCATGAACTTATTTACTTCTTTTTTAAACCCTGTTATAGTCTTGGCCTTCACAACATCCTCTGGCAGAGTTATGCAGGTTGACTGTGCTGTGTGAAGAAATACTTCCTTTTGTTTGTTTGAAACCTGCTGCCTATTAATTTCATTTGGTGAGCCCAAGTTCTTGCGTTATGACAAGGAGTAAATAACACTTCCTTATTTACTTTCTCCACACCTGTCATGATTTTACAGACCTCTGTCATATCCTCTCTTAGTCATTTCTTTTCAAAAATGAAAAATCTTATTAATCTCTCCTCGCACAAAAGCTCTTCCATACCCCTAATTTTTGTTGCCCTTTTCTACACCTTTTCTAATTCCAATATATCTTTTTTGAGATGGAGCGATCACATCTGCATGCAGTATTCAAGATGTGGGCATACCATGGATTTATATAAAGGCAGCATGATATTTTCTGTCTTATTATCTAACCCCTTCTTAATCATTCCCAACATTCTATTCACTTTTTTGACTGCTGCTGCACATTGAGTGGGTGTTTTCAGAGAACTATTCACAATGACTCCAAGATCTCTCTCTTGAGTGGTAACAGCTATTTTAGATCCTATCATTGGATTATTGATCCCCCCCAGTGTGCTAATCTACAGAGGATATGAGTAGCCCATGGCTACTGTCTTTGGGTATGTCTGTGGTATGAAGACTGTACCAGAATAGCTAAACTGCTATAGCTATGTCAGCATAACCCAAAAGTGTAGACATGACCTACTCAACTGGAAGGAGTTTTACCATTGGAATAGGAACACCATCTCCCCAAATGATAGCTACATAGCATTCTTTCATTTACATAGCTGTGTCTGTGCTGGGGGTTAGGTCGGCATAGATACATCAGTTAGGCATGTTTTTTTTCACACTCCTAACCGATGTCGCTATGTTGGCCTATCTTTCTAGTACAGACCAAGCATTTACCGGAAGTTATATCAGCTCATACTTTTAGCTCTGGAGGTCTCCAGCATCTAAGCCATGAAGGCAACTGTCACAATTGCTATTGGCATCCTGAGACTGGAAAAGGCAAATTTATACAGGTGTATTTAATTTTATTGTAACTCATTTCTTGTGTTAAGGATTTGAGTTCTCCAGGCTTCCCATCAAGTGAGAAGGCAGAATGAGGATACCCTGAAAAACTTTCTGTCTTTGAGTATGTCTATGCTATGGAGACTATACCAGAATAGCTAAACTGCTATAGCTATGTCAGCATAACCCAAAAGTGTAGAAGTGATCTACTCTGATGGAAAGAGTTTTTCCACTGGAATAGGAACACCACCTCCCCAGATGATGGTAGCTACATAGCATTCTTCCATTTACATAGCTGTATCTGTGTGAGGGGTTAGCTTGTCATTTAGTGGAATGTTTTTTTTCACACCCCTGACTACTAGAGCTAAGTTGCTATAGCTTTCAAGTGTAGCCCAAGCCTTTAACTTAAGCTGTAGTAGTTCATGCTTTTAGCTCAGAAGGTCTCCAGCTCAATCCCCAGTGTGTAAGCTACAATAACCACTGTGACAATTGTTGTTAGCATCTTTATAATACAAAAGGCAAATGATTTATATAAGTGTATTTAATTTTGTTTTAACTGATTGCTTGTTTTACGGATTTAAGCTCTCCAGGCTTCCCATGAAGTGAGAAGACAGAATGAGGAACTTATCCAGAAACAGGCTATTCTGAAAAACTTCACCCAATTGCAGGAAACACTGAAAAGCTGCATGCAACAAAGAGATGATCTCCAAGCCAATAACACAGAACTCTCAAATGTTGTGAATAGGGAAGGTATCAATCAGAGCTCACTCTTTTGTTATATTCTTTATGGTAATATTGTTGCTTAATCAGAATCCAGCTCTCCTTGTCCTTATTAACAACAAAAGATACTTTGGTTCCTGGAGCACATGATTTATGAGGAGAGGCTGAGAGAACTGGGATTGTTTAGTCTGCAGAAGAGACGCATGAGGGGGGATTTGATAGCTGCTTTCAACTACCTGAAAGGGGTTCCAAAGAGGATGGATCTAGACTGTTCTCAGTAGTACCTGATGACAGAACAAGGAGTAATGGTCTCAAGTTGCAGTGGGGGAGGTTTAGGTTGGATATTAGGAAAAACTTTTTCACTCAGTGGTGAAGCACTGGAATGGGTTACCTAGGCCTGGTCTACACTAAAAAGGGGGTTTGAATTAGGGTACAGAAATTCAGCTACGGGAATAGCGTAGCTGAATTCGAAGTAACCTAATTCGAACTAGTCACCCGTCCAGACGCGGCGGGGTCAAACTCCGCGGCTCCCCCGTCGACTCCACCACCACCATTTGCAGTGGTGGAGTACTGGAGTCGACTGCGGCGCTTCCGGAGTTCGAACTATCGCATCTAGATCAGACGCGATAGTTCGAACTCCTAGAAGTCGAACTCACCGCGTTGACCCGGACGGTAAGTGTAGACTAGGCCCCAGGGAGGCGGTGGAATCTCCTTCCTTAGAGGTTTTTAAGATCAGGCTTGACAAAGCCCTGGTTGGGATGATTTAGTTGGGGATTTGGTCCTGCTTTGAGCAGGATGACCACTAGATGACCTCCTGAGGTCCCTTCCAACCCTGATATTCTATGATTCTTTGATCATTTGCCATCACTTTGAAAATGAGGCCATGATGATGATGATTCATCTGTAGCAGAAGCAAGTTGTTCAAAAAGGCATCTCACTGTTGCTACCTCCTGCACAATTGCTTTTTGTGAGGTGGACAATGCTGTGCTGGTTGTTCCTATATGAGAATTGCTCCCTCTCTCCTCTAGTGCTCTCATTACTTTTCTTGTTCATTGTGATCTGAATGGAGCTGGATGGGAAACAGGTTTCCTGTCCCATGAGCACTTTTGAGAATTCAAAATTTTCCCATTTCATGTTGGGATAAAACCGAGACCTTTCTATGTTTTCTATGAAAAAACAGATAAACCCCAGAGCAGCCAATAGCCTGGTGTTGAGGGGTCTCACACGGGATGAGGGAGAATCAGGGTTAAGTCCCTGCTCTGCCTGATTCAGAAAAGAGCCTTGACCCAAGTATCCCATATGCCAGGTTATTTTTCGGGCACCAACATCAGCTTCATCCTAGCTGGCAAGACAAACACTACATTCCCAGTGAGAAATATACACACTAGCTAGTACACGGTGACATTCAGTATCAAACTGTGTCGCACCCATCAATAGAGAAATATGCCAGGTCTATATTGCTCTCTTTTTCAAGGAGATAAATGCAGCTCTTGCCCTGAGGGCTGGATACAGCACAGAGGGAAGTGTTACCATTTTACACATGAAAGGAGCTCCTGGCAGAAGAGTCGAGAATACTGCTCGTCTCATGGCTCCAGACTGCTGAGATAGAGAACAAGGAAGAACTGGTAGGGAATTTACCCTTTGCCTTATTTTCCTGTATTTTCCAAACTATACTTGCCCAATATTCATCTGGTGGTGAAGTGGGATATGGGTATAAAATGAAAAATAACACTGGCAGGGTAAAATGACCCTCTAAACTGCTGTGTTGTATTCAGAGCTGTGTCCCCAAGAGACACTGGGCAAATTTTTGGGTACCAGAGAAGGAGTGAATCCAAATTTTATCACTGACTTCAGGAGTGATTAAAGGGAGTGTATAGCATGAGGAAGGCACAGAGTCCTTTCTTAGGGTCTGAGTCTCCTCTCACTCCACTGTGAATCAGGATTTCCTCCACTGAAGTCAATGAAATGAAACCCATCTGAGAATAAAATCAAGCTTTGTCTCTCTTTAACAGAGGCTGGAAATGCTGTTGGGTTAGTGTCTGTGCTGCTTGGGAAGAGAACTCCTCATGTCTCTTATTAGTGATATCCCTGGCTGATGGGACAATTGTGTTGACTTGTTCTCCAGGCTATCCCATCAGTTCTTCTCAGCCAGGATGTAGCTGTGATGCTTCCCGTGAGGGACAGGTGCAGATTAAATTGGGCAAAAATCTCATAAAATCTATGTCTAACTATGTTAGAAAAAATGAGGTGTGATTGGCTAACGTATGGGCATTATGAAACACTGGTCCTGTTTGGGACACATCAACCTCCCTGGTATGCATACACCTACCAATGGGGATTGATGTAAATGATTTAGTCTTGTTCCCAAACAGGATTTCATAAACAGACTGGCGAGTTTTCACTGGATTGGACTATTCCGTATGGGAGCTACTACAAGCTGGCTGTGGGAGGATGGCACAGCTGCCACTGACCTGTAAGTCTTTGGCAGATCTAGAAGTTGTTCACTTGTGTTTTACATAGACATTCATAAATATTCTAAAATCAGACATTTCAAAGCTGAAACACTAAGGGTGATGCCACCATTACACTTAATGAGAAAAAGAAGAGAATACCCTCCTACCCCTGAACATTAAATTGTACAACAACTGCAGTAAATAGAAAACAAGAGGCCATCTCAGCTAAATTAACAATCTCACACCAAAAAAATATTTCAAATCACAAAGAAATGCTTTTCATAGCTCATCTTGCAGGACATGTTATTCTGAGAAGTGAAATTAATGGGTAAAATAAGTTAACCCCAATCTTTAGGCAGCCAAATGCAATGACACTGTTTGTGATTTTAAAAAAATGGCATGGCTGAGTGTTAAATGTAGCTTTCCACCCCAGATTCCAAGTAAAGAAGAAAGAGCCTGGAGAGTCCTGTGTACTTTTGAATGCAGGAGAAGCCTCCTCCTATAATTGTACACAACGATATCGCTGTATTTGTGAGAAGAGAGCTGCTTAGCTGAAGCCTGAGGATCACAGCATCCGAGACACACATCCTGGATGTTCCAAAGACAAAGAGAAATCACTTCAATTTGCTGTGTTACCATTCAGACTGAGGGGCTGCAGTTTCAGGTGATAAAACACACAGCAGACTGTCAAGATGCAGGGCAGAGACCCCAAACTGGAATCTTCTCCAGCCAACCAGAGCACTCCCACCATACTGAATGACTGTCATTCCCAACTGGGTTGATAAGAGTTGATTTCAGAGGCCATTAGTGCAAATATTAATAAATACTTTGTAAAAAAATATAGAGTGTTATTTGTGCACTGGGTGTTTTATGGAAAAAAACAACAACAATTTGCCCCAAAGAGCTTACAGTGTAAATTCAAACGAAATACAATCTGAGGCTCATACAGAGACAAAAGAGGAATGGGAGAGGAAGATAATAACTCCCCAGCTGGCAATGGGAGAGGGAGAAATAAGAGGAATGGGAGAGGGAGAAATAACTCCCCAGCTGGCAGGTGTCACATGCTCTGTGGGTTGGGCACACAGGGGTATGTGTCACTCTCACTGAACAGTGGGTTACATACTTTCCCTAAACAGAGAAAGCTGGTCTCATGTGTCTCAGGCTCACAGCAGTTTGAATCCCAGATCAGCTTCCATTTTATAGCAACTACAATCTTGGTTATGACCACGGATTAAACTAGAAGCCTCCAGAGCTAACATCACGAGTCTCTACAGCTTGAGATAAACAAATGAAGTGCTTAAATTTGGCACTGTCACCCTTCCTGGACTGGCTCATGACCGTGAGTGTCAACCGTAGGCAGGGGTGGCTCCAGGCACCAGCATGCCAAATGCGTGCCTGGGTTAGCAAGCCACGGGGGGCACTCTGCCGGTTGCCGTGAGGGCAGCAGGCAGGTTGCCTTCGGCAGCATGCCTGCGGAGGGTCCACTGGTCCCGCAGCTTCGGCGGACCTCCCGCAGGCGTGCCGCCGAATCTGCGGGACCGGGGACCCCCCCGCAGGCAAGCCGCCGAAGGCAGCCTGACTGCCGTGCTTGGGGCAGCAAAATACCTAGAGCTGCCCCTGACCGTAGGGCAGATTGTCAAGAAGCAGGGCAGAGATCCCAAACTGGCTGTGTGTACTATATTTCACAACCCAGTAACAAGTATGAATCCTAAAGCACTATAACAGCCTTACTGTGGAGTCACAGATAGAGTGGAATGCCCAAGTGGACTATCTTGCCACCCAGGCAACTGGACTATGTCATAATTGGTTACTTTATCAAAACCACAACAATATTCAGGTTACTACCAGTACCAAAGGACCAATCACATACTCCAGGTCAGTTTGTACCTTAGATCTCACACCAAAGAAAATGCTTGTAGCCAATCCTATAGTCAACTAACTAAGAAATTAACAAATTTTTTCTTGTCAGCTATTTTTATTTCCTTCTTCCAGAATCCAGTGAGCTTTGTATCAGGGATTTTGAGGGCTTTGTGGTGAGTGTTGGGAAAACAGAAGTGTCCCTCCTCCCGTCCTGGTTACGCACTTGACGAACGCTCATTTAGAGTCCCAGTCTAAATGTGTTTGAAGCTATTCTCTGGAATGTTCAAGTCTCCTTCAACATCCTATTTGTTCAGAATATGTTAACAAGAATAAAGACATAAACTGGCCATCAGGAAGTTTAGACTTGAAATTAGATGAAGGTTTCTAACCATCAGAGGAGTGAAGTTCTGGAACAGCCTTCCAAGGGGAGCAGTGGGGGCAAAAGACATATCTGGCTTCAAGACTAAGCTTGATAAGTTTATGGAGGGGATGGTATGATGGGGTAGCCTAATTTTGGCAATTAATTCGTCTTTGACTATTAGCAGTAAATATGCCCAATGGTCTGTGATGGGATGTTAGATGGGTTGGGATCTGAGTTACTACAGAGAATTCTTTTCTGGGTGCTGGCTGGTGAGTCTTGTCCACATGCTCAGGGTTTAGCTGATCATCATATTTGAGGTTGGGAAGGAATTTTCCTCCAGGGCAGATTGGCAGAGGCCCTGGGCTTTTTTGCCTTTCCCTCCAGCATGGGGCATGGGTCACTTACTGGAAGATTCTCTGCACCATGAAGTCTTTAAACCATGATTTGAGGACTTCAATGTCTCAGACATAGGTTTACTACAGAAGTGGGTGGGTGAGATTCTGTGGCCTGCATTGTGCAGGAGGTCAGACTAGATGATCATAGTGACCTTCTGACCTTAAAGTCTATGATACTATGATTCTATGAAATGACAATAAGAGATGAAGGGCTGGATTCCTAGTGGGTGTAACTTGATATAGAGCCACTGAAGTCAATGAAACTTCACCAAATCATACCAGCTGAAGATCTTGCCCAAGTTGGTCTTCATTGCACAGGGCCAAGTTAGCCCCTGCCAGACTCAGGCTCAGGGAGAATTAGGCTTAGAGCTGTTTTTTAGTGAAAGTGCATAGACTTATTTTGTAAAAGCTGTGGTTTAATGTTTGTAATATTTAAATGATCCCAGCAAAGTGCTGAATTTATCATGTTGATGTGGGCATCTGCATCTGTAAGAAGCTGAGCTGCTGTTGTGGTTTCACAGGAGCAATTTTTCTGCTTGGAAGGTTGAAGAACTTAATACATTTATTACCTTCTTCTTGGAATTATTATTAATATTTGAAATTAATATGTGAGACCACCAGACACTATTTTCACCTTGAATTCCTATATTTAGTCTAAAGACCATATATTATTTTATACAATTGTTCTAAACGTGCCTAACAGCCTAAAAATAACAGAGTCCTGTGGCACCTTATAGACTAACAGATGTATTGGAGCATAAGCTTTCATGGGTGAATACTCACTTTGTCAGATGCATGTAATGGAAATTTCCAGAGGCAGGTATACATATGCAGGCCAGAATCAGTCTGGAGATAATGAGGTTAGTTCAATCAGGGAGGATGGCTTCGAGGTTTCTTGCATGGATTGGTTCCTGAGTTAGAGTTGCTATAGTGTGGTGTGTGGTTGCTGGTGAAAATATGCTTAAGGTTGGCGCTTGTCTGTGGGCAAGGATTGGCCTGCCTCCCAAGGTCTGTGAAAGCAAGGAGTAATTGTTCAGGATGGGTTGTAGATCACTGATGATGCGTTGGAGAGGTTTAAGCTGAGGACTGTAGGTGATGGCCAGTGGAGTTCTGTTGGTTTCTTTCTTGGGCTTGACTTGCAGTAGGAGGCTTCTGGGTACATGTCTGGCTCTGATTTGTTTCCTTATTTCCTTGTGCAGGTATCGTAGTTTTGAGAATGCTTGGTGAAAATTTTGTAGGTGTTGGTCTCTGTCTGAGGGGTTGGAGCAAATGCAGTTGTACCTCAGTGCTTGGCTGTAGACAATGGATTGTGTGGTGTGTCCAGGATGGAAGCTGGAGGCATGAAAGTAGGCATAGCAGTCAGTGGGTTTTCGGTATAGGGTGGTGTTAACGTGACCGTTACTTATTTGTACTGTGGTGTCTAGGAAGTGGACCTCCCATGTAGATTGGTTTAGGCTGAGGTTGCTGGTGGGGTGGAAGTTCATGAAATCATCGTAGAATTCTTCCAGAGTCTCCTTCCCATGGGTCCAGATGATGAAGATGTCATCAGTGTAGCATAGGTAGAGAAGGGGCGTGAGTGGACGAGAGCTGAGGAAGCACCATAGCAACTCTAACTCAAGAACCAATCCATGCAAGAAACCTCGATGCCAACTCTGTCCATATATCTACACCAGCAACACCATCACAGGACCTAACCAGATCAGCTACAACATCACCGGTTCATTCACCTGCATGTCCACCAATGTTATATATGCCATCATGTGCCAGCAATGCCCCTCTGCTATGTACATCAGCCAAACTGGACAGTCCCTACATAAAAGGATAAATGGACACAAGTCAGATATTAGGAATGGCAATATACAAAAACCTGTAGGAGAAAACTTCAACCTTCCTGGCCACACAATAGCAGATTTAAAGGTACCCATCCTACAGCAAAAAAACTTCAGGACCAGACTTCAAAGAGAAACTGCTGAACTTCAGTTCATTTGCAAATTTGACACCATCAGCTCAGGATTAAACAAAGACTGTGAATGGCTAGCCAACTACAAAAGCAGTTTCTCCTCCCTTGGTGTTCACACCTCAACTGCTAGAAGAGGGCCTCATCCTCCCTGATTGAATTAACCTCATTATCTCCAGACTGATTTTGGCCTGCATATTTATACCTGCCTCTGGAAATTTCCATTACATGCGTCTGACGAAGTGGGTATTCATCCATGAAGGCTTATGCTCCAATACATCTGTTAGTCTATAAGGTGCCACAGAACTCCTTGTTGCTTTTTACAGATCCAGACTAACATGGCTACCCCTCTGAGCCTACAAATAAGTTGTCGCTGCACCCAATACAGTATCAAAGCATCATAAACTTCTGAGCAGTATTCTTACAAGTAGGCCAGAAGAAAGGAACTCCGTGTTATCCTGGCGTGATTCAGTATGCTCAGGTATGGTCTGACAAGGTACAGTACCATCAGATTCATGGCTCTCTTTATACCCTTCAGCTAACTTGCTACCCTTAACATAAACCCTGTCTGAAGCAGTTTATTCTGCCTACTTTCCTTCCACCACCGTCTTCCTTTCCTTTTTCCTCCCCCCTTCTTTGCTTACCAGTGTAACCTTGGTAAGGTTTGCACTTGTTTCTTTTAAGGCAGTTTTTCTTTTTCTTGTTACTACAGCCCTTTATTTTATTAGGTTTTTTTTTGAACCATACATTCTTTCCATACTACATTCTGGTCTTAACTTTATTTTCACGGCCTTCTTTTATTTGCTGCTTAGGGCCTTTTCCCCACTAGCCACAAACTGTAAAGCAAATACATTTTCTTAACCAAATATAAGCTACCTTTAATTCTTTTAATTTCATAACTATCTTTACACTTGTGAAAACTCTTTGCAGCATGAATACTTACTATCCAGCTTACTGAAGACCTAGTGACTTAATGGCAAATCCTTCTATTGAAGAAAACTCTACTCATCAATTCATTTGGCATTAATTCAATATCAGTTACAATTAAACATTTCCTTGTTTAGTGACATTTGAAAAGCCTGCAGTTCCTGGAAAATGCAGGACTTATCATCAGTTCCTGAACATAGAGAACACTGGCTAAGCATGTTTGCAACTTTTGGACTTAGACTCTGCACAAACCAGAAATAATTAGGAAATACCTTATGAAACTCCCCCTTACATACCTGTATGTGGACCTAGAGCTGGGGTCCTGGTACAGAAGGGCAGGCATATACTGAATTGAGCAGAAGTATGATTTCGGGGAGTGCTTTGTTGCAGTTCAGGGCAACTGCATCTGTATCTGCCTTCACTGGTTCAGAAAGGGCACCAACTCTAAGGTTTCTTGACATCTAGCTATCGCCTTCCTTGGGTGGAGGCCCACTTCTCTCTCTCAATCCTGACGAGGATATTTCCAGGCCAAACAGTTTTCTGCTCCACTGTGTTATTCCCAGTCTGCCTAAACACACCTTGCTTGCTTTTCTCTTCTGATACTGAGAACAGTGCAATTGTCACAGTTATAAGGTACCAGAACTAGCACTTCCTATGAAAGCATATTTTATTCTTAAGGTAAAAACACTACAGAGAAAAACCTCTTAAAACAATAAAAGAATCCGCACTCCTGCTGGGCAGCTTACCAGAGATCACCCTAACCCCAACATGGGCTCTGGCAGGAGCAGTCCTTCAAAACCCCACCCAAACGGGCTTTCTTGTGATTTCAGTTTCATTAAAGCTTCATCTCATCACCAGCACCCAGTCTTTTGGGGCCTCAGCAGGCCAAGTTCTTCCAGTACTTCCCTAAGGCTTGGGCCCTCCTTGGATCAGGGATCCTGTCTTTTTGCTGGATCAGGAAGAAGGCCCTTGAGCCTGTTTAAAACCAGGCTGTTTATCCATAAATCCTTTCTTTGTCTGTTGGTCTGCAGAGAATCCAGTTTGAACTAATATGTGGCAACCTCTCCAGGTGGCTACAAAGGGCTCATGACCTGCGGAATTATATTAGCACCCACGTGCTCCTGGTGGAGTTCCATACAACTCCACAAAAGCATGGACACAGCAACATTTTTAATACAATGTATCTAAATTAAACCTAATTCAATATGATTTAAACTTTACTGAATTAAGTTATCTTAATTCCATAAGGTGTCTACAGGATAGTGCCAGTCTGTCACACCCTTGCACAACCTACACAAGGGAGGGATGGGCTACAGTGAGCTTGAGACCAAGCCCTAAATGTACTTGAATATGGTCAGTATAACACTTTTACACCCTATTAGCTGAAAGTCTGGAGATATTAGAGCAGCTACTCCAAACATTCCTGGGTTCTGATTACTTAAGCTTTGATCTTGGGCTTACTACACTGTACACTGTGGTAGTGTAAATCAAGGGCATAAACTTGATTTCATTCAACAGATCGAGCATTCTACTAGAGATTTTATGGGAATGGGGAAAGTCTCCTGGCAAAACTGTTCACTAATTATGGAATGTGAGGATTAATGAGGTGGTTAAATTTAATATAAGATATTTCTAATGATCTGAATATATGATGTTGCAAATCTATTTTTTCAAAATTAACGTTTAGGGCCAGATCTGTTATTTAGTAAGAGTGCCTGGACTCCATATGAGTGTCTAATTTTAACTTCTCTGGCTTAACAATTATAGCTTTTAAATGGTCCCATTGACATTTTGAAGTTAACATGTTGAGGTTGGTGTCTGCATCTGTGAGCTGCTGCTGTGGTTTCATTGGAGCAGTTTTATTTCATTGTGAAAGCCAGCTTAACAGTCACTTGCATAACAGAAAATCTCATCTAATAGAAAAAATTGTAGAAACCCACCGATAATGCACTAATTCAGTACAATTGCACCTATTCAATATCAGCTACAGCTGAACATTTCCTGTTTGATGTCCTTTGAAAAGTCTGTATTTCCTGAATAAAGCACTACTTAAGGTCAATTAGTTTACTTAAGTGGATAGTGAATACACTTTTTTGCTTTTGTTCCCCCCACCCCATTAATTACACAATAAACATGGGAAACTCAAACAGTGACAGGAGGAGACTGGAGACATGATTTGCATTCTAGCAATGAAGAATTGATCAACAATGTCCTACATTTTGATTTCATCTTAATTTTTGGGGAGGTCAGATCATCTTGTTGGAAAATCCTGGATGCTGTCACTAATAATCATAATGGGTCTGATTCTGTTCTTGTTGGAGTAACTCACTCCATGACTTGTCTCAATTCAATCAACGGAACAAACTGCAGATTAAAAGACTGTGCTTTCATGATGGAGCTAATAGTAAGGGTTTAGTCATGGTTAGCTAACACAATGCTGAATGTGGTTTGTTCTTCTCCATACAATTCCAGAAACTTCTGGTTGTGGAGTATTAATTATGCATCTGCCTAGCAACAATGACCCAGACACAACTCACTCCTATCCACTCCCCAATAAATCTCTTAAAGAGATATCTCCCTATTAGGCATATGGGTTACAATAACAGAGCTTGCTAATTCAGCAGACCTCAATGTTACTCATAAAGAATGACCACAGGTACGGTTCAGTGATAAAGGCACTTGACCAGGTTTTTTGTCCTCATGGCACAGTACCAGTGCCCTGGCTCTGGGGTTACAGGTATAGTAACACACGAGTTCTCCGTTGCAAGGAATGGCTCAGTCAGTAGCTGGAATCTCTGCTGTCTCCTAGGCCACACAAAGGGTTACAGTGAAGTAGCGTGACATTTATAGATTACAACTTAGGTATCCCCTTATGTGTTTCATGACATCTGCTTGTTACCTCCTCTTGTGCAGGTGTCTTGGGCTAAACATCCCTAATCAGCACTTCAGTCAAACCATCTTATTTTGTGTTAGGTTTGGATGTACCTGCGCTAATCTTTTGGAGTCTGTTCACCCACATACCCAATATCTGTTGCTTCTTAGGAGTTTCTGTGTTTTGGCAACACTAGCAATACCTTTGCCAAGGTCATGTAAAATTGTAAGCATCTGGCTTAATACATGACCTGACTTTGGTTCATGGCATGACCTGATTTTGCTGATATGGTTCAGGCCTCAGGTCTTACACCAGGCCTAGTGCTCCAAGCTCTCTCTCTTTACTACAGTAGTGAAGACAAAGTCCACAAACAAGTCCCGGTCTCTGCACTGAAGAGGGATGAAGAGCATGTTATTACTCTTACAGATCATGTCATTAACAATATGACAATCCCATTGTGACATACCAAGGTACAATCTAGACTAATGAGCAGCTGTGTCACCCTTCCCCTGCAATCTTGGGTGCCTCACAATGCGTTGCTGAAGGAGTTCCATTTGTGCCTCTCACAAGCAGCCTTCCAGCATGCAAGCCACGCCCTGAGTGTCTGTGTGCAACTGCAGCCTGCCAGATACACTTGGGTTACATTCTGGCTCTCACCAGCCTTGGTTATACTGCAGGGTGACCCCCAACACACCCTCTGTCTTAAATTTCCCCCAGAAATGTATGTCCTGTTCTGCCCAGCCCTATCATGGACAATAAAAGTTACATTAAGTCAGTTATTTCTTTAATAGAAATAATATACACTCAACTTGCCATCCCAAATTGAATTTCTAAGACATTTCAGTTTAAACACACTGAATTAGATAAAACAATTAAATGAGTTTATTAACTATAAAGAAAGATTTTAAGTGAGTACAAGTAATGAGGCATAAAAAGTCAGAAAGTGTTACAAGAAAAAATAAAGATAAAACATTATTGGTACCTCACTTAGCAAAATATGTTAAATTCAAACAAAGTTTTCTCACCACATGCTTTCAGCAGTCTTACCTACCAAACTTCTGAGATCAGGATCCCTCCCTCAGTCCAAAAGCTGCTTTCTTTATCCCTTCAGTTTCAGTGAACTGATGGACAGAAATAGACAAATTAGAGGATTGGGCCAAAAGAAATATGATGAGGTTCAACAAGGACAAGTGCAGAGTCCTGCACTTAGAACGGAAGAATTCCATGCACTGCTACAGACTAGGGACCAAATGGCTGGGCAGCAGTTCTGCAGAAAAGGACCTAGGGGTTACGGTGGACGAAAAGCTGAATATGAGTCAGCAGTGTGCCCTTGTTGCCAAGAAGGCTAATGGCATTTTGGGTTGTATAAGTAGGGGCATTTCCAGCAGATCGAGGGATGTGATCATTCCCCTCTACTCAGCACTGGTGAGGCCTCATTTGGAGTACTGTGTCCAGTTTTGGGCCCCACACTACAAGAAGGATGTGGATAAATTGGAGAGAGTCCAGCGGAGGGCAACAAAAATGATTAGGGGGCTGGAGCACATGACTTATGAGGAGAGGCTGAGGGAACTGGGATTGTTTAGCCTGCAGAAGAGAAGAATGAGGGGGGATTTGATAGCTGCTTTCAACTACCTGAAAGGGAGTTCCAAGGAGGATGGATCTAGACTGTTCTCAGTGGTAGAAGATGACAGAACAAGGAGTAATGGTCTCAAGCTGCAGAGGGGGAGGTTTAGGTTGGACATTAGGAAAAACTTTTTCACTAGTAGGGCAGTGAGGAACTGGAATGCGTTACCTAGGGAGGTGATGGAATCTCCTTCCTTAGAGGTCTTTAAAGTCAGGCTTGACAAAGCCCTGGATGGGATGATTTAGTTGGGGTTGGTCCTGCTTTGAGCAGGGGGTTGGACTAGATGACCTCCTGAGGTCCCTTCCAACCCTGAGATTCTATGATTCTATGATTCTATGAGAAAGAGAGGGGCGCCTTGAGGTGTTTGTCCCGCCTTTTGATAATTTCAGTCCCCCTCTTGAAAACATTTCTAGCTGGGTGGCAGGATACAAAGAGTCATGCTGAAGGATGTTCCCTGTTGCTTTTTTCTCACTTGTTTGAGCTTCCTTTGTTTCCCTTCATTCTTCATGATTTTGTTTACTGCTTAAAAGCAACTTAAGCA
The DNA here is from genome assembly GCF_016161935.1 of Mauremys reevesii. Taxonomy (NCBI): domain Eukaryota; kingdom Metazoa; phylum Chordata; order Testudines; family Geoemydidae; genus Mauremys; species Mauremys reevesii. The sequence continues at coordinate 220,736,311 of NC_052623.1, forward strand.
AAGCAAACGTTCCTTTGTCTGAGACAGACCTGTTTGCCAACCTCAGTTTGGAACATGTGTTAATAACACCATAAAGTGGAATCTTTTAACGTCACATGCAGGGCTGCTACACACATGTTAGCAGGATGATACGGATCAGCAAATTATGAGTTTTCAAATGATACTTTACAAGGCATACTGTTGTACAAAGATTTTTACAATAGTGCGTAGGATGTGAATACAGGGTGTTGCAGGGTTACTCACCACACTGGCACCTCCTGCTGGCCATTTACGGAATTATCTCTGGTTAGCGTGTGTGCTCTCCAGTGGTGGTGGCTCTCCCAGGCTTGTCTTCACGTGCAGACCCACTGCAGTTCCAGTCTCACTGCCTCTGCTTCATGACACAGACCTCTGGATTTGTGACAGGGGACTCCTTCCGCAACAGTCTAGCCTCTCCTTGCAGCAGCTTGTCAGTCCGTATCCTAGCCACTTCTTCAGCTGTGAGTGGGAAGGTGGAGACCCAGGCCCACCCACCACTCTGGGTCCCAGCCCAGGGACTCTGTAAACAACAGCTTGCTGCTGGCCCTCCTTTCTTTCTCCACCAGTCTGTCTCAATTCCCTGGTCCACTTCCATGCATCCCCAGCACCTTCGGCTCCTGCCTCTGGCTCCTTCACCCTCTTTCCAGGGCCTTGGGCCTGCAAATCCAAGCAGCCCTTTTCATAGTGCTAGTTCTGCAGCCCTCTGGGAAGTCAGTCCCCTCCCTTGGGCTTCCTGCAGCAGACTGCTCTGGCCTGCAGCTTCCTTTTATATGGGCTGCCAGGGCCCTGATTGGCCTTTAATAACCACCACCCATGTAAGAGAGAATTTCTGCTCTGGCAAGATGAGGTGCTCAGCATCCCATGAGATTCAATGATCCTGAGGATAACTCATCACCATAAAGCTGTGATAGTTAATATCTGTACACATTCGGGGGACCATTCTTAGGAAAAAAACGCAATTCACAATTTGGAACAAAGAGATTTTAATAAAGATTGTTAAGCCTCAGGATATCCTTCTGTAGAGGGGTTCGGCTGGGGCTTGTCCCCCTCCGGGGCGGCTGGGAACCAAGCTGCCTCACTACTTAGGTCCGGTGAATTGGGGAATTAGCCTGGCTGGGCAGAAAACAGTCAGGAGCTCCGGCCCTCTGGCAGGAGCTGAGTAAACAGTTCAGGAACAGGCCGGGGCCCTGGGTCAGGGTGGGCCAGCAAACAGTCAGGAGCTCAGGCCATCAAGCAGGGATGAGCGCTGATAGTAAACCCAAGCCTCCAAAGGCCAGGGAGAGGGGGAGTCTGCCACCCACAAGTTGGGTGGCAGGGGGGACGCAGGCCCTCCCGCTCCACTGCGTCCCAGCCTGGGGCCCTAGCAGCAGCAGAAGACCTGCTGCTGTGTCAGTGAGGGTCCTGGCCACAACACACTGACGTTGGCTCTGGGTGTGCTCCAGCCAGACTAGGGTTGGCTGCTCCCGGGCTACTTCCTGCCTCCCCCTCTAGAGGTACCTGCGTCTGGATGGGTCCTCCATGGAATCAAGCACCATGGGCTCCTCGGGGTACTCGGCGAGCGGCAGGCTTGGCAGCTCCTCTGGGTAGCTTGCCACAGGCAGGCTTAACAGCTTCTCCAGGATCTGGTCGGCATCAGGCCTCGGCTGGTCTGGCCAGTCCTCGGGTCAGTCGCGAACTGCTGGAGTCTCCCCACTGGGAGCTAGGCCACAGGCATCTGGCTTCTCCGGTGGCCGGGGCTCTAGTGAGCTCTGGGGTTTGGCTTTTGTATTTCCTGTCCTGTGCCCTGACCTCTGAGGGGCGGGTGCAAGCTCCACTGGCTCCACCCACTTTGACGATTGGAGGGGCTCGTTCCCCTCTGGGGCAGCTGGGAATCAGGCCGTCTCGCTACATCCCCCCCCATGGTGAACAGTAAAGGCATAGGGCTGTAGCGCCAGGTACCAACGCTGAATTCTCATATTATCCTTCATTCAAGCCAACCACTGGAGTGCAGCATGGTCGGTGATCAACGTGAATGGGACTCCGAGGATATAGTAATGCAAGGCATCACAAGCCCACTTTACCGCAAGGGCCTCCTTCTCCACCACTGCGTAGTTCTTTTCCCGGGAAACAACTTCTGGCTGGGTGTTCTTCCCCATCCACTTCTTGGGACAGGATGGCCCCAAGTCCTACCTCCAAGGCATCCATCTGGAGGATGAACCCCCAATCAAAATCGGGGCTATATAGGACTGGTTCACGGCAAAGACTTTCTTTGAGCATCTGGCATTCCTGGGTCCAAACTACCTGCCGGGGGCTGTCCTTGGTCAAAAGCCCGGTCAAGGGGGCTGTGATTGCCACAAATTGGGGAATCATAGAATCATAGAATCTCAGGGTTGGAAGGGACCTCAGGAGGTCATCTAGTCCAACCCCCTGCTCAAAGCAGGACCAACCCCAACTAAATCATCCCAGCCAGGGCTTTGTCAAGCCTGACCTTAAAAACCTCTAAGGAAGGAGATTCCACTACCTCCCTAGGTAACCCATTCCAGTGCTTCACCACCCTACTAGTGAAAAAGTTTTTCCTAATGTCCAACCTAAACCTCCCCCTCTGCAACTTGAGACCATTACTCCTTGTTCTGTCATCTTCTATCACTGGCGATAGTAGCCGGCAAGTCCCAGGAACTGGCACACCTGTCTCTTTGCTGCTGCTTCTAAAGTTTGACAGGGCCTTGGGAAACTTACAAAGGTTAAGTGAAAGACTGAAAATGACATTTCTCAAAATGAGGGCAAATTTGAGAAACAAAAAGAACTGGAGGAATTATACATGCTTGTTGTTTTTTAAGTATTTGAAGCAAAATAAGTAATGGTTTGCAAAAAGGCCCAGAAACTTGCTAGAATATAGACTGAAGTTAAGGCAGAATTTTATAATTAATAATTTTTTTTTGCCATTTTCAGCAGAAAATTTTGACTTTTTGTTCAAAAACTGAAAACCAAAATATGTGTGACTAGAAAGTGCAATAAAATGAAAGGTTTTTGGCCAAAACCCTCCATATTTTTGGTTAAAAATTAATATTGTTCAGCTTTTTTGGTTTTCCTACAAAAAAAACCACAAAAATTTTGAAAGAAAGCACACAGTTTTCTCAAAAATATTCATTTTATCAAAACCCAAATTTTCCATCGTAAAAGGTTCAGTGGAAATATTTTGAACAGCTCTATTAAACATGAACATTATCAATAATAACAAAGGCCACACAGTAAATTATTTAGGTCAGGATCCATAAAGGAACTTATGTGTTGCGACGCTGCGCTTTTCTTGTGGCCACAGCCTCCTGGGCTGTGATGGGGGGTGGGGCAAAGCAGCAGCCCCTCCCCTTCCTTGTTGTTTTTAAATGAATCCTCTTGGTGTTGGCTGCTGGGGCTGCAAGCAGGGATTGGGCCCTGCTCCCCCACCCCTCTGGAGACAGAGGGGCACAATGCTGGAGGAGCAGGCAGCTGGTGAGTTCCCCACTTTCCCAGAGGTGGTGGGGCTCAGATTTTGAGCTTCAGCCCTGGGGTGGTAGATTCCCCTCACTGTTTCCTCCAGCCCCCCTCCGACCCATCATCTCTGGCTCCTGCTGCCTACCCTGACCCCCCATCCAGGTCTTAATTTGTCCCCAGGCTTATTGGGGCTGAGTAAGTCTGCTGTGAAAAGTGATATTTGTATGTTTGTTTACTGCTAGCTAGTAAGTCATCTGTGAAAAGTTGTGAAAAGTGAAATTAACAAACATACAAGTATCACTTTTTACAGCAGTCTTACTAGTTAGCAATAAATAAATGACTATGATTTGGCTGTGTATATTGTGTATATTTATTTGTTTTTCCTAAAACTAATTAAGCATTTTAGGGAAAAGTGTGAGAGTGGCCACCAGCAAGAGTTGGTGGCTGCACTCACAGCCACACAAAAATTTATCCTGAGAATCCTTGCTCTAAGTCCAGGCCACTGGAGACAAGCCACCAGAGTGACTTGGGTTGTGGGGGCCACACCCCAAACTGAGAGGGCAAGGGTAGGAATTAACACAGGGCAGTGGATGTAGATTCCCTGCTGGGAGGTCCTCTACTCAGAGATGGACTCACACAGGGCCCTGGGCTGGAACCCAGTGGAGTGGTAGCCCTGATCCCCCTACTCTACTTCCTGCCTTAAAGACTGAGGCATCTCAAGCAGGGGGCTAGAAGTAAACCATTCCAACCACTGGGCTACTCGGCCCTCCAAGTGTCCTGTTACACAGACAATAATACTGAATTCCTAGGTTTGCTGTGACAGGCTAAATCAAATGACATTCATAAAGCACATTGAGATCCTCAGAAGGAAGAAGCTTCACCAGTTCTATATAGTAAATAAAAAATTATCCTCACTGGGCACTGACAGAGCTGACCATAAAACCAAACTTTTTCCAACAGCAAACTTAAAAGGGAAACTCACTATTTGAAATTTTTGGCCTGAAATAATGTCAAGTTTTCAGTGTGAATTTTTATTTTAAATTGAAGCAATAGGGTTCCTTTCAAGTTGTTTCAAAATGACATTTTGTAACAAAACTTTTCATTTTGTTTAAATTTATCATATGCTTTCAATTCAGTTTTCCATTTTGGGGTTTAAATTTTCCCCCTTTTCATTTCTTCAACTTTATTTACTTACTTGTAAACATTTCTTAGAGTTTTCAACTTCTTCCACTTTGAAAACTGTACAAAAGTATGAAAAATAGGGTTTTCTGCCACTTTCACACACTTTCTTACTTATCCCATGCCCTTTGTCCAGTGGAACAAAGGGATAGGCAGAGACAAAAGTATTTACCCAAGATAATCCCCAAAACCACTAAGATGAAATTGTTTATTTTCCAAAAATCAAATAATTTGTCAAAACAAAATGAAAAAATTCATTTTGACTTGACATTTAAAACCAAAATGTTTAATTTCATATGGAGAAGATGATTTGAAATAATAATTTTCTTGTTTTAATTTTTCCAATGGGAAAAATTGACTTTTTCCCAAAATTTCTTTCAGTTTGCAAATGATGATTTGAAATGAACAACTTCTATTTTCAGATCAGGAAAATAAAAAAAAGTCTAAATTTATATTTTCCATAGAAAATTTCAATTTTGATTAAACTACATTTTCTATTGGAAATATTTTTTGGTAAAAAAATGTTAACCAATTCAATTCACTGGTGACTTCTGACTCCAGAGAAATGACACCAGGGTGGAATTTTGTTCTGTATATTAGATTTTTTTTTGTATTATCAGAAAATAAAACTAAGTTCCTTAAACATATTAACAAGTAGAGTTAAATTGTCAGCCCAGAACACAGTAGTCAGCACTATAGAAGTGTTAAGGGCATGGCTAAAGTGTGCTCCTTAAAGATATAGTACAATTTTACCAATCAAATATTAAATGTTTGCAAAAAACAATTAAGAGCTGAAAGTATACTGGAAACTTTTGTGAATTGTTAAATAACAATGAATTCTCAAAATTTTCACACAACTTTACTTAGAATTAGACAACCAACTCTTAATATTTCAAGTTGATTTTGGTGATAAATAGAAAAAAAGATCTTTTCAGATACAGGTTTTATTTTACAAAATCTGTGGCCCTAGTACCCAATTCACTGAACATGCGCAAAGATATCAGTCAACTCCTATCTTCATGGTCAGAGTGGCAGCAAGCCTTCTATTTATACAGGGTGGGATTGTCAAAGGAGTCTAAAAGTGCCCAACTCCCCAGTGCCAAATTGCTACCAGTTAATGGGTAATCAGAATAGGGTTGCAAATTTCCCTATTGAGATAGCTACCCACTTCTTGACTGTATGCAGTTGCTCAAGGAACAGGAGCGCACCCTCTGCCTTTAAGTCCTTTGTTGAGTTTACCTGCCTGTTGTGTCCTGTCCAGTAGGACAGGATTATACGTTCCACCCTGGTTGACAGGAGTGCAGCATTCCTTTTCGCCTGCAATATGTTTAAAGTGTGCAGTTCAGAAAAGGCACAAAAGAGGTGAACCATGGATAGGTCAGAAGGAATTTTGGGCAGTTGACTCCATGCAGCCACAATTTCCTATCACACCAGCAGGTATTTCAGAAGGCATTGTGGGTATCCAACAATTCACTGAAAAAATTGCTACAATACAGTGAATGTTCAAGTGTTTTACAGGACACTGGGCTACAAACCCACAGTACACCTAGGTTTTAGGGACATTAACATGCTTCTGTGTGGGCACAAACACAGACGCTGCACAGTGGGAATGCACGCCAAAATATTTTTTTGGTAGCAATGTACTGACAAATCTTATACTGGTGTGACTTCTGTGTCTAGACAAGCCCTCAGCTCTTTGAAAACCCCAGCCTCTAAGTCCTATTGAAGACCCAGTGTCGACGGCCAGTTCCTTGGCGATGTTCGCGGACGGGGAAGATGAGGAAGGGTTTGTGGAGGACGAGGCAGGCAACAGCGCTTACAACGCTGGTTTCCCCGACAGCCAGGATCTCTTCATCACCCTCACGGAGATCCCCTACCAACCCTCCCCGGCCGTTAACCCAGACCCTGAATCAGGGGAAGGAGCAGTCGGTAAGTGCTTTAAACATGTAAACTTTTATTCTTAATATAACAGGAATCTGAAGTATGTGAAAAGGAGGTCTCTATATATATGGGGATAGAACAGAAATCATCCAGGGAGATCTCCACGAAGCTCTCCAGGAGGAAATCGAAAAGCCTCTGCAGGAGGTTCCTGGGGAGAGCTGCCTTACTGGGTGCTCCGTGGTAGCACAATTTTCTGCGCCAGGCTTTATTTAGGTTTTCTGGGAGCATTGCCTCCATAATACTGGCAGCATAGGCCCCTGCTTTGTGCTGGCTTTCACGCAGCATGCGCTCTCTATCTCCTTCAGTGACCCTCCTCAGGGCGATCTCGCTCGGCGACTCCTGCATCTAATTAGGAAAATTACTGTAATGTTACGCCTGGTCCAAAGTATTTTTAAAAAATCTCCGGACAGACGGCGTAGCAGAGAGTCAGCACGCTGCTGCGTGACAAGCGTAACGGAAAGCCAAAGAATCAAATGGACGGTCATGGGGTGGGGGGAACTGAGGACGCAAGCTATCCCACAGTTCCCGATGTGTCCGAAAACCATTTGCATTCTTGGCTGAGCTCCAAATGCTTCTAGGTCAAACACAGTGTCCGCGGTGGTTCAGGGCATAGCTCGTCAATGTACAGCCACCCCCCACCCCCAGAAGGAAAAGGGAAAGAAATCGTCTCTTGACTCTTGTAAATGTCACCCTATGTGTACTGAATGCTGCTGGTAGATGCGATGCTGCGGCACGCTACGGTAGCATCCTCACCCCCCCCCCCGCCTCATGGGTGGCTGACGGTGCAATACGACTGGTACCCGTCCTCATCATCAGCCTTGTGGCAGATGGTGTAGTGCAGTAGGTTTGCTACCCATCCTCATTGTCAGCCCATAAGTAGACAGCCTGCTAACCGTCTTCATCATAGCAACAGGGGGCTGAGCTCCATCAGCCCCCGCCCTTCATGTGTAAAGAAAAGATTCTGTACTGCCTGGACTATCATAGCAGCTGGAGGCTGCCTTACCCTCATTTCATTTTCCTAACAAGTCACTGTCTCTTATTCTTGCATTCTTTATTACTTCAGCATACAAATGGGGGGACACTACAACGGTAGCCCAGGAAGGCTGGGGGAGGAGGGAAGCAACAGCTAGGGTTGTTGTAGGGGCACCCCCTGTGAATGGCATGCAGCTCGTCATTCCTGCGGGATCTGACACGAAGCAGCTGTGCTCTGTAGTTCTCTGATACACTGCAACCCTAGTACAATTGTCCCATATTCTAGGCGGGACTGTTTTTATTTTTAGATACCATAAAGGAGGGATTGACTCGGGGAGTCATTCCCAGTTTTGTCTTTTGCATCCCCGGCTGATCTCGGCCAGGGGCACCTATGACAGCAGCAGAAGGTGTAGTGCAGTAGGACTACTACCCGTCATCATCTTGCCAATTTACATTGGCGTGGTTGATGGTGCAATATGGCTGATAACCATCTCTGCTGTCATGCAAAAGCAAATGAATGCTGCTGTGTAGCGCTGCTGAATCGTCTCTGTCCGCGGCATCTAGTACACATATGGTGACAGTGACAAAAGGCAAAACAGGCTCCATGGTTGCCACGCTATGGCGTATGCCAGGGCAATCCAGGGAAAACGGGCTCGAAATGATTGTCTGGCATTGCTTTCCCAGAGGAAGGAATGACTGACTACTTTACCCAGAACCACCCGCGACAATGAAATTTGCACCATCAGGCACTGGGATCTCAACCCAGAAGTGCAAGGGTCGGGGGACACTGCGATGGGGTAGAACAGGGGCAGAGTTTATGCTTTCAGGATTGCCTGCTGCGGGAGTGCGGACGAGATAGGTGCTGTGCATGGTGTTGTTCACAGACACAGACTAGACTGTGTTCATTGTTTGCAAAAATGTATCTTTGCAAGGAATTCACTCCCTTTTTCCCATCACACAGCTTCGACTGTCTCCAGACCTGCCACAGCATCCCCCTCACAGAGGCTGGCAAAGATTAGGCGGCAAAAGAGAAAGACACGGGACGAGATGATCGCTGAAGTCATGGGGTGCTCCCGAGCCGAGGCGGACCAGCAGAGCCAGTGGAGGGAGACCCTCTCTCTGTACCAGCATCACACAGCGAACGGGAGGAGAGGTGGCGTGAGGAAGACAAGCAGGTGAATCAAACGCTGCTTGGACTAATGAAGGAGCAAACGGACACGCTCCGGCGCCTTGTGGATGTTCTGCAGGACCGCAGCCAGGAGGACAGAGCCCCCCCCCCCCCCCGCAGTATATCTGCAACTGCCCTCCCCTGCAACAAAGTCCCATACCTCCCGTCACCCAAAGTAACCAGAAGGAGTGAAGCCAGGGGCCGTGAAAACTGTCACTGCACCCCAGCAGAGTGCTCAAATACCCAAAAGCTCTCATACCCTAAATTTTGAGAAGTCCTTCCCTTCCTGACTCACCCAAGCCACAATCCCAGTTTCATCCCCTGACTGTCTGGTTAATTATTAAAAATACTTTGCTGTTAATTACTGTTTCCGTCATGCTTTTTTACACAACGCTGTGTTTGAAGGGGTGGGTGGGTGGGTGGGGTAAGGGGTAGGGTATTGCATAGGACAGTCACCTTTAGCAGGGTACAGAGACGGGGGCAGGATCAGCAGCAGGTCACACACACAGTGCAGTCAGTAGGCACCCTGGTAGGGATGGGAGGTGGTTTGCAGGTTCTGTGTGGGTGGGGGGGTACGTGACTTTGTAGCGGGGGAGGGGGGTTACAGATCTCATGCAACGGTCCCTGTCCTGGACCACAGAGCCACGCAGCAGAGGAATCTGTATCCGTCCTCCCCCGCCACAAGGCCACATAGCCCCCGCACACAGAGTCCCAAAAAGGAGGGATGGCAGGCTCCGTTGAAACAACCAGTCCGGCACTGCAGACCGCTCTGGGAGCAGGAGCCTGTCATTCCTCGAGTTTAGAGGCGGTCTTTACATCACCGCACACCCTACCCAGCACAGTCTGCATCCCAGTTTCAACCCTTTAACGCAAAGTCATCAATAAAGAAACCTTTGTAAAGTTACAGTGGAACGTGTATTTTATTTTTAAACGTGTGTTGGAAGTGGGGGAAGCGAGGTGGATGGGGTATGTAACTGCAGATGCTAGTCAACAGTAACTTGGTAAAGAAACAGGGGCAGCTTCAGCTTCTCTGTAAAGAAACTGAACAGTCACAGGTCACGCTGCTCGCTGGTACTTGAAGAGTTCCTTGTCGCTGTGCAATGCGCCTGCATACGGCTTCACGAGCCAGGGCATTAGCGGGTAGGCTGGGTCCCCGAGGATCACTATAGGCATCTGCACATCCCCAAGAGTTATTTTGTGGTCCGGGAAGAAACTACCTTCCTGCAGGCGTCTAAACAGACCAGAGTTCCTGAAAACACGCGCGTCATGAACTTTGACTGGCCACCCGACGTTGATGTTGGTAAAACGTCCCCCATGGTCCACCAGTGCTCACAGCACCATTGAAAAGTAGCCCTATTTCTCAGCAGCTGACTGTGGAAGAGGTGGACGATAAGGTGCGAGGAGTTGACAACGGCCATAACTGCAGCGGGCTCCGTGTTCACAGTGCTGTGGCGCCCGCGCTGTCACTGAGCAGAAAAGTGCACGAACAGATTGCCCGCAGGCGCTTTCAGGGAGGGAGGGAGGGAGGGCGTGATTGACGGTTCAATGATGACAGTTACCCAAAACCACCCTCGATACATTTTTTCCCCCAGCAGGCATTGGGGGCTCTACCCAGCATTCCAATGGGCAGCGGGGACTGCGGGAACTGTGGGATAGCTTCCCACAGTGCACCGCTTCCAAAGTCGACGCTGGCCCCGTTACTGTGGACTCACACAGTCAAATTAGTGTATTTAGTGTGGATACACAAATTTGACTTCATAAGGTCGATTCCACAAATTCGACTTAAGTTGATTCGAAATAGTCTTGTAGTGTAGACATACCCTCAGAAAAGAACTGTTTTGAACAGCTTTATGCAATTCAGTTCTAGTATGTGTGTTAGGCATGAATGATTATAATTGAACTAGTGTAACTTGCACGGTGTCCACAGGCAATACTAACTCTATTGAGGATGAAGGTAGTTGCCAGAAATGTGAGCACTTCCGTTCTCATTTCCCCTTTCTCCTCCCACCACCAGAAGATTTCCTGGCCTTTTTACTAAGCATCACCCTGCCCCTGTTTTCAAAATGTGATGTAAGCAGAAGGAGTGGCAGCCCTTGTCAGCTGGTGACAGCTGAATTAGTAACTGCCAGCATTGAGGCAATCTTTAATAACATCACAGGAACAGAAATGGACTTTTAAAACCAATTGTACTATTATGTTTTCTAAATCTGTGTTTGACTGAATATTTTCTTAAACTTTTGCCACTGTAGCAGCCTTTAACAAATCAATAAATAGTCAGCTCTAATAGAAAGAAACCCTGTGAAATGATTATAAACATAGGACTGGAAGGGACCTCTTGGGTTATCAAATCCAGTTGCCTCCTGCCACAGACAACACCCCTTCTCCACATTCATATAATTCTGTTCATAAATAAATCAAGCTCTATCTTAAAACCAGTTAAGTTAATAGAATCATAGGGTTGGAAGAGACCTCAGGAGGTGATCTAGTTCAATTCCCTGCTCAAAGCAGACCAACACCAACTAAATCATACCAGCCAAGGATTTGTGAAGCCAGGCCTTAAAAACCTCTAAGGATGAAGATTCTACCACCTCCCTAGGTAACCCATTCCAGTGCTTCACCACCCTCCTACTGAAACAGTGTTTCCTAATATCCAACCTAGACCTCCCACACTGCAACTTGAGACCATTGCTTCTTGTTCTGTCAAGTTGTTTGCTCCTATTGCTTCTACTGGGAGTCTGTTCTAGAATTTCACCCTTCTGTTGGCTAGAAACCTAATTTCCAGCCTAAATTTATTTGTAGTTAGTTATCTGTAGTACCTGTTAGTTAATATTGACCCTTTTAGTCCTTTACTGTCTATATGTTTGATTCATTTATATATTAACTATTCTTTAGAATCTTTAGGATATTAACAAAGAGTTATGTTCAATTCTATAGCTCAGAACACTGTTTCTTGACCAATAAGTAACCCTGTTCAGGAATTCTATGTGTTAGACTGTATTTAATCATACTGAGTGCCTCTATGTCCATAGAACTCCAGATAGTCTCAGAACTAAGCATATAAAAACCTGGGACACTTATAAGGGATAACTGTCACAGCAATTATGGGGCAAGAAAGACCCACCAAAATATATTATCTTATTAGTCATATGAGTTGTAAATAGTTATGGCTTCACACATAAACCGTATATAACAATATTGGCATAGGAACTTAGTTGGGGAATGAATATGCTGTGTTCCTCCAGATACAGTGATGGAGAGACACATAGCCAGCTCTTATCATCATCAATCATCATTGCATCAAAGGGTGGTAATGCACTTATTCTTTAATGAACATCCGTCACTTCTTCAGCTTTGGCCCCTGCTGCTGCAGCAGGGACTGGAGCTGTCAGCTGCCGTGGCTGCAGTGGGGACTGATGGCTAATGTGATTGCAGAGCCATTGGCCATTATCTTTGAAAGCTTGTGGTAATTGGGGGAGGTCCCGGACAACTGGAAAAAGGCAAATATAGTGCCCATCTTTAAAAAAGGGAAGAAGGAGAATCTGGGGAACTACAGACTGGTCAGCCTCACCTCTGTCCCCGGAAAATTATGGAGCAGGTCCTCAAGGAGTCCATTTTGAAGCATTGGGAGGAGAGGAAGGTGAACAGGAACAGTCAACATGGATTCATCAAGAGCAAGTCATGGCTGACCAACCTGATAGCCTTCTATAATGAGATAACTGGCTCTGTGGATATGGGGAAAGCGGTGGACATGATATACCTTGATTTTAGCAACGCTTTTGTTATGGTCACCCACAGTATTCTTGCCAGCAAGTTAAAGAAGTATGGATTGGATGAATGAATTATAAAGTGGATAGAAAGCCGGCTAGATCATTGGGCTCAAATGGTAGTGATCAATGGCTTGATGTCTAGTTGAGAGCCAGTATCAAGCGGAGTACCCCAGGGGTCAGCCCTGGGGCCGGTTTTGTTCAACATCTTTATTAATGATCTAGATGATGGGATGGATTGCACCCTCAGCAAGTTCATGGATGACACTAAGCTGTGGGGAGAGGTAGATAAGATGGAGGGTAGGGATAGGGTCCACAGTGACCTAGACAAATTGGAGGATTGGGCAAAAAAAAAATCTGATGAGGTTCAACAAGGACAAGTGCAGAGTCCTGCACTTAGGATGGAAGAATCCCATGCACTGCTACAGGCTGGAGACTGACTGGCTAAGTGGCAGTTCTGCAGAAAAGGACCTGGGGATTACAGTAGACAAGAAGCTGGATATGGGTCAACAGTGTGCCCTTCTTGTCAAGAAGGCTAATTGCATATTGGGCTGCATTAGTAGGAGCATTGCGAGCAGATCGAGGGAAGTGATTATTTCCTTCTATTGAGCACTTGTGAGGGCACATCTGGAGTATTACATCCAGTTTTGGGGCCCCCACTACAGAAGGGATGTGGAGAAATTGGAGAGAGTCCAGTGGAGGGCAATGAAAATGATTAGGGGGCTGGGGCACATGACTTATGAGGAGAGGCTGAAGGAACTGGCCTTGGTTTGCAGAAGAGAAGAGTAAGGGGGATTTGATAGCAGCCTTCAACTACCTGAAGTGGGGGGTTCCAAACTGGATGAAGCTAGGCTGTTCTCAGTGATGGCAGTTGACAGAATTAGCCATATATAGGTCTAATCCTCTCTTGACTCCTCCACTAAGGATGGATTTGGCCCGTTGGTTTTGATTTAATACAGATTTAGTTGTTTTAAAGGTGCCTGGACATGACCGAAATGTTCATTTTGAAGATTTCATTTCTTAGTATCTTTAGCCTTAAAACAGTGCAGTTAAATGTTGAAGTTCACACCTTGAGGTAGCTGAGCTAAACTGTGGTTGCTGTTTTTTAAAGCAGATGGTTTTCTGCAAGGCATTGGGTTGAGATTAGCAGCTTCCGTTTCATTGTTAAAGCTACTTGCAACGGAAACAGCTACTAACTTCAAGGTTCAAGCTGCCATTTTCAGGGTTCTTTTCCAGTAAACAAATGTTTCGATTTTTTGCAAAACAGAAAAATATTGTGAGAAGAGCCTAAAATGTCATGTTCCATTGCTTTTGTGTCTGCTACTTTTCTTGCAGCTATGACTATGAAGTGTGTATTGTGTAATGAGCTAGTCAGCTCTCATATGACACCTTCCCTGGAGGACTGAGCTAAATATCACTGACATGGGTGGAAATACTACTCACTTGCACCAGTATAAGTGAGGGCAGAATTTGGTTCACTGTTTTCCCCCACAGAAACAGTCTCCAAATCTCCAAGATAAAGACTTCCGCTGGGCCTTCCTGTGTGTTCTGTGTCTCATTTGAGTTTAGCTTGTGAGCCCCTCAGGGCAAGGTATGTTTCTATGTCTATGTCTGTGTCTTGTACAGGGCTCTGTCACTGTCAGCACTTATTAAATCATCATCATCATCAGCATCACCACCTATCACTGCCCCTTTTCCAGATGTGAACATCTGTTTTTCATTTTCTTGCACATTCTCAGAGCTGAGAGATGTAGCAGAGACCACAATCCATACCACAGGAGACCCAAAAATGTCATCAGTGAAAGGCTTCATCCAAAGTTCTTCTTGTGTCTTTCCCATTCTAAGGGCTATATACGGAGAAGGCTGGATTCCTGACTTGATGCAATGTCACTAATAGGCAATATATCTCAGAATCTACCCATTCAGCCAAGCTAAAGGTTGCCTCCGTCTTCTCACTTTCCATGCTTGACTGCCAAATAGGAAGCTGCTTGTGGGGTGGAAGATGCTGAAACCAAGAATTCTGATGTTGATGGTGGTGAGTCCTGTTTGGGCCCCAAACCAAAGACCACTGAAATCAGTGGGAATCCTTCTGTTGACATCTATGGCTTTGGAGAGTAAACATGAAAGGTCCCATCCAAGAACTAAAGCAAGGAGGGTATGTGCTTGGACTTCAGTTGAGTATTTGTTCTGAAAGTTACTGAGCTGGGGATTGGTCTTGCTTTGAGCAGTGGGTTGAACTAGATGACCTCCTGAGGTCCCTTCCAACCCTAATATTCTATGGTTCTATGATTCTATGATTCTAATTTCAGTAACACCAAGTAGCTTTTGAAGTTAAAACAACAGGTGTTGTCAGTGCTGGTTCAGCCATCTGAAGAGGAAAGTCTCTTTGTTCTCAGTGCTTTTGGACAAGGGCCGTGCCTCTCTAATCAGCTACATGAGCGCTTCCTGTGCGGTTTCAGCCGGAACACTGCAGAACAAATAATTATTCCTCTCTTGGCTGGTGCTGTCCCTCTTATAACAGGACACTCGAATGGTGATATCACACTGCCCATCTCTCTCCCTGTGGGCAAAGACAAGGCAAGTAGAAGATTTAAAACCTGGCTTGTAAACTTTCCAACACAAACAAAGGTAATACCAGTTTTTCTCCAGGGGCTTTCCTTTTTACTAAGGTAATTGCTATAGATTATCTCCCTTACCTGTCCTGTAATTCAGGAGATGAATAGCAGTGGCTATAATGAAAGATATCTATAGATATATATGTGTGTGTGTGTGTGTACATTACATTATTTCTTCCTTGGATAAAATTTAATACAAACTGCATTGGGAAGTCTTGCAATTATAGTCTAGTATTTATTTAATGTCTGAGGTGACATTTCCCCGCTCTTACGGACTCAGGCTAAACAATATCAAACAACATAGGACAAAGCACGTGGAAATATGATCAAGCACTGTGAGGTGATGAAGTCAATGGGAGTTGTGGGTACTCAGCCTGTTGCAGAATTGGACTCGGTGGCTATGATACTGCAATGTATAATGTATGGGTGACTGCCGCACCCTGGCACAGTCCAGATTATTTTAATGGAGCTCCATGCAAGCACAGCAGTTCTTCCATGCATTGTACATTGTAGGATCAGGCCCTATAGATATAGATACTAGATCTAGTCCCCAAAAGGGAGACAAATATTTTTGTGGAAAGTTTTGTTATTGTTTTGCAAAATTTTGAATGTAATTGAAACTTTATAGGTGATTAAAAAATGGGAGAGGGGGAAATATGAAAAATTAAAAAAACCCTAATTTGTTTTAATTTTGAAAAAAAAATTGTCAAAATTTGAAAAGTTTAAACCAGCTCTAGTTAATCGCTATTTATTATTTATATAAAATCATCGATGTGCAGGAAAGATTCCAGAGAGAAAAAGAGAATTCCTTGCCCAGTAGCCCATATAGTCTAATTAGAGAGGAGGAAAAGAGGGAAGTGTTCAAATGGCATGTTTCTTTTCCTGCATTCCTCTCTTCTGTAGTATTGGTTCCTTTCTAAGATTTCCCTATTTATCTCTGTGTTTTCATTGGGTTTGTAAGTCTTGACTTTTTGTCTGGTTTTGCTCTCTATTTGCCCTTGCCTACTTTCTTTTTAACTAATTGCTTTTTTGCCCTTACGATTTCTTTCTTTCTTTATATTAATGTTATTTTAATCCTACCTCTCATACCACAGAGACAATTTTATATTGGCCAGAGGAATAGACTAGGGGTAACATTTTTCCAAAGGCACCTATACAAGTAGATAGGCATCTAATAGGATTTTGAAAAGCACCTACGTACCTAACTCCCATGAGAATTATGTGCCTGGGTGCTTTTCAAAATCCTATTAGGTTCCTGTCTACTTCTTTAGGTGCCTACATACCTTTTGAAAATCTGGTCTTAAGTGACTTCAGGAGTATAAGTTAAATATTCATTGTGACTTAGGAATCTAGGAGCCTAACTCTCATTGACTTTCAATGACAAAGACACTTTTGAAAATATTACTCTAAATGAATTACAGCTAGATTGTGGTGTCTTTTATACCTCAAATGTCTATGAATCTATGATTCACTGAACTCTAGCATGGCCATTAAATATGCTTTAAATCAAATTCTAAAAGATTACAGAACTACGGATACTAGTGACTGGATTCTGGGAGGTGCTGAATCTGCTCTGAAATCCTGATGAAGTCAGCAGGCAATGAAGGAGAACTGCAATACACAAGACTGGTTACTAACGCTACAATTCTATGCAATTTATAGCAATGGACAACTAGGGAAGCAGATTTTTGTTTCATACCTTCCAACTGATGCCTTTTAGGGACCAAGTGCAAAGGATCTCTGTAAATAATTATTCTTAATGAGCACTGTTTAATGACATATAGAAAAGGAAGATGGAAAGACATAGAATTAGAATGTCTTATCACTCTTCAGTGAAGAACTGTTCTCTGCAGTCTACGTTACAAGGCTTTGTCCAGTCCAGTTTTAATTTTTTCAGGTTTTAACTGACTTAAGCCACATTATACAATATGGGATCTTGTAGGAAACCTTGAGCCCCCCAGTGTTAACCTTTTTCTGAGATGAAAAGTGACCTTTACTTCTACTCTGCTTTCTGCCTTGCACCCAGTTTTTGATCCATTACTACACTGTGCCTCTCACCCCATGATGACTTAGCCTCTTGTGTAGGACCTTCTCAAAGGCCTTTTTAAATTCTACGGAGATTATGCTAGCTGGTTCTCATAAAAAATTCTAAAAGATTCATGAGACATGATTATCCTTTGCAGAATCTGTGCCGGTTAGACCCTATCATATCATGATCTTCCAGGTGTTTTGTTATTGTTTTAAGTATCTTTACAACCAATTTACCAGGTACAGATATAAGGCTTGCTGATCTATATTTTCCTGGTGCTCTCCTAAAGCCTTTTTCAAATATAGGTACAACATTTGCAACCCTCAAATTATCTGTTTTTAATGAGACAGCATATTGTTGTTAGCAGCTGCTTAGGTAATTCATACTTGGGCTCCCTCAGAACTCTGAGATGTACCATCTAGGCTGGTGACTTACTGATTTATAAATAATTAGGTGGCCCCAAAACCTCTTCTTCCCACAGTTCAATCTCTGTTACCAGAAAATGGCAGGTCAGGGTAGTAATTCCCCACCCCCGATCTTCTGTGGTGAAGACCGATGCAAAGAAATCATTTCTCATTCTTAATCACTCCCTATAACTGCTGATTATTCAGCAGACCCACAGATTCTTTTATAGGCTTTCTGCTTCTGCTAGACTTAAATAATCTCTTGTTTGTTTTTACACCTTTAGCTATTTGCTCTTCCAAATGCATTTTGAGTCTTCTAATTTTATTCTTACTTATTCCCTACTGTAATTTATGATCCTCTTTATTGCCTTCAGTAGAGTCAGATTTCCAAATTTTGAAGTAACTCTCTTTGGCTTGAATTGCATGTTGAATCCTACCATGTAGCCATATTGGCTTATTACTTGCCTTTCTGGTTCTTTTTTCATTTATTCTCTGAGACTCTATTATTGTTTAAGTAGCATCCATGCCATCTCTAGTGATTTTACTTTCTTTTCTCAGTGATGATAGGCCCCTTAGTGACTGTTAAACAACACACAACTTTAATTGAGTTCCATGGGAGTTAGGGTTTTTCTGCAATTCTTACATCAAGCCCTTAATCTTTCCTCATCAGTCAGTTCTTTTGTTGAATTTTATCTGAATTTCCTTTAATTAGTGGATATATTCATGGATTTAGAGGCTCTCAAAATTTAAACAAAGTATTTTAAGGAGAAGACACAGCACTACTAGAGTGCTGGAAGGCTGTCCTCTGATATACAGTACCATGACTGTACTTGCCATCTCCTTGTAACTATCTCTTCCTGGCTTCTTCTGACATGAGTCAAGCTATAAGTAGTTTCTTTAACATTCCATGAAGATGCACAAAGATTTATACAGCAAAATATGGGGTTTAAAACATGTAGTTTACCTTTTTCAATAAAAATAAAAAAGTATTTTAGTTGCTTGCTCTTCAACATCCTTTGAGTAAACATGGAGGTAACCAAAGTATATTCAGTTTCACACAAGAACTTTGTTAAGGTGAAGTTAAAATTGCAGGGACGCAGTATGTATATAGCCTTTCAAGAACATTAGAACTAACTAACCTCAAATAAAACAAACGTCACACTCAGGAACCCCAGGAAATGCAGAAGCTTGAAAGTGGATCCAGTGATTTTCAGAAGGCTTCTTAGGTGTTCTCCTTTGCTGCAGATCTCAGATCTCACTAGGACCACAGGAATGGAGAGTGCTGTTTTGATTTCTCTCCCCATCAGTTCCTCCTGCTTTCTTCATGTTCCCTTCCCATGTTCATATTCCCTCTGACATGCAAAGAGCACGTCTTCCTTCCTATAGGTCAGAGATCCAGTGCTGAAGTGATGAATGGAAGGGGAGAATGGGCTAGAACAGGAAGCTTATGTGGAGAATAGGGAGGGGACATTCCTCTACAGAGTTCTGCAAAAGAGGAGAAATCCCCACAAATAGACTAGTTTGGAAAGTGGGATTTTTTCCATGGCAAGTTTTGACTATTAATGGAAAAAACAAAACATTTTTAGTTTTTGTCTGAAAATGTTTAATTGTACTAGTGGTTTTGTGTTTTGTCAGTTTTTTGCCCAAAATTTTCTGTGCATGGATGAAAATTTTGAGGATTGGATTTTGAGTTTTCTTCATTAAAAAAAAAAGAAAAGCAGATCCTTCCCTCAAATGTTTATGTACGGTCAAACCCCCAATTTACCATTACAAAAAAGTTATAATGGAAAATTTTCAGCTGGCTTTATCAGAAAACTTTAGGGAATTTAGCATTTCCCTTTGTGTGACTTTCAGTGGAAAGTTTCTTTTCCCTCATTGACAAAGTCCTCAGTAATCAGGGTTCACTGTGAGCTCTACCCTTGCAAAGAAATGGGCTAACAATTTTTTTGTAAATGAGCAACAATTGCCAGCAGTTATTTGATCTCTAGGGGAGTCTAGTAAATTAAATTGTATTTGTTTATGTTTTTTTAATTACATGGCAAAAAGAAAATGTCTACAAGAATATTTGAACTGTAATGAAAAGCAATATTTTTAGGGTAGAAATATGACCAACAACTTGTTTCAAATCACTTCAAATTTTGCAGAAATTTTTTACCTTGGACCAAGTTTTCTCGTCTCAATTTTAAGTCAAAGTTGCCTTTTTGGTGATTTATGTAGAGCCCCAAAATTGAACTTCTAATGGAAACTAAATTGTATCCGTAATTAGGTAGGGCCTGCATCATTCTATAATTTTTACATTTTTTTAAATAAATACAGGTAGTTACCAGGATCAGAAGGAGAAAAAGTGCTCTATTCTTCACATGTTCTTATGCAACCCTCATGACCATATATCTGAGTACCTTTCAAAGGTGCGCTAAGGGAGGTGACTAACATCTATCACAGTTTGTACTTTTCTTCTCCCCGTATTGGGGGAAATTGTGTGAAAAGTGTAGCTTGGAGGGGGTGGGGTTGTTTTCTTTTAAAATAAATTATATGTGCTCTGTGTTATATGTTTATGATAGCCAAGACAAAGTGTGCCTTGCACTTGTAGCAGAAGATGGTGATATTTGAGGTGGTTCTTAGTTCCTGTGGAAGTTTGCTCCGTGATTCCAGAAAAAGCCCCGAAAAAGCTCCGTCTCCTGTATAGACAAGTTTTGTCCTGGTTGTACAAAGTTCCATTGTGCCAAAGAAGCAGAGTTGTTGGTCACATGGCCTGATTCTGGAGCTTTAGGCAATCTCTTTGGTATTGTGGGGCCAGGCATTGAGCACCATAAAGACAGGGACTGAGATCTTTAATTTGACCTGGCATTCTATAGGGAGCCATTACAGTGAGTGGAGGACTGGCGTGAGGTGCTTGCAGCAGCCTGTGTTGTTGAGGAGACATGCTGCATCATTTTGTAGTTGTTGGAGTGTCCCGAGGCTGATGGCTTCATGCCCAGAGACAGACCATTGCTAGACCAGCCAGGAGGTGCCAAAAGTGTGTATATGTGAGGCCAAATCATCACCCACTGGGATGAGATGGAGTGGCCTAGCTAGCCATAAATGGTAGAATATGTTTCTTGTGGCCTTTGTTATGTGGGAGTTAAGTGTCCAAGAGCAACGCAGGAGCCCTCATACCGAGCCACTGAGCAGCTGTCCTGTTACATTGCTCCTGTTCATGTTGATGCTCTTACTGGCACTAAAAGCTCATTTCACTGAAGTACAAATCCCAATGTTCATCTCAGTTCACTAACCCCATCTCTGGAATTTCTGTACCATAACCCACCAGAAATGAGTGAGCAGTCAGTGACCTATATGGACCTCAGATTTCATACTCCTGCAGAGCAGAAGAGAAAACAAAGACCAAAGCACACCAGGATCATAGGTACTGTATATTTATAATCTCCTGAATCTATGTCTATTTTGTTAGTTTTGTGTCAGTCTGTGTGATATAAAGGAGCCCTCCAGGTATGTGAAGGAGTTGGTTTTGTGCCTACAAAGCCCTGGAACACAATTATTTGATTTTGAAGTAATAAACCCTTGTGTCACAGGGTGGTACTGGCCCTTTATCAGGGAAGAGACTAGTTCGCTTGTGACAGGTCAGCTGACCCCAGTTGGTCTATAGGAGAAGGCACCTGGGTGGATTGCTCTGTGAGCCAATATTTTCCATCTTGAGTTCCCTATTCAGGTTTTCCAGAACTTCCATGGCCTGCAGCCTCACCATGGAATCTTTCTGCCAGTCAGCAAAGCTTTGGAGCCATCACTCATGAGAAAGGTCTCTTGGACCTGAGCATAAGCATAGACATGTTTCCAGGCTTAACTACATCTTTGACCTTCCTCCAGCTCTTCCTTGAGGGCACCCACTGAAGATTTCAGCTTCCCAGATGTCACATCTCTTGAGGCAGAGACTCACATCTAGCCTTCTGGAGGGTTAGGCCTTCAGTACCTCTGCACCTCATTGTGATTTCCTAGCAGGTCTGAGCACCTGCAGTTAACTCTTTTACAAAGGCTATAACAGTGTATTCCAGTTACCAACCAACCTTCACAAAGCAAACTGTATTTATTCTTAGGGAAAAAGCATTAAAGAGAAAACATATTTTAAAACAATAAAAGAACCTATATGCATGCTAAAAGCTTACCTGAGGTCACCTCCAGCTCCAATACAGGGCTCAGGGTGAGTCTTTCAAACTCTTGGTCCCGAATTCATATCAGTTTTTATGATCAGAAGCCAGATACCCAACTGGACAGTTCAACCGTTACTTTGTACAGTTCAGGCCTTTGATCTGCAGTTTCTGAGAACAGGTAATCCCCAGTCAATGGCTCTCTCCGCAGGGTGTAGCTTCAAAAGGTCAGGTTTTTTTGAAGATAGCAGAATTTAATAAGAAACAAATGTTGTACTCACCACCTTACTATGTGCTTTCTCTCCAGGATGGACATACTCTAACTGGCTACAGCCTTTTGGCCAAATCCTGATGTCCTTACTAAATTTTACTCAGTCTTAATTGTCCATTACTGCAGGGGAAAAAAATCAGGGCCAGATTCTGATTCCTTTCCTTATTCATATTCACAGAATAAGATACAACTCAATATGAGTCACAACTGAAGAATCTGACTCTCAGAGAATTCACCCCTTGTTCTGTTCATGACTTACCTGAGAACGGGCTTAAATTTTTAAAAGATGGGTTTTTATATGAAATTATTCAGTGTGTAGTTTATGTTCCAAACTTGTATAGTCCATCAACTATTTGCAGTGGCTACTGCTTCAAGAATTCACTGTTCATACTTCACTATTGGATCAATGTGATCGGTCACCTAAGTCACACACTATTGTTTCTGCTTCCTAATTGGATGACTCTGATAAAGGTCAAATTGGAAATCTGACACAATTTTGAACAATGTGTGTAATTAACCAGTGGAACAGGTAAGCAAGGAATGTGATAATTCTCCATCATTTGGAATCTTTAAATGAAGATTTACTCTCTTTCTAAAAGATATGGCCCAATTCAACCACAAGTTATTAGTCTTGGAAACAGGTATTACAGGATGAGGTTCTATGGTCTGTGTTACATTACACAGGAACTCAGACCTGATGCTCATAATGGTGTCTTCTAGCCTTAACAGCTATTAAGTTATGTTCCCATCTACTGTGATGACAATGTCTTTCCATCCAGAAACCAGTGGGCAGAAAATAACCTACTCTGATCTGAAGTTTCACACTCTTTCAAAGCAGCAGAGGCAACAAAGACCTACAAGTGCAGAGAGCAAAGGTATTATGCAGTATGAGCTTCTGGCTCCTTACTTTCTTTTATCAAAGTGTTCATAGTCAAACATCCTCCTCCTGGTGTAGCTGCTGCCCATGGCCTCATGTTTAAGGAATAATAAAATTAGAATTTTGTCTACTGTGGAAGGAAATGGCATGTTAATGGGAGCTCACTTAGGACCACACTGTGCCAATGCCTGGGCAGAAATGGGGATGTGACAGATCTGGACTTCACCAGGAGCGACTGTTTTCTCCATGTCTTCTCAGTTCACACAAGATTTATTGAGCACATATTCAATAGCTATTATTATTGGATTGATTTAACTCCATACAGTTGGGTTCTGGCTTTGGTAGACTGGTGTGGCTGAGAGTTCTGACCTGATACCAGAGATCTAGTCATTTTTGCTTTCATTTTCTCTTTTATTTCTGTTAGACTCTCCTCCATCTTCACCATGTCTCATTACAGTGATTCTGGGGCTCCTCTGCCTGGCTTTGCTAGTAACTGCAGGGGTTTTGGGTGCCAAGTGTAAGTATTTGCCAAGAAGGCAAACCATTATCTGAACCATTATAACATTTAGAAGGGATATTTGAGTGATATGTGTAAATGCATGTGTGAGGCCCTGTCATAGTTTGCATTACTTTGTGAAAAACAATTGGTATTCAGAACCTGTAGCCTGCTGAGCTGTGATTTGAATTTTACCAGTAAAACATGTGAGAAGCTGAGATGCCTTTAAGGGTGTGTCTACACAGCATTTTGGAACAAGCAGGAGCAAGCCTTTTAGCCCAGGTCAACAGACTCAGGCCTGGTCTACACTTCGGGGGGAGGGGGATCGATCTAAGATACGCAACTTCAGCTATGCAAGAATAGCGTAGCTGAAGTCCATGTATCTTAGATCGACTTACCTCCCGTCCTCATGGCACGGGATCAACGTCCATGGCTCCCCCGTCGACTCTGCTTCCGCCTCTCACCCTGGTGGAGTTCCGGAGTCGACGGGGAGTGCGTTCGGGGATCGATTTATCGCGTCTAGATGAGACATGATAAATCAATCCCCGATAGATCACTAACCGCCAATCCGGTGGGTAGTGTGGACGTACCATAAGGCTAGCAGGGCTTGCACTAATGCTCTACAAATACCTATATAGACACCACTTTGAAGCTACGTCTTGTGCTGCAGCTCCAGCTCTGAATCCTAGGGAGAGGGGTGGTCCTAAGAGTCCTTCTGATTTAAGACTAAAGTTGATTTGAAACTCTGACTACAGTTTAAATGTGGTTAGAAATGGCATCATGACTAGGACTGGGTGAATTATTTTCAGTGAATATTTTATTAGCCAAAAAAAGCATTTTTCCACGCACTGAAACTATTCATGAATTTGGATAGAATTTGTTAAATAGTTTTGGGCAAAAAAATATTTTTTTAAAAAAGTGAAATGGTTTGTTTCAATGATTTGAGAATGAAAAGTATGAAAAATACCTGAAAACAAAACTAAAGGAAGAACTGAAAAAAAATATTTTGGATTGAAAACACCCTTAAAATGAAGTGAACCACAACCCCCAAATTTGTTGTTTTGTTTCAGTTTTTTCGTTTTATTTTGGCTGCCTTTAGCTCTGAAATTAATTTTTTTGTTTGTTTGTTTTGTTTTGTTTTGGCAAGAAAAAGTGAAAAAAAAAGTTTTGGTTCAAAAGTAATCAATTTTTTTCCAGATTTTTCAGCTCCAAACCAAAAAAAATAATGATTCATTCAGCTTTAATCATGCTACAGAACTGCGTGGCTCCATATTTTGTGCTTCTGAAGGTTTTCTGATTTTTCAATTTTGCTCAGTTTGCCAGTTCAAATGTGAAATGTCATTCTGTTCTCACTTACATCAGTGTAAATTATGAGAACAGCTAGCCAGGAAATTTAAACAAAAAGACATTTTGACAAAAACATCTTTGGCACATATTCTGTTAGTCAGATTTTAAACCTATGGAGATTGTTTTGTAAATGGCAAAGCAGTGTTACACCAATTCCTTAATTCCTTTAACTTCAGAATAAAACTGAAATTCCACATTGTGTAACCCACTAATGAGTGTGGGTTACATGTCTCCCTGTGTGCTGATCCACAGAGGATATGACTTGTTACAGCACATGATTAGTGACCTTTCTGTCTTTGGGTATGTCTATGCTTGGATACTGTACCAGCATAGCTAAATTGTCATAGCTATGCTGGCATAACCCCAAAGTGTAGACGTGACCTACTACTCCTGAAATGATGGTAGCAGCATCACAGTCTTCCATTTACATAGCTGTATCTGTGCTGGGGTTAAGTTGATATAATAACATGATTTGGGGTAATGTTTTTTTCACACTCCTGACTACTGTAGCTATGTTGACCTATCCTTCCAGGGTAGACTAGGTCTTTGCACTCAAATTGTATCAGTTTATGCTTTTTAGCTCAGAAGGTCTCCAGTTCAAGCCCCAGTATGTAAACCATAATTACAACTGTCACAATCGCTGTTAGCATCCTTATAATGCAAAAGGCAAACAATTTATATAAGTGTATTGAATTTTGTTTTAACTGATTTCTTGGGATGTGGATTTAAGTTCTCCAGGCTTCCCTTCAAGTGAGAAGACAGAATGAGGAGCTTATTGAGAAACAGGCTATTCTGAAAAACTTCACCCAGTTGCAGGAAACCCTGAAAAACTGCATGCAACAAAGAGATGATCTCCAAGCCAATAACACAGAACTCTCAAATGTTGTGAATAGGGAAGGTATCGATCAGAGCTCACTCTTTTGTTATATCCTTTATGGTAATATTGTTGCTTAATCAGAATCCAGCTCTCCTTGTCCTTATTAACAACAAAAGGTACTTCTGCCCCTATGCACAAAATGTACAAGGGCCTCATCTAAATATTAATTACATGGAAAGCTACAAACAAATCTTAGCAAAAATATGGTGTCCTAAACAGTGGACATAATCAATGATCCCTGGCTCACTAGCTTCAAAGTAGGGGAACCTGGGTGGCTTCTTCCCAACTTACATCTCTCAACAGTACAAGGGAAAGACACTGATAAACAGAGGGATTTTGACAAATGCAACAGACAAATAGGGGGCTGCACATAGAGACCCTCATGCACTTCCCTCCCACAGCGTTGACACTGCGCTAGCTTGGATATCAGGTTTTCATCCTGGTCAACATCATCGTTGAGATCACTTTGAAAACCAGGCCATGATGATTATGACACATCTGCAACAGAAGCAAGTTGTTCAGAAAGGCATCTCACTGTTGCTAGCTCCTGCACAATTACTCTCATTACCTTTCTTGTTCATTGTGATCTGAATGGATCTGGATGGGAAACAAGTTTCCTGTCCCATGAGCACTTTTGAGAATTCAAAATTTTCCCATTTCATGTTGGGATAAAACCAAGACCTTTCTATGTTTTCTATGAAAAAACAGAGAAACCCCAGAGCAGCCAATAGCCTGGTGTTGAGGGGTCTCACGCGGGATGAGGGAGAATCAGGGTTAAGTCCCTGCTCTGCCTGATTCAGAAAAGAGCCTTGACCCAAGTATCCCATATGCCAGGTTATTTTTCGGGCACCAACATCAGCTTCATCCTAGCTGGCAAGACAAACACTACATTCCCAGTGAGAAATATACACACTAGCTAGTACACG
Source organism: Mauremys reevesii (assembly GCF_016161935.1). Taxonomy (NCBI): domain Eukaryota; kingdom Metazoa; phylum Chordata; order Testudines; family Geoemydidae; genus Mauremys; species Mauremys reevesii. The sequence continues at coordinate 220,762,784 of NC_052623.1, forward strand.
GTGACATTCAGTATCAAACTGTGTCACACCCATCAATAGAGAAATATGCCAGGTCTATATTGCTCTCTTTTTCAAGGAGATAATTGCAGCTCTTGCCCTGAGGGCTGGATACAGCACAGAGGGAAGTGTTACCATTTTACACATGAAAGGAGCACCTGGCAGAAGAGTCGAGAATACTGCTCGTCTCATGGCTCCAGACTGCTGAGGATAGAGAACAAGGAAGAACTGGTAGGGAATTTACCCTTTGCCTTATTTTCCTGTATTTTCCAAACTATACTTGCCCAATATCCATCTGGTGGTGAAGTGGGATATGGGTATAAAATGAAAAATAACACTGGCAGGGTAAAATGACCCTCTAAACTGCTGTGTTGTATTCAGAGCTGTGTCCCCAAGAGACACTGGGCAAATTTTGGGCACCAGAGAAGGAGAGAATGTTAAATTTTATCACTGACTTCAGGAGTGATTAAAGGGAGTATATAGAATGAGGAAGGCACAGAGTCCTTTCCTAGAGTCTGAGTCTCCTCTCACTCAGGGGCGGCTCCAGGCACCAGCACGCCAAGTGCGTGTTTGGGGCGGCAAGCCACTGGGGGCGCTCTGCCGGTTGCTGCAAGGGCAGCAGGCAGGCTGCCTTCAGCGGCTTGCCTGCGGAGGGTCCACTTGTCCCGTGGCTTTGGCAGACCTCCCGCAGGCGTGCCTGCCATGCTTGGGGCGGCAAAATGCCTAGAGCTGCCCCTGCTCTCACTCCATCATGAATCAGGACTTCCTCCACTGAAGTCAATGAAATGAAACCCATCTGAGAATAAAATCAAGCTTTTTCTCTCTTTAACAGAGGCTGGAAATGCTGTTGGGTTAGTGTCTGTGCTGATTGGGAAGAGAACTCCTCATCTCTCTCATTAGTGGTACCCCTGGCTGATGGGACAATTGTGTTGACTTATTCTCCAGGGTATCCTATCAGTTCTTCTCAGCCAGGACGGTAGCTGTGTTTCTTCCCTTGAGGGACAGGTGCAGATTAAATTGGGCAAAAAGATCCATAAAATCTATGGCTGACTTTTCTGGAGAAAATGGGGTGTGATTGGCTAATGTACGGGCATTACAACACACTGGTCCTGTTTGGGACACATCAACCTCATTCTTATCCCTGGTGTCCATACACCTACCAATGGGGATTGATGTAAATGATTTAGTCTTGTTCCCAAACAGGATTTCATAAACAGACTGGCGTGTTTTCACTGGATTGGACTATTCCGTAAGGGAGCTGCTACAAGCTGGCTGTGGGAGGATGACACAGCTTATTCCACTGACCTGTAAGTCTCTGGCAGATCTAGGAGTTGTTCACATCCTTGTGTATGTCTTACAGAATTTGCACTCTGGCATTGCTACTGAACATATAGAATTATTGTATATTTTTTTACTTTTACAAATTCTCACAGGAAGGAGTGGTGCCATTTGGATTTTTTAAATCTAAATGAATAAACATAATAAAACAATTGAATAACATTAACAGTGGAAGGTGTAACTCTGTCAGAGCTACAAATGAATATAGACATTAACAAATACTCTAAAATGGGATATTTCAAAGCTGAAACATTGACTAAGGTTGATGCCACCATTACACTTAATGAGAAATAGAAGAGAATACCCTCCTACCCCTGAACATTAAATTGTACAACAACTGCAGTAAATAGAAAACAAGAGGCCATCTCAGCTAAATTAACAATCTCACACCAAAAAAAATTCCAAATCACAAAGAAATGCTTTTCATAGCTCAGTTTGCAGGACATGTTATTCTGAGAAGTGAAATTAATGGGTAAGACAAGTTAACCTCAATATTTAGGCAGCCAAATGCAATGACACTGTGTGTGATTTTAAAAAAATGGCATGGCTGAGTGTTAAATGTAGCTTTCCACCCCAGGTTCCAAGTAAAGAAGAAAGAGCCTGGAGAGGCCTGTGTACTTTTGAATGCAGGAGAAGCCTCCTCCTATAATTGTACACAACGATATCGCTGTATTTGTGAGAAGAGAGCAGCTTAGCTGAAGCCTGAGGATCACAGCATCCGAGACACACATCCTGGGATGTTCCAAAGACAAAGAAATCACGTCAATTTGCTGTGTTACCATTCAGACTGAGGGGCTGCAGTTTCAGGTGATAAAACACACAGCAGACTGTCAAGATGCAGGGCAGAGACCCCAAACTGGAATCTTCTCCAGCCAACCAGAGCACTCCCACCATACTGAATGACTGTCATTCCTATCTGGGTTGATAAGAATTGATTTCAGAGGCCATTAGTGCAAATGTTAATAAATACTTTGTAAAAAATATAGAGTGTTATTTGTGCACTGGGTGCTTTACGGAAAAAAAAAAACAATTTGCCCCAAAGAGCTTAGAGTGTAAATTCAAACAAAATACAATCAATGAGGCTCATACAGAGACAAAAGAGGAATGGGAGAGGAAGAGAATCACCATCTTGGTGACTGGGGATTGAGCTGGGGATGTCTAGAGCTAAAAGCCTGAGTCAGAGAAATAATTCCCCAGCTGGCAGCTGTAACACACTCACATGCTCTGTGGGTTGGGCACACAGGGGTATATGTCACTCACACTGAACAGTGGGTTACATACTTTCCCTGAACAGAGAAAGCTGGTCTCACATGTCTCAGGATCACAGTAGTGTGAATCCCAGATCAGCTTCCATTTTATAGCAACTGCAATCTTGGTTACGTCCACGGGTTGAACTGGAGGCCTGCAGAGCTAACATCACGAGTCTCTACAACTTGAGTTGTGCTTAAACAAATGAAGTGCTTAAATTTGGCACTGTTACCCTTCCTGGGGTGGCTCACGACCATGAGTGTCAACCTTAGGGCAGGCTGTCAAGGAGCAGGGCAGAGATCCCAAACTGGCTGTGTGTTCTATAATTAGATTTCACAAACCCAGTAACAAGTGTGAACTCCTAAAGCATTATAACTGCCTTACTATGGAGTCACAGACCAGTCCCCTGGAGAATTCCAGTCTATCTTGCCACCTAGGAAACTGGACTATGTGATAATTGGTTACTTTATCAAAACCACAACAATATTCAGATTACTCCCAGTACCAAAGGACCAATCTGGGAGCTTTGTGCTGAATGTTGGGAAAACAGAGTTCCCCCTCCTCCCCTTCTGTTTGCGCACTTTACGGATGCTCGTTTAGAGTCCCAGTCTAAATGTGTTTGAAGCTATTCTCTGGAATGTTCACAGTCTCCTTCAGCAACCTGTTTGTTCAGAATTTTTTAACAAGAATTGAAATGACAATAAGAGATGAAGGGCTGGATTCCTAGCGGGTGTGACTTGATATAGAGCCACTGAAGTCAATGAAACTTCACCAGATCATACCAGCTGAAGATCTTGCCCAAGCTGGTCTTAGTTTCACAGGGCCAGGTTAGCCCCTGCCAGCCCCAGGATCAGGAAGAAGTCAGCAGGCCAAGTCCTTCCAATGGTTCCCTAAGGCTTGGTCCCTCTGTGGATCAGGGATCCTGTTTAAAACCAGGGCTATTTATCCATAAATCCTTCATTGACGTTGGTCTGTAGAGAATCCAGTTTGAACTAATATGTGGCAACCTCTCCACGTGGCTACAAAGGGCTCATGACCTGTGGAATTACATTAGCACCCACGTGCTCCTGGTGCAGTTACATACAATTCCACAAAAGCATGGACACAGCAACATTTTTAATACAATGTACCCAAAAGGTATTAAACCTAATTCAATATGATTTAAACTTTACTGAATTGAGTTACCTTAATGCCATAAGGTGTCTCCAGTATATTGTCAGTCTGCACACCCTTGTACAACCTACACAAGGGAGGGAGGGGGCTTCAGTGAGCTTGGGATCAAGCCCTAAATGTACTTGAATATGGTCAGTGTAACACTTTTACACCCTATTAGCTGAAAGTCTGGAGATATGAGAGCAGCTACTCCAAATATTTCAGGGTTCTGATTACTTAAGCTTTGATCTTGTAGTTACTGTACTGTACTGTGTGGTAGTGTAAAGCAAGGTCATAATCTTGATTTCATTCAACAGATTGAGAACCCTACTAAAGATTTTATGGGAATGGGGAAAGACTCCCGACAAAGCAGTGCACTAATTATGGAATGTGAGGATTAGTGAGGTGGTTAAATTTAATATATGATATTTCTAATGATCTGAATATATGATGTAGCAAATCTATTTTTGTATTTAACATTTAGGGCCAGATTCACTATTTAGTAAGAATGCCTGGACTCCATGTGAGTGTCTAATTTTAAGTGCTCTGGCTTAACAATTATAACTTTTAAATGGTCCCACTGACATTTTGAAGTTAACATGTTGAGGTGGGTGTCTGCATGTGTGAGACGCTGAGTTGCTGCTGTGGTTTCACTGGAGCAGTTTTATTTCATTTTGAAAGCCAACTTAACAGTCACTTGCATAACAATAAATCTCATCTAATAGAAAAAATTGTAGACACTCACTGATAATGCACGAATTCAGTATAATTGCACCTATTCAATACCAGTTACAGCTAAACATTTCCTGTTTGATGTCCTTTGAAAAGTCTGTATTTCCTGAATAAAGCAATACTTAAGGTCAATTAGTTTACTTAGTGGAAAGTGAACTGTGACATTGCAGTTTATATGATTTTATAAAAAATTGATAATGAGTGAATATAATGTAACTGGAATATGCTTCATGCAAAAGGTCTCTTGTAAGGTATCATTACAAAGCTTATTGTCTATTGAGTAGTCATCCTATTTGTATAAAGGTATCACTCTTGTATCTGAAACTAGAAATATGAAATATAACTCTGAGGGCCTATTGTAATTATGCAAACTGTGGGCCATTAATGGTGGTTTGGAATCTTAATAAGAAAAGGAGTACTTGTGGCACCTTAGGGTAGGTCCACACTAAGAAGTGGGGTCGAACAAGGGTACGCAAATTCAGCTACATGAATAGCGTAGCTGAATTCAAAGTACCCTAGTTCGAACTACTCACCCATCCAGACGCCGCGGAATCGAAGTCCGCGGCTCCAAGGTTGACTCCGCCACCGCCGTTTGCAGTGGTGGAGTACTGGAGTCGACCGGAGCGCGCGGGGAGTTCGAACTATCGCGTCTAGATTAGACGCGATAGTTCGAACTCCGAGAAGTCGAACTCACCACGTCGACCCGGCAGGTAAGTGTAGACTAGCCCTTAGAGACTAACAAATTTATTTGAGCATAAGCTTTCGTGTGCTGCAGCCCACTTCATCGGATGCATAGAATGGAACATATAGTGATTTAACAGATTTAAAGGTGGCAATTTTTCAACAGAAAAGCTTCAAAAACAGACTCCAAGGAGAAACTGCTGAACTTAAATTGATATGCAAACTAGATACTATCAATTTAGGCTTAAATAGAGACTGGGAATGGCTGAGCCATTACACACATTGAATCTATTTCTCTCATGTTAAGTATCTTATCAAACTGTCTTAAATGGGCTATCTGGATTATCACTGCAAAAGTATTTTTTTCTCCTGCTGACCACAGTTCATCTTAATTAATTAGCCTCTTAGAGTTGGTTGGGCAACTCCCACCTTTTCATGTTCTCTGTATGTATATATATATCTCCTCACTATATGTTCCATTCTATGCATCTGATAAAGTGGGCTGTAGCCCACGAAAGCTTACGCTCAAATAAATTTGTTAGTCATTAAGGTGCCACAAGTACTCCTGTTCTTTTTGCGGATACAGACTAACTTGGTTGCTACTCCGAAACCTGGAATCTTAACGGCTCCCATCAACCAGGACAATTGACTGGATGGCTCTGTTTACAGGCAAGCCTTCCTGTAAATTAGGCTGGGAGGAATGAAGGCTTGGGGTCTTACAGTGACATGTGATCATGTCACCTGAACTGGAATCCATCTTTAACCTGGTGCTTTTCCAGTGAAGGGAGGTGGAAACCCAGAGGGACAAAGGATTCCTGCCTTATGCAAAAGATATATAAATGGGTGGAACAGAGCAAAGTGAGGAGAGGAGCCATCATGAAGAATCCTCTAGCTACCACCTGAGCTGGAACAAGAGCTTTACCAGGGGAAAGAATTGTGCCCAGGCCTGCAAGGTGTCCAGTCTGAGGAAAAAAACTTACTGAAGCATCTCTAAGAGTGAGATTATCTGTATTCAGTTTGATTAGACATAGATTTGCGCATTTTATTTTATTTTGCTTGGTGACCTACTTTGTTCTGTCACTACTTGGAACCACTTAAATCCTACTTTCTGTATTTAATAAAATCACTTTTTACTTATTAATTGACCCAGAGTATGTATTAATACCTGAGGGAGCAAACAGCCATGCATATCTCTCTATCAGTGTTATAGAAGGCGAACAATTTATGAGTTTACCTTGCATAATCTTTACATGGGGTAAAATGGATTTATTTGGGTTTAGACCCCATTAGGAGTTTAGCATCTGAATGTTAAAGACAAGCACACTTCTGTGAGCTGCTTTCAGGTAAACCTGCAGCTTTGGGGCAAGTAATTCAGACCCTGAGTCTTTGTTGGAGCAGATGGGAGTGTCTGGCTCAGCAAGATAGGGTGCTGGGGTCCTGAGCTGGCAGGGAAGGCAGGGGTAGAAGTAGTCTTGGCATATCGGGTGCCAGGGGCTTTCTGTGATCCAACCAGTCACATGAACACATTTTTTTGCCTTTGTTTTTTTCTTCACATTACTTAACATGGGAAATTCAGACAGTGACAGCAGCAGAACGAAGACATGATTTACATTCTAGCAATGAAGAATTGATCAAAAATGTCCTACCCTTTGATTTTATCTTCATTTTGGGGGAGGTCAGATCATCTTGTTGGAAAATCCTGGATGCTGTCAGTTATAATCACAATGAGTCTGATTCTGTTACACTTCTTGTTAGGAGTAAGTCACTTCATGACTTGTCTCAATTCAATCAACAGAACAAACTGCACTGATTAAAAGACTGTGCTTTCATCATGGAGCTCATAGTAAGGGTTTAGTCATAGTTAGCTAACACAATGCTGAATGTTTGTTCTTCTCCATACATATAGATAAACTATATTCAGCCACAATTCACCTAACACAGTTACTGAAAACTATGTTCAGATATGGCTAAACTTCATAGTATAGAAGTTCTGAGATACTGCAAATTATCACTATTAATATTATAATTATTTTATTATTACATATATTTATAGAGCTGCGATCACCATGGTATCGGATCTGCCAGAACTTGCATGTTGGAGGATTAACAATATCACTAAGCTTCTGCAAAATGCTTCAGACTTAGGGAAAACAGCCTGCTTTCTGCTCCTGGGCACAGCTTCTCCCAGCCCCCACAGGGCACATGGCCTTTTGTAAAGCAGCTGCCATGACTGCTTGCTCTCATGGAGTCTGACCCCAGCAACAGGGAATCTAATGAGTATACCCAAAACTACCACACCCAATTCCAGAAACTTCTGGTTGTGGAGTGTTAATTGTGCATCTGCCTAGCAACAATGACCCAGACACAACCCACTCCTACCCACTCCTCAATAGAGCTCTTAAAGAGATATCTCCCTATTAGGCCTGTGGGTTACAATAGCACAGCTTGCTAATTCAGCAGACCTCAATGTAAAGAAAGACTACAGGTACGGTTTGGTGACAAAGGCACTCAGACATGTGTATTGTCCTCATGGCAAAGTACTAGTGCCCTGGCTCTGTGGTTACAGGGATACTAAGACATGAGTTCTCTGTGGCAAGGAACAGATCAGTCAGCAGCAGGAATCTCTGCTGTCCCCTACACCACACAAAGGGTTACACGGATGTACCTTGACATTTATAGAACACAACTTAGGTATCCCTTTATGTGTTTCATGACATCTGCTTGTTACCGCCTCTTATATCTTGCTCCAGGTGTCTTGGGCAAAACATCCTGTGACAGAACCAGGCCAGTGGGGTACAGGAGTCTGGTCCTATTAGTATCCAGGAAGTGGGCGGGCGAAGCCCGCCCACAGCTAAAGGACCTCCCCCCAGCCTAAGGGGAGGATCTACAGGGCCGGGACACTAAGTAAATACGCGGGACAACAAATGAAAAAAACAGGAGCGGGAGTGAGGTCATAGGGCTAAACGAAGGGAACCAGATGGGGACACCGAGCAGAGAACCCCGGACAACGCCCACTGCTCCTCGAAGGCGTCAAGGGAGCCAGTGGACGCCGCCCAGAGGAACTCCGCCCGGATGCGTGAACGGACAGAGGAGCGGAAATAGGCCCCACAGTCGCAGGAAATCCCATCGGCCAACCTCCTCTCCCTGGTTTTATAGATGGCCAGTTTGGCCAGGGCCAAGAGGAGGTTGACAAGGAGATCCCGCGACTTTGTGTGGCCACGGATGGGGAGTGCATAGATAAACAGGTGAGGGGAAAAGTGCAACCAAAAACGCAATAGGAGATCCAAGAGGAGCCGGAACAGGGGCTGCAACCTGGCACACTCTAAATAAACATGTGCCAGGGTCTCTTTCACGCCGCAAAAGGGGCAGGTGGTGGGGACAGGGGTAAACCGCGCCAAGTACATGCCCGTGCTCACGGCCCCGTGAAGGAGCCACCAACTGACATCCCCGGCGGGCCTCGGGACTAGGGCAGAATACAGGCTGGCCCACCGGGGCTCCTCACCCTCGAGAGGTGGCAGGAGGTCCCGCCATTTCGTATCGGGGCGGGATGCGAGGGTGAGGTAGTGAAGCGTGTGGAGCACGAGCGTGTACAGATGTTTTCGTGGCGCGGTCTGGAACAGAACCGGCTGCAGATCGGGCAGCCGGCTCGCTGTGAAAGGACGAGGGGGGTGATTGGGTCCATGGGGCAGGGGCCTGATAAAAAGGTCCACAGGGCCCGGGGTGGAAGGTGGGCGGGGCGTGCCCTCTCGCAGGACCCGGTCGAGGTAAACTCGAGCAGCGGGCAGTGAAGCGGCCTTCACCTCCTGAAGTACGCGCCGGGGGGTACGAGGGCTGGAGAGCCCCATGCGCTGAGCGAGCGTCAGGGGATCCAGCCAGTCTCCCCGGTCGTAGTCCAGGAGGTCTCTGACCCTGGTGACTCCTGCCAAGACCAGCCTCTGGCGCACCGCAGGGGACTCCGCCACCTGCACACGGAGCTGGGGGTTGTGTAGCAGGGGCTCCGCGAGGAGATCGACCCCCACGGTGGCCGCCACGGACCTGGTCGTTGAAAAGAGCTTCCAGGTCCGGAGGAGGTCTTGGTAGAAGACCGGCAGCCCGGAGAGGTCTCGCGGAAGGCCCCTCGGAGCGAGATAAAGGAGCTGCCGGTCGTATCGGAGCCCTCGGAAGCGGCGGAGGAAGGCGTGCGCCAATACGCTCCACGCCGGACTAACCGCACCATACAGGAGTCTCTGCAGGGCCTGGAGGCGGAAGACGCGGACCTGAGTGCGCAGGCACTTCAGGCCCTGCCCCCCCTCCTCCAGGAGCAGATGAAGGACCCCTGCAGAGACCCAGTGCGTTCCTGGCCAGAAGAACTCCAGAACCGCCGTCCGGAGGTTGGCCAGGAAATCCGGAGCCGGGACCAGGGTGTTGAGCCGGTACCAGAGCATGGACAGGACTAATTGATTCAGCACCAGCGCCCTCCCCCGGAGAGAGAGGCACTGGAGTAGTCCTGTCCATTTCCGGAGCCGCGCCCTCACCCCGCCCTCTAAACCATGCCAGTTCTCCGGCGGAGACGGATGTGTGGCAGAAAGGTAAACGCCAAGATAGAACAGCGGACCCGCGCTCCACCGGATGGCCTGAAGCGCGGGTGGGAGGGAGCTCGTCTGCCACCCGTCCCCGACCACCAGGCCAGAGCTCTTGACCCAGTTGACCCGGGCGGAGGAGGCCGCCGAATAAATGGCCTGGCAAGCCTCCACCCGCGCCAAAGTCGCCGGGTCCTGGACCACGAGGAGCACATCATCGGCGTCGCCGACAGGACCAACCGCAGCTCCGGCTCCCGGAGCACCAACCCCGTCAACCTCCGGCGGAGAGACAGAGGAAGGGCTCGATCGCCAGAGCGTACAGCTGACCGAGAGGACACCCTGCCGTACTCCTCGCCCGAAGCTGACCGGCTCGGTCAGGGTCCAGTTGAGCCTGACCAGACACTCCGCGAGCGTACAGCACCTGGAAAACCCACATACTGGGGTCCGAAGCCTATCGCTTGCAGAGTGCACAGGAGATACCCGTGATCCACCCTGTCGAACTCCTTCTCCTGATCCAGGGACAGGAGGGCGAACGACAGACCATCCCTACACCCTAATTCCAGAAGGTCCCGGACCAGATACAAGTTATCAAAGATCATGCGGCCGGGGCGGTGTAGGTCTGGTCTGGGTGGACCACGTCCGCCAGCACGGACCCTAGCCGAATCGAAATGGCCTTCGCAACGATTTTATAGTCCGTGCTGAGGAGGCGAGATGGGGCGCCAATTCCGTAAATCACGGAGGTCCCCCTCTTCGGCAATAAAGGCGAGCACGGCTCGCCTGCACGAAGGGAGGACCCGCTCGCAAAGACTCGGCCCAGGCGGTGACTAGGTCTGGGCCGAGGACGTCCCAGAACAGCGGTAGAACTCCACGGTCAGCCCGTCCATGCCCGGAGATTTATTGGTGGGCATGCGACGGAGGGCTTCGAGAACTCGGCCAGAGTGAGAGGCAGCTCTAGCGGTCCGGTCGCCAGCGCTGACCGTCGGGAGTCCGTCCCAGAGCACTTTGCAAGCGTTAGGATCGGTCGGATCCGGGAGAAAGAGCGCGTAGAAGGCCCTGGCCCTCCGCAGATCTCCGCCGGATCCGTGAGGGGTGCTGTCCTCCGCCAGGAGGCAGGTGACGTGCTTTGGCCCCCTCCTTTTCTCCAGGGCGTAGAAGAAGCGGGAGCCGCGATCCATCTCCCGAAGGAGGCGGATGCGGGATCGAACAAAGGCACCCCGGGCTCGATGATCCTCGAGGGCCCGGAGCTCCTCCCGCTTCTCCCGGCATGCTCCGCAGAGGGATGGATCCTCGGGGCTGGCGGCCAGACGCCCCTCCAGCTTCAAAACCTCCCGTTCCAACTGCTCTATCGCCGCATCCCTCCGTCGGCTGGCGCCCCGGGTGTAGTCGCGGCAGAAGAGCCGGGCGCGCACCTTCCCCAGGTCCCACCATCGCCGCGCCGAGGGAAAGGCGTGTCTCTGCCCCCGCCAGGCCAGCCAGAACTCCCGGAAGGACGCCACGAATCCCACGTCCTCCAGCAAACTATTATTAAAATGCCAGTAGGCCGGCCCCGGCCTCTCCGCGCAGAGAGAGGCCGTCACGGTGGCAAGGTGGTGATCAGAAAAGGGCGGCGAGCGCTGGAGGAGTGGGCTCGTGAAAGGTGGAAACGTGACAGATAAATGCGGTCCAGCCGGGAGTGGCGCGACCGATGGGCCTCCACCCGGACGAAGGTGAAAGTCGAGACGTCATCCGGGTGGTGGTCGCGCCAGATGTCCACCAGGGAGTGGCGTTCGACGATCTCCCGGAGGACGTCCGCTGCGGCCGGGCACTGCTCGGTCCCCGAGCGGTCCCGTTCCTCGAGGGTAGTGTTAAAGTCCCCGCCCAGGACCAGGCACTCACGAGGATCCAGGGAGCCGAGGAAGGCGGACGCCTGCCGATAAAAACGCAACCTCTCCGGGCCCGATGTCGGGGCATAGACGTTGACGAGATTAACCACAAGCCCCTCCATGCGGACCCGGAGGTGCAGCAGGCGGCCCGGCACAGCCTCGGCGACCCCCAGCACCTCGGGCCGTAGGTCGGGGGACAACAGGGTCGCCACTCCCGCCGAGCGAACCGAGAGGTGGCTAAAGTAGACCCTGTCCCCCCACTCCAGCCGCCAGCTAGCTTCAGCGGCCGGATCCGTATGGGTCTCCTGCAGGAAAACCACAGAGTACCCCCCGACCCGAAGGAAGGAGAGCACCTGGCTCCTGCGGAGCCATCCTACAGCCCCGGGCGTTCAAAGTGGCAAAGATGATCCTCGCCATGAGGAGCGCTGGGGGGGATCCTCGCTGGCAGACACGCCCACGGCCTCCGTCGGGCCGCGCAGCAATCCGTGACCAAACCCGTGGGTGAGGAGAGAGTCACGGAAGAGGCAGACCCGCCCGGTCGCGGCCTGCTTCCCGGTCCCCTTACCCTCCCCTATGAGGGCCTTTGCAGCCCGGAGGATTAGATGGAAATCCCCCCACCGCTGGAGCGCGAGTTGGACTTTGTTACGGGAGCCACGGACGTCCTCAAGGAACGCCCGCAGCTCCTCCCTCAGCGCATGGGGGGGCGGGGTAACGGACCGATGACTGTCCCCCAGCGGGGCCCCTGTCACAGCCCCGTGGCCCACCAAGGCGGGCAGGCAGGGGGCAGACCCTCGACGTGGCGTCCGATGGGCGGCGCCCGCGGCCCGCCCGCTCCCAGTTCAACAGGGGCGGCGGAAGGAGAGCAGCAGCCCCTGATGGGTCAGAGCAGGGAAAAACAACTAAGACCGCACCCTGGGAGTATCCCGAGGCGGCAATGGCATCACGGGAGGCGGAGGAGGACAAGAGTAGGGCAAGGGTCGGTTGGCCCACACCCAAGAGGGACACCCCCTGGGAATCGGGTCCGGGCAGCGGGGCATCGGCCGTCGCCTCGATGGGCTCGGCGGCCGTCAGTGAGGTGCCACCCGCAGCCGGGATGATGGAGGATCCCAGGGGACCCTCAGAGGCAGGAGCAGAAGCGGCAGTCAGGGAGGAAACCGGGGACAGGGGGACCGAGGTGAGGTCACTCAGATCGAGGCCCGCTAGTAAAGGGTCGTCCTCCCCCTGCGTAACCGGGGTCAGACCCAGGGCCTCGATCTCCTCGTAGATGGAGGGGAGATCACCGTCCGCCACCCCGGGGCCCTCCCCGCCAACACCCGAAGTGACGCCCACCTCAGTCCTCGCGGAGGCTGCGGATGGCAAGCGGGCAAGGGGGGCTCCCTCGAGGGCTTCCTCAGGAAGGGACCCTGGAGGAGGGGCAGCGTCACCGTCCGGTGCTGCCACGTCGCGCCCAGCCGGCACCACAAAAGCGGGCGTCGTCGGGGCAAGGCGGAAGGCTCGTCATCAGAGACCCCCTTCCTGCTCTTCCGGGGGGCCTCCGAATCCGAAAGATGTAATGGGACCGGAGCCTTCCGCTTGCCCCGCTTCCCCTGCACTAAGGACCAGCCCTCCATGGCATCATCCAGGGGCTGGCTAACAGGGGTCAGGTCTGGGGCAAGGGCAGCGGCTTAGGGACTCGGGAGGCAACGGAGGGCAACAGGAATGAGGGAGGAGTCTCCCTGGGGCGGGCCCTCTCCCACGCTCGGCGTTATCTCCGCCGCACCCTCCTCCACAGCGGTGAACTGAGAAGGAGGAGGGGCAGCTTCAGGTGCTGGGCAGCTAGGGGCACTGGCGGTGACGGGGCTGGCGCCATACCGGGGTTCGGGGGTCCCGGACGCTCCTCCGTGCCGGGCCAAGGGGCAGTCCCTCCGGACGTGCCCCATCGCCCGGCAGAGGTAGCACCGGGCCTCCCCCGTTGAATAATGCACCCGGTAGCGGGCTCCCTGGTAGGGGACCACAAAGGACCCCTCGAGCGCCTCTCCGTCACGTGCCGCCGGCGGCAGTTGAAGCTGCACTTGCCGGCGGAACGAGAGGATGTGACGGAGGGCGGGGTCCTTGCAGCCCAACGGGAGAGGGCTGATGACAGAAATAGGGCGCCCCAGGGCAGAAAGGGCGGGCAGCAGGGCGGCATTGGGCAGGAAGGGAGGGGCGGAGGTCAGGACCAAGCGGACCCCCAGGTCTTCCAAGGGCTCCAGGGGCACAAACACACCCCCCACTGCCAGACCCATCTCTACCGCTTCCTGGGCGGCGGCCTCCGACGCCAGGAAGAAGACCACCTTCCCGTACATTTTGGAGGCCGCCACAATGGCCGTGGGCCCCACTACCCTCGCCAACGCCCTCACATAGGTTTCGACGTGGGGCGAGGCGGGCACCAGGAGGCAACGGACGCCGTGCTTCCTAGTCAAGGTGGGAAAGGGGCCCCGGCCGCTAGAGATGGGAGTGGAAGCGGCAGGCGGAGGAGTAGCGGCAGGCGGGGGGGCCGCCGCCACCTGGGCATATGCCCTGGGGGCCGGGGGAGGGACACCTGCGGAGCTGGTAGAGGGAACAGCGGGGAGGATGCGCGGCGGTACCGGGACCACGGCAGCGGGGTAGTCCCCGCCATGGAGGCCTGGTCTTAATAGCTGGGCCCTTACCCTTCTTCCCACCCGACCTTTCCGCCCGGCTGGGGGGGCTCCCTCCGAATCGGAAGGGGCGACGAACGGGGCAGCAGCGGACGTCGCCCCGAGACTCGCCGTTGCCGGTGCCCCAGCGGGGGCAGTGGCAGGGAAACCGGCAGCGGCGGTCAAGGTAGAGGCTTGGGGATTGGACACGGGGTTTCGGGAGGAGGCGGTGGGAGCATCGCGAGGGTCTCCCCGCGCGTCCCCGCCATACCGAGGCGGGAAGGGGACAAACAGCGAGGAGGAGGAAAGGAGGTGACCACCCCTCCCGCTAGGCTGCAGGCAGGGAGGAGGGTGCCAGAAAGGGAAGGATAAAGGGGCGTGGGGAGCAAGCAAAGACCCAGGGGCGGGAGGGTGGCAGGCCACCGACCCAGAGGAATTCGGCTCCTCTAGTTGCACTAGGGGATCAGGGGCTAACAGCATAGGGGGTGCAGTGAACAAGGGCAAACTCAAATGGGGAAGGGCACAGCGCATGGGAGGGGCATGGGCGCACGAGGGGAGGGCCAATCAGGGCTGGGGATCACAGGGCCGGGGAAAATCAAACTAGGAACAGGGCAGTGGGACCACGGGGCTAGCTGCAGGGCTGGGGCAGGACAGGCAGGGCCACAGAGGAAACGGGCGGGGCAGACAAATGTGGCAAAGGAGAGGGGGTCAGGCCAAGGGGGTGGGGGTGGGGGGTGCGCCCACGGGCACTTGTGCAAAAAGTCAATGCAGCTGGCTGCTGCTGCAGGCCCAAATGGTGGAGGTGGGCGTGGCAAGCCAGGTGAGCAGCTCAGTCCCAGAGGCAGGAGAATGAGGCAGATGGAAAAACGCCAGCGGGGGTGGTGGAGGGGGCAACGACGGTGGTGGGGGCGAAGGGGGACACAGATGGACCGGGGGCAGGCTCCACGCCACACCCCCAGTGTCCCAACAGACACAGTCCAAGCCCCCACCACAAGAGCACAGTCCGAAAAATACTCAGTCCTTAGGTGCCCCCTCCACGGTGGCCTTCAGAGTCTCTACGAGGTCCTCCAGCAGCAGCAGGCAGCACTCTCCTTCTCCTCGGAGCTCCAGCAGCTCCCCAGCAGCTAACACAGCAGCTCCAGCAGCTCCAGGTGGTGGTCTGGTGGCCAGGCAGGAGGGACCCCGCCCAGAAGATGGTGGTGGTGGCTTCCTCAGCAACAAGGCCCGGAGCTGGGGTCCCTCACTTCCCTCCTCTGGGGAGCGGGCCAGCAGCCCCCCCCCCAAAGGGGCTGCGGGTGGAGCAACAGCAGCAACTGGGTGGTGGGGGGGAAATCTACTAGCCAGCCAGCAAGCAGATAGCAGAGAAAGGGGGTGGGTGGTGGTGTCTAGCCCAGCCAGGGGAGCAGCCGGAGCCAGAGCAGTAGCAGCAGTGAGGGCCCAGCAGGAACAGCAACAGCAGCAGCAGCCCTCTCCCTCCTACCCTCTACAGCAGAGGAGCAGAAAGGAGGTCTTCTGGCCACTGAAGAAAGAGTTTTCTGTTCCCTGAGTGACCAGAGCAGGGGCTGCACTAGAGTAATCAGGAATCTGCTAGAACCAATTAAGGCAGACAGGCTAATTAGAACACCTGCAGCCAATCAAGGCAGGCTAGTCAGGACACCTGGGTTTAAAAAGGAGCTCATTCCAGTCAGGGACAGGGGAGCCAGAGGAGAGGAAGTGCATGTGAGGAGCTGGGAGCAAGAGGTGCAAGTAGCTGAGAGTGTGGGCTGCTGGGGGGCTAAGGAGTACAAGCGTTATCAGACACCAGGAGGAAGGTCCTGTGGTGAGGATAAAGAAGGTGTTTGGAGGAGGCCATGGGGAAGTAGCCCAGGGAGTTGTAGCTGTCATGCAGCTGTTACAGGAGCACTATAGACAGCTGCAATCCACAGGGCCGTGGGCTGGAACCCGGAGTAGAGGGTGAGCCCGGGTTCCCCCCAAACCTCCCAACTCCTGATCAGACACAGGAGGAGTTGACCCAGATCACTGAGGTGAGCAAATCTGCCAAATAAGTGCAGGACCCACCAAGGTAGAGGAGGAACACAATCCCTATTCATTACTTCAGTCAAACCATCTTATCTTGTGTTAGGTCAGGATGTACTTGAGCTAATCTTTTGGAAACATACCCAATATCTGTTGTTTCTTAGGAATGTCTGTATTTTGGTAACACTAGCAATACTTTTGCCAAGGTCATGTATTGGATGGTAAACTTGTAAGCATATGCTTTAATACATGGCCTGATTTTGGTTCCTGGCATGGCCTGGCTTTGCTGACTATGGTTCAGGCCTCAAGTCTTCCACCAGGCCTAGTGCTCCAGGCTCTCTCGCTCTCTCTCTCTCTCCTACAGACAAGTCCTTGTCTCTGCACTGAAGAGGGATGAAGAGCATGTTATTGCAGTTACAAACCATGTCATCAACAATATGACAATCCCATTGTGACATACCAGGGTACAATCTAGACTAATGAGCAGCTGTGTCACCCTTCCCCTGCAGTCTTGGGTGCCTTACAATGCCTTGCTGAAGGAGTTCCACTCGTGCCTCTCACAAACAGCCTTCCAGCATGCAAGCCACACCCTGAGTGTCTGTGTGTAACTGCAGCCTGCCAGATACACTTGAGTTACAATCCGGCTCTCACCTGCTTTCGTTATACTGCAAGGTGACCCCCAACACACCCTCTGTCTTAAATTTCCCCCCAGAAATGTATGTCCTGTTCTGCCCATCCCTATCATGGACAATAAAAGTTACATTAAGTCAGTTATTTCTTTAATAGAAATAATATACACACAACTTACCATCCCAAATTGAGTTTTCAAGACACTTGAATTTAAACACACTAGATTAGATAAAACAATTAAACGAGTTTATTAACTATAAAGAGAGATTTTAAGTGAGTACAAGTAATGAGGCATAAAAAGTCAGAAAGTGTTACAAGAAAAAATAAAGATAAAATATTATTGTTACCTAACTTAGCAAAATATCTTAAATTCAGAGCAAAGTTTTCTCACCACATGCTTTCAGCAGTCTTACCTACCAGACTTCTGAGGTCAAGACCCCCCCCTCAGTCCAACAGCTGCTTCCTTTATCCCTTCAGTTTCAGTGAACTGATGGGCAGAAAGAGAGGGGCACCTTGATGTGTTTGTCCCGCCTTTTGATAGTTTCAGTCCCCCTCTTGAAAACATTTCCAGCTGGGTTGCAGGATACAAAGAGTGTATGTTAAAGGATGTTCCCTGTTGCTTTTTTCTCATCTGTTTGAGCTTCCTTTGTTTCCCTTCATTCTTCATGATTTGCTTAAATGCAACTTAAGCAAAGCTCACATTCCTTTGTCTGAGACAGACCTGTTTGCCAACCTCCGTTTGGAACATGTGTTAATAACACCATAAAGTGGAATCTTTTAACTTCACGTGAACGGCTGCCACACACATGTTATCAGGATGATACATATCAGCAAAGTATGAGTTTTCAAATGATACTTTACAAGGTATACTTTTGTTCAAAGATTTTTGCAATAGTGTGTAAGATGTGAATAAAGGGTGTCGTGGGGTCACTCATCACACTGGCACCTCCTGCTGGCCGTTTCAGGAATTATCAGTGGGTGTGCCCTCTGGTGGTGGTGGTTCTCCCATCCTTGTCTCTACCTGCAGACCCACTGCAGTTCCAGTCTCACTGCCTCTGCTTCATGGCACAGCCCTCCGGCCATGTCACTATCCGGGTTCCCTCCTTCTGGAGTACTCCTTCCGGAACAGTCTAGCCGCTCCTTGCAGCGGCTTGGCAGTCCATAGCCTGGCCGCTTCTTCAGCGGCAAGTGTGTGTGTGGGGGTGGGGGGAAGGGGAACCCAGGCCCAACCACAACTCTGGGGTCCAGCCCAAAGATCCTGTAAACAGTAGCTTCCTGCTGGCCCTCCTTTCTTTCTCCACCAGTCTGTGTCAACTCTCTGGGACACTTCCACACAGCCCCAGCACCTTTGGCTCCTGCCTCTGGTTCCTTTACAGGGGTACATTCTGTCACACCCATTTGACCTTGAGTCACATCCAGAGTTGCTTATTAACATTGGAAGATGGGAGGGATCAGCAAGGAAAGCTATCTCTTGGAGGTCAGAAAGTGTTGGGATAAAGTGAGAACTGCCAAAAGCCAAGCAGAGTTGGACTTTGCAAAGGGAATTAAAACCAATAGTAAAATGTTCCATAGCCATACAAATAAAAAGAAAACAAGGAAAGAAGTGGGACCAGTAAGCACTGAGGATGGGGTGGAGATCAAAGATAGTCTAGGCATGGACAACACCTAAATAAATACTTTGCCTTAGTTTTTAATAAGGCTAATGGAGAGCTTAGGGGTAGTGGCAGGTTGGCTAATGGGAATGAGGATATAGAAGTAGAAATTACCACATCCAGGTGGAAGTCAAATTGACACAGTTTCAGGGAACTAAATTGGGGGGCCTGGATAATTTCCATCCAAGAATATTAAAGGAACTGGCACATGAAATTGCAAGCCCAGTAGCAAAGATTTTTAATGAATCTGTGAACTTGGGGCTTGTACCCTATGACTGGAGAACCGCTAATACAGTTCCTATTTTTTAGAAAGGGAAAAAACGTGATCTGGGAAACTATACGCCTGTTAGTTTGACCTCAATTATATGCAAGATCTTGGAATAAATTTTGAAAGAGAAAGTAGTTAAAGACATAGAGATTAATGGTAGTTGAGATAAAATACAACATTGTTTTATAAAAGGTCGATCTTGCCAGATCAGTCTGATCTCCATCTTTGAGAAGATAACTGATATTTTAGCCAAAGGAAATGAAGCAGATGTAATCTACCTGAATTTCAGTAAGCCATTTGACACAGGCTTCAGGTTTCAGACACCATCAGATTAGGTCTGAATAAAGACTGGGAGTGATTGGGTATTTACAAAACCTAAACCTAATTTCCCCAATACTAATTGCACCCTACTGTTACTCACACCTTCTTGTCAACTGTTTGAAATGGCAGCAGAGTCCTGTGGCACCTTATAGACTAACAGACGTATTGGAGCATGAGCTTTCGTGGGTGAATACCCACTTCGTCAGATGCATGTAGTGGAAATTTCCAGGGGCAGGTATATATATATGCAAGCAAGAAGCAGGCTAGAGATAACGAGGTTAATTCAATCAGGGAGGATGAGGCCCTCTTCTAGCAGTTGAGGTGTGAAAACCAAGGGAGGAGAAACTGCTTTTGTAGTTGGCTAGCCAGTCACAGTCTTTGTTTAATCCTGAGCTGATGGTGTCAAATTTGCAAATGAACTGAAGCTCAGCAGTTTCTCTTTGAAGTCTGGTCCTGAAGTTTTTTTGCTGCAGGATGGCTACCTTTAAATCTGCTATTGTGTGTCCAGGGAGACTGAAGTGTTCTCCTACAGGTTTTTGTATATCGCCATTCCTAATATCTGATTTGTGTCCATTTATCCTTTTTCGTAGGGACTGTCCAGTTTGGCCGATGTACATAGCAGAGGGGCATTGCTGGCATATGATGGCGTATATTACATTAGTGGACATGCAGGTGAATGAACCAGTGATGGTGTGGCTGATCTGGTTAGGTCCTGTGATGGTGTCGCTGGTGTAGATATGTGGGCAGAGTTGGCATCGAGGTTTGTGGCATGGATTGGTTCCTGAGTTAGAGTTACTATGGTGCAGTGTGCAGTTACTGGTGAGAATATGCTTCAGGTTGGCAGGTTGTCTGTGGGCAAGGACTGGCCTGCCACCCATGGCCTGTGAAAGTGAGGGATCATTGTCCAGGATGGGTTGTAGATCCCTGATGATGCGTTGGAGGGGTTTTAGCTAGGTACTGTATGTGATGGCCAGTGGAGTCCTGTTGGTTTCTTTCTTGGGTTTGTCTTGAAGTAGGAGGCTTCTGGGTACATGTCTGGCTCTGTTGATCTGTTTCCTTATTTTCTTGTGCGGGTATTGTAGTTTTGAGAATGCTTGGTGAAGATTTTGTAGGTGTTGGTCTCTGTCTGAGGGGTTGGAGCGGATGCGGTTGTACCTCAGTGCTTGGCTGTAGTGTGATTGTGTGGTGTGCCCGGGATTGAAGCTGGAGGCATGAAGGTAGGCATAGCAGTCTGTAGATTTTCGGTATAGGGTGGTCGTGTTAACGTGACCATCACTTATTTGCATCGTGGTGTCTAGGAAGTGGACCTCCCATGTAGATTGGTCCAGGCTGTGGTTGATGGTGGAGTGGAAGCTGTTGAAATTGTGGTGGAATTTTTCCAGAGTCTCCTTCCCATGGGTCCAGATGATGAAGATGTCATCAATGTAGCGTAGGTAGAGAAGGGGCATGAGTAGACGAGAGCTGAGGAAGCGTTGTTCCAGGTTAGCCATAAAAATGTTGGCATATTGTGGCGCCATGCATGTGCCCATAGTGGTGCCACTGATCTGGAGGTACATATTGTCATAAAATTTGAAATAGTTGTGTGTGAGGATAAAGGCACAGAGCTCAGCAACCAGTTGTGCTTTGGTATCATCAGGGATACTGTTCCTGATGGCTTGTATTCCATCTCTGTGTGGGATGTTTGTGTAGAAAGCCTCTACATCCATGGTGGCTAGGATGGTGTTTTCTGGAAGGTCACCAATGCATTGTAGTTTCCTCAGGAAATCAGTGGTGTCATGGAGATAGCTGGGAGTGCTGGTGGCATAGGGTCTGAGTAAAGAGTCCACATATCCAGACAGTCCTTCAGTGAGAGTGCCAATGCCTGAGATGATGGGGCGTCCAGGATTTCCGGGTTTGTGGATCTTGGGTAGTAGATAGAATAACCCTGGTCGGGGCTCTAAGGGTATGTTGATTTGTTCTGGTGTTAGTGTAGGGAGTGTCCTGAGTAGATGGTGCAGTTTCTTAGAGTATTCCTCCGTGGGATCTGAGGGAAGTGGCCTGTAGAAATTGGTATTGGAGAGTTGTCTGGCGGCCTCCTTTTGGTAGTCAGACCTGTTCATGATGACAACAGCACCTCCTTTATCAGCCTCTTTGATTATAATGTCAGGGTGGTTTCTGAGGTGTGGATGGCATTGTGTTCTGCATGACTTAGGTTATGAGGCAAGCGGTGTTGGTTTTCCACAATTTCTGCCTGTGCACATCGGCGGAAGCATTCTATGTATAGGTCCAGACTGTCATTTCGACCCTCAGGAGGAGTCCGTGTGGAGTTCTTCTTCTTGTGCTGTTGGTGGGAGGGTAACTATGTATCAGTGGGCTGTTCAGTGTTATCCTGAAAGTATTCTTTGAGTTGGAGACGGCGAAAGTAGGCTTCCAGATCACAGCAGAACGGTTTCATGTTTGTGGGGGTGGCAGGGCAAGGCAGAAAGAGAGTCCCCGAGATAAGACAGACTTTTCTGCTGGGCTGAGTGTGTAGTTGGATAGATTGACGATATTGCTGGGTGGGTTAGGGGTACCACTGTTGTGTCCCCATGTGGCAGGTAGGAGTTTAGACAGCTTACAGTCCTTTTTCCTTTGTAGAGAGGTGAAGTGAGTAATGTAGCTCTCCTGTCATAATTTAGTCTGTTTGTATGGAAGTTTGGTTATTTATGAGAGTCTCCAGGTTGGAGAGCTCTTTTTTGATGTTTTCCTGTTTGCTGTATAGGATGCTGATCAGGTGGTTCCTCAGTTTCTTTGATAGAGTATGGCATAATCTCTCACTGTGGTCTGTGTAGTATGTAGATAGCAGTGGATTTTTTACCTGTAGTCCATTTGATATGATGTCCATCCGTTTGCATTTGGAGAGGAAGATGATATCTGTCTGTACTTGTGCAAGTTTCTTCGTGAGGTTGATGGATTTCCACTCCATACGGCTAAATGCAGTGCCTTACGTGGTGTAATGTAATTAGTGTATACAAGTAAAATATAAAGTGTTATATTAAAAGAGAAAAATCAACCTTTAGGGGCCCTTGAATGTAATTGATAAATAAAAGAGAAATTAAAATGCAATTGTTGCTTTGCAGGTGTTGCTATAAAATATTCGTAAGAATGTAATACCGCAATGTTTCTGTTAATCTTGTTTATTATTTCTGGTAGTCCAGTGCCTCAAAGAGGGAAAATATTTCTGTATGATAAATGCTTGCCCATGCTAAAGCATGACAGCTAACAAGTAATGGCTACCTACAAAATTGCTTCACTAAAAATGATTTCAGTTAGTTATCAACATTCTCCTAAAGTCTAGGACAGCTCTTGTATCCCCACTATTCTGCTTTACATGTTAAACCTCTAAAAATTTATTTTTAAAAACTTTATTTGCTATGGTTAAAATCTGTATGTTTGGCAAAAAAGAACATGGAAAGATGAAATTTTAAATAAAAAAAAACTCAGAAAAGGAGTGGGGGTGGGTTGGGGCTGTTTCTTCAAATAACATAGTCAAAGGCTACAGCCTTATCTCTGGATTTCATGCCGTCATAAAATCATGGCTTTTGTTTAAGAACTATTTTAGATTATAAAAACCATCAACTGTGGGTTTTATACTACACCCTAAATATTAAAGATTTCTTTACAATTTACAAGTGATAAGCTTGTAGGTGTGTCAGTGTGGCTTTCTGGTCAATTCTTTTAGGCAAAATTCTAATAAGCAAACTAACACTTCTTTTTAAAGATAAGGGGATAAGGGAAACTGGTGTAGAAAGGCTGGACATAACTTTAATGAGGGACTTTCTACTATTTTTAAAGACAAATATTAAAGGCTTTATGTAAAAAAGAGGTAATTTAGTTCCTGGTACAAAACTAAGAACAAATAAGGATGACTGCTAAATTTACATACATTTTGTAAATAAATAAATTTACATGTATGCTCCTTTGGATTGGTGTTTTAAAAGTTTATTTGTTAACACTTCACTAGATAACACTTTTTACAGAAGATAAGAATTCTATCAACTGTTTTACATAAGCTAGCTTTCTTCTAAGTTAGCCTGTGTGAGTTTTGTATAAAATGTGTAAATCTAAAGCTTTCTTTACAGTTTACAAGTAATAAGTTTTTAGAGCAGTTTTCTTGTAGGCAAAACTTTAAAAAGCAAGCTAACACTATTTTTTTTAAAAGGCTTGTGTATTTCTATAAAACTTGTGATATGTACAGAGTTTGTCTTTTCATTCAGTTGCTTGAAAAGACTCATTTTGTAAACAGGTTAGCGGACAAAAGCTATGCCTCTTGGGACATTATCAGGAAAGTGCAATTCTATGACATACCTAAAGAATAGCTTCTGATTGGCTCAGCCAAGATTCATGACTTGTCCAAGGCTGACTGTCCTGGAATTACTGGCATTTGACTAGTGGCAGCTGCAGCAGTAAGGTGCTTTTCTCTTTTCTCTGCTCCTTGGGCAGTGACACAGGCTTTTTTCCTTTCCTGTTTTAAAACTTTCTGTGCAGCTTTCTCACTTTATTTTCTCCCCCTGTCTGTAACAGGCTGAAAGTCTTTTGCTTTACTTGGCTGTTGTACAGCCTCTCTCATTTTGTGTCTTGTTTAATCACCACCCCTTCCCCCCAGTGTTCTCTAAAAATGCATGTTCTATTACTAGCATTTAATGTCTTTATTTAAAAAATATATTGCTCTCTATTTTTTTGTCATTTAGACTTTATTTTAAAATAACCAAAATGCATACAAATTCTTCTTTTTTTTTTAAAAAAAGCATGTTCTGTTACTAACATTTAATGCCTTTATTTCAAAAGACATACATTGTTTCTCTAAAAAGGTGTAATTCAGACTTTATTTCAAAATAATGTCAATGCATAAACTATTTTTCGCTAAAAAGGCCTATTAACATACTTATGTCTTCACACTTATTCCTCTTCTTACTAAACTGAAAAGGACTTAACTGTGTAAAAGCCTATTTTTTTCTGAAAAGAAAGTATTTATTCTTCTAACCTTAAAACTTTTAAAATAGCTCTCAATGTGGGAAAAAAACACACACAAGCAGCCCTAATGCTGCCCGTAAAAAAAATTAAAAAATCAAAATGGCTGCCACACCAATAATGTACATGTCCAAAAATGATATCAGAGAGTGGGACATAAAGCAAAAATGGGGGGTGTAGAAACATGTCATAATTTATATGGGAATGTTGTTTGAAATTACTTGTGAGTCCTAATGGCCCAGCCAATCCATGAGGAGGGGTCAAACCAGCTGGTATATAGGCTGCTAATGAAAGCAGCCACTCCAGTCTGCTCAACGGCGCTACCTTGTTGGGGATGCTCCCTGTTACCTGGTAGTTCTGACTGACTACTCCTGCTCCAGCTTGCTGCTGCCTCTGCTTCAGCCCATGCCTATTCCTGTTATGGTTCCTGCTCCAGCCTGTGCCCTAAAACCATGAGGTAGATACTTAACTTTTTTAAAAATGGTAACATTAATAGGTTAAAGAGAATCAATGAGCAAATCAAACCATATAATACCACAGTACCACACAAAGACACACTACTGCTGATGTCTCATGAGTGGCAAAATGAGTTTCAGAGCAAAATTTGAAAACATAAAAACAAAACACACTTTCCCAAGTAGAACTTTCTTCACATTATTTTGGAAGGCAAATGTTTATAAACAACAATGTTTTCAAACAGAACTGGGAACCAAGAATTGTTACCACATCTAGTCTCTTTGAATGGTTCTGTGTCTGTTCACCAAGGGAGAATGCTGAGGCAGAATGGCTTGTGGACCAACACAGTTGTGTCTCCAAACAGAAGTCGCAAAAGCCATTAACTGCTGTTTTCTCAGAACTCCTGCAGATCTAGCATTGTCTTCCTGATTGGCTGGAGGTGTGTGTTCAGATGCAGAGCTCCTGCTGTAGGAGCACCTGGGTGGCTGATGAAGGAGCAGCAGGAGGAGAAAGTGGCTGATGAGGGGCCCAGTAACAGGTAGGCGCTGGACACTAGTCCAATTAGCCAGTCCATTGAGGTATGTTCTCATTCTTGATGCCATCTCTCAGCCTCCAGGAACTAGTCCAGAATTTTCTCCTCTTGCTGCAGAGAGTGCTCTTAAACTGCTCCTGATTTTTCTGCTGCACTCCTGCAAGCAGGTGCCCATGGCCCTTCTACACCTTCCTCTGCCCTCTCCTGGGTTCTGGTCCTGCCCTCTTGCTGGGGTGGTTTCAGTTTCAGAAGCTAAACTATCTGCAAAATCAATGAGCAAGAAAACATTATATGTTTGGCCTTGAGAAAAAACTTGACTCCGCCTCCAATAGCATAACTGCTGTAGAAGGCCAAAATGTTGATACTTTTAAACACTCAAGAAATGTAACTCTCCCTACACTGGGTGCCCTGGTTCTCAGAAAGCTGCTACAGCCCATAAGGAAAGACCAGCTGCATATAATGGTGATACAAAAATTAGTAGTGGTTTTTAATCATTTAAAAAGTTCATCCTGTCTCAAGAGGTTGGAGGATAGTGTGGAGATTTCTTCCAAGGACTATGTACCCAGTTTCAATTTTCTTCTTTAAGACTGGACATCCACTGGAGGATGGTATTTCAAGTACCTCAATGGAAAAAGGAAGTGGCTTTTCAGTCTTCATTCTGTGCCAGGGAAATGTTTCTGAGAATGGGAACCCCACTACATATCACTGAATGGAGGGATCTGGTGATCTATGAAGGCGGTCCAAACAGATTTTCACACCCCAGGAATCTAAACAACCAGCTGGAGTTCATGCTGCATGAAAAATTTGCTGGAATATCCTTCCAGGATTGGGAGAAGAATGGAATGTAAATCAACAAAATTCTGAGACATGATTAAGACAAGGTCACTGAGGGAGAACCAATCCCACAAAGCCCAGTGAGGTAATCCAAGATCCCCAAATAGTCAACTCCCTCCCCGACAGCAACAGGGCCCAGATCTGCTCTGGTGGTTGCTGAGGGGACAGATGGCTCTGATGGTTGCTGCTCTTACCTCTTCTGGAGGCTGTCTGCAGATTTATGTAGAAGTCACTGCATCAGTTACACTTGGCTCACATTTCCATCCTTTTCTTTGCAACCATAAAATTAGGAAAATTCATATTTTCATGAATGCTTAGACTCTGATCCCAGCACACAATCTGGGAGCTGTGGTACTGGACATATGCATATTACATCTGTGCCTTAATCTGGCCTTCCCATGACTGTTTCTCTGAGGGGGAGCGAAGCCCGAAAAGCCAAGTAAACCCCACAGGACAATATTTTCAATATCTATGCAATGTGCTGAGAGTTGTGTGACATTTTTGTATCTCAGATTGGGAAAGTTTGGTTTGTGGGTGAAGCCTGGAAGAGTATCACTAATTTTGTTTTTTAATTTGACCCCTGGTCATAATGATGCTTTAACCCATAAAGATGAAAATCCTTTTGCTCTGAACACTTTGTGAGGGGGCAGCTCACTTCAAACCAGTTATGTGCGAACTTCCTGTGCAATTGTAGTCGGAACACCACAGCAAATAATTTTTTCCTCCCTTATTTTATGTTGACTCTCTACTAACATAATAGACAAACTCTCTCTCATATTCATATGCCATACGAAGATATCAACACGTCTATTCCAGGACTCCAGCAAAGGATCTCTGACATCCACACAGGTATCATCACCAAATGTCTTAGTAGCTTTTGTTATTAGACTGGATAATTGATGTAGGTTGGTTTTTAACTCTAAGTCTTCTCTTTTCTCTTATAAATTTAGTACAAGTGGTTATAAACATTACTATTGCATTAATCAGCATTAACATTAGCATTAGTATGGGCTGTCCCTGCAGCATGTGAATTTGCATTTGTGTTCCTTTTGCCTTCTGCAATGTATTTGGTTGTTTTACCATTAAACACCAAGGGCAAACATTTTTAAAAATGGCTAATTATGTAGGCACTTTTGAAAACTTTACATCGAAGCTATAAGATCTTTTCCAAGCCAGGAATCAGATCTTGAGTTTAGAAAAGCTTTGTTTACAAACATTCAAAAAATCCTATTTGAAAAAAAAAATGAAATGAAGCTGGTTGAGAAATCATTCTAGTCCTACTGATTGAAACATGGGTGAGGGTCCAAAACTAAAGTGTGATGGCTCATGTCAGTGTATTAAATCAAGAGTCAGTATGATTTGGGTTGCTGTAGATAAGATTATACTGAACTAGATGATCTTCTGAACCCTACAAAAGTCAGAGAAACAATACAAAAGGACCTGGAGATGTTAGAAATAAGGGCAGGAAAAGGGGAAGGTGCTATTTTTATGCAACATAATCACACTCATGTTGCTTCTCTTATCAGTTTCTTGAGAAGAACTCTGGTGGTCTCTGGCCAAGGAGTTTTTGGTATAGGGTGCTCACCTTAAATTGCTCTTATTATTTTGGTGGAGCCTGGGTTTGTTGACCTTCAGGGCATGGTGCAAGACTCATCTTTTCATTCTTGCCTTTTCTGAGGATGGAATATGACACATTGCTTGTCCAGAGCTGGAACTGGGATGATGATTTTGAGTTTTGCTCTCTATCATAGAATTGAGAGTGTTAGAAATTATGTAGTGAGGTCTGGCTATGGACGATACCAACAATAGGTAGCATATTTTAATTTTGTTGGTAATAGGTTTGTACAGATACAATTGATTGGAACTTACTAAGCAATTCTATTCCAGCAGGTGATGCACAAGTAGAAATAGACCAGTTCCATCTGTCTGAGCTATATTGGCTCTATGGGGCTAAAAGGATTTTTTAAAAAAAATCTAACTTATTTTTGACACTAAGCCAAGTCAGCAGCTATGATCTGAATATGCACAGATCACATACCCACTGGGGAAGAGGGTATCAATTTTACATAGTTACTTTTTCAGAGTAGCACCTCACTTTAAGTTTTTCTGGAGTCTGTGCTCCCATATGTCATACATGCAGCTCTAGAAGAGTGCTCTGTGCTGGACACTCCCCAGGCTGCTTTGTGGAGCCCCAGACCACTGGAGCCAGGAGCTCTGAAGCTTCTTTGGCTATCAATAGAGTGCAGTAGTGTTTCCCCTGCTGGCTTCTCTGGCACATCTCGTGGGTGTAGGCTGTCTGTTATCATCTTATGGAAATGGGGCCATATGGCCCAACTAACATAGGCCCCTAGGACCAGTGCTGACCCCCGCCACCCAGACTTTCCTGTAGCTTAAACACACCCTCTTGCAGAACTCCAGCCTTGTGAGCATTCTAGATTTACTGTTTTAACTCATCAGTGACAAAGGCATCAGACACATCGGCTTCATAATAGCTTCTAAACACCATTACTCTTTACTTAGATAGCTAGAGACATACACAGATCTTGGCAAAATAATCATTTTGTCTACACATCTCCCTGCCTCAGGTTCCTCACCACTTGGGATAGCAATTGGGCTTGGGCAGAGCCCTTTGGGTTGTCCAGGATCTTTGTCTCCTGCACGCAGTTTCTCTCTGGAATCACGGATTCTTGCTCCCTCTCTCTCTCTCTCTCTCTGTTCTAGGCCACTGGACAGCTCTCTTTGTTTGACCTTGGCTGGTGCTGCAGATAAACACGACACCTTGCTATAATAGCAGGCCCCTCTCTTGCTCTCTCCTGTCCAAAGCTTACTGTTCCTTCCCTGTTGTTTGAGTCCCTCAAGTTTATATGTCTCACAATCAACACCTGATTCCTTTGTTCTGCTGCTGGGGATACCCCAGTCTCCAGTCCCAAACCCCTGCAAACTGGCTTTTCCCAGTCTTCAGCTATCCTATTTTTCTGTCTGGACCAGGTCTGTTCACTGCTTAATAGCCCTTAATAAATGTCTCTTTCAAAGAAGACTTGTAGGCTCCATTTCCCTGTGTTGCCACCCATGGGAATTTCTGTCCAATGTGGAGGTAAAAGAGAAAAGAGTGGGCAACCAGCACCACATTCAAAACAGTGTTTGCTGCTTGATAAACATACATACAGAGACCTCAAAATCTCAGATAAAAGATGTACATTGACAGATTCCCAGACTGTCACACCACACTTTTCAAGTGGGATTTTAAAAGACACTTAGGAAAATTCACTTTGAATTTCAGTGGAAACTGGATGCTTAACTGCATGAGACCCCTTTGAAAATTTTGCCCTTCAAATATATTTTTTAAAGATTAAGTCAAAACCTGACTTTCTAATGTTTGTTTTTATAAACCTTCCGTGTTAATGAGTTGATTTTTTGTCTTTTGTTTTGTTTTTAATTTCACTGTTTAAATTACTAACATGTATTGACAGGTCCAGTTTGGGAAATTTTATTCTCTGGAAATATAAATAGAGGACAGACATTAGAACCCAATTCCCAACGTTTTGAAAACTGAGCCCCCTTTCAACTAAATTTCCACACTGTATTAGAAAATGTGATAAGAAATTGACACTGGACTCATTGCTCTAGTATATGATTTCTTTTCATCACAAGAACCTTGATTGGCTTTTCTAAAAGACAGCTCATTTGTGGCATAAAATAGGTAATGGTGCTCTTTGTTTGCTCTGATGGGAGTTTCATAGATATGTCATGTCAGTTATTCATCATATCCCATTACCCATCTCAATACACCTGAGTCTAAACTCTCTGTTCTATAACCCACTAGAAATGAGTGAGCAGGATGTGACCTACTCAGAGCTGAAATTTCATAGTCCTAATGAACAGCGAAGCAGACAGATTGCTGAGAAGGCCAAAAATAAAGGTACCATGTGTGGAGGCCAAGAATTAATTAATATAGGTTTGAAGGGATCTTAATGTATGTTAGAAGTTAATGTGATTCTGCATGCTGTGAGGTATGTGGTACAGAGAGAATTGTGTGAAAAGTCATTACGACCTTGTGAATTGCAGTCTTGTTTTCTGTTCTAGTATTGCAGACAAATAAGATAACGAATAGGCTTATGTATAAACAAATGCAAATGTTTACTTTTACTGTCTCCAGGTTTGCTAGCCACTGTCTGTTAAGAAGGTATAAAAATTATTATGATTGTTTACTAATTGAGAGAGATCCGTCCAGGACAAGGGGCAACCCAGTTCCTGACACTCTCTCCCTCTTGTGTTCACTAGAGTATTATAATAAAGTATTTGTTTTTGCTGCACCCAAACATAAAAGCGAGAACTGAGTTTTTCTTCGACAATTTGGGGGCTCGTCCGGGATGGCAACGCCCACGGACACACAGACGGCTACTACGGATCGTTCCCCTTCGAACCCCATGGCGCCACAATAGAGGTAAGAGACCTTTTGAAATCTCTATTGGGGTATCGGAGGAGGACTGTCTGTGGGGGACGTCTGTTTCTGCTGGGCTCACGCCATCTGAACTTATTGACTGTGCAGCAGGATCAAATGCAGAGTGGTATTGGGGAGAGGCCCCAATAAGGTTAGTTTATAGCAGTACTGGGAACTGCTGAGTTGGCCAACAGGTAATGCATAAGGTAATGCATTAGAATGCACCGGTGCTGAGGGGTTTTTGTTTTACCGCCTCAAGAGGGGTTGTCATACCGCCTCATAGTATTGGTCCGGACCAGGTAACGATGCATCTTGGTTAAAAAAAAAAAAAAAAGAGATAAAAAGGTTAAAAAAGGGTTAAAAAGAGGATAAGAGGCCTTGGGGTGTGTGTGTGTGTATACCTGTGTGAGTGTTTGTTACTGGAAGACGCCCAGATTGCCCTGTGAAGCGATTGCTAATGATCAGGAGTAGTCTAACGCAAGCCCAGTAACTAGTGGATCTTTAGGAGATCCGACCCACGGTGGGCTGACTCAGCTTGGCATAGTCCGGCGAGGAAGCTGCCTGGGTCTAGGAGTGTGTGAACCCATCTTCCCTCCCCTTTCCCTTCTGTGTGGGCTACTGACAATCTGATCGTCTCCCTGTAAGCAATTAGAGTACGCGGCTTTATCTCCCGGAGAGGGAGTCTTTAGCCAACGCTCTTTGCTGAAAGGAGGTGTACGAGGGTCGTAGTCTTTCTTGTGAGTCTCTCCTGTATGTGAGTACCCTGTAGGGAGGACTCCTTAGATTCTGGTCCGCGAGCGCGGACAGGGAACCCCTCTGAGTTTGTGTGATTGGAACATGGGGGAGGGACAGTCTAAACTTTCCACCTTACCCCCTAAGGGTACCCCTGCATATTACATGTACGTACATTATGGTCCTCAAACCTGCAGGTATTTAAATGATTGGTATCGATACACGCGTGAAAATTCATTTAAACAATGAAAGCTTCTAATTCTATATATGCTGGTGTTTCACTGTAAAGAATCAAACCTCTTCCTCCAGTAACTGTTGTATCATTATGGTCCTCAAACCTGCAGGTATTTAAATGATTGGTATCTATACACGCGTGAAAATTCATTTAAACAATGAAAGCTTCTAATTCTATATATGCTGGTGTTTCACTGTAAAGAATCAAACCTCTTCCTCCAGTAACTGTTGTATCCTTGGGGCAGCCGGTGTAGGAAGCAATCACTTGAGGCCAGAGAACAGACAGCTAACCAAAACCTCCATTTTATTTACAGAGACAGAGAGCTCACTCAGCCGGTTGAAACCGGCTCAGCTATCCCTTAATAGTCTAACTCAGTTGCCATAGTAACAAAACCCATGACAACCAAATACACAACATATTCCTCCCCCCCTAATAAGAACATCCCCTAAATAAAACACACACTAAACTAGAGAAGGAGGGTAGACTGCCTCCATTCCCGGCTAAACCCTGGGGATTATTTTGCCCCATAACCGTGGGTTCGCCCTAACTAAAGATCCAGCCGATGAGGAGGCCTTCTGTCTCTAGGTGGATTACGGCGAACTTCTGGTGTTGTTGCACCCGAAAGTACTAGGGGCTCAGGGTCCGCAGCACGAATAGGTGAGGAGGTGGTATCAGCTCGTGCTGGGCAAAGGGGTATCTCAGCTGCCGGCAGTAATGGAGGAGAACAGTCAGGAACAGGTGACTCATGATTCGGTGTCTCACCAGGAGGTGTGAAGTCAGACCCCTCAACTGCAGATGGGTCCTGAAGACTGGCATGACCTGGCAACAGCTGATCTACATGTCGCCGCCAGGTAAGATTCTCTGCAGTCCGGACTGTATAGGAAACAGGTCCTGTTTGAGTGATGACTGTGGCCGGGACCCATTTAGCTCTGGAAGTATAATTCCGAGCCAAAACTGGCTGCCCTGGGCTAAAGGTTCGGTCTTTTGCTCTGGGTGCCCGTCTGATGACTTGATATTGCTGCTGATGTTGCACAGTTTGTCTGGGTTCAGAAGGTTTCAGCAGATCAAAGCAAGTGCGCAGCTGTCGTCCCATCATTAGAAAGGCTGGGGAAGCCTGGGTCGTAGCATGAGGTGTGTTTCTGTAGGAAAGTAAGAAGGTATCCAGACGCTTTTGAATGGAGTGTTGTCCCTTTGCTGATTTCAAAGCGTTTTTCATTGTCTGCACAAATCTTTCAGCTAATCCGTTGGTGGACGGATGATATGGTGCTGACGTGATGTGGTGTATCCCATTTGCCTTCATAAAATTTTGAAACTCCTGAGAGACGAACTGCGGTCCGTTGTCGCTCACAAGTTGTTCTGGCAGACCAAAACGACTAAAGAGTCCTCGTAGTTTTTGGATAGTACTCTCTGCAGTAGTGGACTGCATTATAGAGACTTCTGGCCATTTAGAATGGGCATCTACTGCCACCAAGAACATGCTTCCTTCAAGGGGGCCAGCTAAGTCAACGTGAATACGTTGCCACGGGTTTTCAGGCCAGTCCCATGGGTGTAGGGGTGCCCACTGGGGTGCATTTCTTACACCCTGACATGACATACAAGATTTTGCCTTCTCTTCAATAGCACTGTCCAATCTAGGCCACCAAAAATAGCTTCGTGCAATTTCCTTCATGCGCACTATTCCACAGTGACCGGAATGTAGCTGTTCTAACATCTGTGATTTCAGGGGTGGTGGAATAATGACACGCCTCCCCCACAACAAACAACCAGATTGGACCGATAACTCCGTCCGCCTGGACATTTAGGGAACAAGGTCGGGTGAGACCGGAGAGGTTTGTCGAGATTTTCCATGCATCACCAGGTCCAAAACTTGGGATAATACTGGGTCAATGCGGGTTGCCTTCTTTATCTGAGCAGCAGTGATGGGTGTATTCTCTACCTGTTCAAAGTAGAAGATTTCCTTTTGGGCACTATCTTGATGTTTGACCGGTAAAGGCAACCTTGAGAGGCCATCTGCATTGCCGTGCAGAGTGGATTTCCGATATTTGATTTCATAAGTGTGTGCAGAAAGTATCAATGCCCAACGTTGCATACGACTAGCAGCTAATGGGGGAATGCCTGTGTAGGGTCCAAAAATTGATGTCAGAGGTCGATGGTCTGTAAGAAGAGTAAACTTTCACCCAAACAGGTACTGATGAAACTTCCTAATTCCAAAAACAATTCCTAATGCCTCACGTTCGATTTGGGCGTAGTTAGTTTCTGCTTTGCTTAGAGTGCGTGAAGCAAAAGCAATAGGTCTTTCTTCTCCCGAAGGCATAATGTGTGACACGACCGCTCCCACTCCATAAGGGGAAGCATCGCAGGCCAATTGCAGGGGTAAGGATGGATCAAAGTGCGTTAGAACTTCAGAATTTAACAATGCATCCTTAGCTTTGTTAAATGCAACATCACAGGCTTCAGTCCACTTCCAGGCCTTGTTCTGCCCAAGGTGCTCCTGAAGTGGTTTTAGCAGTGTGGCTAACTGTGAGATGAACTTTCCATAATAGTTCAGTAGTACTAGAAATGAGCGTAGCTGGCTTACATTTCGAGGTCGGGGAGCCTCCACAATAGCTTTAACTTTTGCAGGGGCCTTATGAAGACCTGCAGAATCGATGATGTGTCCCAAATATTCAACAGAGGGCTTGAAGAATTCACACTTGTCTTTGCAAACTCGTAGGCCATACTCTTCCAGTCTTTGTAGGGTAGCCTCTAAATTCTTTAAGTGATCCTCTTCATTTCTTCCAGTGACCAGGATATCATCCAGATAGCACTGAACTCCTGACAAGCCACACAAGATCTGGTCCATAGCTCTCTGGAACAGGGCGGGAGCCGATGTGATTCCGAAGGGTAGGCGACAGTATCGATAAAGCCCCTTATGAGTCACAATAGTCAACAGCTCTTGGGACTTTTCATCGACGTGCATCTGTAAATATGCTTGACTCAGATCAATCTTACTGAACTTTTGTCCCCCAGCCAGGCCTGCGAAGAGGTCATCGATGCGGGGAAGCGGGTATTGCTCTGCACACAACACTGGGTTGACAGTGACTTTAAAATCACCGCAAATCCGGAGAGAGCCATCTTTCTTCACTATTGGAACGATAGGAGTGGCCCATGAGCTATGGGTAACTGGTATTAGGACTCCATTGGTGACCAGGCGCTCCAGGTCTGCTTCAACTTTTGGCCTCATGGCATATGGCACAGTTCGGGCTTTCAGATATTTTGGTGGACTGCCAGGTTTAATGTTCAATGTCACAGTGATTCCCTTCATATTTCCCAAATCATCTCCAAAAACAGCAGCATGTTTCCTTAGTATAGGGGTTAGACTGGTTTCTTCTTTAGTCATCCGGTGCACTTCTGCCCAGTTCAGCTGAATCTTCCCAAGCCAAGACCTACCCATTAAGGCTGGGTAGTCACCTCTCACCACAAATAGTGGCAATTTAGCCGCCTGTCCATTGAGCTCCACCTTAACATCAATAGTGCCCAACATGGGCACAGCTTCACCTGTATACGTCTTCAGAACAGTTTTTGTTGCCTTAAGCGGAAGATGCTGTAGCTTTTCCTTATACACAGTCTCCGGAACCAGCGAGACAGCTGCACCGGTGTCTAGTTCCATGCGTATAGGTTTGCCCTCCAATAAGGGGGTTACCCAGTATTCATGTGAGCCCGCTGCCAAAGACAGAACATGCAGTGGCACTTCCTCTTGTGAGGAGGTGTCACCTTGATCATCCTGGGTCTGCTCTAGGGTATGCAAGTTTCCTCTTTTTGTCGGCCAGACCACAGGCCTCTTTTTCTTTTGTTTACAGGCATACTCAATGTGTCCCTTTTTGCCACAGTGTCGACACACCAGGTCCTTACACCAGCATTCTGATGCCTGGTGACCCAGCTTACCACAGCGGTAACATTCTTGACTCTGCACCGTTTTGTGGGTCAGTTCTTGTGACACTTTTTGCACCCTAGGGGATGCACCGATGTATTGTGCCTCCCTTGTAGCCAGTTCCATGGAGACAGCAATATCAACAGCCTTCTGTAATGTAAGCTGAGCCTCTATCAGTAGGCGCTTCCATATAGCTTCACTGTAGAGGCCACACACTAACCTGTCACGCAGGGCATCATTTAACATCTCTTTAAATTCACAGTGTTCTGCTAGCTTTTTTAAAATGGCTACAAATTGTACAACTGTTTCATCTTCCTTTTGGTCTCTTTTGTGGAACCTATATCTTTCAGCAATTACCAGTGGTTTTGGGGAGAAATGAGACCCCAGGATTTCCACAATGTCACTGTAAGATTTAGTCTCAGGCTTAACAGGGTGTAGTAAGCTGCGTAGCAGAGAGTAGGTTTTAGCCCCTACAACAGTTAAGAATATTGGCACCTTCTTCGCTTCTGTAATGTCATTTGCAATACCAAAAAGCTCAAAACGCTCAGTATACACATGCCACTGCTCTGTATTCTCATCAAAAGGCTCCAGGGGCCTGGTCAGAGTAGCCATGATTTTTAGTTTCACTTTCACAGTCAGTGCAACAAGCAGCTTTTTTTCTTTGTTTGGTCTTTACCTTGACTTCTACTTCCTTCTGTTACTGGAGCAGCACCAGGATCCCACCCTCGTCGCCAGTGTTGTATCCTTGGGGCAGCTGGTGTAGGAAGCAATCACTTGAGGCCAGATAGCAGACAGCTAACCAAAACCTCCATTTTATTTACAGAGACAGAGAGCTCACTCAGCCGGTTGAAACCGGCTGAGCTATCCCTTAATAGTCTAACTCAGTTGCCATAGTAACAAAACCCATGACAACCAAATACACAACAGTAACTAACTTTCTTCAAGTGTGTTTGCTAGAGGGCTTTCCCTTCACTCCCTGCCCTGGTTCTTGTCATGTAGACAGCAAGCATCAAAAGACCAGAAGTCCAAAGCACCGACAATGCAACATTTATTGGGGTTAGTTTCCAAGCAATCATATTCCGAAGCCCTTCACACCAGTCGGGCTTATCTCTATACACCAATAGAGTCTGTTCCCCAGTGTCCCCTTTCCCAGCTCTGTTGCCGCAGAGTGTTTACCCTATGTGCCTCTTCCCAACTTTGATGCTGCACGGCAGTTAC
Organism: Mauremys reevesii; assembly: GCF_016161935.1. NCBI lineage: Eukaryota > Metazoa > Chordata > Testudines > Geoemydidae > Mauremys > Mauremys reevesii. Next base: position 220,799,223 of record NC_052623.1, read on the forward strand.
CCCATGTCCCCCCTTCCCAGCTCTGATGCCACAGAGCCTTGCCTGTGTCCCTGTTCCCATTTTCCCTGCCCCTTAGCAAATATGATTCCAATTTCCCTTCCCCCCACTTCCTGTTTGACCCCAGTTTATATAGTAATATTCTCAGCTATCCCTTAACCAATCATTTTACTGTAATTCAACTAACCAGTCTTAACATATTGTAACATAATTCTCTAACCAATTATATCCCACTACCCTAATTAATTTACACCTAGCAAAATTAATTATACAGCAGACAGAAACAATGAGAGAACCAGACAGATTAACAATAGAAAAGTGGGGGCCATAAAGATAAAACAATACAGAAATGAGGGGTTCACAACCACAACCATTGATAAGTGATTTTTTGCCAGACAGGACGCCATCAAACTATGTTTTCTTTAACCCTCTTAAGAACTGTTTCTTTATCTGGTGGTGATGGGCACTATCAGGACAGGATCATCTTTCTAACAGCCCAATAGCACCTTATTTCAATCGACTGGTTTGGAATGTGAGGATGTGACCGTTTGCTTCCCAGCTTATGGCTGGCCCTGCTGCTTAGCCAAAGACCTTAGCCTAAGAACAAGGCCTCAGACTATCCTAGTGAGAGAAGGCCCATACACAGGTGGACTGTGATTTTTTTCTTTGTTTTATACCTCTATAACTAGCTAAGTGATAAAAATACACCTAAATTCTTAAAGCAGGGGTTCTCAAACTGGGGGTCGGGATCCCTCAGGGGGTCACAAGGTTATTACATGGCGAGTCACAAGCTGTCCGCCTCCACCCCAAATACCACTTTGCATCCAGCATTTCTAATGGTGTTAAATATATAAAAAAGTATTTTTAGTTTATAAGGGGGGGTCACACTCAGAGGCTTGCTATGTTAATGGGGTCACCAGTACAAACGGTTGAGAATTACTGTCTTAAAGTATAGGCCTTTACAGGCAGGCCTGAATATCTATATTCTACAAGTGTTTGCTAATGTTCTGTTACTGGAAGCTGATAACAAATCTGGGCCCAAATTGTCTATAGCAGAAAGAGAGATCTTAACTATTGTTGATCAAAAGTTTTTAATCAAAAAGTTTTTCAACAAAAACGGCTTTTTGACCAAATAATTTTGATTTTTTGGTTTTGGTTGAAATTTTTTATTATTTAATTAAAGTGTTGAAAAGAAAAAAAATGTTTCACTTCAAAAATGTTGTTTAATTTAAAGGTTTGGGGTTTCTTGTTTTGTTTTGGTTATTAAACCCCGTTTATCTCTCCTTTTTTCCAAAGGAAAATGGCGGGAGGAGATAAAAGGTGACAGAAAATGGGGCAACCCTCCTCTCCCCAAGCAAAATGCTTACACTTTTTTTTTTATTTGGAAACTAACTGAAATGTGTTTTTTTTCAATGTTGTCACGAAAACAATAAAAATAATGAGAAATTTTGAAGAAAATGAAAAATGTTCATGAACTTCTATCTTTCAGTCAGTCCTAGTCATAAATCTGCCACCAAAGAGTGTCTATTTGCTACAGTCACTTTCATTAGCTACACCGGTAATGAATGTAAACTATTACTGTTTTGTTTTTTGTTTTTTTCATATACCGCCTTCAAGTTGCAGAGCATAAGTCAATCACTGACTACCTGAGGTTAGGAAGAAACCTTTTCCACAGGGATGTTTTGTGTATTGTCCTTTATATGTGATTTACACCTTTCTCTGAAATATTAGGTACTAGCCACTGTTGGAGACAGGATGGTAGAATAGAAAGACAATTGTTCTGATCCAGTATGGCATTTCCTGTGTTCTTATTTTAGTCCTGGTTGGTTGGATTCTGTCCATGTGTCACAGATACTGCCTAAAGAAATTGTAATCTGACACCAGATTCTGAGGATAGGGGGCTCACTTTATTTGATTTTCTCCTTTCTCTTTTCTGTTAGATTCTTCCTCCCTGCCTCCACACCTGCAGCTCATTTTAGTGATTCTTGGAATCTTCTGCCTGGTTTTGTTGGTAACAATAGGTGTCCTGGCTGCTAAGGGTAAGTACTTGCAGAGGAGACACTAAGTAGGCCAGATTCTCAGCTGGTGTAAATTGGCATAGCTCCATTGTTTTAACACATTTACCTGTATATTCTCAGATAATGCATTCTGTACTCAAAGAGTAAGTGCTGTAAGTTTAGACAGATACACTGTATTGTTCATTCAAAAACAGTTTTTTACCGAAGTATGGAGTCCTCAGTAGTCAGTTATGCCTTGGTACCTCTCTTCTCAGTTTATACCCATTTGATTCATAGACTGATAGATTGTAAGGTCAGAAGGGACAATTGAGTTCATCTAGTCTGACCTCCTACACATTGCAGGCCACAGAAACTCACCCACTCCTGAAGTAAACCCCTAACCTCTGTCTGAGTTACTGAAGTCCTCAAATCATGGTTTAAAGACTTTAAGTTACAGAGAAGCCACCATTTACACTAGTTTAAACCTGCAGGTGACCCATGCCCCAGGCTGCAGAGGAAGGCAAAAAACCAGCAGGGTCTCAGCCAATCTGACCCAGGGGAAAAGTCTTTCCTGGCTCCAAATATGACAATCAGTCAACCCTGAGCATGTGAGCAAGACCCACCAGGAAGATACCTGAGAAAGAATGCTCCGTAGTAAATCAGAGCCCTCTCCATATACTGTCCCATCTCCAGGCATTGGGGATTTTTGCTACTGGCAGTCGCCGATGGGCCACATGCTATCATAGGCAACCCCATCATACCATCCTCTGCATTAACTTAACTTAAATAACTCCTCTCCCTCCCTGGTATTTAGCCCTCTGATGTATTTATAGAGAGCAATCATATCTCCTCTCAGCTTTATTTTAGTTAGGCTAAACAAGCCAAGCTCTTTGAGTCTCCTTTCATAAGACAGGTTTTCAATTCCTTGGATCATCTCAGTAGCCCTTCTCCACACCGGTTCTAGTTTGAATTCATTTTTCATAAACACAGGAGTCCAGAATTGCACAGAGTATTCCAGATGAAGTCTCACCAGTGCCTTGTATAATGGTATTAACACATCCCTGTCTCTACTGGAAATACCTCGCCTGATGTATCCTAGCACTGCATTAACTTTTCTCATGGCTGCGTCACACTGATGGCTCCTAGTAATCCTGTGACCAATCAATATAGCCATCCTCCTCTGTTGCTTCCAACTAATAAGTTCCCAGTTTGTTGTTAGTACCTAAATGCATGACCTTGCACTTTGTACTATTAAAATTTCATCCCATTTCTATTACTCCAATTTACAAGGTCATCCAAATCTTCTTGTATTATATTCCAGTCCTCCTCTGTATTGGCAATACCTCCCAGCTTTGTGTCCTTTGTAAATTTTATTAGCACACTCTCACTTTTGGTGAGAAAGTTATTAATAAAAATGTTAAATAAGATTGGTCTCAAGACTGATCACTGAGGAACTCCACTAGTAACCTCCTTCCAGCCTGACAGTTCACCTTTCAGTACGACCCGTTGTAGTCTCCCCTTTAACCAGTTCCTTATCCATCTTTCAGTTTTCATATTAATCGCCATCTTCTCCAATTTAACTAATATTTTCACATGTGGAACTCTATCAAATGCAATGATTCGTTTCTATGGGAAGAACAAACTAATCAAAGCTGATGTAATCAAATAATTTTATGGGACACTTGGTGGAGATTAAGTTAGAGACACACACTAAAGGAAATGTTGTTAAACTATAACTACTTGGAAATTTGCATGAAGTATTAATGCACAAAAGAATTTAACATGATGACATTGGAACAAGATAAACTCATCAATAAGGCCATATCTACACTAGAAATGGTTTGCCAGTATAACAGCAAACTGTGCTAGAGTATATGAAGGTTATACTGGCAAAAAGGTGATTTTGATGGCATAGTTTATAATGGGTCCCTGAGCAAAATAAGTTGTACTGGCAAAAACTCTTTTTTTTTACCAGTATAAGCTGTGTTTACACAAGCATTTAGTCAGTAAAATAATATTGCAAAAATCACCCCAAGCTGACATTGCTAAACTGCCAAAAGTTTCTAATGTAGACCTGGCCTATGGAGAGAGAAAGAGATTCACAAATTCAAGAGACAAATAGGCTTTACTACAGAAAGACCTTCAAGCTCACCCCTCTCCACAGCACTAACTGACAATGTGCTACTTTGTTTATCTTCACCATCAACACTATAATTTCACAGACAATTTGAAAACCATACCCTATGGATGACTCAAATGTAGAAGAAACCACATATTCAGATATAATAACAAGCTTACATTTTCATCTATCTCCTATGACTAGACTAGATCATTTCCCACCTCCTATTCTACTCAGATGGGTTCCCTAATCTTTGACGTCTTAATTTCCCCACTCTGACTAAAACAAGGTTGTGGTTTCCCTTCAGCAGATTGTTGTGGTTTGCCTCTTGTAGAAGTGCTTATTTATGAGGAAGACAATGGTGTGCAAATAGTTTCCCGTGACACTGTTGTGCCCTCTCATCTGAATGGCCCCTAATGATTTTGTTTTAGATGATGCTATTTAGCTTTGCAGAATCCCGGCTTTCATTTGTAAAAAGTCAATCTATTATTATAGTTGCAAAGAAAACCTCAAAAATGAATGTCAGAGATGCCTAAGTGATTCCTGGAACAATAGCCCCGAAAGGGATGAGCTGCCCCATTCCTCTCAGTGAGGTGTTAACTCAGATGCCCACTGATGATAATTTAAATGTTAACTTTAACTATTTAATTCTTCATGTAAGAAAGGAGAAGGAGGATCACAAATCAGCACAATCTGCCTTGAGAAATAGCTAATTTTGGTGCGCGACATGGCTGGCATTTTGGAGATAATACTTTTTAAATTCGCTCTTGGACAAAAAGGAGCCATGCCAAAGAAACCTAGAAGAGCCCATGGGCATATTCAGGCCCCACTGAGGAGAAGCCCAGTGGAGCTCAAAGCATGATCATATTTTGAAAACAATCTGTATAAGTGGTACCTCATTTTGATAACTAACATGGAACAAAACTTATTCTGTGTGTTGAGCTTGGGATAGTAGCACTACCCTTTCCCCCAATTTAACAGAGATTAAAAATCCGTGTTGGTTATATAATGTTTTTGCACATGGTTTGTTAGTCAGGTTACAAAATCAGTCTTTTTCTTTTACTATCTTAGTGGACCTGTAGAGCAAAAGACAATCGATTTAATAAAGGTTACTGCAGTTTCAGTTTTATGTGGCACAGCTTTGTTACTTTATTGTTAATTTAAGTTCTCCAGAATGAAAACCCCAACAAACAGCATGAATTATTCGAAAACCTCACCCAACTGCAGAAAACTCTGGAAATCTGCCACCAGCAAAAAGATGATCTCCAAGCAAAGAACACACACCTCACACATATTGTGAACATTAAAGGTATCGGTTGAAGCTCACTATTCTGTTATAGGCATTAGAGTAAGATTTTTGTTTCATTCACCTTGCTCTTATTAACAAAAGAGCTTTCTCAGGGTTCTTCTCTCCCTGTGCACAAACTGCCCAACGGCCTGATCTAATTGTTAGAGCAAGGAAATCCACAAAAGAATCTTTGCGGGAAGTGTTGGGCACCCAGCAGGGGTCGTACTCAATGATCCTTGGCTCACTAGCTTTAGGGTTTTGAGACATGGGCATATCCATTCCCAATAGGCATCACCTGATTCCTTTTTGTACCTTTGGGAATTACAGGAAATCACCAAATAATGACAAACTAATCATAGATGAACTGGTCATATAATTGTATGGGACACTTGGTGGAGAATAATGAAGTCATGAACCCTCCTAGGGAAAGGCTGTAAAACTATGGCCACTGGGGAAGTTGCAACAGGAATCCGTGCACAGCAGGACCCAAAAATGATGGCACTGAAACAAAATAAACTCACATATAGATAGAAGAATATGGCAACAGACAAATAGGCCCAGATACACTGAGCACCTTGCATCCTCCTCAGCCAATTCCAGGGATTAGACTAAAGCATTTTCTACCTCCTGTCTTCTCCAGCAGACCCCTGTTCCCCATGCCCCATAATTTCCCAAATTTCCCACTCACACTAAAAAGGCTGCTGTGGGTTCCCTGTTGCAGAAGCACTTTGTTGTGAGGAGTACAATGCTGTGTTATGCCTTGCAGTGTTGCTTTATGTTCATGTTCTTGTTTGTCTGGTGTTTCTTGCTGCCTTTCCCAGATGTATTTTATTTTCTTCATCTCCTCTGTTCATGACCCACAAACCTCTGTACAAAAAATCATGTTCAGGATCTGTGTAGAGTAGAGGACCAGGAGACAGAGGATGATGGAGAGTAGAGATTATTGTCCTTGTCTAGACTAACAACAGAAAAATGGCTATTTATTCATGATCATTTGATCTCATCTTCTTCTATGCTTTCATTAAGCATAATTGTGTTAATCTGCCTGTTTCATCCACATTCTACTTGGCAGAGTCCTTAAATTCAGTTTACTTTGCTCCCTTTTCCCATAGAGTTTCCTCCCCTAGAAATGAAGCACATTGTTAAGATGGGACATTTTCATGTTATAAGTGGTTGGATTCCTTGCCAAATAACCCTAATTTTCCACCCTCATTGAATCCTGTTCCTACAACTCTTGTCACCTATTTGTGACCTTTGACTCCATGCTGAAGTCTTCCCCACTCTCACTATTCCTCTTTCCCGATGCAGAAACTTGAGGACTTCTTCAAAGAGAAGATCAACTCCTCCCTATCTTCTGTCCTCTTCTCCCTCCCCTGTACCCTGAAAATGTCTACTCCTTCGACCAATCCTTCCTTCTTTCATCAATTAATTCCTTCCTTCTTTTGTCTAGTGTTGTTGTTAAATGTTTTCACCTTTCCTCTTTTCTTCTGAACCTTTTACGTAGTTGTTTTCAAAGTTGCACTCAAGATTATTCTTCTAGGTCTTCTTCTTTCCTTCCTTCCTTCCTTCCTTCCTTCCTTCCTTTGGGACTGTCTATAAATTATATAATGCATTAGGTAGGTGAGTCCCTATTTATACATGTTTTTCCAGTGTTACAAAGTGTTACAAGGGAGTGGGAGGGTCTTGAAAATTACCTAAAAACGTCATGTAATTTATGGACAGCTCCTTCCTTCCTTCCAGTGATTTCTCCATCTTTTTTGATAAGGCATCAGATTTTTCAGGTTCTCTCATCCAACGCAACGTGGCTTGATTGGATTTCATGGTAGCAATGTTGTGTGCTGTACCTCTGAGTTTCAACATGATTTTAATGGATTTTATCTCTTTTTAGAATTTTTTTTGGAGCACATCCATGTCAACTCCTGTTACTTCATTCTACCTAAATCTCTACCTGTTTTCCTTGCTCCTTAGCTTGGATATTGGCAGCACCAGTGTATCTAGTTTTGATTTCATTGGAGTGATGATGACACAAAACTGGAGTTACAGAGTGGTGAATCAGCCATTAAGAATTGACAGTCTTTCAGTCTCTTAAAATATTCACTGCCTCCATACCAGAGATTAGAAATCAAACTAAATTGTTTTTGAATATGTTCCATTTAAAAACCACCCAGTGGTTTTTTTAATATCCAAGTAGCATTTACTATTTTGCTACCAAAAATATCTGAAAAATTAAACATATCTCTAAGCAGACCTATAGAATCATAGAATCATAGAATCTCAGGGTTGGAAGGGACCTCAGGAGGTCATCTAGTCCAACCCCCTGCTCAAAGCAGGACCAACCCCAACTAAATCATCCCAGCCAGGGCTTTGTCAAGCCTGACCTTAAAAACCTCTAAGGAAGGAGATTCCACTACCTCCCTAGGTAACCCATTCCAGTTCTTCACCACCCTACTAGTGAAAAAGTTGTTCCTAATGTCCAACCTAAACCTCCCCCTCTGCAACTTGAGACCATTACTCCTTGTTCTGTCATCTTCTACCACTGAGAACAGTCTAGATCCATCCTCTTTGGAACCCCCTTTCAGGTAGTTGAAAGCAGCTATCAAATCCCCCCTCATTCTTCTCTTCTGCAGACTAAACAATCCCAGTTCCCTCAGCCTCTCCTCATAAGTCATGTGCTCCAGCCCCCTAATCATTTTTGTTGCCCTCCGCTGGACTCTCTCCAATTTGTCCACATCCTTCTTGTAGTGTGGGGCCCAAAACTGGACACAGTACTCCAAATGAGGCCTCACCAATGCTGAGTCGAGGGGAATGATCACATTCCTCGATCTGCTGGAAATGCCCCTACTTATACAACCCAAAATGCCATTAGCCTTCTTGGCAACAAGGGCACACTGTTGACTCATATTCAGCTTTTCATCCACCGTAACCCCTAGGTCCTTTTCTGCAGAACTGCTGCCCAGCCATTCGGTCCCTAGTCTGTAGCAGTGCATGGGATTCTTCCGTCCTAAGTGCACTTGTCCTTGTTGAACCTCATCAGATTTCTTTTGGCCCAATCCTCTAATTTGTCTAGGTCCCTCTGTATCGTATCCCTACCCTCCAGCGTATCAACCACTCCTCCCAGTTTAGCGTCATCTGCAAACTTGCTAAGGGTGCAGTCCACACCATCCTTCAGATCGTTAATGAAGATATTGAATAAATCCGGCCCCAGCACCGACCCTTGGGGCACTCCACTTGATACCGGCTGCCAACTAGACATGGAACCATTGATCACTACATTTTTAATAGAGTATTGTCAATACTTGTAGAGTATTTAATAGAGTATTGTAAATACTTGTACAGTATTTACAAGTGGTATAGTATGTGTGAATTTATTCTGAATTTTAGTTCTGCAGAACAAAACCCTCAACAAGCAATGTGAAATTGTGGACAATATCACCCAACTGCAGAAAACACTGGAAATCTGCCACCAGAAAAGAGATGATCTCCAAGCAGAGAACATAAACCTCACAAATATTATGAACATGAATGGTAGCGACTCACATTCACTATTCTGTTATAGCCTATAAAATAACATTTGTGTTTCATTAGACTCCTGTTCACCTGTGCACACAGTACCCAAGGTCCTGATCTAATTGTTGTTAACACTGAAAGCCACAAATAATTCTATGCAAAAATGTTGGGCATCCAGCATGAGTTATACTCTGTGATCCCTGGGACTCTAACTTCAGGGGTTTGTAACATGGGCATATCTCTTTCCAATTTATGTCACCGAAGTCCTTCCTGTTCCTTTGGGAATGACAGGATGTATCTTACAAATGGCAAACTGAGGTGGTATAGCTCAATGGTTTGTTCATTGACTTCCTAGATCTTGGGTTATGAGTTCAATCCTTGAGTAGGCCAATTAGAGATCTGGGGCAAAAATCTGTTTGGGGCTGGGCCCTGATTTGAGCAGGGGGTTGGACTAGATGACTTTCTGAGGTCCCTTCCACCCCTAATAATCTATGATTCATGTCACCTGTTTCACATACAATGTTTTCTTCCTCTCTGGGTGCTCTTATTCCCTCTCTTGTTCATAGGGCCCACAAATAATTGCAATTTCTGTGACCATCAATAATAGCAATTCACTGACAAGACTGGGTCAGCATTTAAGTGGATCAACATTGTCAGCACACTAGTGGGATGTAGCATACATCTGTTCAAAATTTTCCCCAAACCCCATATCAAGCTCTTCCATTTTAAGATATGCTTGCAGATGCACATGACAAGGACAGTGCTAAAAGGTGACAGATGAAAGAAATCCTGGTGTCTTTCTCAAAATAAATAAAGACATAAATAAATAAAATAAGTTGAGGCTTAGGTCCAGTTTTTCCTTTTCACTTTTTAATGAAAAAATCTTTATCATTCCTAATAATTTGGGGATGTTTCTTAGTTGCACCTGAACATATGTTGGACCTTTGATCAGACAGTGACTATGCAGTTCAGTCTCTTCTCTGTTACATTGGTTGCACGTATGTTCTTCTCTGGGGAAGATGGTGCCTGGCCTAGTTCCATTAATGGTGCTAGCCTCTTCTAAGTAAGGACGGTGAGGCTATGCTGGACCAGGGATGCTATGCTGGACCAGGGATGCTACCTCTTGAATTGCAGTACTGAAAGTGCAGAGGACGGAAGAATCCCATGCACTGCTACAGACTAGGGACCGAATGGCTGGGCAGCAGTTCTGCAGAAAAGGACCTAGGGGTTACGGTGGACGAAAAGCTGAATATGAGTCAGCAGTGTGCCCTTGTTGCCAAGAAGGCTAATGGCATTTTGGGTTGTATAAGTAGGGGCATTTCCAGCAGATCGAGGGATGTGATCATTCCCCTCTACTCAGCACTGGTGAGGCCTCATTTGGAGTACTGTGTCCAGTTTTGGGCCCCACACTACAAGAAGGATGTGGATAAATTGGAGAGAGTCCAGCGGAGGGCAACAAAAATGATTAGGGGGCTGGAGCACATGACTTATGAGGAGAGGCTGAGGGAACTGGGATTGTTTAGCCTGCAGAAGAGAAGAATGAGGGGGGATTTGATAGCTGCTTTCAACTACCTGAAAGGGGGTTCCAAAGAGGATGGATCTAGACTGTTCTCAGTGGTAGAAGATGACAGAACAAGGAGTAATGGTCTCAAGTTGCAGAGGGGGAGGTTTAGGTTGGACATTAGGAACAACTTTTTCACTAGTAGGGTGGTGAAGAACTGGAATGGGTTACCTAGGGAGGTGGTGGAATCTCCTTCCTTAGAGGTTTTTAAGGTCAGGCTTGACAAAGCCCTGGCTGGGATGATTTAGTTGGGTTTGGTCCTGCTTTGAGCAGGGGGTTGGACTAGATGACCTCCTGAGGTCCCTTCCAACCCTGAGATTCTATCATTCCATTTCTTTCTTTGTATATATCTGGCATCTACCCCCAAGATTTAGGCATTTTATAAGGGTTTTTTTTGTGATTTCACCAAGTCTGATGTGTCTGACAGTAAAATATTTCTTTTAAAAGTTTTCCAGTAAAGATACAAGAGCCTGGAGAGAAATGTGCACTTTTCAAAGTTGGGGAAGCCTTCTCCCATAACTGTACAGGCCAATATCGCTGTATTTGTGAAAAGAGGGCTACTCGGCAAAAGACTACTGAACTGGCACAAGGAAGATGACAGTATTCATGGCGATCATAACCAGGGACCTTCCAAAGGGAAAGAGAATTCACCCCTTGAGTTTGCAGAGTTGCCATCTTGAGCTGGGATACTTCATCTGTTAGAAGCTGATCTACTGTTGTTGTTTTGCTGCATAGCAGGTTAAACAAGTTAACAAATGTATTACGTTATGAAAACTCTTTGTAACACTCCTAGTTACAGTGAAACCCATTTAATAGCCGCTTGTTAAATGGAAAATCTCCTCTAATAAAAAAGAAATTCTATGAACCAATTCATTTGGCTCTACTGCAGCATAAATGTGCCTATTTAATATGAATTACAATTGAGCATATTTCTTTTTTAATGTCAGTTGAAAAGCTTTTATGTCCTGCACCAACCAACACTGAATATCAATCACTGACCATATGGGAAGCTGCACAATATTTTCTTCTCTCAGTTAATTACACTGTCATTATACATTCCCAGACTCCTTGTGTGCTTTGTGTGTGCAACAATTATGTGAAACTGAAGCACTGACAGCAGGAAGTTGCAACAATGATTTCATATTCTAGCAGTGAACAACTGAATTTTCTGTATGTCTGTACAGTGACTAGTACCATGGGTCCAACTTCATTGACCTGCTTCAATATAAATGTTAAACTACATATAAAAACAACTTCTTATACTGTGGAATAGTCTCTTTTGAGAAAAGTGATGAAAACCCCACGGTCTGAAATATTTATGAATAAGATTAGTCAATGTTAACATAATTACTTATGAAAACTATGTTAAAAGAATGTCACTGTGATTGCAAAGTCAAGTACCCAGAGGTTAGGAAGTCCCCTATTTATAGATGTCTTTGATTATGTCATTAAAGACTGCATTGTAATGAAACACAAGGGGGGCTGAATTAAGTTTTCACAGGCAATCATAATTTTGCATTTTCTAATTTTGAGTGCTTCAGTTTGTAATGGAAATATTCTTTTAGCAATTTTAAAAAATGTAATTTATTTTTTTAGAATGGAAAAAATAAATTCTATTACATATAATTACCACATCATGAGCAACACCTGAATCCTGAACTTTCAGCACTGCAGTACAAATTGCTATCACTTAGTCCTGCCTCAGCGCAGGGGCCTGGACTTGATGACCTCTAGAGGTCTCTTCCAAAGCTACATTTCTATAGTTTCATAAATGTAGCAATATAGCCTGTTTCCCAACTTCTGCCTGGCAGCGCTGTGGGTTTTGGAATATGTGCTAATAACAACACACAAGGAAATCTTATAACTTCACATACAGGGTTGCTACATATATTTCACCATGACAACACTGACCAAGTTATGATTTTTCAAATGATACCTCACAAGGCATGCCTTGTACAAAGATTATTATAATAATTGGAGATATACCAATCTCCTAGAACTGGAAGGGACCTTGAAAGGTCATTGAGTCCAGCCCCCTGCCGTTACTAGCAGGACCAATTTTTTGCCCCAGACCCCTAAGTGGCTGCCTCAAGAATTGAACTCACAATCCTGGGTTTAACAGGCTAACCCTCAAACCACTGAGCTATCCCTCCCTGCACAGTTGTGTGCAGGATGTGAATACAGGGACATAGCCTGTGATAATGGGTCCACAACTGATTGAGACTGTACTCTAAAAGTAGTAATTAACGGTTTGCTGTTAAATTGGGAAGACCTATCTAGTGGAGGTCTCACAACGGTCAGTCCTGGATCTGTTACTGTTCAATATTTTCATTAATTACTTGGATCATGGAGTGGAAAGTATGCTTATAAAATTTGTGGATGACACCACACCGGGAGGGGCTGCAAGCACTTTGAAGGACAGGATTAGAATTCAAAATGACCTTAACAAATTGAAGAATTGATCTGAAATCAACAAGATGAAGTTCAATTAAGACAAGTGCAATGTAATAGACTTTGGAAGGAAAAATCCAATGTACAACTACTGGCTAGGTGATAATACTGCTGAAAAGGACCTGTGGGTTATACTGGATCACAAATTGAATATAAGCCAAGAATGTGATGCGGTTGCAAAAAAAGGTTAATATCATTGTGGGGTGTATTAACAGGAGAATCATTTGTAAGATACAAGAGGTAATTGTTCTACTCCACTTAGCAGTGTTGAAGCCTCAGCTGGAGTACAGTGTCCAAACTCTATTTGAGGTAATAAACTGGTGTATTATTCCCTGAAAGGAGTAATGGGTTTAATATATTTGGACTGTCCAGGAGAGGTCTGGGCAGTACAAGACATACAATTCTGGGGGGAAATCCAGGACTGGGAGCATGTTGGGGTTATTCTGCAGTATAACCAAGGCTGGTGAGAGCCAGAATGTAACTCAAACATATCTGGCAGGCTGCAGCTACACACAGACATTCAGGATATGACTTGTATGCCAGATGGCTGTTTGTGACTGGCTCGGGGTGAGCTATTGCAGCAAAGCAAGGCATCCAAGATTGCAGGAGAAGGGTGATACAACCCCCCCACACTGGTCCGAATTGTACCCTGGTATGTCACATGCATTCTATAGTAATATTATCTAGATCACATTTTCCTAGTTTGCTTCTGAGAATATTATGTGGGACTATATCAAAAGGCTTATTAATATCAAGATTTATCATACCTACTGCTTCCCCTCTGGACCAGTAACTCTGTCAGATAAGGACATTAGGTTAGTTTGGCAGAATTTGTTCTTTACCAATCCATGCTGACTATTCCTTATAAACCTAAAAGCCTTCAGGTGTTTACAAATTAATTGTTTAATAATTTGTTCCAGTGTCTTTGCAGATATCAGTTAGGGTTACTGGTCTATATTTCCATGGGTTCTCTTTGTTCCCCTTTTAAAGATAGGTTTGCCCTTCTCATTTCTTCTGGGAACTCATCCATCCCTTCTTGAGGTCCTTAGTTATTAGATCTCCTTCCGTGCTAAGTAGAGGATCAACATTATCCTTCAACTTTCTCTTGCCCCAATATATTTAAAGAACCTCTTCTTATTACTTTTTATATCCCTTGGCGTGTAACTCATTTTGTGCCCTAGTATTTCTGGTTTTGTCCCTACATGCTTGCACTATTCTTTTGTACTCCTCCTTAGCAATTTTTCCATGTTTCCACTTTTACTACTTTTCTGTAGTTTCCAGGGTATAAATTCATTTTAATTAATTTTCTCAATTCACATTTAGATGTTTAATGATCATGTTCAAGTAGGGCATAGGGCAACAGCTAAGATCCCAATGGTCAGATGCACCAGCAGTTGTTCTGCTCCCATTCACTTAGCCATGCTGTCACACTGTCAGAGATGCTTCTAAGGGCCACCGGACTAGGCAAGATTGTCCAAGCTGGAAAAGACATGAAAGGGGGAAGCTGGTACTTATATTAAAATGATAGGGAGCAGGGTACCTTCATTTCCCATGTGGGAACTAAGTATGCTGTTCCAGAAATGTTTCAAAGGATGGAGTGCACTTCTCTGATGTGGGGGCAGATATTTTCTTGGAGGACCTCAAGTGGTGGGTGGAGTTCCTTTCTGGTTATCCAGCAGGCTGAGGGTGGATGTCAAGCTGATTGCTGTTGTCCCCTGTGGCAGGTTCCAGTGCAGTTGGTGGGTTAGAAAGGGTCCAGCAAAGGGTCCTGTAACCTAATGGCCCTGAGCACTGCACTGCATGGTGAGGGGTGTGTCCTCTGTATCATGCAGCTTGTGGCTCCCCTTGTCTGCTCTCTCCTACCTCTGTGTGTAATAGGGAAGTAGACTGGGATGGTGGCTTCTAGTCAGGGTCCATTGGCAAGTGTGAGGGTGCAGCGTTTGAGTACACTGGGTCCACTGGTATCAGTTGAGAGCTATGCTGGAACAACCCCGCTGGGTAGTGTGAGGTTGTTACCCCAGCTACACAATACTTGTATATAAAATTGCAGGGTCCGTATTTCACAATATTGTGGTATCTGCATCTCATTGTTTCTGTACGACATGACATAGAGGGAGGTGGAAGCTCCTTCACTGTTTTAGCGAAAAAGCGAAATGAGCAAGGCCTTGTCTTTACTGGGGAAATAAAAAGGCGTGTCCTTAACTTGAGTTAGCTAAGATGAGGTAAAATCTTAATGAAGGCAAGGCACTTTGTGGTTACACATGGGTTAGCAGATTGAGTTAAAACTTAGCTCCCCCATAGGCTTTAAAATGTAAATTTGCAAGATGTGTAAAATGGCATAAAAGTAGGGCTGGTTGAGAAACAGAGTTTCCCTCTATGAAAAATGTCATTTAAAAAAAATCATCCTGAATCAGGAGACAGCTGCCTGAGCAGACAGGCGGTGTGGGAAGGGAGCCAGCAGCCCAAGGGATTTGAGAGGTAACTTCCTGGGCAATTCAACACCCTGGGAATCCAGCCAGTCCAGGGAGCTGACCACCCAACTCCCCAGGTGGGGGTGAGGTGGGTTGCCAGGGAGCCTGAAAGCCAAGGGAGCCCCAGCTCCCACTCTCCCTGCCAGGTAGCTCAGAAAGCCCAAGGAGCCCTGTAGCCCTCCCAAGCTTCCTACCAAGCAGGCTGCCAAGGAGCTGTAGAGATTGGGGAGGGAGATGGGTGGGGAAGCTGGAGAAAATGAGTCAGGCAGGCTGGCCAGCTTGCTATCTGCTCACCTGCTGGGTTTCTGTCAAAAGTTTTGATGGAATCAACATGTTCTCACTGAATGATTTGACTCTATCCTCATTTTCTGACAGAAATGTGTTCTGCTGGAAAATTTTTGACTAGCTCTGTGTAAAATTTCTTCCTTACCTCACTGGGGTGCTGTAAGTCTAAATACATTTAAGGTTATGAGGATCTCAGATACTATAGTAATGGGGATCATATAGGTACCTTATATAGATGAGTAGGGTTGGCAGGAGGGTGTATGTAGTGTAGCCAGCAAGCAGTTCCATTCCTTGACTGCTTAGGCCAGGCTAAACCTAGGTGTTAAGTGCTGCACAAAGGAAGCCACCTTCAGTGTACAAAAACAAATGTTTATTGGTACTACATAGAGTCTAGGAACTCTGAAACACATGCTTGAGTGCCATATATTGGCATATTAGCTCTTAACTATTTACATATGTACAGATATAGATCACTCCTGTAACAATACAGTCCTTGTGTGGAGCAGGGACTTCTTGTCTGTGTTTCAAGAGGACACAGAGTGGGTGACAAGCAGCCCAAACAGCATTTCCCTCAGAGTGGAGTGTCTCTATCCCTTCCTCTCGCCTAGCCCTGGGCATATGGGAGGGAGATATAGGCAGTTCTAGTAGCAGCATCTCAGTGTCCACAATAAGGGCATGAGAGAATTAGTATCTGCAATGAGAGGGCAGCCATGAGAACAAATCAGTAGCTCCAGTGCATCACTTCCAAAGGTGGGGCAGCAGCTGATCCTTCTTCCTCGCAGGACACTCGAGCAACCAGCACTTATGTCAATTCCAGGGATGAAACCAGCCATGAGGGAAGTAGCAGAGTGTGGCTCCTTTCAGGGCTGTAGAGCAGTGTGACTAGGATGCCCGCTCTAGGGTATTAAGGTAGGCCCAGGGCCAGCTCCAGGGGTTTTACTGCCTCAAGCAGTCAAAAAAAAAAAAGAAAAAAAAAAAAAAAGCCGTGATTGCAATCGTGATCTGCGGCAATTCAGTGGGAGGTTCTTCACTCTGACCAGGAGAGAGGGACCCTCCACCAAATTGCCACCGAATACCTGAAAGTGCCGCCCCGCTCCAGAGTTGCTGCCCCAAGCACTTGCTTGATAAGTTGGTGCCTGGAGCCGGCCCTGGGTAGGCCTCACGGTTCCTCGGGAGCAGCACTAGCAGAGCAGCAGCAGCCATGGATGTCTCCCTTCCTGCCGCTCTATTTACCAGCCTAACAGTGAGATTAATGCTACGTTTGGAGCTAGGCCTCATGATCACTCTGCAGTAACAGGAGACCATCTAGAGCTGTGTTTTGGGACAGCAGTGATGTCAGTAGTGGGTGGAACCAGGGCTTGGTGTTCCCCTGGCAGAGCTAGCAGGACTCCTCTCCCTGCAGGGCTATAGAGCAACCCAGAAAGAGCATCAGTTGGGGGATGCAGACAGGACTCATGTGCCCCCAGCAGCAGCAAATTGTCTCTTCCTGCAGGCGATAGAGCAGCCTGGCCAGGTACTAATTCTGGGATGGAGCAGGTCCCGAGGAACACACGAAGCAGGAGCAGCAGCAGAATGTCCTTCTTGCAAGGCTGCAGAACAGCCTGGCAATGATGTTAAATTGGGGGCTGGAGCCAGGCCTCAGGTATCCTCAGCTGCAGAGTGTGTCCCCATGCAGAGCTCTTCAGCAGACTTGTGTTAGTGCTGAGCCTGGGGCTGCAGGCAGGGTCCCTGATGTGCACTGTCATCTAGTCCATCCCCTTTAAATCCACTGGCACATGTCTGTGTGCAGAGAAGGTCTTAGATTCACTTCTGAACTTGAACAATTGCACATTATTTAGTAAAAGTGTCTAACTAGTTTGGTTTGCAGATGCTGTTGCTTGATAACTGTAACTTTTAAGCTGATCTAGTTAAGCTTTTCAATTAACACGTTGAGGCTGTGTATTAGTGTCTGTGAGAAACTGAGCTGCTGCTGTTCCACTGCAGCTCTTTTTTTGCAGGGCGGGTCAAGCAAGATAACACATTTATTAAGTTGCGACAGCTCTTTACAACGGAAGTCTCTATAGTCAAACCCACTTGGTAGCCACTATCTTAATGGAAAATCTCACTTCAATGGGGGGCTGGGAAACCTCTGCATCCATTTTGCACAAACTGTGTACAGTTACGCCAATTTTAGATTACCACTAAACATTTTCCTGTTTACTGTCAATTGAACTGCCTTTATTGCCTGCTATAAATAGTGATATTAATTGATTACTCAGTAGAGTGGAAACTGAAAAAAAAAATCTGTTTCTTTTCTTTCAGATGGGTACACTATGTGATTCTATGTTCTCAGACTAGTTTCATTGCTTATTTCAGTTTTATAGAGTTACTGTATATACTATGCCATGGGGAGATGGGAACAAAAACTTGATCTTCTTTTGTAGAATTGAATGAAAACTACATCCACTTTGCTTATTATGTTTTCATCTAGAGGAAAGTCAAATCACTTTAGAAAACAATGGGTAATGTTAATTCTAAGTCAAACAACATAAAATAGAAGTCTCTCTCTCTCTCTCTCTCTCTCTCATCTGTTAATTAGATCTGGTCAAAATAACAATTATCTTCTGTAAAACAATTTGAAGGAAATTATATGTTCCCATTTTTTTTGGTAATGTGTATTTTTTGTTTTTGTTTATTTAAACAAAATTCAGTTTCCTTTTGAAATGAAAACATGATTGTCCCCCAATCCCCAGGGTTTCCATTGTCCCCTTCTCCAGCATTTCTAGAGGAGAAAAGAGGGACAGGGAAGAAGTAAGGATATTACTAATGAAAACCAAAAGTTTTCAGTTCAATTTTAAATGACAAATTTCATTTTGAAATGAGAAATTTTGAATGATATTAAATTTTCACAAAAATGTATTGTTTGAAGTGGGTTTTGTAATTTTCAAAGAACAAACTTTGATCACTTCTACTTTTAGTCTTTAAAATGCTCTGCAAAAATTGGATACAAATCTTAAAGACAAGAAGAGCTATGCGTGCAGTACTGAAAGTCAGACCACTTGGTTCAGTGTCCAAATATAGGAAACCAAATTTGAAAATATTGGCCTTAAAATCTTCATAGAACAGAAATAATTGGGAAAAGACTCTGGAGTAGATCTATTAAAGACCCTAAGCTTTGTCTACACTTAAAATTTAGGCAAACATCACTACTTTGGTCAGGAGTGTGAAAAACCACACCCATGACCGACATAGCTATGTTGACGTAATTACCAGTGTAGATGTAGCTATATCAATGAAAGAATGATTCTGTCAACATAGCCAACTTTGTTCAGGGAGGTGGTGTTCCCATACTGACAGAAAAACCCTTTATGTCAGTGTAGGCTGTCTTAATAGTGTAGACACAGTCTAACAACACCACAATTCTCAGTGTTGCAGCACTAAACCTTTAAGGTTCCTTGCCAACTAGTGGAATCCACATCGTCAGGTTAGATGTCCAGGCTCTTTATGCAATGTGTGTAGAGAGTTAGGCACCTAAGAATGGGCTCCACAAAAGCCAACACACTGATTGGGGAGCTAACCAGTAGGAAATGTTGAGGAGAGGGATGTGGCCTAAATCACATCTGTGAAAGGACTTTAGGAACCTACAGAATTAGGAGGCAGCTGAGCAGGGATTTTCAGGATCTCAGTGGGATTTAAATGTTGGACTTAGGTGCCTAAAATAGTAGCTATGTGTCTAGGGCCTAGATTTATAAAGTTATTTAGTAATAGCTGCTCTCAGCACCTAGGAGACTACATTCCATTGAGAGTTCATGGTATTTAGGCTCCTAAATCCCTAAATCACTTTTAAAATGAGATTTAGACTAATAAATGAGTTAGGTGTTAAAAATCTTGGCCTATATCTTTTTGTGGACCTAGCCCTCCAATATTGTTTAATCTCACTGCTTTGCATTAATGCCCTCTTATCAATTTCTGACAGGTGCATTAGTAAGCATGGCTCTGATTCAAGCCAGCTAAAGTCAGTGGGCTTCTTTCTATTGACTTCAGTGGATTTTGGGTAAAGCCTGAAGTGAACAAACTAGAAAAGCAGTGATGATGCATTAAATGAACAAAATACACTCTTTACTCAACTAGTTACCATTATTTATAGTAATACTTCATGATAAATGTTCTAGAGAGGCACCAGCTTGTTTAAACCCTGAGATTTAATCTATTTCTTGGGGAGGACTCTTGCACCAGAAGGCACCACAATCCTTTAGTGAGTTACTTATGATTTGCTGAATATGATTACCCTATTTCTATGCATGTATCATTTTTGTATTGGAAGTTATGAATATTGACTAGGTATCAGTATTTCAGATGTGTTTTCTCTTAGGGTAACACATACCAGGTGGTTTACATCCAATCTAACCAGCACATTGTGACTGGACCACTCAAGCTGACAGCCTATTAGCAAACACAGTGAGCCATAATAGTTTATCCCCACTCAGTGAGCCTTCCTGTGGACACCTTAGCCAGAATAGGGGTCATGGCTGCTCCTATAACTCATCAAAGCATGCAAGGGCATGTGACTTGCTCATGTGACCCTGGACTCCGTCTCGTACCAGTACTTTTCCACAAACTAAGACTGAGAGCATTCCCTCCACATGAGAGAAATTATAAAAGGCCCTGGAAGCATCTCCATTTTGCCTCTTTCCTGCTGTGAACTCTGGACTACGGACTTACACTAAAAGGAGCAATCCAACTGAGGACTTCCAATCTTTTGGAAGTTAAATTACTGGAGACATTACGAGCCAGACATTACGAGCCATCATTGCTACAAACCTGATACAAGAACTTTGCAATGATTGTATGCATTTGTTTTCCTGGACTATTATAACTTTATCATGTTTCTTTTCTCCTGTAAATAAACCTTTATGTATTAGATACTAAAGGATTGGCAACATGATTATTGAGTAAGATCTGAGTTATATATTGGCCTGGCTTGTGTGGGTGATCTACTGGGATTAGAAGAAACCTTTGCTTGGTTCAATTGGTTTTAAATAGCCACTCATCATTGTTCGGGTGGTGAAACAGGGGCTGGGATTTGGAGGCTGCATTTCTGAATTCTTGTTACCCAGTGTGATAACATAGAAGTTTACTTTTGTTACTGGCCTGGTATATTTTATGGAAGAATAACCACCAGATTGGGGGTGGGTGTGACCTATTTTTCAGCAGTTTGTCCTGAATCTGGAATTCTCATCTGGGAACCACTGAGGCACAGCGACTGTTTGCAATGCCTTATCGGGCAGGTACAGCATCACACGATGAAGGCTTCTCAATCCCATCGTTCCATGGGCAGCCTACTAGATTACCAGCCACTTTTAAACTGTCCTGGTAACCTGCAACCCAGCCATCTCTGTCTGAAAGCATGGCTCCTGCACTGCTGTTCAGTATTGTGCTGTGCATTATGAACACAAGGCTGTAAGAGAATCGCAATGTGGGGGCTACTTGGCTGGGGCTTGCCTTGAAGGAGCATATTAACTCTGAGGCACAGTAATGTGTGTTTCTGTTGTGTGCTGAGCCTGGCATTGTTTGTTTGCACCATGAGTTGAACCTTGGAATGATTGCTATGTGTGCCCGAAAAGTAACATATTTTAAATAATTTTTTAAAGTAGCACTCAGTAATATGACCAAACTGACATCTCCGAACAGAAGCCCACAGAAGTGTGTGTGTGTGGAAGGGGAGAGTGTGTGAGAAGGAGTGTGTGTGTGAGAGAGACAGAGATGGAGTAGGTGTGGAGGGGAGTGCGTATGTAAGCACATTGTCTCATTAAGTTCAGACAGCAGCAGAAAGCAGCCAATCCGGAGGCAGAAGCTGGTACACAGACAGCTGGTGTCCCCCTGTCCCATCACCCCAGCTCAGCAGAGACCGGTACACCAGTGGGGGGAGGGGGACACCCCAACATCAGCCCCCCGCCTCCCTCCCTGGCTCTACACAGCACAGCACAGCAGGAGTCTCTTCCCCGCATCCAGCAGCAGCCTGACCGCCACTGTGGTCCTAGTGCCGGGGAGAGCAGGATTCTGCATTGATGTTTTGATTCTGTGATTCCGTCTGAATTCTCCCACAGCTGCCTCTCCCCACAGACCAAGGAGATCCACGCCCTCCCCTGTAGTCCAGGCAGGGAGCCGACATGCGTAGCTGGGCAATACCTATGTGATCTCTCCATGCTGAGAAATTTCATAGCTTCCTGGGGCTTTGAAAGAGGAGGGACACATATCTGTGTAGCTGGATGCCGGGCTGTGGAGTTCAAACCAGTGAGCAGAGCGGTCATGGTGGGCATTGTGAGATACCTCCTGGAGGCCAGTTATAGTGATGTAAAAAGCGCAGTGTCTACACTGACGCTTTGTCGATGTAACTTTGCTGCAAAAAGGACCATGCCTCTTGTCTAGGTGGTTTTATTTTGTTGGCAAAGCAGGAGAGTTTAGTTGGCTGGAGGAGCATTGTAGTGTGTACACCTCTGCTGTTTTGTCAACAAAAGTTGCCTTTTTCTGACAAAACTGTGTAAAGTAGACAAGGCCAAACTCTAAGATTCCTCCATTTTAAGAGCTGGGTTGGGTTCCTGCTGGATGCTGGTATAGCATACCTGGTAAGAAGTGGCTGCCGGTACAGGCCTGTATGCAGTCAATATAAAAGTGCTTCTGTGGCAGCACTTTAAGGACCCTCCTTAAAGTGCTGCCACAGCAGCACTTTAACATCGCTGCTCCTTTTGCCCCACCCTGTCAGCCACTGGAGCCCCAGGCAGCATGGGCCAGGCAGTGCAAAAAGGCTGGAGGGGGAGGCTGACTCCCAGCCCCACCCCTTCTGCCAGAGGCCCTGCCCCTTCCAGGAGCCTGGAGCCAGGCCCTGTGCCAGTAAGTCTTCTATGTTACTTTCACCCCTGGTTCTTCCTTTTATCATCATGTCACATTCTAGCAGCATTTCCCACCATCTGCCCATTGACCCAAGTCAGAAACGGTCTTTGTCCAGCACCTGTTTCTGCTCTTGACCTAGGTGTTAGGGGACTGTTGCCCCCTTGCTAACATTCAGTGGGGGTGTTTTGGTTGCTAGTTACCAGTACTAAAAGGGGATGAGTTGATGGGAAATCAGGACCCTGAGACACTCCCCAGGAACAATGGCAAGAGGCCAATGCTCCAGGTCAGCCTGATTGACAGGGCGGGCAGGCTAATCAAGAAGACAGAAGGCCAGGGTGGGTCACATCCTCTGTGTGAGCTGGAATTGCCTGGGTCAGACAGAGTGGGGCTGAGCTAAGGAGAAAGCCGGGGCTCAAAGCTGAGCTGGAGAGCAGAGCCGGGCCAGATCCAGAGGGAACAGAGCTGCAGCCACAGAGCCAGAGACACAGCCCAGGGAGAGCAGATCCTGTGTTGGGAGCAGAGCTGCAGCCATAGAGCCAGGTGTGGTGAGCAACTGGGGCCAGCCAAGGGGGGGACTTTGGGCAAAGGGCCCGGTGCAGAAAGACACCCCCAGCCAAGGGTCCTTGCAGGCCAGGCTGGAAGGGGGTTCTTAACCCGATGAGGGGCTGATGCTGGGAAGAAGGGTCCCACCACCCAAAGCCCGGAGGTGTGTGGCCACCACTGTTGTAAGTGTCCAACCCGCAGCATCCCTGCAGCACACACAGGGCCTGAGACAGAGGCCTGGGACCTACAAGGAACAGACTGTGAACTGCCTTGATGTCCAGAGACACTCTTTGTAATGTTCCCTGCCATGGAGCGGGGTGATATGTTTTCCTGTAACCTTTCCCATTTTTCCTTATTTTTAAAAATTAATTGTTAATTAAACAACTTGTATTTGCTTTAAACTGTATGGAATAATCAGTGGGTCAGGGAGGTGCCCAGTGCAGAGAGAGTACCCCGGAGTGGGGACACCCTAGCCCCTGTCCTAGGTGACCACAGCAGGGTTGGGGGTTGAGCCTCCCAGGAATCCTGGGCCCAGCCTTGCTGGGGTTATGAGAACTCTGCCGGACAGGAAAGTGGAAGGGGAGTTCTTAAGGGCAGGGAGGCCTCTGGGTAAAGGAAATGGGAGCGAGGACTCAGATCCTTTCGCTAGCCCACTTCACCGGGGTAGCGCAGAAGCCAGGAAAGTTCCCCACAATAGCGGGACCATTCCCCCACTTATATAGTCACTAAAGTGACTAGTAAAAGGAATAAAAGAGACTATGAGGCTGCTGATACTGAAACCATTAGTTTCAAAGGCTCTTCTGATGTTGATTCTGATTTTGCTGCTCCCACTGGTTCTTCTAGTGACAATGCTGGTGTGCCCATGGCAATTATAGTTTTATTGTAGGGTTCTGATATGGAAGGTTCTCACAGAGACTAGGGAAAATTCAAAAGATGAAGCAGCAGAGAGGTTCCCCTATCTCCTTCTGTGCAGTCAATAAGTTACAGAAGTCCTGTTTTAGAGAACAGATTGGCAAAGAGCCCATCCTGAGGGGGAGTAAAACTGTATTCTAAAAAATGTTTGGACACCAGCTAAGTCTTTGGTAGACACAATTGTTTACTGCAGAAGTTCAAGCATCTCAGTGGCTCCAACCAGGCGTTGAAATTAACACCATCGGCCTCATTAGTTATTCAAACAACTGAAAGTCCCTTTGTTCTAAGCGCCTTGTGCAGGGGCAGCGCACTTCACGTTAGCACAGTGAGAGCTTCCTGTGCAGATGCAGCTGGAACATCGCAGAGTAAAGAATTCTCTCTCTGTCTCAGCTCACATTGACCATCTTCTCAGAGGATAGACTCTCAACTCTCTTCTTTCCCTGAGGACATCTATATAGGACTGACTACACAAGTGCACCTCATAAAGTTCTATTCCAGAAATCCACTTGACAGACCTCTGGACATACACACAGGTATTGCCAACAAGTGGTCTTTGGGTCTTCCTTGTTAAAGTAGATAATTGGTGTAGCTGTGATTTACCTCTCCTGTCCTGTTCATGATGAGTGGTAATTGGATTCAATGCATTTATAACTTCTAAAAGTTTTTAATTCTGGTAAAACTTAGTACAAATGACAAACATATTTGGGATGTAATATTTTGAGCAGTCCCTGTAGGATTTTGCTTCTGCATTTATTGCTATGTGTTCTATGTCATTCTATTACAAATATACAAGATCACTATCAACCAGGGAAGGAAAGGAATGGGATACATATATTAATTTCAGAAAACTCTTTGGTAAAAAATCTCAAGAAATCTTATTGTAAAGTTAATTCAAGTTGTCTTAGAAATCAGCATTGTCTCTTGGACTGAAAGCTTGCCGAGGGACCAGGAACAAAAGCTAACAAATATAGTATATTGAATGCAGAGTATGCAGCTAAATGGTGGGGCGGGGGGTGGTTACAAGTAATCGGTGATAGTTCTCTCAGTATTTATGTGGAACAGGGTGTAACTAGCACGTTAATAAGATTTTCAAATGATCTTAAAAGAAAAGGTGTTCTGAGCTCTAGAGAAGTCATGTAAAAGGGTTAGAAATATAGATTGGGCCCAACAAAATGAAATCAAGACATTTTATTCCTATACAAAATATGTGCACCTGAAATCAGTGAATTCTTGCTGATAGATATGAATTATGGAGAACATGGGCTAGGCATTTTTGGTGCAGGGTTCTCGCCGTCTCACTCAAAGCCTGAGCTTGTTGACCATTGTTGCATGAGGAAAAACCCATCTGAGTTGTTTAGGGTCTGCAGGGTGAGCAGGAGAAAAAAGTATGAAACCTTTTTTTTTTTTTTGCTAATAAAGACAGCAGATAAATACACACAACAGAATGGATTGGTTGAGTAAGTGTCATTTTTACACATTTTTTGAGAGTGCAATCATCCTTTACAGTTGTGTTTTTTTGATAGGGTGTTGCAGGGAATAAGGTTGCTTTATTTCAGTTTTCTTAAGGTTTGTTTGGCTTTAGCTATTGATATGTTCTAACAACTTTTCTTTTCAGCTTAACTAGGTTTTTTGAAAGCAGATAAAAATGATAAGAACTACTGAACTTCCTGCTCAATATGAAATTTTAATTCATCCCAAGATTCTGGCTCCCATAGACCAATCTATTAGGGCATTAAAAAAGTTGTGATTTATTTATTTGTTTGCTTTCTGTGACAGAAATACACAGCTCTGTCATGTCAATTCCTCATTCAACCCCATCACCCACCTCAGTCCACTAAAGAAGAGTCTAAATTTTCTACCCTATATCCCCCCAGAATGAGCGAGCAGGAGGTGACCTATTCAGAACTGAAATTTCACACTCCTACTCAACAGCAAAGCAGACAAAGAGCTGAGATCACCAAAAACAAAGGTACCTTGCATTACAAGCTATTGACTCTATACATGCTGGCGTTTTACTTAGGACCACATTAAGACATAGGCTCTATAGGCCCATGCTTAGGACCCCACCTCCTGGAGTCATGTGATTACATTAGAATCCCAGGTTTAATTTAAAAAAATTCTAGCCCTTATGTTTGTGAAAAAAGAAAAAGGTTTAAAAATTTGAATTGGCCGTAACCAATGCACTTACACCTGCCTGAATCTGCAAAGACCTCGAAACAATTGGTCTGAGAAGTGTGAGCTGCCCTATTCATCATAATCGGGTGTGAACTTCAAGGACCACTGCATTCCAACCCTACCCCAGCCATAGAGTCTACATGTGCCAGAAAAGAATGAGTGAAGCAGGGCTTGACAGCCCATCTAAGCAGATGCACCCTAGCTGCTGGGGTGAACATTGGGAACTGCCTCTCCAACCACGTTTTACTATTCTAAAGAGAAGGGGGCTTCTGCTGGTGATCTGTCTGTCTGAGAAGGGAGTGGATTGTCCTGCCACCGCTACTCCAGATGGGCAGTGACACATGGGGGTGGGAAGTTGGAGCTACATAGGGGCCCTATGTTGTGGTTTGGCCGTACTGACCATAGTCAAAGTTCTTCATCGACTATCTGTCAATTGTTTCTAATGGGGTATTTCAGGAGTTGGAAAGTTCTATGTTTGCTTTCTATTGTGCTTGCTAATCTCATGTTACTAGGAGACGTGGCATCCAAATGCAGGAAATAATTATGCAGATGTGTAGAGTTCACGGACTTACCAGCCAAAAAAGAAGTCTGTTTTCCCAACCACTCACTGGTTATCAGAATTATTG
Source organism: Mauremys reevesii (assembly GCF_016161935.1). Classification (NCBI taxonomy): domain Eukaryota; kingdom Metazoa; phylum Chordata; order Testudines; family Geoemydidae; genus Mauremys; species Mauremys reevesii. The sequence goes on from NC_052623.1 coordinate 220,826,025, forward strand.
AGCATCTAATCAAAAGAAGCTCTTAATTTGCAAGTTGCTGTATTTCACATCCACCTCAATGCCTCACAGCATAAGCCAGCTGCTGGGGGTTAGGAAGAAACTTCCTGTAAAGGCAGGCTGTTCCGTAGTTGTCCATTATTGGGAACTTACACTGTCCTCTGAAGAACTGATATGGGCCACTCTTGAAGACAAGACAGTGGACTAGATGGACTATTGGTCTGATATTTTAAGGGAATTGCTGGGTGGGTTCTGGCTTTGAGAATCTGCTGCAGTCTGGACAAGCCCCAGTCTGACTCCAGGGTCTCAGGAGAGGGACTCAGTTTGTCTGTCTCTGTTCTTGCTCTCTTTATTAGATTCTCCTTCTCCTCTGTGGAGGCTCTTTGCCATAATCTTTGGAATCCTCTGCTTGGCTTTGCTGGTAACATCAGGGCTCTTGGGTGCTCTGGGTAAGTACTATAGAGAAGACACTAAAACCCAAGTTTTCAAAAGTGGCCACTGATTTTGGGGGGCTCAGTTTTTCAGTGACCAATTTGATACACCTTGGGCCTGATATTTCAGTTGTGCTGAAACTCATCTCTCCCATTGGCTTATGACACTGAAAATGAAATAGACTTTAATCTCTGGGTCAGAAATTCAAATCCAGGTCACTCCGAGAGATTAAAAGCACAATTTTTTGCCATCTGCTGTCACCTGGATGTGAAAATGTGAATAGGTCAGGAAACAACTCATCTCTCATACCAAATGGTGTTCTTTCCAAAACAAGAGGAGGCACATCCATGGGGCAATGTAGTGAAGCCAGCAGCGTCAGTACCAGTGCTTTACCTGTGCCGCAGATAAACAATGATGACCCATACTGTTCAGGTTGGCAGTTTGTCGTATTTCAGTTACACTACATTTACAGAAGGCCAATTCAGACAAAGCTACTAAACCTACAGTGGCACAGGGGTCCCTGGAGATCCCATCTAAGAGATGGAAAATACTAGTGTGCTGATCACTGCTCATGCTATGCTACTCCATACTGTGTAGTATGAAAATCTTTGTGGTGACTGAGAACTGTGTAGTAACAATTTGAGCCCCCAGGGAACTGGGATGGCCCTTACTGGGGCACATTTTTGCTTGCCAGCCTCTCCTACTTAAAAGGAAACCTTTATCCAGTATTCCCTTAACTCTCTCCACAAATAGACACAGCATGTCTGAAATCATTTCCTATTCTTCCCACAAATGGCAAGGTATGGAAGTTTGGGGTAGGTGTGTCAGGGGAGATCACACACCGAACATTGGCATTTGCATTCAAGGCACCCAAGCATATGGCTTCACAGGAGACCCCAGATTTCCCAGAACAGGCCTTGAACATTAAAAATATTTTTAAAATGAAAGAAGAATCTTCGTCAGGCTGCGTCTGATGAAGTGGGTATTCACCCACGAAAGCTTATGCTCCAATACGTCTGCAGGTGCCTCAGGACTTTTTGTCAATCTTAGCAGTGTAATTTTTAAAATTATTTCTTTAACATCAAAAATAATTGGAACAGGAAATCATAGAATCTCAGGGTTGGAAGGGACCTCAGGAGGTCATCTAGTCCAACCCCCTGCTCAAAGCAGGACCAAACCCAACTAAATCATCCCAGCCAGGGCTTTGTCAAGCCTGACCTTAAAAACCTCTAAGGAAGGAGATTCCACTACCTCCTTAGGTAACCCATTCCAGTTCTTCACCACCCTACTAGTGAAAAAGTTTTTCCTAATGTCCAACCTAAACCTCCCCCTCTGCAACTTGAGACCATTACTCCTTGTTCTGTCATCTTCTACCACTGAGAACAGTCTAGATTCATCCTCTTTGGAACCCCCTTTCAGGTAGTTGAAAGCAGCTATCAAATCCCCCCTCATTCTTCTCTTCTGCAGACTAAACAATCCCAGTTCCCTCAGCCTCTCCTCATAAGTCATGTGCTCCAGCCCCCTAATCATTTTTGTTGCCCTCCGCTGGACTCTCTCCAATTTATCCACATCCTTCTTGTAGTGTGGGGCCCAAAACTGGATACAGTACTCCAAATGAGGCCTCACCAGTGCTGAATAGAGGGGAATGATCACATCCCTTGATCTGCTGGAAATGCCCCTACTTATACAGTAATAAACTTACATCTCTTTGTCCTTCTATCTTGCAAGCCATTGGGATATTATTTTCTGATTTTCTAGTATGCAGATGGCAGCAAAACTTCAGCCAGCAGCAGGGAATTCTGGAAAATCTTACCTGCCAGCAAATTAATTTGGAAAACCAAACTCGTGAGCTACAGGAAATCCTAGAAAACCTCACATGGGAGAGAGATCATCTTCAAATCCAGAATACTAATTTCTTGAAAACTTTGCAGTCAAAAGGTACAGGACCTTCCCTTTGGCAGACAACTGTGTTTCTTGTATTTAACTTTAGTCTTGGTAATTTTCAACAGAACTTCTGAAATGGCATGGAAAAAATGGAAAAATTAGTTATTTTTTGTTTCTAAATTTCCCTCATTTTTTGAAATTCATTTTTTTTTAAAAATCAACTAGCTCTAATGAGTATGTTTTCTAACCAGAGAAATATAACTCAGATCACTTAACTTCCAAGTCTCTGCTGGACTTGGTGGTGGTGATCAGGAGCCAGTTACAGCTCCCTAATCCTGGTGGTGGTTTGACACAGACCCCAGCCCTGGGGGAGTTAAGGGCATCTGGGGTTCTGTGGCCCCTCCCATTCTTTCTCCAAATACGTACCCTTTGTCAGGGCTTGAACATGGTGTTTGCCAGCAGGGGACTCCCTCACTCCAAGGATATCCCTAGAAGCCAGTTTCCACCCTCTTGCATGACCAGAGTGGCAAAGGAGGGCAGCGGCTACACCATGATCTGATTCTAATAGCTTCCAGCACTTCTGCAGTCCAGGCGGCAACATTTTAGCTTAATTAGAATGCTTTACCTTTGTACAGGAACAGGGAGAATCTGTCAGTGTGCTCCTTGTGTACATTTTCTTCAAAGAAAGGGCTAAACAACTGATAACATACATAAGGGCCTACATTTTCCAGTGGCATCTCTATTGAAGTCAATGGTATTTTGCCAGCAGAGAATTATCCCATTATGTGTTGCAGGAAGAGAATTAGATGAAAATGAAGAAATATATATATATTTTTAATATTATAAAAACTCTTGAATTAAATTGTCAATTAATATTATTCTACCTACTCCATACAGGAACATTAAATCCTATCTCAACACAGAATATGGTTCTGAATCAACATCAGCTGCTAATGAACAAAGAGATTGAGGGGCATTATGCGAATTAACTCACCAGCTGTTCACCTCTGGAGAGCAGCATTCAAATGCTGGATTTCTAGTCACAAATAATATGAGTTTGTTGCAAATATTTTCTCATTCATTATGGCCCTTATTAAACAAAGCACTTGAAGATGTGGGTCAGTCCCATTAATTTCAGTGCAATGTAAGCATGTGCTTAGGAGCTTTGCTGTATTGGGGCCAAAATAACTAAGGGTATGTCCACACCTAAAATGCTACAGCAGCATGGCTGTGCCACTGTCGTTCTTCAATAAAGACACTGCCTCCACCAATGAGATGGGTTCTCCCATCAATGGCGGTAATCCACCTCCCCGAGAGATGGTAACTAGGTTCTTTTACTGACCTAGTGCTGTCTACAATGGGGGTTAGGTCAGCTTAACTATGCTGCTCAGGGCTGTGGATTTTTCATACCCTGAGTGACATAGTTAAACTGACTTAATTTTCTAATTGTAGACCAGGCCTAAGGCCTGGTCTACACTAGGACTTTAATTCGAATTTATCAGCGTTAATTCGAACTAACCGCTCAACCGTCCACACCAGGAAGCCATTTAATTCGAACTAGAGGGCTCTTTAGTTCGAATTTGGTACTCCACCCCGGCAGGTGGAGTAACGCTAAATTCGACATGGCTAGCTCGAATTAGGCTTGGTGTGGATGCTAATCGAACTTAGTAGCTCCGGGAGCTATCCCACACTGCACCACTCTGTTGACGCTCTGGACAGCAGTCCGAGCTTGGATTCTCTGGCCAGCCACACAGGAAATGACCCGGGAAAATTTGAATTCATTTTCCTGTCTGGGCGGTTTGAATCTGACGTTCTGGTTGCACATCGGGGCGAGCTCCGCAGCACCTGCAACGATGCAGAGCTCTCCAGCAGAGGAGTCCGGGCAATCCCAGAATAGAAAGAGGTCCCCAGCATGGACTGACAGGGAAGTCATGGATCTGATCGCTGTGTGGGGCGAGGAGTCTGTGCTCTCGGAGCTGCGCTCCAGCAAGCGGAATGCGAAGACCTTCGAGAAGGTCTCGAAAGCCATGAAAGAGAAAGGATACAGCCGGGATGCGATGCTGTGCCGCGTGAAAGTGAAGGACCTAAGACAAGGGTATCAAAAAGTCAGAGCGGCAAACGGACGCTCCGGAGCCCAGCCCCAGACATGCCGCTTCTACGAGGCACTGTATGCCATTCTAGGTGGGTCTGCCACAACTGCCCCACCAGTGACGGTGGACTCCGAGGACGGAATAGTGTACCGGGACAGTTCCTCCTCGATGTTCACCGATGGGGAAGATGAGGAAGGGTCTTTTGAGGACGGCGCAGGCGACAGCGAACCCACTCCCGCTTTCCCTGACAGCCAGGATCTCTTCATCACCCTCACAGAGATCCCCTACCAACCGTCCCCACCCGTTAACCCGGACTCGGAATCAGGGGAAGGATCAGGCGGTAAGTGCAACACACGTATAAACATTTATTTTTTATAACATTGTTATAGAAAAAATAGAAACAGTATTTACAAAATTCTAAATATTAAACTATAATATATATTAAACTATATGAAGAGAAGGTCCACACAAATGGACTTTAAAAAATTCTAAATATTAAACTATAATATATATTAAACTATATGAAGAGAAGGTCCACACAAATGGGGATAGAAAAATAATCCTCTAGCGACATTTCCACGAAGGTGTCATTCAGTTCCTCACAAAGCCTCCGCATGAGGTTCGTCGGAAGAGGTGCCTTGTTGGGCGCTCCGTGGAAGCAGACTCTTCCATGCCAGGACATCCGAATATACATTGGAACCATTGCCTGGACTAGCATTGCTGCATATGGTCCTGGTCTGTGCAGTGCGTCCCGTAACATCCTGTCTTTCTGGGCACGAGTGACCCACCTCAGGGTGATCTCGTTCTGCAAATACTGCATCTAAGTAGGGCAATTAGTGTAGTGTTACTATTGTTAATGGTTTACAATTAGGTTGCATAACAATGACCCTCGCCAAACAGCCACGTGCGAGAGGCCACAGAGAACAAGCATCCATTGATCGTTCCCGTGCACTGGCGGGAGGGGCTGCAAAAGGCTCATCCTTTCTGCTTTGCACATTGCCTTTAGCAGGAGAGCACAGCTAACCACTAACTGATAAGCAGTATGTACTGTAAGGCTTACCAGGACTTTGTGCAAGAGGGATGCAGCTGTCTTTCCTCGCTTGTGCGCTCTCCAGTGCAATGGCGCCGCCAATGAGAGCGTATTCCGAAATCTTGGACTAGTTCTGAGATCTCCTGAGACTTGGTGCCCTGTTTGGTCTTGTTAACTGAAACTGACTAGACTGTGTTCACTGTTGGCAAACATGTATGTGTTCAAGGAAATCACCTACTTTTTCGCATCACACAGCTTCGGCTCTTTCCCGGACTGCCACGGCATCCCCCTCGCAGAGGCTGGCTCAGATTAGACGCCGAAAGAAAAAGACTAGAGACGACATGTTCCAGGAACTGATGGCCTGCTCCAGAGCGGAGGCGGCAGAGCAGAGACAGTGGAGGGAGACCCTGTGTCAGCAGCATCGCACACACATGGAACGGGAGGATAGGTGGCAGCAGGAAGACCAGCAGGCGACTCAAACGCTGCTTGGTCTAATGAGGGAGCAAACGGACACGCTCCGGCGCCTTGTAGATGTTCTGCAAGACCGCAGGCAGGAGGAGAGAGCCCCCCTGCAGTGCATCTGCAACCGCCCTCCAACGCCAAGAAGTCCTGTCTCCCCCTCACCCATAGTTACAAGAAGGAGGGGCGATAGGGGCCGTGAGAACTGTCCCTGCACCACAGCAGACCGCTAATGTTCGAGACAACTCTCGCGCTGTAAATTTGTACAAGTTCTTTCCTTACAGCATCAACCAGTCCCAACTCCAAGTTTAAACCCCCCACTGTGTACTACATTATTAAAAGCGGTTTGGTGTTACTCACTGTTTCCGTCATGTTTCTCGTGTCAGAAGACTTTCTGTGGGTGTGTGTGTGGGGGGGGGGAATTGTAATTGCAGTGCATAGCCCACAGTACCATGGTACAGACTTGGGTGCAGGGTCAACTGCAGGGCACACACAGACTGCAGTCACTAGGCACCAGGGACAGTCTGTGTGGTGTATGCTGCCCCGGGTCTTTCCTTGATGTGTATGCTTGTCCAGGGTCCTGGTGCCTGCCATCCCCGAATGTAAAGGCAGGCTTCCCTTCACATGCACTTCGACCGTAGCCACGATCCTCCCCGGTGCCTTGAGCCCCAAAAAGAGCCCTCATCCAGGGGCAGATACTCACCCTTCCCCCACACCCCCTCACCCCTTCCAACGCCCAAACCCACAGCCCACAGCCGTCATGTAAACCCCTATCCAAAGACGGCACCCCTCGCCCCTTCCTGCAAACCCACCCATTCCTGCAACCCTCCCCCTACATGCACAACCACCGTAAACCGTCCCCCACCCCACAGACCTATGTAGGAGCAGGAGGCTGTCCGTCCTGTTTTGGACAAGCGGTCTGTACATCAGTGCACACCTTACCCAGCACAGAATGCTTCCATGTTTCAACCAAGAAACAGAAATGCAAAGTCAACGAAAGATTTATTATTAATTACTGAAACATTTCCTTAGTTTTAAAACGTCCTTTGGAAGTGGGGGAAACTTGGTTTGTGATCAGGCTCTCTTAAAATCAAGTGGACAGTCACAGGTTACCCTGCTCTGTGAGGAAACTCGCTTTCAAAGCCTCCCTGATGCACATCGCTTCCCGCTGGGATATTCTCTCGGCACGGGTGTCTGGCTGATCGTAAACAGCAGCCAGGCGATTTGCCTCAACCTCCCAAGCGGCAAAAAAGGTCTCGCCCTTGCTCTCACAGACATTGTGGAGCACACAGCAACCAGCAATAACTACGGGGATATTCTTTTCGCTGATGTCCGAGCGAGTCAGTAAGCTCCGCCATCTCCCCTTGAGACGTCCAAAAGCACACTCCACCACCATTCTGCACTTGCTCAGCTGGTAGTTGAAGAGTTCCTTCTCACTGTCCAAGGCGCCTGTATAGGGCTTCATGAGCCAGGGCATTAGCGGGTAGGCCGGGTCCCTGAGGATCACTGTAGGCATCTGCACATCCCCAACCGTTATTTTGTGGTCCAGGAAGAAAGTACCTGCCTGGAGGCGTCTAAACAGACCAGAGTTCCTGAATACACGCGCGTCATGAACCTTGCCCGCCCACCCGACGTTGATGTTGGTAAAACGTCCCCTATGGTCCACCACAGCTTGCAGCACCATTGAAAAGTAGCCCTTTCGGTTAATGTACTCGCTGGCCTGGTGGGCTGGTGCCAGGATAGGGATGTGAGTCCCATCTATAGCCCCACCGCAGTTTGGGAATCCCATCGTGGCGAAGCCATCTATGATGACCTGGACATTTCCGAGAGTCACTACCTTTGAGAGCAGTTGCTCAATGATTGCGTGGGCTACTTGAATGACAGCAATCCCCACGGTAGATTTGCCCACGCCAAAGTGGTTCGCTACTGACCGGTAGCTGTCTGGCGTGGCAAGTTTCCAGAGGGCTATGGCCACTCGCTTCTGCACACTCAGGGCTGCTCGCATCCGTGTGTCCTGGCACTTCAGGGCAGGGGACAGCAAGTCACACAGTTCAAGGAAAGTGCCCTTACGCATCCTGAAGTTTCGCAGCCACTCTGTGTCATCCCAGACCTGCAGCACTATGTGGTCCCACCAGTCTGTGCTTGTTTCCCGGGCCCAGAATCACCGTTCCACACCATGAACGTGACCCATTGCCACCATGATCTCCACTGCCCGGCGTACCCTGGTTTCTGAGAGGTCTGTGCCACTCTCCTCACCGCGCTGCCGGAGCCTCCTCGCCCGGTTTCTCAGCAGCTGACTGTGGAAGAGGTGGACGATAAGGTGCGAGGAGTTGACAACGGCCATAAGTGCAGCGATGATCGCAGCGGGCTCCATGCTCACAGTGCTGTGGCGTCCACGCTGTAACCGACCAGACAAGGGCGCGAACAGATTTCCCGCCGGCGCTTTCAGGGAGGGAGGGAGGGCGTGATTGACGGTTCAATGACGACACTAACCCAAAACCACCCTCGACACATTTTTTCCCCCAGCAGGCATTGCGAGCTCTACCCAGCATTCCAATGGGCAGCGGGGACTGCGGGAACTGTGGGATAGCTTCCCACAGTGCACCGCTTCCAAAGTCGATGCTGGCCCCGTGAATGTGGACTCAGAAGTTCGAATTTGTGTATTTAGTATGGATACACAAATTCGACTTCATAAGGTCGAATCCACAAATTCGACTTAAGTAGATTCGAAATAGTCCTGTAGTGTAGACAAGGCCTAAGAATGCTGTAACATGTTCAGCTTTGCTGAATTGGGGACTCTTCATGCAGTAAGCCTCTGTGTGCTTCAGTCAGCTATCTGTACATGCAATTTCAGCCAGTTCAACATTTCCCAGAGTAAACTGATTTTTGGAGAATTTTCCATCACCCATTTCAATGGATAATTCCAAACCAGCTCTACAATTTGCCTTATATAACCTTGGCATATCGACCAGCTCACAGTTTGTCTCTCTCACTAGAAAGGGAGTGAAAACTTGTAAGGGCAGCCTGGCATGCTGGGGGGTGGGCAATTTAAACTTCCACTCCTTCTGCTTCAGCCCCTCACTCCTCCCCTTCCAGCACACCCAACTGCTTCTCTTCACTTCCCATAGCCACAGGATGCCTCCTGTCACAGGGTAGCTGGTCCCGGTCAATAGACCAGGCCTAGTGCCCCTGTGGCACAGTAGGTGAGCCTAATCCAGCCAGTTAGAAAGTGCTGGGGTACATCTGGGACTATAAAGGACTGCTAGAGGCCAAGCAAAAGAGAGAGTGATTGGGTGAGGCAGTGCCTATGGATGGAAAGCCAGGGTAGAGTGGCGCTAGCTCCTGCGGTGAGTCCCAAAGGAAAGCACTAAGTGCTCAGGGAGGCAGCCGTGAGTCTACTGCTCCAAGAAGGGAACTGAGCTGACTCGAGCTGGGAAGCTGCCTGGTGCAAGGTGCTGCTAACATCCTCCCATTAACTTTCCACCCCTTTACTTGTGCGTTATGGGGCAGGGACTGTTTTTGTTTTTAAGCAGTGTTGTAGGGAGCACTGTGATACTGGAGGGAGCGTCTTTCACATGGGCTGGGAAAACAAGAACTTCTGAGGTCTCCTGCAGCAAAACCAGACCCATTTCCCCCAAACCCGATAAACAGGAATATTGTTCTAGTATCCTGCCAGGTTAACATTTGGCTAAAAAATATTGACTAACTACATTGTGTCTAATTAGATACAATTTACTATTTACAGTCTCACATAAGCAAATTCTCATTCTCAAATATAGCACGGCTGTGCTCTTTAAGCGTTATTTCAACTCATTGTCCCTTTATAAAACAAGCAGTTTTGGATCTTTGTTTGGAAATTTCTATGTAAATGACAGCTGTCATTATTACTAAGGCAATATGCCAGGTACAGAGCTTTACTTTCAGGTCATCTGTGGTGAGATGGTCTGTCTGTAACATAACAAGATTGACAGGTTGGGAGGACGCTGCCCATACTGTAAGCATGAGCCACTCCTGTAAGAGAGTAGCAGACATCTTGAGAGCGCTGTCTGCGTGTTACATAAAGTACATGATGGCATATGGTGTCTAGACTGTACCTGTTCCCGGTGTATAGTGTGCTAAGCAATTTTCCAAGGAAAATGACACTATCTGAGCTAAGTACTAATAACTAAAGCTGATCAACAAATTTCCCTCCACCATTTTGTGATGGATAATTGCCTCTCTTCTTAACTGTTTGCAGTATTGTAGCTGTGTTGGTTCCAAGATATTTCAGTGACAAGGTGGGTGAGGTAACATCTTTTACATAGGTGGCACATGAGTCTTTCATTTGGGGATGCTACATCCAGGAGTGCCAGAAGCTCTGTAGACGTAGGGGGCCCACTGGCGCCCAGACCATTGCCCTGTCTCCCTCTGTCCCTCCTCCAAGCCACACCCAGGCTTCCTCCTCCCGCAAAGACCCACCTGCCACTCATTCAAAGAGTAACGAAGAGCTGGTGGCAGGAGACTGTGGCAGAGGAAGCAGCAATAACTGCAGGAGGGAGGAAATCCCATAGGGGGAATATGGGGAGGAGCAGAGAGCAGCCAGGGTGCAGGACATGACCAAACAATGGGGTGCAGAGAATTGCACTGGGGGGCGGGGGGAGAATAGTCAGGTAGAGGGACGAGAAGGCCCAACAGCCCAATGCAGGCTGACGTAGGAAGGGGAACAACCTCTGAGGGAGAGCACGTGTGCCCAGGTCCACATGCACATGGGCAGGAGGGGAAACACTGCAGCTAAAGGGCGGGGAAAGGCCGGTGGGTAGTGCAGCACCAGGGGTGCCGGGAGGGCTTCATGCCACTCAACCCTTCCCCCAGTGGGGGAGGGACAGATTGGAGGGGTCAGGGCCATGGTCTGGGCACCGGTGCCCCCCCCTTCTAGGTAGCTTCTGGCAGGGTGCAAAGGTGGTGGGCCAAGGCACCTCTAAACAGAGGTAATCCGCGTCTAGAATTTGCCCCCTACCTGGTCAGCCTTTTTTATTTTGAAGAGGTTTAACTTCTTATATGTGCTGCCCATAATCTTTTATTGGACCAACTCCTTCTGATGAAAGAGACAAGGTTTTGAGCTACAAAGAGCTGCTATTTAAGAAGAAGAAGCTGTGTAGCTCAAAAGCTTGTTTCACCAACAGAAATTAGTCCAGTAAAAGATGATACCTCATCTACCTTCTCTCTCTCTTGTTAACAGTTTTTCTCAGAATTAGATTTATTTGAAATGTTTAATTTTTGATGAAAAATTATAAATATTATTTTTTTTAATGTGCAATCATTTCCCTTGTTATCTTGCTATCTCTTTGTTTACCCACTCATTTTCCCTTTTAATATTTTTTGCCAGTAAAAATGTGGGAGAGTAGGGGAATGGGGGAGGGGGAATAAAAAAATTGCTGGAAACTTTGAAAATGATTTTTACAATTTCTAAGGAAAATAAATTGATATTTTTGATATTTGTACTAGACAGCATAGAGTCAGAGGGTGGAGTATTAGTATCAGCTCTCAGGTGGATTTGTTGGAATGAGAACCCAGTTTCTAACTGACTCTGACTCAGATCTGACCCTCTGTACATATATTTTCTCCTGAAGGAGACAAATGCATTATTTGTCCAAAGAACTGGATACAGCATGGAAAGGACTGTTATGAACTTTCATCTGGTATAAAATCTTGGTCTGTGTGTAAAGAATATTGCTCTTCCCTGGGCTCCAGTGTGCTGAAGATAGACAGGAAGGAAGAGCTGGTAAAGTCTATTTCATTTCTATAGAATTCCTGTATATTCCAAACTACAAATAACTGATTTGTCAAAGATGATGTGTCTGATTGCCGTATGATTTTATGGGGAAAATACGTACTAAATCTACATATTTGACTGATACAAATAAAATTACCCTTACCCCTCAGGGCTATTTACTTATCACTCTCCATTCATCCCTCCTTGATAGCCTTGGAAAATAAGATTTGTCTTGATAACAGTACCTTTTCTACTCATGATATGAACATTGGCATGATATGAGTCCCTCATCCATACCAGCTGTATCCTCAGTTCCAAAGGGACCCTTAGCTAATCTCGTGTATTGGAGAAGTGGAAAGAATTTAGAATTATCACTGATTTAAACAGTTAAAGGAATTCAGAGTATGGCTTTGCTGTGGTTTTAACACAAGTTATCTACACTTGAGTTATTTCTCTTGAGTTAGCCTAGCTGGAGTGAGAGCAGACATGGTGTGAAATAACGCTGGAGCTGCTGTGTTCACACTAGCACTGAACTGCTCTATACGTACCACCAAGACTTCTGGGGGTGTATCCCATGATTCTTAGCACTGCAGTAAGCTGAGTTGCTCTGAGTTCTTTCCCAGTGAATTGTGGGAGAACTTCTCTGTTCTTTCTAGGCACAGGGGGATAACTGTTCTCCAATACCTTCCCACTAGCAGCACACAGGTGGAGCTAGCCTGCATCCAGACTATAGAATCATCATGTTAGCAGCAGATGAGTTGTGTTAACTCAAGCTTTAGCCTATGCACCCTGTCAGACCAGACAACTCAAGTTAAAAGCAGGATTTTTGTTTGTGGATGAGACTTTAGTTAGGGGCAACACCTGAATTATAACTCAAGTTAACTTTGCAATCACAAGTCCTGAGCCTGGGCAGAGCTTTGTAATTTTTGGGTTAATATGTTTTGCTTTTCTAGAGAGCCAGATGATAGGGGAATATTTGCAGGGAGAACACTCATATTCCAAAGTGGCTCATTCATTCCAAAGTGTGCTTTGATTAAGCCTACTTTGAAAGAGGAATAGATTGAAGTTCACTAGGCAACTCTGAGTGCATGGCAGCAGGTTCCACATGGACACTTGCTGCTCAGCAGGCTAGTACAGGATAGGTTTTACATCCCAGCTTGCAGTGAACTAAGTGTTTATATAGACAACCCCATATTATCTCTCGTAATGTGTTGGCAATCTAAGTATCCCTTTCAATTATCATCTGACCCCTCAGAGCTAGTTGGCTATTAATGGTACACCCACAGTGCACACTGCTCCTAAGGGAGGGAATGTCTCAGGTCCCTCAACTCTCTGGAGCATAGATTTGGTTTCCAAAAAGGGCTCCCATGCAGCCCCCTCAGGTAGACTCATTGTACCTTTAATGTATTCCTTCATGGAGAGGAGGAGAAGTACACTGGGGAAAAGAGTCTTTCTAAAACAACACCCCCACATTATGGCCCCTTTTCTGGGTGTAAGGAATTCTGTGCTTGGCCATCTGGCAGTCAGACCTACAGAGAACATTAGCCATATTCCTTTCCTTCAAATCCATATAACTATAGGAAGGCCAGAAGCAGGGGATTGAGTTGTGTTGATTTTTTTTAATTTTTGGAAAATTTATTTCCAAATTTTTGAATAAAACTATTTTGTTTGAAAACTTTCATTGACATTTTTCAGTGGAAAAAAAGGTGAAAGAAAATTATTTCGTTTTAAATTGAAATGTTCATTTCATTTTTTTAAACACAACGAAACTCATTTTTTCAGTGTTCTGGTTTTATAGATTTTCTGTCCCGCCTCCCCCACTTACCTCAATCTATATTCCAACTTGAAAAGTGGGGAGTAAAGCAAAAAAAAAAGGTGGTACTATAGGGTGGAGGCTTCTCCCCCTTGCTTTCTCTCTTCTTCCCTACTTTTTACATGGGGGAAAAGAAGGAAAAATAAGAAAGTGATGAGGGGAAAAGAGTAGAGATGGAAGGGGTGAGGAGATAAAAATCTAGAAATCAATAATCAAAAAACAAACTTTTCAGTTGTCAAAAACTAAAATGGAAAATGGAAAAAAATGTAGCTAGTATTGAAGAATCCGTGGGAAACATTTTGATTTTAGTGAAACGGCATATTTTATGGAAAAAAAATCCATCAAATTTCTTCCAGTTCTACAATATTTTTGTGTCTCTCTTTTTTTCTCCTCCATAGGACTTCATAAAACCACTGACATATTTTCCTTACTGGATGGGATTGTTATATAATGAAACCAAAGGCTACTGGCAGTGGGAAGATGGTACAGCTCTCACCACTGATTTGTAAGACTTTGCTATTATTTCCATGTATTTATTGCAGAATCTTTGCTAGAAAGCACACAGGATGCAAACACCAAGGGGAGAGCCATTTCTGAAGTCTGACCTCAGAAGTGTGTGCGCGCGCGCATGTGTGTGTGATTCACTGGATCAGGCCTGCAGTGTAGCATAAATCATCCTGCCTCCCAGTTTGTACCTAGTAGCAGAGAAGGGTAGAATACGTCCTGGACAGAACTGGCTGAATGAAAAACTTCTAAAATGGCCTTTTAAAACAATTTTTTTTTTGAAAAACATGTTTGAAAATGTTTGCTGTTTCTGATACTTTTAATCTAAACTTTCTATGGCAATAGAGGTGTTTTGGTTTCTTTTGCTTACACTTTTTTAATGTCTTGGTCACTGAAAAATGGGGTTTTGGTAAACAAATTTTTTTGGAAGAATCATTCTGATAACTTCACCAAAATTTTTGAAACCCCCCCAAAAAGGATTGGCTTTGAGCCCCGTGAAATAGAAACTTTGACTTTTTTCCTGATTTCTCCCTCCCTTCCACAGCTGTAGTCCTGAGGTTCAGGAAACATCAGTTTTTGTTTTTTTTCATCTGCCAATAATTTCTAAGGGGAAAAAAAATGCCTGTAGGTACAATTCCTCTTAATAATTTTCTACATTATTTCTGAGCGGAACACTGAAAGGTTGTGCAGGTCAAGTCTTTGAAGTGTTGAAAAAAGCACTGTTGAATACCAGGCCCCAAATAACTGGTGGTGCTGGAGGTCAGGAATAAGGGGTATTAGTAACCTTCTGCACTGTACTTCACTCTAGTCAACATTACTAGCATACGGTTCTCATAACCTCATTTCCATGTTTTTTAAAAGCTACTCTGCTCATCACAATTATCATAGAATCATAGACTTTAAGGTCAGAAGGGACCATTATGATCATCTACCCTGACCTACTGTACAATATAGGCCATAGAATCTCATCCATCCACTCCTGTATCACACCTGTGTCTGAGCCATTGAAGTCCTCAAATCATGGTTTAAAGACGTTAAGGTGCAGAGAATCTTCCAGCAAGTGACCTGTGCCCCACACTGCAGAGGAAGGCGAAAAACGCCCAAGGCCTCTGCCATTGTGCCCTGGAGGAAAATTCCTTCCCAACACCAAATATGATGATCAGCTAAACCCTGAGCATGTGGCAAGACTCACCAACCAGACACCCAGGAAAGAATTTTCTGTAGTAACTCATATGGTAACTATTTATGATTATTGATATGTGACTTGTCTGGCTGAAAACAATATGTCTCTTCATCCCAGGTTTTCAAGTGTGAGAAGTTACCATGGTCCATATTGTGCAACACTGGAAAATGGAAAAGCCTTGGGCTATTCTTGTGAAGGCCTAAACTCCTGTATGTGTGAAAAGGGTCTGTTTAGCTGAAGTCTTCTGTAATGGCACAAAAACGAACATTAAAAAGTATGAGCTTATTATTTGACAATTTTGATTCTTCATTAACTCAGACACGCAACACTTTGTACTTTACTAATATCAAGATGTATCCCATCTTCTGCCTTCCCTGGTTAGTGATGATCTTGTTATACTTAGTATATAATGATTAAAAGCACACACAACTTATAAGGCAGGATCATATGCTACAGTATCAACACTAAATAATGGATTGCAAATATATACATTATACAATATAAACAAAAAACACAAGAGCTACAGTTGTATATAAACTGATAAGTTAGTGACTCCTTTCCTGATTTAGACAAAGCAGGTAAACAATGTATAGTAATTATCAAAGTCCCAACAAGTGATGTTATTTGTCCAAGTGTCTTGAGGTCCATGAGTTGGAGTGTGGAATAGAATACGAGGTGTAGTGATTACTCGATAAAAGCATCTGGCACTAGCCACTGTCAGAAAACAGGATGCTGGCCTACTTGGACCATTGTTCTGATCCAGTGTGGCCATTCTTATGAACTTTCTTCTGCACAAAAATCCTTAGGGGGAGGGGGATAGAGAGAGAAATAAATAGTCTGACTCACCTGTTAGAGAATCAGTGCGACTTGAGAAATAATGATTCTGCAATATTCTGGCTGAAATCACACAGGAAGTTCTCATGTTAAAAATGTACTGCCCCTGCACAAAGCACTCTGGGCAAATGATCTTTCATTTTCATGGGTTAAGGAGATGATAATGAGGCCTAAAGTATTATTTTCAAATTCTGATGTTTAGGACAGTCAAATACATGAATCACTATTTTAAGCATCTGTGTCTCAGAAGCAAAACATACAAAAATGCAAATATTCTTGGTTTTCAGCTGAAAATATTTGGGGTTTGGGTGTTAGATTTTCTGATAAAAAATAAAAAATATTCAAGGAAAACAGGAATTTTCTACAACATTATTTATTTCATCGACTACTGAATTTTCTATTAGAAAAAAGTTTCTTTGGAAAAATTTCAACCACCTTAAATTGTCAAGATTTAGAGTCAACAGCCCATTGAGATGAACGTATCACTTAATTTAACACCTCTCAGAGCTATTGAAGGTGGTCTGCTAACTCACAAATATGACATTGAACTGGATGAATTCAGTACACAGTTTCAAGGTAATCTGAACAACCCACAGGGCTAGAATCTTTCTTTTAAATGAAAGCTTTCATTCTGGAGCACAATTCATCAGTAAGGGGTAGGCAAGGTGTGTATTCCAGAGCATATTTAAGCCACAGGACAATGGACTACACAGTCTTGTACATACATATTTGTGACAAGGGACACTCACCTCTTGGGAGTGCCTCCTGTCAGCTGGGTGTGGTGCTGAAATCCTTTTTCTCCTGCTGCCCCCTGTAGGTTGTTGACCTCATTAGACAGGTCTCCAGTGGCTCATCCCTCTGGCCAAGTCACACAGTCAGTATGAATGAATGAACGAACCCCTTCCAGGGTAAAAAAGGTCCAACAAGGACTATAGTTGTGCCCTTATTAGTGTCTTCAGCCCTGTCTCTGGGCCCTTTAAGTCTAGCCCCCTTCTCAGGCTTTTAGTAAAGAGTCCAGCTAGACCTATTGGTCTGTCCTCACTAGGGTCTTCAGCCCCACTCTGGGACCTTTGATCTAGCCCCTTTCTTGGGCTTTGAAACTAGCTGTGTCCCCTTTCTGGGGCTTAGGCCATTCCAGCAGTGGTAGGGGGAGCCTGACCTCAGGGCTGAAATTCTCAGATCCTCCTCACTGCATGCAAGTACCAGCAAAATATACCCACCCTTGCTCCTCTGATCCCAGCCAGGAACTGACCTTCTCAGCTCCTGCAGTTTCTTTTCTCTGATTGGCTACTTCTATGCTACATCTCTAGATGGGCCTGGAAGACTCACCTCCACAGCTCCTTTCCTGAGGCAGGGTTCAGTAGGACATCAGGACCTCTAAAGGGGGCCAGGTACAACCAAGCACAGTGAGATAGTGTGAGTTGGTTGTAATTGAGATGCTATTACTTTTTGTATATATTTTTCATGGAATTGTACACATTTTTTAGCATTCCTACTCAATAAGACTGAGGCTACTAGATTAATCAGATTAGATTAGCTATATAGAAACCCAGAACATTAAGTGAGGTTGTTATAACTGTACAGGGAAGAAAGTAGTGCACATAACTATCTGTATTGACTCTTGCTTGAAAGGTCCACTCATATTCCAGTTCAGTCACTGCCAACATTCTGAAAGTATTAGCAAGGACATTTTGAGAGGAAAATAGGGATTTATCTTTAAAGCCAATACAATATTGCAGGGTAAGAAACCAAGAAAGCTTTTCAGTAGATAAATGCAAAGACCCTGATCTTTCCATGAGATCTGTGCATCTTGCTCCCAGAACAAATTCGGACCCTCCTCTCCTTGTGTTACCAAGAGAGCTGACTGGAAAATGGAATTTCCTTCCTTCCTTCCATTCTGTTGTATTTATGTTTGCTTTTTCCTGAACTGGAACAAAATTTCAAAATGCCAAGTTTTTACAAAATGAAAAATTCCGAGATACTTTGTTTTCGAAATGCTAAAATGTTGAGATTTTCAATCAAAATGATATATTTTATCATCTCAAAATGAATTTTGGAAATAGAATGTCAATTAGATATAAAATGTTATGTTTAGAGCTAACATTTGATCTTAAAATGATATGTAATTCAAAATGACAAATGCAAAATGTTGTTTCAGAAAACTGAAAAAAATGTTGAAATAAACATTTTCCCATGGATCACCTCACTTTTGGTAAAGCTACATTTTTGACTGACCATAGATGATCAGATTTAGTTACCAGATTGATAGATATAAATGAGATTATAATTTTTCCCCTCAAAGAACCATCCTTTCCCAAAATGACATCCACGTCTCTTCAGAGTCCACTAAATAATCTCTCATTCTAACCCTCTCCCCATTTTTAGAGTTGTTTGGGGATATATCTGGGTTCCTGATTTGATTTCAATGTTACACACAGTCAACATTTCCCAGAATCTTCCTATTAACCCAAATTTAGCTTGTCTTTTTCTTGGGACTGTTTCCACTTTTTTCTCTAGTGTTGCAGTGTCTAGTCAAAAATAAATAAACACATTTCTAGGGCTGTAGAAGTGGAAACTGATAAAGTCAATGTCTCTCATGATGTTGGTGATGATGCAGTTCCAGTTTCATGCATGCACATGCTGCTCATGCCAATACTATTTGTCTCCAATTGTTTTGTATCCTCTCCTCTTTCTAGTGATGATACTGGTGTGACATACTATACCTTGAGGGAGTGTCTTGTAACCTCCAAATTCCTCATTTTATATAATAGTGATCTTACATATAAAGCATGCCTTGTAAGGTATCAGGGGAAAGGTTATGATCTGCTGAAAACCATTTCTCTAACTATATGTGTATGTCATGAATGCATATGATGGTATGAGAATTGTGTTGTATGATTGTCACTCAAACATGCTGTACGTTGGGGAATCAGCCAGACATTAGCTCCCAAGACACAACAGTAAGGAAAGTAGCCAGCACCCAGATGGAGTGTCAATCAACCCATCACCAAACATTGTCCAGCAAGGGAGCTACGATGCAATGACTCACCTGCATGAGGCCCCACCAGAGGAATTTCTCAGCCTTGCCTGGAGACTCAGCAATGTACCCAGACATGCCTGGACTTGTGTTTTCCAAGCACATGGACGGAGAGTATAAAACAGACACAGTGGCCATATGCTTGGCCTTTCTCCTGCCCCCACCTATGCTGCAAGCAACAAAGACACTGAGAAGAAGACTGAAGACTCCAACAGAGGAGACTGGCACAGATTTAAGGGACAAATCTGTATATTAAGAACTGCAATATCCAGTGGGGTGAGAAAAAACTGTTTAGCCTAGTTGCTGCCCAGTCTAATAGGATTGAGAGTTTAGACTGCATGCTTATCTTTTCTTTTCTTTTGGTAACTAACTCTGACTTTTTGCCCATCACTTAATATCACTTAAAATCTACCTTATATGGTCAATAAATTTGTTTAATTGTTTATCTTTACCAGTGAGTTTGTATGAAGTGTGTGACAAATCTGCTCAGGTTTTCCAAAGGCTAGTGTATCTCCACTTTCCATTGATGAAGTGGTAAACCAATGAATAAATCTGCATTTCTCATCTTGAGCAGTGCAAGACAGTCTATTCCTGAGGTATAGTACTGGGAACTGGGGGGGATTTGGCTCTGGTGCCTTTCTCTGTGTGATTCATGAGTGGCTCTGGGAGCATTCATGCAACCTAGCTGGTTGTGGGGCTCCACATGTGGTTGTGCTGAGTGATAACAGCATCTGGAGGGGTTTGCTGTTGGTCACTAGCAAGGCATTGTGAGAGACAGCCCAGGTTGGAGAGATTTAAGGGGGCACAACTGTCCCACAGTCCCAGGCGGCACCCCAGTGATCCCATCACAACTGGTTGCACTGATTGTGATGTAAAATGAGTAAAATAAAGGAAATTTCCAAGTGCAAAGAAGTAGAGAGATCCCCCAGTATCTCTCTGGTCTAGGCCATAGGACAGGAGGCTCCCCCTTGGAAAATTGGTTGGCAAAGTGTTCACCATGGAGGTATACAGGAAAGGTAAGAACAGGCTTTTAAAAGTGCTTCGACACAGGCTGAGCATTTGTTTCTTAGTCACAGTTGCTTCGTGCAGTAATTTATGTATGTAAATGTCCAAACCAAGTTCTATAGTTAATGCCTGAGTCCGAGTCATCCATAAAGATGAAAGACTCTTTTCTCTGAGCGCATTGTGTAGGTGCAACATCCGTCGAAGTAGCAGAGCGAGAACTTCCTGTGCGGTTTCAGTCGGAACATCACAGAGCAAATAATTTTCGTCTCTCATTCATGCTGACCCTCTTATAGCAGGACAGACAGTTTCTGCCTCTCTCTGACTCCTTGGAGGATTTTGAGACAGGACTAGACAGATACACCTCCTCAAGTTCTATTCCCAGACTCCTGCTCACTGACCAGAGGACACCTCCACAGGTATCATCTCTAAGTATTTGTGGGATCTTTCATTGTTAGGGATTGTAACTGCTGTAAGATTTTCCTCTTCTGTCTAAATTAGAAAGTGAGTGTTAATGGGTGACATTTTCAAAAGTAACTAAGAACCAGATTGAAATCAATGGGATTTTGAAGACTAAATGTGCCTAAAAATCTGGCCTTAAGGATTTAGGAGCATAATTCAGATTGAAAATCAATGGGACTGGGCCTAGGAAGAGACAGAGGCAGATACTGGGAGAGGGGAAGCAGTCTCGGGAGAATAGTTAGTGTTTGGAGGAATCCATGCTACTGGTCCTTTAAGGGCCCAGGAGCAGGAGCGTTGTAGTGTAGGGTGAGGCAAAGCTCCCCTCTCTCCCAGCCAACCAGGATGAGTCCTGGGAAGGAGGGCCACATATATGCCTCCTCTTCATTCCTCATGAAAGGGAGACTCTAGCAGGAGGAGGACTGCTGCTTGTTGACCTCTCCAAGCCAATAGGGGAAAGGATGGAGTAAAAAGGGGCCAGCTGGTGAGAAGCTGAGTGAGGAGTGCCGCTAGCCCATATCAGAACTTGTCTGAATGAGTACCCAGTTCTAGATGAAGGGCTGAGTTCAAGGGGCTAAAAAAGAGGTTTTGTACAGTGTGGGAAAGGTTAATAAAGAGACCCCACAAAGGGGTACCTGTTTGAAGTATTCAAGTCTCAGAAAATGATTGCAGGCACTAAGAGAGATCAGACAGCAGCATTCCTGGAGATCTGAGCACAGCCACAAGAGGATTTGCTTGAGGGTGGTGCACCATTGCAGGCACTTACACACCTGAGTCAGCTGGGCACTTTTAAAAATCCTATCCCTTATCTTTATTTAAAAGGATTTTAGACATCTATAACTTGTGTATTGTTCTTTCCCTATCTTGTAAAGTTTAGTCTAAGCAGCAAAACGTGTGTTTGGGATGTATGATGTTGGTCAATCCCTATATCTTGTGGTTCTGCATTTGTAACTGAATGCTCTTTTTACCATATTCACCAAATCTACAAGATTGCCAAAAAGGAGGGTACCAAGTTTATGGCAGAGATCTCAGTATTAACAAAGCATCTGGTCCTGTCTGAAGAAACAAGGTAGCAACTTAGAAATTAATATAAACCATAAAAATAAGGCTAACGGTAAACAACTGTATAGTGAATGCAGAGCTAAGTGTCCAGTCAGGTGCTAACTGGCAATGAATAACAGGCCCTCATTTATATAACATCTGATGAAATGTTTTGGAAGAGAGCATAAGAAAAATGTTAATAAAATTTCTAGATGAACTGTATTGGAAGGCATTTGGAACCATAGAGAAGTCTGAGAAATGATACCTAAGGATTTAGGGGGATGAGAAATATGGGCAGGACCCAAAAAAGTGAAATTGAGTCAAATAAACTGGTCTCTATGCAACACACTCACAACTGAGATCACCTGAGATGCTTATGTTAATAATCCTAGATATGGGTGCATTGACACTCAGTTGGCCGTACTTTCAGTGGAATGTCTTGAATTCTAATTTTTTCTCCTAGTTTTTCTGCTATTCCTTCAGATTTTCTGGCCTTTGAGGCATGATACAAGGCTTGCTTATTTATTTATTTTCATTCTTGTGTTTTTTTAATGGAATTGTTATCCAGGAATGGTGTTGAGATGATATGTTTTCAGCTTTCCTCCGTATCACAGCATTATGATAGTTTGAATTAATTAGGGCCCTTAGGCAAAAAAATTCAAAAGTGCCTATGTGACTTGGTCCCATTAATTTTCTTTTCTCCAATAGACCATAGGTTTCTATGTCATGAAAGTACTTCAAAAATGGTACCTCCTATTCAGAACAGCACTTAAGCCTGTGAACTGCAGGACTAAAACCCACTGAGTTTCAGGTGTAAAATATAGAAATAATTGTTTTAGTTACTAATGTCAGTAGATATGACTCAGACTGTGCACAGGAAACTTTCTTGAGGGAGACAATGTCCTTTTTCCACAATAATCTTTCAGAACAAAACTACACTTAAGGTTGTTCAGAGTATGGTACCTCAATTTTGTATTACATACTCTACAGAATTTTAAAAACTAAGTGTAGCCTTAATTTACAATCTCTTAATGTTCTAATGTTTCTTTTTGTAAAACTTCCAACTTCTAATTTATAGTTTGCCATCTTTGTTTAGTTATTTTGCTTCAGTTACTGATATACATTGACAATCAGCTTGTTTTTTGTCCCAAAACTTATAAATAGAGGTCAGATATTTAAAAAGATGTATGTGATTTTTTCTTCATTTCATTTCTTCATTTTTCTTCATTTTTCTTGGTTTCAGTCATCCAGTCTATTGTAACATTAAATAGGTCTCGATATTTGTTTGTTCTGCCAGTGAATATATAGAGTCCACTTCCTCATTTCACTGCACCAGTTTGATGCTGGTGCAATTCCATAAATGTCACTGGAGTTACACTAGAATGAACCTGGTATAACTCAGGCCCATTGATCGGTAATCTCTAGGGCTATCAAATGATACAAAAATTAATTGTGCCATTAATCACACTGTTAAACAAAGTAGAATACAATTTATTTAAATATTTTTGGATGTTTTCCATATTTTCAAATATATTGATTTCAATTACAACACATAATACAAAGTGTACGGTGCTCACTTTATATTTAGTTTCTATTACAAATATTTGCTTTGTAAAACGTACAAGTGTGGGGAGCCAGGGTGGCTCCCCGCCAAGCCGGAGCGGAAACCGCCGCGTTCTCCGCCGGAAGGGGCGGGGCCAGGGCGAGTTCGCTCTGTCCCCAGCTGCGGGAGGGGTGGAGCAGGGAGTACAAAGGGCGGGGCCCTTTGCTCCGTCAGGGCGGCACAACGGAGGGAGGCGGACGCAGACGCCGCGTTGCTCCCTCCCGACCTGGCTGCCGACCCCGGTGAGGCATGGGACCCAGGGAAGCCCGGACAAGAGAACGGACGGGACTCCGTGGGACTGCCCGGCGCGGACTGCTCCGGGCGACCGGAGGATCCGGAACCCCTGGAGGAGCAGGAGCTGCCCGCCGCGGTCTATCCGACCGAACCCGAGGTGCGTGTACCCGAACTATTGCCAGCGTTCCCCTGCTAGAGGGGTACGCTAGGGACTCCTGCCGGCGCTCCCCTGCCTGAGGGGCGTGCTGCGAACTATTGCCAGCATCCCCCCCCGCTAGGGGGGTAAGCTAGAGACTCCTGCCGGCGCTCCCCTGCCTGAGGGGCACGCTGCGAACTATTGCCAGCGTTCCCCTGCTAGAGGGGTACGCTAGAGACTCCTGCTGGCGCTCCCCTGCCTGAGGGGCGTGCCGCAAACTATTGCCAGCGTTCCCCCGCTAGAGGGGTATGCTAGAGACTCCTGCCGGCGCTCCCCTGCCTGAGGGGCACGCTGCGAACTACAGCCAGCGTCACCCTGTTAGAGGGGTACGCTAGAGACTCCTGCCGGCGCTCCCCTGCCTGAGGGGCGCACTGCGAACTATTGCCAGCGTTCCCCTGTTAGAGGGGTACGCTAGAGACTCCTGCCGGCGCCCCCTACCCGAGGGGCGTGCCACGGACCCCAGCCAGCAAGAGGGAGGGGACCCCTCCCCCGCCGCCAGCGGCGGTAGCCAAGGCCGCCCGGCTTACAACAAGAAATAATATTTTTCAATTCACCTAATAAAAGTACTGTAGTGCAATCTGCTTATCATGGAAGTTGAACTTACAAATGTAGAATTATGTAGAAAAAAATCCTGCAAGTCTAATTAGTCTTACTTATTTTTCAACCAGTAACTCAGACAAACAAATTATTTTCAGGAAATAATGCTGCCCCCTTCTTGTTTACAATGTCACCTGAAAGTGAGAACAAGTGTTCACATGGCACTGTTATAGTTGGTGTCACAAGATATGAATCTTTAGCACATCTGGCAAGTAAATATGCCCCTTCATGGTTCAACCATCATTCCAGAGGATAGGCTTCCATGTTGATGATGGGTTCTGCTCAATAATGATCCAAAGCAGGGCAGAGTGATGCATCTTCATTTTCATCATTATAGTCAGATGTCACCAGCGGAAGGTTGATTTTCTTTTTTGGTGGTTCGTGTCCTGTAGTTTCCTCATCAGAGTGTTGCTCTTTGAAGACTTCTGGAAGCATGCTCCACATCTTGTACCTCTCAGATTTTGGAAGGCACTTCAGATTCTTAAACCTTGAGTTGAGTGCTGTAGCTATCTTTAGAAATTTCATATTGGTACATTCTTTGCCTTTTGTCAAATCTGCAGTGAAAGTGTTCTTAAAACAAAGAACATGTGCTGGGTCACCATCCGAGACTGCTATAACATGAAATATATGGCAGGATGCAGGTAAAACAGAGCAGGAGATATACACTTCTCCTCCAAGGACTTCAGTCACAAATTTAATTAATGCATTATTTTGCAACGAGTGTCATCAGCATAGAATCGTGTCCTCTGGAATGGTGGCCGAAGCATGAAGAAGGCATATGAATGTTTAACATATCTGGCAAATAAATACCTTGCAGTGCTGGCTACAAAAGTGCCATACAAACGCCTGTTCTCACTTTCAGGTGACAATGTAAATAAAAAGCGGGCAGCATTATCTCCTGTAAATGTAAACAAGCTTGTTTGTTTTGGCTGAAGAAGAAGTATGTCTGAGTGGACTTGTAGGATCTAAAGTTTTACATTGTTTTGTTTTTTAGTGTAGTTATGTAACAAAAAAAATCTACATTTGTAAATTGCACTTTCACAATAAAGAGATTGCACTATAGTACTTGTATGAGGTGAATTGAAAAATACTATTTCTTTTGTTTACCATTTTTACAGTGCAAATATTTGTAATCAAAATAATAATATAAAGTGAGCAGTGTACACTTTGTATTCTGTGTTGTAATTGAAATCAATATATTTGAAAATGTAGAAAAACATGCAAAAATATTTAATAATCTTCAATTGGTATTCTATTATTCAATAGTGCAATTAAACTGTGATTAATCACAATTAATTTTTAAAATCCCGATTAATTTTTCTGAGTTATTCATGTGAGTTATCTGGATAAATCAACAGCCCTAATAATCTCATCAGTCACCTCCATCCATTAAATTAGTTTAAACATTATATCCTATATTCCACCAGAAATGAGTGAGCAGGAAGTGACCTACACAGAACTGAAATTTCACACTTCTGCTCAACAGCAAAGGAGACAAACAGAGGAGAAGACCAAAAGCAAAGGTATTATACATAACAAGCTGCTAACGCTGTACATATTGCTATTTTACAACCCAGAGTCATACCTCTTCCTCCAGTAACTTTCCTTGATATTATACGTTAGAATTCAGAAATTTTAATTTATTGTACTCTGGTGTTTCTGCCAATGGCAAGTTACTGAGACCTGATCACAGCCTTGAATGCCAAATGGAAGAAGTAATCGTGCATGGTCGGGGAAGGTCACAGACCTGGAAGCTAAAAGGAGTGTCTGTCTTCTCCAGTCACTCTCTTTGGCTGCTGGGCTGAGCAATCATCCAATCAGCTATTACTGGTCTGGATTAACTTGTTTTCTTTTTTTTCTCTATAAATCCCCTTGTGTAACAAGGCAGAAGTCAACCGCCAACTGTCTGGGGTTAGGATGAAGCTTCCCGTATGGGCACGTTATTCTATAATTGTCCGTTATAGGAGGTGGGCCGTAACATTTTGGGAATCACCCAGACCAGAAAGGGGTTACTCTCATCCTTCCTTATATATTTGGGTGCCTTAATGGTATGCTGCTATGGCTCAGAGTCCTGACACCAGTAGCCAGCCTACAAACATGAAGGTCTCCCCCTGGCTTCCACCAGCCTAGTTACTCCTTGTAGGGTGACCTCACCAGCCCTTCTGGAACCAAATCTCTCCAAATACGTCTACCCTGAGTTCTTAACTTGGCACTTTGACTTTTTCTTTCTTGTTCATCACCCCTGAAGGAGTGAAACCTGCCTCCAGTTGTCAGTTCACTTTGGCACCTACACTCTACACAGTTTTCACAACAGAAACCTGCCTGGGGAAAAATGAACAAAAGGTTTATTTAACAGAAAAATCAGACTCAAAGACAAAAATAGAGAGGGAGGCAAAAACATATAAGTTACACAGAAAATAAACAAAAAGACACAGCTTTGTAATGCAAGTCACCCTAGTGCCTTTGTGCAGTTTCCCAACATGCCCCCTATCAGAGAGGGGATTGAGTCTTTCCTGGACAGTACCACACCTAAATGCTGGCCCTCATTTTCTAGATAAAAGTTTCGGTTTCAAGCCCCCTTTTAAAGACTTTTTTCTTTTTATTTTTTCCTGGCATATGGATTTAGGGTGGGGAAATTCTAGCCAGGTTGCCTTAATGTTTTTCCATTATTCTAATGGCCCATCATGTTTCTTTTTCCAGGTTGTACAAAACCAGGTGCATGGAGCTAGTCTCTTCTGGTTGTGGAGGCAGACCCTCCCTGCCTGGTGACCACGTCCCTGTTGTGAGGCAGAGCTGAACGTTGCAGCACAGATTAGGAGCACAGTTTTATATCCTACACAAATACATAAATTCACAGGCTGCATACACATCTCATAATGACCATCAGGTTCAGAACATTACACGCTTTCAATAAAAGACGTTACTTGACATATTTTTATACACATTAACGTTGTATCCAACCAGTTGATTGGATTGCTTATTATTTGTGGTTGAGACCCCCTGTTCTCTCTCCCATTGCAGTGTCTGGATCCTGATTCTCACAGGGACATTAAACTTTCTTCTGGATCAGTCTGGTAATGTCCACTCTCAGAGACAAGATACTGTTTTCACTGCCTGGCTTGGCCCGGTCTCTTTTCTTTCAGACACTCCATCTCCTCAGTGGCAGCTCATTGCACTGACTCTTGGGATCTTCTGCCTGGTGTTACTGGTAACGCTCAGGATCCTGGGTGCTGAGGGTGAGTCCATCCAATGAAGGCACTAAGGCTAAAATGCTGCAATGAGCTCAAAGAATCTCCAGGATCCCCCTACACAGAGCCCTGTGCAGGATCAGGGCTTTAGAAGTAACCTGAACCATTGCAACACTATCTGGGAATCATACAAAGTGGAAGCCTGAGCACTAGTTTAGCACAGTTAAGGTTTTGATTGCATTTCCACTTAAAGTGGGATTAAATTCCCTTAGCTTCACAGTTAAATGATTAATTTAAGTCTCCAAATATGGGTCAATATCTCTTTAAGAGTCTATTTAATGTTCTTTGCATTTTCAATGAAATATCTATGAAATTCTTTAAAAGTCAAGATAATTCCTTTAAAATTTGCCCATGTTTTCCTGTCACTACTTTGTCATTTACTCAGCTTCACTATAACTCAGATATAGTTAGTTAAACTTTAAAATGTAAAAATGTATGTAGCAACATTAATATAATCTGTTTCTTGAGTATAAAATGTGTTTTGTGTAAATGGTGTTTCACACAGATGGGGTTAGACATAGAACAGGAATATGGTTTAAATGGGGCTGCCTGTGTATGATTCACATAAAATGGAGGTCACTCTTATTGCTTCCATCCCCAACACACACCTCTGATCTCGCCCACCCAGATCCCAGCACACGTCCCCAGAAGCCCATAACTCCCCACCTTCCCACTCACACCCCTGCCCTCTCCAGCATCCCCAGTCACCCATTGTTCCTCTGGTAAACAGCAGAGCAGCTGCACAGGGAAATAAGTGGGGTGAGAGGCTGAGGAGAGAGGGCATGTGGGTGAATGGACACATGAGTAGGCAGGGGGTGTCAGAATCACATGTGTGGAGTCTTGGCCACAAATGATAGTTGAGCTGGGTAGGGCCTGGAAGGCACTAGTGGGATGGACCAGTTCTCTTTTCTGGTGAACCCCTGTGGTTTGTGAAAGGGGCATCTCTGCTCTGATGAACAGCAAATGGTCTTTGGATCTAAGTCACACTCTGAAGAACTCTTCTCAGAACAGAGATCCTCTGACAAACTACAGATGAGAAACTTCCCAGAGTGGAGAGCTTCTCCCTTTTCCTTTCCTGCTCAAGACCGTCTCCCAGCTCCAGGCCAATGTCTCCACCATGTTCCTCTGACACTCCGTTCCATAGTTTTTACAATTCCATTTCCCTCACATATTTTCCTCTGCCCACCATCCAATCTTTGCTCCCCTAGATCCTCACTCCCAGACACCACTCCTATGTCACAGCATATTGTCCCATGCTCCTCCACAACTTGCTCTTCAACTTGCCTCCTCCATTCGCATCCCCAATCTTCAACATATCTCTTCCATCAGTCACAGAAACTGAGTTCTACAGTCACCCCACAGGTGGCCCTTCTAATCATAGAATCATAGAATCTCAGGGTTGGAAGGGACCTCAGGAGGTCATCTAGTCCAACCCCCTAAGACAAAGCCAAGGCTCATTTATGATGGTGTCACTGCAAGTAACTCACTTGTCTATTGATATCAAATGAATTTTGGTTTCCAGATTTGTTAGTTTGGCAGTTTTCACCACAATACATGTATGCAGGGAGAGTTCAGCCAAAACTACGGACACAGAGTCCTATCTCACCAGCGACAGGGAAATACTGTTTGATTGCTCATGCTTCACTGTTGCATGGTGTGATTTGCAAGAAGCTGAGTGAGAATCTTGTGAAGGTAAATTGGGCTCCCAGAGGATCAGGATAGCACTCTCTTTAT
The DNA here is from genome assembly GCF_016161935.1 of Mauremys reevesii. Classification (NCBI taxonomy): domain Eukaryota; kingdom Metazoa; phylum Chordata; order Testudines; family Geoemydidae; genus Mauremys; species Mauremys reevesii. Next base: position 220,855,154 of record NC_052623.1, read on the forward strand.
CAATGACCACATTGCAGCTTTCCCCCTGCTTCTGTTTTACAGGAAACCTTGATCGACTATTCTCCTAACTACTTCTTCAAAAACACACAGTAGTTCTGGAAACACTCCCCTACCCCTCAACTGAATCTTCCTTCCTGCTGATTGGGAGGGGGAGACTGGGGTCCAACCACATTTTGATGTTTCCTGGGGGTACCCAGGGTTGTGAAACACTTAGCTACCACCTGTCCTTTGTGGGAAGAAGCCTTGTATTTGCCTGTCATAGGTCAGCTCCCAACTCCACCAGCCATGGGCAACACAAACACTCCCCTCTAGGCTTCATCTTCAGGTTAGCAGTAACCCTCAAAGCAGTAACCCTCAAACCCTCAAAGCAGTGCCGTAACAAGGGCGAGGCGAGTGAGGCACTTGCCTCAGGCACACAAAGCTGGGGGAGGGGCACAGAAAGTGGTGGAGAGAAAAGGAAAAAAAAGCTGCTGGCATGGAGATATTTATAACCCAGGTGATCTACCCCCCCCCGGCCCCACCTGTCGCCCCCCATGCCTCCCTCGAGTATCTCCCAGCCCCAACTTGCTCCCCCGCCCACTTCCCTGGCCCTGAGCAGAGAGTCCCTATCTTTCCCCTGCAGCAACTGCTGCCGCAGGGTCCTAGTGCCCCCCTTTCCACTGCCAGGGCAGACTGTGAGCCTGCCCTTCCCCCTCAGACCCTTTCATTTTCCAGTGGGACTCTCCAGCAGCACAGCCCCCTCCCCCGCCTGCAGTCACTGCTCCTGCCCCATGCTGGGCAAAGAGGCAGCCCCATCCCTCACCCCCAATGAGGCTACAGTCAGGGGCAACAGCAGGGGAAGAGGCATACGCAGCATCCCCCGGCACCCACCACGGGGGAGGCGAGGGAGATTCCTAGCCCTGTGAGGGACCCTAGGAGCACATGCAGTGACAGTAGTGGGGGTGAGTGTGCTGCTGGGGAGGGGCAGGAAAGTGGGGCTTCTCCCCCAAAGCTCGCTGCTACTGGCAGGGAAAGGGCTGGGGGGAGTCCTCCTCTCTGGCCCCTGTCCCGGAGCAGCCTGCCTGCACCCCCAATTTATCCCCAGCCCTGTCCCACCCCAGAGCCCACACCCCCAGTCAGACTTTCACACCCTCACCCCATCCTCAACCCTCTGTCTGAGCCCTGAGCCCCTCCAGCACCCCAAACATCTCATCACCAGTCCCAGCCAGAGCCCTCACCCCCACCCCCACCCCTCTGCCCCAGCCCTGAGCCCGTCCCACACCCCAAACCTCTCATTCCCAGCCCCAGACAGAGCCCTCACCCCTACTCTTGCCCTGAGCCCCTCCCACACTCCAAACCCCTCATCTTCAGCCACATCCCACAGTCCTCACCCCTGCACCCCATCCCTCTGCACCCCTCCCATCCCCAAACCACCTCCCAGAAGCTGCACCCCAACCCCCTGCCCCAGCCTAGGGTCTGCACCCCAGACCTCCTCCCTCACCCAAACTCCATCCCAGAGCCTTGGGCGGGTGGGGAGGTGTGTGGAGTTTGGGCAGGGGTGGGTTCTGGGCACCACCAAAATTTCTACAAACCTGCCACCCTGATCCTGCCCTGCAAACCTGAACTCCAAGCATTCTCAGGACACATGCTGATCCCTAGTGGCCACTGCTGATATCCAGCACCTCCCTCCTCTCTTAATCTGTGAGTCCCTCTCTGGATTGGAACTGGACTGGAACCAAAGACCATCTTGGAAGCAACATTACCAGCCCAAGCAGTCAAAAATAATGATTTAGACCCCCAAAAATCACAGGCTCTACCACCGTCCCTTCATTCATTCTTCAGTGGCAATTTGCCAGCAGGCCCTTCCCTCTGAGCGGGACTGAGGGACCCATCGCCGAATTGCCGCCGAAGAGTTGGCCCTGGGGAAAGGTGCAATTTTATATTCTTGCCTTGGGTGCAAAAATACCTAGTTACGGCTCTGCCTCAAAGTGTCTCTCTGGAGTGTCCAGCCCCTGCTCCACTGGACACTCACAGTGTTCACTGATTTGTTGTTTCCAAAGAAGCAGTGCACCCCAGCTCACCAATTTCTCCTCAGATCACTGCTCTGCTTAGCACTCAGAACTTAGATATGCGTATAGTGAAATCAAATAAAAGTGTATTTAACAAAGCATAATTATTCGAGTTGTAGCAAGTAGAAATACTGGAAACAAATGGTTACATATAAAATAACAATCATAACACACTTTCAAATGCCTAGACTTTATTAGCATGCTAGTCTCAAGACTTGTAGAATATTGCTCACCCAAAATCCTTGCAGCACTTTTCAGCCAGGCTGGCAATGACCCTCCTTTCATGAGACAAGCACACTGCCAGACTGCCTCCTAGGCGAAGGATTCAGTGCATCTCATTGCCCACCAAGATTTATCAAAACAATCTTTTGGTTTTATTCATGAACAAGACACCCCACTGCTGTTTGCCTTCCTGTAGATTTTCTCTTGTAGATTTCACAGTCTCTCAATATGTAAATAGGCATCCACTGTGAGGTTTGCAATACACAAATGACCAGACAGGGAGATAGGTGTCTATTACTTCCTCCCTGAAAGGAACATTTCTAAGGTATGTTGCCTCCTGGTGAGCTGCCGTGACTCCAAGACATTAACAACATAATTATCAGTGTAGCTACATAATGTCTTAAATATCATCTATACATATATTTTGCAATGATCATGATGACCAGTAGGCTACTGGCTCTTCGTAGAGACCTCACATGTCACCTTTTGATTAATAGTTATGCAGATGTCTAACCCAGGAAATCTCTGTAAAAGTGTATTCAACCCTGTGCCCTCTGCTGGTTGGCACCAAGTGATCCCTGGGCCACACATATAGCTTCACAGCTGCTTTGTACCAGCCATGGCTCTATGCAACAGTTAAAGGCATTTTTTAAATTGTGTCTCTATATTGTAAACCATAATTTAGTTTTGAAGGGCACTTTTTGATGTAGTACTATTGTGAATTTAACTTTTTTCATTTCCCATCAAGCAAACAGATGGCAGTCAAAGTTCACCCAGCAGCAGGAAATTCTGGAAAATCTCACTCACCATCAGGAAATTCTGGGAAACCTCACCCAGAAGCTACAAGAAATTCAGGAGAAAACCTCTCAGGAAAAGGAAGTTCTCCAGGCCAAGAATGCAGAGATTTCAAAGTCTTTGCAGTTCTTACAGTCAAAAGGTACCAGTCTATGGCCTTCTAATGGCAACTACTGTGTGTTCCTTGTATGTGACTTCAGACTGAAATAAACTGTGAGCAGAATCCCCTACACTGATTATACACCTGTAGCCAGACCCTGAGTTGTAAGAACATAAAAATGGCCATAATGGATCAGATCAATGGTCCATCTAGCCCAGTAATCTGTCTTCTGACAGTTGCCAATGTTAGGTGCTTCTGAGGGAATGAACACAAGAGGGTAATTACTGAGTGATCCATCCCCTGTTGTCTACTCCCAGTTTCTGGCAATCAGAGGGTAGGGACACCCAGAGCATGGAGTTGCATCCCTAACAATCTTGGTTAATAGCAATTGATGGACCTACCTAGATATTTACTAGATATCCCTTTTCCTAATGGTTCCTAACATTCTGTTACCTTTTGTGACTGCAACTGTACATAGAGCAGATTTTTTCAGAGAACTATCCACAATGACTCCAAGATCTCTTTTTTGAGTGGTTACAGCTAAATTAGAGCCTATCATTTCCATGTATAATTGAGATTATGTTTTCCAATATGCATTACTTTGCATGTATCAATGCTGAATTTCATCTGCTATTTTGTTGGTCAGTCACACATTTTTGTGAGATCTCTTTGTAACTCCTCACAGTCTGTTTTGGTGTAGGAGGGTGGTCCCCTGCTCCTGCCCAGGAGAGGGCTGTGGCTGGGGCAAGAAGCCTGGGCTGATTGGGGAAAGTAGGCTCAGCTGTGGCCATGCCCCAGTCAGGCCCAGCTGGCCCCTATAAGAGGCTGTGAGCCAGGAGCCCAGTCAGTCTCTCTCTGGCTGTAGAGGGAGATGGGCCTGGCTGCAGGGAGCTAGACAGATTGTACCTGAGTGGAGCAGGGCTGGGGGAAAGGCAGAGGAGGTGGGGTGCTCCAGCCTGGAAAGCCCCAGGCTGCAGCCTAGTACAAAGCCAATAGGTAATGGGGGTACCTATAGCCCAGGGGTAGGCCAAGGCAGCAGGTCCAAACCCACCCTTGTTAGTGATGAGTGGCTGATCCTGCAGTCTGCCCCAGGGCATGGGGGCTAGACGATGACTGGCAGTAGCCTTATACTGAGGTGAGGTGGGAATAGTGGGTGGGGGTTCCCCAGGGAGGGGAGACCCTAAGACTGAGGAGTTACTGCCAGGGGGTAGCACCCAAGATAAAGGGGCACCGGTTCCTGGGATCCCTGGTCTGCAGAGGGTGCTCTGGATCTGGAATGAGCTAATTCCCAGGAGTCACCAGCAGGAGGCGCCACAGGGGTGAGTTTGCTCATCTACATTTGGACTGAGTAATTTTGTATTGTATGTAAATTTTGCCACCTCACTGTTAACCACTTTTTCCAGATAATTTATGAATATGTTGACCAGCACTGGTCCCAGTACAGACCCCTGGGGGACATCACTATTTACCTCTCTCCATTCTTAAAATTGACCATTTATTCCTATCCTTTGTTTCTTGTCTTGTAACCAGTTATTTACCCATGAGAGTACAGTCCCTCTTATCCCATGACTGCTTACTTTGCTTAAGAGCCTTTGTTGAAGGATTTTGTCAAGGCTTTCTGAAAGTACAAGTACACTATACCCACTGGATCACTCTTGTCCAGGTGTTTGTTGACCTCCTCAAAGAATTCTAGTAGATTGGTGAGGCATGATTTCCCTTTACAAAAGTCATGTTGATTCTTCCCCGACTAATTGTATTAATCTATGTGTCTGATAAAGTCCACTGAAATCTTTTCAATTATTTCAATAAGCTTTGAGTCAGGTCCCAGATGAATATGCTTTCTAAACAAAGAGCTATATAGCCATTCCTTTTGATGTTTTTACACCTCATTGAATTAGTTTAGTTACAGTAGAACCCCTTTATCCTTGTCCTTATTGGAAACTGTCTATCCAAGTGCTCCTTTTGCCCTGTTCTGTAAAGATACAGCCTAACAACTCACAATACACTTAAAATACATTACAAGTGAAGACAAGGGATGGGGTGATTTTTTTTAAATATTTCAAAATGTGTTAAATACATTATGCGATGACTATTAATCCACCTCTGAATAGGAGTATTCAATGCAATATAGAAGCAATCGGCATGGTAATTGAGGCTTATATTCAGATGGGCTGAGCACCCAAATGAACACTGAAATGAATGGGAGTGTGTATGCTCAGCACTTCCATAAACCAGGCCCTAGTTCTGTGTGATCTGTTGCCAAATGAACAAGGAAACTGAGGGACATAATTGGAATTAATACCCCAGCTGTTCCTGTCCAGAGACCACAATTTAAATATTGGATTTATAGTCATAAGGAAAATGAGTTTGGTGCAAATTTTTTTGTTCACTATTATAGCCATGATAGGATGAGTGTTATTAGGGAACTGGTGCCCAATCCAGTGCTCATTGAAGGCAGTGGGACTTCACAGTTTACCAATTTGTGCATTTCAGTGTTTCTTTAAGCAATTGCCTAATATGCATATTGTGGTGCACTTTTGGTCCTTTGTATGGAAATTGCTGTATGAATGTCAGTCACAATAATTGGTAATAGCCCACAATATCATCTACCCACAGTGCTTCATTTTCAGGCGCTATGACATGGGGTTTTCAATGAGATTTGGCAAAATAAACTGAATAGAATTCCCCTGCCCTGTACCATGTGCTTGGATGTAAACAGAATCTTCTTAGAGGGCAGCACACAACCGCTCAGGGCTCTCTGTTACCTGCATGACATTTTATGCCACTAGATATTTTCTATTGATTCAGGTACCTTGTACTTTCTGTGCCGGACAGATTTGCATGGATTCTAGTCTAGACTTAAACTAGGAATTGACAAAGATCTGAGCCATGCATCAGGGACTGTCATCCTCTTTCCTCCTTCACATTTACAGTACCACAAAACAAGTTAAAAAAAGTTTTTATTGTTGAAAGGGGAATGAGCTTGTCAGCAGCAAAATGACTCTGCACACTGTGCAATCAGACAGTGGAGTGTCAGAAGCCAGTAACGTTCCCTGTAGGTTTTGGAATGATTTGTTAGTCAGAAGATGCCAATCTTCAACTTCATTACATACAGGAACACAGAAATCTGACCAATCTCTTTGTTTTCTTTTGAAGGAAACAAATGCAGAATCTGTTCAAAGGATGAATGGATGCAAAATGGCGAGGACTGTTACTACTTCTCTACTAAAATAAAAACTTGGTTTGAATGTAAAGAGTATTGCTCTTCCCTGGGCTCCAGACTGCTGAAGATAGACAGCAAGGAGGAGCTGGTAGAGTCTATTTTACTTTTTATATAACCTCTTATATATCCCAAATTACACATGGCAGTTTTGTCAGGATACTATTTATAATTTACTTGGGTATAGTACACAAATGTTTATGGGGGAAAACTCCCAGCATGATTTGAAACAATTCTGGTTTAAACTATGCAGAGGCATGTGATAAAGGTTACCGGAAGGTCAGACTAACTGATGAGTGTTAAATTATTGGGAAGAGGTAACTATCTATATAGTAAGTGGGTATGCACCACAGTTGGGAGATGATCAAAAGGTAAAAGAAGAGTTTTTCAAGATGCCTTATTGGAAACATGCCACCTAATGAGGAGATAATTATCAGAGCAGGTCTAAATGCACATGTTAGAACTGAAAAGGCTGTATATGAAGCAGTCCATGGGGGGCATGGCATTGGAATCAGAAACTCTGAAGGGGAAACAAGTACTGGGATGGGATGTAGTGACTGCAGACACACACTTTCAAAAGAGGGAAAGCCACCTCATAACTTATGCCAGTGGAGGACACAAATCTTAAATTGATTATTTATCACTTCTTGATAAAAAGCAAATCAAGTGTAAGATAAAACCCGGTGAATGCATTGTGAACCAACACAGACTTCCTCTTATAGACTTTAGAATGCTGAGACCTCAGAAATATCTGAACTCCTGGGTGCTGAAAAGGCCTAAATGTGGAAACTTATAGATATGAATGAAAAAATCTTTAAGCAAGAAGTAATATGTAGTCATCTTGACTACACAGCAGAATGGCTGGAGGATAACTGGTACAAAGTGAAGTTAATGTTGCTGAAACAGTACATGAAGTCATAGGAGTGATGAAACCAGTTCCAAATGGGTAAAAAGGGAAATATGGAGTGGAATCCTCAAGTTAAAGAATCAGTTGAGAAGGGAAAGGTAACCCCTAAAAAATGGCAGGCCAGTGGGTTGAGCATTGATAAGATGTGTATGGAGGCAAAAAAAAAAGGCTAAAAGAAGCGTTGTGACAACTAAAAACATGGCCAGTGAGGAGGATGTGAGGGAGAAAAGACCATCTACAAACTCACTAAGGCAATGGAGAAAAGATGAGGAATGTGAATGAATTTGCTTATATTCCAAATAAGTGATTATTTTGAGAGAGTGATGAATGAGGAGCACTCAAGGGAGGAATTAAGAAAATGAAAGCTGGTAGAGTGCATACAGGAGGAAGAGTTTGTAGATGCACTTAGGGAAGTGAGAAGGGAGAGAAAGAAGTACATATGGATATGTTGAAGACATTGGGAAAGGAAAGTGCCAAGTATTTTACAAGTCTGTTTAATGATATTCTTAGAGAGAAAATGCTGAATGAATGGTGCTAAAGCTTTCTGGTTCCTATTTTTAAATGTACAGGAAATATTACACTGTGTGCTAATTATCACCTAATTAACTGATTTTATATGTTATGAAAATACGGGGGGAATTATTGAAAATGGTCTGCATGGAAGAGCTGAAATTTGAAAGGGTGACTATTGATTTATGGAGTATAAATGATGCCATATTTCCTCTACAAAACCTCATGGAGAAGTACAGAGAAAAAAAAGATCCCAACTGGGCATGGTCTTTCTGGACTTGGAGAAGGCATATGATTGTCTTCCAAGAGAATTAGTTTGGTGAAGTTTGTGATAAAGATGCCTGCTAAACCCAGGTTGTGTGTTCAATCCTTGAGGGAGACATTTAGGGAACTGGGGTGTAAACACAAAAAAAGACACTGTCTGGGGATTTGTTCTGCTTTGAGCAGGGGGTTGGACTAGATCTCCTGAGGTTCCTTCCAACCCTGATATTCTATGATACAATCATGAGTTTTGGAAGAAGGCTATAAAAGTCACTGACTCCAAATAAGGGAAGTGGCAAGAAATAATAATGTAATTTTAAAGTTAGGAGTTTATGTATTATTATTCCAATCCTCAGGAATATTAACATACACTCCTAACTTTAACATTACATTAATATCATGAATCTACAAGAAGTCCTGACCAGACTGGGGAGAAAAGGCAAACACATGACATCACAAAAAATGAGGAGTCTTTGTGGCACCTTAGAGACTAACAAATTCATTTGAGCATATGCTTTCGTGGGCTAGAACCCACTTCATCAGATGCATGAAGTGAAAAATACAGGAGCAGGTATAAATACATGAAAGGATGGGGGTTGCTTTACCAAGTGTGAGGTCAGTCTAACGAGAAATCAATTAACAGCAGGATACCAAGGGAGGAAAAATAACTTTTGAAGTGATAAGAGTGGCCCATTACAGCAGTTGACAAGAAGGTCTGAGTAACAGCAGGGAGAAATTAGAATTGAGGAAATTAAGTTTTGTAATGACCCAACCACTCCCAGTCTTTATTCAGGCCTAATCTGACGGTATCGGGTTTGCAGCTCTGAACATGACATCACCACATTCATCAGGTTTGGCTAAATCCTCAGCAAGACCTGGAGTGTGAACCTAATGTTTTCTGTTTACCTTTGCATCACTGCTGTGACAAAACAAAAAAACAATAAACAACCAGTTAGCCTGATCCTGGAAACATTTTGCCAGATCTTAAAGTGGCTAATACAGTTGTGGGAACTGTGTGACATTCCTGAGATATCTATCCAGGAACTAAACTGCAAGTGGCAATCACAGAGAGAAAGAAGCTATGTCTCCTTATCTTTACAAGTCATTCCTTTCTCCCTGTCTGAGAGTTTTTTTCTTGTTTTCTCTTGGGAAGAAATAGGATCGGACTTCAACTACAGCAAAATAAAAAGCTATCACCTATAATTATCCCTCTTGTTCCAAGTGCTTTTAATATCTACAGAACAAGCAAGCAAGGGATTTTACCTTGGAAAACTCTCTAAGTCAAAAAATTGCAAATTGTTCAAATAAATTTTACATATCTTCTAAGTTTCAAATGTTTTTCACTCGTTTTGTTTTGGCTTTTTTTATCAATGTGTTAACAAAAGGTTACAAAGTATTTATGATGGTCATTTATATTGAATGTAAGCCTGCCATAACTCCACGCAGACCCTGTACCACAATTATTTTCTTTTTATTGTTGTGCGACAGTAAAAATGTGCATAACAGAGCTGTTTAGACAAGATTTTGATCTCTTGGGACATTCTGATATTTCAATATTTGTTTTCATCCTGATCTTGTTCTTGTTCCGTACATAACAGAGCCCCAGTCCTGAATGGGTCCTCTAGGCATGCTCATATTGCAAATAAATAGTAATAATGAGACAACTAGTCTCCATAGATGCCTCAGCACAAGATTCACATTCCCTTCCCTCACAGCCGTATGGCCATGGAAAGGACAGAGAAGGAGGATGAAACATGGATTGTGTTAATCTTTTCCTTTTCTTTCTTTTGTGGTTCCCCCCAACCCAAGGATTCCCTACAAAAACTGGATTATTCCTCTTACTGGATTGGATTATCCCGTAATGGAGCAGATGGACCCTGGCTATGGGAGGACAGCACAGCTCTCTCCATTGATGTGTAAGCCACAGTGTGAACCTGTTCAGTTCCCTCTACATTTATATAAAAGCTGGCATGAAACAAATGGGAGAAGGAGGCTCCAATGGCCTGAACTCAGTAATGTGTATGACTATGTGGGTTAGGATCTTTGTTTAGTAATCTCCTTGCTTCCAAGTCAGTGCCATAGGCAGCAAAGAGTAGGGTGTGGTGGAGTTGAGTGTAATATAACCTGAAATCCAGAAAAAAAGCAGATTCCTTAGTCTGTATTTTTCAAAGGAGTCTATGGGAGTTACATGTCCATATCACACTGAATTTCAGCAGTGTATGGGCACTTAACTTCCTTAGTGTCCTCTGAAAATCCTAATCTTAACTAGTAAACAGACACATGGAAAACCTACTTAGATAGAATTCTGCTACTTCATTCTAGTTTCTGTATTTCTTCATTCTTTCTTATTAAAAGGTATTTGCATGAAACAGAATCTTTCTTCAAAGCCCATCTCCTCCTGATACTTATTTTGACTTTTCATGAATAAATGTAAGTTTGGTGGCCTGCCATGCTCACCCTCACTTCTCTACATCTGAAAATCAGCACACAATTGGCCATCAATTAGGAGTAGACCTGAATGATGTTTTTTGCTGAAGAAAATTTGTTTTTCACAGCTAATTAGAAGAGTAACAATTTGGGGTTGTGGTCTTCATTCTTTGAATGAAAGATAGAAGTTTTTGGCAGAAAGCAGTTCAGTTTTGCAAAAATAAAAAAATAAATGTTTAAACAAAAACCATTGAAGAACAACTTTGATGGGGGAAAAAAATGCAAATGGCCTTATTCAGTTCTGTAGTGAGGACTGAGGTGCCCTGGCAGAGCTCTTTGGGATCCTAGAACAGGAATAGAAAATGGTGTGGCAGGTCAAGTTTCAGGTGCACTAGTAGCACCACACACTATGGGGCAGATGCTCAGCTCATTCAAATTGTCATTGTTTCATTGACTTCAGTGGAAGTATGACAATTTAGACAAACTAAAGCTCTCCCTGCTCACACATGATTCTTACCAGATGTCGTATTCCCCACTTTCATAACCACTAATTAATATCATTTTTAAACAACTCTCCTGCCCATCAGAATGACCCACTGTTAATAGCTACTTATGATTTTGCCATGTCATTGGTATGACTGATAGTCATGTGTCTTTCCTTCCCAGCTCTGTAGTACAGAAAAATTACCATGAAGAATGTGCAGCTTTCTCTCTCTCTCAAATACGCTCCAGTGTTTGTACAACCACCCGTAGGTGTGCTTGTGAGAAGGAGGTAGTTGAGTTGAAGTCCCTTGCACTGTTACGAGGAAAAACATAGTAACTCTGAGATTCATATCTGGAAACATCCCAGAAGGAAAAAAAACTCAGAAAGAATTGCTGCTTCTTGGCTTTGCTGAGCTGTGTTATTTTTATATAGTACTGCAGTTATCAAATTCTTTGCTGTATAACTATATATAATGTCAAATGTTTGTAACAGTCTTTTCCTCAGTGATGATTGTAAAAATGGAGGTACTGAATTTTTTACCCTTTTTCACATGTCTGCTGTCACCTACATTTGGAGAAATTGTCATTGAATACATGTGTGTTTGGATGTATGAAGGTTATCTGGAAGGGACATGGAAAGGGGTAAGAGCTTCACATCTCTGCCAGCCAATTAGATAATTTGTTTACTCCTATTACTGTGTCTTCCTGTTAGTCAATGTCAGATATTATTGTGTCGTAGTGCTGAGACCCAACTGCGTGTTGCTAATTTGAGAAGGGCTGCCCAAGGAGACTGTGAGCTCAGTGTTGACCAGTTTATTTTTTCCTGTAAAATTTTCCAAGCTCTGTATGGGCAGAGATTGTGTTTTGAAAATACAAGCTATGCAGACCACCTGAGTCTAGCATAAGATCACTGGTTGATGTCTGCATCTACTCTTGACAAAGATTCCCTATTTATCTCCCTTTTCCAAAGTATGTGTTTCAAGTTCTGACCATTCTAGCTGGTGGCAGCCCTTCTCAAAATAGCAACTTGAGTATGAGAACTTCCTGTATGATTTCTGCCAGAACACTGTTAAGTCAATATTTCTTTCCCTGTCCAAATCCACTGTACCTATATATATGTTTGGCTATGATTCAGTCAAAGATTGGGGATAGTTCTTATTCTACCCAAGCCACTTCATTGCACTCCAGGTTCCAGAGAGGTAAAGTGACATGGCTGTAGTGAACAGATCCAGGGTTGAGCCAGGAAGTGCACTCAGGTCTCCATTTGGTTACATTTGCCTCTCTTGTAAGGCAAGTCAGGAGCGTGAACACAGAGACCATGGGCTAGACTCTGATCTTGTTTATATCACTATAAATAGGGAGTGAATGTATTAACTTCAATGGCGCTACAATGGGTTTACACCAGTGTAAAATACAGAAGAATCTCACCCCATGTTTTAAGAAGTGCAGAGACACTAGCTGATCGATAGTTTCTTAAGCAACTTTGTTTAATAAATTCAATATTTAACTGACTTCAAGCAAGTTAAATTTAACACCTTAGGCCTTGCGTAAACCTACAAAGAGAAGATCCTGGGAGCATTTTGTGCGGGCGCAGCGCACCTCAAACTAGCAGAGTGAGAACTTCCTGTGCAGTTTCAGATGGCGCATTGCAGAGTGAATAATTCTTCCCCTCTCAGCCCCTGTTGCCCATCTCCTTACAAGGCAGTGACAGAGTGACACCAGACTCTCTCTCCATCCCCAAGAGATTTTTAAGAAGGACAAAAACATTTCTAGCACTTAAAGGTCTAGTTCCTGCCCTCCAGCCTCCTACCAAAAAGCTACAAAGGTATGAGTTCCATATTTTTCTGGGGCTTAAATTGGTAGAGTACATAGTTGTTACAAAAGGGATAGGTGATTGCTTCTGCATAATTCAAAACATGAGTGAAGTTAGTTATTCTGAAATAGTTATTTCTGCATCCTGTACAATATTTTTCTTCTGATTAAAATTTGAGACACTATGAAATACAGTATTTTATCATTGTTATTTTTAAGGGACTAAGAAAGGATTTATAATCTTAAGCAAACCAGCATTAGCAGTTTACATTCTATATTTTTCAACTCTGGTGCAGTATGCATACTTGATAACTGTATACACCAATTCTATAAATCAACATAAGCCAGAAAAGACAGGAAATATACTATCCTGGTTTTAGTGAGAAATTTAACAGTTTCTCAAGAAATCTTTCTTGGGTAATTAATTCAAATAGTCTTGGATAAGAACATTATCACTGAACAAAAAACTGAAGTACTGTGAAGCAAGGGTAATGATAAATAGGAATGGGCTGAGTTAGGTTCTTTGTTATTTATCATCTTCATAAATAGGCTGGAAACTGCAGTGACTAGACTGTTATATTGTAAGTTTACATCATTCAATTCTCAGATGATAATTCAAGGGTGAGCAAACTTTTTTGCCCAAGGGCCACAGCTGGATATGGAAATTGTATGGCGGGTCATGAATGCTCACAAAATTGAGGTTGGGGTGCAGGAGGGGGTGAGGGCTCTGTCTGAGGGTGCAGGCTTGGGGGTGGGGCCAGAAATGAGGAGTTTAAGATGTGGGAGGGGGGCTCTGGGCTGAGGCAGGGGGTTGGGAGGTGTGGGGGTGGGTGGGTGGGGGGGAGTGGGTGAGAGCTCCAGCTGGAGGTGTGGGCTCTGGGGTGTGGCTGGGGATGAGGGCTTTAAGTGTAGGAGGGTGCTCCAGGCTGGCACCAAGGGGTTCAGAGGGGGATCAGGGCTGGGGCATGGGGTTGGCATGTGGAAGGGGCTCAGAGGTGCAGTCTCCGGGTATCACTTATGTCAAGCAGCTCCCGGAAGAAGTGACATGTTCCCCTTACAGCTCCAACACAGAGGCATGGCCAGATGGCTCTAATCTGCATGCTGCCCGTACACATAGGAGCCGGAGGGGGGACATGCTGCTGCTTCTGGGAGCTACACGGAGCTGCTGAATACATGCACAGAGTGGCCCCCAGCCCTGCTCCCCAGCAAGAAGTCAGGGGCCAGATTAAATCAGCTGGCGGGGAGGATGTGGCCCTTGAGCCGTAGTTTGCTCACCCCAGTGCTAAATGGAAGGGTGTTACAAACACAAACAAGATCGGATACAAAACCCAAAGCAGTTTGGAAAGCTTAGCAAAATTATCTGAAAATAAAATTAAAACTACTACATCTGTTGTAATAATCCAACACATGGCTATTTTATAGAGGGGAGAAATGGAAAGCAGTAATAAAGAAGGTAACCTAGGACTGAGGGCAGGTCTACATTACAGTCTAAGTTGTTCTGACTTATGTCACTCAAAGGTATGGGAAAAAAAAAACCTCTCCTCGGCCTGAGCAATGCATGTTTCACACAGTCTGCACCGATGCTATGTCGGTGGGAGATGCTCTCTCACCAACATAGCTTAATTTCTTGCTGAGATGGAGTAATTATGACAATGGGAGAGCGCTCTTCCTTCGGCGTAGTGCATCTTCACCAGACACGGTGCAGCGGCTCAGTTCACCTGTACTAATGTAACATTGTAGTGTAGACTTGCCCTGAGAGTGGATAGCAGATTGGATATATTATTGCAATGCAGTATGTTAACAAAAAAGTTATTAAAATCTTGTGCATAGGGAGGTGCATCTTGCTACAGGACCATCTCTCTTTCTATGGTTCTGATGAAAGCCTGCCTAGAATTCAGTTCTGTGCATTTCCATTTTGATTAATTATTAGTAGTATTTTATTATTTATTTGTTGGACATCTACTGTGTAGTTAACTGTATAGCACAGAGGGGAGATGGGCCAAGGTTTTAAAAAATGGGTGCTGTGATACATGAAGGTGGTGGTGGGGGAATAGCTCCCTTTGATGGACACTCAGCCAGCCAGTTAGCTGTAAAACCCATCTTGGTCTGTTCTCTGCTTGCTTTACCTGTAAAGGGTTAACAAGCCCACAGGTAAAAAAAAAAAAAAAGTGGGCATCTGACCAAAAGAGCCAATGGGAAGGTAGAACTTTCTAAAATGGGGGGGGGGGAGACACTTTTCTTTTGTCTGTTGTTCCCAGGAGAAGGAGACATGGAACAGCAATGCTATAAGCAGGAATGCTGTGTAATGCTTAAACCAGGTATAAAAGTTCATCTTCCATACCTAGAAAAAATCATTGGACAGGGCATTTTAGGAAGACACAATTAGGTTTATTTCTGTTTATTTTTTAAGGCTTGTGGACTCTGTGCTAACCCCAGATGCTTTTGTTTGCTTGTAACCATTAAACTGAACCCCCAAGAAAGCTATTTTGGGTGCTTAATGTTTTGGAATTGTTCTTTTAAAATCTAGCAAAAGCCTAAATTCCAGATGTATTTTCTTTTGTTTTTAATAAAATTTACCTTTTTTTAAGAATAGGATTAGATTTTTTGGTATCCTAAGAGGTTTGTGCATATGCTGTTTTATTAGCTGGTGGCAACAGCTAATTTCCTTTGTTTTCTTTCTCTGGGGGGGAAGGGCTTGAGGGTACCACACAGGGAGGAATTCCCAAGTGCTCCTTCCTGGGTCAAAGGGGGACTTTTGCATTTGGGTAGTGGCAGTGTTTACCAAGCCAAGGTCAGATAAAAAGCTGTAACCTTGGGAGTTTAATACAAGCCTGGAGTGGTCAGTATTAATTTTTAGAATCCTTGCGGGCCCCCACCTTCTGCACTCAAAGTGACAGTGTGGGGATTCAGCCTTGATAGGTGCCTAAAATTGGCCTCTTAAATTCATATCTATAGAACTAAAAACTGATTTATGTTCAAAACATTGAGCACCCATCAGCCCCTCTGAAGTCTATAGTTGCTACTGGATACTCAGCACTTTTGAAAACCAGGCTGCATAAATAGGCACCCTCACATTGACTTAGAAGCCTAATTTTTAGCACCCATTTTTGAACATTTTGGTCATGGTCTCTGACCCAAAGATTTAGATAAACACATCTTTTTTTTTTAAAGCAGGAAGTGGTGGGCAGTTTGGAAGGAATTCAGAAAAGAAGACACTTACTTTATTAAAGGGGCTGGAGGGATTGATTTATACAGAAAGACTGAAGAACTAAATATATGTAATGAATTTGCAAACCATGGCTAAAAGGGTTGTCTAGAAATAGTGAAATGATGGTTGTCTAGAAATAGTGAAAGTGTATCATCATCAAAGAGGAAAATTGGTTGTTTAGGGTGGTGTGAGTTTGTAGAACTTGGTGTAAAGGGAGGGAATTAAAGCAAAAGAAAGTTTCCCAAGGCAAGTGGTGGAAATCCACCAAGAACCATTTAAAATTAGACTGGATAAAACACTAGAAAGAATCATACCATAAACATATGAAAGGGATCAAATAAAAATGAGAAAATAATGCAACTGAAAACACTGATCCTAATCCCCAGATGCTTCCCTACCTCAGCCAGCCAGTGTGAAAGAGGGCCTCCTCTTCCTTGTGACATTTCTGGACTCAGAACTATGTGCCATATTCCAAGGGCAATGAGAGAGAGGCTTTGTTCTTCCAAAACCCCCAGTTATTCTGCTATTAGATAATGATGATTGCTGTCATGGTTCCTTAGTACAAGTATCACTGTCTATCAGATCCTATTGTTCATCTCAGTATACTAAATCCAACCTTTCTAGCCCAGAATGCACAAGAAATGAGTGAGAAGGCAGTATCCTATGTAGACTTGAAATGTCACACAGAAGAAACAGAGACCTAAGAACACCAGGGACAAAGGTGTGGTATATTTATAAACATCTGAGACCATATCTGCTATTAGATATTTTGTCTGTGTTAAATCTCTTCTGTGAGCTGTACACATTGTACCTGACTTATCTACTTAGATTATTAGCTTTTTCTTCATTGGCAGGCACAGCTATTTTAGTAATTTATTAACATCTTTCAGCTACTGAAATGCCTCTAGAATTGTACACAGTATTCAGGAGTGGGGAGTAGATGCCATCAAACCTCCAGAACACTGGAATACAGTTCTGTGATTATGTTTTCGCAAATCATTCCTTGTCAAAGAGTGTTGTTTGAATTACCCCATGTTCAAGGACACATGGCCTCTTTAAGTCATGCCTTATTGTGGGAGGGTTAAAGGATGTGATGTCTAAATTCTACTTTCCCTTCTGAAACATACTCATACTCAAAGTATGAGCTTCCCTCTGCTTTGGCTGATTGTGATGATCAACATCATGAAGTCATGAGTCATCCTTAACAGACTATATTTAGTATCAGAGGGGTAGCCGTGTTAGTCTGGATCTGTAAAAGCAGCAAAGAGTCTTGTGGCACCTTATAGACTAACAGATGTTTTGGAGCTTGAGCTTTCGTGGGTGAATACCCACTTCGTCAGATGCAAGCTCATGCTCCAAAACGTCTGTTAGTCTATAAGGTGCCTCAAGACTCTTTGCTGCTCTGACTATACTTACCATCCCAGAGCTTTAAACTCATTTCTGTCCAGCAGAGGATTTTCTGACCTATGGAGGAATTCCAATGAGCATCAAAGACACTGGGCAGTTAGTTTTTGAGAAGATGATATTTTAAAATCTTTTTTTAAAAAGAAGAAAAACATCTCCATAAAGAAGAGCATAATGCCAAGTGCCATGTTTCCTCTGAAATCAATTGTAAAACAGCCATTGACTTCAATGACAGCAGAAGCAAGCTTTAAATTAAAGAAATAGCACTAAATGTGTTGAATGAGTTTATAAATGCGTATTGTAGATCAGAGTTAAATTTGTGTTAGAATTATAGAAATGTAGGGCTGGAAGGGACTTGAGAAGTCATCAAGTTCAGCCCTCTGTGATGTGGTAGGACCAACTAAACCTTGCCCATCCCTGACAGGTGTTTGTCCAACTTTTTTTCAATACTTGCAATGATGGGGTCTTCTGATAATGGGGTCTCCCTTGGAAGCCTATTTCAGAGCTTAACTACCCTTAAAGTAAGAAAGATCTTCCTAATACCTAATCTAAATCTCCCTTGCTGCAGATTAAGCCCATTACTTTTTGTCCTATCTTCAGTGGACATGGAGAACAATTGATCACCCTAGTCTTTATAGCAACCCTTAAGATATTGGAAGACTGTTATCAGGTCCCCACTCAGTCTTCTTTTCTCAAGACTAAACATGCCCAGTTTTGTCAGTCTTTCCCCATTGGTCAGGTTTTCTAAACCTTTTATAATTGTTGTTGCTGTCTTCTGGACTTTCTAATTTGTCCACATCCTTCCTAAATTGTGATGTTCAGAACTGAACACAGTACTTCAGCTGGGGCCTTAGCAATGCTGAGTAGAGGCTGACCATTACTTCCTGTGTCTTACATCCAACACTCCTGTTGATTACTTCACAATCACATTAGCCTTTTTTCAGCTGCAGCACATAGATGACTCATATTCAGTTTGTGGTCCACTGAAGCCCTCAGATCCTTTTCATCAGCACCCCTACCTTGGCCCCATTTTATAGTTGTGCATTTGATTTTTCCTTCCTAAGTGAAGTACTTTGCACTTGTCTTCATTGAATTTCATCTTATTGACTTCAGACCAATTCTCCAGTTGGTCAAGGTTATTTTGAATTATAAACCTGTCCTCCAAACTATTTTCAACCCATACCAGCTTGGTGTCATCTGCAAATTTTATAAGCGTACTCTCTACTCCATTATCCAAGCCATTATTGAATAGAACCAGATCCAGGACTGACCCCTGAAAGATGCCACTAGATACACCCTCCCAGTTTGACAGCAAACCATTGATAACTACTCTTTGAGTATTGTCTTTTAGCCAGTTGTGCACCCACCTTACTGGAGTTCCATCTAGACTATGTTTCCCTACTTTACTTATGAGAATGTCATGTAAAAGTGTGTTAAAAGCGTTACTAAAATCAAAGTATATCGTGTCTACTTCTGCGCCCCCATCCACTAGGTCTGTAACCCTATCAAAGAAGGAAATTAAGTTGGTGAAGCATGATTTGTTCTTGACAAATCCATGCTGACTATTCTTTATAACCCTATTATCCTCTAGGATATGTCAATTACATATTAATTGACAATTTGATCTGGTATTTTTCCAGGTATTACAATTAGGCTGATTGGTCTATACTTCCCAGGTTCGTTCTTGTTCCCTTTTTAAAGCTAGGTACTATGTTTGCCCTCCTCCAATCTTCTGGAACCCCTCCTGTCCTCCAAGAGTTCTCTAAGATAATTGTTAATGGCTCCAAGATTGCTTCAGCTAGTATTTTAAATACCCTAGGATGAATTTCATCTGGCCCTGTCAACTTGTATGCATCTAACTTATCTAAATATTTTAAACCTGTTCTTTCCCTATTTTGACTTGCATTCCTTCTCCCTGGTTGTCAATATTAATTATGTTGAGTATCTGGTTATCATGAACCTTTTTAGTGAAGACTGAAGAAAAATAGGCATTAAGCACATCAGATTTCTTGATGTCATAAGTTATTAGCTCTGCTTCCCTGCTAAGTAGAGGTCCTACACTTTCCTTTTTATTTCTTTTGCTCTTAATGTATTTAAATAATCACTTCTTATTGCCTTTATGTCTCTGGCCAGCTTTAACTCATTTTGTGTCATAGCCTTTCTGATTTTATCCCTACATAATGTTTCTATTGTTTTATACTCCTTTTCAATTTGACCATGTTTCTACTTTTTGTAGGATTCCTTTTTGATTTTCAGGTCATTAAAGAGCTCCTGATGGAGCCATATTGGCCTCTTACTATTGTTTGTGTCTTTTCTTTGCATCAGAATAGTCTGTAGCTGTGGCTTTAATATTGTTGCTTTGAGGTACTACCAGCTAACCTGAACTCCCTTGTCCCTTAGATTTTCCTCCCATGAGATCTCACCTATTAGTTCTCTGAGTTTGTTAGTCTGCTTTTTTGAAGTCTGTTATCCTTATTCTACTGCTCTCACTTTTTCCTTTTCTTAGAATCATGAAATTTGCCATTTCATGATCACTGTCACCCAAATTGCCATTCACTTTTACTACCAAATCCTCCCTGTTGATCAGAATCGAGTCTAAATGGCTGTCCCCTGGTTACTTCCTCCACTTTATAGAACAAAAAGTTGTCCCTGATACATTCCAAGAACTTAATGGAAATTTTGTGTTTTGATGTATTACTTTCCCGACAGATGAATGGGTAGTTAAAGTCCCCCTTTACTACCAGGTCCTGATTTGGTGGTCTATAGCAGACCTCCACTGAGAATCAACCCCTATTTTTAACTCTATTATCTTTACCCAGAGACTCTCAACCGGTCTACCTCACACTTCCTTATAGACCTCTAAACAATGGTACATATCTGTAACACGGTGCTGGCCAAAAACATCCTGGCCAGGCCCCTATTAGCCCAGCTCTAATTAAGGGGTATTAATTGGGACTGGCTGGGTGTGGCTCTCCAAAGGGTTTCAGGCAAAACACCTGTGGGCCTTGTTAGTGAGGAGGCTATATAAAGCTGGCAGGAATGAAGCAGGGGGAGGGGGCAGGAAAGGGAGGAGCTTGTGGCTGTAATTCCCAGCTGGCCAAAGAAGCTAGCTGTCACCCAGGGAGCTGGCTGTAATGGACTGTATATAAATGGTGGTGGAAACTGACATAAGGCATAAAAGGGCACTGGTGCTGGCACATTAAGTGGTCTCCGGCTGATTTTTGGCACAAGCAGGGAAGCGCTCCATTACAATATCCTTTATGGATAATGCAACCCCTCCTCCCTTTTTTCCCCCCAATTGTCTTTTCTGAACAAGCTAGATCCCTCAATATTAATATTCCAGTCATGAAACTTATCACATGAAGTCAGTGTGATGCCAATTAAATAACAATTTAGCTTATGTACCAGTGCATCCAGTTCTTCCTGTTTATTCCCCATACTCCTTGCATTTGTTTAGTTATCTAAAATGTTGATACGATTGCCTCACTGATTTCTTTTTTGTTCCTCCTTTGACCCTACTCTAATTTTCCATGTCCTGTCCCCCCTACAACATCTAACCCTCTGTTAATGTCTCCTTTTTATACTTACCTTTGGGCTTTTGTCACCTGCCCCAATAGAACCTCATTTAAAACCCTCCCCACTAGGTTGGTGAGTCAGTGCATGTCATAAACAGATAGTTACAGGTAAAAGAGACATTAACCCTTAAAGGGTTAAGAAGTTCACCTAGCCTAGCTGACACCTGACCAGAGGAACCAATGTGGGGACAGGATGTTTCAAAAGGAAGGAGGGAAGTTCCCTTTGCCTTGGTCAGTTTTAGTTTCAGCAGGAGTGGAAAAGATCAAGGAACCAGCCTCTTATCAGAGTAGTAAGTTTAGAAAAGAATAAATAGGTTTATGTTTATTTTCTTTTTGTGACTTTGTCTTTGTGCAATTAGAGGAATAATCAAATTGGGAATTCTTTTGTGTACTAAGTTTTGCCCAGGGCAACATCCTCTGTGTTTGGAATCTGTCTGTGAGAGTAGCTGGTATGCTAATCTCTCCCAGAGGTTTTTTTCTTTTACCTTTCTTTTCTATAATTAAAAGTCTTATTTTTAAGAACCTGATTGATTTTTTACTTGTGTTAAGATCCAAGGGGATTGGATCTGGACTCACCAGGAATTGGTGGGGGAAAGGAGAGGGGTGGTGGTTAAATTATCCTTGTGTTAAGATCCAAGGGGTTGGATCAGTGTTCACCAGGAAACTGGTGAAGAAGTCTCTCAAGACTACCCAGGGAAGGGAGTTAGTACTTGGGAGTGCTGGCAGCAAAACAAGATCTAAGCTGGTAATTCAGTTTAGGGGTTCACATGCAGGTCCTCATATCTGTACTCTAAAGTCCAGAGTGGGGGTGAAACCTATGACAGTGCACAAAGATGATCTTCCTCTTCTTGGTCAGGAGGACCCCATCTCTATTATATTTCAAGTACACAAAAGGTTTTTACAAAGAGAACAGAGAAAAAATGTTCTTCTTAACCTGTGAGGATAGGACAAGAAACAATGGGCTTAAATTGCAGCAAGGGAGGTTTAGGTTGGACATTAGGAAAAAGTTCCTAGCTGTCAGAGTGGTTAAACACTGGAATAAATTGCCTAGGGAGGTGGTGGAATCCCCATAATTGGAGATTTTTAAGAGCAGGGTACACAAACACCTGTTGGGAATGGTTTAGATAATACTTAGTCCTGCCTGAGTGCAGGAGACTGGACTAGATCAGTGGTTCTCAAACTGTGGGTCGCAACCCAGTACTGGGTCACGGAATGTAAGGCACTCGGTCGTGGCGGCTCTGGTCAGCACCACTGACCAGGACATTCAAAGTCCCATCGGCAGTGCTACATGGCTAAGGCAGGCTAGTTCCTACCTGTTCTGACACCGCGTTGTGCCCCAGAAGTGGCCAGCAGCAGGTCTGGCTCCTAGTCAGGGGGGAGGGGCATGGGGCTCTACGCACAGCCCCTGCCCCGAGCACCCGCTGCGCACTCCCATTGACTGGGAATCAGCCAATGGGAACTCATGGGGGCATGGTGCCTGCGGGCAAGAGCCACACGGAGCTGCTTGCATGCCTCCGCCTAGAAGCCAGACCTGCTGCTGCCCACTTCTGGGGTGCAATGCAGTCCACGGTACCAGGACAGGCAGAAAGCCTGCCTTATCACCCCCACTGCACTGCTGACTGGTGCCCAAGGCAAGTCCACACCCCAAGCCTGTGCCCCAATCCCCTGCCCCAACCCTGAGCCCCCCCCAACCTGGACCCCCTTCCTGCACACCAAACCCCTCATCCCCAGCCCCACCCCAGAGCCTGAACCCCCAGCCCAGAGCCCTGACCCCTCCCACACCCCAACCCCACCCCAGGCCAGAGCCTCCTACCATACCCCAAACCCCTCATCCCCAGCTCTGTGGGGTAGTGTGCATCAATAATTTTCTTCAATTGGGTCTCTAGAAAAAAAGGTTGAAAACCACTGGACTAGATGACCTCTCGAGGTCCCTTCCAGTCCTATGGTTCTATGATCCTAGCCAGCAGACCTTCCTCCCAGAACCACATCCTCTGGTTAAAGAAACCAAAGCCCTATCATCGACATCATCCATCCTGCCATGCATTAATCTCCAGGATGCTCGTGTCCCTGCCAGGACCCTTACTCTTAACAGCGAGGATGGATGAGAACACAACCTGTGCCCTGACTCCTTCACCCTAGCTCCTAGATCCCTGTAGTCATGCTGGCTCAGACCTGACTGTATCATTGGTGCCCAGGTGGATGAGTAGCATAGGGTAGCACTCAGAGGGACAGATGAGCATTGGAGACCTTTCCATAATGTTTCAGACAGAGGCACCAGGCAGGCAGCACGCCCCCCAAGATATTATGTCAGGTTGGCAGATGGATGCCTTCATTCCAGAAGAGAGTCTCCGACCACCAGCATCCTACATGTCCTCCTCTCATGCGTGGTGGTGGTGAGCCTTCCAGCCTTGGGGCAAATGGCTCCTCCTCCTCAGCCATTGGGATCTGTTCCTCACTTCCTGTTGCCAATACAGCATACCAGTTTTAGACGTTGATGGATAGGGATCCAGGGTGGGGAGTGGAGCACTGTCTACTGACTGAAGTGGCCAACTAGTCTGTCACCTCCTTGAAGAGCTGCCCATTCTCCCATTGTCTCTGCAGCTGCTGCAGTCATCTGTAGTTGGCTAGTGTCTGTAGTAGGAAGAGAGCCACAGCATCCTCCATCCCAGATGACTCCACGTGCATCCAATTGATGAAATTCTCATGCTCCCAGGTGCTACACAGACAAGCCACTTACAGCTCTCTTATCTGCTTCCCAAGGGACTCCAGCAGACACTTCTTACACCTGGTTGTTCCCCCTGCTTGGTTTTCATTGGCAGTGAAATTCTGGACACATTCCCAGCAAGTCAAGACCAGAACCTGCATGGAAACCTCTAGGATCAGGGTGCTTGTTTGGTCAGGACCCCCACCAGTGTAGATAGAAAAAGAGATAGCAGTGGTGATGGAAACATGCCCTGCCCTGGTGGGTTCTTCCTTGTATAGTATCTGTAAATTTAAGGAAGCAGAATGAAAACAAACAAACAGAAATAGAAACACACACAAACCTATCTGCCTCTGCTGGCAAACTCAGCAGGCTAACTCCCTTGGTCTCCCAGCTTTTGGTCTCCAACTCTTTTGAAGTATATACATTTTCAATATTGACTTCTATTACAATACAGACTACAAAGTGCACAGTGTTCACTTTATACTATAGTTGGTTACACATATATGCACTGTAAAAATGATAAACAAAAGAAATACAGTAACTCCTCGCTTAAAGTCGTCCTGGTTAATGTTGTTTCGTTGTTATGTTGCTGATCAATTACGGAACATGCTCATTTAAAGTTGTGAAATGCTCCCTTTTAATGTCGTTTGGCAGCCACCTGCTTTGTCCACTGCTTGCAGGAAGAGCAGCCTGTTGCAGCGAGCTGGTGGGGGCTTGGAACCAGGGTGGACCAGCAGCCCCCCATCAGCTCCCTGCTCCCCTAAGTTCCCTGTGCTGCAGCCGCCCAGCAGGCTATCAAGGCAGTTCAGCTGTACCTCTCCCCACTGCCATGTGCTGCTCCTCCCCTTTGCCTTGCAGCTGCTCCCAGAGACTCCTGCTTGCTTTGCGGGGGGGGGGGGGAATGTCAGGATGTCCCCCTCCCACCTGTTCCTGCACCCCTCTTACCCCTTCTCCATATAGAGCAGGGAGGGGACACAGATGGAGAGAGACCGAGAGAGCTTGGGGCAGCAGCTGCTGTCTCAACTTCCTGACCCACTTAAAAAGACAATGCGCTTAAGAGTGGGACAGCTTACTTAAAGGGGCAGTGTGCATCTCTCTCTCTCTCTCTCCCACACACAAGATGTGTGCCTGTCTCTGTCTGCTATGCTGTCTCCCCTCCCTCATGTTTGTGCTGCCTTGTGTGAGAGGCTACAGTAACAACAATGTGTTAATCCTTGAGGGCTCAGCCAAGTGCTAGTTCATCATTTAGCAGTAAGGCACTCCTTGGGAAATATCCCTCCCTCTTCCACCCTATAACTTAACCACCTCAACCAAGCTTCACAATCATCATAGCTGTGAACAGTATTAAATTGTTTGTTTAAAACGTATACTGTGTGTATATCTATATAATATATAGTTTTTTGTCTGGTGAAAAAAATTTCCCTGGAACCTAACCCCCCATTCACGTTAATTCTTATGGGGAAACTGGATTCATTTTTCTTAAAGTCACATTTTTCAGGAACATAACTACAATGTTAAATGAGGAGTTACTGTAGTATTTTTCAATTTACCTCATACAAGTACTGAAGTGCAATCTCTCTGTCTGAAAGTGTAACTTACAAATGCAAATTTTGTTTAGTTACACAACTGCACTCAAAAGCAAAACAGTTTAAAACTTTAGAGCCTAGAAGTCCATTCAGTCATGAATGCATGTTCATTTTAAGAACAGGAGATTTGACAAAGCGCAAAGAAGGTACCGATGTGAGATTTCTAAAGATAGCTACAGCACTCAAACCAAGGTTTAAGAATCTGAAGTGCCATCCGATATCTGAGAGGGATGAACTGTGGAGCATGCTTTTAGAAGTCTTAAAAGGGCAACACAGAACCCAAACTACCAAAAAAGAAAATAAATCTTCTGCTGGTGGCATCTGACTCAGATGATGAAAATCAACATGCATCAGTTCACACTGCTTTGGATTGTTATCAAGCAGAACCCACCATCAGCATGGAAGCATGTCCTATGGAATGGTGGTTGAAGCATGAAGGAACATATGAATCTTTAGCGCATCTGGCATGTTAATATCTTGCAACGCCAGCTACAACAGTGCCATGTGAACACCTGTTTTCACTTTCAAGTGACATTGTAAACAAGAAGCAGGCAGCATTATCTCCTGCAAATTGTAACTAACCTTGTTTATCTGAGTGATTGGCTGATGAAGAAGTAGGACTGAGTGGACTTGTAGGCTCTAAAGTTTTACATTGTTTTATTTTTTAATGTAGTTTTTTTGTGCATAATTCTACACTCGTAAGTTCAACTTTCATGGTAAAGAGATTTCTCTACAGTACTTGTATGAGGTGAATTGAAAAATATTTTTTGTTTGTTTTTTACAGCGCAAATATTTGTAATAAAAATAAATATAAAGTGAGCACTGTAAACTTTGTATTCTATGTAGTAATTGAAATTAATATATTTGAAAATGTATTAAACATCCAAAATATTTAAATAAATGATATTCTATTCTTGTTTAGCAGCACAATTAATCATGATTAATTTTTTTTTTAATCACTTGACAGCCCTAGTGTTTTTGGCTTTCAGTTTTTAAGGTCTCCAATCCGCCATGTGGACAGCTGGAAAACCTCATGAAAAAAATGGAAGAAATGGAAATTATCCAAGGTGAGAATGCAAACCTACCATAGGTTTTGAATGGGAATGCTATAGGTCAATTTCCTTAAAAAAAAGTTTCTTATATGTGCTTTACCTGTTGACTAAAATAATTTCAAAATGAATCCCCAATGCTGTAGCGGCACTGATCAATAATACACAGATCATGACATTTGGGGTTAATTAGAACACTGGTCTTTTTATCCCTATTTACTAAAGAATCTCCCCAATATCCTCACTAGGCAAAATTCAGAGGTGAGCCTTAGGGAAGTTCAGGGAAGCTAAACTGATCTGAGTGACATGCTGAAAGGCCATAGAGAGAAGTACAGCAAGAAAAGCAATCAGCTGGAGAGAATAAGAAACTGTAAAATAAACCCATCAACCTCCCACTTTACCTTACACCTTGTTCTGGCTTTTCAGCATATTAGTTACACCATCTTACACTCCCTGACACTCACATGCCTGTACGAGTGTAACAGTGATAGGAACCCTAAACTGTATTTTCTTTTTAAGGATGGAAGTCTCTTTGCACAGAACATTGGTATCAATGTGGAAAGAAATGTTACCAATTTTCTACTGAATACAAACATTGGCTGGAGAGTCGAGAGGCCTGCTCTTCTCATGGCTCCAGACTCCTTCTGATAGAAGGCAAAGAAGAGCTGGTAGAGTATCTTCCTCTTTTGGAGAGCTGCATATTCAAATCTGCCAATAGAAGATTTGTCAGTGAAAACAGGATTGGGGAGAATGAGATTTGGCTTTATTTGGTATTTGCTTTATTATATATTTTTTCTTGAAGGCTAATTACCTTGAGCTTTCTCCACTCCTGCCAGTATTAGAATTATCACTAAATTCTAAATTCAAATGAAATACATCTCCTGCAAGGCAGTAACCCAATGTCACCTGTACTTTTCACATTCATATTCAAGGTACAGCTATTACCGTAGTATAAGATGGAGCTGTACATTGCACTGGGTACTTTTCTCTGTCTCAGATAATGTCCTCCAGATAAGAGAGTGAATAGAGATTAATCAACACTGAAGAAATTAAGTAGTTGAAAGAACTGACAGAGTTTAAGGAAAAGCAATAGCACCAGGGTTAGAGTCTTAGGAATTAGTGCACTGTACTTCTCTGGTAGAGATCAAGGTTGGAATCCCCTTTCCAGCCTTTCACTGCTTGGAGCCAGCAAGTACAGGGAATTGCTCAGGAGGTGCACTCATTCTCTGGGACAAGGCAGTGCATCAATGGAGCAGGATTGGCAGTTTCCAGTGGAAACTTCTCCAGTCTCCTGAGGGTTTTGATGGAGACAAAGGTGTTAAAATATGGTTGAGAAGGGAAGAGAGACTATTAACACAGTTTCTACAAGACTGAAACTTACATTCTTGGAGAAAAGGAAGAACATGATCAGTTTGGCCAATAGAGTTGTTCCAGCCTGAGGTTACTTAAGCATATCAGGATTTGTTAATCACATTACTGTACCCCTGGTATCTATTTGCCCATGAAAGAAGCAGGGAAACAAATGCAATTGTATGAATTGGTTTTGTTCTTGTTCAGGATTTCATAAACCCACTGGCAGCTTTTCACTGGATAGGATTATCACGTGACAAGACCTGCAGACCCTGGATGTAGGGAGATGGCACAGCTCTCTCCACTGATTGGTGAGTCACAGACACTTCTACAAACTTCTCGTTTCTATGAGGATTATTTTGCAGCATGTCTAATTTTGCAGCATGCCCAACAAAAGACAAAGGAGATCCCAAATCCTGAGCTCAGAAATGTTTGCAATAATGTGTGTCAGAAAAAAACTCAGTTCTCACTTTTTGTTTGGGTGCAGCAGAGTCAGATACTTTATTATTTCTCAAGCAATTGCAATTGAGGGAGGGGGTGCCCTAGGACACAGGATCGCCCCAGTCCTGGACAGGTCTCTCAACAGGTAAACAATTACAGCAAGCATTTATACTTTTGTTACAGACAATAATAAGCAACAGCTGCATTTTGTTTATACATAGGTCATCCTGATATCTTGTTTTTCTCACTTAAGAGACTCCAGTCTACATTTCGTATTATCTACACATTATCTACACAAGGTCAAAAAAACTTCTCACACAGTTCTTTTCCACTCGCCTTACACAATCCTCGCTTCTACAAATCTCGCGTTATTAGGGTTACAGTTAGCCTAACTCTTGCTAACAGAGACTGTCATGCATTAAGATCCCCTACAAATCCCTGTCAGTTCTTTCACTACTTCCACATGTGAGTCAGAACTCTGGTATGAACCAAATTACCCCTTTTTCCAACCAGTGTCCAGCGACACTAAGGAATGAAAAATACTGTTCAGTATATAGATTAAATTGTACTGCTGTCTCATTTACGGATCTAATCTAGATTTCCCTTCCCTTCATTCATTTTCTACAATTGGCCATTTATATGAAAATTGGATCTTTGATTCCTCAGGGTTCATCTGCTATTGAAACTATTGAATTTTAATTTTGATTTTCAAGAAGTAAATGTGAGTTAGATAATGTCTTGTCTTATTCTATATTAGTCAGCATCTCAAAATCAATGTAAAATTTGGTATGTCTGGCTGGTTAGAATAGTTAGGGGTGATGCCAGTCTTTAGCTAGCTATTTAAGGATTTATACCACTCTTCCTATCATTGTATGTCTGTACATGAAGGTCATGACCAAGATCATTGACAGAATAGTGTGGGAGAAAAACCCAGTATGGAATACCAGGACATCATCACTGAACTGTATTTTCAGAATTCTGGGAGGGGCCCAAGACAGCAGAGGATGGGTGCAAGTCAAAACTTTGATTTACTCACTGAAATCTATAGATGATGCAGCATCAGAAATGGAATAGCAGAAGCACTTTGACAGAGCTGAAAGTAGAGGTGGACTCAGGACTGAAAAATGAAGACAGGAGGTTGTGTGTCATGGCAGAGGTGCAATTCTAGAGTTATACAGAAAGTTTACATAATATCTGGGGCACTACTCCTGCCTAGCCAATGTAGTTATTCCCTTATATTCACAACCATCAAAATTACTAATTAATCTTTTAATAATGTTCCCTCTGCTTCTCCACAATTGTTCTGTTATTAATAAAACTATTTGGCAATGCCATATACTATGGCACTCAGATTCCAGAGTGATTTGGCACCTTAGAAAAAACTAAAATTGTGATGTATCTATAACTAGAATGGCTGAAATAACTGCCCCCGTTTCCACCCATTTTAGGTTTCCAGTAAAGAAAGGATACATGGATGGGGAGTGTGCAGTTGTCAGAGGTGGAGAGCTCTTCTCTGATGACTGCAAAGATGAAAAGCACTATATTTGTGAGCAGCCAGCTATCTTGGTGAAACCTATTTATATCATAAATAAGGCTGTAAATTAATCACAGTAAACTCAAGCAATTAACTCAGAACAGATTAACTTGATTAAAAATTAATAGCAATTGATCACCGTTTTAACTGCACTGTTAAACAATAATAGAATATCATTTATTTAAATATTTTTGATGTTTTCTACATTTTCAAATATATTGATATAAATTACAGAATACAAAGTGTACAGTGCTCACTGTATATTATATTTTTTATTACAAATATTTGTACTATAAAAAGATTAACAAAAGAAATAGTATTTTTCAATTCACCTCATACAAGAACTGAAGTGCAATCTTTTTATCATGAAAGTGCAACATAAAAATGCAGATTTTTTGTTACATAACTGAACAAAAAAATAAAAACAACAAAAGCTTTGGAGCCTACAAGTCCACTCAGTCCTATTTCTTGTTTGGCCAGTCGCTAAGACAAACAAGTTTGTTGGCATTTACAGGAGATAATGCTGCCTGCTTCTTATTTACAATATCACCTGAAAGTGAGAACAGATGTTCACATGGCAGAAATTTGTTAAATGTCTGGTACAAACAATTTATAAATAATTCCTACCTGTGCTACTGATAATAATAAGTCTCTAGAGATGAGAACCGATTTTTTTTTAAATGTCTAATTTAGTTATTTCCTTTTTGCTTCCTTTGTTATACTTCACCCAAACACAGAAAAAGAGCACAGACAAATGCATTCGAATACGAAGATACCAGTAGTCTCACTAAAACACATTTCTGGGGAAATCAGTTTAAAGTGTTGTTTAGAAGTTCAGTAGGATGAACTGAAATGGATATCAAAGGGAATTAAGTTCCATGCCATAGGACCCATCAAAGCAAAATCATAATTATCTGGTGTATACCCTTTTTCTGTCTCCTTTTGTGTCTATTGCCATGTTATTTAAGTTCTAAGACATGATGGTGGTGGGATTCCTAAAGGGCTTTTTTAACTGGAGTACAAATACTCATCAGGGTATGCTGAAAATTACCAGAGCTTCAAAACTCAGTAGGGCTAGTTTAATGACAGGAGGCAGCCAATGTAAAAAATAAAATGCAAGCTGTAATATGATCCCAAGCTCTCAAACCAATAAGCAGAACTACAGGTGCATCAAGAACAAATTGAGAGCTATGAAGGAGTCCTGCTATGAGCTCTTGTATTCATAATGATAGAGATTGTTGCTGACATGATAGGATAATTAAGGGTGCACCTGTAAAAACTGCAAAACTGTGTGTAAAGGGGAGGGAAACCCACTTCATTCTGAAAACTGACCATTTATTCCTACCTTTTGTTTCCTGTCTTTTAACCTGTTACCAACCAATGAGAGGACCTTGCCTCTTATCCCATGACTGCTTACTTTGCTTAATAGACTTTGGTGAGGGACTTTGTCAAATGCATTCTGAAAATCTAAATACACCATATCCACTGGATTCCCCTTGTCCACATGCTGGGTGACCCCCTCAACGAATTCTAGTAGATTGGTGAGGCATGATTTCCCTTAACAAAAACCATGTTGATTATTGCCCAACAAATTATGTTCATTTATGTGTCTGACAATTTTTTTCCTTACTATGTTTTCAACCACTTTGCCTGGTACTGAAGTCAGGCTTACCGGCCTGTAATTGCTGGAGTCATCTCTGGAGCCTTTTAAAAAGTTGGCATCACATTTGCCTTCCTCCAGTCATTTGTACAGAAGCTGATTTAAATGATAGGTTACAGACTACAGTTAGTAGTCCTGTAATTTCACATTTGAGTTCCTTCTTAACTCTTGAGTGAATACCATAGGCAACTAGTAACTGCTGATAGTAAAAGGGAAGAATTTAAAGGTTATGGTGGTATTGCATTGCCCCATACATGGTGCTTGCAGCACTGCCCAAATTTAGTGCTAACAGACCTTACAGGGACACTGTGAAACTGACTATACACAAAATGCTATCAATACATAAAATAAACAAACTGAAGAGAAAAAAAAAGTAGAGACCCCCCCCCCTGTTCTCTTTTGGTTTTCGTAATCTTACTTGTTAGCTTGTCACTATCGTAGATACAGTTTTCAGACAGAAATGTGATATTCAAGTTGACATTGTGCCTTTAGCCACGATCCTACATTTTTGCCCACCTGGAGAGAAATGCAGGACTCCTAGACCTGTAGGGAATTCCAGACTGACTGTCACAGGCCTGGTGTAAAGCAAGACTTTGATGGTGGCCATCTTAATAAAAAGTGTAAGCACTTTTGCAACCCTGCTTTCAGGAAATACTACTCTACAGCCAACCTTAGATCTTTTGTACGTACTGGAAACAGTTTGTGCTCCAGAAAGACCCCAGGAGAAAGTATGTTTCCAGAATCGCGACAAGTGATCTGGTCCATACACAAGCAGGGGATACAAAAGTAATCTATTCCTGTCTCTCCTTATTTGGGAAATTGTGTTGTCAGACATAGAAACACCTAAAAAGAGCATCTGGTGGAAAAATGTCTGTAGACATACTCCCTGCTGTTAGTTGTAGGAGGAATTTGTATAGTTTATTTTTAAGTTGGAACAATTACCCCTGTAACAGATGCTTTGACATGAGGAAAATAAAGCTGACAGGCATTCAGGGAACATCACCTAGAACTGGAAAATTATTCTGTAGCGCTCCTGAGATCAAACAAGGTTCTATTGAGCTCAGGCCTGATGGAACTCTCATATTCAGTCTATCCTCCTGTTAATTGGAAGGGATAGCTAGATGCACAAGAGAACTCGAGTGCACAGAACTGTTCTGAGTAGCATAAGGAAGCTCAATGGCTCTTTCATACACAGAACATAAGAATGCATCAAACCATAGTTAAACATTAGAGGCCTATATTCCTTCACACTAGTGGGGTGAGTCTATAATGAGGTTGAGGACCCATACCTTAATAGACTCAAAGCGAGCAACATACTTGAACAATATAGAAAGATGTAGCCTGCTGTTAACCATGAATATCCCACTAACTCCTGAGTTTTTGACTTGTAATAAAATGAGGCCTCACCAATATCGAATAGAGGGGAATGATCACAATCCTCGATCTGCTGGCAATGCCCCTATTTATACAGCTCAAAATGCAGTTAGCCTTCTTGGCAACAAGGGCACACTGTTGACTCATATCCATCTTCTTGTCCACTGTAACCCCTAGGTCCTTTTCTGAAGAACTGCTGCCTCGCCATTTGGCCCCTAGTCTGTAGCAGTGCATGGGATTCTTTCGTCCTAAGTGCAGGACTCTGCACTTGACCTTGATGAACCTCATCAGGTTTCTTTTGGCGAAATCCTCGAATTTGTCTAGGTCCCTCTGTATCCTATCCCTACCCTCCAGCATATCTACCACTCCTCCCAGTTAAGTGTCATCTGAAAACTTGCTGAGGGTGCAGTCCACACCATCCAGTAGGTTGAGGGACGTGATCATTCCCCTCTATTCGACATTGGTGAGTCCTCATCTGGAGTACTGTGTCCAGTTTTGGGCCCCACACTACAAGGAGGATGTGGAAAAATTGGAAAGAGTCCAGCGGTGGGCAACAAAAATGAGTAGGGGGCTGGAGCACATGACTTAGGCTGAGGGAACTGGGATTGTTTAGTCTGCAGAAGAGAAGAATGAAAGGAGATTTGATAGCTGCTTTCAACTACCTGAAAGGGGATTCCAAAGAGGATGGATCTAGACTGTTCTCAGTGGTACCTGAGAGTAATGGTCTCAAGTTGCAGTGGGGGAGGTTTAGGTTGGATATTAGGAAAAACTTTTTCACTCAGAGAGTGGTGAAGCACTGGGTTACCTAGGGAGTAGGTGGAATCTCCTTCCTTAGAGATTTTTAAAGTCAGGCTTGACAAAGCCCTGGCTGGGATGATTTAGTTGGGGATTGGTCCTGCTTTGAGCAGGGGGTTGGACTAGATGACCTCCTGAGGTCCCTTCCAACCGTGATATTCTATGATTCTATGATCCTCCAGATCATTAATGAAGATATTGAACAAAACCGGCCCCAGGACCGACCCTTGGGGCACTCCACTTGATACTGGCTGCCAACTAGACATGCAGCCATTGATCAGTACCTGTTGAGCCTGACAATCTAGCCAGCTTTCTATCCACCTTATAGTCCATTCATCCAGCCCATACTTCTTTAGCTTGACAGCAAGAATACTGTGGGACATCATATCAAAAGCTTTGCTAAAGTCAAGGAATAACATGTCCACTGCTCTTCCCTCATCGACAGAGCCAGTTATCTCATCACAGAAGGCAATTCGGTTAATCAGGCATGACTTGCCCTTGGTGAATTCATGTTGACTGTTTCTGATCACTTTCCTCTCCTCTAAGTGTTTCAAAATTGATTCCTTGAGGACCTGCACCATGATTTTTCCAGGAACTGAGGTGAGGCTCACTGGCCTGTAGTTTCCTGGATCATCCTTCTTCCCTTTTTAAAAGATGTGCACTACATTAGCCTTTTTCCAGTCATCCGGCACCTCCCCCAATCACCATGAGTTTTCAAAGATAATGGACAATTATCTGCATCACAGATCTGCATCTGCATCTGCAATTACATCCGCCAACTCCATTAGCACCTTCAGATGCAGCGCATCCGGCCCCAAGGACTTGTGCTCGTCCAGCGGTTCTAAATAGTCCTGAACCACTTCTTTCTCCACAGAGGGCTGGTCACCTCCTCCCCATACTGTGTTGCCCAGTGCAGTAGTCTGGGAGCTGACCTTGTTCATGAAGACAGAGGGAGGAAAAAGCATTGAGTACATTAGTTTTTTCCACATCTTCTGTCACTAGTTTGCCTCCCCCACTCAGTAAGGGGCCCACACTTTCCCTGACCTTTTTCTTGTTGCTAACATACCTGTAGAAACCCTTCTTGTTACTCTACTGATGAGTAGAACTGGTCAAAATTCTTGGGTCAAAAACTTTCTGCATCAGAAGTGGCTTCTTTCTTTAAAAAAAAAAGCAATGTTTTTATTATTTTTCCCCTCTCTTTGATGGCAGAAAACAGAACATTGGACACAGCTCATTTGTTTCCACAGCTGTGCTTCCCTCCCTTCCCTGGTAAAAAGCCCCGCAAAAGGAAGTGTGCGGGGGGAGGGCATACTGAAAACTTTCAGTCTTGAGGAGAGATTAACCAATATGGTTTCTCAGCCATGGAGAATTTTCAGTCCAGCAGGACTTGTTAAATTCATAATTTTACCTGAGATCCATACATCCATTATAGAGCAAAGCTGGGATGCTAGTTATGATTTGATATTGTTTTTGCACAGGATTTCATAAACCAATTGAGAACTTTTCACTGGATGGAGTTATTCCATGGTAAGATCTACAGGAACTCCACCAGAGAGGTCCTTTGGGGCCATCTGCCTGTCCCAAGTCAGGGTAAAGGAGGAGGGTTGGGCGTGGGGCTAGCAACTCCACCCTGTAAAAATCAGCTTGCTACAGAAACGCCAACAATAGAGTTAACAGAGACTTTTAGCCTGGAAAAAGAAGGGTCTTCAACTCGAAGATGCATGACGCTGGGTGGTGAAAGCCGCGAGGAAGCCACTAAGCCGATCACCCTTCTTGCAGCCAGGAGGATTACCATCGGCACATGGAACGTGAGGACCATGTACGAGTCAGGAAAGACGGCGCAGGTTGCAGCAGAGATGAGGAGCAACAACCTGACCCTACTAGAAGATCTACAGGCCCTGGGTGTGGAGAGGCAGCACACCTTGGTCTATAGATCTCAGGGTTCCTGGCATCACTAGGTGTCTGATGTTTGATGTGGTGTTTAACCTTGAAGCCAAGAGACATAGGATGTGCCAAAATACTGAGATAAAAAATATTTCTATTAATGTGAATCAGAGGTCTAGTATATCCAAATTATTCCTCATCTCAGTCAGTTCCTTGTGTGAGAAGGGACTGAAAGATAATAGGCGCTATATAGATATAATTCTACTTTTGTCTCTAGATTTCCCACAATTTCATTTGTTATTCTTCTGAGATATTTATATGCTTCTCGCAATTGTTCTCTTATTAGTAAAGAATGATTAGTGATTAGTAAAATGATTTGGCATCGACATATACCACAGCTCTTAGATTCCAGAGTGATTAGGTACCTTTGGAAAACTAAGTGATATAGATTTAAGTACTACATTTAGGAATCAAATGGGGGAATAACTGATTGGGCAGTAGTACTGCAGGAAAATATTTAAGAGTTATATTAATATGGGATGCCTACACTGCAGTAAAAGACCCATGGCATGACCATGGTTGGCCTAGGTTAGCTGACTAAGACTCACGGAGCTTGGGCTACGGGGCTATAAAATTGAAGTGAAGATATTTGGTCTCCTGAATGGCAATGGAAACATGTAAGTCTAATTCTAACCAAGAGAGGGCAGTTGTACCCACTCATACTCACCCATCCACATTTGGTGGGGTATGAGGTCTCATGGTAGAGTAGTGGTAACACAGAGCAGCCAGGACATTGCAGAATATTCAGTATCTATCAGCATCAGCCATGAGCACAGAAATATGTATTCTTTTTTCAAGGCCACAAATGCAGCCCAGATAATTGGTTCTGGTATGGAGAAGTCTGTTACCACTTCTCTAGTGAATTGAAAAAATGACAAGGAAATAGAGATTATTGTTCTTCTCATGACTCCAGACTTCTTAAGATAGAAAGCAAGGAAGAACTGGTAATGTCTTCTTCTTCTTCACTTACTGTAGATACCAAACCAGGAATGAACACAGCAATGGGTCTAGATTTTACACTGAATTTTCATGCTGGCATTGATAAGATGACCCTTGGTCATCATCAAAGGAAGACAATGCATTAAATTACAGAAGGAAATGAACAGACATTTAAAAACTAAATGAAGGAATCAAAGCAATTTGAAAGGTCCAGCAGGCCAGTGCTTTGTGCTGCCACATACAGATGTGGGTACCTCACTCATATGACCAGCAAAGGCCAAGAATGCTATGGAGGTGCTGTATCCTGCCTGTCAAGCCCTGTGGCTGGTTGCTATCATTAACTGGGGGAAACCCATCCAGTCTTCAAGTATCCATGGGTAGAAGGGCTGTAGCTGTAATGTGAGCTTGTGACGTTATTGACATAAACTGTGACCATATAGGTCATTGTTGCAACCACTGTTATATATTTGCAGCAAATATTGTACAAATTTGTCGTGTGAGGTGTCTATAAAAAGGTTATGCTTTGCTGGTTATGATTATGCTATCTGTATGTGTGTATCATTTGTGTAGTTGAAGTTATGAATATTGGCTATGTACTTGTATCTCAATGTGTTTTGTTTCTAAGTAGCCTCAGTGAAGCATTTGGTCAGCTTCTTGAGAACTCAGTAAGTGCCCAGTCAAGAAACACTTAACTGGCAATGGACTTTGGGAGACTCCAATCCACATATGAGCTTTCCCGGGAATGTTCAAACTAACATGTAAACTACGGCGTCGGCCTGTAAAGAACTGAGTCATGCATGGACATGTGACTTGCCCATGTGACTCCAAACTCCATCTTGCAGCTGTGATCTTCCACAAGTCTGAGACTATAAAAGGCCCTGGAAACCCCTCCATTTTGTCTTCAACCCTGCTTCTTGCCTCTGGAGGAACTTTGAGGCAAACTAAAACTCTGAACAAAGGACTGAATGACCCATCCTAGCTGTGTATGTACTCCAGAGACCTGATTTAAACTTGCAATTTATTCCATCACTGCTACAAGCCTGAACCAAGAACTTTGCCATTACTGTATGTAATTGTTCCATTTAACCAATTCTATCTCTCGTCTATATCTTCTTCCTTTTATGAATAAACCTCTAGATTTTAGATTCTAAAGGATTGGCAACAGCGTGATTTGTGGGTAAGATCTGATTTGTATATTGACCTGGGTCTGGGGCTTTGTCCTTTGGGATCGAGAGAACCCTTTTTTCTTTTACTAGGGCACTGGTTTTCATAACCATTTGTCCCTATAACGAGTGGCATAGGCACCGACTCCAGGGGTGCTCCAAGGCTGGAGCACCCACGGGGAAAAATTAGTGGGTGCTCTGCGCCCACTGACAGCCAAGCTCCCCACTCTGCCCCGCCCCACCTCACCTCCTCCTCGGCCTCCACCTCCTCCCATTAGCGCGCCACGTCCCCACTCCTCTGCCTACCTCCCAGTGCTTGCCGCCACCAAACAGCTGTAGCAAGCTCCGGCAGGGAGTGGGGAGGAACGGGAACATGGCACACTCAAGGGAGGAGGCAGGGCTTTGGGAAAGGAGTTGGAATAGAGGCAGGGAGGAGGCAGAGTTGGGGCGGGGACTTTGGGAAAGGGGTTGGAATGGAGGTTAGAGGGGGCAGGGCAGGGGTGGAGTCAGGGCGGGGATGGGGCCAGAGTGGGGTCAAGCACCCACTGGCACCAGTAGAAGTCAGTGCCTATGACCAGTGGCACTGGTGGTGATACTGGGAAACTGGAGTGTCTAAGGGAATTGCTTGTGTGGCTTGTGGTTAGCCAGTGGAGTAAAACCAAAATCCTCTCTGTCTGGTTGGTTTGGTTTGCCTTACTAGTAAAGGAAACCCAGCATTGGGCTGTAACTGCCCTGCTCTAAACAATTTGTCCTGAACTGATACTCTCAGAAGTGTCCTACTAAAGGGCAGCATCATTACAGAGCTCTTCAGGAAATAGGTGTATCTTAAAATAAGGGGAAGAAACATGTTTTTTAATAAATCTATTGGAAAATTTCTTGAGGAAAAAAATGAGTGTTTGGTCAGTTAGACATTTTAACACAGGAAATGACAGGATGGAATTGAAATGAAGTGCAGAGACACTAGCTGATCAATAGTTTCTTAAGCAACCTCGTTTAATAAATTCAATATTTAACTGAGCTCAAGCAAGTTAAATTTAACACCTTAGGCCTTGCATAAACCTACAAAGAGAGAAGATCCTGTGAGCGCTTTGTGCGGGTGCAGCGCACTTCAAGCTAGCAGAATGAGAATTTCCTGTGCGGTTTCAGATGGAGCATTACAGAGTGAATAATTCTTCCCCTCTCAGCTCCTGTTGTCCATCTCCTTACAAGGTAGTGACAGGGTGATACCAAACTGTCTTTTTCTCCATCCCCAAGGGATTTTCATGAAGGACAAAATCATTTGTGGCACTTCAAGGTCTAGTTTCCGCACGCCGGCCTCCTATCAAAGAGCTTCAAAGGTATGAGTCCACATTCTTCAGGGACCTTCATTGTTAGAGCATGTAGTTGTTGTAAGAGGCATAGTTATTACTTTGATATACTTCAAGAAATGAGTGGAATTAGTTATTGTTGGATAGACATATGTCTGCCTCCTGTACAATATTTTTCTTCTGATTACATTTTAAGAGAGACAGTATGAAATATAGTACAATTTCATTATTATTATTTGTATTAAATGACTGTGAAAGAATTTATTATCACAGGCATTAGAATTCTACATTTCTGTACTTTATGCATCTCTGGTGCAGTATGTAGACTATCTAAATGTATATGGCAAATCTAGCAGATCAGCATAAATTGGGGAAGACCAGAGACCTAATATCTTAATTTTTAGAAAGGAATTTGACAGTGTTTCTCAAGAAATCTTACTTAGCAAATAGTCTTGGATAAGAACATTATCACTGAATTAAAAACTGGTTGAAGTACTGTGAAAAAAATGTTATGATAAATGGAAATAGACTGAGTTTAGTGTCATGGTCTTTGTAATTTATCATCTTCAGCTTCATAAATAGTCTGGAAACTGGAGTACATAGCCTGTTAATGTAATGTAAACTAATGTGATGTAATTCTCAGATGATGCTAAATGGAGGGTTGTTGCAAACACAAACAAGATCAGACAGATAACCCAAACACATCTGGAAAGTTTAGCAAATTAAGCAGAAAATGATATTAAAACTATAACATCTGATGTAATAATCCAACACATGGCTATTCAGTGGTAGGGAGAAATGGAAGCCAGTCCTGATGAAAGAAACCCAGGACTGAGAATAGAGAACAGATTAAACATGTGCTTGCAATGTGTTGTTTCCAAAAAGGTAAATAACATTTTTGCAGAGGTAGAAGCGCTGTATTACAGGAGTGTCTCTCTATGGCTCTGATGACAGTATACCTAGAATACCACACTCAATTCTGTG
Source organism: Mauremys reevesii (assembly GCF_016161935.1). Classification (NCBI taxonomy): domain Eukaryota; kingdom Metazoa; phylum Chordata; order Testudines; family Geoemydidae; genus Mauremys; species Mauremys reevesii. Next base: position 220,894,956 of record NC_052623.1, read on the forward strand.
CACTTCCATTTTGAGTCATTATTATTAGTATTTTATTATTTATTTGTTGAATGCCTAGTGTGTAGCTGTCTGTACAGAATATAAAGGAGATGGCCCAAGATTTTCAAAAAATTCATGGAGTATAGGTCCATCAGTGGCTATTAAGTAGGATGGGCAGGAATGGTGTGCCTTGCCTCTGTTTGCCAGAAACTGGGAATGGGTGACAGGGGATGGATCACTTGATGATTAGCTGTTCTCTTCTTTCCCTCTGAAGCACCTGGCATTGGCCACTGTTGGAAGATAGGATACCGGGTTAGATGGATCTTTGATCTGACCCAGTGTGGCCGTTCTTATGGTATGTTCTTAAAAATGGACCTAAAGTTAGGTTCCTAAATTAATATCTAGGCATCTGAAAGTAGATTAATGTTAAAAAATATTGAGCACTCATCAGCCTTTCTATGGTTACTAATGAGGGCTCAGCACTTTTGAAAATCTGGCTGCTTAAATAGGCACCAACACATAGACTTGGAAGCCTAATGTTTAGCGCCCATTTTTGAACATTTTGGCCATGGACCCTAATCCAAAGATTTAGATATATGTGCGTTTTTTTGTTTGTTTTAATTTTTTTTAAAAGGCAGAAAGTGGTTGGAAGTTTTGGAGGAATTCAGAGAAAAGACATGCACTTTATTAAAGGGGCTGGAGGAATTGAGTTACAAACAAGAAATGGAAGAACGACGTGTGTATAATGACCTTGGTGCAAACCCTGACTATAAGGGGATGCACAGTAACTGTTTAGAAATATTGAAAGTGTATCAGCATCGAAGAGGGAAACAGGCTGTTTGGGGTGGTGTGAGGCTGTAGAGCTAGAGGTGAAGGGAGGGAGGTAAGACAAAAACGTTTCCCAAGGTGAGGGGTGGAAATCCCTCTGCAGGAAACATTTAACCTTAGACTGGATAAAGCTCTAGACAGAATCCTACAATAAACATATGAAGGTATAAGCCCCAGTCTGTGTTCAGTGCAGGATTGTTGTATAGGCCACGTGTGGGGATGGGAAGAGGGTCTCTGTTTCACCAGCTAGGGGAGGGAGGCAATCTCCAGGCCCAAGTCCCTTTTCATCCCCTTCTTTTATTGTTTACAACAACGAGAACAAACAAAAATGAGAAAAATAACAACTGAAAACACTGCTCATAATCCCCAGAGGCTTCCCTGCTTCAACCAGCCAATGGGAAAGAGGACTCCTTTCCCCTGTGACCCTTCTGAACCCTGATTCCTGTTCTTCCCTGGCCTGTGAGAGTCAGGGATGCCTTAACCCTTCCAGTCTGCTGCATTATCCTTGTTACAGACTCCCAAAGGATGAAATAGATGACATTAATATGGGATTGTAGAAGCAGCAAAGAATCCTGTGGCACCTTATAGACTAACAGACGTTTTGCAGCATGAGCTTTCGTGGGTGAATACCCACTTCTTCGGATGCATGTATTCACCCACGAAAGCTCATGCTGCAAAACGTCTGTTAGTCTATAAGGTGCCACAGGATTCTTTGCTGCTTCTACAGAACCAGACTAACACGGCTACCCCTCTGATACTTAATATGGGATTGACACTTTTACTTCTATCTCTGCAGCATGAGACCACCTTCTGACCTCTTTCGGACTGTGTAAATCTGGAGTAACTCCAGTGATTTCCGTCGAATTGTGCCAGATGTACACAGGGGTGTCTCAGAGCATAACTTGGTCCCGTGACGCTGTACTGGAACTCAATGTGCATAGTACTAAAGGATATCACTCAGGGGAGGAGCAGATGGAGGAGGTGCATCAATCAAGTGTCAGTTCTTGGAGGCACTGGGGTCTAAATTTCTGTTCCTAAATTCATATTTAGGTACCTAAGGTGGGATTTTTAACAAAAGTGCCTAAGGCACATAATCCTTATTGAAGTCAGTAATATAAAACAGGTGAAGAATCAGAACCAGAGCCTCTAGAAACCTAAGGGGAGAGCAGAGAGGGGCATTCCTTGTTATATTGTGCACGTATGACATATGTTGTAAGCATTTCCCCCAGGACAGCCATCCCTGTCAACAAGAGGAGGGAGCCACAGTCCAGTTCCCGCATTACCCAGAAATTGTCTGACTGGGGGCTCTTTTGCTACTGGTGCTGCCACTAACTATTGAGTTCTCCAGTATTAGGAGCCAGATTGTGTCCAGCCTCTCTCCACTGCCATAGCAAATGAAATCATAACTCTATCTTTTAGACTCCTAAATCTGTCCCCGGGGGGATTATTTATTTGTTTGTTTTTCTTTTCTGAATCCCTCTAGTTTGTCAGTGTGTTATTAATGTGTCCCACATTCAGAACTAGGTGCCACATTCCAGGTGCGGTGAGAAGGAGGTGTGATTCTTCCAAACCCTCAGTTATTCTGCTATTAGATCCTGACAATTGCTGTTTTTCCTTCCTTAGTACATGTATCAGTTTACATCAGATCCCATTTTTCATCTCAGTCTACTGTACCCAACCTTTCTATCCCAGAATGCAACAGAAATGAGTGAGCAGGCAGTGACCTATGTAGACCTGAAATTTCAAACTCCTTCCAAGCACCAGAAGAAAAAGACACCTAAGAACACCAGGGACAAAGGTGCGGTATGTTTGTAAGCATCTGAGAACATATCTGCTATTACTGATATTTTATTGTCCATGTTAAATCTCTTTCTTAAGCTGTATGCATTGTACCTGTACCTGTATGCATTTATCTACTTATATCATCAGTGTCAAGTATCAGGGGGTAGCCATGTTAGTCTGTATCCACAAAAACAACAAGGAATCCGGTGGCACCTGAAAGACTAACAGATTTATTTGGGCATAAGCTTTCGTGGGTAAAAACCCTCACTTCTTCAGATGCATGTCCATGCATGTCCATGCATCTGAAGAAGTGAGGATTTTTACCCATGAAAGCTTATGCCCAAATAAATCTGTTAGTCTTTAAGGCACCACTGGACTCCTGGTTGTTTATATGATTAGATTTCTCTTCAGTGTCAGGCACAGTTATTTTAGTAACTTATTAACATCTGTCAGGCACTGAAATGCTCCTGGAATGGTACACTGTATTCTGGGCAAGGGGATCAAAAGTTATCATACCTTCAGAGTCCTGGAACACAGTTCTGTGATTGTGTTATCGCAAACCATTCCATGTCAATGGATGTTGTTGATTTGCCCTGTGTTCAAGGAGACACAGTCTCTTTAAGTCATGCCTTGTGGTTGGAAGATTAAAGGAGGTGACCTGTGAATTCTTCTCTCCTTTCTGATGGGGATGGTATAATGGGATAGCCTAATTTTGGCAATTAATTGGTCTTTGACTATTAGTGGTAAATATGCCCAATGGCCTGTGATGGGATGTTAGATGATGTGGGTTACTACAGAGAATTCTTTCCTTGGTGTCTAGCTGGTGAGTCTTGCCCACATGCTCAGGGGTTTAGCTGATCACCATACTTGGGGGTGGGAAGGAATTTTCCTCCACGGTAGATTGGCAGAGACCCTGGGGTTTTTTCGCCTTCCTCTGCAGTGTGGGGCGCTGGTCACTTGCTGGAAGATTCTCTGCACATTGAAGGCTTTAAACCTTGATTTGAAGGCTCCAGTGGCTCAGACACAGGTTTGATACAGGAGTGGGTGGGTGAGATTCTGTGGCCTGCGTTGTGCAGGAGGTCAGACTAGATGATCATAATGGTCCCTTCTGACCTTAAAATCTATGATTCTATGAAACCTATTCATATGTGAATAAAGTACCATTTTCTCTATGCTTTGCCTGATTGAGATAGTCAACATCAAGAAGTCATGACTGATCCTTAATTGTCCATATTTATTTACCATCCCAGAGCCTTAAGATCATTCCTGTTCAGCAGAGAATTTCCTGAGCTACAGAGGATTTCCACTGAGCATCCCGGAAGTTGAGCAGTTAGTTTTTGAGAAGATGACATTTAAAAGTGCTCTTTAAAAAAATAAAAAAAATGGGCTCCATCTAGAAGAGCATAATGCCAAGTGCCATGTTTCCTCTGAAATCAATAGTAAAACAGCCTTTGACTTCAATGGGAGCAGAAGCAAGCTTTAAATCAAGGAAATAGCACCGGAAATATTTAATGACTTTATAAATACTCTTAGTAGATCACAGTTCAATTTGTTTTGAAGTAGGTAAAGTGAAATTTTACATTTCAAGATTGTCATTAGCAGAATGCAAGATTGTCATTATCTTAACTGGATATTTCCATAACTTTTAATGCTTAGCTTTGAAACTGTAATTTTCTGATTATAGTGTATGTGCAAAGGGTTATATAAGTCACATGAATAACTTTAAATGTAACAACTCTTTTGGGTAAGACTCTAAATAGGAGTCAGATATTGGAAACAAGGTGATAAGATGCATATGCTGAATTCACAGATGTTAGTTCGTTGACCCCAGTACACTGACAGGCTACTGCAGACCATTGTGTTTGTGGGACAAAACCTTTTAATACCAAAGTTCTGCCATGCCTTGTGTACCACAATGACTGTTTTATGTGGCTATAGACTGTAATTAGAGCTGTCCACTGTGATAAAGTCAGGCTGGATGGCTGCAAGAGGGTAGTCCTATTGGGTGTTGGGAAGTGCTGGGAAGCACAGCTAAAAGCCCCTCCCCAGCCTGGGGAGGAGCTACTGAGCCCAGAACTCAACTAAAGTTGGGGGACAACGAAGGAAAACAAAACAGTAACAGGTGTGGAGGTCAAAGGTCCAAAACTAGCAAACCGGAAGGGGACACCGAGCAGAGAACCCTGGACAGTGCCCACTGCTCCTCAGTGCAAGAGGGTAGTCCTATTGGGTACTGGGAAGTGGATGGGTGGAAGCCTGCCCACAGCTAAAAGCCCCTCCCCCAGCCTGGGGAGGAGCTACTGAGCCCAGACCTCAACTAAAGTTGTGGGTCAATGAAGGGAAAAAAACGGGACAGGTGTGGGGGTCAAAGGATCATAACTAGAGAACCAGAAGGGGACACTGAGCAGAGAACCCCGGACAGTGCCCACTGCTCCTCAGTGCAAGAGGGTAGTGGAAGGCAGATATGTTAGCCCTAGAATGTTAAAGGCCCTTTTCCCTATAAACTGAGAATGGGTTACCTGTGGTTAATTAGAGATACCTGAATCCAATTACGGGCTGCCTGAGACCTTTTAAAACCCCTCCTCCAGTGAGAGAACGGGAAGAGAGATAGACACTAGCTGTTACCAGGCTAGTAGCAGCAGGGAAGTAGCTTCTCCAGGAGGAAAGGCTCTGTTCCTCCCCATAGGGGAAACAGACAAGCACGACTGCTGGCCAGAGGAAGGACTGACATCCCAGGACAAACAACAAAACAACACCCCATTCCAGCGAGGAGGCAGGGAAAGGTATCACACTTTGTTTAGGTCTATGGGAATATTTCCCCTTTTTGACTGAGGAAGGAGCAACCCTTAAGCTTATCTTCAGGCCTACCCTGGATACTCAAGCAAGTGAGCACTGAAGGGTGAAGGCCTGAGTGGGACTGATTACACCAGGCCCACCATCGCCAGAGGGGAGAAACGCTAAGCCTGGCAAGAGAAAAGAGGTGCCTTGCCACACGAACTTGTCAGTGCAACGAATAAAATTCACTGTTTCTATGCTATAATCCACTAGCAATAAACGAGGAGGTGGTGACCTACACAGAACTGAAATGCCATAATGCTTCTGAGCAACAGAAGAGGCGAAGGACTACAAACCCCCAGGGCAAAGGTACTGTGTGCTACATGCTTCTGACTCCTCTCATTGTACTATTTAACTGTTCATAGTCTAACACCTCCTTGAATTGTATGAGAACATTAAAAGCAAAACTCCATATAAAGAATCAGGATTTAAATACCCCAAATCAAGACATTCGATGGCTAAGATGCCACAAGCATTATCCACCTAGCCTCCTTGCACATTCTTTCTATTAAGATATAAAATTAATCCTTAAAAATAAATTCAGAGCAGTGCTATGTATCCATGTAATAAAGGGAACTGCGCCAGATTGTTCTCAGCTGCTGTATGAATGTTTGCAGGGAGAGGAGCAGAGGGTACTAGGAGTGCCCTGCCTTCTACCCCCAAATGCAGTGGCCAGATATTCTCTTCCTAGCTGCAGGGATTGTTCCCTCCTAGAACATACATTGGCCACCCCAAAGTGGATGGAGGGGAAAATACATCTATGGCCTTATCTGGCCCCCTGCCTCCAGAGCCAACACTAGACATAAGCAGACTAGGACATTGCTTAGGTCCCCGACCAGCTCCATGGGCCCCCCCATTCGCTTTTTAATATAAAAACTTTCCTGTTCTAGAATTAAGGGGCACAAAATATTTCTGCTTAGGGCCCACAATACACTAGCAACATCACTGCCTCCCCCATTAGGTAACACAGGGGAGCAGCTACATCATCCTATAAGATGGCACAGTAAGTGCTCTCCCCTTGCACACTTGAGAGCTTAGGGAGGGACTGTGCCTCAGGAGACACAATCCCCACCCAGATCTCCTGTTGGGGAGGCTCCACACTGGCCCAACACAAGGCAATTGCTAAAAGGCACAGCTGAGGCCTTAATGGTGGAGGGAGGAATAACTCAGCGATATGAGCATTGGCCTACTAAACTCCAGGTTATAAATTCAATCCTTGAGGAGGCCATTTAGGGAACTGGGGTAAAAATCTATCTGGGGATTAGTCCTGCTTTGAGCAGGAGCATAGACTAGATGATACTCTGTAATTCTTGAGCCTCCTTATCTTTACCCCACCTTTATAAGTGCACACAATACTAGCAGTGAATTAATATAATGCTTCCCCTCTTTCACAAATTGCTACACAGAAGCAATTTGGCCCACTGTACAGGGCTTCTAAATAGCAGCCAGTAGAGTTGGTTTAATTCAATCCCATGGTTAGCCTGAACAAAGCATTTCACCTCTCTCTGTTTCAATTTTTCCCATCTGTAAAATGGGGATAATAGTTTCCAACCTTTTTAAGTGCTACAGTTGAAAAGCTCCATATAAGTGCTTAGGTGGAAGGAATATCCCTTAATGGTGTTCTGCTAGGACCCCAGAGCACAGTTCTGTTGCTATCAAGTCCCACATAGAACAGTCTGCCTCCTTACTAAGGCTTTGTTAAGACTAGATCCTGCTCTCCGGGTATCTTGACCTGTATAACTTTGAACAGGGCGAGAGTTTTCATACCATAGTTCAAGAGCCCTGACAACATGTTCTGACACGGCTGAATATGTGTGAGGGTAGGGGAAGGAGAATGAATACTTGTGTGCGGTTGAGCTGCATTTCACTAATACAGAGAATATGAATGGCCTATGGCTCATTTAGGGTTTAAAAGCTTTCCCCCCCATAATTCTGTACTTCTCCTTTTTCTCTCTCTCAGATTCTTCTGCTCCGGCTCCTGCATGGAGGCTCATAGTAGGGTTTTGGGGGATCTTCTGTTTGGCTTTGCTCATAGCAGTGGGGGTCTTGGCTGCAAATGGTAAGCATGAGCAAAGTAGATACTGAGAGACAAGCTCTGTGCTGGCGTACTCCTTGTGTTATTGCTGGAGGGTAAATCTCACAAGGTGTAAGCCAGTGAAGAGCTGTAATCCTTAGCTCCTCTGAAAATCAGGCCAATTATTTAGATGCCTAATTATGGCTTTAGGGGGCTTGGAATGGAGAGCAGCTGGATTCTGTCAGATTCTCTCCCCGCCGCCCCCCTTTGCAGAGTTTCCCGGGACAACTGCAGCTGACAAGCCTCTGGCATAACAACTCCAACTGTCCACCTCACCCAAGAGCCAGAAGGGGTGTAGGGTCCTCCAGAACAAATATGAAGCACAGACTTTCTGTGGACCCCTGCAGAATCATGAAGTTGGTGTCTAAATCACTGGCTTCAGCCTCAAGGAACAATACACATCCCCTTATGTGAGCATTCCTCTGGGCTGATACGCTCATTGAATTTCTTGTCCTTGTCTTCCTTGCAAAAATTCCAGGGCTTTCCACTTACCACTTTCTTCCTGAGTATCTGATTTTTCTGTTTTGGAGTCTAACTTGGAAAATGGGATTTTTCTGCTTTGTGGTCACTGCAAACATCACTTGTGTTCAACCCAGATAATGGAGGTTTTCCATTGCTATTTTAGGTGAATTTTTAGACAGTCAAGATTTTCAGCCACACAGTTTTTTCTCAGGGGTTTTATGTACAAAATGTTATTTTAAAGATGACTTTTAACAAGAAAAAGTACATATAACATATCATGGTGTTCTAACAATATAATAGACACTCTTCCCAATGGTATAACCATGGGTAGAACTTGGCCCTTTGTTTCCCTATAAGGCATTGATCTCTAAAACTGTGCTGCAATTTATTTTTAAGTGGTACATTATATTGTTATATTACTTTGGTTTTAAGTTTTTCAGATTTCCCTTGTACCGTGTAGACAGCAAGATAACCTCACCCAGCACTGGGAAATTACCCAAGATAAGAACGGAAACCAGCCAATGGCTTTAAACAGGAAAGATACAGGTCAATTGGCTTCAGGAGGGCAATTTTTTTCTTCTATGTGTTGTGACTTTAGACTGAAATAATTTTATATTGAATTCCCAACACTGTTGCTACAGTGATGGATATCAGAGTATGACATTTTGGTTAATTAGATTCCAGTTCTTTTTATCCTTATTTACCAAAATTTTACATTAACTGAGAAACTCAGAAGTGAGTCTTAAGAGAACATAAGGGAGGCTAAGCTGGTTTAAGTCACATGTTGAAAGACCATCAGAGAGGACGGTAGGAAGAAAAAACAGTTAACAGGAGGGAATAATACAATCACAGAAATGTAGATCGCGGAAGGACCTCAAAAGGCCATTTAGTCCAGTCACCTGCACTGAGGCAGGTCCAAACATACCTAGATCATCCCTGACTGGTGTTTGTCTAAACCAGTGGTCCCCAACCTTTTCGTGGCCAGTAGCACATTCATGTTTTCAGAAGAGTGTGGCGGGCACCAACAATTTTTCAAGGTTTATTTTGTATTTGTACATTAAATAATATGAAAAACATCATATTTAATATTACATAATATATGAATCCATAAGCTAAAAAGGGTAATTTTACATGTAAAAGGTATTAATTAAATTATTCGGCAATTACTCTTTCACCTTACCATGTGAATTTGCTCTTTTTTATCTACCTGTAAGAAAAATTAAGGAGTTTTTACAAAATAAATATCATAAGCAGTTTTCATCATATTTATTTTTAAAAAGTAAAACATTGTTGAACTGCTGGTCCAAATATATTTATTATTCTTACTTTAACATAGAATGAAGCCTGCAGCCCCAGAGTTCTCTGTCCCCGGCAGGCTCAGGGCCGCAACTTCTCTCCGGCTTAAGCCACGGCCCTGTGCCTGCCAAGGACCGGCACCCGCAGCCCTGGAGTTCTCTGTCCCTGGCAGGGGCAGGTCTGCGGCCTGGCGCCTGCCGGGGACAGAGAACACCAGCGCCTGCAGCCTGCAGCTCCGGAGTTCTCTGTCCCCAGCAGGTGTGGGGCCGCGGCTTCTCTCTAGTTTAAGCCATGGCCCCGCGCCTGCCAGGGACTGAGAACACTGGTGCCCGCAGCCTGCAGCCCCGGAGTTCTCTGTCCCCAACAGGCTCGGGGTCGCGGCTTCTCTCCCCTGCTGGGTGCTAGGCGGGCACACATAAATGCCCTGGCGGGCGCCATGGCACCCACGGGCAGCACGTTGGGGACCACTGGTCTAAACTGTTCTTAAAAACCTCTAAAGATGAGGATTCCACAACCTCTCCTGGAAGACTATTGTAGTGCTTAAAAATCCTTATACTTGGAAAGTTATTTTTTCTAATATCTAACCCAATTCTCCCTTGTTGTACATTAATTTGATTACTTCTGTCGTCTCTCAGTCTTCTCTTCTCTACGCTCATCAGGCATAGTCTTTTCAACTTTCCTCATATGTCAGGTTATCATTTTTTATGCTCTCCTCTGGACTCCCTCCAATATGTCCATATCTTTCCTAAATGTAGCACCTAGAAATGGACACAGAACTCAAGCTGAGGCCTCACCAGTGCTGAATAGAGGGATAGTTATCTCTGATGTATTACATATGACACTCCTGTTAATACACCCAAAAATGATATTAGACTTTTTTGTAACTCCATCACACTGGGGGCTCATATTCAATTTGTGATCCACTATAAACTCCAAATCCTTTTCAGCAGTATCACTGCCTAGCCAGCTATTCTCCATTCTGTAGTTGTGCGTTTAATTTTTCTTTCCTAAGGCCTGCTATACACCGGGGGTGTGTGGGGGGGATTGATCTAAGATACACAACTTAGGTATGAGAATAGAATAGATGAAGTTGATGTAGCTTAGATCAACTTAGAATCACTTCGCATCCTCAGGCCACCGCTCCCCCGTCGACTTTGCTTCCGCCTCTCGCCGAGCTGGAGTTCAGCAGTCAACGGGAGAGGGATTGGGGATTAATTTATCGTGTCTACACTATACACGATAAATTGTTCCCTCGTAGATCAATTGCTACCCGACAATCCAGCGGGTAGTGTAGATGTACCCTAAGTGTAGTACTTTGAACTTTTCTTTAGTGATTTTCATCTTGTTGATTTAAAACCAATTCTCTAATTTGAATACTAAACCTGTCCTCCAAAATGCTAGCACCCCCCCCCCCTGAGTTTGGTGTTATCTACAACTTTTATAAGCATACTTTTTACTCCATTATCTACATCACCAGTGAAAATATTAATATACTGGACCCAGGACCCTGATAACTAATCTTTAAGTAAGGTCTTTCAACCAGTTTTGTACCCACCTTATATTAATTTCATTTACACCATATTACCTTAGCTTGTTTATGATAATGTCATGTGGGACTCTGTCAAGAGACTTACTAAAATCAAGATATATAATGTCTACAGCTTCCCTTCTATCCACTAGATCAATAGCCATGTCAAAGGAAGAAATTAAGTTGGTTTGGCATGATTTTTTCTTGATCAATCTATGTTGTCTATTATGTATCACCCTATTATCCTCTAGGTGCTTACAAATTGAGTGTTTAATAATTTTTCCAGTATCTTTCCAGGTATCAAAGTTAGGCTGATTGGTCTTCTTTGTTCCCTTTTTGAAGATCAGTACTATGTTTGCCCTTCTCCAGTCCTCTGGACTTCCCCAGGAGTTCTCAAAGATATTTCCTAATGGTTCCAAGATTGCTTTAGTTAGTTCCTTAAGTATTCTAGGGTGAATTTCCTCAGGCCCTGCTCACTTGAACACATGTAACTTATCTAACTATTTTTTATCCTGTTCTTTCCCTGTTTTGGCTTGTGTTTCTTCTCCCTTGCTGTTAGTATTAATTGTGTTTAAATATTTGATACATTTACCTATTTAGTGAACGCATTAAACACCTCACCCTTGTTATAATTCATTATTAGCTGCATTTTCCTTCACCTTTCTCTAGCACCTAATGCATTTACAGAAACACTTTTTATTACCTTTTATGTCCTTTGCTAGGTGTAATTCATGTTGTGCCTTGCCGTTTCTGATTTTGTTCCTACATGCTTCTGCCATTATTTTGTACTTAACCTGCACAATTTGTCCATGTTCCACTTTTTGTTGGATTCCTTCTTGATATTCAGTTTGTTAAAGAGCTCTTGATGGGGCCATGCTGGTCTCCTGTTATTTTTCCTATCTTTCCTATCAAAGCCCACATTGAGCGCAGGCAGAAGGGGGAGGGGAGTCTCTCCTGCCAAGCGGCAATCAGCCTGACCACACCCCCATGCAGCTACCACAACTGCCCGTCATCGAGTCAGGGAGCCACAGCTGCAGCCAATGGAGGATGCAGGGACTGCTATAAAAAGAAAGAGTTAAAATTAGGAAGGGAGGGAGAAAGGCCTGGGAAAGCAAAGGGGTGACACTCCTGCACCTGGCTGCCTCCAGAAACACAGCCCGAAGGGGCTGAAGCGGATCACTGAGCCTAACTAGAGCCAGGGGCCAAGAACTGCCATTACTATAGGCTAAACAAAGAGAACCAGTCCCAACAGAGACCTCCTGAAAGACCACAGAAAGAACCTTCACATTGTGATGATTTGCTGCTGTGCCTTTAATATTGTCTCTCTGAGAAACTGACAGCTTTCCTAAACTTCTTATTCCCTTAGATTTTCATCCTTACCTACCAGTTCTCTGTTAAGAAGCTGTAAGATAAACTAGTCAACCTCCCAATTTAATGTTTTCCATCTCATCTCTGGTGATTCTCAGCATGTAGTTTTCACAGTCTTAGATTCCATGACACTTACACATCAGTAAGTGAGTGATAAATGGAGACTAACTCTGTGTGAAGGAGCCTCACTTACAGATCACTGAATTTTACCCATTGTGCAAGAATCCTGCTCAATAATTACTAACAAAGAAACAGCCAATTAATTACAATAGCACTCACACTTGATGTACAGAATCCATAAAATATACAAAATTCCCCTGGGGAAAAACAAACAAATGTGATTGCGTATAAAAGGAAAGTGATGTAGGCATAATAATAATTACTTTATTTTCTATAGAACAAGAGTCCTCATGCCAGCATCAAAATATGAGCAACCATGTTAATGCTTGTGACTCTAAAGATGGTTTGTGATGCACTTAATGCAAAATCAAATTACAACAGAAAATTGATTGTCACAACTTGACCTTAATACTTCTAATAAAGTAACATCTAGAGGTCCCAATCAGTTATGGGCCTCACTCATATTAGGTGGTGTACAAACACACCATAAGAGACAGTCCCTATGTGAGAGAAGTGACAAATTTAATACAGACAAGACACAATAAGTGGATGAAACAATGAAACGAGGGAGGGAGGACAAGGGTAACAGCAACAGAAGAAAAGTAAACTGTATTTCTTTTTAAGGGTGGAAGTTTCTTTGTCCAGAAAATTGGTTTCCCCATGGAGAGAAATGTTACCAATTTTCTACTGAATCCAAACCTTGGCTGGAGAGTCAAAAGGCCTGCTCTTCTCATGACTCCAGACTCCTCCTGATAGAAAACAAAGAAGAGCTGGTAGAGTATCTTTGTCTTTGGAAAGCTGTATATTCAAAACAGCCAACAGAAGATTTGTCAGTGAAAAGAGGATTGGACAATGAGATTTGGCTTCATTTGGTATCTTGCTTTATGTTTTTTTTTCTTGAAGGCTAATTACCTCACACCTCCTCTTCTCTCCCCACCATTAGAGGCATAACTGAACCCTAAATTAAATTAAAAGGCACCTATTGCAAGGCAAAACCCCAGTGTCATCAGTACTTTTAATATTCAAGGTACATCTATTACTATAGCATAAGAAAAACCTGTACATCACTCCAGGCATTTTTCTCTGTCTCAGAAGTGATCTAGGAGAGATATTGTCCTCTAGATATGAGAGTGAATAGAGATTAACCAACAGAGGAAGCTGTCACAATTTCTACAGCAAACATGCTTGGAGGAAATGAAGACTGTGATCAGTCTGGCCAATGAGTTGATCACCCATGAGGCTGCCTCGGCATATTAACCACATCGTTGTTAGCCACATCATTGTACCCAATATCCATACACTTGTGAAACCAACAAACACCTGATGCACATACATCCATGAAATGAGCAGGGTGAAGAATTAACTGTCTTTGTCTTTGTACAGGATTTCATAAGCCCTCTCGCAACTTTTCGCTGGATAGGATTATCACGTGACAAGACCGACAGGCCCTGGATGTGGGTGAATGGCACAGCTTTCTCCACAGACCAGTGAGTTCCAGCCACAGCTAGAAACTTCTCATTTCAATAAAGTGCATTGACAGTGCAATGAGGGGAGAAACCCAAGCTTCAGTAACAAGGAGTGCATTATGTAGTCACTGAAATGTATTTTAAAATTCTATGGGGGCCCAAATCAGCAGAGGATGATGTAAGTTAAAGTTAAGATCTATCGATCAAAAGCTATAGGTGATGAAACACCAAAAGTGGAAGTGAAGTGGGTGCTGCAGGTCAAGAATAAAGTGCATTGGCACAACAGAGGGGAATAGTGACTCAAAAAAAGTAATTTAGAGAGGAGGTTATATGTCATGGCTGAGGTGCACTGGCAGTTAAGTGAGAAGTGTGCACACCATGAGATACTCTACTCCTGATTGTAGCCAAAGCAGTTATTCCCTGACATTCATAAATACCAAATTTATTCATGATTTTTTCAATAATGGACCCTGTGCTTCTCCACAATTGTTTTGTTATTATTAAAATTATTTGTTTTTGCCATATGTTTAAGTTACTGACATGTTTACGTTGAAAAAATAAGGTAGTAATAGAGATATAACCAGAATGACTTTAAGTAACATTTTATTCTATCATAGGTTTGTAGTAAAGAAAGGATACGTTGATGGGAACTGTGCACTTGTCACAGGTGGAGAGCTCTACTCTGGTCCATGCAAAGAGTCAAAGCGCTATATTTGTGAGCAGCTGGTTCTTTTGCCAAAGCCTGACATATCAACATGAGATGGATCATGGAAACCACAAAATCTGGGGCATCACAAACACTGTGACAAATATCCCCAATAAATACTATTGCTCTCATCTTTTCCTCTTCAGAGGCTGCCTTTATGTTGTAAAATTGTAACACACTTTGCTGTGACCACATATTGTTTATGAGTCTGTGTCAAAAGGAGCTGGGAATGGCCAATCAGAGTATAAACCACATGGTTAAATCTGATAAAACACACAAATTTGCCCTCCAACCAGCCGAACCTGGTTTCTTTTTCCTTTTCCAGTTCATTGATAGTTTATTTTAAAACAATAATTAGTTCACTATCTGGTTCAAATAGTTTTTTTTCAATAAATTGGTAAAAAAAAATCTGATTTAATTGTCAGCTTTTGTTTTTTGCTTTTACTTCATTGCTTTGCATTCAATCCCAGAAGAATTGCCATGATGAAGCAGTACAAAAACAAAGATAATGTTGATTAAACTAAAAGTACCTTTGGGGAAAAATAGTTTATAGGTTTTCTTTAATAGTGTGGTGGGGTGGACTGAGCTGGCCGTCATGGGCAATCAATATCCATGTCACAGGGGCCAACACAGCAAAGGCAAATTCATGTACTGCCACTCCCCAATCCATCCCAGCTTCTAAAATCACTAAGGAAAGTTACAGGTGCATCACGAACAGGATGAGAGCAATGGAGAAGCCCTGCAGTGAACTGTAGTAGTTACCAAGGAAGAGGTTCTCATTGACATTGTTGGATAATTAAAGATGCTGTTACACAAAGTACACAATTAGGGAGAGGATCCCACTACTGTACCATATTCTATGGACTCGGCATGGTCAAAAGGGATGTTCCTTAACTTCACCACCTCATGACCCAGTCAGTCCCCCTTTGTCCCCATTGGGAAAACGTTCCATGCCAAGAACATTATGGTCTCCTTAGCCCACTTGCTGCAAACCTCATGTCTGCTTACCTAAGTGCTGCCAATGGTTTACATTTATGCCTAATGCTGTTGGGAATAGACTTGCTTTCAACAGCACTGAATGCCATGTGGTCTCAAACAATTCCAATTTGAATGATTTTAGAATCACTGTGGACAATCTGAGGGTCAAGGAGCCCTCCCAATAATTTCTACTGCACAAGAATGGCCCTTCAAAATCTCCCAGAATCCTCTGCTTCTCAGTTTTGCACTGGGAAAGATGGAATATGTACCCACAGGGAACTGCAACTTACAGAATTTACAGCAGTGGTCCTGGAGATGAAGGACAAACTTGCAAACAGATTGCAGCAGCATGGATGTAGTAGAGATGTTGAACCATTTGTTTTTAAACTATTTCTACCCTACCCATTTGATAACTAATGGCTCATTTCCAAAGTGCAAACACAGCTGTGTTTTTATGAAATATTGTCTGTGTATAATGGAGCTGATCCTCTCAGTTATTGCTGTTGGGATGTTTCCAGTTTCCTGTAAGGTGGGGTGACTAGCAGGGCCGGCTCCAGGCACCAGCACAGGAAGTAGGTGCTTGGGGCAGCCAATGGAAAGGGGTGGCATGTCTGGGTCTTCGGCGGGAATTCGGTGGTGGGACCCTCAGTCCCTCTTGGAGGGAAGGACCGGCCACTGAATTGCCGCCAAAGAATGAAGTGGCACGGCAGAGCAGCTGCTGAAGTGCTGCTGATCGCAGCTTTATCTTTTTTTTTTTTCCTCTTTGCCACTTGGGGCGGCAAAAATGCTGGAGCCGGCCCTGATGACCAGGATAAAAGCATCAGTTACACTGTGAAGCGAGGATAATTGGCGGCATGTGACTTCCAGAAGGGGAAAGAGTACCAGAAACATCCATGTACCAGAAACACAGATGCAGGTGAGCAACTGTTTTCATATTCTCTCCGCAGGTACTAGTGCAGAGAGTGGAGTGGATGATACACCTGAGGGAACAGAGCAGAAGGAGACTCCACTGACTGGAAGGCATGAGATGCACCGTCCTAGGGATGGGGGTTCCACGACCACCACTCCCAAGAGGAGGAGGATGGTGGTGGTGGTCGGGGACTCTCTCCTCAGGGGGACTGAGTCATCTATCTGCTGCCCTGACCGGGAAAACCGAGAGGTGTGCTGCTTGCCAGGGGCTAGGATTCACGATGTGACGGAGAGACTGCCGAGACTCATCAAGCCCTCAGATCGCTACCCCTTCCTGCTTCTCCACGTGGGCACCAATGATATTGCCAAGAATGACCTTGAGCTTATCACTGCAGACTACATGGCTCTGGGAAGAAGGATAAAGGAGTTTGAGGTGCAAGTGGTGTTCTCGTCTATCCTCCCTGTGCCAGGAAAAGGCCAGGGTAGAGACCGTTGAATCGTGGAAATCAATGAATGGCTATGCAGATGGTGTCGGAGAGAAGGGTTTGGTTTCTTTGACCATGGGATGGTCTTCCAAGAAGAAGGCTTGTTAGGAAGAGACGGGCTCCACCTCACGAAGAGAGGGAAGAGCATCTTTGCAAGCAGGCTGGCTAACCTAGTGAGGAGGGCTTTAAACTAGGTTCACCGGGGGAAGGAGACCAAAGCCCTGAGGTAAATGGGGATATGGGATACCAGGAGGAAGCATGAGCAGTAGAGTGCAAGAGGGGAGGACTCCTGTCTCAGACCAAGAAAGCAGGACAATCAGCGAGTTATCTTAAGTGCCTATACACAAATGCAAGAAGCCTGGGGAACAAGCAGGGAGAACTAGAAGTCCTGGCACAGTCAAGGAATTATGATGTAATTGGAATAACAGAGACTTGGTGGGATAACTCACATGATTGGAGTACTGTCATGGATGGATATAAACTGTTCAGGAAGGATAGGCAGGGCAGAAAAGGTGGGGGAGTTGCGTTGTATGTAAGAGAGCAGTATGACTGCTCAGAGCTCCAGTATGAAACTGCAGAAAAACCTGAGAGTCTCTGGATTAAATTTAGAAGTATGAACAACAAGGGTAATGTCCTGGTGGAAGTCTGCTACAGACCACCGGACCAGGGGGATGAGGTGGACGAGGCTTTCTTCCAGCAACTAACAGAAGTTGCTAGATCACAGGCCCTGGTTCTCATGGGTGACTTTAATCACCCTGATATCTGCTGGGAGAGCAATACAGCAGTGCACAGGCAATCCAGGAAGTTTCTGGAAAGTGTAGAGGACAATTTCCTGGTGCAAGTGCTGGAGGAACCAACTAGGGGAAAAGCTCTTCTTGACCTGCTGCTCACAAACAGGGAAGAAATAGTAGAGGAAGCAATAGTGGATGGGAACCTGGGAGGCAGTGACCATGAGATGGTCGAGTTCAGGATCCTGACACAAGGAAGAAAGGAGAGCAGTAGAACAGAGACCCTGGACTTCAGAAAAGCAGACTTCGACTCCCTCAGGGAACTGATGGGCAAGGTCCCCTGGGAGAATAACATGACAGGGAAAGGAGTCGAGGAAAGCTGGCTGTATTTTAAAGAAACCTTATTGATGCTGCAGGAACAAACCATCCCGATGTGTAGGAAGAAAAGTAAATATGGCAGGCGACCAGCTTGGCTCAACAGTGAAATCCTTGCTCGTCTTAAACAAAAAAAAAACAGCTTATAAGAAGTGGAAGATTGGACAAATATCCAGGGAGGAGTATAAAAGTATTGCTCAGGCATGCAGGAGTGAAATTAGGAAGGCCAAATCACACTTGGAGTTGCAGCTAGCTGGAGATGTTAGGAGTAACAAGATGGGTTTCTTCAGGTATGTTAGCAACAAGAAGAAAGTCAAGGAAAGTGTGGGCCCCTTGCTGAATGAGGGAGGGAACCTAGTGACAGAGGATGCATCCCTAGGACGGTGCATCTCATGCCTTCCACTCAATGCTTTTTTTGCCTCTGTCTTCACAGAGAAGGTCAGCTCCCAGACAGCTGCACTCTGCAGCACGGTATGGGGAGGAGGTGACCAGCTCTCTGTGGGGAAAGAAGTAGTTCGGGACTATTTAGAAAAGCTGGACGAGCACAAGTCCATGGGGCCGGATGCACTGCATCCGAGGGTGCTAAAGGAGTTGGCCGATGAGATTGCAGAGCCAATGGCCATTATCTTTGAAAAATCATGGCGATCGGGTGAGGTCCCGGATGACTGGAAAAAGGCTAATGTAGTGCCCATCTTTAAAAAAGGAAAGAAGGAAGATCCAGGGAACTACAGGCCAGTCAGTCTCACCTCAGTCCCTGGAAGAATCATGGAACAGGTCCTCAAAGAATCAATTCTGAACCACTTAAAGGAGGGGAAAGTGATCAGGAACAGTCAGCATGGATTCACCAAGGGCAAGTCATGCCTGACTAATCTAATTGCCTTCTATGATGAGATAACCGGCTCTGTGGCTGAGGGGAAAGCGGTGGATGTGCTATTTCTGGACTTTAGCAAAGCTTTTGATACAGTCTCCCACAGTATTCTTGCCAGCAAGTTAAATAAGTATGGGCTGGATGAATGGACGGTAAGGTGGATAGAAAACTGACTAGATGGTCGGGCTCAATGGGTAGTGATCAATGGTTCCATGTCTAGTTGGCAGCCGGTATCAAGTGGGGTGTCCCAAGGGTCGGTGCTGGGGCCGGTTTTCTTCAATATCTTCATTAACGATCTGGAGGATGGTGTGGACTGCACCCTTAGCAAGTTTGCAGATGACACTAAACTGGGAGGAGTGGTTGATACGCTGGAGGGTAGGGATAGGATACAAAGGGACCTAGACAAATTAGAGGATTGGGGCAAAAGAAATATGATGAGGTTCAACAAGGACAAGTGCAGAGTCCTGCACTTAAGATGGAAGAATCCCATGCACTGCTACAGACTAGGGACCGAATGGCTGTGCAGCAGTTCTGCAGAAAAGGATCTAGGGGTTACAGTGGATGAAAAGCTGAATATGAGTCAACAGTGTGCCCTTGTTGCCAAGAAGGCTAATGGCATTTTGGGTTGTATAAATAGGGGCATTTCCAGCAGATCGAGGGATGTGATCATTCCCCTCTACTCAGCACTGGTGAGGCCTCATTTGGAGTACTGTGTCCAGTTTTGGGCCCCACACTACAAGAAGGATGTGGATAAATTGGAGAGAGTCCAGCGGAGGGCAACAAAAATGCTACGGGGCTGGAGCACATGACTTATGAGGAGAGGCTGAGGGAACTGGGATTGTTTAGTCTGCAGAAGAGAAGAATGAGGGAGGATTAGATAGCTGCTTTCACCTACCTGAAAGGGGGTTCCAAAGAGGATGGATCTAGACTGTTCTCAGTGGTAGAAGATGACAGAACCAGGAGTTATGGTCTCAAGTTGCAGAGCGGGAGGTTTAGGTTGGATATTAGGAAAAACTTTTTCACTAGTAGGGCGGTGAAGAACTGGAATGGGTTACCTAGGGAGGTGGTGGAATCTCCTTCCTTAGAGGTTTTTAAGGTCAGGTTTGACAAAGCCCTGGCTGGGATGATTTAGTTGGGTTTGGTCCTGCTTTGAGCAGGGGGTTGGACTAGATGACCTCCTGAGGTCCCTTCCAACCCTGAGATTCTATGATTCTATGATTCTATGAAATAGCTATAAATGACTATATTGGAAGCATTGGTTGGTTGGGGTTCATTTTTTGTTTGTTTGTTTGTTTTGGTTTTTTTCTTGTATAAGAAGAGTTAGACTCCGAGGAATGGAGAAAACACTGCCGAAAGGCCCTCCAAACTGATATTTTTGCACCTGCTGCTTTCTAATGTTTGCTGTTGAACTTACACAAACACACAGACATTAAAACATTGAACTGATTTTGTAAACAAATATGAGTTAATGTGGAAACAAAACTTTAGAATTTTACTCTTCTTCACCTTCTTATCTGTAGCTTGTTCTGAGTGTGCTAGTCAGAGTGCAGGGCTTCTGGTGGACACTTCCTGTGTGGCATAAGCCAGTGCCTTTGAACAGCATTTTTCTTTCTCCTGTTTGCTGGTGATGGCATTAGAAAAAGAGGACAGTCAGATGGTCTCTCTCCTCTTGATATTTAAATACCAGAAAGGATTAGTGGAACAGAACCAGAATTGTTTGCAGCCTGAGAGTGAGAGATAATGTATGTTCACTCTGACATCTTTCTTCTCACCAAACATTAGCTCAAATATAACAGTGTTGCAATATGATGAGGCAAACATCCAGGCTCTGTTGATAACTTCAGTCTGTTTCTTTTTTTAAGATTCATGAAAAGCGTTCTGGTCTGAGGCCCATTATCTGTGGTGTGGATCTACATCCCTCCTGGATAGTGAAAGCTAGTAGTAGGTTTCAGTTCTAATTCTGACAAAGGTGCTCAGTGCCTCAATCTGAGAGAGAAGGATCCCACCATGATTATGTGTGGGAAAGTTTGTATTAATATAACTTTCTCTTCATGAGAACAACTTGACTGAGTATCAATTTGCCTTCAACTTTTATTCATAGAATTATAGAATCATAGAACTTAAGATCAGAAGGGACCATTATGATCATCTAGTCTGACCTCCCGCAAGATGCAGGCCACAAAAGCTGACCCACCCACTCCTGAAATAATTCTCTCCCTTGACTCAGCTGTTGAAGTCCCCAAATCCTGATTTAAAGACTTCAAGTAGCAGATAATCCTCCAGCAAGTGACCCTTGCCCCATGCTGCGGAGGAAGGCGAAAAACCTCCAGGGCCACTGCCAATCTACCCTGGAGGAAAATTCCTTCCCGACCCCAAATATGGCGATCAGCTGAACCCCGAGCATGCAGGCAAGACTCTCCAGCAAGACACTCAGGAAAAAGACTTTCAATATCCCAACATTGACCCTCGGTACTAAATACCAGTGGTCGCACGTTATTGACCTATTGACTAAATCACGTTCTCCTATCAAACCATTCCCTCCATAAACTTATCAAGCTTAATCTTAAAGCCAGAGAGGTCCTTCGCCCCCACTGTTTCCCTCGGTAGGCTGTTCCAGAATTTCACTCCCCTGATGGTTAGAAACCTTCGTCTAATTTCAAGCCTAAACTTCCCGACTGCCAATTTATATCCATTTGTTCTCGTGTCCACATTAGTACTGAGCTGAAATAATTCCTCTCCCTCCCTAGTATTTATCCCTCTGATATATTTAAAGAGAGCAATCATAACTCCTCTCAACCTTCTTTTGGTCAAGGAAAACAAACCGAGCTCCTCAAGTCTCCTTTCATACGACAGGCTTTCCATTCCTCGGATTATTCTAGTGGCCCTTCTTTGTACCCGTTCCAGTTTGAATTCATCCTTCTTAAACATGGGAGACCAAAACTGCACACAGTACTCCAAATGAGGTCTCACCAACGCCTTGTATAACGGGACTAGCACCTCCTTATCTCTGCTAGAAATACCTCGCCTTATGCATCCCAAGACCGCATTAGCTTTTTTAACGGCCACATCACATTGCCGACCCATAGTCATCCTGCGATCAACCAGGACTCCGAGGTCCTTCTCCTCTTCCGTTACTTCCAACTGGTGCGTCCCCAGCTTATAACTAAAATTCCTGTTAGTCATCCCTAAATGCATAACCTTACACTTCTCACTATTGAATTTCATCCTATTACTAATACTCCAGTTTACAAGGTCATCCAAATCTCCCTGGAGGATATCCCGATCCTTCTCCGAATTGGCAATACCTCCCAACTTCGTGTCATCCGCAAACTTTATCAGCCCACTCCTACTTTTGGTTCCAAGGTCAGTGATAAATAGATTGAATAAGATTGGACCCAAAACCGAACCTTGAGGAACTCCACTGGTAACCTCCCTCCAACCCGACAGATCACCTTTCAATATGACCCGCTGCAGTCTCCCCTTTACCCAGCTCCTTATCCACCTCTGGATTTTCATTTCGACCCCCATCTTTTCCAATTTAACCAGTAATTCTTCCTGCGGTACCGTATCAAACGCCTTACTGAAATCAAGATATATTAGATCCACCACATTTCCCTTGTCTAAAAAATCTGTTACTTTCTCAAAGAAGGAGATCGGGTTGGTTTGGCACGATCTACCTTTCGTAAAACCATGTTGTAATTTGTCCCAATTGCCATTGACCTCAAGGTCCGTAACTACTCTCTCCTTTAATATTTTTTCCATGACTTTACATACTACAGATGTTAAACTAACAGGCCTGTAGTTACCCGGGTCACTTTTTTTCCCCTTCTTGAAAATAGGAACTATATTAGCTAATCTCCCGTCAAATGGTACAACCCCCGAGTTTAGAGATTCGTTAAAAATTATCGCTAACGGGCTTGCAATTTCACTCGCCAATTCCTTTAATATTCTAGGATGAAGATTATCCGGGCTGCCTGATTTACTACCGTTAAGCTGTTCAAGTTTGGCTTCTACCTCAGATACTATTTTGTGGGAGTGATCAATAAAACCTTTATCTACCCTCAGCAAACTCCTGGGATGCCACTGATCTTTCATTTGTACTGAGCACCAGGCAGGACACAGCAGAAACATTTTCATTAATGACTTGGATGATGGAGTGGAGAGTACACTTACTAATTTGTGGATGACAGGAAGGGGTTGCAAGCATCGTAGAGGACAAGATTAGACTTCACAAATTGGAGAATTAGTCTGAAATCAACAAGATGAAATTCAGTAAACATAGATACAAAGTACTGCACTTACAAAGAAGAAAGTTCAAATGTACAGCTACTTAATGGGGAATAATTAGCTAGGGGTTAGTACTGCAGAAAAGCATCTTGGGGTCATAGTCAATCACAAATCGAATATCAGTCAACAATGTAATGCACTTTTGAAAAGGCTAATATCATTGGTGGGTGTATTATGGGAGTGTTATATGTAAGGCATGGGAAGTAATCATCACGCTATACTTGGTACTGAGGAGGCCTCAGCCAGAGTAATGTGTTGAGTTTTGCATGCCACACTTTAAGAAGATGTGGACAAATTGGAGAGAGATCAGAGGAAAGTAACAAAAATGATAAAAGGTTTAGAAAAACTGAGCTACGAGGAAAGGTTAAAATAACTGGATATCCTTACTCTTGAAAAAAGAAGACTGAGGGGGGGCCTCATAAGATTCTTCAAATATGTTAAGGGCTATTGGACACTGGTCAATTTTTCTCCATGTCCTTTGAAGTTAGGCCAAGAAGTAACGGGTGTAATCTGCAGTAAGGGAGGTTTAGGTTTGATATTGGGAAAAAACTTTGTGAGTACAAGGGCAGTTAGGTGCTGGAATAGGCTTCCAAGGGAAGTTGTGGAATCCCTGTCATTGGAGATTTTTAAGACCAGCCTAGACAAATACCTTGGTCCTGCCTCAGATTCTTCAACTGTGCTAAAATGACAGGCAATCATCACTAGCAACTCCTTAATAAAAAGAGTGGACAGAGAATTCAGCAAAGAGACTCAAAGACAGCAGGATGGTGTGCTGTCTCCCTGAAGAAAAGACACGAGATTCATCTACAAGATTGGATGGGATTCTGAATTAATCTTGCAAATCTCCCCTGCTGATGATGCACATTGGAACCAACAATGTCTGAGTAAGATGGTTGCATCTGAGTGAGATGGTTGCATCTCAGAAGTAGCAGGGATAATTTTGGTTGGAGATTATTTGGAGCAGCCAGGAGGTTGTTAAATTAATAAAGCAAGCAGTAGAGGCTCTGGTGCATATACACTTGAAACTCAAACCAAGTAGAACCAAACCCTATGGAATCCCATTAGAACCACCCCTGTTGAAGGATGATTCCCTCCCGACATCTACTTTTTGAGAAATGTCAGTTATCCAGGTCTTAATTCATCTAGGGTGTGCTTCATTGATACACTATAGTGCTATTTTTTTAATCAAAATATTGTGGGGTACTTAGGCAAACATGTTAAAATAGTCTGACACAGATCTTCAAATGGCGTTAGGCACCTAAATACCTTTGAGATCTTGGCCTAAGTCACTTACGTGCTTTTGAAAATGTTACCTACAGTGTTTAAAAACATAATCACAATTTACGCTGCATGTCTCTGGCTTCACTCAGCGTACAGGAGGGACATAATTTGAAACAGCGGGTTATAAGAAGAGAGAAGATTTTCTCTTGTGAATAAAGGACTCTTTACTAAAAGCTTGAGAAAGTGTCTGGAATTTAAACAGGCCCAGAGATGGGGCTGAGGACCCTGAGGACCATTTGTTGAACTCTGTTACCCCAGAAGTGGTTAATTCAATGCAAGTTATCATAGCACATAGGCGCCGACTTCCCCTCTACCTGGGGGGTGCTCGACTTCCCGCTCCAACCCTGGCCCTGCCCCCAATACACCTCTTTCCCACAAGGCCCCACCCCTGCTCCACCCCATCCCCCACACTCCATCCCTTCCCCCAAACCTGCCCGTTGTGCAGCTCTGATAGCCCTGGTATCTAGCTACTCAAAATCAGCAGCCAGGCATTCTGCCTCAGCACTCCACCCCTGAGTAAACTTTTTGCCCTACCCTTCACAATTATTATGCAACATGTGGCTAACAGCATGGGAATATTTTCCTCATTCAGATCTAACCTACCATAAAGGCATCACTAGGGTGATGCACATTCAATGCATTCAATGGTCATCCTGCACCTACTCAGCCTACTCTTGAAACACTCCTTACTGAAATCCAGGTATCCTGAGTACGGTTTAATGAGCCATGGAATGTGTGTGCATCATCACTCCACAGTTAGGGAAACCCACTGCTGCAAATCCATCCACAATTTCACGTATGTTGCCAAGAGTCATGGTCTCGTGCAGCAAGATGGATTAATGTCCCTGCAAACTTGTGTTAACGCAGCCCAAATGGTCGATTTTCCAACTTTACTTGTGACTGACTGGTACCCATCTGGAGTTGCCAGCTTCCATATTGCTATCGCCATGCACTTCTCCACCAAGAGGGCAGCTATCATTTGGGTGTCCTTGTGCTGCAGGGCTGGGGCAAGCTCAGCAAACAGTTCCAGGAAGGTGTCTTTCCACATCCTAAAGTTCTGCAGCCACTGCTCATCATTCCAACCTGCATAATGATGCAATCCCATCACTCAGTGCTAGTTTTCCAAGCCCAGAAGCAACATTCACAAAATATCAGGGTTGGAAGGAACCTCAGAAGATCATCTAATCCAAACCCCCTCTTTAAAGCAGGACCAATCCCCAGACAGATTTTTTTGCCCAAGTTCCCTAAATGGCCCTGTCAAGGATAGAACTCACAACCTTGGGTTTAGTAGGCCAATGCTCAAACCACTGAAGTATTCCTCCGTCATGTTCATCTGTTCTGTGAATGCCAACAGCAATCTCATGTTGCTGCTATCCACATAATCCATGCTGGACAGCGTGTCATGCAACTGTGACTCCCGTCGCCTTCACAAGTTCAAGATTAACCTCATTACCATTCACGATGTGCTACTGACAATTAGCAGAGCAGTGGAGAGCAGCACAGGATCCATTCCTGCATACAGAGATGGCAGGGTGAGCAGAAAGCAGGGACGTTGAAAAATGTCACAAACTGGAGATGGAAGCACAGGGAATGCTGGGATGGAAAGCAAAGCATCATGGGACATTGAGCCCAGACCCATGATGCACTTCTATCTGGTCCACCTTCCCACAACACCTAGCTGCACAAAGTGGACAGCTGAATTGTGGGATAGCTACCCACAGTGCATTGCTCTCACTGTTGATGGGACGGCCACATGTGTGGACATGCTAGACGAAAGAGAAAAACAGTGTGAACATGCAACAATGATTTTCTTTAAATGCTTTTTGGTTGTTGACCAAACTTTCAGTGAAAAAACTCTGCCAGTATAGACATACCCTCAGTCCTGACTCTACCACAGATTTCCTACATGATGCTGACTAAAACTGTGTCATAATGCATATGCACAATATAGCCAAGTTTGAACAGGCAACATTAATTGAGGCCTTTCTTGACACTTGAGTGCTTGACTTTGTAACCTTAATTTTTTTTGAGTGGTTCATTTATATAAAAGACTGTGTAGTCCATGGTTCTGTGGCTGATTCAGATGGTCTAGAATCAATACCTTGCCTACCCTTTACTGCTGTGGGTTGTGCAGATGATCTTCAAACTGTGAACTGAATGTATCCAGTTCAATGTTATATTTCTGAGCTAGCAGACCACCTTCAGCAATAGCTATGAGGTATTAACTGGCCCCTTCATCTCAACAGGCTGTTGATGCTGAATCCTAAAGGGACAATTGTGGGTTGTTGAAAATTTTCCACTGAAACTTTTTTCTGAGAGGAAAATCAGTAGTCAATGCTAAAGATTTTTGCTCAGAACAAGGTTCATAAGACCATAAGAATGGGCATATGGTGTCAGACCAATGGGCCTTCTAGCCCAGTATCCTGTCTTCCGACAGTGCCTAGTGCCAGATTCTTAAGAGGGAATGAACAGAACTGGGCAATTATTGAGTAATTGATACAAATCTTAATGTTCTATTCCACTGTTCCAGCTCATCGACTTCAAGAAACCTGCACAGAGATCAACACTTTTTGGGGACTTTGATAATTACTGTATTTTGAAGGATTCCTTCACTTGTCTAAATCAGGAAAAGTGTGACACATTTATCTATTTTGAAAGATCTTGCATACAACTATAACTCTTGTATTTTCTATGTGTTTCCTACAATGTAGTACAAGTATCAAATCATTTATTTGCAATCAATTATTTAGTGTCGATGCTGTAGCATATGGTTCTGCATTTGTAGCTGTGTGTGCTTTTAATCATTATGTCTAAGAAGATTATCACTAACCAGGGAAGGTAGAAGATGGGATAAGTCATGATATTAGTAAAGCATTTGGTACAAAGTCCCAAGAGATTGTATTTGAAAAAAATGTTCTAATTGACTTAGAAGTGAGCATAGTCATTTTGAATGAAAATTATTTGAGACCCCATAAATAAGGGGTAAAGATAAACATCAGCATATTAAATATAGGATTTATATATGGTCAAGTGCTGCCAAGATTCAGACTTTCTCTTACGTATGGATCCATGTGTAAAGTTTCTTCCATTTTTAAATATTCTACTGGTTTGAGAGACCATATTTCCAAATTGAAGACTCTTTTTAAGTGAGACCACCGTACATGATATCTGCACTAATGATCTGGAAGAGAGTGTAAGCAACATGTTAATAAAATTTTGAAATGATTCTAAATTGTTCTGAATCCTATCAAAATAAGGGAAACAGAGAGATGTTAGCAATATGCATGGCCAATGACCAAATGAAATCTAGACAAATGCAACACCTTACAAAAACACGCCCACAGTTCAGATCAGCTGTTTCCAGTCTTTTATGTTATCTAGTTATCTCTGGGACTCTAGGCAGGCCAATTTATGCAGAGGGTCTTCAGCTCTAAGTTGCTTCCCTTGTAATTCTGCTACAGCCTGCATTTATTGACCATAGGGGCATGTTGCAGAGCTAAATTTTATCATGCTTGTTTTAGCTTGAGGGGAGTCTCTTACAGGAAAGGGTCTCTGTCAAGGTTTCCTCCACCACTCTGAACTTTAGGGTACAGATGTGGGGACCTGCATGGACCCTTCTAAGCTTAATTCCTAGCTTAGATCTGGTAACGCTGCCACCAGCCAGAAATCAGTGTCTGGCACACTTTCTGTCCCCCCAAAACCTTCCCTGGGGAACACAGATCCAAACCCCTTAGATCTTAACACAAGGATAAATTAACCATTCCCCCCCTCCTTTCCCCCACCAACCCCTGGTGAGTCTAGACCCAATTCCCTGGATCTTACAACAAAGAAAAATCAATCAGGTTATTAAAAAGAAGGCTTTTAATTAAAGAAAGAAAAGGTAAAAATTATCTCTGTAAAATCAGGATGGAAAATGCTTTACAGGGTACTTAGATTAATATAGCCCAGAGGAAACCCCCTCTAGCCTCAGGTTCAAAGTTACAGCAAACAGAGGTAAAAATCCTTCCAGCAAAAGAACCATTTACAAGTTGAGAAAAACAAAAATAAAACTAATCCGCCTTGCCTGGCTACTTACAAGTTTGAAACATGAAAGACTGATTCAGAAAGATTTGGAGAGCCTGGATTGATGTCCCGTCCCTCTCAATCCTGAGAGCGAACAACAACAACAACAAAGAGCACAAACAAAGACTTCCCTCCACCCAGATTTGAAAGTATCTTGTCCCCCTATTGGTCCTCTGGTCAGGTGTCAACCAGGTTTACTGAGCTTCTTAACCCTTTACAGGTAAAAGAGACATTAACCCTTAACTATCTGTTTATGACACTGCATTTATTGACCATAGGGGCATGTTGCAGAGGTAAATTTTATCATGCTTGTTTTAGCTTGAGGGGAGTCTCTTACAGGAAAGGGTCTCAGACAGTGTTTCTGAATTATTTCTTTCTATTACACCACTGTATAGGAATAATAAATAAAGCTGTCTCAAAATGGGAAAAATGTTGCTTAAACTTTCATGATCCATTTGTTATATTTTGGTTGAAAAAGGTGAAAATTTGCAGCCACATCAATAGCCAATTTAAAAAAAAATCATAAAAAGAAATTAATAAAAAACCACTCATTTTACAAGTATATTTTCTTGAAAAATTCTCTCCATTTTTCATAGACACATCACAAAATTTGATTTTTTTTGACTGGCTCTAGAAAATAGTTGAGCGAGGAATTTTATTGATAGTGCCATCAGCAGGAAGGATATTTTTATGATTTTTGTTTATATTGGGTTTGCAGGGTAACCAATTAGAACTTAATAAACAATTCTGTTGATGATGCCAAAGAAGAAAGAAAAATACAGGTAACTCATTTTAAGTTGTATTGGAGCTGCAGTGGAAACAGGAAAGGTTAACAATTAAGACTTTGAATATAGATAGCAAGTATGCTGTGTAGGAAGAAGCCCTTGTCATTTTTCAGAGTTTAACTATACTTCGAAGGTCTGGAGAATCTTCTCTCTGCAGTTGAAATTGTTTGTTTCTTTCTGTTTTTTTTTTTAGGATTTCCTTAAAATTACAAAATCCTACCTTTCTAAAAGATGGCTTTCATACAACTTATTCCTTTTAAGGTTATTTATTCTTCTTCTTGACTGATTTATTGACACATAATCATAACTTTGATCCCAAATTTAGCTAACCCTCAAACAGGTTTCTTTAATTCAACCTATTATGCCATAAAACAAGTCACATTGTCCTTTGCTTGTTACAATAAATTCATATGTCTGTTATGTCAGTTATTTATCAGGTCCCATCATCCACTTTGCTCCACAAAGGCAGAATAAAGAGTGCTTAGAGTTCAAATAATTGTGCTTTTATTGCCAAAAAACCACAACACCATGCCAGGGGCGGCTCTACAAATTTGGCCGCCCCAAGCAATCATGCCCGGGAGGCGCCCCCGAGCCGCGGGAGCAGCGGAACTGCCGCGGGCATGACTGCGGACGGTCCGCTGGTCACGCGGCTCAGCTGGACCTCCCGCAGCTGCGGGCGGTTCGCTGGTCCGGCGGCTCCGCTTGAGCTGCCGCAGTCATCTGCTTGCATGCTTGCTGCTTGCATCCGAAGAAGTGGGTATTCACCCACGAAAGCTCATGCTGCAAAACATCTGTTAGTCTATAAGGTGCCACAGGATTCTTTGCTGCTTCTACAGAACCAGACTAACACGGCTACCCCTCTGAGCATTGAAAAGATACATTAAAATATACCATTGGTAATACACCAATCACTTTCCTGCTGACCTTTGGGAAGCACAGGTGCTGGTGAACACCCCAATCCTGGTGAGTGTACCCATGGGTGGAGGACAGTGTATGTGGGAGAAAAGCAGTGTGAAAGGGGTCACGGGGCACTTCTCAGGGGACAAATCTCTAAAGTTTCCCACCGTTTTCCACAGGCAGGGGTCATTGTGGCAGACATCTCACTCCTCAGGGCAAGCAGGGAGGAAAGAAAGCATCTACTACATGCTTGTGGCTTCCACCCCATTCCCTCTGCTGCTCACTTGTGTGCCCCTTTGGTCTCTGCACAAGTGATGGCAGAATGGCACTGGAAAGTGTACCTCAATTAGGGTGACCAGATAGGAAGTGTGAAAAATCAGGATGGGGGTGGAGGATAATAGGTGCCTATATAAGAAAAAGCCCCCCAAATTGGGACTGTCCCTATAAAATCTGGACATCTAGTCACCCTATCCTCAATGGGGGAAGGAACAAAGCAGCTCTGCCAAGGAACCTCTGGCAGAGGCTTGCAGAGAACCTGCAGGAAAGTTTCCTACAGAGCTCTCTGGTGGATTCCTGTGAAATCTCAGTGTGTATCAGCACCCTGTTCCAATGTACTGCCTAGCTGCATGAGGATATGCCCAGCACACAGAAACACAGCCAGCTTTGTACACTTCTCTGCCCTCAACCCACCTCCACACTTCAAAAGCAAACCACTTACTGGGGTCTCCTCTCCTGCTTCTTGCTTGCCGGAGAGCAACTGCCGAGATTGGCTAAACACCACTGGAGTGGATAACACCTCCTGACTGCATGCCTTACCAGGCGACCCCATCATGTGCTCCACATTGTCTTCTGCCTCCATCTCTTCATCAATGACTTCCTCCTCTGGGTTAGGTGCAGTTTCCGTCAGCTCCAGCCCCATTGAAGTATCCATGGGCTCTTGGCCATGGAGGTGGGGTTACCGCTGAGGACAGCATCCAAAGCCCTACAAAAATGGTAGGTCTGGAGGTGCAGCATCAGAGCCACAGTTTGTCTCCCGCACTTTCTGGTATGTGTGCCTCAGCGCCTTCACCTTTGCTCTGCACTGCGTCATGCTCCAATGATAGCCCTTTTCCTAAGAATTGTGCCAATCTGGCCATAGGTATTGAGTCTCCTCTCCCCAAATAGTGAGCAGATCCACAGTGCTCCAAGTGGGAAGTAGTTGCTGTGTAGAGTCACCATGCATGGGTGGCAGGTTGCATTGCCTTCCCAACAACCAGGTGTGACCCTGCCTGCTCCTTACATGCAGCTGAGGCTCCAGTCCTCCCAGCTCCATGTCCAGCCCCACAAGCACTCTTAGAATATCAGGGCTGGAAGGGACCTCAGGAGGTCATCTAGTCCAACCCCCTGCTCAAAGCAGGATCAATCCCCAGACAGATTTTTGCCCCAGAACCCTAAATGGTCCCCTCAAGGATTGAACTCACAACACTGGGTTTAGCAAGCCAATGCTCAAACCACTGAGCTATCCCTCCTCTCTTACGCTCGTGCTGGGGCCACACAGTGCTCATCTTCCTGTGCTCTGGGGCCGCATGCCATTTTCCTTCCTGTGCTCTGGAGCTGGGGGACTGGGGCCGTGTGCCACCCGCCTTCCTGTGCTCCAGAACCAGGGGGGCTGGGATCGCATGCCACCCACCATTCCATGCTCCAGGGCTGGATCCATGGACCGCCTGCCTTCCTGGCCCTCCTTTGGAGCAGGGGGGCTAGCTGTGGGACTGGGCCAGTGGAGGGGGCAGCTCTGGGCTCTGGTGGGGTGGGGGCTTTGCTCTGGCAGGGCTTTGGGCAGAAGGGGCAGGGCTGGGGGTAGCCTCCCTGAGCCTGCAGTTCACATGCCCCCCATGCTGCCATGGTCATCTGGAAGGATGCAATGTGAGCTCCCACGCTGAGGAAACAGGAAGTAGGATTTCAAAAATTCCTGGGGCTTTAAAGGGGGAGGGGAAGAAGGTGTTTACCTGATTGCAGAGCAGTGGAGTTGAAACTGCTGACCAGAGCCATCAAGATGGGGATTGTGAGATGCCATCTGGAGGTAAATTGAAGCGATAAAATCAAGTGCGTTGTCTACGCTGGCCCTTTGCGACAAAACTTTTGCATAAAATCCCTTACAACTCTCATCAATGTAGTTTTATTATGGTGCCGAAACCGAGGCATTCCATCACCGAAAGTGGCTTTGCAGTGTGTACATCTCCACTGTTTTGTCGCCAAAAACTGCCTTTTTGCAAAAAAATCTTGGCAGTGTAGACAAGCCCTAACACTCACTCTCCCGAGTCCCAGAATCCCTTACTCACAAGAGAAAATCCTTTCTTTTCACAATCCTCTTCCTCAAACTGTGTCCATCCTGCACTTACTGAGGTTGGAGACATGCAGAATAAATTATTGGGAGGGCTCCTTAACCCATTTCAGCCAGTCCTATCCACAGTTATTCTAAAATGATCCAGACTGAAATGGGTGGGACCACACAGTATTTAGCCCTTGTGACAATATACACCCCAGGGGAGTATCCTGTGACCCCCATATTCATCATTGTATATAGTTGTCATATTTCATATAAAGTATGCCAGGTAAGGTGTCATGGGAAAGGTTATGATCTGCTGAAACCCACTGCTTCCCATATGTATATCATTAATGCATATGAAGTTATGAGAATTGTGTTATAGGGTTGTCACTAAAATATGCTGTGCATTTGGGAAGTGCCCAGATACTAGCTTCTCAAAGACAGTAACCAAAGGGATAACCAATGCCCAGGTGGGCATGGAACAACCATCAACAGCCTTTGTCTAGCAAGAAAGCTACAATGGTATGACTCATCTACACAAGGCCACACCAGGAGAATTGTTCAACCTTGCCTGGTGACTCAGCAATGCCCACTAGACATGCCTGGAATTGTGCTCTCCAAGCACATGGACTAAAGGTATAAAACAAAACACAGTGGCCCCATGCTTGGCCTTTTATTCTCTCCCCACCTATGCTGCAAGCAACAGGGACACTCAGAAGAATGAAGACTCCAACAGAGGAGACTGGCCCTGGCCTCAAGGGTGAAACCTGTGTACCATGAACTACAGTATCCAGTGGGGTGAAAAAAACTGCTTAATCTAGATGTTGCCCAATCTAATAGGATTGAGAGGTTAGACTGTGTGCTTTTATTTTATTTTGATAAATAATTGACTTTTTTCCTGCCATTTATAATCACTTGAAATCTATCTTTTGTATTCAATAAATTTGTTTAATTGTTTATCTTTACCAGTGAGTTTGCCTGAAGTGTTTGGTAAATCTGCTCAGGTTTGCAAAGGCTGAGGTATACCCACTTTCCATGGATGATATGGTGAACCAGTTAAACTTGCACTGCTCATCTTGAGCAGCATCAGGCTGTATATCCCTGAGGTACAAGGCTGGGAGCTGGGAGGATTTGGCTGGTGCCTTTCTCTGTGTGATTCATGAGTGGCTCTGGGACCATGCATGCAATCTAGCTGGGCGTGGGGCTCCACATGTGGTTGTGCTGAGTGATGACAGCGCCTGCAGGGGTTTGCTGCTTATCACTAGCAAAGCACTGTGAGAGACAGCCCAGGCTGGGGAGATAAGGGCACACAGGGGTCCCATGGCCCCAGGTTACACCCCGTGGATCTTGTCACAGCCCTGTTGGAAGCAAGCCTAATACCAGTAGCATTTGACATAAATGTAAATCATTGGGAGTACTTTGGTAAGTGGACATCAGGTATGTATCTTGTGAGCTAGGGAGACTATAGTGTTTTTTGCATGGTACATTTCTCTCATGAGGACAAAGGGGAACTGACTGGGTCATGAGGCATAAGGACAGCTTGGCACCAAGCACAGTGTACTGGAGTTGAGGTGGTGAAGTTATGTAGCATAACTTTTGACCATGCCCAATCCATGCAGTATGATACAAAAGTGGGATCATCTCTTCTGTTTATGCCCTCTGTGTAACATTATGGTTAATTAGCCAATTATGTCAATGAGAACTTCTATCCTGGTGACTATAACAGCTCACAGCAGGGCTTCTCAGTTGCTCTCATTTTGTTCATGATGCACCTGTAGTTTGCTTACTGATTTGAGAAGCTGGGGGGACGAGTGGGTGGGGCAGGTGGTTTTACCTTTGCTGTGTTGGCCCCAAAGACATGGATAGTGATTCCCCAGGATAACCATTTAAATCCATTCCACATACCTTTAAAGAACACCTTTAAAATATTTCCCCCAAAAGGTATTTTTAGTCTGACCAATGTTATCCTCATATTTGAATTTTCTTCTGTGATTGACTGAAATGTAATAAAGTAAAAAAAAATCATAAAAGATGGCAACTAAATTCATTTATTTTTCAATTTTCAACAATTTATTGAAAAACTATTCTAATCAGATAATGAACTAATTACCATTTTACAATAAATTATCACTGAACTGGAAAAATAAAAAGAAAGCACCTTGGCCTTTTGGGGGAGCTCTGATTGGCTGTGAGTATCCAAAAGACGTGGTTTATTAGATTTCTTTCTACTCTGATTGGCCATTCCCAGCTCCTTTTGAATCAGACTCATGAACATTATGTGGTCACAGCAAAGTGTGTTACAATTTTACAGTATGAACACAGCATCTGAACAGGAAAAGGTTAGAGTGGCAGTATTTATTGGGGGATATTTGTCACTGTGTTTGGGATGCCCCCGATTTTACGGTTTCCATGGTCCATCTCATGCCAATATGGCAAGCTTTGGCAAAAGAACCAGATGCTCACAAATATAGCGCTTTGAATCTTTGCATGGACCAGAAAGGAGCTCTCCACCTATGAAAACTTCACAGTTCCCATCAATGTATACTTTTTTACTGCAAACCTATGATAGAATAAAATGTTACTTCAAGCCATTCCAGGTATACCTCTATTACTACCTTATTTTTTTCAAAGGTAAACATGTCTGTAATTTAAACATAGGGCAAAAATAAATATTTTTAATAATAACAAAACCATTGTGGAGAATGAGACGGGACATTATTAAACAATTCATGAGTAAATTTGGCAATTATGAATGTGAGGGAATACCTGCATTGACTAGAGTGAGGACTAACGCATCACATGCTTGGTAAACTTTTCACTTAATGGCCAGTGCAACTCAGCCATGATACATAACCTTCTCTTTATATTATGTTTTTTTGAGTTCCTACTCCACTCAGCCAATGCACTTTATTCTTGACCTTCAGCACCCCCTTCCCTTCTCCTTTTGGTGTTTCATCACCCATAGCTTTTGATCAATACATCTTAACATTGACTTGCACCATCCTCTGCTGATTTGGGCCCCCATAAAATTAAAAAAAAATACATTTCAGTGATTATATATTGCAATCCTTGTTATTCAGGCTTGAGTTCCTCTCTGTCAGAGTACTGTCAATACACTTCATTGAAATGAGAAATTTCTAGCTGTGTCTGGAACTCACTGTCGATGGAGAAAGTTGTGCCATTCCTCCACATCCAGGGTCTGACGGTCTTGTCATGTGATAATCCTATCCAGTGAGAAGTTGCCAGGGGCTTGTAAAGTCCTGCACAAAGACAAAGACAATTCATTCCTTTCCCTGCTCATTTATTGGGTGTATGTATGTTGTATCCTTGGGGCAACCGGTGTAGGAAGCAATCACTTGAGGCCAGAGAGCAGACAGCTAACCAAAACCTCCATTTTATTTACAGAGACAGAGAGCTCACTCAGCCGGTTGAAACCAGCTGAGCTATCCCTTAATAGTCTAACTCAGTTGCCATAGTAACAAAACCCATGACAACCAAATACACAACATATTCCTCCCCCCCAATAAGAACATCCCCTAAATAAAACACACACTAAACTAGAGAAGGAGGGTAGACTGCCTCCATTCCCGGCTAAACCCTGGGGATTATTTTGCCCCATAACCGTGGGTTCACCCTAACTAAAGATCCAGCCGATGAGGAGGCCTTCTGTCTCTAGGTGGATTATGGCGAACTTCTGGTGTTGTTGCACCCAAAAGTAATAGGGGCTCGGGGTCCGCAGCACGAATAGGTGAGGAGGTGGTATCAGCTCGTGTTGGGCAAAGGGGTATCTCAGCTGCCGGCAGTAATGGAGGAGAACAGTCAGGAACAGGTGACTCATGATTTGGTGTCTCACCAGGAGGGGTGAAGTCAGACCCCTCAACTGCAGATGGGTCCTGAAGGCTGGCATGACCTGGCAACAGCTGATCTACATGTCGCTGCCAGGTAAGATTCTCTGCAGTCCGGACTGTATAGGAAACAGGTCCTGTTTGAGTGATGACTGTGGCCGGGACCCATTTAGCTCTGGAAGTATAATTCCGAGCCAAAACTGGCTGCCCTGGGCTAAAGGTTCGGTCTTTTGCTCTGGGTGCCCGTCTGATGATTTGATATTGCTACTGATGTTGCACAGTTTGTCTGGGTTCAGAAGGTTTCAGCAGATCAAAGCAAGTGCGCAGCTGTCGTCCCATCATTAGAAAGGCTGGGGAAGCCTGGGTCGTAGCATGAGGTGTGTTTCTATAGGAAAGTAAGAAGGCATCCAGACGCTTTTGAATGGAGTGTTGTCCCTTTGCTGATTTCAAAGCGTTTTTCATTGTCTGCACAAATCTTTCAGCTAATCCGTTGGTGGACGGATGATATGGTGCTGATGTGATGTGGTGTATCCCATTTGCCTTCATAAAATTTTGAAACTCCTGAGAGACGAACTGCGGTCCGTTGTCGCTCACAAGTTGTTCTGGCAGACCAAAACGACTAAAGAGTCCTTGTAGTTTTTGGATAGTACTCTCTGCAGTAGTGGACTGCATTATAGAGACTTCTGGCCATTTAGAATGGGCATCTACTGCCACCAAGAACATGCTTCCTTCAAGGGGGCCAGCAAAGTCAACGTGAATACGTTGCCACGGGTTTTCAGGCCAGTCCCATGGGTGTAGGGGTGCCCACTGGGGTGCATTTCTTACACCCTGACATGACATACAAGCGCTTGCCTTCTCTTCAATAGCACTGTCCAATCTAGGCCACCAAAAATAGCTTTGTGCAATTTCCTTCATGCGCACTATTCCACAGTGACCGGAATGTAGCTGTTCTAACATCTGTGATCTCAGGGGTGGTGGAATAATGACACGCCTCCCCCACAACAAACAACCAGATTGGACCGATAACTCCGTCTGCCTGGACATGTAGGGAACAAGGTCGGGTGAGACCGGAGAGGTTTGTCGAGATTTTCCATGCATCACCAGGTCCATAACTTGGGATAATACTGGGTCAACGCGGGTTGCCTTCTTTATCTGAGTAGCAGTGATGGGTGTATTCTCTACCTGTTCAAAGTAGAAGATTTCCTTTTGGGCACTACCTTGATGTTTGACCGGTAAAGGCAACTTTGAGAGGCCATCTGCATTGCCGTGCAGAGTGGGTTTCCGATATTTGATTTCATATGTGTGTGCAGAAAGTATCAATGCCCAACGTTGCATACGACTAGCAGCTAATGGGGGAATGCCTGTGTAGGGTCCAAAAATTGATGTCAGAGGTCGATGGTCTGTAAGAAGAGTAAACTTTCGCCCACACAGGTACTGATGAAACTTCCGAATTCCAAAAACAATTCCTAATGCCTCATGTTCGATTTGGGCGTAGTTAGTTTCTGCTTTGCTTAGAGTGCGTGAAGCAAAAGCAATAGGTCTTTCTTCTCCCGAAGGCATAATGTGTGACACGACCGCTCCCACTCCATAAGGGGAAGCATCGCAGGCCAATTGCAGGGGTAAGGATGGATCAAAGTGCGTTAGAACTTCAGAATTTAACAATGCATCCTTAGCTTTGTTAAATGCAACATCACAGGCTTCAGTCCACTTCCAGGCCTTGTTCTGCCCAAGGAGCTCATGAAGTGGTTTTAGCAGTGTGGCTAACTGTGAGATGAACTTTCCATAATAGTTCAGTAGTCCTAGAAATGAGCGTAGCTGGCTTACATTTCAAGGTGGGGGAGCCTCTACAATAGCTTTAACTTTTGCAGGGGCCTTATGAAGACCTGCAGAATCGATGATGTGTCCCAAATATTCAACAGAGGGCTTGAAGAATTCACACTTGTCTTTGCGAACTCGTAGGCCATACTCTTCCAGTCTTTGTAGGGTAGCCTCTAAATTCTTTAAGTGATCCTCTTCATTTCTTCCAGTGACCAGGATATCATCCAGATAGCACTGAACTCCTGACAAGCCACACAAGATCTGGTCCATAGCCCTCTGGAACAGGGCGGGAGCCGATGTGATTCCGAAGGGTAGGCGACAGTATCGATAAAGCCCCTTATGAGTCACAATAGTCAACAGCTCTTGGGACTTTTCATCGACGTGCATCTGTAAATATGCTTGACTCATATCAATCTTACTGAACTTTTGTCCCCCAGCCAGGCCTGCGAAGAGGTCATCGATGCGGGGAAGCGGGTATTGCTCTGCACACAACACTGGGTTGACAGTGACTTTAAAATCACCGCAAATCTGGAGAGAGCCATCTTTCTTCACTATTGGAACGATAGGAGTGGCCCATGAGCTATGGGTAACTGGTATTAGGACTCCATTGGTGACCAGGCGCTCCAGGTCTGCTTCAACTTTTGGCCTGATGGCATATGGCACAGTTCGGGCTTTCAGATATTTTGGTGGACTGCCAGGTTTAATGTTCAATGTCACAGTGATTCCCTTCATACTTCCCAAATCATCTCCAAAAACAGCAGCATGTTTCCTTAGTATAGGGGTTAGACTGCTTTCTTCTTTAGTCATCCGGTGCACTTCTGCCCAGTTCAGCTGAATCTTCCCAAGCCAAGACCTACCCATTAAGGCTGGGTAGTCACCTCTCACCACAAACAGTGGCAATTTAGCCACCTGTCCATTGAGCTCCACCTTAACATCAATAGTGCCCAACATGGGCACAGCTTCACCTGTATACGTCTTCAGAACAGTTTTTGTTGCCTTAAGCAGAAGATGCTGTAGCTTTTCCTTATACACAGTCTCAGGAACCAGCAAGACAGCTGCACCGGTGTCTAGTTCCATGCGTATAGGTTTGCCCTCCAATAAGGGGGTTACCCAGTATTCATGTGAGCCCGCTGCCAAAGACAAAACATGCAGTGGCACTTCCTCTTGTGAGGAGGTGTCACCTTGATCATCCTGGATCTGCTCTAGGGTATGCAAGGTTCCTCTTTTTGTCGGCCAGACCACAGGCCTCTTTTTCTTTTGTTTACAGGCATACTCAATGTGTCCCATTTTGCCACAGTGTCGACACACCAGGTCCTTACACCAGCATTCTGATGCCTGGTGACCCAGCTTACCACAGCGGTAACATTCTTGACTCTGCACCGTTTTGTGGGTCAGTTCTTGTGACACTTTTTGCACCCTAGGGGATGCACCGATGTATTGTGCCTCCCTTGTAGCCAGTTCCATGGAGACAGCAATATCAACAGCCTTCTGTAATGTAAGCTGAGCCTCTGTCAGTAGGCGCTTCCATATAGCTTCACTGCAGAGGCCACACACTAACCTGTCACGCAGGGCATCATTTAACATCTCTTTAAATTCACAGTGTTCTGCTAGCTTTTTTAAAATGGCTACAAATTGTACAACTGTTTCATCTTCCTTTTGGTCTCTTTTGTGGAACCTATATCTTTCAGCAATTACCGGTGGTTTTGGGGAGAAATGGGACCCCAGGATTTCCACAATGTCACTGTAAGATTTAGTCTCAGGCTTAACAGGGTGTAGTAAGCTGCGTAGCAGAGAGTAGGTTTTAGCCCCTACAACAGTTAAGAATATTGGCACCTTCTTCGCTTCTGTAATGTCATTTGCAATACCAAAAAGCTCAAAACGCTCAGTATACACATGTCACTGCTCTGTATTCTCATCAAAAGGCTCCAGGGGCCTGGTCAGAGTAGCCATGATTTTTAGTTTCACTTTCACAGTCAGTGCAACAAGCAGCTTTTTTTCTTTGTTTGGTCTTTACCTTGACTTCTACTTCCTTCTGTTACTGGAGCAGCAACAGGATCCCACCCTCGTCGCCAGTGTTGTATCCTTGGGGCAGCCGGTGTAGGAAGCAATCACTTGAGGCCAGAGAGCAGACAGCTAACCAAAACCTCCATTTTATTTACAGAGACAGAGAGCTCACTCAGCCGGTTGAAACCAGCTGAGCTATCCCTTAATAGTCTAACTCAGTTGCCATAGTAACAAAACCCATGACAACCAAATACACAACAATGTACATCAGGTATTTGCTCATTTCATGAGTGTATGGATATCAGGTACAGTGATGTGGTTAACAGGTCCCTATATGCTGAGGCAGCCACATGGTTGATCAACTCCATTGGCAAAACAGATCATTTCTTCATTTGATCTAAGCATGTTTGCTATAGATTTTATAGAAATTGTGACAGCATTCTCTGATCATTAATCTCTTTTCACTCTCTTGTCTGAAGGATAATACCTCCTCTGGATCTCTTCAGTGAGAGTGAAAAATGTCTGGAGTGAATTACATATTTTTCTTATACTACAGTAATAACTGTAGCATGAACATGAAAAATACAGGGGACATTGGGGTTTTGCCTTGCAACAGGTGCCTTTTAATTTAATTTAGGGTTCAGTTATGGCTCTAGTGCTGGGGAGAGAATAGGAGGTGTGAGGTAATTAGCCTTCAAGAAAAAAAATCATAAAGCAAGGTACCAAATGAAGTCAAAACTCATTTTCCACAATCCTCTTTTCACTGACAAATTTTCTAATGTCATATTTGAATATGCAGCTCTCCAAAGACAAAGATATTCTACTGCTCTTCTTTGTTTTCTATCAGGAGGAGTCTGGAGTCAGGAGAAGAGCAGCCAAGGTTTGGATTCAGTAGAAAAGTGATAACATTTCTTTCCATGGGGAAACCAATTTTCTGGGCAAAGAAACTTCCACCCTTAAATAAGTTTTGCCCTCTGGCTTGCTTTGGATTCTGCCCTCCTGATATCTGACCTGGCCTCCTGCTTTCACTGCTAGGTCAGACCACCCATGCCCCGGTCATAACTCCCTGTTTCCGATTTCTCTCACAGAAATTACCATCCTTATATATTCATATACTGGAACATTTGTAACAAAGTTACTTCAATGACTGGGTGAGTGCTGGCGTTTGGTCCAGGAACCAGTTCTGAGAGTCTGCAGCAGCACAAGACTGGATGCTCTCCTTGTGTTGTCCTCTATTCTAGTAATCAAGTCAGGATGTGGACAGTCCCACAGCTATTATATTGTGTTGGGAAAAGGGAAACTTAATCAAGAGATGAATGAACGTCTGAGGCTTAAATTGTCCAATGGAGTTTGAGGGGAGAAGACTAATAGATTACTATGTGCATTTATACTTTAACTTTGGCAAAATGTGTATGAAATTGGGTGTGTGAGGTCAGTAAGAGAGTGGCCCCTCCATTTAGGAATCCCAGGAGAGAAGGTGGGTCAAAGCTCTTGGTTACCTCACTTACCTTCAGATATTTTTAAGAAAAGAGAACTTCATCCTTAAGGAATTGGGGAGGAGGAAGACTTTAATAGTGGCTACATTCCCCTTGTGGGCCAGTGGGCTCTCCTGGTGGACTACATGGCACTGTGCTGAAAGCAGAGGGCTTGCTCCACATCTCATTGGATTGGGATAGTGATCCTGGGGTTGTGCAGTGAGGACTCACCAGTGAGGACTCACCAGACCCAGGAATGTGAAGTGTGAGTGTTAGAAGGAGCTGGTGCCTGTATAGGGAGTTGCAGGGGATCCCAGTCTTTCCTGCAATCAGAGGAGTGTAGCAGGGTTGGCTGCCTCCCAAACAACCCCTGTAGGCCAGCAGTAGCTCTGTGACACCCTGCTTTAGTTTTCTCAATAACTTTAAAAGAGGCTTTCGCAAGTCCAATAACCCCTTCCTGGGGTCTGGTTTTATTAACATAAAATTCCAAATAAACCCAAAAATTCCACCACCCAACCTTAAGATGGACACAACCCCTCTTCCCTGAGATACTCTCACTTCCTCTGAGCTGCTGAAGAAGATGCATGGCCTGGCTTGCCTACTTCCGGAAAGGAAAACAAGACTTCAAGCTTGGCCTTTCTACCAAGCCCCAACTCCCTTCCTCAGGGTTCACTGCAGGAGACTTCACAACCCCTCTTTGACTATCCAGAGGCTGGGTTTAGTCACATGAGTTAAATCAATCTTTCCACCTGGTGAGGCAAATTGGCTGTGACCTATCTTCATTTAGAAGCAACAGCCACACTACCTGCTGGGGTGAAAAGAATTGTTCCAGACAGGAGCTCCTTAACCTCTTCTTCCTTTCTAAAAGGAGATATGCCCTAATGCTGGCACTAAACCCCTCCTCTCCTGAGGGAAAGGTAAAGAAGGTGAGACCCCACATTTTAGGTTCCCCTATTCCATGAAGGGGAAATCCAACCTTAGCCAGATCCTTGGGACAACAAAATGACCTTTACTCCTTTTGAGTCAGCAGGTCTGTGGTATGTTTATACAATGTTTAGCATTAATATAATGTACCCCCATTTTGAAGATGAAGCACAGAATTAAATAATTTTCCTAAGGCCATGAGAGAGTGGCAGAGCAAGGAATTAAACCCTTTCCCTTGCTCTAACCACTTGACATATTTGCTCTCATTAATCTAAAAGATTTCTCAGTCACTTGAACTGGCTGGTGAACGTTGCAAATGGTTGAGGTTTATCCCCATAAACTGT
This sequence comes from Mauremys reevesii, assembly GCF_016161935.1. Classification (NCBI taxonomy): domain Eukaryota; kingdom Metazoa; phylum Chordata; order Testudines; family Geoemydidae; genus Mauremys; species Mauremys reevesii. The sequence continues at coordinate 220,937,767 of NC_052623.1, forward strand.
TCCCCACTTTGAATGGCCAAGTCCTGTTTCCTTCCCTAACAACCTCATCAACAGTTTTCTCTGACCAAAGTAATGAAGGAAAAAATAAAGGTAACCTATACTAATAGTAAACATAGGGCAAGATTCTCAGCTGATGTAAATTAGTGTCTTAATCAAAATCTAGGGACATTGATTATTCCAAGATTTCCTGCAAAGGACTTGCTAGAGTATGATTCATCATTTCTAGGTTAATTCTTGTGCTGGTTAATCAGATTCCAACTAAGCATTTTTTTCTTACAAACACAACGATTATGATGTATGCATCCATAGGATTGGGCTTTGCCATCTTCCAAAACCACACAGTCCCCTTCATAGTAATTTTCACTGACTTGAAACCTGAAAGACACAGTTTACACTTAGTTGTGCAAATCACTTGCTGATGAAGTAAGAATCAGAGTGTTAACATTGGGATCATTTGGAGCTGGGAGCTGTTTAACAATGTGAGAGTGAGGTTGATATTTCTGAAAGTAAGGAAATAATAGCACAGATAGGGTCAGCTATAGAATACACAATGTTGTGAAGGCACCCCCACCCGAGCTCTGCATCTGAAAATCAGTTCTGAACTGCAGACCTTTCTTATACTCCTACCCCATTGTACCTCTTGTGCACAAATTGCCAAACCATTTGGAGCTGGGAGCCAGGAGCTGTTTAACCATGTGAGATTGAGGTTGATGTTTATGAAAATGAGGTACTAACAGCATGGCTAGCATCAGCTATAGAATATGCAGCATTGTGAAAGTTACCCCCACACAGCTTTGCCGTTGATAATCAGTTCTAAACTGCAGGACCCTCTTGTACTCCAGCCCCAGGGTACTTCTTGTGCACACATTGCTAAGCCATGTCAAATGGTGTAGTCATTTTCTGGTGTAAATACATTGGGATTGTATGAGCGATCACAAAACTCACTTGTTCCTCGTGAAAGGTTAGAAATTTCTGATCTTGGGCAGCAGAATTTCCTCTCTTCATTCGCCCCCACCCACCCACTCCTGCCATCTGTGTAGCAAATAGGGTAAGAAACAGAGAGAGATGAACTTTCTAAATATGCTAGAGACTTACAAGTCAGTGGGAAGTGCTGCACCATCCTCCCACACCCAGGTCCTATTCACTGCATTACGGGATAATCCAATCCACAAGCGACATGACAATGATAATATGAAATCCTATTTGGGAACAAATACTAATTATTTCACTTCATTTCCATCCTATGTCATTTCCTGTGTTAAAATGTCTAACCGACCAAACACTTGTTTTTTCCCTCAAGACATTTTCCAAGAGACTTATTAGAAATCATGGTTTTTTCCCATCATTTTAAGATGCACCTACTTCCTGAAGAACATAGGAATGGCCATACTGGGTCAGACCAAAGGTCTATCTAGCTCAGTATCCTCTCTTCTGACAGTGGACAAGGCCAGGTGTCACAGAGGGAATGAATAGAACAGGTAATCATCAAGTGGTCCATCTCCTGTCGCCAATTCGTAGCTTTTGGCCAACAGAGTTTACACCATCCCTGCCCATCCTAGCTAATAGTCACTGATGGACCTATCCTCCATGAATTTATCTAGTTCTTTTTTTAACCCTGTTATAGTCTTGGCCTTCACAACATTCTCTGGCAAGGAATTGCACAGGTTGATTGTGTGTTGTGTGAAAAAAATACTTCCTTTTGTTTGTTTTAAACCTGTTGCCTATTTATTTCCTTTGGTGTTATGAGGAGTAAATAACACTTCCTTATTTACTTTCTCCACACCAGTCATGATTTTATAGACCTCTATCATATCCCCTCTTAGCTGTCTCTTTTCCAAGCTGAAAAGTCCCAGTCTTATTAATCTCTTCTCATATGGCAGCCATTCCATACCCTTAATAATTTTTGTTGCCCTTTTCTGAATCTTTTCCAATTCCAATATATCTTTTTTGAGGTGTGGGCAGACCCTGCATTTTTATAGAGGCAATATGATATTTTCTGTCTTATTATCTATCCCTTTCTTAATGATTCCCAACATTCTGTTCGCTTTTTCAACTGTCGTTGCACATTGAGTTGATGTTTTCAGAGAACTATTCACGACTCCAAGATCTCTTTCTTGAGTGACAACAGATAAATTAGATTCCATCATTTTATATGTATAGTTGGGATTATGTTTTCCAATGTGCATTACTTTGCATTTATCAACACTGAATTTCATCTGCCATTTTGTTGCACAATGACCCAGTTTTGAGAGATCCTTTTGTAGCTCTTTGCAGTCTGCGTGGGACTTAACTATCTTGAGTAGTTTTGTATCATTTGCAAATTTTGCCACCTCACTTTTTACCCCTTTTTCCAGATAATTTTTGAATATATTGAATAAGACTGGGCTCAGTACAGGCCCCTGGGGACACTACTATTTACCTCTCTTCATTCTGAAAACTGTCCATTTATTCCTACCTTTTGTTTCCTGCCTTTTAACCTGTTACCAACCAATGAGAGGATCATGCCTCTTATCCCATGACTGCTTACTTTGCTTAATAGACTTTGGTGAGGGACCTTGTCAAATGCGTTCTGAAAATCTAAATACACCATATCCACTGGATTCCCCTTGTCCACAATGCTTGGTGACCCCCTCAATAAATTCTAGTAGATTGGTGAAGCATGATTTCCCTTAACAAAAACCATGTTGATTATTGCCCAACAAATTATGTTCATTTATGTGTCTGACAATTTTTTTCCTTACTATGTTTTCAACCACTTTGCCTGGTACTGAAGTCAGCCTTACCAGCCTGTAATTGCTTGAGTCACCTCTGGAGCCTTTTAAAAAGTTGGCATCACATTTGCCTTCCTCCAGTCATTTGGTACAGAAGCTGATTTAAATGATAGGTTACACACTACAGTTAGTAGTCCTGTAATTTCACATTTGAATTCCTTCTTAACTCTTGGGTGAATACCATAGGCAACTAGTAACTGCTGATAGTAAAAGAGAACAATTTAAAGGTTATGGTGGTATTGCATTGCCCCATACATGGTGCTTGCAGCACTGCCCAAATTTAGTGCTAACAGACCTTACACGGACACTGTGAAACTGACTATACACAAAATGCTATCAATACATAAAATAAACAAACTGAAGAGAAAAAAAAAGTAGAGGAGCCCCCCCCCCCCCTTTTGGTTTTCGTAATCTTACTTGTTAGCTTGTCACTATCGTAGATACAGTTTTCAGACAGAAATGTGATTTTCAAGTTGACATTGTGCCCTTAGCCATGATCCTACATTTTTGCCCACCTGGAGAGGAATGCAGGACTCCTAGACCTGTAGGGAATTCCAGACTGACTGTCACAGGCCTGGTGTAAAGCAAGACTTTGATGGTGGCCATCTTAATAAAAAGTCTAAGCACTTTTGCAACCCTGCTTTCAGGAAATACTACTCTACAGCCAATCTTAGATCTTTTGTAAGTACTGGAAACTGGACAAATCATTATCGATCAAGCAGTTTGTGCTCCAGAAAGACCCCAGGAGAAAGTATGTTTCCAGAATCGCGGCAAGTGATCTGGTCCATACACAAGCAGGGGATACAAAAGTAATTTATTCCTCTCTCTCCTTATTTGGGAAATTGTGTTGTCAGACATAGAAACACCTAAAAAGAGCATCTGGTGGAAAAATGTCTGTAGACATACTCCCTGCTATTAGTTGTAGGAGGAATTTGTATAGTTTATTTTTAAGTTGGAACAATTACCCCTGTAGCAGATCATAGAATCATAGAATCATAGAATCTCAGGGTTGGAAGGGACCTCAGGAGATCATCTAGTCCAATCCCCTGCTCAAAGCAGGACCAAACCCAACTAAATCATCCCAGCCAGGGCTTTGTCAAGCCTGACCTTAAAAACCTCTAAGGAAGGAGATTCCACTGCCTCCCTAGGTAACCCATTCCAGTTCTTCACCACCCTACTAGTGAAAAAGTTTTTCCTAATGTCTAACCTAAACCTCCCCCTCTGCAACTTGAGACCATTACTCCTTGTTCTGTCATCTTCTACCACTGAGAACAGTCTAGATCCATCCTCTTTGGAACCCCCTTTCAAGTAGTTGAAATCAGCTATCAAATCCCCCCTCATTCTTCTCTTCTGCAGACTAAACAATCCCAGTTCCCTCAGCCTCTCCTCATAAGTCATGTGCTCCAGCCCCCTAATCATTTTTGTTGCCCTCCGCTGGACTCTCTCCAATTTATCCACATCCTTCTTGTAGTGTGGGGCCCAAAACTAGACACAGTACTCCAAATGAGGCCTCACCAGTGCTGAGTAGAGGGGAAAGATCACATCCCTCGATCTGCTGGAAATGCCCCTATTTATACAACCCAAAATGCCATTAGCCTTCTTGGCAACAAGGCTATGTTGACTCATATTCAGCTTTTCATCCACCGTAACCCCTAGGTCCTTTTCTGCAGAACTGCTGCCCAGCCATTCGGTCCCTAGTCTGTAGCAGTGCATGGGATTCTTCCATCCTAAGTGCAGGACTCTGCACTTGTCCTTGTTGAACCTCATCATATTTCTTTTGGCCCATTCCTCTAATTTGTCTAGGTCCCTCTGTATCCTATCCCTACCCTCCAGTGTATCAACCACTCCTCCCAGTTTAGTGTCATCTGCAAACTTGCTAAGGGTGCAGTCCACACCATCCTCCAGATCGTTAATGAAGATATTGAATAAAACCGACCCCAGCACCGACTCTTGGGGCACTCCACTTGATACCGGCTGCCAGCTAGACATGGAATCATTGATCACTACCCATTGAGCCCGACCATCTAGCCAGTTTTCTATCCACCTTACCGTCCATTCATCCAGCCCAGACTTCTTTAACTTGCTGGCAAGAATACTGTGGGAGATTGTATCAAAAGCTTTGCTAAAGTCCAGAAATAGCACATCCACTGCTTTCCCCTCATCCACAGAGCCGGTTATCTCATCATAGAAGGCAATTAGGTTAGTCAGGCATGACTTGCCCTTGGTGAATCCATGCTGACTGTTCCTGATCACTTTCCCCTCCTTTAAGTGGTTCAGGATTGATTCCACTGAGGTGAGACTGACTGGCCTGTAGTTCCCTGGATCTTCCTTCTTCCCTTTTTTAAAGATGGGCACTACATTAGCTTTTTTCCAGTCATCCGGGACCTCCCCCGATCGCCATGATTTTTCAAAGATAATGGCCAATGGCTCTGCAATCTCATCGGCCAACTCCTTTAGCACCCTCGGATGCAGCGCATCCGGCCCCATGGACTTGTGCTCATCCAGCTTTCCTAAATAGTCCCGAACTACTTCTTTCTCCACAGAGAGCTGGTCACCTCCTCCCCATACCGTGCTGCAGAGTGCAGCTGTCTGGGAGCTGACCTTGTCTGTGAAGACAGAGGCAAAAAAAGCATTGAGTACACTAGCTTTCTCCACATCCTCTGTCACTAGGTTCCCTCCCTCATTCAGCAAGGGGCCCACGCTTTCCTTGACTTTCTTCTTGTTGCTAACATACCTAAAGAAACCCTTCTTGTTACTCCTAACATCTCCGGCTAGCTGCAACTCCAAGTGTGACTTGGCCTTCCTAATGTCACTCCTGCATGCCTGAGCAATACTTTTATACTCCTCCCTGGTTATTTGTCCAATCTTCCACTTTTTGTAAGCTGTTTTTTTTGTGTTTAAGACGAGCAAGGATTGCACTGTTAAGCCAAGCTGGTCGCCTGCCATATTTTACTTTTCTTCCTACACATCCTGCAACCTGAATAAGGTTTCTTTAAAATACAGCCAGCTTTCCTCGACTCCTTTCCCCGTCATGTTATTCTCCCAGGGGACCTTGCCCATCAGTTCCCTGAGGGAGTCAAAGTCTGCTTTTCTGAAGTCCAGGGTCTCTGTTCTACCGCTTTCCTTTTTTCCTTGTGTCAGATGCTTTGACAAGAGGAAAACAAAGCTGACAGGCATTCAGGGAACACCACCTAGAACTGGAAAATTATTCTGTAGAGCTCCTGAGATCAAACAAGGTTCTATTGAGCTCAGGCGTGATGGAACTCTCATGTTCAGTCTATCCTCCTGTTAATTGGAAGGGATAGCTAGATGCACAAGAGAACTCGAGTGCACAGAACTGTTCTGAGTAGCATAAGGAAGCTCAATGGCTCTTTCATACACAGAACATAAGAATGCATCAAACCATAGTTAAACCTTAGAGGCCTATATTCCTTCACACTAGTGGGGTGAGTCTATAATGAGGTTGAGGACCCATACCTTAAAAGGCTTAAAGCGAGCAACATACTTGAACAATATAGAAAGATGTAGCCTGCTGTTAACCATGAATATCCCACTAACTCCTGAGCTTTTGTTTTGTAATAAAATGAGGCGTCACCAACGTCGAATACAGGGGAATGATCACAATCCGCGATCTGCTGGCAATGCCCCTATTTATACAGCTCAAAATGCAGTTAACCTTCTTGGCAACAAGGGCACACTATTGACTCATATCCATATTCTTGTCCACTGTAACCTCTAGGTCCTTTTCTGAAGAACTGCTGCCCAGCCATTTGGCCCCTAGTCTGTAGCAGTGCATGGGATTCTTTCGTCCTAAGTGCAGGACTCTGCACTTGTCCTTGATGAACTTCATCAGGTTTCTTTTGGCAAAATCCTCGAATTTGTCTAGGTCCCTCTGTATCCTATCCCTACCCTCCAGCATATCTACCACTCCTCCCAGTTAAGTGTCATTTTAAAACTTGCTGAGGGTGCAGTCCACACCATCCAGCAGATCGAGGGACGTGATCATTCCCCTCTATTCGACATTGGTGAGGCCTCATCTGGAGTACTGTGTCCAGTTTTGGGCCCCACACTACAGGGAGGATGTGGAAAAATTGGAAAGAGTCCAGCGGAGGGCAACAAAAATGAGTAGGGGGCTGTAGCACATGACTTATGAGGATAGGCTGAGAGAACTGGGATTGTTTAATGTGCAGAAGAGAAGAATGAGGGGGGATTTGATAGCTGCTTTCAACTACCTGAATGGGGGTTCCAAAGAGGATGGATCTAGACTGTTCTCAGTGGTAGCAGATGACAGAACAAGGGGTAATGATCTAAAGTTGCAGTGGGGGAGGTTTAGGTTGGATATTAGGAAAAACTTTTTCACTCAGAGAGTGGTGAAGCACTGGAATTGGTTACCTAGGGAGTAGGTGGAAATCTCCTTCCTTAGAGGTTTTTAAGGTCAGGCTTGACAAAGCCCTGGCTGGGATGATTTAGTTGGGAATTGGTCCTGCTTTAAGCAGGGGGTTGGACTAGATGACCTCCTGAGGTCCCTTCCAACCATGATATTCTATGATCCTCCAGATCATTAATGAAGATATTGAACAAAATCAGCCCCAGGACCGACCCTTGGGGCACTCTGCTTGATACCAGCTGCCAACTAGACATGGAGCCATTGATCAGTACCTTTTGAGCCCGATGATCTAGCCAGCTTTCTATCCATCTTATAGTCCTTTCATCCAGCCCATACGACTTTAATTTGCTGGCAAAAATACTGTGAGAGACCGTCTCAAAAGACCGTATCCTAACAGTTTGCTTGCTTTTCAACCCCTGTGGCTGCACAGTGAGTGGAGGTCTTCCCTGAGCTGGCTGCAGTAATGTAATGTTCTTCTCTTTTTCCTGTTCATACAGAATGCACTTAGGTATATAACTAGATGAAACTACTTCATGAATTATGAAAAAAAATCTTTGGTATAAAGCTTGGCTAAAATATGGGTGTTTAAATACATGTTAGATCAGGGGCAGCTCTAGGCACCAGTACGCCAAACGTGTGCTTGGGGCGGCAAGCCACGGGTGACGTTTTGCCAGTTTCTGCGAGGGCGGCAGGCAGGTTGCCTTCAGTGGCATGCCTGTGGAGGGTCCGCTGGTCACGCGGCTTCGGCGGACCTCCCACAGGTGTGCCACCAAATCTGCGGGACCAGGGACCTCCCGCAGGCAAGCTGCCGAAGGCAGCCTGCCTGCCGTGCTTGGGGCCGCAAAATACCTAGAGCCGCCCCTGTGTTAGATCAAAATGTGTGTGATGTTGCACTCCATATGTTTTATGGAAATACTTTTATAAGTGTGAATATGATGGAACTGGAATATGCTTTATACAAAAGGTCTCTTTTAAGGTATCATTTCAAAGGTTATAACCTACTGAATATATTCCTCCTGTTTGTATGAATGTATAATTCTTGTATCTGAAACTAGGAATACGAAATATAACTCTGAGGTCCTATTATAATTATGTAAAGTGTGGGCCATTAATGGTGGTTTAGAATCTTGATGGCTCCCATTGACTAGGACAATTGGTTGCAAATGGCTCTATTTACCTGAAAGTCTTCCTATGTACTTGTAGGCCAGCCCATGGGTAATGAAGAATGAGGTCTTACAGTGACCAGGTGCTCTTCCATTTAGAAGGAGGAGTGGAGAGCCAGGGAGACAAAAGATTCCCACCTTGTGCCAAAGCTATAAAAAGGGGTGGAGAAGAACAAAGGGGGGGCCCAGTTATGAGAAAGCCCCTGCTTTTCACCTAAAATGTCTGCTGGACAAGGACTGTACCAGGGGAAAGGACTGGGCCTAGACTAGGAAGGAATCTAGTCTGTGAAAGAAGCTTATTGGAACATCTCTGAGGGTGAGATTTACCTGTAATCAGTTTCTTAATGTTGAGACTTGTGTGTTTTGTTTTATTTTGCTTGGTAACTTACTTTGTTCTGTCTGTTATTACCTGAAACGACTTAAATTCTACTTTTTCTACTTAATAAAATCACTTTTATTTATTGATATACCTAGAGTAAGTGATTAATACCTGGGGGAGCAAACAGCTGTGCACATCTCTCTATCAGTGTTATAGAGGGTGGACAATTTATGAGTTTACCCTGTATAAGCTTTAAACAGAGTAAAAGGGATTCATTTGAGGTTTGGATCCCATTGAGAACTGGGTGTCTGGGTGCTGGAGATAAGTAACCTGTGGAATGGTTTTCAGTTAAAGCCTGCAGCTTTGAGGGTGTGGACCCAACCCCCCTAGCATGTTTGGCTCAACAAGGCAGTGTTCTGGAGTCCAAAGCTGGCAGGGAAAATGAGCTCAGAGGTAGTTTCAGCACATCAGGTGAGAGTCCCAAGGCAGTCTCGGTGACTGAATCCATCACACAGTGTGCCTACTTTATACAACTTAATTGAGTTGTGATAAGGGCACTTCAGTGTAGTTATGAACTAGCAGGCAAAGCAGTTATTTCTCTCAGGAGAAACCTTGCTATATTGCAGTTAAAGAGGAAGACAGCAGAGTCTTCTTCATGGCTTCTGCTAAAGATTTTACTCCTCCATTAAGTGCAGAATTGGGTCCTTGGATTGAAACCATATTGTACAAACAGTGCAAATAGTACTCACATAAGTAATCAATGTACCAACATTAGCTTTATTCCACATCACTACTGTAATTGATTTCAATAAGGCTACTTGTGTAAATAATGTTGCACATGTGTGGAAATGTTTGAAGGATTAGGCCCTAATCTACTAATTTAGGGACTGTCGCATTATCAGTCACAAAACTCTGGAACTGCTAACTTAATCAGCACTCATTACTGAAGCATTTCTCATAGTCTGACTTGATTTTACCTTGCAAAACTCCACACATGCATAGTAAATAATTTTTTTGGGGGGGGGGGGAACAAGCAAATAAAATATTGCTTTCATTAAAATATTGTAAATTCAGGTTAGTAGAATGTGTGCCTCTGCTGGTAAATTTCATAACAATTTTGCAAGCATGACTCACATGCAAAAGGTATTCATAGTCAAGCAAGAATGAGTAACTTGCACCAAGTTACCTTGATATCGCTCGCATGTCAGTTACTCAGTTCCATACCCTTGCATGATAATTGCTTGTAAATGTTTCTACAAGTGTTGGCTGCAGACCTTTTTTAAAATGCCCTAAGAGCAATAATTGTTGCCTCAAAGAAGGCAATATCCTCCAGACACACAGACTAAGAGTTTATTTTTCCCTTTAAATATGTGCCCCAGTTAGGCTCCAAAATACATGACCCAATTTTTAAAAAAATGAAACTGATGGGTACTTTGAAAAACCAACCACTTACTTAAGAACCTCAATAAGGATTTAGGGCTCTGATCCTGTTCCTATTGAGATCAATGGTAATAGTATCCTTGAGTTCAGTGATACAAGATAATGCCCTATGTGCCTAACTTAAGCACCCATTCTTTAAAGTCTCATTCCTAATATTTTAATAAATACTCTGTCCTTCTATAGCACATTCTTCCAAAGTTTCACAGACAAATTCATCATCACATGCTCTTCTTAGCTAAGAATTATCCCCATTTTACAGATAGGAAAACTAAGGCAGGGAGAAATTAAGCAAATTGCCTAAAGGACGTTTGTGGCAAAATAATAGTAATATTTAGGTCTTATCAAGAGAAGCCAGTGTTTTAACCACAAGACTATCCTTTCCCGCCTTTGAATTTCATATCAACATGCAACAAACATTTGGAGGATGCACTGGAGTTTTAAGTGCTCACAAGTTACTAGTAGGCTGGCCCAGATCACACAAGAAGTTTGGTTTCTTTTATGAAATATGAGTCTGATTCTGCACTCATGCAATAGTAGGAACTCAGACATGGCCTTATTTAAAGTAAAATACCTGTTTCCTACCCTTATGGCTTTAAAGGAATCCTGTTCATTGTCAAAAGCACATCAGGGATTTCTGTTTAGCTTATTGGGTGGCCGGAGGAATCCAGGCCAATAAACTTCTCTCTCCCACAGAAATCCCCCATCCCCCATGGGTTTTGCCTCCTCCAAATACTCACCCACCATCGCTAGCCCCTGGCTCTGCAGAAGTCCCCGGCACTGCTGCTCACCCCTGCCAGACGCCCATCCAGGACAGCCACATGGCTCCTTCTTTGCCCCTCCCCATCACCAGACTCCCAGCCCTGGCCTATCCTGCCTCCCTGCCCCCCATGATCCCCGTGATCATCCCCAGTGTCCCTGAAGGCCCTCCCTTCCTCCCTGCTCCCCCTCCTCCCTCCTGTGAGCTCTCCCATTTTGCCCCATCAGTGCAAGAAAGAAGCTCCCCTTCTTACTCACCGGCAGCGGCAGGCAGAGCTATTCCAGCAAGTTCAAGCAGGCAAACACATACCTGAGCACAGCTGGTGGGCAGGACAGGACAGGACAGGAGAGGGACCGCTTCACCCCTGGCCCCTCTGGAATGTGCCCCCTCCCTCCCAAGGCATCTGGGGAGGGGCATGTGACCATTCATGCCCCTTCCTAGCATCACCCCTGGTGAATACCATCTGGTCCTGGTGAATTATTACTATTTAGTTTGTCAATTTGTTCCAAAACCTCCTCTAATGAAACCTCAGTTTGGGACTGTTCCTTAGATTTGTCACCTAAAAAGAATGGCTCAGGTTTGGGAATCTCCCTCACATCCTCAACCACGAAGACCGATGCAAGGAATTTAAGAGCTCACATTACAGTTACAGCCCTTCTACCTATGGATACCTGACAACTGGATGTATTTTCCCTGGTTAATGATAATAAGCAGCCACAAGGCTTGAGCACTCTTAGCCTTTGCTGGTCATAGGAGAGTGAGATACCCACATCTATTATGTGGCAGTGGAAAGCACTGGTCTGTAGCACCTTTCACATAGCATTGCCATTAATTCCTTCAGTCAGTTTTTAAATTTCTTTTATTACTTTCTCTAATTTAATGCACTGACTACCAAGTTCCCCTTGATACTGGCCAAGAATACAATGCATAGGTGGTGTCATTTTATCAGTGGCAATATGAACATGCAATATAAAACCTACACCCATTGCTGCATTCATTCCTGGTTTGGCATCTACAGTAAGTCAAGAAGGAAAAGACATTACCAGTTCTTCCTTGCTTTCTATCTTAAGAAGTCTGGAATCATGGGAAGAACAATAATCTTTACTTCCTTGCCATGTTTTCCATTCAGTAGACAGGTGGTAACAGACTTCTCCATACCAGAACCAATTCTCTGGGCAAAGGCTGCATTTCTGGCCTTGAAAAGAGAATAAATATTTTTTACTCATGACTGATGCTGATTAATACTGAATATTGTGTAACGTACTGGCTGTTCTGTGTCACCACTGCTCTACCATGAGGCCTTATATCCCACCAAATATGAGTGGGTGGGTGAGTGTGGGTGTGTACAACTGCCCTCTCTTGGTTAGAATTAGACTTATATGTTCCCATTGCCATCCAGGAGTCCAAATGTCTGCACTGAAATTTTATAACCCCTCAGCCCAAGGTCCATGAGTCTGAGTTCATTGACGTGGGCCAGCCACAGCCGTCCCGTAGGTCTTTTATCACAGTGTAGACATAACTTATAACTGCTAAATCCTTTCCAGCAGTACTACTGACAAGTCAGTTATTCCCCCATTTGATTGTTCATTTCTAAATGTAGCACTCATATCTATATCACTATCTCAGTTTCCCAATGGTATCTAATTACTCTGAAATCTAAGAGCTGTGGTATGTGGCCAGGCCAAATCATTTTACTATTAAAAGAACAATTGCGTAAAAAGACGTAAATGTTGCAAAGGAATAATAAATGAAGTCATAGATAATCTAGAAGCAGCAGTAGAATTTTATCTATATAGCACAGATTATTTTTCAGTCACTGCTGATACAAGGAAGGACTGAGATGAGGGATAATTTGGATATACTAGACCTCTGACCTCAGTATCTTGGGACATCTGATGTACCTTCAAGGTTAGACACCCCATCTAAGTTTCTAGATGTGCCAGGGCCTTCTAGGTCTGTAGACACAAAGCTGTGCTGCCTCTCCCATGCAGGACATGCAGATTTTGTCATGGGATAGTCTTATCCAATGAAAAGTTGTCAGTGGATTTAAAAAATCCAGTGCAAGAATAATATCAAATTATAATGAGCTTCTCAACTGTTCTGTTTCGTGGATGTCTGGATATCAAGTAAGGTGATGTGGTCAACAAGTCCTGTGGACTGAAGCTTCTCTGGTGGTTCAGAACCCATATTGGCCAGACCAGTCACATTCTTGATTTTCTCTAAGAATTTTGGCTGTAGATTTTATGTTGACAACATTCCCCACCCACTCCTCCTTTACCCAACTTTCAGATCTTTTTTTATCTCAATATTACTAGAGAGGATTCCCTTGGGAATTTGCCAGTGCTGCTCCAAAATTCTCCAAGCAATCACGGCTAAGAAAGATAAGTGATTGCTTCCTCCCAGAAGATGTATATGCCCCCTGAAGTACTTAGTCCTTGCTGTCCTCATAGAGTGAAAGGTTGTAACAAAGAGTTAACAGATCTTCTCTCTCTCACTGAGGAAACTGGTCCAGTAAAAAAGATATTACCTCACTCATCTTGTTTTGATGAAGTCTAGATAGATTAGCTCTACCGCATTGCCCTTGTCTAAAAACAGCTATCTGATCAAGGAAGATCTCAGGTTAGTCTGCTCCCACCACATGGTTACCTCTGTCACTTGTCAGATGCTGGAGAATCTCTGAGAGGTTTGCATTTTTGGCTTGGAGTAATTCTAGCTGCTGTGAGAGATTTTTCAGTGATGCACTTGCTAAATGCGATGCCTGAGTCACTTAAAAGCAGAATAAGAAAATACAATATTGATCTTAAAAATACAGTAGGTATACAAACTTTAGCATTATAGAGGAATGAGAAACAGACGTTTATTTCATATTCTTTTTGCTGCCTAAAGGACTTTAAAACAACTGCAGCATTCTTAAAATAAAAATGTGTTATTATGAAATATTTTTGATAAACCACTATACCTGGGCCCATATTCTCTGCCAATGCCATCTGCTGCCCAGGAGCTGTTCACAGCTGCCCTGTTCTCCAGCTAGCTTTATGCCAGACATGCACCCTGCAGGGGTTATCTAAACTCCTTCAGCTGGGAAAGGCCCATGAGAGAACATCTGACATCTAGGAACAGCTGGCCTGCCCATGACAAATCCTTTCATGAGGTCTGCAAGGAAGAGCTATGACGGACGCTACCCTATGCTAGTGGAATTCCCAGCTGGGCAGATATAGATAGTTTCCACTCCCTTTGGGTGGCTCAGAGGATCATTGTATAATAAAATATAACCATATTTATTTAGGGTGAAAGTCACCCCCTCTGCATGTGCATTTCTACTTATCACTGAACTATATTAAATAGTTTTATAAGGAGAATGTCTCTCAGTTACACTAGAGTCAATATGGAATTTCTCTCCTGTAGTCAGTGGGGGGAGGGATAGCCTACTAAACCCAGGGTTGTGAGTTCAATCCTTGAGGAGGCCACTTAGGGATCTGGGGCAAAAATTGGTCCTGCTAGTGAAGGTAGGGGGCTGGACTCAATGACCTTTCAAGGTCCCTTCCAGTTCTAGGAGATTGGTATATCTCCAATTATTAACTTGAAATTTGTGTCAGTGAGTGCAGAATCTGTCCATGAAGATTTTTTTCCTTTCAAATACTTACCCTGGATACCCAAAATCCCTGCTGTTACCAGGAGTGTCAGGCAGAGGATCCCCAAAATCAGTGCTGTGCATTGCCATTTGGAAGGCAAAGGGATGGATTCTAACAAAGAAAAGTGAGATGTGGACAGAAAGACAAGAATCGTGTCACTCTGGAGTATATTTGTGTTGTACCTGTCTAAGCTAGGAGCCCAAATGATTGTCAATGATCAAATATCAGTACCTACCAACCCCATTTCCCATGAGATTTGGCTACGTTGCTCACCCTCCTCCCTATCAGGAGTAAACAGGCCAATCACAACATACCATTTATTATTATTTGAACTAAACCAGCAACAGGAGGCCCCCAACCAAAATCAGAGCCCTACCATGCTAGGCCCTGTACAAACACAAAGTAGGAGGCAGTCCATGAAGACATTAGAATCTAAATTTAACAAAGTATGAGAGGGGAAACAGGTGAAGTGATTTGCCCAAGGTCATACATCAGGTCAGTGGCAGAGCTGGGAATATAACTCTCATCTCCTATCTCCCCACCCACTGGTCTATCTTCTGCACCACTCTTCTCTTTGGCTTAATGCCCTTGTCTTCAATACAGTTATAGCAAAAATGAATTTGGGCCATTAGCCAAATGAGTATGGGAGGTTGAAAAATGCATACTTTTTTTTTTAAGATGGAAATTTGGGTTTTCTACTAAATAGAGGTAAAATTCTTATTTTCCATGAAAAACTTCAACCTTACATCAAAAAACAGAACACTCAAAAACTGAAACATCATGGGGAGATTGGAAAATTCCCAACTAGTTCTAATATCAGCCAATTAAACATTTTTTCCATTAGAAAGTGTTATTTAATTGAACCTGTTCACAAGAAAGGGTAAGTTTTGATTAATCTAACTAAACAAACAAATCTGAAAAAAAGTTTTGAAATTGTCAAAATACGACACTATATTTATTGTATACTAAAAAGTTTATACTATAAAAAGTTTAACATTTTTTAAAAAGTCAAAGTCAAAACAAAATGTTCCAAGATTATTCAAATTAAATGTTGCATTTGAACAAATTAGATTTTTTCTGGATTATCAGTTGAAGAAATATTTCCACTTTGTCATCTTGTTTTGAGAGAGGAAAAATGTTAACATCTTGAAAACTCACGGGAAAACTGCCCAGATCTACTGACAATCAAAAATACTCAGCTGAAAATTTTGGTGTAATATTATTAGCTGAAAACTGAAGTTTTCAACCTGAAAGTTTCGAAACATTTTGTTTTGGTTTAGCAAACTAAAATATTCTAACATTGATTAGCCAATTAAAAACTAAATATTTTATTTTGATTTTCTGTTGGAACCATTCCGTTTTCTGATGGAGTTTATGACAAAAAGTAGAAATTCTCCTGGGATAAAACAATTTCAGATGATCAAAATATTTGTTGACAAACCTTACATTTAACATTGGTTACTGTACATGGCAAAAAATAGACACTTTTGTTTTTGTCATGGCCAAAAATAAAAAAGTAATAATTGTACTTGAGAGACAATAAGGGAAAAGTTATGATGAACAATATTTTAATTATTATGAAGTTTATTCTTCATTAGAAAAGTGATACATAGCTCTTACAGATAGTTTGGGACAACAATATAGTAAAACATAAATAGGGTTGGTTGTCTGTTGCAGTAAACAGAAAGTATGCATGGACATGAGTAAAAGATACAACATTTTCAACTTTTATTTAATATTTAACCAATGCTGTAGTTTAAAATCAGTTGTTGTTTTTTTCACGTTATTCCCCTATACTTCATGATACGTACAGAGAGCTTGCTTAGAACCAGGTTAACTGAGGTGACAGAGATCATCATTCCCTTTTTTGAAGTGAAAAACCCAAGATATTTTTAAGATTTTGTCATGGAAATCATGACCCTAACAAACAATACAACCTGGTTTAGATTATTTTGTTCATACATCTAGTTTAATTGGAGCTTGAGAGTAGATTTTTTTTTAAACACAAATCCAACATGATTTATGCATTGAGGCAAAATAGGAGTGCTCCTAAGAGAAGGAACATCCTGTAACAGATCACCTCATTAACTACACAACTCAAATCTCCAGACAAAGAGCCAATCAGCCCTGCACAATTCAAATGATACAGATCACAAAACACTAATCTTACTATGATATATAAGACTGTTCAAGGACATCTTCATTTCATTTTACATCTCCTCTTACAAATTTAGACTTAAGAATCTCCATTTTCTAAACTTCCAGTTCTAGATCTGAGCGTTGCGTTGTTTCTGAGCAATCAGATTGTGCGTATGGTGACACTAGTTTACTTTACATTTCAGTTTCTTTCCTGAAGCACTGATGTGACCTTTCCAGCATCTGAGTCCTTGTCTACACTAGAAAAGGTTTCCTGGTACAACTATACTGGCAAATCCTCTTAGTGTAGATGTAGCTAAACCAGTAAAAGAGTCCTTTTGTCAGAATTTATACCAAGGTGATTGCCCTAGCCTGATTTTATATTGCCTTGTCAGTTAAAAGATTTCATGTGCCCTTTCTTCATTTGTTTGTGTTTTGGGTCCCCTCCCCCACATCTCCTCCCCCCACACACTTAGGACATGTTGGAGCACTCTACAATTCACAGCCCCATAGTCCAGAATATGGTGTTAGAATAAAGTAAGGAAAAAACCCCCATCAAATTACACAGTTATTTTGTGTGTGTAACATGGTTTTCTAAAACCTTTTAGTAATAATTAGTTATAGCCAGCACTAGCACCCTTTTTGTTGATGCAGGGGTGGCCAGTAGCTGGTCTTTCTGTATCTCAGAGAGATGGCAACCCTACTGGCATAAGGACTTTTTTGCCAGCATATCCCTACTAGTAGGGTTGTGATTTTTCCACATTCCTAACCGATCTTGTTATGCCAGCAAAACCTTTAAGCATAGACCAGGCCTAATTCTTTACTCTCAGATCAGTTACTGGGGCTGTTTAAAGGCCAAAGTGCAACAAAACACTTAGAGGGCACATGACTGGGAAGAAGTCGCAGCAGCGTGCAAAGAAGTTATAAGAACTATAAAATGGTGATGTGACCTGATGTTTTTAAAGGAATGCCATATCTTAGGAACCCCTTCTCCAAATGCCCCCAAATTTGATTCACTAGCGCTATGCAGAGCCCTTGTAAGGCTCCGCAAATTTCAAGGCAATCTGAGTACACGTTCTGATTCAAGAGCATTTAGAAAAATTGGTTGTTAAACAGTAGATTAGTCTCAAGATTAAGAAAAGCATTGCTTTCACTAAAATCCCTAGCGAATATCTTACCACTGGGAACATCAGGAGCTTTAGGTGGTGTGATACCTTTGTTTGTTCCTGAAGGTTCATGGGTAAAGGCTGGATTCCTAGAACGAAAATTTAAAATGGTGTATCCATCCTCATCCTCCATATCCACTTCTCTGCTGCCACCACCTTCTGAGATATAATACCATGGACAGACACACAGTATAATTGCCTGTTAGAATAGGACCAGCAGTGACCTTGAGAGGAAATGTTATTCTGTTTGAAGATAGAAACTGAAACCATACATGGGAAGTCCAGACAGATAGTTTGAGATGTCCTTCTCTTAGCAAAGTGTTAAGAGCAAGAGACTTTTGTCTTTACAAGTTAAAGTTACACTGTTAAGATTAACACCTCTAAAATCCAACCTAGTTTTTTCTTAAAAATTGCATGTAATTTCTCTTTCTCCAAATTTAATGCTGTGCTCACCACCATAATATTTGATCAGCACTAGAGCTGTCGAGCAATTAAAAAAAATAATCATGAATATATTGATTTCAATTACAACACAGAATACAAACTGCACTGATCACTTTATATTTATTTTTTATTACAAGTGTTTGCACTTAAAAAAACCAAAAGAAATAGTATTTTTCAATTCACCTCATACAAGTACTGTAGTCAAATCTCTTTATCATGAGAGTTGAACTTACAAATGTAGAATTATGTACAAAAAACTGCATTCAAAAATATAAAACATTGTAACATTTTAGAGCCTGCAACTCCACTGTCCTAATTCTTGTTCAGCCAATCGCTCAGACAAACAAACGTGTTTACATTTTCAAGAGATAATGCTGCCCACTTCTTGTTTACAATGTCACCTGAAAGTGAGAACAGGTGTTCACATGGTACTGTTGTAGCCGGAGTAACAAGATATTTGCATGCCAGATGTGCTAAAGATTCATATCTCGCTTCATGCTTCAACCACCATTCCAGGGAACATGCATCTATGCTAATGACAGGTTCTGCTAGATAATGATCCAAAGCAGTGCAGACCAATGTGTGTTCATTTTCATTATCTGAGTCAGATGCCACTAGCAGAATGCTGATTTTCCTTTTTGGTGGTTCAGGTTCTGTAGTTTCCTCATCGGAGTGGCTCAGATTTTGGAAGACACTTCAGATTCTTAAACCTTGGATTAAATACTGTAGCTATCTTTAGAAATCTCACATTGGTATCTTTGTGTTTTGTCAACTCTGCAGTGAAAGTGTTCTTACAATGAACAACATGTGCTGGGTCATCATCTGAGACTCCTATAACATGAAATATATGGCAGGATACAGGCAAAACAGGGTTAAATACAATTCTCCTCTAAGGAGTTTAATCACAACTTTAATTAACACATATCAGAGGGGTAGCCGTGTTAGTCTGGATCTGTAAAAGCAGCAAAGAGTTCTGTGGCACCTTATAGACTAATAGACGTATTGGAGCATGAGCTTTCGTAGGTGAATACCCACTTCGTCGGATGCATGTAGTGGAAATATCCAGGGGCAGGTATATATATGCAAGCAAGAAGCAGGCTAGAGATAACGAGGTTAGTTCAATCAGAGAGGATGAGGCCCTCTTCTAGCAGTTGAGGTGTGAAAACCAAGGGAGGAGAAACTGCTTTTGTAGTTGGCTAGCCATTCACAATCTTTGGTTAAGCCTGAGCTGATGGTGTCAAATTTGCAGATGAACTGAAGCTTAGCAGTTTCTCTTTGAAGTCTGGCCCTGAAGTTTTTTTGCTGCACGATAGCTACCTTTAAATCTGCTTTTGTGTGGCCAGGGAGGTTGAAGTGTTCTCCTACAGGTTTTTGTATATTGCCATTCTTAATATCCGATTTGTGTCCATTTATCCTTTTCCGTAGGGACTGTCCAGTTTGGCTGATGTACATAGCAGAGGGGCATTGCTGGCATATGATGGCGTATATTACACTGGTGGACGTGCAGGTGAATGAACCGGTGATGGTGTGGCTGATCAGGTTAGGTCCTGTGATGGTGTCACTGGTGTAGATATGTGGGCAGAGTTGGCATCGAGGTTTGTTGCATGGATTGGTTCCTGAGTTAGAGTTACTATGGTGCAGTGTGCAGTTACTGGTGAGAATATGCTTCAGGTTGGCAGGTTGTCTGTGGGCGAGGACTGGCCTGCCACCCAAGGCCTGTGAAAGAGAGGGATCATTGTCCAGGATGGAGGGGTTTTAACTGGGGACTGTATGTGTTGGCCAGTGGAGTTCTGTTGGTTTCTTTCTTGGGTTTGTCTTGTAGTAGGAGGCTTCTGGGTACAGAGCCAGACATGTACTAGACCGGATACTGGGCTAAATGGACCTTTGGTCTGACCCAGTATGGCCGGTCTTATGTTCTTACAATACAATATAGATGAAAATATAGAAGAACATCCAAAATATTTAACACATTTCAATTGGTATTCTATTGTTTAACAGTGTGATTAAAACAGCGATGAATCACGATTAATTTTTTTAATCGTGATTAATTTTTTGAGTTAATTGAATGAGTTAACTGTGATTAATTGACAGCCCTAATCAGCAGATATATTTTAACAGAAAGACACAGGACACATTTTTGCCTCTCCATCCACCAGCTCGAAGGAAATATACATTCTTTGTTTGTATGGGTGGCTGTCAGAGGTGAGATTTTCAATTTCATTTTGAAGGTGAAACATTTGTGGCCTTGATGACTTAGTTCTAGGAGGGAGCTTCATGTTTCTGAACAGCTACTGAGATATCTATCTCCAGTGTTCTCTGGTGTTACTCACATGATTGAGAACTCCATTTTTCCTGTAGAATTTAGCTGTCAAAAGTAGTCATGGTCACAGAGGAAGAGATATTTAAGGTTGTCACAGTTCAGGGTAATTGCACATCTATTCCCCATCCACAGTAGACCAAGAGCATCCTCTTAAAGATTTCTATCTCACAGCTATCACCTCTGGGGAAAAGGCCTGCATGTCTCTTTCTACTGACCAGGGTTTTTTCAGATTGTACAGTTGCCTGAGTTCACTGTGACATTCCCAGCCAGTCACTCCACCCAAAGAGGCCAATATCTGTGCTTTTCTTTCTCTCAGAAGTTATGACAAGTGTATTGCCAGCAGTTACAAGTTACCACACAGCTCTTTATAAGCAAGCACACTTATTCTGAGGATACAAATAAAAACATATTAAAAACAAAAAGTGACCCTATACACATGCTAAAATCTTACTAGAGTTCATCCCAACTCCAACCTCGGACTCTGCTAGGTATCAGTCCTTTAAGACCCACAGCTGGGTTCTCCCCGGATTTACAAGTTCATACATTTTTCAGATTCAGAACCAGAACAACAGTGAATAATTCAGTCTTTCCTTTATACAGCATAAGCCTTTGTACTTAATCTTACATAACAGGTGATCAAGAGACTATGAAACCCCTTCTCAGGGCACAGCTTCAACAGGCTGGGTTTTTGCATACCTGGAGGTGGGGAGTTGGCATTCACCTCCCCCTACATCTTTCCCAAGAAAAACATTTAACACTTTTTGTTCCAAAAGTCTATTCTTGCCTGGCACATTGTTCAATATAGTCCCTTAAACCCCCACATCTCATATCTGTTACAGCTCCCGCCATGAGACATATATTCCAAGCCCACAACACCACATAAACCATTCATTTAATACAGTGGATCACAAAGATATTTAAACTTAATTCAATACAATCTCCCAAGGATATAGCAGGAAATTGCCATACCTGTCATAAAGGTAACTGGAGCTTTTTCCATGAAAGGATTGGCAGATCAGGGCCAAAGACCAGAAATTGACTCAGTGCACATCAGAAGTTACTTTTCTGTTCCCAAACTTCATTATCATGTGCTGTCAAAATGGCAATAATAGTTTTACTAACATTAAAACTAAAGAGCTTCCAACCATATATGATGTAAATTTTCAGTATATTTTCAGTGAAGAACTAAAAATCAGATTCTTGTTCTGCTCACCTAAATTATTCTAAAACCAGTTGAGATTATACAATGGACTGAGAAGTAGAAAGAACAAATCTACTTTCTGCACTCATTGCTTCTCTGGAAATCATGGTAAAGTCTACGGTAAGAGATGTATTTAAAACTGCTCCTGCTTTATCTTTTTCTCTTTCTTAAATAGTGTTTGAATAATGGGCAGGAAGAGGAATAAAATAGAATTAATCCCTAAAGCCAAGATAACTATTAAAAGAGACTAAAAAGCATTATTTCCTTTAAACAGAAAATGTTTAAGTAAAGGGGACCTCACTCAGAGGACAAGAGTAAAGAATTCTTAGAGGCAAAACAAAGTTTCTGTATAGTAAAAATATCTAGACAACAGGATGGAAACAGTTAAATTGTTTGATGAAGGCAGGCTGAATTGAGAACCAGATGCAAAGCAATAGTCACTCTCCCTAAGGCTCCAGATTTAGCCCATCTCCTAGGAAACGATGTTCCAGGAAGCAAAGGCCAAGAGCAGAAAGCTGATTGATGATGTTTGGCAGTGGGCGTGGCTCTAGTTCCTCACTAGAAGAGTTAATTCCCAAATCCTCCTTCATAAACTCACTGAAAGTAGAGTGATTGCAGCACAGAATATGAAGGTAGTTTTGATGAATAGTATAAAAGCAACAAATCAATTCCACCAAAGTCAAAAGGTAGTGATTATTCTGAGTTCTCTTTTTGTTTGGGACATCTCTGTTATAATTCTTCTTTTTATGTACCTTCTTGTTCCCATTCCAAAGACTTCAGCAAACAATCCTCTTATCACAAATATAGCTACTCAATTTGCATAAATATATGCATGGGCATCTCCATTTGCCAAAATTGTACAGTAAGCAATATAGTAACCAAACACTTGTGATACCTTGGGATGGAAAGACACATATCTTTGACTGCCTGACAAGTCATTATGTTATTAACATTGAGATCATTGTGGAGAGCAGGTAAATTGATAAATATTAACTAGTACTCATGAAGACGGGCTACTAGGATGATCGGAGGAATGGAAAACCTGTCTTATGAAAGGAGACTCAAAGAGCTTGGCTTGTTTAGCCTAACCAAAAGAAGGCTGAGGGGAGATATGATTGCTCTCTATAAATATATCAGAGGAATAAATACCAGGGAGGGAGAGGAATTATTTAAGCTTAGTACCAATGTGGACACAAGAACAAATGGCCATAAACTGGCTATCAGGAAGTTTAGACTTGAAATGGAGGGGATGGTATAATGGGATAACCTAATTTTGGCAATTATTTTGTCTTTAACTACTAGTGGTAAATATGCCCAATGGCTTGTGATGGGATGTTAGATGGGGTGGGATCTGAGTTACTACACACAATTCTTTCCTCGGTGTCTGGCTGGTGAATCTTGCCCACATGCTCAGGGTTTGGGGTCGGGAAGGAATTTTCCTCCAGGGCAGATTAGTAGAAGCCCTGGAGTTTTTTCACCTTCCTCTGCAGCGCGGGGCACGGGTCACTTGCTGGAAGATTCTCTGCACCTTGAAGTCTTTAAACTATGATTTGAGGACTTCAATGGCTCAGACACAGGTTTATTACAGGAGTGGGTGGGTGAGATTCTGTGACCTGCATGGTGCAGGAGGTCAGACTAGATGATCATAATGGTCCCTTCTGACCTTAACTATAACTAGAGTTGGTTAGAATGAGTTATAGTGCAGACAGATACTGTTGTTTCTCAATCCTGATTTACACCCCCTACTATTCCAGTCTTGGTCTCCCCATATAGCTCTGCCAATGCCCCTCAATCCTGCCCAGCAGCCCTTCTGCTATTCTAGTCCTGGGTCACCACTGACCTTTTGTCAATACTCCATAGACTTTACATGCACATCTTCCTGTTCCACTCTAGGTATAAATAGCAGTCTCTGCCCTAAGCATCTCGTGCTTATTTTCAGACACAGACTAATGGGGATGATAAATATAAATCAAATTCACATTTACTGGGAAAAATGAATAATACTAAATGGAAGAAAATAATCTGAAGAGACATGCACCTGCCCAATAACAGTAATGAATGAAATAGAACACATAGGATGAAGAATGTGAATTGTAACTAAATAAGCCTCATCAATAATTAATAAACATGTGGTTTTCACATGGACTGCATTAGGAGGCTTGGAGATTTACACTAAACTGCAGTCCTCACCAAATCAAAAACACTTCTGATCTCAAGGTTCAGTTCTTCCCTCTCCATTTGATTCTCATCTGTGCTCCTTGTTTTTCTGCAATAGATATACAGGGAATTGAGCGGGTCTAGGTCAGTGACAGAACTTACACAGTAGTGGAGGAAGCTGTGCCAACTTCTCAGTGGCAAGACTTTTTGACTTCATTATAGGATAATCTCATTCAGTAAAACAGAAAGGCACTTAGAACAACAGCCCTTGCCCTCTGCTACTCAATAGCATCGTACTGCTTTCCTATCTCGTGTCACTTGTCTCATATGAGGCTGGTCGATGTAGAGCTTAATAAAGCTATACGTATTGTTATCAGGACTTTACATGCCACTCCGTTGCCGTGGCTGCCAATACTTATTAGCATAGCACTACCCCATATTCTCCATAAGGAAGCCTCCCTCACACTGCTGGCCAAGATCTGGGAGAATAGTGACCTACCTTTGTATGCAGATCACTTCAACCACCTGCAAGCTCACCTCTCTTCTAGATGTCGTTCATGGTCATTCATGCCATCACAGGATATGACAGTGGGATCTTCTTGTTGCCAAGAAGGCTAATGGCATTTTGGGCTGTATAAGTAGGAGCATAGCCAGTGGATCTAGGGATATGATCATTCTCTCTATTCAATATTGGTGAGGCCTCATCTGAAGTACTGTGTCCAGTTTTGGGCCCCACACTACAAGAAGGATGTGGAAAAATTGGGAAAAGTCCAGTGGAGGGCAACAAAAATGGGGATGGAGCACATGACTTATGAAGAGAGGCTGAGGGAACTGGGATTATTTAGTCTGCAGAAGAAAAGAATGAGGGGCTGCTTTGATAGCTGCTTTCAACTAGCTGAAAGGGGGTTCCAAAAAGGATGGAGCTAGGCTGTTCTCAGTGGTGGCAGATGGCAGAACAAGGAGTAATGGTCTCAAGTTGCAGTGGGGGAGGTTTAGGTTGGATATTAGGAAAAACTTTTTCACTAGGAGGGTGGTGAAGCACTGGAATGGGTTACCTAGGGACATGGTGGAATCTCTATCCTTAGAGGTTATTAAGGCCCAGCTTGACAAAGCTCTGGCTGGGATAATTTAGTTGGGCAACACAACAGTCATTAATCACTCTCTCATCACCAACCCAACCATCTGCCCACTGGGTTTTGACCTGCCAAGGCACCTGTGGTCATCTCTGAACTGGTTCAAAACAGATCACGGCACTTGTGTGGCAAACTTCTTCAAATGAGGTTTTTCAAATCATCCATGATGCAGCTGCTGCCAACTTCAAACTATGTGCATGTTCTTGATGCATGCCTGCTGACTTATTTAGATGGCGGGTGCCGGCTCTCCACCTGGCTGAAGAGGACACTATTAAATGGCTGGGCACATTGCGCATATGCCAAGAGGAAGCAGAAAGAGAAAGTGAATCCCATCGGGAACAAGCACAAATATGTCATCTAAGGGCTAGTCTACATTAGAAAGTTTTGCTGCTTTAACTATATTTACTTAGTTAGTGGCAAACCCCTATTAGAAGAATAAGTTATTATATATTAGTATTCGTCACCTTTATACCAATATAACTGCATCCACACTAGGACTTTGACTGGTATAAACATAATGGTAAAAATTATATTCCTAACCAACATACTTACATGGTAAAACTTTTAATTGTAGACCAGGCTTATTCAGTCTCCCACTCCTGCCCTTGGATGGATAGGAAGGAAGGGAACTTGGCTAATGAAGCACCTAAAGAGATCAGCTCTCTTACTGGACAGTCACACGACTGTCTCCATTTTTTCCTCCAATAAACTTGATCAGTTTCTTTTAGAACCATTTTCCCATTTAACTACTACACTTCTGCATGAAGAGACAGATGAAAAAGTCATCATTATTCCAGCTTTAAAGGACTGTGCATGATTTCTTTGAGAGCCAGTCTATGCTCCTATATTAGTCAGAACAGTCCTTTCTAAGAGACACAAGAGATTCTTTCCCTCAGCACTGAAGCACATTATGCCAGCAGCAGCCAGCCCTGAGATCACAACAGAAAATTAAACCTAGATTTCACACATATCAACAAAAACCACTAGCCATAGAGATGCTGAACCTACAAAAAACTCCCACACCGAGCTGCTACTATTGAGCATTAAACTGGGAACCAGTCATGGGAAAAACCAACCTACACCTAGGCTGGCTATAGTGTTCTTCTCAAACGCTCTTCCTTTTACTCCTTCAATCAATTAGTCATGTTTCTACATTAGTGTGAGTCATAAGTGGACCTCTGTTCCCGTGCAAGGGAATACAAGTAGAGCTGGGCGGGAAATGGCTTCCCATCTGTGAAACTTCTTGCAATTTTAAATATTTTATCATTTTACCTCAGGAAGAAACAGAGGTCTTTCTAAATTATTCATGAAAAAACAATGCACCACACTGCCCATGACACAGATATATGCTTGCACCATCCCCCTTCCCCCATAATAGGCTATAGCCTGGCTATGAGGATACTCACTTCTGATCCAGGAGACAGGTTCAAGTCCCTTTTCTGAATCAGGCAAATCAGGGACTTGGATCTGGATCTCACATAACCTAGACAACCACTGGGCTATTGGCCATTCTGGGGTAACTCATGCTCTTTCTCATCAGATGTTCCTTCCTAGACATGTAAAACTTCCCAGCAAAAGTTTTATAAAAAATAAGAAAATTCAGTTACCATGAAAAACTTATGGTGAAATATTTCCAACCTATTCTAACTATGAAAGAGTAAGAAATTCCCTTAAACTGATAGGCTACTTGTACCTTGAGTCCATGTGAAAAGGAGTAGACAGTATTTGCAGTTTGGGATATACAGAAACAAAAGGAAAAGAATAATAGACTCTACAACCTTGCTGTCTATCTTCAGAAGTCTGGAACCAAGGGAAAAGCAATACACTTTATGTGAAAGCCAAGGTTTTATTTGGTAACAGTCCTTTCCATGCTGTATCCAGTTCTTTGGGTAAAGTGTGCACTCTTCTTGCTTCAGAAGAAAATACCTATTTAGATATATCAGGTAGATCAGATTTCCGTGTTGCTGAGTGTGATGCAATTTGAGACCAGGGTCTTCTGATCCACAAAACCTCCTGAGACCTGCTTGTAGAACTGTTCATTTCTCATACTTTACTTTTTGACTTTGCCATTTGCAAGATAATTATAACTAGTGAAGAGCTGGGAGTGGGTTATTTTCTGTATACCCCCAGAGTCATTTTCAAAGAGTTTTGTTTTGTTGTATTCTGGATGCTATGGGTAAGGATGAAGCTGCTGACACTGCCTGATGCGGGGCTAATTAATTAGTTAACATCCTGACAGATCTCATACCAGATTCCTTGCAAGAAATGCACACAGATGCAGGCACCATAAATACATGGGAACATGCATGCAGGGCATCCAGGCTACAGTCTGCTGCTTTCTCAGAGAAATAGCACATGTTCACAGCATATCAGAAGTTTGGCAAATTCTGCCCAGTATGTTTTCCCCATAAGTGAAGCACTATGGTAACTGATATATTAAGTTAGCAAAAATGAAAAACAGGGATCCTAGTGATCCATTTTCCATGGGAAAAAATAAAAACACATATTAACTACAGTGGATTCCTGTTTGTCTGATCTAATTGGGACTAGGACTGGGGCCAGATCGGATAAGCAAAAATTCAGATAATCTGGAGAATGGGGAAAGAGCTTCATCCCTAGGCAGGGATGTGCTGACCGCTTCTTCCTACAGCTCCCATTGGCCAGGAACGGTGAACCGTGGCCACTGGCAGCTGCAGGGGGCCGGGCCTGTGGATGGTCAACATAAACAAAATGTCTTGCCGGCGGATTAGCCTGATGGGCCACATGCCGAAGATTGCCAACCCCTGTTATAGAGTCAAATCTCTGCAAGAAAGAGAGTGGAAAAAAATCACTAAAGAAAAACCTTTACTAAATTTCTCTATTTTGCTCTCTCTCTCACTCTATACATGCATATGTTTATTTATAACCAGACATGCCAAACCCATGAAAAAAAAAAAGCAGAAATTGGGCTTGGTTTTGGCTTAATTGGCTTGTGAGTTGCTTGTTGGCTAGTTTTTGGATTTTAGCTTGTTGGGCTTGTAGCTTGTTGCTTCTTTTTTTTTTATCAGCTCCCGGCAAGCAGGGTAACAGGGGGTGTGGGGGGGAGCAGGGGCAAGGGGCAAGCAGTTTGGGATTCTTAGGGATTGGCTTGTTTTGGCCTCGTTTTGAAATGGGATTAGCTAGATTTTTGACTTATTGTGAAAGTCGGGGTGCTTATTTACTGCGTGAAAGTTGGCAACTGTGTTTATAACCCTTAAACCAATCATGAATATCATCAACATTCCTTGTTCAATGACAACACTTTCAGGGGGGAGTTCCCCAAGTTTCAGTACTTATTACTATCACAAGTTCATATGAAAATATAAGTATGCATTCACACATACAGCCTTTGGGAGGATTTACCTTTCTCAGTCTCTATGGAATGGTGTCCAAATCCTCTGTAGACCTCACCTGTTTTCAGAGGTTGCTTACTGGACCAGGACCCATTCATACTATGGCTAGAGGTGGAGGTAGTGGTGCTATGTGCCTCATAACTTTTAGACCAGTGGTTAAAGTACTGATCTCGGATGCTGGTGTCCCCTGGTTCAAGTGTCCTATCTCTGCAGAGGTGGGTAAAAGGGCTTGAACATGGGATCTCCATTTCTCAAGAGAGTACTCAAACCACTGAGTTATGGAATATTCTGATGTGGAGGAAGGTCCCTCTGTTACCTGGGTTCTTTCAATCCAAAGCTCTTGGTAACTTTGTGTGAGGAGGTGTCAGGAAATAAATCAATGGAGACATAGCTGTCCGACCGATAGATGGCTGGCACAAACAGGACAATACAAGAGTGCTCTCATTTAAAGCTATACTTTACTTAGTCTCAAGCACTTACACATGTCCACACAGATTAGTAAAACACCACAAAAAATTCCAGGCTCTTGAGGAGATCTCAAGTGGATAACTGCAGGCATCCAGTGGGCAGCCGGCCATCTGCTGGGAAACTTGAGAGGTATTCAAGCATCCATCAAGCACAGATTTTCTTTTCTTTTTATAGCCAACTTGTTAGTACTGCATAACTTGTTCATTATCAAAATGGCTGAATAGAAGCTAAGTTAAGTGTGGAGATTTCCAGCCTGTCAGGTGGGCAGTTTACCATCTGTCAGGGAGGGAACTTTCTATCAGTTAACCAGGTTTATAGCAACAGTCAACTATTGCCAGACTTTCCATCTTACAAAACCTCATGCTTTGGGAAAACAACTCGAGTCAGGAGGGCACAGGGTCATGTTTACTCCTCTAGGTCACTTATGTCCCCCTCCCCTCTTGGGTCTGTTAGTTGTGCTAAGGTTTCAGAAAGGCCTCCTTTTAGCTGCTTTCAGCAATAGGCATAACGATTGGTATTCCAGCTGCTGGCAGTGGTTTAAACATGTTACTGAGCTCTGGGCTATCAAAAATCTGTTCCTACACCTCATTCTCTTGTGTTGAAGTTTTTAACGGCAGCAAAATAATGAACACGCAATTGGAGCAGGGGGATTGGACCCAGGGTCTCTCACCCTCTATGTGAGTCCCTTACTACAGGACTACAGTCTTTCTCACACTCTTGTTTTGGCCCAAAGATATTTTCACTATTTAGCCAAAGTGAAACAGCTTCAGCAGGAGACAATGAGGGAGCTCTATATTAGCATATTCCACAGCTCTGGTTACAGCACTTGCCCCACAACTGGGAGACCACCTGTTCAAATCCTTTCTCCCACTTTGCCAAAGGGAGGAATTGGATGTGGATCTCCCACATCCCAGTGAGTACTCTGACCCCTGGGATAAAAGTTATAAGGTCTTTTCCTCTAACCATTTGGTGTGAAATGAAGCAGGCACCTGACTCATTTGCACAAGAAATTACTTAGGCACCTAAGCCACCTAATTTCAGGAGAGGGGTTTCTATGTGTCGATCTCTAGCAGAGATCAGCACCTCTCTGAAGCCAGGATTTAAGCATCTATCTCTTTAAGAGGGGCAGAACATAGCACACACCCCACTTATCAAGATCTCCCATTGGGGAGCTTAGGTTGCTCCCTGCCTACCATGCTGGCTTCCGTAGATTGCATTCTTAGCTGTCTGTCTCTCCCCATTCATTGTATAGGGAGTCTAGTTGCCTAGCTCAGGCTTTATGGATCCCAGTGTTGTTTCTGTGTTTTTTCTAGACACTTTAAAGTTTGGTGCTATGGTGCTCAGCATCACAGCACCCAAGTCCCTTCGTGGATCTGGGCATGTGTGTCTCAGTTCCCTATCTGTAAAATGGGGGTAATGATGCTGGTCTCACACTGGGAGATCTGAGACATGGTGAGTGTTGCAGAGGTTTTCTGGGTTGAGTGCTGGTTTTTTAAGGGTTGGACAGAATTGTGTTCTTTCAATTCCTGGAAACTTTTGCCTGTTTTCCACTCAAGGTGTGGAGGAAATCTAAGCCAGGATCTGTATGAAATAAACCAGTAGCAATCAGTTCACCCCTGTACATGCTTTACTTTCCTTGTTTTCCCCCCACTCTCTTTCATTCAACTCATCTTTGTCCAAGGAGTCAGGGGAAACTACTGGCTCCAATGAAACAATTAAATGGTACTGCTGCACACATGTACTTATATGACCCTGGTCTGAGACAAGTACATACATTTTTTGTTTATTTGAATTATTCCTTGGGGTGGATTGTTGGCAGTAAGAATCAAGTCTAGGATGGGTGGATCTTAATCCATGAGCCTCCAGTGTCTAACCTAAAAGACTCAGCTCTGTTTGAGCAGGCCATAGCAGGATCATCAATCTCCAGCTGGTTTAGCCACTACCAGAGGGGGACAGCACCACACTGAGTGATCCTGGCTTACACTTGGAACTCTTTAAAGTGATTGTGGGGAAACTCTGCCTTGATGGAGTCTTCTCTCCATTTGTAGCCAAAGGAAGGGCTGGGTAAGAGCCCCCATTTTCCAGTAAGAGCTCTCTTCCAATTTCACCAGAGCAGTGGTTCTCAACCTATTTACCACTGTGGGCTGCATATGCAGCTCTCTTTGTTACATGGGCCACATCCACACAATATATATACACTACCTGTATGGCCCTGAGGATGACACATGGGCTGCAGCTGTGTGCTGATTAGGCCGCAAGTGGCCCACAGGCCGTGGGTTGAGAACCACTGCATCAGAGTAAGGTCTCTAGTAAGAAGTGATCTAAATCTGCTCCATGGTTTTCATTCTGATTCTTGTTAGGTGGCATAATGATTTTGGGGAGAGGGGGTTAAAGAGGATCTCTCAAAGACAAAGTAGTAGTTACCAAAGAATTAGAACATTGTTTCAGTTGTTTAATAGTAAGTCATCAAATATGGACATTACAGGTAAAAAAAAATATTATTGGCACGGGACAAGGGAAAAAAATCACATTTAGAAGCAAAAAACAAAAACAAAAAAGAGTTTTGTATAAAAAATGATATCTAGGCAACAGGAGATAAAAGACAGGTTTCAGAGTAGCAGCCGTGTTAGTCTGTATCCGCAAAAAGAACAGGAGTACTTGTGGCACCTTAAAGACTAACAAATTTATTTTAGCATGAGCTTTTGTGATCTGCAGCTCACTTCTTCGGATGCATAGAATGGAACACACAGACAGGGGATATTTATACATACAGAGAACATGAAAAGGTGGAAGTATGCATACCAACAGGCAGAGTCTAATCAATTGAGATGAGCTATCGTCATCAGGAGGAAAAAAAATAGCTCATCTCAATTGATTAGACTCTGCCTGTTGGTATGCATACTTCCACCTTTTCATGTTCTCTGTATGTATAAATATCCCCTGTCTGTGTGTTCCATTCTATGCATCCGAAGAAGTGAGCTGCAGATCACGAAAGCTCATGCTAAAATAAATTTGTTAGTCTTTAAGGTGCCACAAGTACTCCTGGTTTTTTTGGAGATAAAAGAGTTCTCCATGTGAGATGGATGAATCCTGGGGGCATCCTCAAGCTGGCTCCACAGCAGTGTCACACTCTGGAGGCTGGTCTGGATTTCGGAACAGATGCAAGGGCCAAGAACAGAAGGCTGGTTGGTGAAGTGGAGTGTGGTTATTGCTCCTCCTACTGAAAGAGGAGCCATCTCCTTTTTTAATAGCCTACAAGCACTTTCTGTGAGCACAGCAGAGAATTTTAACAGCATAATAGGAACCCTGTCCTGTTTTGTGCTCTGCCGAAACAGGACTAGAGTGCTCAGAACTTAAATAACTTATGTCAGAGTTGGATGACTTAAGTTGGACTCCATACAAAATGGAGCCTTATAAATATAGGCAACAGTAGCAACTGAATCCTCCAAAATAGGACCTCATACTTTCTATGTTAGTTCTTGTGCCATTACAGAAGACTTCAGCTAAACAGACCCTTTTCACACATAGAGTAGTATATGCTTTCACAAGAATACCCCAAGGCTTTTCCGTTTTTCAGTGTTGCACAATATGGACCACGGTAACGTTTCAGACTTGGAAACCTGGGATGAAGAGACATTTTACTGTCAGTCAGACAAGTCACATATCAAAAATCATAAATAGTTACCATGATAACACAGGTATAATTGTGATAATAGAGTAGCTTTTTTTAAAAAAAAGGAAGTGAGGTTATGAGAACAGTAAGCTAGTAATGTTGACTAGAGTGAAGTACAGGGCAGAGGGATACTAATGCTTCTTATTCCTGACCTCCAGCATCCCCAGTTATTTGGGCCCTGGTATTCAACAGTGCTTTTTTCCAACACTTCAAAGACCTGACCTGCACAACCTTTCAGTGTTCAGCTCAGAAATAATGTAGAAAATTATGTGGAATTGTACCTACAATTGTTTTCTTTTCCTTAGAAATTATTGGCAGACGAAAAAGAAAAAAAATGTTTTAAAAGGTCATTTTAGATTAAAAGTTTTTCATTCAGCCAGTTCTGTCCAGGACATATTCTACCCTTCTCTGCTACTAGGCACAAATTGGGAAGCAGGATGAGTTATGCTAGATTGCAGTCCTGATCCAGTGAATCACACACACACGTTTCTGAAGTCACACTTCAGAACTGGCTCTCCCCTTGTTGTTTGCATCCTGTAAAGATTCTGCAATAAATACACAGGGAAATAGTAGCAAAGTCTTACACGTCAGTGGTGAGAGCAGTACCATCTTCCCACTGCCAGTAGCCTTTGGTTTCATTATACAATAATCCCATCCAGAAAGGAAAATATGTCAGTGGTTTTATGAAGTCCTATGGAGAAAAAAAAAAGAGACAAAAATATGGTAGAACTGGCAGTACTTTGACGGCTATTTTTTTCCATAAAATATGCAGTTTCACCAAAATCAAAATGTTTCCCATGGATTCTTCAATACTAGCTACATTTTTTTTTCATTTTCCATTTTAGTTTTTGACAACTGAAAAGTTTGGTTTTTGATTTGGTTTCCAGATTTTTATCTTCCCCCCCCATCTCTTCTCTTTCTCCCTCAGCACTATATTATTTTCCTTCTATTCTCCCATGTAAAAAGTGGGGAAGAAGTGAGATGGAGAGAGAAAGAAAGGGGGAGAAGCAATGAAAAAACTCTCCCCTGCAGTACCACTTTTTTTGCTTTACTCCCCACTTTTCAAGTTGGAAAATAGATTGAGGTAAGGGGAGGGGGGGGGGGAGAAGAGAGCAGAAAGCCTATAAAACCAGAACACTGAAAATTTGATTTTTGTTGTGTTTAAAAAAAAGGTTTCAAACAAAATACTTTAATTCAAAAATTTGGAAATAATTTTTTACCATCTCTTAAAAAAATAACACAACTCAGTCTTCTGCCCTTCCTATAGTTATATGGATTTGAAGGAAAGGAATATGGCTAACGTTCTATGTAGGTCCGACTGCCAGCTGGTCAATCACAGAATTCCTTACACCCAGAAAAGGGACCATAATGTGTGTGTAGGGGTTGTTTTTTACCTCCCCTCCTCTCCATTAAAGGTACAGTGATTCCAACTGAGGGGGCTGCATGGGAGCTAGGTTCCCATCCACAAACAAGAATCCTTAATTGCACTGCTTTTAACTTGAGTTGTAGGTCTGCCAGGGTGCATAGGCTAAAGCTTGAGTTAACACAACTCATCTGCTGCTAACATGATGATTCTATAGTTTGGATGCAGGCTAGCTCCACCTGTGTGCTGCTAGTGGGAAGGCATTACAGAACAATTATCCCCATGTGCCTAGAAATAACAGAGAAGTTCTCCCACAATTCACTGGGAAAGAACTCAGAGCAACTCAGCTTACTGCAGTGCTAAGAATCATGGGATACACCCCCAGAAGTCTTGGTGGTACATATAGAGGAGTTCAGTGCTAGTGTGGACACAGCAGCTTCAGTGTTATTTCACACTGTGTCTGTTCTTACTCCAGCTACGCTAACTCAAGAGAAATAACTCAAGTGTAGATAACTTGTGTTAAAAGCGCAGTGAAGCCATACTCTCAATTCCTTTAACTGTTTAAATCAGTGATAATTCTAAATTCTTTCCACATCTCCAATACACAAGATTAGCTAAGGGTCCCTTTGGAACTGAGAATACAGCTGGTATGGATGAGGGACTCATATCATGCCAATGTCCATATCATGAGTAGAAAAGGTACTGTTATCAAGACAAATCTTATTTTCCAAGGCTATGAAGAAGGGATGAATGGAGAGTGATAAGTTAATAGCCCTGAGAGGTTAGGGCAATTTTATTGTTTGTATCAGTCAAATTTGTAGATTTGGTATGTATTTTCCACATAAAATAATATGGCAATCAGACACATCAATGCATTATATAACCTCTTCCTCTCCCATCTTTGACAAATCAGTTATTTGTAGTTTGGGATATACAGGAATTCTAAGGAAATGAAATAGACTTTACCAGCTCTTCCTTGCTGTCTATCTTCAGCAGTCTGGAGGCCAGGGAAGAGCAATATTCTTTACACACAGACCAAGAATTTATACCAGACGAAAGTTTGTAACAGTCCTTCCCATGCTGTATCCAGTTCTTTGGACAAATAATGCATTTGTCTCCTTCAGGAGAAAATATATGTACAGAGGGTCAGATCTGAGTCAGAGTCAGTTAGAAATTGGGTTCTCTTTCCAACAAATTCACCTGAGAGCTGATACTGATACTCCACCCTCTGACTCTACAATGTCTAGTATTAATAGTCCAAAAGTACCAATTTATTTTCCTTAGAAATTTTAAAAATCGTTTTTCAAAATTTCCTGAGATTTTTTTATTTCCCCCTCTCCCATTCCCCTTCTCTCCCACATTTTTAGAGGCAAAAATATTAAAAGGGAAAATGAGTGGGTAAACAAAGAGATAGCAAGATTAGGGAAATGATTGCACATTTTAAAAAATAAAGTTTATAACTCTTCATCAGAAATGAAACATTTCAAATAAATCTAATTCTGAGAAAACTGTTAATGAGAGAGAGAGACGGTAGATGAGGTATCATCTTTTACTGGACCAACTTCTATTGGTGAAAGAGACAAGCTTTTGAGCTACACAGTTTCTTCTTCTCCTTAACTAGCAGCTCTTTGTAACTCGAAACCTTGCATCTTTCACCAAAAGGAGTTGGTCCAATAAAAGATTATGGGCAGAACGTATAAGAGGTTAAGCCTTCTCAAAATAAAAAAGGCTGGCCATGTAGGAGGTAAATGCCAGATGTGGGTTACCTCCCTTTGGAGGTGCATTGGCCCGCCACCTTTGCATCCTGTGAGCAGGAGTGCCAGAAGCTACCTGAAAGTGTGTGGGGGGGGTGTGACGGTGGGGACACCAGCACCTGGACCATGGCTCTGCCACCCCCAATCTGCCCCTCCCCTGCTGCGGGGGGAGGGTTGAGTGGCATGAAGTCCTCCTGGCACCCCTGGTGCTGCACTGCCTGCCTGCCTTCCCCTGCCCTTCATCTGCAAAGTTTTCCCCCCTGCCCATGTGCATGTAGACCTGTGCACACGTGCTCTCCCTCGGAGGTCCTTCCTCTTCCTACATCAGCCTGCCCTGGGCTGGTGGGCCTTCTCATCCCTCTACCTGCCTTTCCACACACCCCTGGTGCAGTTCTCTGTCTTCACCCCATTGTTTGGTCATGTCCTGCACCCTGGCTGTTCTCTGCTCCTCCCCATATTTCCCCTATGGGATTTCCTCCCTCCTGCAGTTGTTGCTGCTTCCCATGCCAAACCCACCTGCCCCCAGCTCTCTGTTGCTCCCTGAGTGAGTGGCAGGTGGGTCTGGACGATGGAGAAGGAAGCCTGGGCGTGGCTTGGAGGAAGGGCAGAGGGGGACAGGGCAATGGTCTGGGCGCCAGTGGGCCCCCCAGTTCTAGAGGGCTTCTGGCACTCCTGGATGTAGCCTCCCCAAATAGAAGACTCATGTGTTACCTATGTAAAAGATGTTACCTCACCCACCTTGTCATTGTAATATCTTGGGACCAACATAGCTACGGTACTGCAAACGGTTAAGAAGAGAGGCAATTATCCATCACAGAATGGTGGAGGGAAATTTGTTGATCAGCTTTAGTCATTAGTACTTAGCTAAGATTGTGTCATTTTCCTTGGAAAATTGCTTAGCACACTATACACCGGGAACAGGTACAGTCTAGAAACCATATGCCCTCATGTACTTTATGGCAGACAGTGCTCTCAAGGTGTCTGCTACTCTCTTTACTGACATTTACAATTTCCAAACAAAGATCTCAAACTGCTCATTACATTTTTATAAAGGTAAAATGAGTGAAATAACTATTTTTGAGAATGAGAATTTGCTTATGTGAGACTGTAAAGAATAAATTGTATCAAGTTAGGCACAATGTAGTTAGTTAATATTTTTTAGCCAAATGTTAACCTCGCAGGATACTAGAACAATATTCCTGTTTATCAGGTTTGGGGAAAATGGGTCTGGTTCTGTTTCAGGAGACCTCAGGAGTATTTGTTCTCCTAGCAGCATGTGAAGATGCTCCCTCCAGCATCACAGTGCTTCCTACAACACTGCTTAAGTACAAAACCAGTCCCTGCCCCATAACACGAGTAAAGGGGTGGAAAGTTAATGGGAGGATGTTAGCATGAGAAACTTCTCCCACCCTCTCCAGCTACCAGCTAAATATGTTCAGCTATGCCAGGTCTCTTCCAAGCAGGTTTGTTCTCTTGCACAAGTGAGTAAACAAACAGAAAATCACTCTTCGTTCTCAGGCTTTTGTGCCACCCTTCCCAGAGTCTCCAGCACCTTGCACCAGGCAGCTTCCCAGCTCTAGTCAGCTCAGTTCCCTTCTTGGAGCAGTAGACTCAGGGCTGCCTCCCTGAGCACTTAGTGCTTTCCTTTGGGACTCACCACAGGAGCTAGCACCACACTACCCTGCCTTTCCATCCATAGGCACTGCCTCACCCAATCACTCTCTCCTTTGCTTGGCCTCTAGCAGTCCTTTATAGTCCCAGATGTATCCCAACCCCTTCTAACTGGCTGGATTAGGCTCACCTACTGTGTCACAGGGGCACTAGGCCTGGTCTATTGACCGGGACCAGCTACCCTGTCACAGGAGGCATCCTGTGGCTATGGGAAGTGAAGAGAAGCAGTTGGGTGTGCTGGAAGGGGAGGAGTGAGGGGCTGAAGCAGAAAGAGTGGAAGCTTAAATTGCCCACTCCTCCAGCATGCCAGGCTGCCCTTACAAGTTTTCACTCCCTTTCTAGCGAGAGAGACAAACTGTGAGCTGGTCAATATGCCAACGTTATATAAGGCAAGTTGTAGAGCTGGTTTGGAATTATCCATTGAAATAGGTGATGGAAAATTCCCCAAAAATCAGTTTACTCTGGGAACTGTTGAACTGGCTGAAATTGCATGTACAGATAGCTGACTGAAGCACACAGAGGCTTACTGCATGAAGAGTCCCCAGTTCAGCAAAGCTGAACATTTTACAGCATTCTTAGACCTGGTCTACAATTAGAAAATTAAGTCAGTTTAACTATGTAACTCAGGGTATGAAAAATCCACATCCCTGAGCAGCATAGTTAAGCTGACCTAACCCCCACTGTAGACAGCACTAGGTCAGTGAAAGAACCTAGTTACCATCTCATGGGGAGGTGGATTACCGCCATTGATGGGAGAACCCCTCTCATTGGCAGAGGCAGTGTCTTCATTGAAGAACTTCAGTGGCACAGCTGTGCTGCTGTAGCATTTTAAGTGTGGACATACCCTTAGTTATTTTGGCCCCAATGCAGCAAAGCTCCTAAGCACATGCTTACATTGCACTGAAATTAATGGGACTGACCCACATGTTCAAGTGCTTTGTTTAATAAGGGCTATAATGACTGAGAAACTATTTGCAACAAACTCATATTACTTGTGACTAGAAATCCAGCATTTGAATGCTGCTCTCCAGAGGTGAACAGCTGGTGAGTTAATTCGCATAATGCCCCTCAATCTCTTTGTTCATTAGCAGCTGATGTTGATTCAGAACCATATTCTGTGTTGAGATAGGATTTAATGTTCCTGTATGGAGTAGGTAGAATAATATTAATTGAAAAATTAATTCAAGAGTTTTAATAATATTTAAAAAAAACCATATTTTTCTTCATTTTCATCCAATTCTCTTCCTGCAACACATAATGGGATAATTCTCTGCTGGCAAAATACCATTGACTTCAATAGAGTTATGCCAACAGAAAATGTAGGCCCTTATGTATGTTATCAGTTGTTTCACCCTTTCCTTGAAGAAAGTGTACACAAGGAGCACATTGTCAGATTCT
This sequence comes from Mauremys reevesii, assembly GCF_016161935.1. Taxonomy (NCBI): domain Eukaryota; kingdom Metazoa; phylum Chordata; order Testudines; family Geoemydidae; genus Mauremys; species Mauremys reevesii. The sequence goes on from NC_052623.1 coordinate 220,976,491, forward strand.
CCTTGTTCCTATACAAAAGTAAAGCATTCTAATTAATGTAAAATCTCATCACCTGGACTACAGAAGTGCTGGAAGCTATTAGAATCAGACCATGGTGCAGACGCTGCTCTCTTTTGCCACTCTGGTAGTGCAAGAGGGTGGAAACTGGCTTCTAGGGATATCCTTGGAGTGGGGGATTTCCTGCTGGCAAACACCATGTGCAAAAACCTGGCACAGGGTACATATTTGGAGAGAGAGTGGGAAGGGCCACAGAACCCCAGATGCCCTTAACGCCCCCAGGGCTGGGGTCTGTGTAAAACCAGCACTGGGACTAGGGAGCTGTAACTGGCTCCTGATCACCACCACCAAATCCAGCAGAGACTTGGGGGTTGGGTGATCTGAGTTATATTTCTCTGGTTAGAAATAGAGCTTCTAGCATTAGAGCTAGTTGATTTTTAAAAAAAATTGAATTTAAAAAATGAGGGAAATTTAGAAACAAAAAACCTAATTTTTCCACTTTTTCCATGCAATTTCAGAAGTTCTGTTAAAAATTACCAAGACTAAAGTTAAATACAAGAAACACAGTTGTCTGCCAAAGGCAAGGTCCTGTACCTTTTGACTGCAAAGTTTTCAAGAAATTAGTATTCTGGATTTGAAGATGATCTCTCTCCCATGTGAGGTTTTCTAGGACTTCCTGTAGCTCATGAGTTTGGTTTTCCAAAATAATTTGCTGGCTGGTAAGATTTTCCAGAATTCCCTGCTGCTGGCTGAAGTTTTGCTGCCATCTGCATACTAGATATAAAATCAGAAAATAACATCCCATAGAAAGACAAAGAGATGTAAGTTTATTATTTCCAGTTCCAATTATTTTTGATGTTAAAGAAATAATTTTAAAAATTACACTAAGAAGATTCTTCTTTCATTTTAAAAATGTTTTTAATGTTCAAGGCCTGTTCTAGGAAATCTGGAGTCTCCTGTAAAGCCATATGCTTGGGCACCCTGAATGCAAATGCCAATATTCAGTGTGCAATCTCCCCTGACACACCTACCCCAAACTTCCATACCTTGCCATTTGTAGGGAGAATAGGAAATGATTTCAGACATGCTGTGTCTATTTGTGGAGAGAGTTAAGGGAATACTGGATAAAGGTTTCCTTTTAAGTAAGAGAGGCTAACAAGCAACAAAGTGCCCCAGTAAGGGCCACGATAAAGGGGAAGCCATCCCAGTTCCCTAGGGGCTCAAATTGTTACTACAGAGTTCTCAGACACCACAAAGATTTTCATACTACACAGTATGGAGTAGCATAGCATGAGCAGTAATCAGCACACTAGTATTTTCCATCGCTTAGATGGGATCTCCAGGGACCCCTGTGCCACTGTAGGTTTAGTAGCTTTGTCTGAATTGGCCTTCTGTAAATGTAGTGTAACTGAAAGATGACAAACTGCCAACCTGAACAGCATGGGTTATCATGGTTTATTTGTGGCACAGGTAAAGCACTGGTACTGACGCTGCTGGCTTCACTACATTGCCCCATGGATGTGCCTCCTCTTTGTTTTGGTATGAGAGATGAGTTGTTTCCTGACCTATTCACATTTTAATCTTCCTGCAGAGACTGTGAACCATGGAGATAATCACCCCCAGCTGTGGTGCTGGCTGTTGAGATGGACACCTGCTCATTGGTATCCACCTGCTGTGTATAGTCTTATACTTGGTCTGTAAGTTTGTTGGGGCAGAGCCTGTCTTTTTGTTATATAGTTGTATAGTGCCTAGCAAAATGAAGTGGGGTCTCTAGGTGCTACTGCAATGCTAATAATAAATAATTCATTTCACATCCAGGTGCCAGCAGATGGCAAAAAAATGTGCTTTTAATCTCTTGGAGTGACCTGGATTTGAATTTCTGACCCAGAGATTAAAATCTATTTCATTACCAGTGTCATAAGCCAATGGGAGAGATGAGTTTCAGCACAACTGAAATATCAGGCCCTAGGTGTATCAAATTGGTCACTCAAAAACTGAGCCCCCCCAAAATCTGTGGCTGCTTTTGAAACTTGGGTTTTAGTGTTTTCTCTATAATACTTACCCAGAACACCCCAAAGCCTGATGTTACCAGCAAAGCCAAGCAGAGGATTCTAAGGATTAATGCAAAGAGCCTTCACAGAGGAGAAGGACAATCTAATAAAGAGAGCAAGAACAAAGACAGGCAAACCGAGTCCCTCTCCTTAGAACCTGGGGTCAGACTGGGGCTTGTCCAGACTGCAGCAGATTCTCCAAGCCAGAACCCACCCAGCAATTCCCTTAGAATATCAGACAAACAGTCCTTCTAGTCCACTGTCTTGCCTTCAGGAGTAGCCCATATCAGTTCTTCAGAGGACAGTGTAAGTTCCCAATTATGGATAACTATGGAATAGCCTGCCCATATAGGAAGTTTTGTCCTAACCCCCAGCAGTTGGCTTATGCCGTGAAACATTGAGGAGGATGTGAAATACAGCAACCTGCAAAATAAGAACTTCTTTTCATAGAGTATCAGGGTTGGAAGGGACCTCAGGAGGTCATCTAGTCCAACTCCCTGCTCAAAGCAGGACCAATCCCCAGACAGATTTTTTGCCCCAGTTCCCCAAATGGCCCCCTCAAGGATTGAACTCACAACCCTGGGTTTAGCAGGCCAATGCTCAAACCACTGAGCAATCCCTCTCCCCTTTTTTTGATTAGATGCTCAATAATTCTGACAACCAATGAGTGGTTGGGGAAAACAGACTTCCTTTTTGGCCAGTAAGTCTGTGAACTCTCCACATCTGCATGATTATTTCCTGCATTTGGATCCCAAGTCTCCCAGTACCATGACATTAGCAAGCACAATAGAAAGCAAACATAGAATTTTCCACCTCCTGAAATACCCCATTAGAAACAATCAACAGATAGTTGATGAAGAACTTTGACCATGGTCAGTACGTCCAGACCACAACATAGGGCCCCTCTCCAGCTCCAATTTCCCACCCCCAGGTGTCACTGCCCATTTGGAGTAGCAGTGGCAGGACAATCCACTCCCTTCTCAGACAGATGTTAACACCCCATTGAAATGAATAGGGCAGCTCACACATCTCAGAGCCATTGTTTCAAGCTCTTTGCAGATTCCGGCAGGTGTAAATGCAGTGGTTATGGCCAATTCAAATTTTTAAGCCTTTTTCTTTTTTTCACAAACATGAGGGCTAGTTTTTTTTAAAATTAAAGCTGGGATTCCAGTGTAATCACATGACTCTAGGAGATGGGGTCCTAGTCATGGGCCTCTAGTGCCTATGTCTTAATGTGGTCCTAAGTAAAACGCCGGCATGTATACAGTCAATAGCTTGTAATGCAAGCTACCTTTGTTCTTGGTGATCTCAGCTCTTTGTCTGCTTTGCTGTTGAGTAGGAGTGTGAAATTTCAGTTCTAAATAGGTCACCTCCTGCTCGCTCATCCTGGGGGGATATAGGATAGAAAATTTAAACTTTTCTTTGGTGGACTGAGGTGAGTGATGGGGTTGAATGAGGAATTGGCATGACAGAGCTGTGTATTTCTGACACAGAGCGCAAACAAATAAATAAACCATAACCTTTATTATGCCCTAATAGATTGGTCTATGGGAGCCAGAATATCGGGATGAATTAAAATTTCATATTGAACAGGAAGTTCAGTAGGCAATTCTTATTATTTTTGTCTGCTTCCAGAAAACTTAGTTAAACTGAAAAGAAAAGTTGTTAGAACATGTCAATAGTTAAAGCCAAACAAACCTTAAGAAAACTGAAATAAAGCAATCTGATTCCTTACAACACCCCACCAAAAAACACAACTGTAAAGGATGATCGCACTCTCAAAAAATGTGTAAAAATGACACTTACTCAACCAATTCATTCTGTTGTGTGTATTTATCTGTTGTCTTTAATTACCAAAAAAAGTTTCATACTTTTTACTCTTGCTCACTCTGCAGACCCTAAACAGCTCAGGTGGGTTTTTCCTCATGCCATAATAGTCAACAAATTCAGGCTTTGAGCGAGAGGACAAGAACTCTACACAAAAAATACCTAGCCTGTGTTCTCCACAATTCATATGTAAAGACTGTCAGCAAGATTTCAGGTGCACATATTTTGTATAGGAATAAAATATTTGTCTTGATTTCATTTTGTTGGGCCCAATCTATACTTCTAACCCTTTTATGTGACTTCTCCGACTCCTCTAGAGAACACCTTTTCTTTTAACATCATTTGAAAGTGTTATTAACATGCTAGTTACACCCTCTTCCACATAAATAATGACAAAACTTATCACCAATTTCTTGTAAAGCCGCCCCCCGCCACCACCCCATTAGCTGAATACCCTGCATTCAATATACTGTATTTGTTAGCTTTTGTTCCTGGTCCCTCTACAAACTTTCAGTCCAAGAGACAATGTTGATTTCTAAGACAACTTGAATTAACTTTACAATAAGATTTCTTGAGACTTTTTACCAAAGAGTTTTCTGAAATTAATATATGTATACCTTTCCTTTCCTTCCCTGGTTGGTAGTGATCTTGTATATTTGTAATAGAATGACATAGAACACATAGCAATAAATGCAGAAGCAAAATGCTATAGGGACTGCTCAAAATATTACATCCCAAACATGTTTGTCACTTGTTTTACCAGAATTAAAAAAATATAGAAGTTATCAATGCATTGAATTCAATTACCACTCATATCATGAACAGGACAGGAGAGGCAAATCACAGCTACACCAATTATCTAATTTAACAAGGAAGACCAAAGACCACTTGGTGGCAATACCTATGTATATGTCCAGGGGTCTGTATATGTTCAAGTGGATTTCTGGAATAGAACTTTAAGAGGTTCACTTGTGTAGTCAGTCCTACATAGATGGCCTCAGGGAAAGAAGAGAGTTGAGAGTCTATCCTCTGAGAAGATGGTCAATGTGAGCAGAGACAGGGAGAATTCTTTACTCTGCGATTTTCCAGCTGCATCTGCACAGGAAGCTCTCACTGTGCTAACGTGAAGTGCAATGCCCCTGCACAAGGCGATCAGTACAAAGGGACTTTCAGTTGTTTGGGTTAAAGCATCACTAATGAGGCCGATGATGTTAATTTCAATGCCTGGTTGGAGGCACTGAGATGCTTGAACTTCTGCTGTAAACAATTGTGTCTACCAAAGACTTAGCTGGTGTCCAAACATTTTTTAGAATAGTTTTATTCTCCCTCAGGTTGGGCTCTTTGCCAAACTGTTCTCTAAAATAGACTTCTGTAACATATTGACTGCACAGAAGGAGATAGGGGAACCTCTCTGCTGCTTCATCTTTTGAATTTTCCCTAGTCTCTGTCAGAACCCTCCATATCAGAACCCTATAACAAAAGCTATAACATTGTCACTAGAAGAACCAGTGGGAGCAGCACTGGTGTCAGCAAAATCAGAATCAACATCAGAAAAGCCTTTGAAACTAATGGCTTCAGTATCAGCAGCCTCATAGTCTCTTTTATTCCTTTTACTAGTCACTTTAGTGCCTAGGTCAAGAGCAGAAACAGGTGCTGGACAAAGCCCGTTTCTGACTTGGGTCAGTGGGCAGATGGTGGGAAATTCTGCTAGAATGTGACATGATAATAAAAGCAGGAACCAGGGGTGAAAGTAACATAGAGGACTTTCTGGTACAAGACCTGCTTCAGGACCCCAAAAGGGGCGGGGCCTCGGGCAGAAGGGGCGGAGGTATGTGGTCAGCCTCTCCCAGCCAGCCCTTCTGCGCTGCCCAGTCCACACCGCATGGGGCTCCTGCAGTGATTTAAAGGGCCCGGTGCTCCAGCCGCTGCTGCGGTTGCGGCGCCTTTTACATTGCTGGGCCCTGAGGCAGCTGCCCCTTTTGCCCCCTCCCCTCTGCGATGGGGCAAAAGGAGCAGCACTTTAACATTGGCTGTGTACGGGCCTGGACCAGCAGCCACTTCTTACCTTGCTGTACCAGCTCGTACCAGCCTACTTTCACCTCTGGCAGGAATCCAACCCAGCCACCACAGTGCTCTTAAAATGGAGGAATCTTAGAGTTCAGCCTTGTCTGCTCTACACAGTTTTGTCAGCAAAAGGCAACTTTTGTCAATAAAACTCGCAGTGTACACACTACAGTGCTCCTGCCACAAACAAAACTGCCCTGCACCAGATTCTGTGTCAGGATTGGTTGTTTTCGGCTGCTGTCTGAACTTGAAACAGTGTGCTGACACACTTACTCTACCCGCCACAGCCACTCCATCTCCATCTCCTTCTCACGCACACACTCCTTGTCACACACTCTCCCCCTCAATACACACACACTTCTGTGGGCTTCTTGTGTTACTGTTCAGAGATGTCGGTTTGGTCATATTCAGTGGTTTCAGAACCAATGAGATATATAAAAGAGATATGAATAAAGTAAATGTTTTGTTAGGATAATGCAAATTTAACATAAGAATAATGCAAGTTACACCAAAACACATAACAGGTCTAGATTTCTAAAAAAATATACATTTAAAAAAAAGTATTTAAATTGACTTCATGAATCAGTAACTGGTTAAAACATGGGAAACAAAGGGTAGGAATAAATTATCAGTTTTCAGAATGGAGAGAGATAAATAGTGGTATCCTTGAGGGGTCAGTACTGGGACCAGTCCTATTCAACATATTCATCTGGAAAAATGGGTAAACAGTGAGGTGGCAAAATTTGCAGATGATACAAAACTATTTAAGATAGTTAAGTCCCAGGCAGACTGGATCTCATAAAACTGGGTGACTGGGCAACAAAAATGGCAGATGAAATTTAATGTTGATAAATGCAAAGTAATGTACATTGGAAAACAATCTCAACTATGCTTACAAAATGAAGGAGTCTGAATTAGCTGTTAACACTCAAGAAAGATCTTGCAGTCATTGTGGATAGTTCTCTGAAAACATCCACTCAGTGTGCAGCAGCAGTCAGTGATTCCCAACATTCTGTTTGCTTTTCTAAAAAGAACAGGAGCACTTGTGGCACCTTAGAGACTAACAAATGTATTTGAGCTGAAATCTTTGCTTTTTAAGAAAGGATAGATAAGAAGACAGAAAATATCATATTGCCTCTATATAAATGCATGGCACATGTACACCTTGAATAATGTGTGCAGCTCTGTTACCCCCATCCAAAAAAAACATATACTGAAAAAAAAAAAAGAGATGGGAGCAACTAAAAAAAATGATGAGGTAAAACAGGAGAAGAAATTAAAATGACTGGGAATTTTCAGCTTAGAAAAGAGACGACTAAGGGAGGATATGCTAGAGGTCTATAAAATCTTGACTGGTGTGAAGAAAGTGAAGAAAGTAAATGTTTTGTTAGGATAATGCAAATTTAACATAAGGAAAATGCAAGTTACACCAAAATACATAACAGATCTAGATTTCTAAAAAAATATATATAATTTAAAAAAATGTATTTAATTTAAATTGACTTTTGAAAACTAAGTCATCATGGGGTAAGAGGGAAGGTCCTCTCATGAATCAGTAACTGGTTAAAAGATGGGAAACAAAGAGTAGGAATAAATTATCAGTTTTCAGAATGGAGAGAGATAAATAGTGGTATCCTTGAGGGGTCAGTACTGGGACCAGTCCTATTCAACATATTCATCTGGAAAAATGGGTAAACAGTGAGGTGGCAAAATTTGCAGATGATACAAAACTATTCAAGATAGTTAAGTCCCAGGCAGACTGTGAAGAGCTGACCAGGCCAAAACTGGGTGATTGGGCAACAAAATGGCAAATTAAATTCAGTGTTGATAAATGCAAAGTAATGCACATTGGAAAACAATCTCAACTATACATACAAAATGATGGCATCTGAATTAGCTGTTAACACTCAAGGAAGAGATCTTGGAGTCATTGTGGATAGATCTCTGAAAACATCCACTCCATGTGCAGCAACAGTCACAAAAGCAAACAATGTTGGGAATCATTAAGAAAGGGATAGATAATAAGACAGAAAATATCATATTGCCTCTATATAAATCCATGGTATGTGCACACCTTGAATACTGTGTGCAGATCTGGTCACCCATCCTAAAAAATATATATTGGTATTGGAAAAGGTACAGAGATGGGCAACTAAAATGATGAGGGGTATGAAACAGGAGGAGAGATTAAAGTGGCTGGGAATTTTCAGCGTCTATAAAATCTTGACTAGTGAATAAGGAAATTTTATTTAATCCTTCACATAACACAAGAACTAGCAGTCACCCAATAAAATTAATAGGAAGCAGGTTTAAAAAAAAAAAAGGAAGTATTTCTTCGCATAATATAAAGTCAACAGAACTCTTCTTTGGGGGGATGCTGTGAAGACCAAAACTATAACAGGATTTTAAAAAGAACTAGATAAATTCCTGGAGACCAGGTCTATCTGTGGCTATTAGCCAGGATGAGAGGGATGCAACACCATGCTCTGAGTGTCCCTAGCCTGTTTGCTAGAAGCTGGGAATGGGCAACAGGGGATGGATCACTTGATGACTCCCTGTTCTGTTCATTCCCTCTGAAGCACCTGGCCTTGACCACTGTTGTAAGACAGGGTACTGGGCTATATGGACCATTGGTCTGATTATAATAAAAATGTTTAGTACAGAAACTCCCCAACATCATGACCTCCCAAGCTAGCAACAATGTGAGATAACAACCTTGGCAAATACTGCATTTTAAAAACCTTGGCCTACTGGGAAACATATTTATATAAGTTTCCATTCCTAGTCACAAATCTAGCATCCTGAAGCAAAGTGACTAAAATATAGTCCAACAAACAAATGTTTATTTAACGTGCTCCACTCACCGGTGTTGTCCTTGGTCAGTGGAGACTCAGAGTTCAGAGGTGCTTTCACGTGAGTACACCTTCCAGGTGGGGGACAAAAAGGCACAGTTTGCTCTGGCCACAGCTGTTCATTGTGCCACCGTTCACTCCACCACTCTGTTGCCAATGGCCCTGCACAGTCACCTTCTGCTGTCACCTACCACTGTGACCTCTGCGAGTTGGTCTCTTGAGGTTCCACCCAGCTCTCAGTGATTTCAGCTGAGCTCTCAGTGCGGGAACCTCGCTGCTAGTGCAGTCTGGGCATTCTCTTACACAAAAACACTGTCCCCACAGGAACACTGTCCCCACAACAGGACTAAGCACTTAGACCTGATTGTCAGTGATTTCAGCTGCAGTAGCAGCAAAGAATCCTGTGGCACCTTATAGACTAACAGACGTTTTGCAGCATGAGCGGTGAATACCCACTTCTTATCACTTAACAGAACAAAAGACTATCTATGGAGCCTAATCAGCTCTGTCTTTAAACAGTGGAGAGGACAGGGTCCTGGAGAGACTCTCTTGATGCCTTCAGATCATCACAGGCTAAGTACAGTTCTACTGCCCTTTACTCATACAATAAGAACAACATTTCATCCTCCTTCCCCACATTCAAGTGGTTTGTAACCCAACCCCAGCCAAAATCTATCACAACACAGCTCTGTTTGCTGGATACCTAGGTAGATTAGGTGTGAATGTAAATATAATCTGGCCCTGAAGCCAGGGGCGGCTCTAGAAAATAGGCTGCCCCAGGCATTGCTGGTGCCTAGAGCCGCCTGCCCCTGAAGCTAGCCCCAGCTCATCACTAGCTGTCAGGAGAACTCATTTAGACTTTGCTTACAAATCATCATTTGAAATTATTAGGTTGGCCAACATCACCAAAATGAATGCACTGACATCATAAAAAACAGCTGTATAAGGAAGCAAGGAAGCTAGTCTATGTTCATACTTTTCAAATCTATTATACTTTTTCAGATACACATATTTTATCATATACTGTATAAGCTTTTAAAGTGTGTATTAATGTTTCAGTTTAAATTCAGATTTCCAAACAGTCACTAAATTGGTATGTAACTAGCTCACAAAACTGGGGGGGGGGTGTTGGGAAAATTCAGGGGGGGTGTAGGGAAATCACTGGTCATATTGCCAAGTGCTATTTTAAAAAGTGATTTCAAATGTGTTACTTTTCGGGCACACACAGCAATCATTATAAAGTCCATAGCATGGTGCAAACAAGCAATGCCAGGCTCAGCACACAACAGCAACACACATCACTGTGCCTTAATGTTAATATGCTCCTTCAAGGCAACCCCCAGCCAAGTAGTCCCCCACTGGGCTCCTTTTACAGCCTTGTGTTCATAACGCACAGCACAATACTGAACAGCAGTGCAGGAGCCATGCTTTCAGACAGAGATGGCTGGGTTGCAGGTTACTAGGACAGTTTAAAAGTGGCTGGTAATCTAGTAGGATGCCCATGGAATGATGGGATTGAGAAGCCTTCATCATGTGATGCTGTACCTGCCCCATATGGCATTGCAAACAGTCGCTGTGCCTCAGTGGTTCCCAGATGAGAATACCAGATTCAGGGCAAACTGCTGAAAAATAGGTCACATCCATCCCAAACTCGTGGTTATTCTTCCATAAAATATACCAGGTCAATAACAAAAGTAAACTTCTATGTCATCACACTGGGTAACAAGAATTCAGAAATGCAGCCTCCAAATCCCAGCCCTTGTTTCACCACCCAGACACTGGATTTAATGATGAGTGGCTATCTAAAACCAATGATCCAAACAAAGGTTTCTTCTAATCCCAATAGATCATCCACACAAGCCAGGCCAATATATAACTCAGATCTTACTCAATAATCATGTCATTGCCAATCCTTTAGTATCTAATATATAAAGGTTTATTTATAAGAGAAAAGAAAGAGGGTAAAGTTATAATGGTCAAGGAAAACAAATGCATACACTCATTGCAAAGTTCTTGTATCAAGTTTGAAACAGTGATGGAATAAACTGCTGGCTCGTAATGTCTCCAGTAACTTAACTTCCAAAAGATTGGAAAGTCCTCAGTCCATTGGTTGGAATGTTCCTTTTAGTGTAAGTCTGTAGTCCAGAGATCAGAGCAAGAAAGAGGCAAAATGGAGATGCTTCCAGGGCCTTTTATAATTTCTCTCATGTGGAGGGAATGCTCTCAGTCTGTTTGTGGAAAAGTACTGGTACAAGATGGAGTCCAGGGTCACATGAGCAAGTCACATGCCCATGCATGCTTTGATGAGTCATAGAGGCAGCCATTACCCCTATTCTGTCTAAGATATCCACAGGAAGTCTCACTAAGCAGGGATTCTTCTATGGCTCACTGTGTTCATTAATGGGCCATCAACTTGAATTGTCCAGTCACAATGTGCTGGTTAGACTGGATGCAAACTACCTGGTGGGTGTTACCCTAGGAGCAAACACATCTGAAGAGTGAGCTCTCAAGTCCCTCATACAAAACCAGCCTTCCACACAAACTTCCACGTGGGTGGACTTTACAAAAATGAGACAAGCCATTTACAATGCACACTTTACTTCTCTACAGAGGAAAAAGAACAGTAAATTATCTAAATTACTACATGCCACAGGGGCTACAACAGGGTACTACCCTTAACTCACACAACAATATTGTTAATCTATCCAACCAAACACTTAGCCCGGCAGAAGAGTCTGTCCTATCTCGGAGACTCTCTTTCTGCCCCACCACCCCCATGTGCATGATACAGGTCTGCCATGATCTGGAAGCCTACTTTCACCATCTCCGACTCAAGGAATATTTGCAACACACCACTGAACAGTGCACTGACCCACAGGAACCTTCCTACTAACACAACAAGAAGAAGAAGAATTCTGCATGGACTCCTCTTGATGGTCAAAATGACAGACTGGACTTCCTCACAGAGTGCTTCCGCAGACTTGCACAGGCTGAGATTGTGAACAAACAGCTTCACTTGCCCCATAACCTCAGCTGTACAGAACGCAATGCCATCCACAGCCTGAGAAACAACTCTGACATTATAATCAAAGGGGCTGACAAAGGAGATGCAGTAGTCATCATGAACAGGTTGGATTATGAACAAGAGGCTGTCAGGCAACTATCCAACACCATATTCTACAGGCCACTATCCTCCAATCCCACTGAGGAGCACCAAAATAAACTACACCATCTGCTCAAGAAACTCCCTGCTATAGCACAGGAACAAATCTACACAGACACACCCCTAGAGCCCCGACCAGGGGTATTCTATCTGCTACCCAAGATCCATAAACCTGGAAATCCTGGATGTCCCATCACCTCAGGCATTGGCACTCTTACAGCAGGATTATCTGGCTATTTAGATTCTCTCTTCAGACCCTACTCTACCAGCACCCCTTGCTATCTTCGAGACACCACCGACTTCCTGAGGAAACTACAATGCCTTGATGATCTTCCTGAAAAGACCATCCTGGCCATCATGGATGTAGAAGCTCTTTACACCTATATTCCACATGAGGATGGACTACAAGCTGTCAGGAACAGTATCCCTGATGAGGCCACAGCACACTTGATGGCTGAGCTTTCTGACTTTGTCCTCATCCACAACAATTTCAGATTTGGGGACAACTTATACCTTCAAGTCAGCGGCACTGCTATGGGTATCCGCATGGCCCCACAGTATGCCAACATTTTTATGGCTGATTTAGAACAACGCTTCCTCAGCTCTCGTGTCTTAGACACCTCCTCTACTTGTGCTACACTGATGACATCTTCATCATATGGACCCACGGGAAGGAGGCCTTGATGTATTCCACATGGATTTCAACAATATCCACCCCACCATCAAACTCAGCCTGGACCAGTCCACACAAGAGATCCACTTTATGGACAGTACAGTGCAAATAAGTGATGGTCACATAAACACCACCCTATACTGGAAACCTACTGACTGCTATACTTACCTACGTGCCTCCAGCTTCCATCCAGGACATATCACACAATCTATTGTCTACAGCCAAGTCCTAAGATACAACCGCATTTGCTCCAATCCCTCAGACAGAGACAAATACCTATAAGGTCTTTATCAAGCAGTCTTAATACTACAATACCCACCTGGGGAAGTGAGGAAAAAGATTGACAGAGCGAGACGGGTACCCAGAAGTCAGCTACTACAGGACAGGCCCAACAAGGAAAATAACAGAACACCACTGGCCATCATGTACAACCCCCAGCTAAAACCTCATCAGCACATCATCAATGATCTACAACCTACCCTGGAAAATGATCCGTCACTCTCACAGACTTTGGAAGGCAGGCCAGTCCTAGCTTACAGACAGCCCTCCAACCTGAAGCAAATACTCACCAGCAACTACACACCACACCACAGAAACACTAAGCCAGGAACCTATCCCTGTAACAAACCCATTGCCTTCTCTGTCCCCATATCTACTCTAGTGACACCATCAGAGGACCCAACCACATCAGCCACACCATCAGGGGCTCATTCACCTGCACATCTACTAATGTGATATATGCCACCATATGCCCCTTTGCTGTGTACATTGGCCAAACCGGACAGTCTCTATGTAAAAGAATAAACAGACACAAATCAGACATCAGGAATGGTAACATACAAAAGCCAGTAGGATAACACTTCACTCTCCCTGGACATTTAATAACAGATTTAAAAGTAGCCATCATCCACCAAAAATCTTCAAACACAGACTTCAAAGAGAAACTGCAGAGCTACAATACATTTGCAAACTTAACACCATTAATTTGGGCTTGAATAGAGACTGGGAGTGTCTGGCTCACTACTAAAACAATTTTCCCTCTCTTGGTATTGATACTTCCTCATCAATTATTGGGGGTGGACCACATCCACCCTGATGGAATTGGCCCTGTGAACTCTGGTTCTCCACTTGTAAGGAAACTCTCTTCTCTTCATCTGCCAGTATATTTATGCCTGTATCTGTAATTTTCACTCCATGAATCTGAAGAAGTAGGTTTTTTTACCCACAAAAGCTTATGCCCAAATAAATCTGTTAGTCTTTAAGGTGCCATGGACTCCTCGTTGTTTTTATTTATGCATTTATCTATTTATTTATTTTAATGCTTGGAACTTTGCCAAAACACAAACTCAAGCCAATCTTTTGTTTACACCAGTGACTATATGTAATGGCTCAGGTCCTTTTGACAAGGCTGAGCAGCAACCAAGTCAATAGCCTAAGCCCTAGATCAGGGTGGCAGCAAAAACAATAGCAGGGGGGCGCAGATCCGAGCAGGGAGCTGAGCCCCCCCACAGAGCAGCAGGCAGGCTAGGCCTCCTGAGCTGAGGGGAGAGGGCCCATACACAGGTTTCAGAGTAGCAGCGGCGTGGATCCGCTGCAGTCTGTGGGGATCCTGGCCGCACAAACTGACATGAGCACATCAGTGCCCTCAGCCGACAGGGGTCGGCTGCCCCGCTACTCCATCTCCCGCCTCAGGGGCCTCTGCCTCCAGTCGCACCTTCCTGGGGGCCAGGGTATGTCTGCATGGTGGCGGGAGGCTTGGCGGCAGCAGGTCCTCCTCCGGAAGGGAAGGGCGGCCAGGGCTGGCTGCGGCTCCTCTGGGTAACGGGCAGGCCGAGGGGCGCGGGCGCCGCCGCGGGGGGCGGCAAGCCTGGGGTGGGGGCGCCTAGCTGGGGCCCCTGGGGCCCGCCCCTCCTCCCCGCCGCCTCCAGTAGGGCTCCTCGGCTCCTCTCTGGCAGGCAGGGGAGCTAGGGGGCCAGGCAGGGCAGCTACCGGGCCCTCCCAGGCTCCCCGAGCTCTGCTCGGGGCGCCTCGCGTGCTCGGCTCGGCTTGGCTCCTGACTGACTGACTGAGACTCCTTTCCCGCCCCCTGCCTTCCGGGGGACTGGACCGGACTGGGGGACTCAGCTCCTCTGGCAGGAGGGAAGCCACACCGACTCACTACACTGTAATTACACAGTACATAGGGTGCCAGTACTATGTAATTACACTGTAGTTATGTTTTTAAGCTAATTACTGTGCTATATAACAGGCAGTTAATAACATCACTGAAATATCTATTATCCCTTTGGTTTCATATGTAACATATACACATTTAGAGTACAGTTCTATTAGCTACAGTGTATTGTATTTACTTGGCTAGGTTCTTATTAATTAGTGACAGATACAGGTATCATAAAACACAAGCTGTGTTACTACAGTCACTGAATTATAAAGCGTTAACCAAACATTGATTCTGATCAAGTGCCATTTATTTCATTTAATTTGGCAGTTCCTGAACTTCCTGATTTCAGCAAGAAAAGTAAATAAAGGGAGACAAGTTACTTGAGGGGTTCCCAGCCTAGTGCAGGAAACTTCCCAAGAAACCTTGACCTGGGAGAATTCCAGCCCAGAAATATCTAGGCATGATAATGATCTATGTTTATGTAACCTCCCTGATAAATTACAGGCTGCTCTACTAGGCAAGCACTGTGTTTTTGCCCAGATTCTCCAGTATCTCTCAAAAGGATTGTGGTGCCTTCTGGTGCAAAAGACCTCCCCAAGAAATAGATTATCTTTCAGGGCTTAAACAAACTGGGGCCTCTCTAGAACATTTATCATGAAGTATTACTATAAATAATGGTAACTAGTTGAGTAAAGATTGTATGTTGTTCATTTAATGCATCATCACTGCTTTTCTAGTTTGTTCACTTCAGGCTTCACCCAAGACTCACTGAAGTCAATAGAAAGAAGCCCACTGACTTCAGCTGGCTTGGATCAGAGCCGTGCTTACTAATGCACCTGTCAAAATTGATAAGAGGGCATTAATGCAAAGCAGTGAGATTAAATAGTGTAGGAGGGCTAGGTCCACAAAAAGACATAGGCCAAGATTTTTAATACCTAACTGATTTAGTAGTCTAAATCTCATTTCAAAAGGGATTCAGGGATTTAAGAGTCTAAATACCATGAACTCTCAATGGAATGTAGACTCCTAAATGCTGAGAGCAGCAATGCCTAAATAACTTTATAAATCTAGGCCCTAGACACCTACCTACTATTTTAGGCACCTAAGTCCAACATTTAGATCACACTGAGATCCTCAAAATCCCTGCTCAGCTGCCTCCTAATTCTGTAGGTTCCTAAAGTCCTTTCACGGATGTGATTTAGGCCACACCCCTCTTCTCAGCATTTCCTATTGGTTAGCTTCCCAGTCAGTGTTTTGGCTTTTGTGGATCCCATTCTTAGGTGCCTAACTCTCCATACACATTGCATAGAGAGCCTGGACATCTAACTTGACGATGTGGATTCCACTAGCTGGCAAGGAACCTTAAAAGTTTAGTGCTGCAACACTGAAAGTTGTGGTGTCTTAGACTGTGTCTACACTATGGAGACAGCCTATGTTAGGATATAGATATTCAGGCCTGTCTACGAAGGCCTATACTTTAAGAATTCAGGTGTATTCTTATCACTTAGCTAGTTATAGAGGTATAAAAGAAAGAATCAAAATCACTGTCTGTCTGTGTAATGGCCTTCTCTTAGGCCTGGTCTACACTAGGCGTTTAAACCGGTTTTAGGAGCGTAAAACCGATTTAACGTCACACCCGTCCACACTAGGAGGCACCTTATATCGATTTTAATGGCTCTTTAAATCGGTTTCTGTACTCCTCCCCGACGAGAGGAGTAGCGCTAATATCGGGATTAACATATTGGAATAGGGTTAGTGTGGACGCAAATCGACGGTATTGGCCTCCGGGCGGTATCCCACAGTGCACCACTGACCGCTCTGGACAGCATTCTGAACTCGGATGCACTGGCCAGGTAGACAGGAAAAGCCCCGCGAACTTTTGAAATTCATTTCCTGCTTCCCCAGCGTAGAGAGCACAGGTGACCACGCACATCTCATCTGCACAGGTAACAATGCAGTCTCCTGAGAATCGAAAAAGAGCCCCAGCATGGACTGCACGGGAGGTACTGGATCTGATCGCTATATGGGGAGAGGATTCAGTGCTAACAGAACTGTGTTCCAAAAGACTAAATGAAAAAGTATTTGAAAGAATTTCTAAGGCTATGACGGATAAAGGCCACAGCAGGGACTCAGTGCAGTGCAGAGTGAAAGTTAAGGAGCTCAGACAAGCCTACCAGAAAACCAAAGAAGCAAACGGAAGGTCCAGGGCAGGTCGAAAAACATGCCGCTTCTATGCTGAGCTGCATGCAATTTTAGGGGGCTGCGCCACAAGTACCCCACCCCTGATCGTAGATTCCGAGGTGGGGGTTGTAATCTCTGCCATGGCTGAGGATTATGCGGACGGGGAAGATGAAGATGAAGAAGAGGAGGAAGACCTAGCAGAGAGCACACAGCACTCCGTGAACCCCAGCAGCCAGGAGCTTTTTCTCACCCTGAAGGAATTACCCTCCTCCCAGCTCTCCCAAGCAACTATCCCAGACAATGACGCCATGGAAGGGAGCTCTGGTGAGTGTACCTTTGCAAATAGCAAACATTGTTTTTTAAGCAAGCGTTTTTTAATGATTGATTTGCCCTGATGACTTGGGATGCATTCGCAGACAGTATAGTTACTTAGAAAAGTTTGTTAACATGTCCGGGGATTGAGAGGAAATCCTCCAGGGACATCTCAATGAAGCGCTCCTGTAGGTACTCCAGAAGCCTTTGCAGAAGGTTTCTGGGCAAGGCAGCCTTGTTCCGCCCACCATGGTAGGACACTTTCCCACGCTATGCATGTAGCAAGTAATCAGGTATCATTGCATGGCAAAGCATAGCAGGGTATGGTCCTGGTGATTGCTGGCATTCAAGAAGCATCCATTCTTTATCTCGCTGTGTGATCCTCAGCAAAGTGATATCGTTCAGGATAACCTGGTTACAAATCAGGAATTTAAGTAAGGGGGATGGCCATTTTCCTACTGGGTTCATGGACTGCAGCAGCTTAAAAAAAAAACCTTTCCTGCACGTAGCCAAGCGGGGGGAGGGGAGGAGTGAAATGCCTATGATCTTTTTTGTGTTTGGTCACCGGAGATCTTCCCCAAGCTACCAGCCACGCAGTGGGTGGGGGGGTAGGAAGGGTGTTGATTAGCAGGGAGCTAGCGTGGTATTAGCCATGCATTGGGGGGAGGGGTAAATCACTGCAGAAGCCGAAAGACAGTGGCTTACCATGGCCGCATGCAAGCTGAATTCTGATGCCTGGACCTGTGTCTGTGAGATCTGTAACTCCAGAGCTGCAGGCACTCACTATTAAGATAAAAAATGCGACCTTGTAGGGAAATCACATGTGCTATGTAAGGTGAATAGTGCTGTTCACTGTGAAAGAGTATAACCATTGTTCTGTAAAATTTATCTTTTAAAATATTTCTCTCCCTCATGCAGCTGCAAATTTTTCAAGTGTGCCTCCTCCATCCCAAAGGCTAGCATAGATAAGGCGGAGGAAAAAGAAGACGAGAGATGAAATGTTCTCGGATATTATGGAAGTTACACGCAATGAAAGAGCTCATCTGAATGAGTGGAAGGACGTGGTTTCAAATTACAGGAAAGATGCCAGTGAACGTGAGGACAGGAGAGACACCCGAGATGAGAGGTGGCGGCAGGAAGACCAGCAGGAAAATCAGAGGTGGCGGCAGGAAGATCAGCGGTGGCGGGATGCAACTCTGGGGCTGCTGCGTGATCAAACTGACATGCTCCGGCGTCTGGTGGAGCTTCAGGAACGGCAGCAGGATCACAGAGTGCCGCTGCAGCCCCTGTATAACCACCCTCTACCCTCACCATGTTCCATATCCCCCTCACCCAGACGTGTAAGAACGCGTGGGGGGAGGCTCCGTGCACCCGCCAACTCCACCCCCGTGGACAGCCCAACCAGAAGGCTGTTGTTACTGTGAAATTTTTTTAATGGCCTTCTCCATCCTTCCTATCCTCCTCCCAAACCACACCCTTACTTCTCTCCCTGTTTTTATAATGAATTAATAAAGAATTCATAATTTTTAAACGAGAGTGACTTTATTTGCATAAATAAACTGTACTCGAAGGGGGAGGGTGAGTTGATTACAGGAAATGAGTCAATCAAGGGGGTTGGGTGTTCATCAACAAACACAGCAGTCACACTGTACCCTGGCCATTGATGAAGCTCGTTTTCAAAGCTTCTCTGATGCGCACCGCTTCCTGGTGTGCTCTTCTAATCTCCCTGGTGTCTGGCTGCACGTAATCAGCGGCCACATGATTTGCCTCAGCCTCCCACCCCGCCATAAAGGTCTCCCCCTTACTCTCACAGAGATTGTGGAGAATACAGCAAGCAGCAATAACATAGGGGACATTGGTTTGGCTGAGGTCTGAGCGAGTCAGTAATGTCCACCAGCGCGCCTTTAAATGGCCAAATGCACATTCCACCACCATTCTGCACTTGCTCAGCCTGTAATTGAACTGATCCTGACCACTGTCCAGGCTGCCTGTGTATGACTTCATGAGCCATGGCATCAAGGGGTAGGCTGGGTCCCCCAGGATAACGACAGGCATTTCAACATCCCCAACTGTTAATTTCTGGTCTGGGAAGTAATTCCCTTGCTGCAGCCGTTTAAACAGAGTAGTGCTTCTGAAAACGTGAGCGTCATGAACCCTCCCTGGCCATCCCACGTGGATGTTTGTGAAACGTCTCTTGTGATCCACCAGTGCTTGCAGCACCATTGAAAAGTACCCCTTCCGGTTTACGTACTGGGTGCCCTGGCGCTGCAGTGCCAAGATAGGGATATGGGTTCCATCTATCGCCCCCCCACAGTTAGGGAATCCCAGTGCAGCAAAGCCATCCACTATGGCCTGCACGTTTCCCAGAGTCACAACCTTTCGTAGCAGCAGCTTAGTGATTGCTTTGGCTACTTGCATCACAGCAGCCCCCACAGTAGATTTTCCAACTCCAAATTGATTCCCAACTGACCGGTAGCTGTCTGGCGTTGCAAGCTTCCACAGGGCTCTCGCCACTCGCTTCTCTACTGTGAGGACTGCTCTCATCTTGGTATTATGGCGTTTCAGGGCAGGGGCAAGCAAGTCACAAAGTTCCATGAAAGTGCCCTTACCAATTAAGATGGTGGGATATAATTGGTTAAATAACCATGTTATAATATGTTAGGATTGGTTAGTTACATTTCAGTAAAAAGATTGGTTAAGGTATGGCTAAGCAGAACTCAAGTTTTACTATATAGTCTGCAGTCAATCAGGAAGTAAGGGGGGATGGGAACAGGGACTGGGTATGGAGAAGGGGGAATTGGGATCATGTTTTGCTAAAGGGAGGGATGGGAACAGGAACAGGGACACAGGCAAGGCTCTGTGGTGTCAGAGCTCAGAAGGGGGACACTAGGGAAGGAAACTGGAATCATGATTGCTGGAAGTTCACCCCAATAAACATTGAATTGTTTGCGCCTCTGGACTTTGGGTATTGTTCTCTGTTCATGCGAGAAGGACCAGGGAAGTGAGAGGGTGAAGGAATAAGCCCCCTAACAGCCTTCACTGACATAAAGGGTTTTTCTGTCAGTATGGGAATATCATCTCCCTGAACAAGGTTGGCTACGTTGACAGAATCATTCTTTCATTGATATAGCTACATCTACATTGGTGATTATGTCAACATAGCTATGTCAGTCAGGGGTGTGGATTTTCACACCCCTGACCATAGTGATGTTTACCTAAATTTTAAGCGTAGACAAAGCTTAGTTTCTTTAATAGATCTACTCCAGGGTCTTTCTCAATTGTTTCTGTTCTATGAAGATTTTAGGTCAATATTTTCAAATTTGGTTTCTTAAAGTTGGCCATCTAACCAAGTGGTCTGATTTTCAGTACTGCGCTCACAGCTCTTCTTGTCGTTAAAATTTGGATCCAATTTTTACAGAGCATTTTAAAGACTAAAAGTAGAAGTGATCAAAGTCTGTTCTTTGAAAAAGTTTTAAATTACAAATCCATTTCAAACAATACAAACATTTTTCATGAAAAATTAATATCATTCAAAATTTCTCATTTCAAAATGAAATTTGTCATTTTAAATTGAATTGAAAACTTTTGGTTTTCATTATTAATTTCCTTCCCTCTTCCCTGTCCCTCTTTTCTTCACTGAAAGTGCTTGACAAGGGGAGAATGAAAACGGGGGGGGGGGGGAAATCATGTTTTCATTTCAAAAGGAAACTGAATTTTATTTAAATAAATGAAAACAAAAAAAATCCATACTACCAAAAATATTGGGAACATTATTTAATTTCCTTCAAATTGTTTTACAGACAATAATTGTTATTTTGACCAGATCTAATTAACAAATCAGAGAAAGAGAGAGGGGGAGAGAGAGAGAAAGAGAATTACTTCTATTTTAGTTTATTTGACTTAGAATTAACATTAACCATTGTTTTCTAAAGTGATTTGACTTTCCTCTAGGTGAAAATATAATAAGCAAAGTGGATGTAGTTTTCATTCAATTCTACAAAAGAAGATCAAGTTTTTGTTCCCATCTCCCCATGGCATAGTATATACAGTAACTCTATAAAACTGAAATAAACCATGAAACTAATCTGAGAACATAGAATCACATAGTGTATCTATCTGAAAGAAAAGAAACAGATTTTTTTTTTCTGTTTCCACTCTACTGGGTAATCAATATTAATATCACTATTTGTAGCAGGCAATAAAGGCAGTTCAATTGACAGTAAACAGGAAAATGTTTAGTGGTAATCTAAAATTGGCGTAACTGTACACAGTTTGTGCAAAATGGGTGCAGAGGTTTCCCAGCCCCCCACTGAAGTGAGATTTTCCATTAAGATAGTGGCTACCAAGTGGGTTTGACTATAGAGACTTCCGTTGCAAAGAACTGTCGCAACTTAATAAATGTGTTATCTTGCTTGACCCGCCCTGCAAAAAAAGAGCTGCAGTGGAACAGCAGCAGCTCAGTTTCTCACAGACACTAATACACAGCCTCAACGTGTTCATTGAAAAGCTTAACTAGATCAGCTTAAATGTTACAGTTATCAAGCAACAGCATCTGCAAACCAAACTAGTTAGACACTTTTAGTAAATAATGTGCAATTGTTCAAGTTCAGAAGTGAATCTAAGGCCTTCTCTGCACACAGACTTGTGCCAGTGTATTTAAAGGGGATGGACTAGATGACAGTGCACATCAGGGACCCTGCCTGCAGCCCCAGGCTCAGCACTAACACAAGTGTGCTGCAGAGCTCTGCATGGGGACACACTCTGCAGCTGAGGATACCCGAGGCCTGGCTCCAGCCCCCAATTTAACATAATTGCCAGGCTGTTCTGCAACTTGCAAGAAGGACACTGCTGCTGCTGCTGTTGCCTCTTTTCCTCGGGACCTGCTCCATCCCAGAATTAGTACCTGGCCAGGCTGTTCTATCGCCTGCAGGAAGAGACAATTTGCTGCTGCTGGGGACACATGAGTCCTCACTGCATCCCCCAACTGATGCTCTTTCTGGGTTGCTCTATAGCCCTGCAGGGAGAGGAGTCCTGCTAGCTCTGCCAGGGGAACACCAAGCCCTGGTTCCACCCACTACTGACATCACTGCTGGCCCAAAACACAGCTCTAGATGGTCTCCTATTGCTGCAGAGTGACCATGAGGCCTAGCTCCAAACTCAGCATTAATCTCACTGTTGGGCTGGTAAATAGAGCAGCAGGAAGGGAGACAAATGGCTGCAGCTGCTCTGCTGATGCTGCTCCCGAGGAACCGTGAGACTTACCTTAATACCCTAGAGCGGGCATCCTAGTCATGCTGCTCTACAGCCCTGAAAGGAGACACACCCTGCTACTTCCCTCATGGCTGGTTTCATCCCTGGAATTGACATAAGTGCTGGTTGCTCAAGTGTCCTGCGAGGAAGAAGGATCAGTTGCTGCCCCACCTTTGGAAGTGATGCACTGTAGCTACTGATTTGTTCTCATGGCTGCCCTCTCATTGCAGATACTAATTCCCTCATGCCCTTATTGTGGACATGTCTACACTACGGGATTATTCCGAATTTGCATAAACCGGTTTTGTAAAACAGATTGTATAAAATCGAGTGCGCGCGGCCACACTAAACACATTAAATCGGTGGTGTGCGTCCACGGTCCGAGGCTAGCATCGACTTCTGGAGCATTGCACTGTGGGTAGCTATTCCGTAGCTATCCCATAGTTCCCGCAGCCTCCCCTGCCCCTTGGAATTTCCGGGTTGAGATCCCAGTGCCTGATGGGGCAAAAATCATTGTCGCGGGTGGTTCTGGGTAAATGTCGTCAGTCACTCCTTCCTCTGGGAAAGCAACGGCAGACAAGCATTTCACGCCTTTTTTCCCTGGATTGCCCTGGCAGATGCCATAGCATGGCAATCATGGAGCCTGTTTTGCCTTTTGTGACTGTCACCGTATGTGTACTAGATGCCGCTCACAGAGGCGATTCAGCAGTGCTACACAGCAGCATGCTTTTGCTTTTGCATGACAGCAGAGATGGTTACCAGCCATACTGCACCATCTACCAATCCATAAATTGGTAAAAAGATGATCATGGCTACCAGTCCTTTTGCACTGCACCATTTGCTGCTGTCATAAGTGCCCCTGGCTGCTCTTAGCCAGGGGCGCAAAAGCCAAAATTGGGAATGACTCCCAGAGTCAATCCCTCCTTTTTGGTATCTAAAAATAGAATCAGTCCTGCCTAGAATATGGGCAAGTGTACTAGAGAACCACTGTATCAGAGAGCACAGCTGCTCTGTGTCAGATCCTGCAGAAATTATGAGCTGT
Organism: Mauremys reevesii; assembly: GCF_016161935.1. NCBI lineage: Eukaryota > Metazoa > Chordata > Testudines > Geoemydidae > Mauremys > Mauremys reevesii. The sequence goes on from NC_052623.1 coordinate 221,000,064, forward strand.
ATGCTATTCACAGGGGGTGCTCCTGCAACAACCCCACCTGTTGATTCTGTTCTTCCCCCAGCCTTCCTGGGCTACTGTAGCATTGTCCCCCCACTTGTGTGATGAAGTAATAAAGAATGCAGGAATAAGACACATTGACTTGTTAGTGAGAAATGAGTGGAGGGCAGCCTCCAGCTGCTATGATAGTCCAGACAGGACAGTAAGGAGTGTGGAGGAGAGGAGCCCAGCATCCCTCTGCTAGTCCAGGGGCAATTGAATCTTTTTTTTACACATGAAGGGTGGGGGCTGACAGAGCTCAGCCCCCTGTTGCTATGACAACAATGGTTATCAGCCATACTGCACCATCTACAGGAAAAATTAGGGCCAGGCACCCTTGATAGACCTCACCGATGCTAGTATGCATGGTTACCAGCCCTTTTGCACTGCCCCATGTGCCAATAGGCTGATGACGAGGACGGATACCAGTCATATTGCACCATCAGCCACCCATGGCAGGGGGGAGCAAGGATGTTGGTGTTGAGTGCTGCAGCATCGGGTCTATCTGCAGCATTCAGTAAAGATAGGGTGACATGTTAAAGAGTCAAGAGAGGATTGTTTTCCCTTTCACTTCTGGGGGTGGGGGGGTGCGTAAATTGCCGAGCTATGCACTGACCCACCGCGGACACTGTGTTTGACCCTAGAAACATTTGGAGCTCAGCCAAGAATGCAAATACTTTTCAGAGACTGCAGGAACTGTTGGATAGCTTGAGTCCTCCAGTCCATGAGCGTCCATTTGATTCTTTGGCTTTCCGTTATGTTTGTCATGCAGTAGTGCGCTGAGCCCCTGCTATGGCGTCTGTCTGGAGATTTTTTAAAAATGATTTTGAATTTCATCTTCTGTAACGGAGCGCTGATAGAACAGATTTGCCTGCCCTTACAGCGATCACATCCGCATCGTCCATGCGGGAGCTCTTTCTTTATTTTGATTTTTAACTGCATCACCACCCGTGCTGATCGGAGCTCCACGCTGGGCAAACAGGAAATATTCAAAAGTTCGCGGGGCTTTTCCTGTCTACCTGGCCACTGCATCCGAGTTCAGATTGCTGTCCAGAGCGGTCAGTGGTGCACTGTGGGATACCGCCCGGAGGCCAATACCGTCGATCTGCAGCCACACTAACCCCAATCCGATATGGTAATACCGATATTAGCGCTACTCCTCTCGTTAGGGAGGAGTACAGAAACCGGTTTAAAGAGCCCTTTATACCGATATAAAGGGCCTCTTAGCGTGGACGGGTGTGGCGTTAAATCGGTTTTACGCTCCTAAAACCGGTTTAAACGCCTAGTGTAGACCAGGCCTGAGATGCTGCTACTAGAACTGCCTATATCTCCCTCCTGCATGCCCAGGACTAGGCAAGAGGAAGGGATAGAGACACTCCACTCTGGGGGAAATGCTATTTGGGCTGCTTGTCACCCACTCTGTGTCCTCTTGCAACACAGACAAGAAGTCCCTGCTCCACACAAGTACTGTATTTTACAGGAGTGATCTATATCTGTACATATGTAAACAGTTAAGAGCTAATATGCCAGTATATGGCACTCAAGCATGTGTTTCAGAGTTCCTAGGCTCTATGTAGTACCAATAAACATTTGTTTTTGTACACTGAAGGTGGCTTCCTTTGTGCAGCACTTAACACCTAGGTTTAGCCTGGCCTAAGCAGTCATGGAATGGAACTGCTTGCTGGCTACACTACATACACCCTCCTGCCAACCCTACTCATCTATATAAGGTACCTATATGATCCCCATTACTATAGTATCTGAGCTCCTCATAACCTTAAATGTATTTAGGCTTACAACACTCCTGTGAGGTAAAGAAGAACTTTTCTACAGAGCTGGTCAATTTTTTCCAGCAGAACACATTTCTGTCAGAAAATGAGGATTCAATAGAGTCAAAACATTCAGTGAGAACATGTTGATTCCATCAAAACTTTTGACAGAAACCCAGCAGGTGAGCAGGTAGTTTCTCAGCCAGCCCTACTCTTATGCCATTTTACACATCCCGCAGATTTAAAGCCTATGGGGGAGCTAAGTTTTAACTCAACCTGCTAACCCATGTGTAACCACAAACTGCCTTGCCTTCATTAAGATTTTACCTCATGTTAGCTAACTCAAGTTAAGGACACACCTTTTTATATCCCCAGTAAAGACGAGGCCTTGCTCATTTTGCTTTTTCGCTAAAACAGTGCAGGAGCATCCACCTCCCTCTATGTTATGTCATACAGAAACAATGAGATGCAGATACCACAATATTGTGAAATATGGAGCCTGCAATTTTATATACAAGTATTGTGTAGCTGGGATAACTACCTCACACTACCAGCGGGGTTGTTCCAGCATGATACCAGTGGACCCAGTGTACTCTAACGCTGTACCCTCATGATTGCCAATGGACCCTGACTAGAAGCCACCCTCCCAATTTACTCCCCTCTTACACACAGAGGTAGGAGAGAGCAGACAAGGGGAGCCACAAGCTGCATGATACAGAGAGACACACCCCTCACCATGCAGTGCAGTGCTCAGGGCCATTGCTCATAGAGCCCATTAAGTTACAGGGCCCTTTGCTGGACCCTTTCTAACTCACCAACTGCACTAGAACCTGCCACAGGGGACAACAGCAATCAGCTTGACAGCCACCCTCAGCCTGCTGGATAACCAGAAAGGAACTCCACCCACCACTTGAGGTCCTCCAAGAAAATATCTGCCCCCACATCAGAGAAGTGCACTCCATCCTTTGAAACATTTCTGGAACAGCATACTTAGTTCCCACACGGGAAATGAAGGTACCCTGCTCCCTATCATTTTAATATAAGTATCAATGTTGCCTAGTCTGGTTGCCCTTAGAAGCATCTCTGACAGTATGACAGCATGGCTAAGTGAATGGGAGCAGACCAACTGCTGGTGCATCTGACCATTGGGATCTTAGCTGTTGCCTATGCCCTACTTGAACATGATCATTAAACAGTGAATTGAGAAAATTAATTAAAATGAATTTATACCCTGGAAACTACAGAAAAGTAGTAAAAGTGGAAACATGGAAAAATTGCTAAGGAGGAGTACAAAAGAATAGTGCGAGCATGTAGGGACAAAACCAGAAATACTAGGGCACAAAATGAGTTACACGCCAAGGGATATAAAAAGCAATAAGAAGAGGTTCTTTAAATACATTGGGGCAAGAGAAAGTTGAAGGATAATGTTGATCCTATACTTAGCACGGAAGGAGATCTAATAACTAAGGACCTCAAGAAGGGATGGATGAGTTCCCAGAAGAAAAGAGGACAAACCTATCTTTTAAAGGGGAACAAAGAGAAATCATGGAAATATAGACCAGTAACCCTAACTGATATCTGCAAAGACACTGGAACAAATTATTAAACAATCAATTTGTAAACACCTGAAGGCTTTAAGGTTTATAAGGAATAGTCAGCATGGATTGATAAAGAACAAATCCTGTCAACCTAACCTAATATCCTTATCTGACAGAGTTACTGGTCCAGAGGGGAAGCAGTAGGTATAATATATCTTGATATTAATAAGCCTTTTGATATAGTCCCACATAATATTCTCAGAAGCAAACTAGGAAAATGTGATCTAAATAATATTACTATAAACTGCATGTGACATACCAGGGTACAATTCAGACCAGTGGGGGGGCTGTGTCACCCTTCTCCTGCAATCTTGAATGCCTTGCTTTGCTGCAGTAGCTCACCCCAGGCCAGTCACAAACAGCCATCTAGCATACAAGTCATATCCTGAATGTCTGTGTGTAGCTGCAGCCTGCCAGATATGTTTGAGTTACATTCTGGCTCTCACCAGCCTTGGTTATACTGCAGAATGACCCCAACATACTCCCAGTCCTGAATTTCCCCCCAGAATTGTATGTCTTGTACTGCCCAGACCTCTTCTGAACAGTCCAAATTTATTAAACCCATTACTCCTTTCAGGGAATAATACACCAGTTTATTACCTCAAATAGAGTTACTCAGACACCTTAACTTAAACACACTGAATTAGAAAAAACAATAAAACAAATGTATTTACTACAAAGAGTGAGTTTTAAGCAATAAGAACATAAAATTCTGAAAGGGTTACAAGAAAAATAAAGATAAAATGCTTACTAGTGTCTAATTTAACAAACTATATTGGATATAAAGCAAAGTTTCTTACCACAAGCTTCCAACAGCATTACTGACCAAACTTGCAGGTCAGGATCCCTCCCCCATAGTCCAACAGCTGTTTTCTTTGTCTTCTGAGGTACAGAGAATGAGATGGGCAGCGAGGAAAGTTTGTCTTGTTCCCCCCTTGAAAAGTTGCCCTCTTGAAAAACATTTCCAGCTGAGAACCAGGAGGCAAACAGTCTGTGTGGAAGGATGTTCCCTGCTGTTTTTTTTCACCCATGAGAGCATTTTTTTTTGTTTTTCCCCTTCCCCTTTTCTGCTTTATGTTGCTGTTTACTGTTTAAATGCAAAGTAAGACAAGCATACATCCCTTTGTTTAGGGCAGATCTGTTTGCCAATTTCTGCCTGGTGAGGCTGTTGGGTTTGGAATGTGTGCTAATCACAACATACAGGGAAATCTTATAACTTCACATACAGTGTTGCTACATATATTTCACCATGACAATGCTGACCAAGTTATGAGTTTTCAAATGATACCTCACAAAGCATACCTTGTAGAAAGATTATTACAGTTGTATGCAGGATATGAATACAGGGATGTAACCTATCATAACAGGTCCACAACTGATTAAGATTGTATTAAAAAAGTAGTTATCAATGGTTTGCTATTAAATTTGGGAGACCTATCTAGTGGAGGTCTCACAGGGGTCAGTCCTGGGTCTGTTACTGTTCAATATTTTCATTAATTACTTGTATCATGGAGTGGAGAGTATGCTTATAAAATTTTTGGATGACACCACAGTGGGAGGGGTTGCAAGCACTTTGAAGGACAGTATTAGAATTCAAAATAATCTTGAGAAATTGAAGAACTGGTCTGAAATCAACAAGATGAAGTTCAGTTAAGACAAGTGCAAAGTAATACACTTTGGAAGGAAAAATCAAATGCACAAGTACAAAATGAGAAGTAATTGGCTAAGTGATAATACTGCTGAAAAGGACCTGGGGGTTATAGCGGATCACTAATTGAATATCAGTCAACAATGTGATGCAGTTGCAAAAAAAAGGCAAATATCAGTGTGGGGTGTATTAACAGGAGAATCGTTTGTAAGATACAACAGGCAATTGTTCTACTTCACTTTGCACTGGGTACCAAACTTTAGGAAAGATGTGCACAAATTGGTGAGAATTGAGACAAAAGCAACAAAAATTCTAAGAGGTTTAGGAAAAATTACCTATGAAGAAAAGTTAAAAAAACCTGACTATGTTTAGTCATGAGAAAAGATGACTGAGAAGGGGACTCATCACAGTCTTCAAATATGTTAAGGGCTGTTACTCAATTGTTCTTCATGTCCACTAAAGGTAGGACAAGAAATAACGGACTTAATCTGCAGCAAGGGAGATTTAGGTTATGTATTAGGAAAAACTTTCTAACTATAAGAGTAGTTAAATTCTGGAATAGGCTGCCAAGGGAGGCTGTGGAATCCCCATCACTGGAAGTTTTTAAGAACAGGTTAGAAAAACACCTCTCATGAATGATCTAGGTTTACTTAGTCCTGTCTCAGTGCAGGGGACTGGACTTGATGACCTCTAGAGGTCTTTTCCAAAGCTACATTTCTATGATTTTATAAATATAGCAATATATCCATGAAAGAAAGATATTTATAGTAATTTATAGGAATCAAAAATAAAATGGGAACATAATATATTCATGGATTAACCCTTTGTGCTATCTCAGGTGATTTTGCATTAAAAAGTTGCTTTGTGATGAGGTATTACAAGTCAGTACTTGGGAAAAACACAGGTCCATTCATTGTACGAGCAACCTTAATTCTTATTTCTAGCATTACCTTGAGTGCTTGCCTTTGTAGACTCTTCTTACAGACCCAGCAGTCTACCACCCCCAGCTCTGCAGTAACAGCCTTGTCCTGCTATGAACTAATGTACAGTAACTCCTCACTTAACATTGTAGTTATGTTCCTGAAAAATACAACTGTAAGTGAAATGATGTTAAACGAATCCAATTTTCCCATAAGATTTAATGCAAATGTGGGGGGTTAGGTTCCAAGGAAATTTTGGGGGGCAGACAAAAGGAATTATATACTGTACAGTACTGTACTGTGGTTGGGAGGTGCCCCTGGCTTACTCCACACAGGCACAGCCTGCTGCAGGCAAGGACGCTAGGAAGCACCTTGCATAGCAGCAGCTTCCCCGGAGAAGAACAAGCGCTGACTTTGCTGGGGTATGCTCCAGGCCCACCTCTTCCCACCCCCACTCCACCTCCTCTCCAGAGCACGCCTCGTCCCCATTCCTTCCCCTCCCCCCCAGAAAGCCCTGAGTGCCACCAAACAGCTGTTTGGCAGCAGGGGAATCACTGGGAGGAAGAGGGAGGAGGCAGAGAAAAGGAACTTGTGAAATGCTCCCTTGTAAAGTTGCTGCTCTTCCACAGAATCTTACAAGCAGGGGACAGAGCAGGCAGCCAAACAACGTTCTAAGGGAGCATTGCACAACTTTAAACGAGCATGTTCCTTAATGGAGCAGTGATGTAACTTTGAAACAACATTAAGTGAGGACATTAAGTGAGGAGTTACTGTAGTCAGTCCTGTAGTTCATGTGATAGCAATTTGTACTGCAGTGCTGAAAGTTCAGGATTCAGGTATTGCTCATGATGTGGTAATTATATGTAATAGAACTTATTTTTTTTCCATTTAAAAAAACTGACAGGGGAATCTGACAAATTCATGCCACACATATTTTACCAGGACAATACTGACTAGCAATTTATGAGTTTTCAAATGATACCTTACAAGGCATACTTTGCACAAAGATTTTTACAATAGCGTATAGGGAGTGAATATAGGGGTATATTCCATCACACTTGTTTTTCATTTCTGAATGCAATCATTTGGCATCTACCAACCTCTGGCATGATTCCCTTCGTGTCCACTGTCCCCAAGCATCATCTCTCAGTGTTCTCTGTCCCTCCAGCTTGATTCTTCATTGACTTTCTTGCTCCAATCTATCTCCCCAATGTCCATATGCTCTTTTTCTCCATCCTTTCCAGGTAGATCTCTTTCCAGTGCTTGAATGAATTTATACCAGCATCTCTAGGCTAACCTGGCTGCTCTGCTTTTTAATACCAACCTGTCATGAATCTGCTAGATAGCAGATGGTTGGTGCTGCTGACATCATAGCATGGTTACATCATATCCTTTGATGAGATATGTCATATCCTATGATGAGAAAGGTCTCCTGTCTGAGGTCTTTCACCTGGGGGTGCGGCAGGGATGCATATTATATCTTCTTTTCAATACTGATAGGAGGCTACTGGGAGAGATAGCGAGACACCATGGGCTCAGCTTCCAACAGTATCTCAATGACGCTGAACTCTGTATCTCATTCTCAACAGTAGCAACCACCACCGGTACTAAAATGTCAGAATGCCAGCAGGAAATTAGTACATGAATGAAGAACAGCTGGCTCCACCTCAGCCTAGCCAAGTGATGCTTGCTGGAAAGGAGAAACACTTTGAAACACTGGCCAACATCTTATCTCATCTGCCATTGAAGACATACAGCCCCCTTTTACCAGAATTTTGTGAGGCCTTAGAGTCCTGCTTAATGACTCACTAAGCTTGAAAAACCTGGAAGCCTCAATTTCAAACAATTTATTCTTATATCTCAAGGTTACTAGGAAACTCAGTCCCTTTTCTTGGATGAGGACCTGACTGCAGTGATCCATGGATGTGACACCTCCAGGATGGATTACTGTAACTCATTGTAACGTAAGGTCTGGTACAGAATGCAAATGACTGCCTTATTCATGGCTTAGGACCTTCAGTCAACTTCCAATGCTAGTTTAAGGCCTTGATCCTAATTTCAAAGCAATGACTGAAACAAGCCCGAGCTACTACAAAGGCCACATTTTATTCTGTGAACCCTCATGATGGCATCATTCCCCTGGATGGTGCAGATCACAAAGTTCGGGATGAAACTTGTGAAAGCTTGGGGACAAGGCATTGTCAGTAGAAGGGAATGGTCTTTGGAACAATCCTCCAGAGGAGATCAAGCAAATCCAGAGCCTGACCATCTTTAGGAAACATTGCAAGGCCTTCCTCTTTCACCATAATTGGTGCTCACAATTCAAACACTCCTCTTATTCTCAAATCCCTACCAGCTCCCCTCCTCCCACAAACCCTCCCCAAAACCAAAAACCTGCGCCAATCAGAATTTTGTCCCCTAAAAATAAGAAGTGACACAGACTCCATAATTTCCAGTAAAGACTTTGCTATTACTCTTGCTATTGATTTTATGGGGAAGGTGCTCAGATATTACGGTGATGGGAGGCAGCACAATATCCCAAGATGTCTGAAAGCAGAGGATGCCACTCAGACAACATTAAAATGATGGTTCTGTCCTCATCATACATGTCAGTCCCTTTTGATGCCCTTTCCTGTTGTGTGACTGTCCAGAGAGTCTGACTGTCTGTTACAAGACATACATCAGCAGCCTATAGGGGAAATATTAATTTTGTTTGAAGATTTTGGTTAAAACCACAAAAGAAGTGCCAGACTTCTGCTGCTATTTTGAGATGCCCTGCCTTTATACAATGCACTCAAAACAAAAAGAGTTTTGATTCTAAGAGTTAAAGTGACTGAGATACAATTATCATGCCTTTTTTTATGCTCATGTATCTTCTTCCAAAATCCATGCACTTTCTATGTGTGCTTAAAATATTACTGGAACTAAACAATTATAGGTGGGAAAAGATAATGACATCCTTGTATTTAAATGTCTTTCAGCAGTTTTCTCCCAGCTGTATGGATTCTCTGTTTCCATCTCTAATAATCAGTCATTTGTTGTGTAAGCAGAGTCAGGATGAGATCTACCCTGACATCTGGTGGTACATTATGAGGAGTGGGCAAAGGAATTTTAGGAATGTGCATTTGCATTGGAAAACCCACTCCACTTAGCATAACACACAGCAGCATGGGATGGTTATTTTCACACTGTGGAATCCCCAATTTCTTTGTTATTGGGACAGGAAGGAAAAAAAGGGGCTGTTACCTTAATTATGTGAATGAGGAACTATGAGACTGCTTTATGACAGAAATGACTCAACCTACATTAAATAGTACTTGCTAGCCAAGGGACATGGGTTCCAAAACCCAGTGAAGAGAGAGAGGGTGGGGACTGGTGTGTGTACCTGATGGTATGGGCCCCTTTTGAGGGCCTGGAACACCAATTGCACTTCCTCCTCTCTCCACTGTTAAAGAGCAGAGCTAATTTTGAATCCTTTAGGAGTCTATCTAGAGGTTGCTGACCTGAATTCACATTGGGCCATGTGGCACTGGGGCTCTCCTACTACAAGTTGAAATCACTAAGAGCTGAAGTCAATATAAGAACTTAGCTTTCTGAGCGGAAATCACTGAGTGCTGTGTTAAGTAGTGGAGAGCCTGAAGATCTATCACCAAGCAGCTGGCAGAGCGGAGCAGTCTGCAGCACGTTGGAGCAGCCCATGGAACAGTGAGCAGTGTGGAGCGGTTTGTGGGACGGCTGACGTGGTTCACGGGTCTGCTGGAGGAGCAGCACAGCTGGTGGTGTGGAGCCAGTCGTGGTGAAGGCTGCAGCAGAACTCCACGGAGAAGCGGGGCAGTCGGCCCTGGCCCACGTAAGGTGTCCCTTAGCACCCTGTGTGAGCGACCCCTCCACCCATTTCCACCTGGGGGGGGGGAACTCTGCAGATAAACTTTTGAACTCTGGGGTGGCACTGACCAGAGACTGAGACTTTTGGGTTGTTGGACTTTGGGGTGATTGGACTTAAGACCCTAAGGACAGTGCCAAATGTACTTGGAGGGGGGTTTTGCTTCTGGTTTGTTCCTCCTTTATTAAAAGGATTTTGCTACACTCAGACTTCTGCCTCCTGGAGGCGCCCGGGGGTGGTAGGTAATTGTCCCAGGTCACTGGGTGGGGCTCGAGCCGGTTTTGCATTGCGTTATTGAAACGGAACCCTGGATACTGAACCCGGCCCTTGTTGCTGCCAACTCAGAGGGGCAGAAGGGTTACATTTTGGGGCTCGTCCGGGATCCCTGGGTCAGTACCCTAAGCACCTGTTGAGTGTTCCACTGTATTGAAACAATTGTCTTTATATTTTGAGAATTACTGTTTGTATAATGGCAAATATGTCGGGTTTGTTGGGCCCCAGTCCTGCAGCTTCTAGCTCAGGGACGGCAGCTTCAGCCAATGATTGGGCACAAGCACTGGGGCATATATTGGAAAAGATTGTGTTGGCCTATGCTACGTCAAACTCTTGTCGTAAGTTAAGGTTATTTGCTGGGAAGAGGAGTTTGAACCCTGGTTGGAGCATACCACTGAAATGCTGCGGGAGTGGGACCTGATGTAGAAAAGCGAAGGTGTCTAATAGAGAGCCTTAGTGGCCCAGCATTAGATGTACTTCACCCTGAAGCTCATTGACCCTGAGGTCAGTGTGAAGGACTGCCTGGAGGCCCTTGATAATACCTTTGGGAGCGTAGAGAGCCCTGAAGACAGTTACTGTAAATTCCTTGATTCCCGACAGGAAAGGGGTGAGAAAATTTCAGCCTATATACAGAGGCTGGAGAGACTACTTCAGAGAGCTGTTATGAGGGGAGCAGTGACTGCTGAGCAGATGGATCAGACCAGACTGGCTCAAGTTGTAAGAGGGACTCAGTATCAGAACCCGATTCTACTTCATCTCCGACTAAGAGAACGGCAGGATCATCCCCCAAGTTACTCCCAGCTGATAAAGGAGGTCAGGGAAGAGGAAGAAAGGCAGGCTGCCAGCGAGTGTTGGGAAGCCCAAACATTGGAACCAGCCAGCACAACGCCACTGCAAATGGCCAGTGTACTGATGGTGAGCACCACAGAGGAACTTGCCCAACAAATGCAGGTCCTGACGGAACGGATAGCTGAGCTGCAAAGCACCATTGACCGAGCTAAGATTTCCAGGAATAAGGAGCCTCAGACTGTGACAATGGAGAAGTCAATATCTAGAGCCACTATCGCACCTGGCGAGGAAAGGACAATTCTTTTGCTACCGGTGTGGACAGGATGGGCACAGTGCTGCTAACTGCCATAAGGAAGAGAACCCCTCCTTAGTATATGAAAAGCTGAGGATCAGTTGGGAGAGACCCAGTAGCTGTCAGAAGGTCTGGGAACGGAGACCACCTAGGCCTACAGGATTTGAAGATTCCCCCAGAAGAGACCGTCCAGCTGGGATCCCTGCAGGACTGATAGGGCCTCGAGCAGAGGTCATGGTGAGGATTGAAGGGGCGGAGTGTAAAGCCGTGCTTGACACTGGATCTCAAGTGACTATTATATTTCAGTCATTCTACCAACAGATGCTTAGGCACCTGCCTATACAGCCACTGACTGGCATTGGTCTGTGTGGCCTCAGCATGGATGAATACCCTATCAAGGGTATGTCATAGTGCACCTTGAATTCCCAGAGGAGGTTGCTGGGGTAAGGGAAGAGGTAGACACAGCTGCCTTAATATGCCCTGACCCTAAAGGGACCTCTGATGTGTCTGTGCTGATAGGGACCAACTCCAGTCTCTTCAAGGTGCTTGCGGATTACTGCAGACGACGGGCTGGGGACCAGTACCTGAGTACCCTGATGATCCATACGCTTTGTGCTGAAGCCTATAGGAAGATTGAGAGTGCTAAAAAGGAGACATCTAAGCTACCAATTGGGGCACTGAAGTACATGGGCACAACCCCCTTAGTAGTACCTGCAAGGACAGAGCAAGAGGTGCTTGTCATGAGTACCAGGCTGAAAGGCAGTAAAGGGGCATTAGCAATGATAGAGCAGCCAGTTGAAGGAGAGCTCCCGGAAGGAGTGCTGGTCCCCAGTGGAGTCATAACCCTACCTGCTGAAGCCCAGGAAAAGGTGACTATACTGATTGCTAAAGAAACAAGTCGAGATGTTGTTGTGAAGCAAGGACAAAAGATAGCAGACCTCTTCGAGCCTGAATCAATTGTGAAACCCCAGTGCGAGACTCAAGTTCCAACAAGAGACCCAGCAAAGTTTGACTTTGGAGATTCACCATTGTCGGAGGAGTGGAAAGATCGCCTGAGGAGGAAACTTTGTGAAAGGCCCAAGGTGTTCTCACTGCATGAGTGGGATGTGGGATGTGCAAAAGGAGTAGAGCACAACATCAGACTACATGACTCCCGACCTTTCAGAGAGAGATCTAGGAGGCTTGCTCTCTCCGAGATGGAAGATGTGCGACAACATCTTCAAGAGCTGGCTGCAAATGGCATCATTACAGAGTCCCGCAGCTCATACGCCTCACCCATTGTGGTGGTCCGTAAAAGAATGGGAAAATCCGGATGTGTATTGACTCTGTGGTTGACCAGTACACAATGCCTCGAGTCCAAGATGCTTTAGACTGTTTGCTGGGAAGCCAGTGGTTCTCTGTGTTGGATCTTCGGAGTGGATACTACCAGATCCCTCTGGGTGAAGAAGATAAGGAAAAGACAGCCTTCATCTGCCCATTAGGGTTTTATCAGTTCCATGCCCCAGGGGATTTCTGGAGCACCTGCCACATTTCAGCGTCTTATGGAGAAAGTTGTGGGAGACATGAATTTACTGCAAGTGTTAGTTTATTTGGATGACTTGATTGTGTTTGGAAGAACTTTGGAAGAGCATGAAGAAAGACTTCTTAAAGTGCTTGATAGGTTGGAGGATTATGGTTTGAAGCTTTCAATTGACAAATGCCAGTTCTGCAGGACCTCGGTGAAGTATGTGGGCCACATCGTGTCCCAAGAGGGTGTGAGTACTGATCCTGATAAAATAGAAGCACTCACTACATGGCCACGTCCCAGCAACTACAGAGAACTCAAGACTTTCCTTGGGTTTAGTGGCTACTACCGTAGATTTGTGAAAAACTATGCTACAATTGTAAAACCCCTCAATGATCTTACCAGGGGATATCAGTCCAGCAAGAACAAATCTAAGACCAAGAATAAAGGGCCTTCTGTGCACAGACGCTATGGCCCCTTCAAACCCTTTGGGCCACGGTGGAATGAGAGATGTGAAAGGGCTTTTCGAGAAATCATTACTTGCCTAACTCTTGCCCCTGTCCTAGTCTTTGCTGACCCAAGCAAGCCATTCATCCTGCATACTGATGCCAGTTTGGAGGGTCTGGGAGCAGTACTGTACCAGGAGGTGGAAGGCAAAACCTGTAGCCTTTGCCAGCCGAGGACTGTCTGATAGTGAAACACGCTATCCCACTCACAAGCTGGAGTTCTTGGCCTTGAAATGGGCCATCACTGAGAAATTTCGAGACTACTTGTATGGTGCTCAGTTCCAGGTGTGGACAGACAACAACCCACTGACTTATGTATTAACAAGTGCTAAACTGGATGCTACAGGGCAAAGATGGGTGGCCGCTTTGGCTAGCTATGACTTCAGCATTCAATACCGATCAGGGAGAAGCAATGTAGATGCAGATGCATTGTCCAGGCGTCCACAAGCACCAGGAGTTGCTGTGATACCCACGGATGGAGTGAGAGCTATTTGCAGCGTGAGTCGCAGAGCCGGAGGCCCATGAGAGCCTTCATGGATGCGTTGCTGAAGCTCTGGGCCTGCCCCTGAATGCGTGCCTTCTGCTTCGTGAACTATATTGCTTTGGACCAATCTCCTTGCCCGTGCTCAATGCGGCTGACTGGCAGGAAGCCCAGCTGCAAGATATTGACATTCGTGATACACTACTTGCCAAAAGGGAGGCGAGGCCCAGCTACGGTTGTCCCACCTACCCCAGAGGGCAAACTACTATTGAGAGAATGGACCAAGCTAAAACTGATTCAGGAGTGCTACACGCGTGATCACAGATCCTCTACAAAGGCAACGGAACCAACTAGTGCTGCCGAAGAGTACAGAGGCCTGGCCATGAGGGCCCTGCATGATGACTTTGGACATTTAGGGATGGAGAGGACCCTGGAACTTACCCGCAGTAGGTTCTATTGGCCCCGGATGGCTGAAGATGTTGAAAATGTGAGACCTGCGCTCGATGTGTTCAAAGGAAAACTCTGCCCACGAGGGCTGCATATCTGAAGAACATCACCAGCAATAAACCTCTGGAGCTGGTATGCATTGATTTCTTGTCTTTAGAAGTGGACAAGAGGAATATTGGGAACATTCTAGTAGTGACCGACCATTACACGTGATATGCGCAGGCATATCCCACACGTGATCAGAAGGCCACCACTGTAGTACTATGGGAAAAATATTTCTCAGTTTATGGATTCCCAGCCCGGATACACTCGGATCAGGGACGAGACTTTGAGAGTCACCTTCTGAAGGAGGTGCTGAGGATAGCAGGAATTAAAAGTCGAGGACAACGCCTTATCACCCGCAGGGTGACCCTCAGCCAGAGAGGTTCAACGAACCCTGTTAGATATGTTAGGGACTTTGCGGCCAGAGCAGAAGGCAACCTGGAGCCAACATGTTGCATTTCTGGTGAGTCACCCCATATCTCTTGATGTTTGGGCGAGAACCAAGATTACCCATAGACTTGTGCTTTGGTGTATCAGAGGATGGCGATAGCTATGAAACCCATCAGCAATATGTATCCCGACTACGAGAAAAGCTGCGGGATGCTTACCTTAGCTACATCTGCAGCTCGGAAGAATGCAGACCGCAACAAACATCGATATGATTCTAGAGCTCCAGCCAGGGGACAGAGTCCTGCTGCGAAATTTGGGTATTGCTGGCAAACACAAGATAGCTGACAGATGGAAAGCAATACCTTACTTGGTGATGGAAAAGCTAGGAGACCTGCCGGTCTACAAGATCAAACCTGAAGAGGGTCCAGGGCAGACAAAGACCGTGCATAGAAACCTTTTGCTCGGTGGGGGTGGTAGGCAGCCCTTATGAGATGGACCATAACAGGGCAATTGGGCAGAACGAAGGTGCTGTACCAAAGCCACCTCCCAACGTGGACAGCCGGCCTCCTGCAGCTAACCTACCCCTACTCAGCACATCTGAGAGTGAGTCTGAGGAGGAAGACACAACCATGGTGTATCCTAGGATGAAGACAAGATTGCAGTCTCGATCAGCTGAATCAAAAGAGACTACCTCCTCTTCCGCCCTAAACCCCATGGCAGAAGTATTTAGGCCCATTCCTGACACTCCTGAGCCACTGGTGGAACCCCCGTGTAATGACTTACACAGATTATTGGACAGTGGCGACATACAGATGGAAGATGTCCCAAGCACCTTCGATCCTCCACGGTTAGAACTAGAAATGCAGGGGCCTATGCCAGTATCCGAGGAACTCACAGGAAACCTCCCCATCCGTCACTCAAGAGGATGTCCCCACCACAGCAACAGAGATTCTCCATAGGCGAGACAGAGTAATAAGACCAGTGAAACGGCTAACTACGATGCACCTGGGGTGATTAGTGAGAGCCAATACATTTAGCACACAGGTTTGTGAAAGCTAAAGTGGGCTATCTGAGGCCCTTTGGAGGGACCAGTAAGTTGGTATAGTAGGGAATGTGATTTGTCGGGACGACAAATTCTCGGCTGGGGGGAGGATGTAAGCAGAGTCAGGATGAGATCTACCCTGACATCTGGTGGTACATTATGAGGAGTGGGCAAAGGAATTTTAGGAATGTGCATTTGCATTGGAAAACCCACTCCACTTAGCATAACACACAGCAGCATGGGATGGTTATTTTCACACTGTGGAATCCCCAATTTCTTTGTTATTGGGGCAGGAAGGAAAAAAAGGGGCTGTTACCTTAATTATGTGAATGAGGAACTATGAGACTGCTTTATGACAGAAATGACTCAACCTACATTAAATAGTACTTGCTAGCCAAGGGACATGGGTTCCAAAACCCAGTGAAGAGAGAGGGTGGGGACTGGTGTGTGTACCTGATGGTATGGGCCCCTTTTGAGGGCCTGGAACACCAATTGCACTTCCTCCTCTCTCCACTGTTAAGAGCAGAGCTAATTTTGAATCCTTTAGGAGTCTATCTAGAGGTTGCTGACCTGAATTCACATTGGGCCATGTGGCACTGGGGCTCTCCTACTACAAGTTGAAATCACTAAGAGCTGAAGTCACTAAAAGAACTAAGCTTACTGAGCGGAAATCACTGAGTGCTGTGTTAAGTAGTGGGAGAGCCTGAAGATCTATCACCAAGCAGCTGGCAGAGCGGAGCAGTCTGCAGCACGTTGGAGCAGCCCATGGAACAGTGAGCAGTGTGGAGCGGTTTGTGGGACGGCTGACGTGGTTCACGGGTCTGCTGGAGGAGCAGCACAGCTGGTGGTGTGGAGCCAGTCGTGGTGAAGGCTGCAGCAGAACTCCACGGAGAAGCGGGGCAGTCGGCCCTGGCCCACGTGTGTCCCTTAGCACCCTGTGTCCTCCCCATTTCCACCTGGGGAACTCTGCAGATAAACTTTTGAACTCTGGGGTGGCACTGACCAGAGACTGAGACTTTTGGGTTGTTGGACTTTGGGGTGATTGGACTTAAGACCCTAAGGACAGTGCCAAATGTACTTGGAGGGGGGTTTTGCTTCTGGTTTGTTCCTCCTTTATTAAAAGGATTTTGCTACACTCAGACTTCGTGCTTGCGAGTGGGGAAGTATTGCCTCCTGGAGGCGCCCGGGGGGGTGGTAGGTAATTGTCCCAGGTCACTGGGTGGGGGCTCGAGCCAGTTTTGCATTGTGTTATTGAAACGGAACCCCTGGATACTGAACCCGGCCCTTGTTGCTGCCAACTCAGAGGGGCAGAAGGGTTACAGTTGCAGTTTCTCTGGTGCACAACTTTCACAGTGTAATAGTTTACCATTTCATCCCATCTTGCAGAAAATTGCCTCCCACCAAAGAGCAGCAGCTCAGCCTCTCACACATTTTCTAGTGTTTGTGTTATCTTCAAAGCAGACTATCTACTAAGCCAACATGTTTTAATCTAGAGCCAGTGGTGTGCTGGGGGGTCTAATATATTCCCTGGAATCCCTTGTTAAAATTCTGCCACAAGACTAAAGGGGAAATGGGGATGCTTTCCCTGCCTCTGGTAGACCTCATCTCCTCTCTGGATGATGTTAATTCATCCCTGACAGGGACAATTTACCATATTCCTGAAAGCTCCTAAAAATGAGGTGGTCAATTTAAAAAAAATATATTTATGCTTGTCCAAAAATGGGGTTTTGATTACTGACATTTTTCATGAAAAAATATTTTGTAATTTTTTTTTCATTTTACAAAATTATTTAAAACAAAGTCAAAAGACATTTTTTTTAAATTGTCAAAATTTTACATACTGAAATTGCAAAGAAAGTTCCTTTTTCTTTCTTTCTTTCTTTCTTTCTTTCTTTCTTTCTTTCTTTCTTTCTTTCTTTCTTTCTTTCTTTCTTTCTTTCTTTTTCTCAGGGAGAAAGCAGGAAAAAGAAACATTTATTTCATTATTTCCCTAATTTTTTCTACTTCTTTCCTTTCTCTATTTGAAAACAGTAAAAAAGGGGGAGAGAAATTGAGTTCCCTGATCCAGTAGGATGTAAAAATACTTTGAAATGAAAATATTTCTGTTTTTGGAATGGACCACATTATATCGAATCAAAGGTATGTTCCAACAATTTCCTTGGTTGCAAAATCTTGGCATGGTTTTCTGGACAAAGTCTTGTCTCTCCTCTCAGAATGCAGAAACAAAAGACTATGTTATAGTATATAGCATATGCTATCAGTGTATACTGACAGTTTTCATAAATTTTAAACATTCCCAGCAAATGAAGATTTTATGTTTGTTTCTTTCCTTATTTGTGGATACAAGAATATTTTTTTCAATGGGATGATAAATTAATGGATTCCCCTGTTCCTCATCCTTCCTGTATGAAAGGATATGCTCCCTGGCACATGGACCATATTACAGGTTCAGTGGGAAATTTGAGTAGAAAGTCCTTTGTTAAAAAATTGACAACAATTCTTGGGCTACACTAATTACAAATCCAAAGATTTTCTCCCTTACAGGAGGTGATTTGAAGAGTAAAAATGTGAAATAGGTTAAATGACTACTCTGTACTGGGAATGTCCTTTCAGGGTCCTGTAAACAGCTGGGCCATCTTCCAAAACCCAGGGTTCATTGACAGCCTTGCGGGATAGTCTGATCCTGTGATAAAATGTGTCAGTAATTTTATTAAATCCTGCATAGGCAGGAAACTCAATCATTTAACCACCATGCACATGATTCTGCCACCTTCTCAATGTATGAACAGAAAGGAAGAGAAATTGTGTGGGGAGTTCTGGCTTGCACTTGCCAGAGTCCTCCTTCAATAATTAATTTTCTTCTTTTCTCTGGGCAAATTTACCTATAAAATCAGTAGAAATTTAAATAATTTTCATCTCAATTTAACCCCCTTTTCTCCCTTGAGGTCCACTTCACAGCTCAGCCACCACCCTTTTAGTATCTGTTAATAAATATTAATGCCTCTATTCCTTTTCTTTCTGTATATTTGATTTATTTATATATTAGCAATAGTATATTGAATTCTAAAGCCCAGAACACTAACCCTTGACCTATAAGTAACCCTATTTAGGAATTCTATGTGTTAGAGTGTATTTAATAATCCTGGTTGCCTCTATGTCCATAGAACTCCAGATAGTCCAGGAAACCTTTTCCTTAAATATATAACGCTTATATAAGCATATATATAACCTGGGTAACTGATCAGGGATAATTGTCACAGCAGATAGGGAGGAATGATTATGGGGGAAGAAGGACCCACTGTAATATATTATATTGAAGAACTGTTGGTCCTCTCAGCTGTAAATAATGATGTTTTTACACAAATCTGGTGAACTGAGAATGTACAGAAAGAAAATCAGAACATATGTTTCTTTTGAAATAGGGTTTTCTTAGTTTGCAAAACCTATATAGAGACACTGGCATGGGAACTCAGTCCAGGAATGAATCTGATGCATCCCTCCAGTTACAGTCAAGAAGAGACATAGAGCCAGGTCTTTATCATATAATCACATAAAGGGAGTAATGTATCTATTCTTTCTGTATTCTGCATAGGGATGAACTAATCTCTGACCATCTTTGACCCAAACATAACTCATTCCTCTTCCTCGTTCTTTCTAAATCTCTTAAAGAGTGTCTCCCTGTTAGGCATATGGTTACACAAAATGGCAAGGAGAAGGATCCCACTCACAACTTTTAGCTCAGTGATTAGGGTCCTGACCTTGGATGTGGGAGAGCCCAGGTAGAAGTGGGGGTTCCTTAATCTCACTTCTTGAATCTGTTTCACTGTGAATAAATAATGAGAAAGTCATTGGCCTGGAGAGAGGAAGCGAGCCAGGGAATGATTATGTAGGCTGGTGGATTGAGCCCTCACCTAGGGGGAGGGACACCAAGGATCCAATTTCCCTGCTCCAATACTTTTTTAAAATTATGTATCTGGAGAGGAACAGTTTCAACTGGAGACACTGAGGGAGCCCAGCTTCACAATAGCGCAGAGGTTAGAATACTCTGATAGGTGTCAGACCCCTGTTCAGATCACTTCTCCCTCTCAGGCAGAGAGGGGACTTGAACTGTGGGGCTCCCACACCCCCAGTGAGTACCCTAATCACTCAGCTAATAGTTATGAGGGAAGTGCAGTTGTCTAACTTCGAGAGAGGGTTTGCAGCTGAGAATCCCAAGCACAAGAAGTTGCCTCCCTCCAGCCCCAATTTAGGCACCTATCTCAGAGAAGGGCAGGGCTTAGCACATACCTCTTGGCTTGCTCTCTCTCAATGGCTAGCTTTTGTGAGGAGCTGCTTAGTACACTTGATTTGTGAATCCTATATCTCCCCATTCACTGTACGGGGAGCCTGGGCACCTAACCCAGTGATTCTCCAGGCACCTAAGAATTAGGAACAGTGTGCTCAGTATCATCACATCTAAGTTTTGTTGTTACTCTAGTCCAGGGGTAGGCAACCTATGGCACACGTGCCGAAGGCGGCATGCAAGCTGATTTTCAGTGGCACTCACAATGCCCAGGTCCTGGCCACCGGTCTGGAGGGCTCTGCATTTTAATTTAATTTTAAATGAAGCTTCTTAAACATTTAAAAAACCTTATTTACTTTACATACAACAATAGTTTAGTTATATATTTTAGACATAGAAAGTGACCTTCTAAAAATGTTAACATGTATTACTGGCACGTGAAACCTTAAATTAGAGTGAATAAATGAAGACTCGGCACAGCACTTCTGAAAAGTTGCCGACCCCTGCTCTAGTCTCTAGTGACCTAATGAATGAATTGTGATTCACACTCGCACATAGAGAACTCTTGTGAGAACTGACCCTACCAATTTACTCTGACTGTGAGCTCAACTGTAAAAAGTGTATGAAAGTTCATAAGATGACACAATAACCTATAATAAAAATGTGCATGGGAAAAGGTATGAAAAGAAGACATAACAACTGAATTAGTCTAAACAAACATGACTCCTGATATAATTCAAAGAGTGTGTTCAGATCATGGCTGGTAAATAAGAAAATGTGGGCCTGGAAATTAATGAACCAAAATTGGTGTGTCAAATATTAGGGTAAAATGAGGAAGAACAGACAGAGGCTACTGGAGCAAGCTACACCATCATGGCTTCCACTGCCAGTTTCTTCTTTGATCCTGGCCCTTTTTCATCCTAATCATGAGAGACCTCAGAGCCATTAGTGATCTTTGAGAACTAGTGGAGGATGGGAGAGATCCCAGAAGACTGGAAAAGGGCAAATATAGTACCTGTCTATAAAAAGGGGAATAAGGACAACCCAGGAAATTATAGACCAGTCAGCTTAACTTCTGTACCCAGAAAGGTAATGAAGCAATAATCAAACAATCAATTTGTAAGCATCTAGAAGATAGTAAGGTGATAAGTAACATTCAACATTGGTTTGTCATTAAAAAGTCATGTCATACCAACCTGATATCCTGCTTTGACAAGATAACAAACCTTGTGGATGGGGGGAAGTAGTAGATGAGATTTCTTGACTTCAGTAGCATGTTTGATACTGTCCCACACGATCTTCTCATAAGCAAACTAGGGAAATATAGACTACACAAATCTACTATAAGGTTGGTGCACAACTGAATGCAAAACTATACTCAGACAGTAGTTATCAATGGTTCAAAGTCAAATTGGAAGGGCATATCAAGCGGGGTACCACAGGGAGCTGTCCCAGGTCCAGTTCTATTCTATATCTTCATAAATTATTTGGATAATGGCATAGAGAGTACAATTATAAAGTTTGTGGACAATACCAAGGTGGGTTGCAGGTGCTTTGGAGGACAGAATTAGAATTCAAAATGACGTTGACTGGAGAAATGGTCTGAAATAATAGGATGAAATTCAATAAGGACAAATGGAAAGTAATCCACTTAGGAAGAAATAATCAGTTGCACAAATGCAAAAATGGAAAATGACTTCCTAGGAAGAAGTATTGAAGAAAAGGATCTAGGGGTTATAGTGGATCACAAACTAAGGTCAATGTAATACTGTTGCAAAAAAAGCCGTCAATCTGGGATGTATTAGTGTTGAAAGCAAGACAGAGGAAATAATTCTTTACTCAGCACTGATAAGGCCTCAACTGGTATACTGTGTCAAGTTCTGGGCACCACACTTCTGAAAAGATGTGAACAAATTGGAGAATGTTTAGAGAAGGGCAACAAAATAATTATACATCTAGAAAATATGACCTATGAGGAAAGATTGAAAAAAAATTGATGTTGTTTAGTCTGCAGAAGTACATAAAAGATTTTATAAAGAGAAGGGTGATAAATTGTTCTCCTTAACCACTGAGGATAGTTCAGGAAACAATGGGCTTAAATTGCAACACGGAAGATTTTGGTTAGACATTAGGAAAATCTTCTTAACTGTAAGGGTAGTTAAGCTCTGGAACATGTTACCTAGGGAGGTTGTGGAATCTTTATCTTTGGAAATTTTTAAGAACAGGTCAGACAAACACCTTAGTCCTGACTCAGTGCAGGGGACTGGACTAGGTGACCCATCAAGATCCCTTTCAGTAATACTTTCTCTTTTGGGGTCAAAATGACTTTTTGTTTTGAAATTTAAGTTAATTGTAGTAAAATACAAAATAAACATCTTGAAATGTCTTAATGAAAGATTTCCATTAACCCAATATTTTAGGTTTTTGGTTTGCATAATATTAGATATTTTGACTTTTCATCCTGATTGGGGTAGGAAATATTGAAAATTCTCACAAGACAGGAAAAGGTTTCCTGCCCAGCTTCACTCTTAATTGGGTTACAGAACATCCCTCTCTACACCTGGGCATTGAGGATTCAGTATGCTGGATCATTGCTGTGGATGGAGGTATGTGTGCCTCCCCCCCACCATGAGGGCTCCTGAATGGCCTCTTTGTTGTAAACCAGGTTTTGTCTCTGCCCAGATACAAGTGTTGGCTTTATCTGAATGCAGCATTTGTTTCTGGGATTAATTCCTGCCTCCTCAAAGGCTGAGGAAGGAAACTGGAAATTGCCTTGTGTGAGACAAGTAGGGTTCTCTTAGGCATATGGCTTGGGACTTCGGACCAGCGTAATGAACCTGGGATGCCCCCACCACAACAGTGTGTGTGTCTCTTCCATAACAGACTGAGGTAACTCTGAGAACAAAATGGCTGCTCTTGCTGAAGAAAGGCAGAATTCTTAGAAATTTTAAGGTTTAATACCCAGGAAAAAATGGCATCACAAGTTCATGGCTAAATATACCACAGTTTGGGCTAGTGAGAACACAGTGATAGTGCTCTGACTGGCTGTTCACCAGAACAAAGGTGAGTGGTTTATCAAATGAAGTTGCTGTTGCTCATTCTGAGTACCGAAGTCCTTCTTGCCACTAATCGACATTTTCTGTGATTGCAACAAAATATTTGAAAATTACTATACATGGCAATTATAGTAATAACAGTAAACTGTGATATATTAGGCCAGGGCCAGGGAGTAATCCAAGAGTTATCTTGGTGTTTAGGAATCAGGATACACTAGGAAATGATTTTCATGATTTTTCATCCTTCCTCTGCCAGTGCAGTGGGCACTGGGTGAACAGCTTTCTTCTCACAAATACAGGGGTTTGGCTCAGTACAAGAATTGGACTTGGCTCCTCTCCTGAAGAGTACCATGTTGGTTGACCCTAAACCTAGGAAGGAAAGGCATAATTTACTGCCTGCCAGTGACATGTACAAATCCCCAGCAGTGGTACTTATTGTTCAGTTAGTAGGGCAGCAGGTGGGAGAAATGAGCACAGTTTCTAAAACAACTGGTGAATAAATCTAATGTTCATGAAAATCAAGAGGAAAAAGTTTTGGAAAAATTGGGCTGGGCATAGACAGCTTCCTATCACAGCTCTGCCAATATCCCCGACTCCGGAGCTGTAACACACCCTGATACTCCAGCCCAGGGCTACCCCGGCCAACAACTTTATGAATGCACTTCATCCCACTCTCTTGCATAACAGAGATCTCATTTTCATCTGGTTGTCCTGTAGGAATAATAAGACGAGGAAAAATATTAAAAGATATGCAGTGAAGGGGGGTAGGCATGCCAAGGGGAGCAATGTGCTCCAACCTAATGAATTAAACAAATTATGATGGGGTGGAGTGGAGCAGTGTGTGTGTGTGTGTGTGTGTGTGTGTGTGTGTGTGTGTGTGTGTGTGTGTGTGTGTGTGTGTGTGTGTGTGTGTGTAGGAGCCCCAGATAAAAAATTGTGCCCACCTGAAGAACCGTCTCTCCAGTGCTTCTCAGGGCTGTGGTATAACAGCCATGTTACAACCCTGTGCTTGCACAACACATACAACTAGCTCAAACAGAAGGAAACAGCTTCTGCCACTGAGAGGCACTTACAAGTCACTGGTGAGAGCTGTGCCGTCATCCCAGACTCAGGGCTCATTGGCTGTCTTATGGGATATAATAGTGATATCTAAAATCATGATTGGTGTGGAGAAAGTGAATAAGGAAGTGTTATTTACTCCTTCACATAACACAAGAACCAGGGGTCACCCAATGAAATTAATAGGTAGCAGGTTTAAAACAAACAAAAGGAAGTAGTTCTTCAGAAAACACACACTCAACCTGTGGAACTTGTTGCTGAAGAAGATATAATTGGTCTTGGAGGATAAGTCCATCAATGGCTATTAGCCACGGTGGTCAAGATGTAACCCCATGCTCTGGTTGTCCCCAGCCTCTGCATGCCAGAAGCTGTTCTGTTCATTCTCTTTGAAGCACCTAGCATTGGCCACTGTTGGAAGACAAGATATTGATCTAGATGGGCCACTGGTCAGACACAGTATGGTTGTTCTCATGTTAATATATTTTATTCTTATGTTCTTATCAAAATTTCTTAGTTTCTAGGGCCTTTCTGTAGTATTTTCTCTACTTCCTTAGATTCTGAGATTTGATATAGAAATACACAGCAAACAAGCACACTAGAAAGCCCCATCTAAAGGGACATGGCCTTACAGTGGTATGGAGGAAACTAACCAGCTCTTTGGGGCCTGTTCCATGCAAACAAGTTACACCTGCAAGGCTTGTTCAGCCTGGAGGAGGAGGAGCTTACAAGGGGGAATTTACCACAGGAAGGGGTGATGGATAGGAAGAAGGCTGCTCCACCCAGGGCTGCTGGTAACAGAGGTAGTCCAGCTGAGGAGGAGACAGTTGCAAGACACACTGCTCCTGTAGCCCCCTGACTGACAGTGAGGCAATACACTCCAAGAAGAGGGGTAGACGGTAAACCCCTGGAAGAGGCATTTGGGGAGACTAAGCCCTTACAACTGAATAAAGGGGAGAAGACAGGATAAACAATGGGTAGTGAGACCTAGGGCGGTCTAGAGTGCCCCACCCCTCACCCCACTAGAGTAATTTATATTTTCTTCCATGGTGCAGAGCTTTCAAGTGTTACTGATACTGCTAACCTGTTAACCTCACCTTGCAGGACCTGGCTGTGGTTAAATATCAACAGCTCAGAGTAACAGCCCAGTTATTCATGCACAACATCTCATGACTACAGGTTGCTCTAACTTGCACCAGGCTGTTTCCACACTAAACAACTGAACTGTTTGCTATTGAATAGGCTAGGATTGGTTTAAGTGCATCCACTCTAGCCATACTGATTCATCCATATACAATAGCATTGTGGTAAACCCTATCAAATACAAAAGTTTCTTGGTACTTTGCAACATTCCCAACACAACTCCTGAAAGATATGGATTTTTGGAGATTTTTGAAATGTCACCATTGAGGATTGGTTGAACCATTCAGGTTACACAAACTTGTTTCAGACTAAAATGGGCCAAGAGAATAACACAGCATTAAACACTGCAGAAAGCAAATCTACTTCAACTGGTATTTGTCATGCATTTGAAGTGCTTTTGTGAGTGGACACAAGATAATTAACATATTAGGGGGACCATAGTACATGGTTCCTACCATGGTACATTTCTCCAGTGTAGACAAGAGTGAGGTGACTGGATCAAGAGCAGTAGAACCATCTTGTGTAGCAAGGACATATTTGTACCAAGCACAGGATGCTGGGGTTACAGTATGAGACAAACTCCTCAAAGTGCATCCTGAAAGCTCAGCCTTAGGGCTAGGGGCCTTCTCAGATGCATGTGTCAGAGATACATTATCTTCAGCCTTGGAAAGATGGAATTCTTGCTGGTGGACTGGAACTCCTTATGGTTTTTCTTCTTCTGTCACACTATGTATTGTAGGGGCTCATTCAGAGATGAGGTTAAGAATTTTGGCATCACTTTTGATCATGGACATCTTTGCATTAAATATGGTACAAAAGTGGGTTTCCCTCCCCTTACACACAGTTTTGCAATTTTTACAAGTGCACCCTTAATTATCCTATTATGACAACAACAATCTCTATCCTTATCAGTACAAGAGCTCAAAGCAGGACTTCTTCATAGTTCTCAACTTATTGTTCTGTTTATTGGTTTGAGAGGTTGGGGCCATATTACATATTGCATTATATTTTTTACACTGGCTGCCTATTTTGTAAGAGGCTGTCATTAAACTAGCCCTACTGAGTTTTGAAGCTCTGGTTATTTTTCAGAGCTCCTCCTTCAGTCCACCCTGATGGGTATTTGTACTCCAATTAAACAAGACCTTTAGGAATCCCACCACCATCATATCTTAGATCTTAAATAACATGGCAATAGACACCAAAGGAGACAGAGAAAGTGTATACGACAGATAATTATGATTTTGCTTTGATGGGTCCTGTGGCATGGAACTTAATTCCCTTTGATATCCATTTCAGTTCATTCTATTGAACTTCTGAACAACACTTTAAACTGATTTCCCCAGAAATGTGTTTTTAGTGAGACTACTGGTATCTTTGTATTCAAATGCATTTGTCTGTGCTCTTTTTCTGTGTTTGGATGAAGTATAACAAAGGAAGCAAAAAGTAAATAACTAAATTAGACATTTAAAAATATTTCAGTTCTTCTCATCTCTAGAGACATATTATTATCAGTAGCACAGGTAGGAATTATTTGTAAATTATTTGCACCAGACATTAAACAAATTTCTGCCATGTGAACATCTGCTCTCACTTTCAGATGACATTGTAAATAAGAAGCAGGCAGCATTATTTCCTGTAAATGTAAACAAACTTGTTTGTCTTAGCAGCTGGCCAAACAAGAAGTAGGAGTGAGTGGACTTGTAGGCTCCAAAGCTTTTGTTGTTTTATTTTTGAGTTCAGTTATGTAACAAAAGATCTGCATTTTTATGTTGCATTTTCATGATAAAGAGATTGCACTTCAGTTCTTGTATGAGGTGAACTGAAAAATACTATTTCTTTTTTAAATCTTTTTATAGTACAAACATTTGTAATAAAAATATAATATAGAGTGAGTACTGTACACTTTGTATTCTGTGTTGTAATTGATATCAATATATTTGACAATGTAGAAAACATTTAAAAATATTTAAATAAATGGTATTCTATTATTGTTTAACAGTGCAGTTAAAACTGTGGTTAATTGCTATTAATTTTTTAATCAAGTTAATTTGATTTAATTGCTTGAGATAACTGTGATTAATTGACAGCCTTATTTACAATATAAACACAGCCTCTGAAGAGAAAAAGTAAAGTGCACACATTTCTCCCATGCATTTATAAGAGGATAAGTGATTGCCCAGGATAAAATTCTCATGGTTTTCAAGTTCCATTGTGTGATGATATGTCAGGTTTCATCAAGAGAGCTGGCTGCTCACAGATATAGCGCTTTTTATCTTTGCAGTCATCAGAGAAGAGCTCTCCACCTCTGACAACTGCACAGTCCCCATCCATGTATCCTTTCTTTACTGGAAACCTAAAATGGGTGGAGCGCGGGGGGGGGGGTATTTCAGCCATTCTAGTTATAGGTACATCACAATTTTAGTTTTTTCTAAGGTGCCAAATCACTCTGGAATCTGAGTGCCATAGTATATGGCATTACCAAATAACACAGTGGTCCCCAACCTTTTTGTGGCCAGTAGCACATTCATGTTTTCAGAAGAGTGTGGCGGGCGCCAACAATTTTTCAAGGCTTATTTTGTATTTGTACATTAAATAATATGAAAAACATCATATTTAATATTACATAATATATGAATCCATAAGATAAAAAGGGTAATTTTACATGTAAAAGGTATTAATTAAATTATTTGGCAATTACTCTGTCCCCGGTAGGCTCAGGGCCGTGACTTCTCTCCGGCTTAAGCCACGGCCCTGTGCCTGCCAAGGACCAGCACCCGCAGCCCTGGAGTTCTCTGTTCCCGGCAGGGGCAGAGCCGCGGCCTGGCGCCTGCCAGGGACAGAGAACACCAGCGCCTGCAGCCTGCAGCCCCAGAGAAGCCGGAGACAAGCCCCAACCCCACACCTGCCAGGGAGAGAGAACACCAGCGCCTGCAGCCTGCAGCTCCGGAGTTCTCTGTCCCCAGCAGGTGTGGGGCCGTGGCTTCTCTCTAGTTTAAGCCATGGCCCCGCGCCTGCCAGGGACTGAGAACACCGATGCCCGCAGCCTGCAGCCCTGGAGTTCTATGTCCCCAACAGGTTTGGGGTCGCGGCTTCTCTCCCCTGCTGGGTGCTAGGCGGGCACACATAAATGCCCTGGTGGGCACCATGACACCCACGGGCACTACGTTGGGGACCACTGAAATAACAGAACAATTGTGGAGAAGCAGAGGGAACATTATTAAAAGATTAATTAGTAAATTTGGTGGTTATGAATATAAGGGAATAACTACATTGGCTAGGCAGGAGTAGTGCCCCAGATACTGTTTAAACTTTTCTGTATAACTCTAGAATTGCACCTCTGCCATGACACATAAGCTCCTGTCTTCATTTTTCAGTCCTGAGTCTCACTTAGGGGAATGGGGAGCTAATAGGGGGGCTTCGGGTCCACCCTGGTTCCAAGCCCCCACCAGGTAGCTACAACAGGCTACTCTTTCTTCAAGCAGTGGACAAAGCAGGTGACTTCCAAACAACGTTCTAAGGGAGCATTGCACAACTTTAAAGGAGCATGTTCTCTAAGTGATCAGCAATATAACAACGAGACAACATTAACAGGGACGACTTTAAGTGAGGAGTTACTGTAGCTTCAATAGCAGATGAATCCTGAGGAATCAAAGATCCAGTTTTCATGTAAATGGCCAATTGTAAAATTGAATGAAGGGAAGGGAAATCTAGATTATATCCGTAAATGAGACAGCAGTGCAATTTTATCTATATAAATTGAGGGGAGAGATAGATACACTGGAGGGTAGGGATAGGATACAGAGGGACATATTTGAGGATTGTGCCAAAAGAAATCTGATGAGGTTCAACAAGGACAAGTGCAGAATCTTGCACATAGAGCAGAAGAATCCCATGCAGTGCTACAGGCTGGGGACCGACTGGCTAAGCCGCAATTCTGCAGAAACGGACCTGGGGATTACAGTGGACGAGAAGCTGCACATGAGTCAACAGTTTGCCCCTGTTGCCAAGAAGGCTAATGGCATATTGGGCTGCATCAATAGGAGCATTGCCAGCAGATCAAGGGAAGTGATTATTCCCCTCTATTTGGCACTGATGAGGCCACATCTGGAGTATTGTGTCCAGTTTTGGGCCCCCCACTACAGAAAGGATGTTGACAAATTGGAGAGAATCCAGCGGAGGGCAAAAAAATTATCAGGGTGCTGGGGAACATGACTTACGAGGAGAGGCTGAGGGAACTGGGCTTGTTTAGTCTGCAGAAGAGAAGAGTGAGGAGGGATTTGAAAGAAGCCTTCAACTACCTGAAGGGGGTTCCAGTGAGGATGGAGCTCAGCTATTCTCCGTGGTGGCAGATGACAGAACAAGGAGTAATGGTTGCAAGTTGCAGTGGAGGAGGTCTAGTTTGGATATTAGGAAACACTATTTCACTAGGAGGTTGGTGAAGCACTGGATGGGTTACCTAGGGAGGTGGTGGAATCTCCATCCAGTTTTTAAGGCCCAGCTTGACAAAGCCCTGGCTGGGATGATTTAGTTAGTGTTGGTCCTGCTTTAAGCAGGGGGTTGGACTATCTGACCTCCTGAAGTCTCTTCCAACCGTAAGCTTCTATGATTCTATGATATACTGAACAGTAGTTTTCTTTCATTACTTCCACCAAACACTGGTTGGAAAAAGGAGTGATTTGTTTCATAGCAGAGCTCTGACTCACATCATTGCCAATATTTTTTAGCTCAGGGTTTGGGATCTCCTTTGTCTTTTGCTTCATATTGAGCACCATAGAAATGCTGCAAAATAATCATCATAGAAATGAGAAGTTTGTAGAAATGTCTGTGACTCACCAATCAGTGGAGAGAGCTGTGCCATTTCCCCACATCCAGGGTCTGTAGGTCTTGTCACGTGATAATCCTATCCAGTGAAAAGCTGCCAGTGGGTTTAT
Organism: Mauremys reevesii; assembly: GCF_016161935.1. NCBI lineage: Eukaryota > Metazoa > Chordata > Testudines > Geoemydidae > Mauremys > Mauremys reevesii. Next base: position 221,030,152 of record NC_052623.1, read on the forward strand.
GAAATCCTGAACAAGAACAAAACCAATACATACAATTGCATTTGTTTCCCTGCTTCTTTCATGGGCAAATAGATACCAGGGGTACAGTCATGTGATTAACAAATCCTGATATGCTCAGTTAACCTCAGGTTGGAGCAACTCTATTGGCCAAACTGATCATGTTCTTCATTTTCTCCAAGAATGTAAGTTTCAGTCTTGTAGAAACTGTGTTAATAGCCTCTCTTCCCTTCCCAACCATATTTTAACACCTTTGTCTCCGTCAAAACCCTCAGGAGACTGGAGAAGTTTCCACTGGAAACTGCCAATCCTGCTCCATTGATGCACTGCCCTGTCCCAGAGGATGAGTGCACCCCCTGAGCAATTCCCTGTACTTGCTGGCCCCAGGTAGTGAAAGGCTGGACAGGGGATTCCAACCTTGATAGTACAGAGCAGTAATTCCTAGGACACTAACCCTGGTGCTATTGCTTTTCCTTAAACTCTGTCAGCTCTTTCAACTACTTCATTTCTTCAGTGTTGATTAATCTCTATTCACTCTCTTATCTGGAGGACATTATCTGAGACAGAGAAAAATGCACAGTGCAATTTTCAGCTCCATCTTATACTACAGTAATAGCTGTACAGACGCTCCCCAGGTTATGCAAGATTCGACTTAAGCAAGTTCGCACTTAAGGAAAAAGTTCCATAAGCCAGAAATAGGATTTTTGAGTTGCAGAAATTTTTGCATAACTTACGGGTATACGTTTCTGACTTATGCAAAATTTGAGTTATGCAAGGCTTTCCAGAACAGAACAATTGCGTAAGTCAGGGGGCATCAGTACATTGAATATGAATGTGAAAAGTACAGGTGACATTGGGTTACTGTCTTGCAGGAGATGTATTTGATTTGAATTTAGAATTTAGTGATGATTCTAATACTGGCAGGAGTGGAGAAAGCTCAAGGTAATTAGCCTTCAAGAAAAACTATATAATAAAGCAAAATACCAAATGAAGCCAAATCTCATTCTCCTCAATCCTGTTTTCATTGACAAATCTTCTACTATGCAGCTCTCCAAAAGAGGAAGATACTCTACCAGCTCTTCTTTGCCTTCTATTAAAAGGAGTCTGGAGCCATGAGAAGAGCAGGCTTTTCGACTCTCCAGCCAAGATTTGTATTCAGTAGAAAAGCGGTAGCATTTCTTTCCATGTTGAAACCAATGTTCTTGGCAAAGAGACTTCCAGCCTTAAAAAGACAATACAGTTTAGGTTTCCTATCACTGTTTCACTCATACAGGCATGCGAGTGTCAGGGAGTGTAAGATGGCTTAACTAATATGCTGAGAAGCCCACGGTGTAAGGTAAAGTGGGAGCTTGATGGGTTTATTTTACAGTTTCTTATTCTCTCCAGCTGATTGCTTTTCTTGCTGTACTTCTCTCTATGGCCTTTCAGCATGTCACTCAGATCAGTTTAACTTCCGTCCCCTTCCCTAAGTCTCACCTCTGAATTTTGCCTAGTGAGGATATGGGGAGATTCTATAGTAAATAGGAATAAAAAGACCAGTGTTCTAATTAACACCAAATGTCATGATCTATGTATTATTGATCAGTGCTGCTACAGGTGTTAGGGATTCAATCTGAAATTATTTCAGTCAACAGGTAGAGCAAATATAAGAAACACTTGTGGTTTTTTTTTAAAGGAAATTGACCTATATCATTCCTGTTCAAAACCTATGGTATGTTTGCATTCTCACCTTGGAAAATTTCCATTTCTTTTGTGAAGTTTTCCAGCTGTCCACATGGTGGATCAGAGACCTGAAAAACTGAAAGCCAAAATAGCATAACAATATGATGCACCACTTAAAACTAAATTTAATCATAGTGTTACAGATCAATGTGTGTGCCTTTCAGGTACACAAAGGGCCCGATTGCACTATCAGTTACTTTATATCTAATATATATTTATAATAGTATGTTATCATGTTACTATTAACACATCAGGCAATTTTTAAGTAAATATTAATTTAATAATAAACATCTTGAAATTAAAAATAAAAATTGTGTGTGGCTAAAAATCCTGACTCTATGAAGATGTTGAGAAAAATGAAATTGAAAATATCCTGGTTTCTAACCTTTTAGTCACAACAGTGATTGTTTGAATCACAAATATGTCATTTTCAAAGTTAGGCACGCAAGGAGAAAATTAGAAATGTAAGAAGAAAATGGTAACTGGAATCTTTGCAAGGTAGGATGACCAGATGTCCCAATTTTATAGGGACAGTCCCGATATTTGGGGTTTTGTTTTATATAGGAGCCTATTACCCCTCACCCCCGTCCCGATTTTTCACACTTGTTGTATGGTCACCCTATTTCAAGGAAGCCAAGGAATAACTGCATGAGGCTGAGAAAATTCCAGAAGTTTCAAGCCCTGAAGCGTCCTAGGAAGTCTTTTATTGTTAGCTATAGATTGCTTCATGTGGCAGATGCTGGGGGTTCAGTCCCCAGATTCCACCAGAATGTCTGTGCTTTGCGTTGAGGGCTGGGGACCTGTATGGATCTTTGGTTCCTGGGCAAGACAGCTACATTGTTGTTGTGATGCCAGGGACTCTCTTGCTACAGCTGTCCCTAGAAAATCCTGAAGAGTGAAGAAGAATGTGTAGGAGCCCAGCTGGTTCCCCTGTCCTGTTCCCTAAATCCATAATTATATAACTAAAGAAGTGATTTTCAGAAGTGCAGCACACACAATGCAATTCACGCTCCATTGATTTAAGAGGTTAGAGAAGACATATGTCAGCTCCAAATTATTTGGCCTTTTAGTGTCTTCTTTGCTCATACTTTACCTTTGGCGCTCAAGAAACCCACTGCTATCAGCAAAGCCAGGCAGGAGATCCCAAGAATTGCTACAATGAGCCTCCATTGAGAAGATGGAGCAGAAGAACCTGGGAGAGAGAAAAGGGAGAAATGCAGTATTCAGGAGAACATTTTAAGCCTACAGTAGACATAAGCCCTAACTGGTTTCTCTGAAATCTTTACAAGGAGTTTTGCTTTTAATGTTCTCATACAGTTCAAGGAAGGTGTTAGACTATGGACAGTTAAATAGTAGTATGTGCAGAGTCAACAGCTTGTAGCTCACAGTACCTTTGCCCTGGGGGTTCTTAGTCCTTTGTCTCCTCTGCTGTTCAGAAGCATTCTGGTATTTCAGTTCTGTGTAGGTCACCTCCTCCTCGTTTACTTCTAGTGGATTATAGCATAGAAATAGTTAATTCCATTCATTGCACTGACAAAGTAGACAGCTCTGTATACAATCTATAGAGGTATAAAACTGTCATTGCAGTATGTGAGGCAGAACTTTTGTATTAAAAGATTTTTTCCTACAGTACAATCGTCTTCAGTAACCTATCAGTGTACTGGGATCAACAAACATCTGGGAATTCAGCAGATACAGATAATTACTTTTTTCTGATATCTGTCTTCTATTTAGAGTCTTAACCAAAAATGTTAACTTTCATTTAAAAGTTGCTCAAGTGATTAATATAACCCTTTGCATATACTATATAACCAGAAAAGCACAATTAAAAAGATAAGCATTAAAAGCTAGAGAAATCACCAATTAAGATAACATATCTACACAATTATCCTTACGACTCATGCATTTGGCTTATCAAAATACTGAAATGTAAAATTTCTTTTCGTATACTTCAAAAGAGTAGTAGACCAAAAGCTGGGAGACCAAGGGAGTTAGCTGGCTGAGTTTGCCAGCAGAGGCAGACAGGTATGTGTGTGTTTCTGTTTTAAATTCTATTTCCTTAAACTTGCAGGAACTGTACAAGGAAGAACCCATCAGGGCATGTTTCCATCACCACTCCTCTCTCTTTGTCTGTCTACACTGTGGGGTTCCTGACAAAACAGGCAACCTGACCCTAGAGGTTTCCATGCAGGTTCTGGTCTTGACTTGCTGGGAATGTGTCCAGAATTTCCCTGCGAATGAATCCAAGCAGGGGGAATAACCAAGTGTAAGAGGTGTCTGCTGGAGGAGTCCCTTGGGAAGAAGGTAAGAGAGCTGTAAGTGGCTTGTCTGCCTAGCATCTGGGAGCATAAGAACTTCATCAACTGGACATGAGTGGAGACATCTGGGATGGAGGATGCTGTGACCCTCTTCCTACTACAGACACTAGCCAGCTACAGATGACTTCAGCAGCAGCAGAGGAAATGGGAGAACAGGCAGCTCTGCAAGGAGCTGACAGACTAGTTGGCCACCTCAGTCAGTAGAGAGTGCTCCACCCCCCCACCCTGGTTCCCTGTCAATCAATGTCAAGAACTGGTATGCTATACTGACAATGGGTGGTGAGGAGCAGATCCCAGTGGCTGAGGAGGAGGAGCCATTTGCATTTGCCCCCAGGTTGGAAGCCTCACTGCCACCACACATGGGTGGAGGACACATAAGGTGCTGGTGGTCAGGGACTCTCTTCTGGAATGAAGGCATCCATCTGCCAATCTGACATGATGTCCTGGGGGGCGTGCTGCCTGCTTGGTGCCTCTGTCAAAAACATAATGGAAAGTTTGCAAATGCTCATCTGTCTCTCTGAGAGCTACCGTCAAGGAAGAATATCTAAGGGAAAAAGGAATTCAGGTGAGCTGGCAGTTCCTCAAGGAGACAATATTAAAGCCACAGCTACAAACTATTCTGATGCAAAGGAAAGATAGGAACAATAGTAAGAGGCCAATATGCCTCCATCAGGAGCTCTTTAATGACCTGAAAATGAAAGAGGAATCTTACAAAAAGTGGAAACATTCAAATTGATGAGGAGGAGTATAAAACAACAGCAAATATATGTAGGGATAAAATTTAGAAAGGCTATGGCACAAAATGAGTTAAAGCTGGGAAGGGACATAAAAGGCAATAAGAAGTGGTTCTTTAAATACATTGGGAGCAAAAGAAAGACAGAGGAAAGGGTAGGACCTTTACTTAGCAGGGAAAGAGAGCTAATAACTGATGACATCAAGAAATCTATTGTGCTTAGAATCATAGAATCATAGAATCTCAGGATTGGAAGGGACCTCAGGAGGTCATCTCGTCCAACCCCCTGCTCAAATCAGGACCAAACCCAACTAAATCATCCCAGCCAGGGCTTTGTCAAGCCTGACCATAAAAACCTCTAAGGAAGGAGATTCCACCACCTCCCTAGGTAACCCATTCCAGTTCTTCACCACCCTACTAGTGAAAAAGTTTTTCCTAATATCCAACCTAAACCTCCCCCTCTGCAACTTGAGACCATTACTCCTTGTTCTGTCATCTTCTACCACTGAGAACAGTCTAGATCCATCCTCTTTGGAACCCCCTTTCAGGTAGTTGAAAGCAGCTATCAAATCCCCCCTCATTCTTCTCTTCTACAGACTAAACAATCCCAGTTCCCTCAGCCTCTCCTCATAAGTAATGTGCTCTAGCCCCCTAATCATTTTTGTTGCCCTCCGCTGGACTCTCTCCAATTTATCCACATCCTTCTTGTAGTGTGGGGCCCAAAACTGGACACAGTATTCCAAATGAGGCCTTACCAGTGCTGAGTAGAGGGGAATGATCACATCCCTCGCTCTGCTGGAAATGCCCCTACTTATACAACCCAAAATGCCATTAGCCTTCTTGGCAACAAGAGCACACTGTTGACTCATATTCAGCTTTTCGTTCACCGTAACCCCTAGGTCCTTTTCTGCAGAACTGCTCCCCAGCCATTCGGTCCCTAGTCTGTAGCAGTGCATGGGATTCTTCCGTCCTAAGTGCAGGACTCTGCACTTGTCCTTGTTGAACCTCATCATATTTCTTTTGGCCCAATCCTCTAATTTGTCTAGGTCCCTCTGTATCCTATCCCTACCCTCCAGCGTATCAACCGCTCCTCCCAGTTTAGTGTCATCTGCAAATTTGCTAAGGGTGCAGTCCACACCATCCTCCAGATTGTTAATGAAGATATTGAATAAAACTAGCCCCAGCACCGACCCTTGGGGCACTCCACTTGATACTGGCTGCCAACTAGACATGGAACCATTGATCACTACCCGTTGAGCCCGACCATCTAGCCAGTTTTCTATCCACTTTACCGTCCATTCATCCAGTCCATACTTCTTTAACTTGCTGGCAAGAATACTGTGGGAAACTGTATCAAAAGCTTTGCTAAAGTCCAGAAATAGCACATCCACTGCTTTCCCCTCATCCACAGAGCCGGTTATCTCATCATAGAAGGCAATTAGATTAGTCAGGCATGACTTGCCCTTGGTGAATCCATGCTGACTGTTCCTGATCACTTTCCCCTCTTTTAAGTGGTTCAGAATTGATTCCTTGAGGACCTGTTCCATGATTTTTCCAGGGACTGAGGTGAGACTGACTGGCCTGTAGTTCCCTGGATCTTCCTTCTTCCCTTTTTTAAAGATGGGCACTACATTAGCCTTTTTCCAGTCATCCGGGACCTCCCCCGATCGCCATGATTTTTCAGAGATAATGGCCAATGGCTCTGCAATCTCATCGGCCAACTCCTTTAGCACCCTCGGATGCAGCGCATGCGGCCCCATGGACTTGTGCTCGTCCAGCTTTTCTAAATAGTCCCGAACTAATTCTTTCCCCACAGAGAGCTGGTCACCTCCTCCCCATACCGTGCTGCAGAGTGCAGCTGTCTGGGAGCTGACCTTGTCTGTGAAGACAGAGGCAAAAAAAGCATTGAGTACACTAGCTTTCTCCACATCCTCTGTCACTAGGTTCCCTCCCTCATTCAGCAAGGGGCCCACACTTTCCTTGACTTTCTTCTTGTTGCTAACATACCTGAAGAAACCCTTCTTGTTACTCCTAACATCTCCGGCTAGCTGCAACTCCAAGTGTGATTTGGCCTTCCTAATTTCACTCCTGCATGCCTGAGCAATACATTTATACTCCTCCCTGGTTATTTGTCCAATCTTCCACTTCTTATAAGCTGTTTTTTTGTGTTTAAGACGAGCAAGGATTTCACTGTTGAGCCAAGCTGGTTGCCTGCCATATTTACTTTTCTTCCTACACATCGGGATGGTTTGTTCCTGCAACCTCAATAAGGTTTCTTTAAAATACAGCCAGCTTTCCTCGACTCCTTTCCCCGTCATGTTATTCTCCCAGGGGACCTTGCCCATCAGTTCCCTGAGGGAGAATGCCTATTTTGTTTAAGTCTTCACTAAAAAGGTGCATGATGACCAGATACTCAACACAATTAATATTGACAGCCAGGGAGAAGGAATGCAAGTCAAAATAGGGAAAGAACAGGCTAAAATATTTAGATAAACTAAGTGTATGCAAGTTTTTCAGGGCCTGATTAAATTCTTCTTAGGATACTTAAGAAACTAGCTGAAGCAATCTTGCAGCCATTAGCAATTATCTTTGAGAACTCCTGGAGGACAGGAGGGGTTTCAGAAGACTGGAGGAAGACAAACATAGTACCCAGCTTTAAAATGGGAACAAGGAAGAACCTGGAAATTATAGACCAGTCAGCCTAATTGCAATAACTGGAAAGATACTGGAGCAAATTGTCAATTAATTTGTAAGCACCTGGACGATAATAGGGTTATAAGGAATAGTCAGCATGGAGTTGTCAAGAACAAAACATGCCTCACCAACTTAATTTCCTTCTTTGATAGGGTAACAGACCTAGTGGATGGGGGGCAGAAGTAGACATGATATACCTTGATTTTAATAAGGCTTTTAACACACTTTTACATGACATTCTCATAAGAAAAGGAGGGAAACACAGTCTAGATGGAACTCCAGTAAAGTGGGTGCACAACTGGTTGAAAGACAATACTCAAACAGTAGTTATCAATGGTTTGCTGTCAAATTGGGAGGGTGTATCTAGTGGCATCTTTCAGGGGTCAGTCCTGGATCTGGTTCTATTCAATAATGGCTTGGATAATGGAGTAGAGAGTACGCTTATAAAATTTGCAGATGACACCAAGCTGGTATGGGTTGAAAGTAGTTTGGAGGACATGTTTAAAATTCAAAATAACCTTGATCAACTGGAGAATTGGTCTGAAGTCAACAAGATGAAATTCAATGAAGACAAGTGCAAAGTACTTCACTTAGGAAGGAAAAATCAAATGCACAACTACAAAATGGGGTTTAGGTGGCAGTGCTGATGAAAAGGACCTGAGGGCTGCAGTGGACCACATACTGAATATGAGTCATCAGAGTGTTGCAGCTGAAAAAAGGCTAATGTGATTGTGAAGGAATCAGCAGGAGTGTTGGATGTAAGACACAGGAGGTAATGGTCAGCCTCTACTCAGCATTGGTGAGGCCCCAGCTGAAGTACTGTGTTCAGTTCTGGACATCACAATTTAGGAAGGATGTGGACAAATTAGAAAGAGTCCAGAGGACAGCAACAAAAATGATAAAATGTTTAGAAAACCTGACCAATGGGGAAAGACTGACAAAACTGGGCATGTTTAGTCTTGAGAAAAAAAGACTGAGCGGGGACCTGATAAGTCTTCCAATATCTTAAGGGTGATCAATTGTTCTCCATGTCCATGGAAGATAGGATAAGAAGTAAAGGGCTTAATCTGCAGCAAGGGAGATTTAGGTTGGATATTAGGGAAAAAAATTCTTACTTTAACGGTAGTTACACTCTGAGAGAGGCTTCCAAGGGAGGTCATGGGAACCCCAGCATTGGAAGCATTTAAAAAAAAGTTGGACAAACGCCTGTCAAGGATGGACTAGGTTTACTTGGTCCTGCCACAGCACACAGGGCTGAACTTGATGACTTTTCAAATCCCTTCCAGCCCTACATTTCTATGATTCTAACACAAATTTAACTCTGATCTACAATACACATTTATAAACTCATTCAACACATTTAGTGCTATTTCCTTAATTTAAAGCTTGCTCCTGCTGTCACTGAAGTCAATGGCTGTTTTACAACTGATTTCAGAGAAACATGGCACTTGGCATTATGTTCTTCTTGATTGAGTCAGTGTTTTCCTTCTTCTTTGTCTTTTTAAAAAGGAGCATTTTTAAATGTCATCTTCTCAAAAACTAACTGAACAATGTCTTTGAAGCTCACTGGAATTCTTGCACAGGTCAAGAAATCCTCTGCTGGACAGGAATGAGTTTAATGGCTCTGGGATAGTAAATATATATGGCCAGTTAAGGATGAGTCATGACTTCATGATGTTGACTATGACAATCAGGCAAAGCAGAGAGAAACTGGTACTTTATTTGAGTATGAGTATGCTTCAGAAGGGAAAGCAGAATTCAGACATCACGTCCTTTAATCCTCCCACAATAAGGCATGTCTCCTTGTACACAGGGCAATTCAAACAACATTCTTTGACAAGGAATGGTTTGTGAAAACTGTCTGTTACAGCTATCCCCCTATTCCATTTTGTTTCTTACACCTGTCCCCCTACTCCATTTTGTTTTTGTTCTCCTCCTGTGGCCGCCCCTCCCTGGCTGTTAAGTTGTCTACCAGGGCCACTGCCCTTCTCAAAGGGAGGGCCCCTTAAGTTGTTTAACAAGAGCCATTGCCCTTCTCAAAGGGATGGCCACTTGTGCTGCGTGCTAAGTGGGATCACTGCCCTGTTCAAAGGGTTAGTCCTGTTATCACCTTGTTAAACCTGGGCTTGGTGTAGGGTAGGCAATGCCCAGAGCTTCAAGACCTAAAGGCAAAATAGCTGAGCATATGAGTCATACCTGGGGGCTCAGAACTTGCCCAGACATGTTCTATGCCTACCTGCAGTCTTTTCCCTGCCTTCTCGCCTCCCTGTAAGAAGGGGAACCAATCAGAGTTACTGGCGGGAAGCTGCCTAAGTTTGCCTTTATAACCAGACATTTTCTGATCAGACCTTAGAAAGATTCCTGCATTGCTGCCTGGTCTGATCAGCCAGGGGTTCTGGGGGGTCCTTTCTCTGCTCTCATTTTATTTTTGAGCGTACCCCCATTTTTAAACTCCCCTCCCACGAACAACGAATTTTGCCTGGAGATCTCCTGATTATTGTGAGCGAATTGAGTCCTCTGATGCTGAAACTGCTGTGCCTGCCTCTGCCTTTGCTGCTGTCCTGGGGATTGGTAACAACTCCCTCTTGCAAACTCCCCCTGTCTTGGCTGCTGGCTTTCTTTCCCCAGCAGACAGATCCAAGCTAATTCCTTGGTCTGTATCTGTAATCTGCTTCTAGCTTGCAGCTGCCCCACTGCTGCAGCCACCACTAGGCACACACCACTCTGCCCTCTGAAACTACCCTTAGCATAAGGTGCACCCATTAGGTTAGGCTTAGCCTTTAGTTTAGATAAATTGTAATTTCATTTTGCATAGCTGTGGTTAAGTTAGGTTTAGCATTGTACTCTGTAAGTTAGGCTTAAAGAATTGTTGCATTGTGTTTTTGTTACTTGCTAATTTGTGTAGTCTTGGTTAAGTTAGATCATAGATAAGATTTTGCTGTGTTCTGTATAATTGTGATTAAGTCTGTCTTCTCACTGTCACCCCACCCGCCACCCCGGGCTTTCTCTGTGTCTCTCTGACTTGTTACAGTTTCTTTGCTGCTCCACCACGTGCTCCTCTTCCCCCATCTCAGTCTAGCATAAAACCCCGTTGGTTACCCTTTTTCTCTCTGATACACCTCACATGCTACATTTACACCACTGTGACACATTTTTACCTAAAATTGTTTGCTATTTAACATACTTTATCCGTAACTGTTAGTTGGTTATATGCTGCTGTGACACACCCTGTACATAGAAAATTGTTAGCTACCTGTTACATCATATATTTCTGTGTTAATTGGTTATCCTACTGTATTGTACCCCACTATTGAAACCCCCTATACTGTTCACCAAAAGAAACCCCTCCCCAATTGTCTACCTTAACAAACCCCTCACTATTAAATTTTCCCTGTTTTTGCATTTTCTTAATAAAGTTTATTTTGCACCCCACCAGTGCAGTAATTGTCCCCCAAGATCCCCTACCTGCTGGCAGGGACAAAAACATAATCACAGAACTGTGTTCCAGGGTTCTGGAGATTTGATTGTTTCTACTCCCCACTCCCAAGATACTGTGTATCATTCTTGGGGCATTTCAGTAGCTGAAAGATGTTAATAAATTACTAAAATGACTGTGCCTAACAATGAAGAAAAAGCTAATAATCTAATAAAAGTCAAGTAAAATGTGTACAGCTCACAGAAGAGATTTAATATGGACAATAAAAGATCAGTAATAGCAGATATGATCTCAGATGTTTATAAACATACCCATAACTTTGGCCCTGGTGTTCTTTGGTCTTTGTTTCTTCTGTTGCTCAGAAGAAGAGTTAAAATTCAAGTCTACATATGTCACTGCCTGTTCACTCATTTCTGGTACTTTCTGGGATAAAAAAGTTGGAATTAGTATACTGAGATGAACAATAGGATCTGATAGAAAGTGATACTTGTACTAAGGAACCACAACAGCAATCATGATCTAATAGCAGAATAACTGGGTGTTTCGGAAGCACAAAGCCTCTCTCTCTTTGCACTTGGAAAATGGCACATAGTTCTGAGTTCAGAAATGTCACAAGGGGCAGGAGGTCCCCTTTCCCACTAGCTGGTTGAGGGAGAGAGGATTATAATCATTGTTTTCATTTGAGTTATTTTTCTTTGTTTGTTCCCATTCATATGTTTATGCCATTTTGAGTGCTTTATCTAGTGTAATTTTAAATGTTTTTTTTGCAGAGGGATTTCCACCACTGGTCTTGGGAAACTTTCTGTTTTAATTCTGTTCCTTTACACCAAGTTCCACAATTTCACACCACAACCAATTTTCCTCTTTGATGATGATACACTTTCAATATTTCTTGACAGTCATCATTCATCCCCTTTTAGCCATGGTTTGCAAATTCATTACATATGTTTATTTCTTCAGGCTTTCTTTATAAATCAATCCCTCCAGCCCCATTAATAAAGCAAATGTCTTCTTTTCTGAATTCCTGCCAAACTGCCCACAACTTCCTGCTTCTTCTTCCTTTTTTTTTTTTTTTTTTTTTTTGTAATGATGTGTTTATCTAAATCAGGTCAGGTCAGGGACCATGACCAAAATGTTCAAAAATGGGTGATAAAAATTAGGCTTCTAAGTCTATGTGAGGGTGCCTATTTATGCAGCCTGGTTTTCAAAAGTGCTGAGCACCCAGTAGCAATTACAGACTTCAGAGGAGCTCAATGTTTTGAACATAAATCAGTTTTTAGGTGTATAGATATGGATTTAAGAGGCCAACTTTAGGCACCCTTTTTTGAAAGTCTTGGCCCATCTCCTCTCTGTGCTATACAGTTAGCTACATAGTAGATGTTCAACAAATAAATAATAAAATACTAATAATAATTAATCAAAATGGAAATGCACAGAACTGAATTCTAGGCATGCTCTCATCGGCGCCATAGAGAGAGAGAGACTGTGCTGTATTAAGATGCACCTATCTATGCACAAAATGTTATTAGCTTTTTTGCTAACATACTGAATTGCAAGACTATATCTAATCTGCTATCCACTCTCATGGCAAGTCTACACTACAGCGCTACATTTGCACAGGTGCACTGATGCAGCTGAGCTGCTGTACCATGTCTGGTGAAGACACACTATGCCAACAGGAGAGCGCTTTCCCGTACGTACGATTACTCCACCTCAGCGAGAAACGTAAGCTATGTCAGCAGGAGAATGTCTCCCACCAACATAGTGCTGGTGTGGACAGCAGGAAACATGCGGTGCTCAGGCAAGGGCGGGAGGAGGCTTTTTCACATCCCTGAGCGACATAAATTAGATTGACTTAGGCTGTAGTGTAGACCTGCCCTCAGTTTCCTACTTTATTATTGCTTTCCATTTCTCCCTACCACTGAATAGCTGTGTGTTGGATTATTACAACAGATGTAATAGTTTTAATTTTATTTTCGGATCATTTTGCTAAACTTTCCAAACTGCTTTGGGTTATCTATCGGGTCTTGTGTTTGTAATACCCCTCCATTTAGCATAATCTGAGAATGGAATTATGTAAACATACAGTATATTAACAGTCTAGTTACTGCAGTTTCCAGTCTGTTTATGAAGATGATAAATAACAAAGATCCTGCCACTAAACTCAGCCCATTTCTACTTATCATTAACCTTAGTTCACCGTACTTCAACCAGTTTTTTGTTCAGTGATAATGTTCTTATCCAAGACTTTTTGAATTAATTAACTAAATAAGCTTTCTTGAGAAACTCTGTCAAATTCCTCACTAAAATCAGGATATTATATTTCCTGTATTTTCCAGCCTATGCTAATCTTGTAGATTTGATGTCTACAGTTATCAAGTGTACATACTGCACAAAAGATTAAAAAAATATAGAAATATAAAATTCTAATGCTGTCTTGCCTAAGATTATAAATCCTTTCTTAGTCCCTTAAAAATAATAATGATAAAATAATACTATATTTCATAGTGTCACTCTTAAATTTTAATCAGAAGAAAAATATTGTACAGGATGCAGAAATAACTCTATTTCAGAAGAAGTAAATTCAAACATTTTTTTAATTATACAGAAGCAATCACCTATACCTCTTGTAACAAATATGTACCATACCAATTAAAGCTCCAGAAGAATGTGGAACTTATACCTTTGTAGCTTTTTGATAGGAGGCTGAAGAGCAGGAACTAGAACTTGAAGTGCTGTAGATTTTTTTGTCCTTCATGAAAATCCCTTGGGGATGGAGAGAAAGACAGTTTGGTATCACCCTGTCACTGCCTTGTAAGGAGATGGACAACAGGAGCTGAGAGCGGAAGAATTATTCACTCTGCAATGCTCCATCTGAAACCGCACAGGAAGTTCTCACTCTGCTAGTTTGAAGTGCGCTGCGCCCGCACAAAGCGCTCACAGGATCTTCTCTCTTTGCAGGTTTACGCAAGGCCTAAGGTGTTAAATTTAACCCTCTTGAGGTCAGTTAAATATTGAGTTTATTAAACAAGGTTGCTTAAGAAACTATTGATCAGCTAGTGTCTCTGCACTTCTTAAAACATAGGGTGAGATTCTTCTTTCAGTTACATTGGTGTAAACTGGTGTACATTGGTGTAAACCCAATGAAACTCCATTGAAGTTAATACATTCACTCCCTATTTATAGTGATATAAACAAGATCAGAGTCTACCCCATGGTCTCTGTGTTCACATTCCTGACTTGCCTTACTAGGAAGACAAACGTAGCCCAATGAAGAGCTTAGTGCACTTCCTGGCTCAACCCTTGATCTGCTCTCTACAGTCTAGTCACTTCACCTCTTTGGAACTGGGATGCAATGAAGTGGTTTGGGTACAAGAAGAACAATCCCCAGTCTTTGCTTGAATCATAGTCAAACATATACATAGGTACAATGGGTTTGGAGAGGGAAAGAAATATTCACTTAACAGTGTTCTGGCTGAAAACACACAGGAAGTTCTCATACTCAAGTTGCTAATTTGAGGAGGGCTGACACCAGCTAGAATGGTCAGAACTTGAAACACCTACTTTTGACAAAGATTCCCTATTTATACTTAATCTCCCTTTTCCAGAGTAGATGCAGACATCAACCAGTGATCTTACGCTAGACTCAGGAGGTCTGCATAGCTTGTATTTTTAAAACACAATCTCTGCCCATACCGAGCTTGGAAAATTTTATAGGAAAAAAACAACAACTAGTCAACACTGAGCTCTGAGTCCCCCTGGGCAGCCCTTCTCAAATTAGCAACACATAGTTGGGTCTTAGAACTAGAGTGCAATAATATCTGACTTTGAATAATGAGAAAACAGAGAGTAGTAGGAGTAAACAAATGATCTAATTGGCTGGCAGAGATGTGAAGCTCCTACCCCTTTTCATGTCCCTTCCAGCTAACCTCCATATATCCAAACACACATGTACTCAATGGCAAAATTTGGCCCAAAATGTGGTTGACAGCAGACATGTGAAAAACGGTAGAAAATTCAGCATCTCCATTTTTACAGTCATAAGTAAGAAAAATACTATTATAGACATTTCACATTATATATAATGATACAGCAAAGAATTTGATAACTGCAGTATGATATAAAAATAGCAACACACAGCTCAGCAAAGCCAAGAAGTAGCAATTATTTCTGAGTTTCTCTTTTGGTCTGGGATGTTTCCAGATATGAATCTCAAATGTGCTATGTTTTTCCTCATAACAGTGCAAGGGACTTCAGGTCAACTGCCTCCTTCTTGGGTGATTGTACAAACCGTGGAGCGGGTTTCAGAAACAAAGAATGCACATTCTTCACTATATTTTTTCTGTACTAAAGAACTGGGAAGGAAAGGCACACATTACTGTCAGTCATACCAATGACATGGCAAAATCTTAAGTAGCTATTAATACTGGGTCATTCTGGTGGCCAGGATAATTGTTTTAAGATTATGTTAATCGATGGCTATGAAAGTGGGGAGTACTACATCTGGTGAGAATCATGTATGTGGGGGGAGGAAAGCTCTTATAGACTCCTTTGAAAAATACAGCCTAAGAAATCTGCTTTTTTCTGGATTTTGGGTTATATTACAAGGGACTCAACTCCCCTCTACCCTACTCCACTTTGTTGCCTATGGCACTGATTTGGATGCAAGGACATTATTAAGAAAAGATCACAACCCATAGTCACACACATTACTGAGTTCAGGCAATTGGAATCTCTTCTTTGCATTTGTTTCATTCCAGCTTTATTACTTGCAATATGGGCATCCCTAGAGGATGTATTCAGGATTGGGGAATCTAGATCATAGAATATCAGGGTTAAAAGAGACCTGAGGATGTCATCTAGTCCAACCTCCTGCTTAAAGCAGGACCAATCCCCTGATAGATTTTTGCCCTATATCCCCCTTAAGGATTGAACTCACTACCCTGGGTTTAGCAGGCTCAACCACTGAGCTATCCCTCCCCCCCACAATCTGTTATGCATTGGATAAGATCAAGGTCACATAACACAAGAACCATGGGTCAGCCAATGAAATTAATAGGTAGCAAGTTTCAAACAAATAAAAGGAAGTACTTCTTCACAGAACTGTGGAACTCCTTGTCAGGAGATGTTATAAGGCCAAAAAGATAACTGGGTTCAGAAAATAATTAGATTCATTCCTGGAGGATAGGTCCATCAATTGCTATTAGCTAAGATGGTCAGGGATGCAATCCCATGTTCTGGGTGTCCCTACTCTCCGATTGCCAGAAGCTGGGAGTGGACAACAAGGGATGGATCACTCAATAATTGTCTGTACTGTTCATTGCCTCAGAAGCACCTGACATTTGTGACTGTCAGAAGACAGATTACTGGGATAGATGGACTATTGATCTGACCCACTATGGCCATTCTTATCTTCTTACAACTCAGGGTCTGGCTCCAGGTGTTTAATCAATGTAGGGGAATCTGCTCACAATTTATTTCAGTCTGAAGTCACATACAAGGAACACACAGTAGTTGCCATTAGAAGGCCATAGACTGGTGCGTTTTGACTGTAAAGACTGCAAAGACTTTGAAAGCTCTGCATTGTTGGCCTGGAGAACTTCCTTTTCCTGAGAGATTTTATCCTGAATTTCTTGCAGCTTCTGGGTGAGGTTTTCTGAATTTCCTGCTGGTGAGTGAGATTAACCAGAATTTCTTTATGCTGTGTGAACTTTTCCTGGCATCTGTTTGCTTAACGAGAAATGAAAAAAAAATTTAATTCACGATATTACCACACCAGAATTGCCCTTCAAAACTAAACTATGGTTTACAATATAGAGGCACAATTTTAAAAATTCCTTTAAATGTTTCTTAGAGCCAGGGTTGGCACAAGACAGCTGTGAAGCTATGGGTGTGGCCCTGGGAGCACTTGGTCCCAACCAGCAGAGTGTGCAGGGTTGAATACACTTTTACAGGGATTCCCTGGGTTAGACATCTTCATATTTATTAACCGAAGGATGACATTTGAGGTTTCTACCAAGAACCAGTAGCCCACTGGTCATCATGATCATTGCAAAATATAAGTAATAGTTAAGAAATTATGTAGCTATACTGAAAATTAAGAGTTAAGGCAGGAGGTGACATACCGTAGAAATGTTCCTTTCAGGAAGGAAGTAATAGACACCTATCTCTCTGTCTGGGTATTTGTGTATTGCATGCCTCACAATGGATGCCTATTTGCTTATTGAGAGACTGTGAAATCTACAAGAGAAAATCTACAGGAAGACAAACAGTAGTAAGGTATCCTGTTCATGAATAAAACCAAAAGATTGTTCTGGTAAATCTTGGAGGGCAAAGGGTTGCACTGAATTCTTCACCTAGGAGGCAAATTGACAGTGTGCTTGTCTCATGAAAGGAGGGTCACTGCCAGCCTGGCTGAAAAGTGCTGCAAGGATTTTGGGTGAGCAATATTCTACAAGGCTGGAGAGTAGCATGTCCCAGGGGGAGGGATAGTTCAGGGGTTTGAGCATTGGCCTGCTAAACCTAGGGTTGTGAGTTCAATCCTTGAGGGGGCCATTTAGGGATCTGGGGCAAAAATCTGTCTGGGGGTTGGACTAGATGATTTTCTGAGGTCCCTTCCAACCCTGATATTCAATTGAGTCTAGGCATTTGGAAGTGCATTATAATTTTTATTTTATATGTAACTATTTGTTTCCAGTATTTCTTTCTACTTGCTACATCTTGAATCTCTGTGCTTTGTTAAATACACTTCTATTTGATTTCACTATATATAGGTATATATATAGTGAATATATATAGGAATAATTCTTCCGCTCTCAGCTCCTGTTGTCCATCTTCTTACAAGGCAGTGACAGGGTGATACCAAACTGTCTTTCTCTCCATCCCCAAGGGATTTTCATGAAGGACAAAAAAATCTACAGCACTTCAAGTTCTAGTTCCTGCCCTTCAGCCTCCTATCAAAAAGCTACAAAGGTATAAGTTCCACATTCTTCTGGAGCTTTAATTGGTATGGTACATATTTGTTACAAGAGGTATAGGTGATTGCTTCTGTATAATTAAAAAAATGTTTGAAGTTACTTCTTCTGAAATAGAGTTATTTCTGCATCCTGTACAATATTTTTCTTCTGATTAAAATTTAAGAGTGACACTATGAAATATAGTATTATTTTATCATTATTATTTTAAGGGACTAAGAAAGGATTTATAATCTTAGGCAAGACAGCATTAGAATTTTATATTTCTATATTTTTTTAATACTGGAAACAAATAGTTACACTATGAAATATGGGCAGGATCTAAAAAAGTTAAATTGAGTCAAACAAACTGGTCTCTATGCAACATACTCATAACTGAGATCACCTGAGATGCTTATGTTAATAAGCCTAGATATGGAAGCCTTGTATTTACCTTCCATAGGTCAGTTCCCAACTCCAACAGCCATTGGCAACACAAACACTCCCCTCTAGGCTTCCCAGGCACCACTCTCACTCTTCAGGTTAGTAACAGGTACACACCAACCCTCAAACCGTCCAAATATCTCTCTGGAGTGTCCAGTACATGGTCCACTGGACACTCACAGTGTTCACAGATTTGCAGCTTCCAAAGAAGCAGTGCACCCCAGCTCACCAGTTCCTCCTCAGATCACTGCTCTGCTTAGCACACAGCACTTTATATATATAAGCTTTATACAGAGTATATAAGCTTTATACAGAGTAAAACAGATTTATTCTGTTTATTATTTATATACAGAGTATATAAGCTTTATATATATAAATTGTCCACCCTCTATAACACCGATAGAGAGATATGCACAGCTGTTTGCTCCCCTAGGCATTAATTAGTTCCTCTGGGTTAATTAATAAGCAAAAAGTGATTTTATTAAGTATAAAAAGTAGGATTTAAGTGGTTCCAAGTAATAACAGACAGAACAAAGTAAGTTACCAAGCAAAATAAAACAAAACACACAAGTCTAAGTCTAACACCGTAAGAAATTGAATACAGATAAATTTCACCCTCAGAGACATCCCAATAAGCTTCTTTAACAGACTGGACTCCTTCCAAGTCTGGACCCAATCCTTTTCAGACCAACGTTGTGGCTTATGGCCTGGGTCCAGCAATCACTCACATCCTGTAGTTACAGTCCTTTTTTTCTAGTTTATTGCAGGCATCTCTTTGGGGTGGGGAGGCCATCTCTTGAGCCAGCTGAAGACAAAATGAAGAGGCTTCAATTGCCTTTTATATTTTTTCTCTCATGGGCGGAAACCCATTTGTTCTTCTGTGGAAAGTCACAGCAACAAGATGGAGTTTGTAGCCACCTGGGCAAGTCACATGTCCATGAATGATTCAGCTTTTTGCAGGCCAACGCCATTGTTTACATGTTAGTTTGAACATTCCCAGGAAAGCTCAGATGGGGATCTCCCAAAGTCCATTGTCAGTTAA
This sequence comes from Mauremys reevesii, assembly GCF_016161935.1. NCBI lineage: Eukaryota > Metazoa > Chordata > Testudines > Geoemydidae > Mauremys > Mauremys reevesii. The sequence continues at coordinate 221,049,491 of NC_052623.1, forward strand.
GTGTTTCTTGATTAGGCACTTACTGACAATAGTCCTTTCTCAAGAAGCTGACCAAATGTTTTACTGAGGTTACTTAGAATCAAACACATTGAGATACAAGTACATAGCCAATATTCATAACTTCAAATACAAAAATGATACACACATACAGACAGCATAATTATAACCAGCAAATTTCAACCTGTCTATAAAAACCTTACTTGACCTCCTTTGTGTAAGTGGTCTTTTGTCCCCTTACTAAAACTCAGTTGGGGTGTTTTGGTTGGCTAGCTCCCAGTACCAAAAGAAAGGGGAAGAGTCGATGGGAAATCAGCACCCTGAGACTGACAGTCCCCAGGAACAATGGGGAGAGTCCAATGCTCCAGGTCAGCCTGATTGACAGGGCAGGCAGGCTAATTAGGGAGTCAGAAGGCCAGGGAGGTCCCAGGTTACCTAGGGAGGTAGTGGAATCTCCTTCCTTAGAGGTTTTTAAGGTCAGGCTTGACAAAGCCCTGGCTGGGATGATTTAGTTGGGTTTGGTCCTGCTTTGAGCAGGGGGTTGGACTAGATGACCTCCTGAGGTCCCTTCCAACCCTGAGATTCTATGATTCTATGATCCTCCGTGTGAGCTGGAATTGCCTGGGTCAGACAGAGTGGGGCCGAGCTATGGAGAGAGCAGGGGCCCAAGCTGAGCTAGGGAGCAGAGCTGCAGCCCCAAAGCCAGAGACACAGCCCAGGGAGAGCAGATACTGTTCTGGAAGCAGAGCTGCAGCCACAGAGCCAGACACGGCCCCGGGAGAGCAGATCTTCTGCTGGGAGCAGAGCTGTAGCCACAGAGCCAGAGGGGCCAGAGAAGCAGCCCAGGGGGCTGGAGGAAGAGCAGCAGCATCAGTGCTGAGGCAGAGTGGAACTGGGGCTGGAGCTGGAGCCAGGTGTGGATAAAGGGCCCAGCGCAGAAAGACACCCCCAGCCAAGGGTCCTTGCATGCCAGACTTGGAGGGGGATCTCAACCCGACAGGGGGATGATGCTGGGAAGAAGGGTCCCACTACCCAAAGCCCACAGGTTTGTGGCCACCACCGGAGCAAGTGTCCAACCCGGAGCATCCCTGCAGCACAGCCAGGGCCTGAGAAGGAGGCTTGGGACCTACAAGGAACAGACTGTAAACTGCCCTGATGGTCCAGAGACCCTGTTTGTAAGGTTCCCTGCTAGAAAACTGGGTGATATGTTTTCTTTTAACCTTTCTCATTTTTCCTTATTATTTTTTTAATTAATTGTTGATTAAGTAACTTGTATTTGCTTTAAATTATATGTAATGACCAGTGGGTCAGGGAAGTGCCCAGTGCAGAGAGATTACCCCAGAGTGGGGACACCCTAGCCCCTGTCCTAGGGGACCACAGCAGGGTTGGAGGTTGAGCCCCCCCAGGAATCCTGGGCCCAGCCTTGTTGGGGTTACAAGGATTCTGCCAGACAGGAGAGTGGAAGGGGAGTCCTCAAGGGCAGGGAGGCCTCTGGGTAAAGGAAGTGGGAGTGAGGACTCAGATCCTTTCACTAGCCCATCTCACCAGGGTAGTGCAGAAGCCAGGAAAGTTCCCCACAATAGCAGGACCATTCCTCCATTTACATTTGTACAAAATTTGGTGCAACTATAGGACCTTGGTTGCAACAATGATCTATATGGTCACAGTTCATGTCAATAATATCAGTGTTATAATTTCATGTATGTAGTTATGATGCTGAAAATGTATCCTCATGGCTCAAAATAAGCCCAGACAAAAACTCTCCAAGAACAGAGAGGCAGTTCACACCTCATCAGGGCAGGTATGGTACAAACCCAGCCCAGCCTCACAGGAACAAAGGACACTGGCCTAGGCAGCAACAAAAGTCACTCCCCTTCCTTTGGTCAGTTTGGAACTGCAATGAGGTCATGCTCACCTGACTCTGAAGGGGGGGTGGGCAAAGCAAAGAGGGAAGAAAGAACATGATAAAAGGGTGAGACATTTGCCATGCTCTTGATCTCTCTTCCAGCTACATCTACAGACACCACACCAAGTGACTGAAGTGCTGATCAAAGGGGAGAGCCTGCCTGAAGAGCAACCAGCCAGCCTGTGCTGAGAAGCATTTAAGTTTTTAAGGGCATTGAAAGTGTAAAGATCAGCTTAGAATGCATTTTGCTTTTATTTCATTTGCCCAAATGACTTTTTATGCTTTGATTTATAATCACTTAAAATCTATCTTTATAGTTAATAAATTTGGTTGTTTATTCTACCTGAAAGCAGTGTGATTGGTTTGAAGTGTGTCACAGACTCCCCTTGGGATGAATTTCTTTGTTCAGTTGATGAACTCATATAAGCTTGCAGCGCCCAGCAGGCATAATTGGACACTGCAAGATGGAGGTTTCTAGGGTTGTGTCTGAGATATTGGCTAGTATCAGTCAGTTGCACAATCCAAGAGACAGCTAACATGCCATAGGCTGTGCGTGAACAGCCCAGGAGTGAGGGTTCTCACAGCAGAGCAGGATAAGGCTGGCTCCCAGAGTCAAGGATTGGAGTGACCTAGCAGATCACCTGTCCAGATAACACCAGAGGGGAACATCACAGGTGGTTTCTCTCCCCTGGGTATTTAAATACCAGGAAGGAGTAGTGGAGCAGAACTAGAATTGTTTGCTGCTTGAGAGAGAGACAACATATGTTCATTTTGACATCTTTCCTTTTTCAATTTTCTCCCCAAAAATTAGATCAAATGTAACAATGTTGCAGCATGAGGAGGCAAACATTCATTCTCTGTTTAAAACTTCAGGCTGTCTCTTTTGTTAAGATGCAGGAAATGCATATTGGTCTCAGGCCCATTAACTGTGGAGTGGATTCACATCCCTCCTGGATAGTGAAAGATAGTGGGAGCTCACAGTTCTAATACTGAGGAAAGTTCTCAATGCCTCAATTTGAGAGGGAAGGACCCCATCATCATTATGTGTGGGAAGGTTTGTCTTAATATAATCTTCTCTTCATGTGAACAACTTAACTGAATACCAGTTTGCCTTAAACCTCCCCTTTGTGGGGGAGGCAATAAGACCTTCATCTACTCTCAACTCTTAGTTGGGAATTGGTCCTGCTTTGAGCAGGGGGTTGGACTAGATGACCTCCTGAGGTCCCTTCCAACCCTGATATTCTATGATTCAACATGTTCCTGGGATTCCACTGATCTTTCATTTGTGCTGAGCATGATTTCTAGTCTCATAGACCTTGAATGCCAGACAGGACACAGAAACAGCATTTTCGTTAATTAATTGGATGATGAAGTGGAGAGTATGCTTATTAGTTTGTGGATGACATCAAGGGGTTTCAAACATCTTAGAGGACAGGCTTAGAATTCAAATTAACTTCAGAAGTTGGAGAATTAGTATGAATCAACAAGATGAAATTCAGTGAAGACAGGTACAAAGTACTGAATTTAGGAAGAAAAAAATCAGATGTACAATTATTGAATGGCGAATAACTGGCTAGGTGTTAGGACTGGAGAAAAGGATCTTGGGGTTGTAATCAGTCACAAATTGAATATGAGTCAGCAATGTGATGCAGCTGAGAAAAAGCCTACTATCATTCTGGGTGTATTAACAGGGGTGCTATATGTAAGGCATGGGAAGTAATCATCCCGCTATACTTGGCACTCAGGAGGCCTCAGGTGGAGTAATGTGTTGAGTTTTGAGTGCCACCCTGTAAGAACATGTGGACAAATTGGAGAAAGTTCAGAGGAATGTGACAAAAATGATAAATAGTTTAGAAAACCTGAGCTATGAGGAAAGGTTAAAATAACTGGGTATCATTACTCTTGAGAAAAGAAGACTGAGGGGGGACCTCATAAGATTCTTCAAATAGGTTAAGGGCTGTTGGACTTTGATCAATTTTTCTCCATGTCCTTTGAAGATAGGACAAGAAATAATGGGCCTAATCTGCAGTAAGGAAGATTTAGGTTAGTTTTTGGGGAAAACTTTCCGAGTACAAGGATAATTATGTGCTGTAATAAGCTTCTAAAGGAGATTGTGGAATCCCTGTCACAGGAGATTTTTAAGATCAGCTTAGACAAACATGTGTTAGGGATGGTCTAGGTGTACTTGATCCTACCTCAGATTCTTCAGCTGTATTCAGATGAAAGGCAACAATTGCTAGCGACTCCATATTAAGAAGAGTTGACAGAGAATTCAGCAAAGGGACAGCAGGATGGTGTGCTGTCTCCCTGGAGCAAAGACAAAAGATTCATCTACAAGATTGGATGGGATTCTGAATTCATCTGGCAAATCTCCACTGCTGATGATGGACATTGGAAACAACAATATGACATCATGTGGAACTACCCAAATTATAAAATATTTCAGGGATTTTGGAAGGGAGTTAAAGAAGAGGAATGTCCACGTGATTTCAGAGGTACTACTGGTCCAGTGAATGAGAGAAAGCAGCAGACAGAAAACACTGGAGGCAAACTGTTGGCTGCTCAACTGGTGTGAAGCTGAATTTAGTTTTGTGGAACACTGGGTCACATTCCAGTGTGAGAGGACACTGAATGAATGAGATGGCTGCATTTCAGAAGTAGTGGAGCTGATCTTGGTTGGAGAGTAGGTGGAACAGCCAGGAGAGCACTAAATTAATAAAGGAAGCAGAAAATTCTCAATGTTTGTATGTTGTAGAAAGTCAAACTAACTAGAACCAAAACCTGCAGAACCTCATTAGAACCACCTATGTTCAAGGATGATTCCCCCTGACAACTATTTTTTTTTAGAAATGTCAGTTAGCTAGGTCTTAATTAATTTAGCATGTGCTTTATTGGTACTCTGTAGTGCTAGGTTTTTATTAGAATGTTACGGAATGTTCTCAGGAGCTGCCTAATACCACACAAAATAGCTGGGGGGAGGGGAAAGGAAGGAGGAGGAGAGAGATTACTTTCTCTTCTCTTTTATGTGGTTAGCATAGCATATGGGATGGGGATGTACTGAAGTCAAAGCCCACCCTTCACACTGAGGTGGTGAGAGAGAAGAAAAGAGAGATCTGCCAGCTCTCACAGCTCCTTAACCATCAGGCTATGGGACAACAGCACGACACAAATGAATAATTTTAAAAATTAATTAATTAAATATCTAGTTCACAGTCAGTCATTCTTTCTCACTCTCTTTCTCACTCTGAAAAAGAGAAAAAAAGAGAGAAAAAGAGGAGAGAAGAACAACTGAAGAACAACTCAGAGAGAGGTTAGAGCACGAGGAGAGCAGGGCCCAGTTCTGACTTTTTAGTTATTTATCCAGAGTACAACAGCTTCAACTTGAGAGACTGAGGGAGCTTCACATCAGAATATCCCATGGCCCAGTGGTTAGAGTACTCCTCTGAGTGACAGTTCTCCCCCTCAAGTGGACAGGGGACTTGTAGTGGTTATAAGGGAAGTTTCAATCCCCTGTGTCTTCGTGCAAAAGTAGCATAAGGAACCAAGCTCTGAGGGGGGTGGGACATACTGACAAGAGGGTTGTGTGCTATTTCCCATTTGCTAACTTAGGCAGTTCTCTGACTAGCATGGTGGCTTTTGTGCATCACAGTGTCAGGCACCCTCTCTCCTCCCCCGCCCATTCATTCTATGGAGAGCCAAGGTACCTAACACAGGCCTGGTGGATCACAGTGATGTTTTCAGACACCTAAAAGTTAGGTGTTGTGACACTGAGCACCACAACATCTAATTCCTTTTCAACATTCAGCCCTAAGATATTTGGATAACTTCAATGCCAACAGACATACAGGGTGAAAATTAACAGAATGATAAACAGTGGCGTATCAGCAGCAAGCAAGTTCTCTGTAGGTTTCAGAATGATTTGTTAATCAGAAGACTCCAATCTTAAATTTCATCACATGCAGGAACACAGAAATCTGACCAATACATGTATTTATTTTCTTTCAATGGAAAGAAGTTCATAATCTGTTCAAAGGACAAATTGATGCAAAATAGTGAGGACTGTTACTACTTTTCTATTAAAATAAAGAGTTGGTTTGAGTGTAAAGTGTATTGCTCTTCCCTGGCCTCCAGACTGATGAAGAGAGAAAACAAGGAAGAGTCAGTAGAGTCTACTTATCTTTCTTTTTATATGAACTCTTGAATATCCCAAAAAGCAGGTTTGTCAGGATGCTAATTATTTATTTGGGTATAATACATAAATGTTTATGGGGAAAAAAATACCAGAATACAAATTGAACTGATATAAATGGTGTTGAAGTTATTCTGGATTAAACCATGCAGAGGTATGTGATAAAGGTTACCAGAAGTTGGACCAACTGATGTTTTTTAAACTGTGCTGGGAAGAGATAACTGCCCATATAGTAAGTGGATATGAACCACAGTTGGGAGAGCATCAAAAGGTAAAGGAGTAGTTTTCTGATTAGTTGTTCTGCCTTACTGGAAACATACCACCCAATGAGAATTATCAGAGCAGATCTAAATGTAGATATTGGAACTGCAAAGACTGTATATGAAACAGTCCCTGGAGGGCAAAGCATTGGAACCATAAACTCCAAGGGAGCAATGGTCCTACAGACTTGTCTGGCACTGGATGTAATGATTGAAAACATGCACTTTCAGAAGACGGAATGCCACCTCATAACTAATGCCAGTGGAGGACACAAGTCCAAAATTGATTTATTTTCAATAAAATGATAGATATCTTATTCTTGATTATTGGTTAAGATAATACCCAGTGAGAGATTTGTGAACCAGCACAGACTTCTTCTTATGGAATTCAGAATGCAGAGACCTTGGAAACATCTGAATTCCTGGGTGATGGAAAGGCCTAAGTGGTGGAAACTTAAAGATGGGAATGAAAAAAAATCTTTAAACAAGAAGCAATATGTAGTCTTCCTGATTACACAGAGGAATGGGTGGAGGATAACTGTTACAAATTAATATTACTGAAAATGGTACGCAAAGTCCTAGGAGTGATTAAACCAGTGCCAAAAGGATAAGAAGGGAATTGTGATGGTACAATCCTCAAGTTAAAGAATCAGTTGAGAGGAAAAAGGTAATCTTTACGAAATGGCAGGTCAGTGGCTTGAGCAGTGATAAGACAGCATGTAGAGAGGCAAAAATAAAGAGGCTAAAAGAAGTGTTGTGATAGTTAAAACTTTGGCCTGTGACACTATATAACACTGCTCTACAGCCAAAATGCTTCTGAAATAAATGTAGTCAAACTTTACTAATTCTGGGTCACTGAGAACGAAAATGATGCTTAAAATTGTTGATTGGCTCTAGTTTTCAAGTTACGCTATTGGGTCAGTATATATGACCCTTGACTTGGGACTAGCGGAGGATAAGTGAGTTATAAAGGGAAGGGATCTCAATTTAAACCAGAAATGACTAAAATACATCTTTGACTGGATCTATGAATAAATCTATGACTGGGTTTGGACAGTACTTGCTTTTTAGGCAAAACAATGAATGATGCAATCTGAAGCTGGTATTGCGTCATACATGATATGAATTGCATCATGTTATTCCTAGAAGTCATGGATGATGCAATCATAACGAAGCTTACATCACTCTGCTGAACAAATTGCCCTATATCAGCTCTAGAAATCATACAGTGTCGTGCTCTCTTATTTATCAGTGTTTGATTTTGCAAAGGGACACATTTCTGTTTAGCCAAAGTGAGCAGAGATGCCTCGTACTTGTGTGAACAGTGCAGATAACTTCTGCTATGTTTGTGGTGAAGTGACTTTTGCATCACAAAAGCGCAGTATAACCACTATGGTTAAGAAAGCCTATCACCTTTATTTTGGCTGCAAAATTGGAGATCAGGACAAGAGGTGGGCCCCACACATATGCTGCAACACTTGTTCAACAAATCTTCACCAGTGGTTGAATAGGAAAAGGAAATCTATGCCTTTTGCAGTGCCAATGATTTGGAGAGAGCCAACAGATCTACCAGCAATTGTTACTTCTGCATGGTGCCTCCAGTTGGGAAAGGTGTGTCAAAGAAGAAAAAGTGGACTGTGCATTATCCAAACATTCCATCAGCTATACGCCCAGTACCCCACGGAGAAGGACTGCCGGTTCCTGATGCACCAGAATCATTCTCACTTGAGTCAGACGAGGAAGAGGAAGAGGATGAAACTTCTGGTCCTGAACCATCAATGTCACAGGACCCACATTTTCTCCCATCCTCCTCCTCTGAACCACACCTCATAACACAAGGTGAACTGAATGACCTTGTCAGGGATTTGGAACTATCCAAGAGTAAGACAGAGCTGTTGGGCTCCAGACTACAGCAGTGGAATCTCCTGGCAGGTGATGTTAGGGTTTCCATGTTCCATGACCGTCCAAAGGATCTTGTCCCATTCTTCTTCATGGAAGGTGATCTTGTAGCCTGCGACAACATCGATGGTGTGATGGCAGCCCTCAACATCATTCACGATCCAGATGAGTAGAGACTGTTCATTGATTCATCGAAAACGAGTCTTAAAGCTGTTTTACTGCATAATGGCAATGTTTTGCCATCAATTCCAGTTGGTCATGCAGTCCATATGAAGGAAACCTATGATAACATGAAACAACTTTTGAGGTGCATAAACTATGACCAACATCGGTGGCAGCTTTGTGGCAATTTGAAGGTTGTTGCTCTCTTGCTTGGTCTGCAGACTGGATACACAAAGTACTGCTGTTTTCTCTGCGAATGGGATAGTCATGGAAGAGATTCCCACTACATCAAGAAAGACTGGCCACTCCGGCAGTCATTGGAGCCTGGGAGGAAAAGTGTTCAGCATCCACCCCTTGTTGAATCAAGGAAGATTTTGTTACCACCCTTACACATCAAGCTGGGTCTGATGAAGAACTTTGTCAAGGCCATTGACAAAACACAAGCAGCTTTCAAGTACCTGCATGGAAAATTTTCAAGGTTAAGTGAAGCTAAGATAAAGGAAGGTGTCTTTCTTGGTCCTCAGATTCGTGAACTTCTTCGAGATGATGCATTTGACCATGCACTGCGTGGCAAGGAAAAGATGGCATGGAAAGCCTTCCAGTTAGTGGCAATAAATTTTCTTGGAAACAACAAGGCAGACAACTACAGGTTGTTGGTGGAAAACCTCCTCAAGGCATACAAAAGCCTTGGTTGCAACATGTCACTAAAGATATATTTTTTGCACTCTCATCTAGATTTTTTTCCACTAAACTGCGGAGCAGTGAGCGACGAGCACGGCGAGCGATTTCACCAGGACATTGCAACAATGGAGAAAGGTTATCAGGGCAAATGGAGCCCATCAGTGCTTGCAAACTATTGCTGGACAGTGACAAGAGATGCTCCATTTAATGAATACAAGAGACAAGCCAAGAAGCGCCGAGTAGACACTGAATAGGACTAAACTATGTACATAATAGTTTTTTACCTTTTGTTTCATAATAAATTTTAGTTATATAACCCTTTTGCTGATTTTTAAAGTGTTACATAAACAGGACAGGTGAAATATTATCATGTAAAGCAACCATAAACACATGAAAAGACCTAGGTTTACAATTTATGATTAAAACTCTACTATCTACACAATATACATAGACATAAAATATAAAAACTTACATAACTTAGAAACAGTAGCCAATCAGTTGTTTTAATTGTCATATTTGAATTCAGCACATCAAAATACATAATGAATAGCACATTTTATCTCTGAAGCAGACGACTTCTCAAAAATTGTAGACCAGTGTAATTGATGAGGAGAATGTGAAGGAGAAAAGATCACCTACAAATTCACTATGACAATGAAGAAGATGACAAAGGATACGAACGAGTTTGCTTATATTACAAAAACGGTGAAGCAATAAATAAACTTTGGAGTGATTATTTTGAAAGAGTGATGAATGAGGAGAACCCAAGGGAGGAATTAAGAAAATGTAAGCTAACTGGAATGTGGTAGATTGCATACAGGAGGAAGAGGTTGTAGAGTTACTTAGGCAAGTGAAAAATGAGAGGAAGAACCTGGGCAGTTGAGGTACTGGTGGATGTGTTGAAGTCATTGGGAAAGGAAGGTGTCAAGTATTTTACACATCTGTTCAGTGATATTCTTAAGAAAATGCCAAATGAATAGTGTAAAAACTTTGCATGGGGGGAGGGATAGCTCAGTAGTTTAAGCATTGGCTTGCTAAACCTAAGGTTATGAGTTCAATCCTTGAGGGGGCCATCTGGGGTAAAAATCTGTCTGGGGATTGGTCTTGCTTTGAGCAGGGGGTTGGACTAGATGACCTCCTGAAATCCCTTCCAACCCTGATATTCTATGATTTTTAAACATAAAGATGATATTACTTTATGTGCTAATTATCACCCATTTAAGATGACTTCACATGCTATAAAAGTATGGGAGATTATTGAAAAGGGTCTGTGTTGAACAGCTGAAATTTGGATGGGTCACTATGGATTTATGCCAGAAAGGAGTATAATTGATGCCATATTTCCTCTATGAAACCTCATGGAGTAGTTTAGAGAAATGAGACAGCAACAGCAGGAAGTTGAAGTTATTCTGGATTAAACTGTGCAGAAGTATGTGATAAAGGATATCACAGGCAAAAAGCTTAGAGTGAAAGAATTTAAATACCTGAGATCAATCGTTGCTGACAATGGTGCTCTTCTGAGTGATGCCTTACATCTTACCAACGCTGCATGATGCAAATAGTGAGCTCTGACCTCAGTTCTCCATAACAAAATGATTCTAATAAAGTTAAAAGGTGGAGTGTATAAAAGTGTAATTAGACCCATTCTAATGTGCAGAAAACAGACTTGGCCAGCGACAAGAAAGGAAATCAGTATGTTCTCCAGAAATAAAACTGTTGAGATGGTTAAATGGTTGGACTTTCCATGATAGGAAACAAAATGAGATTGTAAGGGTCTTATGTGGGTTACCACAACTGAAGAAAAGTTGAGAGAGGCTACGCTTCGTTGATATGGACATATCCAACAGAGACCTGAGAGCCATATTGGAAGGATGACTTTTGCAATGATAGCAGATGAAACACAACCAAGAGGGCAAATGAAGTTTCAGGACATAGACCAGATATCAGCGGACCTTAGGGAAACCAACTAGCACAACAGTAAAGTATACAATTATGAATTTGGAAGAAGGCTATAAAAGTAAATGACCCCAAATAAAGGAAGTGAAGAGAAAGAAGAATAAGAGTTGTTATCTATTATTCTGATTCTTCCAGGTCCTCAGGAATATTAATGTACCTTCCTAATTTTAACATTGCATTAATATCATAACCTACAATACACCCTAGCCAAACTAGGGAGAAAATGCAAATGCATTACGTCACCACCTTCATGGAGTTTGGCTAAATCCTCAGGAAGGCCTGGAATGTGAACCTAATGTTTCTGCTGTTGCCCCATCCCTAGTGTGTTAATTTCCTCTTCCATCTGTACTTTCTTCTACCTCTTACCTCTTTTCTATCTTTCTCTTTTTGCCTTCTACCTAATAAGAGTCTGGGTTAGCTTGCTAGGACAGACTTACCCTTGCATTACTGCTGTAACAGGCAAACAAAAAATGATAGGCAATAAACAACCAGTTAGCCTGATCCTTTAAACATTTTGCCAGATTTTAATGTGGCTAATACAGTTCAAATTGTGTGACATTCCTGATATATTTTTTTCCAGGAACTAAACTGCAAGTGGTGATGACAGAGAGACAGATGCTGCATCCCCTTATCTTCACTGTTCTTTCCTTGTCTGTGAGTTTTTCTTATTTCCTCTTGGGAAGAAGTAGGATCAGACTTCAACTACAGCAAAATAAAAGCTGCCGCCCATAACTACCCCTCTCTTTCCCAACTAGGGCTTTTAACAACATATAAAGAACAAGCAAGGAAGACATTTTACCTTGAAAAAATCTGAGTGATTTTTTTTTAAAAGTACATATCTTCTAAATGTCAAATGTTTTCACTCATTTTTTTTTTTTCATTAATGTGTTTTAACAAAAAGTTTTACAGTATTTATGATGGTCCTTTATATTGAATGTAGGCCTGCCATAATGCCACACAGATCCTAATCCACAATTATTAGCTGTTTAATGTTGTGTGACAGTAAAACAAGGGAATTATCAACACCTTACCCCTCCTGGCTTTACAGCTGCACTATTAACTCACAAGAATGTGCCTAACAGAGCTGGTTGGAAAACAGGTTTTCCATCTTTTTGGAAATTCTGATATTTCAGTATTTGTTTTCATCCTGATTTTGTTCTTGTCCAGGGCACAGCAGAGCCACAAACCTGAATGTGTCCTCAAGGTGTGCCAATAATGCAAATAAATAGTAATAATAATGAGACAAATAATCTCCGTAGATGCCTCACCACAAGATTCACATTCCCTTCCCTCACAGCCATACACCTATGGAAAGGACAGAGAAGGAGGATGAAAGATGGATTTTTTTTAATGTTTTCCTTTTATTTCTTTTGTGTTTGTTTCTTACAGGACTGCCTCTAAAACACTGGATTATTCCTCTTACTGAATTGGATTATGCCACAGTGGAACAGATGGTCCTTGGCTAAGGGAGGACAGCACAGATCTCTCCACTGATGTGTAAGCCACAGTGTGAACCTGTTCAGTTCCCTGTATGTTTTGTGATGGAGCAAGGCCGGATGGCTACAGGAAAGTACTGAGGAACATGTATGTTAGCCCCAGGCTAAGCAAATCCCTAGTACCATGGGAACCAAAATGGCAGTTGCTCCAGGATAATCAAGGCACCTGGGGCCAATTAAGAACTTTCTAGAAGGCACAGGAGAGGGCTACACTGATGGGAGCACCTGCAGCCAATCAGGGCAGGCTAATCAGGGCACCTGGTATAAAAAGGGAAGCTCACTCCAGTCAAGAGACAGGAGCCAGAGGAAGGAAGTGCGAATGAGGAGCTGGGAGTCAGAGACACAAGGAACTAAGAACTGAGAGGGTGTACTACTGGAGGATTGAGGAAACACCATAAAATCAAGCTGTATCAGACACCAGGAGGATCCTATGGTGAGGATAAAGGAGGTATTTGAAGGAGGTTATGGGGAAGTAGCCCAGGGAGCTGTAGCGGTCAATCAGCAGTTACCATAGCACTTTAGAGACTGCTACAATTCACAGGGCCCTGGGCTGGAACCCGGAGTAGAGGGCGGGCCCGGGTTCCCCCCAAGCCTCGCTACTCCTAATCCGACATAGGAGGAGTTGATCCAGACTGTGGGTTTCATCCAAGGGGAAGACCACTGAGGGGAGGAAATCCGCCAATAAGCGCAGGACCTACTAGAGGAGAGGAGGAACTTTGCCACAGTTTATATAAAGCTGGCATGAAACCAAGAGTGGAAGGAGATTCTAATGGCCTGAACTCAGTAATGTGTGAGTCAGGACCTTCATTTAATCATCTCCTTGCCTCCCGCTCAGTGCCAGAGGCAGCAAAGGGATCTGGAGTGTGGGATGGGGTGAGGTTGAGTCTGTTCTAATATAACCTGAAATTTAAAAAAAATAGCAGATTTTTTAGGTTGGCTTTTTTCAAAGGAATTTATGGGAGTTACATGTCTAAATCCCACTGAATTTCAGCAATTTTTTGGCACCTAACTCCCTTATGCTCCTTTGAAAACCCTAAGCTTAACCATTAAACAGACACATGGAAAACCTACTTACATATAATTTCATCTTCATTTTGTGCTTCATTTCTCTGGTCTGGATTTCTGAAAAAGGAAGCTTTGAACATGGACTGATGACCCCTAATCTGTTTGGGTAATTCCAGAGAGACTTTTGCAAGATCACAGTTTATTCCATCACTGCTATGATCCTGATCTATAAAGACTAAAAATATAATTTGTATGTATATGATCTATTAACCATTTGTAACTCTATTATTAAACCTTTAGTTTTTAGTTGCTAAAGAATCAGTATCAGCATGATTACTGGGTAAGATCTGAGTTACTTAGTGACCTGGCTAAGTGACTGATCTCTTGGGATCAAAAGGACACGGTATATGATAAAATTGTTTTTTTACAACTCATCATAAAATCCAGTGTCTGGGTGATGAAGCAAGGGCTAGGGTGCCTAAGGAGATTGCATTTTTAACTTCTGGTTAACCAGTGTGGTGAGACAAAAGTTTACTTTTGTTACCGGCTTGGTATAATAGAATCATAGAGGATTAGGCTTGGAAGAGACCTCAGGAGGTCATCTAGTTTTCCCCCCTGCTTAAATCAGGACCAATCCCCAATTAAATCATCCCAGCCAGGGCTTTGTCAAGCCAGGCCTTAAAAACCTCTAAGGAAGGAGATTCCATCACCTCCCTAGGTAACCCATTCCAGTGCTTTACCACCCTCCTAGTGAAAAAGTTTTTCCTAATATCCAACCTAAACCTCCCCCACTGCAACTTGAGACCATTACTCCTTGTTCTGTCATCAGGTACCACTGAGAACAGTCTAGATCCATCCTCTTTGGAGCCCCCTTTCAGGTAGTTGAAAGCAGCTATGAAATCCCCCCTCATTCTTCTCTTCTGCAGACTAAATAACCCTAGTTCCCTCAGCCTCTCCTCATAAGTCATGTGCCCCAGCCCCCCAATCATTTTTGTTGCCCTCTGCTGGACTCTCTCCAATTTGTCCACATCCCTTGTATAGTTCCTTGTCTCCACCAAAACTGGACACAATACTCCAGGTTTGGCCTCACCAGTACCTAATAGAGGGGGATAATCACTTCCCTCGATCTGCTGTCAATGCCCAATATGCCATTAGCCTTCTTGGCCACAAGGACACACTGCTGACTCATATCCAGCTTCTCATCCACTGTAATCCCAAGGTCCTTTTCTGCAGAACTGCTGCTTAGTCAGTCGGTCCCCAGACTGTAGCGGTGCATGGGATTCTTCCATCCTAAGTGCAGGACTCTGCACTTGTCCTTGTTGAACCTCATGAGATTTCTTTTGGGCCAATCCTCCAATTTGCCTATGTCACTCTGGACCCTATCCCTACTCTCCAGCATATCTACCTCTTTCCCCTCCCCCCAGTTTACTGTCATCTGCGAACTTGATGGAGGTGCAATTTATCCCACCATCCAGATCATTAATAAAGATGGAGAATCCTGTGGCACCTTATAGACTAACAGACATTTTTGCAGCATGAGCTTTCGTGGGTGAATACCCACTTCGTCGGATGCAGCCCCAGGACCGATCCCTGGGGCACTCTGCTTGATACTGGCTGCCAGCTAGACATCAAGCCTTTGATCACTACCCATTAAACCCAATAATCTAGCCAGCTTTCTATCCACTGTGACAAAGTTTCTCCTCTACTTTGGTGGGTCCTGAGTTTATTGGCAGATTTACTCACCTCACAGATTCACCATGTGGGTCAGAGAAAAGCCCAGAGACCTTCCCCTCTGGTAGAAACCACAGTCCAGGTCGATTCCTCTTGTGTCTGATCTGGAGTTGGGAGGTTTGGGGGGAACCCAGACCTGCCCTCTATTCCGGGTTCCAGAGCAGCGCCCTGTGGATTGCAGCTGTCTATAGTGCCTCCTGTAACAACTGCACGACAGCTACAACTCCCTGGGCTACTTCCCCATGGCCTCCTCCCAACACCTTCTTTATCCTCACCACAGGACCTTTCTCCTGGTGCCTGATAATGCTTGAACTCCTCAGTCTTCCAGCAATATGTCTTCTAACTCTCAGATCCTCTTGCTCCCAGCTCCTCGCATACACGCCACAAACTGAAGTGAGGTCCTTTATAAACTCAGGTGCCCTGATTAACTAGCCTGTCCAGTTTCTTTCCTGGTTCCTGTACTGAGGAACCAGGAAAGAAACTGAGCAGAGGAGGAGGGGCTGGAAGGGTTTTCTGTCTGGAGCTGGCTGAGGACGAGGAGTGAAGTGCAGACATGGGGGTCTGGTTCACTGCCCCCCAGAATGGACCCGGCCGAGGGGTCCGGTTTGCTGTACCTACAAGCTCTGTTTTAGACCATGTTTCTGTCATTGAATAAACTTCTGTTTTTACTGGCTGGCTGAGAGTCACGTCTGACTGCAAAGTGGGGGTCCAGGACCCTGTGGCTTCCCCAGGACCCCACTGGGGCAGGCTCACTGTGGGAAGTGCACAGAGGGGCAGAGGATGCTGAATGCTCCAAGGAGAGACCCAGGAGGTGAAGACGTGTGAGCTTCTTGTCCTGAAGATAGTCTGCTCCAAGGGAGAGGAGGCTCCCCAAACTCCTGACTGGCGTTGTGGGGAGCAGTTCCAGAGCATCGACCGGGTACTCCGTGACATCCCCATATTCACAGAGCCAGTTATCTCATCATAGAAAGCAATGAGGTTGGTCAGGCATGACTATCAGGTTGTAGAATAATCACCAGTTTGGGGTGAGTCTGTCCTATTTCTCAACAATTAGTCCTGAATTTGGTATCCTCAGCTGTGATCCACTGAGGCTATGGTAACAGGTGTAAATACTGAAATGTAAGAAACTGTAGCTCCAATTAAGTCTTGGTGTAAACCCCACTGATGTCCCTGATCAGATGTGAATTTAGTCTCTGATATCTGATTTGAAGCACTACAATTTTTCAAAGTAGCAAGTATTTAAACAGACATTTAATAATGTCATGAGTGTAAATGCATGTAAATTAGTTGGTATGCACATTGGAGAGAGGAACTGCTGTCAGCGTGCCATGAGTGGGTCCTAATCACCTTTGATTTAAGTTTTATAGAACCTGTAAAACATGGATCAGCCACAATATTTTGGTGGATTCAGAGTTAATTAAGATTAGTGTTTAAAATATTGGTGGTTATCCAAGCTCTAGTGCATGAACCATGGAGATGCAGCTAACTTTTCTTTCCTTTCTCCCATACCTCTCCCTTCCCCCAACAGACTCCAGATCTTCCACGTGCTGCTGTATTGCTAAGAAAGATCTAGTGATCTGCTAATACCTATTGAGTTTTTAGGGACAGACACTCTATCCTCTTTTCTCCTATCCCCCCAATTCCTATCCCTCCCTACCCATTTCCCACATGAAGGAAGCTGTTGTGTTGCTTTTCACCTTCCTCACAAATGGAGAGAGGGATGGAAGATGGTGATGAAATGGCATAGGATGGAACTGAAATAAAAAAATTAGTATTTGTTCCCATACAGGATTTCATAGTGTCATTGTCATGTTGCTTGTGGATTGGATTATCCCGTAATGCAGCAAATAAGACCCGGATGTGAGAGGATGGTGCAGCACTTCCCACTGACTTGTAAATCTCTAGAACAACTGCAAAGTTCATTTCTCTCTGTTTCTTATCCAATTTGGTACATAGATGTCAGGCTGGAAGGGCAGGGAGTAAAGAGAGGAAATTTCTAACCTTTCACAAGGAACAGTGAGCTTTGTGATCATTCATCCTAGGCCCAATTTATCCATAGCAGAATAGAACTGCACCATTTAACATGGTTTGGCAATTTGTGCACAAGAGGTACCATGGGGTAGGAGTATAAGAAAGGTCTGCAGTTCAGAACTGATTTTCAGATGCAGAGGTCGGGTGGGGGAGCCTTCACAACACTGTGTATTCTGTAGCTGACCCTATCTGTGCTATTATTTCCTCACTTTCAGAAATATCAACCTCACTCTCTTATTGTTAAACAGCTCCCAGCTCCAAATGATCCCAATGATAACGCTCTCTGGTTTTAACTTGTCACCAAGTGATTTGCACAACTAAGTGTAAACTGTGTCTTTCAGGTTTCAAGTCAGTGAAAATTACCACAAAGGTGACTGTGTGGTCTTGGAAGATGGCAGAACCCACTCCTACAGATCCATATTTCATAACAGTTGTGTTTGTAAGAAAAAGTGTTTAGTTGGAATGTATTTAATTAGCACAAGAAGAAACCTAGAAACCATTAGAATCATATTCCAGCAAGTCCTTTGCAGAAAGAGAAATCTTGGAATAATCAATTAAGGAAATGACACTAATTTACACCAACTAAGGATCTTGCCCTATGTTTCCTATTGGTGTAATTTACCTTTAGTTCTTTTTTCTTTACTTTGGTTACAGAAAACTGCTGATGAGCTTGTTATAGAAGGGCATGGGACTTGGCCATTCAGAGTGGGAAGTAGTTTATGGGACATCTGGAACATTTGTCAGTCAGGCAGGGTTCCTGTTCAAATGACTAAGGAAACTTTTTTAGATTAATGACAATGTGTCTACTTAGAGCAGTGGAATGGGTTCCATTTCCTGCTCTGCCTTTTTCTCTCTGTGTGGCCTTTTGGAAAATTACTTAATTCTGTGCCTCATCTTTAAAATGAGGATAAAAATTGTATTCCTATTTTATGGCGGTGTTATGAAGATTAATAAATTCATATTTGTAAAGAACTGTGAGGCTCTGGGTTAAAAACACTGTGTATGTGTGTTTTTGCTATTACATAATAAAAGCTATGCAAACTTCACAAATGATGCTAATTCTGCAGAGGATGATTATTTAACATCTGTGTTGGGATAGCACCTAAAGACTACAAGCAGGCAGAGCCCCATTTTGCTAAGCTCTGTATAAACATAGAACAGGGATGGGCCCTGATGGCAGAATAGGAGTAAAGTTCATTTTGTTACCCCTAGGATCTGGCTAATACTGGCTTTTTCCTTCCAGGGAAAAAGGGAACAGGTAATGTGGGCTCACCTCTTCTTTAAACTGTCCCTCTGGAGAGGGATGAGGCCAGCTCTGGGACAGCTCTCCTGTTAGAGGGGAGGATGCAGATAGGTGACTCCTAGCTGGAACTATTCTTTCCTGCTGTTGCTCCTTGGCACAGGTGTGTGAACATTGTAAAGGCAGATTGGTCTCAGCTGATTTGGTGCCCCAGGTGGAGAGAATGAACTAAATTATGTGACATGGTCATGTGAAAAAGCCAGGCCTCTGGGAGGGTAGAAAAGCTGGCCTTTGAACAGTCAAAGGGGAGTGGCCACAGAGTGAAGCTGCAGGCAAAAACTCCCCAGTAGTTGTAACTGAGGAAGGGATATGGGGTTGGATAGAGAGTTCCAGCTAGAAGTTTTGTTTTCTCTTTTTGGGAGAAGGCCAGAAAGGCAGGCCTGGCCATGCATCTTCTCCAATGGCTCAGAGAACAGAGGAAGGAACAGTACCTTAGGGTGAAGGCGTTGTCCTCAGCTTAAGAGCGGGTGGAAGACTTCTTGGGCTTTTGAAAGCCTCTTTCTTGAATTATTGAGGAACCAGAAGGGAAACTGAGGCAGAGTGCCACAGAGGTGCCATTGACCATCAGACAGTGTGTGGGAGGAGGCCAACTCTGCTCCACTCCTCCTATGGAAGGGGAAACTGGGAACTCCAGCAGCTCCCCCATTCTACTACCAGGCCCTCCGGATACAGTTCACATTCCCATGTCTGGTTAGTCATCACTTCACCACCCCAGGAGAAGGAAGAGCCCTGGGGAGCATCACTATCTGAATCCAGTCTGATGTGAAACAAGCCCTCTGCTTTCAACACAATATCCAATGGGCCACCAGGAGAACCCACTGGCCTACACAGGAATGCATCCATTACTAATCTCCTCCTCCTCCTCCCCATCCCTCTGTGCACCTTTCAGATTGACGTGTAATACTACCCATCCCCCAAACCACTAGAGCCTGAAAAGGGAAAATAAAAGGAAGGAAAGAATAAAGCCAGTCACAAAGGGGATCCAGGAAACCGCACATTTTTCCAAAGCGATATATGCTTGTGTAATGTAGTTTACAAACCGTGCACCAATAAGGAAGGAGTCAAACAGCTGCTCCTGAGCACAGACACCCCAACTAATCATACCTGCAAAGCATGTATGATTTGGAGGAGGAGCTCAAAGAGAGAGCAGGTCAGTTCAGTTGGGGTGGAGAGTGGAAGGGAATAGATCTATGCTCTGAGCTCATGGGAAGGTGAGCTGCAGAAGGGCCTGTTGCCTGAGATCTGGCAACACTGACCTAACCAAGCCTATCTGCAAGAGGAAACCAAGTTGGGAGAAGGCCTGAACACAAAAGAGTCCAGACCCCAATTGCCTGACCTAAGGAGAAAGCCCTAAATCCCTTACAGGCATCTGAAGGCTTCCTCATTATTGAATTTTCTTTTGCATATCCCACAAGGTGTGGAGTAGAACACATGACCTGGCCTCAGGGCCTGATCACGGAAGGGCTGCAAGGACAGAGCAGTTGTCAACAGGAGTTCCAGGAAAAAAGAGGACCTGCCCTACCCTGTCTGATCAGTGGGTGGTGCTGGCAGTGAGTGATCCCTTTCAGACCTTGCCATGTATCATTTCATTTAGATCAATTTAACACTGGTCATTAGTGGGAGGATAAAAATCAGGCTAATGATGGGAAGTTGGCTTTAACTATGGAGCAGCAATGTGTCTCCTCTTAACACCAAAATATTCAGTCAAATTAGTACAGCTCTAGTTCTCTGGAGAGACCAATGATCTAAGCTGGTCAGATGATGTGCTTTCTAACCCAACACAAATTTTATGGATGGGCTTATTGCTCTTCAGCCAGGTCACCTGGCCAGTCTCTTTCATTAACAATTGTCTGTACCCGGAGACAAAGTTCCCTCTTCTTGAAAAGCCTCCTGCTCCTCCTCTCCAGTCCCTGATCTGAAGGTAAGTGACATAACCAAGAGCTCAGATCAGCATTCTCTCCTCAGATTCCTAAATGAAGAGATCACTCCCTTACCTCCCTCTCACACCTAATTTCATTTACATCTTGCCACAGATAAAGTATAAATGCACATAGTATTCTATCAGTCTTCTCCCATCAAACTCCACTTGAAAATTTTAGGCTCAAACATTAATTTATCTCTTGATTAAGGTTACCTTTCCCCAACAGAATATAATAGTTGTAGGACCATCCCGAGCCAGATCCAGATTTGATTACCACAATGGGGAACAACACAAAAAGAGCATCCAATCTTATATTGCAGCTGACTCATTTGCATTCTCCTCTCAGAACTGCTTCCTGAACCAAACACCAGCACTCACCAAGTTGGTGCAGTAACTTTGTATGAATGCTCTAGTATATCAATATATAAGGATGGCAATTTCTGAACCTCTTTTGCCTGGAAACATCCAAGGGAAAAGTTTGAGAGGAGCTCATGGAAAAATGAGACAGAAAAATTGGGAACAGGATACAGAAAAGAGATAATAGACAAATATTTGATTATGATTCAGGCAAAGACTGGGGATTGTTCTTCTTGTACCCAAACCACTTCATCCCACCCCATGTTCCAGAAAGGGGAAGTGGCTTGACTGTGGTCAGCAAATCCATGGGAGAACCAGGAAGAGCACTCAGGTCTCCACTGGAATAAATTTGCCTTCCTTGCAAGGCAAGTAGGGAATGTGACCAGAGACCATGGGCTAGACTCTGATCTTATTTACATCAGTATAAATGGGGAGTGAATGTATTCACTTCAGTGGAGTTACTCAGGTGTAACTGACAGACAAATCTTGCCTGTGGTTTAAGAAGTGCTTAGACACTAGCTGATCAATTGTTGCTTAGGCAACTTTGTTTAATACATTCAATATTTAACTGACCTCAAGCGGCTTAAATGTAACACCTTAGGCCTTGCGTAAATCTACAAAGACAAAAGACCCAGTGAGCGCTTTGTGTGGGCGCAGCGCACTTCAAACTAGCAGAGTGAGAACTTCCTGTGCGGTTTCAGATGGAGCATTGCAGAGTGAATAATTCTTCCCCTCTCAGCTCCTGTTGTCCATTCCCTTACAAGGCAGTGACAGGGTGACCCCAGACTGTCTCTCTCCATCCTCAAAGGATTTTCACGA
Source organism: Mauremys reevesii (assembly GCF_016161935.1). Classification (NCBI taxonomy): domain Eukaryota; kingdom Metazoa; phylum Chordata; order Testudines; family Geoemydidae; genus Mauremys; species Mauremys reevesii. Next base: position 221,071,201 of record NC_052623.1, read on the forward strand.
AGGACATTGGTGGCACTTCAAAGTCTAGTTCCTGCACTCCAGCCTCCTGTGAAAGAGCTACCAAGGTATAATTTCCACATTCTTCAGGGGTTTTCATTGGTAAAGTATATAGCTGTTATAAGAGGTATATAGTTTATTGCTTTTGTATAATTCAAGAAATGAGTGATTAGTTCTCCTGAAATGGATATATATCTGCAAACTTTACAATATTTTTCTTCTGACTAAAATTTAACAGAGACAGTATGGAATAGAATACCATTTTATCATTATTTTTAGTAAGAGACTCGGAAAGGATTTATTATCTCAGGCAAACCCAGTGTTAGAATTTGATATATTTATATTTTATTCAACTTTGGTCTAGTATGTAGACTTTATAACTGGATTCACCAAATCTACAAGATCAACATAAGCTGGAGAAAACAGGAAGTTGAAGTACTGTGAACCAAAGGTAATGATAATTAGAAGTGGACTGAGTGGCAGGATCTTTGCTATCTTCATAAATATTCTGGAAGCCGGTCTAAATACCCTGATAATGTAATGTAAATTAATATCATGTAATTCTCAGATGGTAGTAAATAGACGGGTGTTGCAAACACAAACAAGATCAGATAGATAACCTGAAGCAATTTGGAAAGTTTAGCAAAATGAGCAGAAAATAAAATTAAAACTATTACGTCTGATATAATAATCCAAAACTTTGCTACTCAGTGATAGTGAGAAATGGAAAACAGATTAAATATGTGCTTGCAATGCAGTAGTTTAGCAAAAAAGTAATAACGTTTTGTGGATAGGTAGATGCATTGAGTTATAGGACATTCTCTTTCTCTATGGCGCTGATGAGAGCATATCTAGAATTCCACACTCTCTTCTGTTCACTTCCATTTTGATACATTATCATTAGTGGCACCTTTGAGACTAACAAATGTATTTGAGCATAAGCTTCCATGGGCTAAAACCCACTTAATCACATGCATGCAGTAGAAAATACAGTAGGAAGATATATATACACAGAACATTTTTTTCATGTCCTCTGGGTATATATATCTTCCTACTGTATTTTCCACTGCATGCATCTGATGAAGTGGGTTTTAGCCCACGAAACCTTATGCTCAAATAAATGTGTTAGTCTCTAAGGTGCCACAAGGACTCCTCGTTCTTTTTGCTGATACAGACTAACATGGCTACCATTCTGAAACCTGTCACTATTATTATGATTTTATTATTTATTTGTTGAACATCTACTATGTACCTTGCTGTATTGAACACAGGGAAGGTGGGCCAAGATTTCAAAAAATGGGTGCCTAAACTTAGCCTCTTATATCCATATCTAGTCACATGAAAAACTGATTTATATTAAAAAATCTTGAGCATCCCTCAGTCCCCTCTGAAATCTATAAGATCTACTGGCTGCTCAGTGCTCTTTTAAATCAGGCTGCTTAGACTGAGAAGCCTAATTTTTAGCACCTGTTTTTGAGTATTTTGACCATGGACCCTGTCCCAAGGATTTATATAAACATGACATAAAAAAATTAAAAAGCAGAAAGTGGTGGGCAGTTTGAAATGAATTCAGAGAAACGACATGCACTTTATTAATGAGGCTGAAGGGACTGACATAACGAAAGACTTAAGATCTAAAAGTTTGTAAGAAACTTTGTTCAAACCATGACTAAAAGGGGTTGCACGATAACTGTCTAGAAATATTGAAAGTGTATCAGCATCAAGGAGGGAAATGGGTGATTGGGGTGGTGTGAGGTTGTAGATGTAGGTATATCGGGAGGCAGTTAAGACAGACAACATTTTCCCAAGGTAAGGGGTAGAAATCCCTCTGCAAGAAACATTTAATATTAGACCGGATAAAGCATTAGAGAGAATCCAACATTAAAGGTATGAAAGTATAAACCTCAGTCTGTGATTGATATAACACTCCTGCATTGGCCATGTGTGTGGTGTGGCGGAGGTCTCTGTTTCACCAGTCAGGGAAGGGAGGCAATCTCCAGGCCCAAGTCCCTTTTCATGCCCTTCTTTATTATTTACAACAATGTGAACAAACAAAACGGGAACAAAACCAAAACAAAACAAAACACCCTCAGCTGAAAACATTGGTCATAATCCCAGGAGGTTTCCCTGCCTCAGCCAGTCAGGAAGAGGGACCCCCCTGGCTCGGTGACTCCTCTGGACTCAGCTTCCTCTTTCTGACCTGTCATGTGATAGTCACAAATCCCTTTGACCACTCCATAATGTTGTTTTACCCTTGTCACAGACTCCCACAGGATGAATTAAATAACACAAAGTTGGGAAAGGCACCTTGACTTCTATGATTTTCTGCACCATGGCCACATTTGGACTGTGTAAATTTGGAGTAACTCCCACTGACTTCCATGGAATTAATCCAGAGGTACACAAGAGTGTCTCTGAGCAGAATATGACCCCATGATTCTGTCTATACTGAAACTCAATGTATGTTATGCTAAAGGATATTACTCAAAGGGAGGAGCAAGTGGAGGAGGTGCGTCACTCAAGTGGCAGTACTTGGAGCACTGGAGCCTAAAGTTCTCCAAAATCCATATTTAGGCACCTAGGGGTGGTGTTTTCAAAAGTCCCTGAATGATTTAGGAGCAAAAGCCCCATTAAAGTCAATGGCATTACATTGGTATAAAACAAGCGGAGAATCAGACCCAGAGTCTCTAGAAACCTAAAGGGGGAGCAGAGAGGGACATCCCTTTTAATGTTGCACATTTGACATGTGCTGTAAGCTTTTAACTCAGCACAGCCATCCCTGTCAGCAGGAGGAGAGGGTCACCATCCAGTCCTCTCATTACCCCCAAGTTGACTCACTGGGGATCCTTTTGCTACTGGCAGAGCTAACTCTTCCTGACACTATCGAGTTCTCCAGTATTAGGACCCAGATTGTGTCCAGACTCCCTCCACTGCTAGAGCACATGAAATCGTAGCTTTGTCTTTTATACTCTTCTCCTGAATCTGTCCCATCAGGATTTTATTGTTTGTTTGTTTTTCTTCTCTGACTCCGTCTAGTTTGCCATTGTGTATTAAGGTATCCCGCACCCAGAACTATGTGCCATGTTCCAGGTGCAGTGAGAGGGAGGCTTGGCTCTTCCAACCCACATCCCACAGTTTATTCTGCTGTGAGAGCATTACAATTGTTGTAGTTCCTTAACCTAAGTATCAGTTTCCATCAGATCCCACTGTACATCTCAGTCTACTCGATCCAACCTTTCTATCCCAGATTGCACCAGAAATGAGTGAGCAGGCAGTGACCTATGTAGACCTGAAATTTCAAACTACTTCCAAGCAGAAGAAGAAAAAGACACCTAAGAACACCAGGGACAAAGGTGTGGTATGTTTGTGAGCATCTGAGAACGTATCTGCTATTACTGATATTTTGTTTTCCATGTTAAATCTCTTCCTTGAGCTGTACACATTGTATCTGACTTTATCTACTTATATTTTTACATTTTCTTCAGTGATAGGCACAGTTATTTTAGTAATTTGTTAATATCTGTCAAGTGTTGAAATGCCCCTACAATAGTACACAGTATTATGGGCATGGGAAGCAAAAGTTATTGTATCTCTGGAGCCCTGGAACACAGTTCTGTGATTCATAGAATCATAGAATACCAGGGTTGGAAGGGACCTCCAGAGGTTATCTAGTCCAACCTCCTGCTCAAAGCAGGACCAATTCCTAACTAAATCATCCCAGCCAGGGCTTTGTCAAGCCTGACCTTAAAAACCTCTAAGGAAGGAGATTCCACCACCTCCCTAGGTAACCCATTCCAGTGCTTCACCACCCTCCTAGTGAAAAGGTTTTTCCTAATATCCAACCTAAACCTCCCCCATTGCAATTTGAGACCATTGCTCCTTGTTTTGGCATCTGTTACCACTGAGAACAGTCTAGATCCGTCCTCTTTGGAATCCCCTTTCAAGTAGTTGAAAGCAGCTATCAGATCCCCCCTCATTCTTCTCTTCTGCAGACTAAATAATCCCAATTCCCTCAGCTTCTCCTCATAAGTCATGTGCTCCAGCCCCCTAATCATTTTTGTTGCCCTCCGCTGGACTCTTTCCAATTTTTCCACATCCTTCTTGTAGTGTGGGGCCCAAAACTGGACACAGTACTCCAGATGAGGCCTCATCATTGCCAAATAGAGGGGAATGATCACGTCCCTCAATCTGCTGGCAACGCTCCTACTTATACAGCCCCAAATGCCGTTAACCTTCTTGGCAACAAGGGCACACTGTTGACTGATATCCAGCTTCTCATCCACTGTAGCCCCTAAGTCCTTTTCTGCAGAACTGCTGCCTAGCAGTTGTATTATCGCAAACCATTCCTTGTCAATGAATGTTGTTGATTTGCCCCATATTCAAGGAGACATCGTCTCTTTGTCATGCCTTGTTGTGGGAGGATTAAAGAAGGTGACAGATGAATTCTACTCTCCCTTCTGAAAACTACTCATACCCAAATAAAATATGATTTTCTTTCTGCTTTGCCTGATTGTAATAGTTAACATCATGAAGTCATTGCTGATCCTTAATTGTCCACGTTTATTTACCATCCCAGAGCCTTAAAATCATTTCTGTCCAGCAGAGGATTTCCTGAGCATCCAAGAAGCTGAGCAATTAGTTTTAGAGAAGATGACATTTATAATGCTTTTTAAAAAAAAACAGAAATAAAACATGATCTCTATTTAAAAGAGCGTAATACCTAGTGATCTATTTCCACTGAAGTTAATTGGAGTACAGCTATTGACTTCAATGGGAGCAGGAGCAGGCTTTAAATCAAGGAAATAGCCCTGGATATGTTGAATGAGTTTATAAATATGTTTTGTAGATCACAGTTCAATTTGTTTTGACGTATGTAAAGTGAAATTTTACATTTTCAAATTTTTCATGAGCAGAATGCATGAGTCACAAGGGTAATTGAGTAGATATGTTATCTTAGCTGGAGATTTCCATAACTTTTAATGCTTAGGTTTTTTAACTCTAATTTTCATGAATTATATTGTATGTGCAAAACATTATATTAGTCACTTGAACAACTTTCAGTGCATGTTAACAGTTTGGGTAGGACTATAAAGTCTGATACTGGAAAAAAGGTGAAAAGATGCTTGTGCTGAATTCACAGATGTTGGTTGATCTCAGTACACTGACAGGCTACTGCAGACCGTTGTACTGTGGGACTAAACTTTTTCATACAAAAGTCCTGCCATCGGGGTTGGCTCTACTGTTTTTGCTGCCCCAAGCAGCATGCCAAATTGCCGCTGCGGACAGTGGGGGCAGTCCGTGTGCCGTTAGGGCGGCACTCGTGTTTCCGTGGTGGCTGAAGACAGAAGCTGCGCCACCGCGAACAGCTGAACATAGAAGCTGCTGCCGAATCGCCACTGCCGCGGAAACGCAAGTGCCCCCCTAAAGGCACATGGACTGCCCCCACCATCAGCGGTGGCAATTCAGCGCGCTGCTTGGGGGCAAAAACACAGGGACTGCCACCCTTTGCAGATTGCTGCCTCAAGCACCTGCTTGGGACGCTGGCGCCTGGAGCCGGCCCTGCCTGCCATGCCCTATGTACTGCAATGGTAGTCTCATAGCTCCACTGGATTTTAATAAGATCCATCTACCTTGTCAGTGCATTGAATGGAATTCGCTATTTCTATGCCATAACTCACTAGAAGGAAATGAGGAGGTGGTGACCTATACAGGACTGAAATGCCACAGTGCTTCTGAGCAGGAGAGGAGAGAAAGGACTGTGAACTCCCAGAGCAAAGGTACTGTATGCTACATGCTGCTGACCCCATATTTACTGCTGTTTAACTGTCTAACATCTACCTTGAACTGTACGAGAACTTTAAAAGCAAAACTCTGCATAAAGATTCAAGACATAAACATCCAACATCAAGACATTCAATGGCTGAGATGCCCACAGGCATTATCCACCTGGCCTCCTTGCACATTCTTCCTATTAAGATATAAAGGTGATTCTGAATGTATGTAGTATGGGAGAATTGGGGCCAGATGGTTCTTGGCCACTATATGAATGTCTGAGGGGAGGAGAGCGGTGTGTGAGAGGAGTGCCCTTCCTTCTACCCCCAACCACAGTGGCCAGGCATTTTCTTTCCAGGTGCAGGGACTGCTCCCTCATAGAATGCACTGAGGCATTGGCCACCCCATGGTGAGGGAGACGCAGCTGTGGCCTTATCTAGCTTCCTCCAATACTATGTAATTCAGGAGAGCAACTACACTGTCTTATAAAATGGTGTAGTTTGTGCTCTCCCCTTTCACACTTGAGAGTTTGGGGCGGGACTGTTCCCCAGGAGACACAATCCCCACCCAGGGGGAGGTTCCACACTAGCTCAACACAGGGCAGTTCCTAAAAGGCGCAGCTGAGCTGTTAAAGCTGTTGTAAGGTGCCCTTGATGGTGGAACTTCCAAGAGGGAAGAGGGAGCCCTTTTTATTCTTCCTTGAACTCTTTGTTCTGAGCCTCATTTTCCTTACCTCACATTTATGAGTGTACATGATACTAGCAGCGAATGAATATAATGCTTCCCCTCTTTCACAAATTGCTGCATAGATGCAGTTTGGTACACTGCACAGGGCTTCAAACTGAAAGCCAGGATCATTGGGTTGTATTAACTCTCTTGGTAAGCCTGGGAAAAGCATTTCACTTCTCTCTGTTTCAATTTCTCCATCTGTAAAATGAGGATAAAACTTTCCCACCCTTTTTAAGTACTATAGTTGAAAAGCTCCATATAAGCGCTAAGATGAAAGAAATATACCTTAATGGTGTTCTGCTAGGACTCCAGGATACTGTTCTGTTGTCATCAGGTCCCATGTAATACAGTCTGCCTCCTTACTATGGCCTCTTTAAATCTAGATCCTGCTATCCAGGCATCCTGACCTGTATAACCTTGAGCATGGAAAGAGTTTTCATTCCATAGTTTGAGAGTTCTGATGGCCTGTTCTGACACAGCTGAATAGGGGTGAGGGTAGGGGGAGGTCAATGGAAATGTGTGTGTGGTCAATCTGCATTTCATTAACACAGAGAATAGGACTGGAAAGCAGAACAGGCCACTCTTGTGGATAAATCTGATACAATTTAAGAGAAAATTAGAATGTTTATGCTGTTCGGTTTTTTTTAAATGATTGTAATTGGTAGAGAATTGTATTGTTGCAATAAGATGACTAAAATATTTTAGTGACGATCTCATTCTCTATTAAATTCTATGACTTATAAAGTATTGTTTTAATAAACCCTTCTCAAATTCTATACAACTTTATTGTTATCTTCATTCTTAAATTCCATAGCACTTTACAATAAGAGCAGAGACAGAAAAAGAGCATTGTTGCAATAGTAAGAAAAAATACATCTAGGGCTTATGCCTGGTTTAGGGTTTAAAAATGTTTCTCCCCATAATTCTGTACTTCTCCCATTTCTCTCTCTCAGATTCTTCTGCTCCAGCTCCTGCATGGGGGGTCATAGCAGGGATTTTGGGGATCTTCTCCTTGGCTTTGCTGATAGCAGTGGGTGTCTTGGCTGTCAATGGTAAGTACTCACAAAGTAGATATTGAGAGACAGGCTCTGTGCTGGCGTACCCCTTTTGTAACTGCTGGAGAGTAAATCTCATGGGGTGTAAGTCAGTGAAGAGCTGCAAATGATTAGCGCTTTTGAAAATCAGGCCACTTATTCAGAAGCCTAATTATGTCTTTAGGGGACAGGGCAGGGGCACCAGCTGGGTTCTTTCATATTTTCTCCCACACTCCCAAATCCATGGTGAGCACAGCACTTCCACTGGCTTGTCCTCTGTGCTCTGGAACCAACCCCTTTTCAGGGTTTCCAGGGACAACTGCAACTGATGACTCCCTAGAACAGGGGTAGGCAACCTATGGCACAGGTGCCGAAGGTGGCGCACAAGCTGATTTTCAGTGGCACTCACCCTGCCTGGTTCCTGGCCACTGGCCTGGGGGGCTCTGCATTTTAATTTAATTTTAAATGAAGCTTCTTAAACATTTTAAAAACCTTATTTACTTTATATACAACAATAATTTAGTTATATATTATAGACCAGTGGTTCCCAAACTGGGGTTTGTAAACCCCTGGGGGTTCGCGAAATGTTACAGGGGGTTCTCGGGGAAAAATTCCCTAATGGCGGACAGAGCTGTCCCTAGGGACCTGGACCCTGGGCACCCCTGGACTTCCAAGAGCTAAGCAGATCAAAGCAAGCACATCTATCACACTGAGGAGATTTAAACTTCAAGACTCCTTATAAGAAATGGAAAGGGAGATGGATATTTTATGCTGTTTTTAAAATTAAATAGGCAACTAATATTGTTTTTAAAATGATGAAGAAGAACAAGTTTAAGCTTTGTTGTAATGTGCATTGTTTGCCTGGACTGTTCCAGACCTGAATGCTTGTGTAGGAGGAACTCTTTAAGTTGGCTTCTTAAATACCTTCATGCTGGTTTCATATCTGATACTCCTTGGTGAAACATAGCAGCTGTCATAGGTTTATTCCCCACTTTGAACTTTAGCGTTCACAAGATGGGGACCTGCATGGACTCCTCTAAACTAAAATCCTAGTTTAGATCTGGTTCTCGCTGCCACCAGTCAGTTTTAAGTGTCTGACACACTCCCTGTTCCCCCAAAACTTTCCCTGGGGAACACAGATTCAAACTTGGATTTTAGTTTAGAGGAGTCCATGCAGGTCCCCATCTTGTGAACGCTAAAGTTCAAAGTGGGGAATAAACCTATGACATGGTAGGCAGTGGTGGGATGGTATTAAGAACCAGGAGCCATTGAGAGCTATTCTTTCCCTCTAGAGCAGGGAGGCAGCCTGAGAAGGGCGGGGGGGAGGGAGGGGGTAGAGGTATTCAGTTTCTAACAAGGTATTGTTAGAAGGAGAGTCTAGCTGGGCTGGGCTGGAGGTATTAAGTTTTCTAACAGGCTTTGTTAGAAAGAGATTTTTTTTCTTTTTTTCTTTCCTTCTGGCTGCGTGGAGAAGCAGTTTGAGGGAAAGGAGGTAAGTTTTCTAACAGGATTTGTTAGAGAGATTTTTTTTCTTTTTCTTTCTGGTTACTTGGAAAAGCAGCTTGGGGGGAAAGGAGGTGTAAGGTTTTCTAACAGGCTTTGTTAGAAAGGACCCCTACTGTGAGGTACTTAGCAAGTTGCTAGAAACAGAACAAACCAGATTTTCTAGTTTCTTGTGAGCCAGCAAACAGTCAGTAAAACACCATTTGCAAATGAAAAGTTTTGTTTCTTTTTATTCAGTCGTGAATAGAAAGGGTAGGAATTTGTAAACCAAGCAACTGAACCCAGCAACACAGTTCACTGACTGCAGAGGGGTGTGGCCGCCCCAGAAAGCACAAACATGAGTACCAGTGAAACAGTTGACAAACTGCAACTGGCCAGGCTGCAAGCAGATGAAAAGGAGAAAGCACATCAAAGACAGATGGAGCTACTTAAGGCAGAAATGGCCAGGGCAGAGGCTGACCACAGGAGAGAGATGGAGAAGCAAGAGGCTGACCACAAAAGAGAGATGGAGAAACAACAAGCCAAAGAGGCTGACCACAGGAGAGAGATGGTTAGATCTGGTTCTCGCTGCCACCAGTCAGTTTTAAGTGTCTGACACACTCCCTGTTCCCCCAAAACTTTCCCTGGGGAACACAGATTCAAACTTGGATTTTAGTTTAGAGGAGTCCATGCAGGTTCCCATCTTGTGAACGCTAAAGTTCAAAGTGGGGAATAAACCTATGACATGGTGGCAGCGGTGGGATTCAAACCCACGCCTCCATTCACAAGATGGGGACCTGCATGGACTCCTCTAAACTAAAATCCTAGTTTAGATCTGGTTCTCGCTGCCACCAGTCAAGTTTTAAGTGTTTGACACACTCCCTGTTCCCCCAAAACTTTCCCTGGGGAACACAGATTCAAACTTGAATCTCAACACAAAGGGAAACAAACCATTTCCCTTCTCCCCTCTCCTAGCTTAGAAGAGATACCTGGATTCAAATTCCTTCAATCAAACCAAAGAGGGATTCACTTTCCCCCCCTCCCCTTCCCCTGAAAATCCAAACAAGGGAAGAAATCAATCAAGTTCTAAAAGGAAAAGATTTTATTAAAAAAAGAAAGAAAGTACACTATGTCTGTAATACCAGGATGAAAAAATATCACAGGGTCTGACTTATAAACCTGGAGAGACTTCCCCCTCCCTCCTCCTCAGAATAATCAGTAACAGCAAACAGAAATAAAGAATTTTTCTAGCAAACACACAATTGCAAATACAGAAAGCAACTCAAAAGACTAATTCGCCTTTTTAACTAATACTCACTATATTGAATAGAAGAGGCTATTTCAGGAAACTTGGAGAACTTGAAGGATATGACTGGCCTCTCTTAAATCCAAAAAGAGAACACAGAGCCAACAAGGAACACATACAAAGCCTTCCCTCCACAGAGATTTGAAATTATCCTGTCCCTTGATTGGTCCTCTGGTCAGGTGTTCATCAGGTTACTGAGCTTGTTAACCCTTTACAGGTAAAAGAGACCTTAACCCTGATCTGTTTATGACAGCAGCCTTGTCTTATAACAGGCTTATTGAAAGTGATACAAGCTACGAAAGTGAGATCTTGGAGGAGTATTGCTGTTTTCATAATGTAATACAAATACTGTAATGATAAATAATAATAATAAATAGTGTGTAATAAGCATGTCATCAAAACAAATGTTATATTTCCAAGAACACTGCTTTTATAATTTATACTCAGGTAAAGGAGAAAATCCCTGGAAATATTCATTTTTAGGAGGGGGTTCGCGAGATTTGACATTTTAGTGAAAGGGATTCACAGGTTGTTAAAGTTTGGGAACCACTGTTATAGACTTATAGAAAGAGACCTTCTAAAAACATGAAAATGTATTACCGGCACACAAACCCTTAAATTGGAGTGAATAAATGAAGACTCGGCACCCCACTTCTCAAAGGTTGTCGACTCTTCCCCTAGAATAACAGCTCCAATTAGTCACATGACCCAAGAGCCAGAAGGGGCATAGGGGCATTTTAGTGGTCACTTGAAACATTACCTGTGTTCAACACAGATGTTGGAAATCGGGATGTTTTCAATTGCTCTTTTCTGTGAATCCTTACAGAGTCAAGATTTTTAGCCACACAGTTTTTGAGGGTGCTAGTAAGTTCAAAATCTTTATTTTTAAGATTACTTTTAACAAGGACAAAATACTTGTGCTGCAATTTACTTTTAAGTGGTACATCATATTGTTATATTACTTTGGCTTTAAGTTTTTCAGATCTCCCAAATACCATGTAAACAGCAGGAAAACCTGAACCAGTTTCAGGAAATTATCCCAGGTAAGAATGGAAACCTGCCAAAGGTTTTGAACAGGAAAGATTGCCTTCAAAAGGGCAACATTTTTTCTTATATGTGCTGTAACTTTAGACTACAACAATTTCAAAAATCCCCAACATTGTTTCTTGTATGTGCTGTAACTTTAGACTAAAACAATTTCAAAAATCCCCAACATTGTTGCTACACTGATGAATAGAAGATTTTGACATTTTGGGTTAACTAGAGTCCAGTTCTTTTTATTCTTATTTACCAAAAATTTGCACTCACTGCAAAAGTCAGAAGTGAGTTTTGAAGAAATATAAAGAAGGCTAAGTTGGTTTAACTCACATGTTGAAAGGCAACCGGAAAGGAGAATAGCAAGAAAAATAGATAACACGAAGGAACAATAATAATAGTAGAATCATAGAAATGTACAGCTGGAAGGGACATTGAAAGGTCATTTAGTCCAGCCACCTGCATTGAGGCAGGGTCAAATAAATGTAGACCATTCCCCCTGACAGGCGTTTGTCCAACCTGCTCTTAAGAACCTCCAGAGACAGGGATTCCACAACCTCCCTTGCAAGCATATTCTACAGCTATCCTTAGAGTTGGAAAGTTTTTTCTTAATATCTAACCTACGTCTCCCTTAGTGCAGACTAAATTGCTGAGTTCTTGCCCTATCTTCAGTGAACATGGAAATCAGTTGATCATCAACCTTTTTATAACAACCCTTACCATATCTGAAGACTGTTATCGGGTCCCCACTCAGTCTTCCTTTCTCTAGGTTAAACATGCCTAGTCTTTTCAATCTTTTCTAAACCTTTGATCATTTTTCTTGCTCTCCTCTGGACTCTCTTCAATGTGTCCACATCCTTTTTTAAAGTGTGGTACCCAGAAATGGACTCAGGACTCCAGCTGAGAGCTCACTAGTGCCAAGTAAAACAGCACAGTTACTTCCTGTGTCTTACATACAACACTCCTGTTAATATACCCAAGAATGATATTACCCTTTTTCGCAACTGCATCACACTGTTGACTCTGATTCAATTTGTGATCCACTATAACCCCCCTGATCCTTCAGCAGTACTATTTCCTAGTCAGTTATTCTCCATTTTGCAGTTGCACATTTGATTTTTTTTCTTCCTAAGATTAGTACTTTGCACTTGTCGTTATTGAATCCCATCTTTTTTATTTCAGTCTAGGTCTCCAATTTGTTAAGGTCAATTTGAATTCTAATCCTGTCCTCCAGTGTGCTTGCAACCCTTCCCAGCTTGGCGTCCTCTACAAATGTAGACGCATACTCTCCACTCCATTATCTAATTTACTAATGAAAATATTGAATAATGCTAGACACAGGACAGTGAACCATTGATAACTACTGTCTGAGTACTGTCTTGCAACCAGTTTTGCACCCACCTATATTAATTTCATATAGACCACATAACGCTAGTTTGCTTATGAGAATGTCTTGTGGGACTGTGTCAAAAGCCTTACTAAAATCAAGATATAACAAATCTATAGCGTCCTTCCTATCCACTGGGCCAGTAACATTTGCAGCCGGTTCCTCCCTGTTAGTCAGAATCAAATCTAAAATGGCTGCCACTCATTTTCTGCCTCCATCTTCTGAAATAAGAAGTTGTCCTTAAAACATTCGAAGCACAGTCTGTGTTTTGCCATAATACTTTTCCAGTGGATGTCTGGGTAGTTAAAGTTCCCCATTACCACCAGATGATTTGTTTTGGATATTTCTGTTATTTGTTCTAGAAATGCCTTATCCACTCCTCTTCCTTAGTTGGTGGTCTATAGTAGACCCCTACTGTGAGATTCTTGTGTTTTTTCCCCTTTTATCTTCACCCAGAGTCTTTCAACTTATCTACCTCTCATCTTCTTCTGGACCTCAGAACAAGTGTATATACTCTTGATGTATAATGAGACACCTCCTTTCTTTTTTTTCCTGAACAAGCTGTTACCCTCTATACCAATATTCTAGTCATGAGATTTATCCCACCAAGTCTCTGTGATACCAATTTAGGTATAATACTAATACTTCCCAATCTCATTGGTTATTCCCCATACTCCTTACATTTATAGACTCACAGAATTTAAGGTAAAAAGGGAGCAACATGATCTGACCTCCTGCACATTGCAGGCCACAGAATCTCGCCCATCCATTCCTGTACATTTGTGTACAGATATAGAATCATAGAATATCAGGGTTGGAAGGGATCTCAGGAGGTCATCTAGTCCAACCCCCTGCTCAAAGCAGGACCAATTCCCAACTAAATCATCCCAGCCAGGGCTTTGTCAAGCCTGACCTTAAAAACCCCTAAGGAAGTTGATCCGATTCCCCCATTTTTATACCTTTTATTGCTCCTATGATGATACTATTGTAACTTTCCCTCCCCTTCCAAATATTTAGCCTTATGTTAAGCCTTTTTTATACTTACCTGTGGACTTTTGTCACCTGCCTCCTTTGAACCTAGTTTGAAGCCCTCCTCACTTTGTTGGCTAGTCCCTGTACAAAGATGCTCTTCCCCTTCTTGGTCAGGTGGACTCCATCTCTTCCCAGGAGACATTCTCTGTGGAACAGCATCCCATGGTCGAGGAAGTTGAAGCCTTCCCATTGACTTGCACAGCCATTCATTTATCTCCAGGATGCATGTATCCCTGCCTGTCCTCTTACCCTCTACACGGAGGATGGACAAGAACACAACCTGCACCCCTCACTCCTTCACCCTTCCTCCAAGATCCTTGTAGTCACTGCAGATCTGCTCAGAGTCATACCTGTCACTATCATTAGTGCCCATGTGGATGAAGCAGCATGGGGAAGTGGTCAGAAAGATGGCTGAGCCTTGGCAACCTTTCCATAACATCTTGGACATGAGCTCAAGGAAGGCAGAACATTTCTCAGGACATCATGTCAGATCGGCAGATGGATGCCTCTGTTCCCATGAGAAGAGAGTCCCTGGCACCACCATCCAATGCCTCCTTCTCTTGCATGTGTTGGCCATGAGTTTCTCAGCCTTGAAGGCAGGTGTTTTTTTCTTCCTAAGCCATTGGGGTCTGCTTTTCACCTTCTGTTGCCAGAACCTCATTTTGGTTCTTGACCATGATGGGTGGGGGACCTGGCTGGGGGGCTGAGCACTGTTAACTGCCTGAGGTGGTCAGCAGCAAGTCTTCTCCTCGCAGACCAGCTGGTTTTTCTTCTTCATCTGTTGCCACTGTAGTCATCCATTAAAAAGCTGTAAGATAAACTAGTCAACCTCCCACTTTAACGTGTTCCATCTCATCTCTGGTGCTTCTCAGCATGTAGGTTAAACCATCTTAGATTTCCTGACACTTGCACATCAATAACTGAGTGATTAATGGAGTCTAACTCTGTGTGGAGAAGCCTCACTTGCACATCATCACTGAATTTTCTCCATTGTGCAAGAATTCTGTTCAATAATTACTGACAAAGAAACAGCCAATTAATTACAATAGCAGATGCACTTGATGTATAGAATCCAAAACATTCCCCTGGGGAAAAACAAACAAACATGATTTGTGTATAAAAGGAAAGTGATACAGGTACAATAACAATTAGTCTATTTGCTATGGCACAAGAATCCTTATGCCAGCTTCAGAATGCCAGCAGCCGTGTTAGTGCTTGTGAGTCTCCAGATGGTTTGTGAAGGACTTGACTCAAAATCAAACTACAACAGAAAATCTATTATTACAATTTTAACTTAATATTTCTAATAAAGGGACATCAAGAGGCCCCAGTCAGGTATGAGTCTTCATTATATTAGATGTTGTACAAGCACACCATAAGAGACAGTTCTTACACGAGAGAGATGACAAACTTAATACAGGCAAAACACAATAAGTGGATGAAACAGTGAAGCAGAGGGAATTGGGGAGGGAAGACAAGGGTAACAGCGATAGAGGAAACCTAAACTGTATTTTCTTTGTAAGGATGGAAGTCTCTTTGCCCAGAACATTGGTTTCAACATGGAAAGAAATGCTACCTCTTTTCTACTGAATATAAATCTTGGCTGGAGAGTCAAGAGGCCTGCTCTTCTCATGGCTCCAGACTCCTTCAGATAGAAAGCAAACAAGAGCTGGTAGAGTATCTTCCTCTTTTGGAGCGTGGCATAGTCAGAATTCCCAATAAAGATTTGTCTGTGAAAAGAAGATTGCAGAAAATTAGATTAGGCTTCGTTTGGCATTTTAAGATTTTTTTTTCTTGAAGGCTAATTATCTTGCTCCTCTTCTCTCCCCAGCATTAGAGCCATATCTGAACCCTAAATTAAATTAAAATGCCCCTGTTGAAAGGCAAAACCTCAATGTCCCCTGTACCTCTCATTTCAAAGTACAGCTATTCCTGTGGTAATCCCGCCCCCCATACATTGCTCCAGGTGATCTAGGAGAGATATTGTCCTCCACACAAGAGAGTCAATAGAGATTAATCCACAGAGAATTCTTTCACAATTTCTAGAAAATCTATAGCAAACATTCTTGGAGATGATGAGGAATGTGATCAGTCTGGCCAGATCAGAGTTGCTCAACCATGAGGCTGCCTCAGCATATAGGGACCTGTTAACCACATCACTGTACCTGATATCCATACACTAATGAAATGAGCAGATATCTGATATGCATACAACCATGAAATGAGCAGGGAAAGGAATATAATTTCATGAATTGGCTTTGTCCTTCTACAGGATTTCATAAATCCCCTGGCAACTTCTCACTGGATAGGATTATTACGTGACAAGACTGACAGACTCTGGATGTGGGGGAATGGCACAGCTTTCTCCACTGACCAGTAAGTTCCAGACACAACTAGAAACTTCTAGTTTCCAAAAAGTGCATTTACAGTGCTATAAGGGAGAGAAACCAAGAATGAAATAGTAAGGAGCAACATGTCATCACTGGAATATATTTTTAGAATACTTTGAAGGCCCAAGTCAGCAGAAGATGTTGCCAGTGAAGTTGAGATGTATTGACCAAACTCCCTAAGTGATGAAACACCAAAAGGGAAGGGAGCGCTGCAGGTAATGAATAATGCGCATTGGAACACCTGAGTGGAGTAGGACTCAAAAAAAAAAAGACATAGAAAAGAGGTTGTGTGTCATGACAGAAGTGCACTGGCAGTTAAGTGAAAAGTTTGCACAGCATGTGATGCACTACTCCTGACTCTATTCAATGCAGTTATTCATTGCATTCATAAATGCCAAATTTAATAATCTGCTTCTCCACAATTATTTCATTATTATTAAAATTATTTTTGATGCTATCTATCATGGTGTTCAGATTAGACATTTTTGCCCTTGAAAAAATAAGGTAGTGACATAGATATAACTATAACGGCTGGAAATAACATTTTTTCTGTCATAGGTTTGCGGTAAAGAAAGGATATGTTGATGGTGACTGCGCAGTCGTCAGAGGCAGAGAATTCTTCTCTGATGACTGCAAAGATACAAAGCGCTACATTTGTCAGCTGCCAGTTCTTGTGCCAGAGTCTGATGGATCCAGACAAGATAGATCATGGAAATCATAAAATCTGTGCATCCCATACTCAGCGACAAATATCCCCTAATAAATATTAACTCTGTCATCTTTCCCTCTTCGAAGACTGTATTTAAATTGTAAAGTTATAATATGCTTTGCTGAGATCATGTGTTGTTCATGAGTCTGTGTCAAAAGGAGCTGGGATTGGCCTCTTATAACAAAAAGAAATCTGATAAACCACATGTTTTTTGGATACCCACAGCCAGTCAGAGCCCTCCCAACAGGTCAAGCTGCTCTTTTTCCATTTTCCAGTTCAGTGATAATTTATTGTAAAATGGTAATTAAACCATTATCTGATTAAAATAGTTCTTTTTCAATAAATGGTTGAAAATTGAAAAAAAATCTGATTTAGTTGCCAACTTTTCTGATTTCTTTTTACTTTACTGCATTTTATTCAATCACAGAAAAAAAAGCCATGATGAATACATTCAGATATGAGGATAATGTTGGTCAGACTAAAAATTTCTTTTGGGGAAAATAGTTTGAAGGAGTTTTTTTTAAAGTATGTGGAGTGAACTGAAATGGATATCCTGTGGATTCAATATCCATGTCTTTGAGGCCAAAACAGCAAAGGCAAAACCACCTGTCCCACCCACTCCGCCCCCTCAGCTTTTCAAATGAGTAAGCAAACCTACAAGTGCATCATGAACAAGATGAGAGCAATGGAGAAACCCTGCTGTGAGCTGTTGTAGTCACAGGGTAGAAGTTCTCATTGACATCATTGGATAATTAAAGATGATGTTACACAGAGTGCACAACTGGAAGATCTGATCCCGCCTTTGTATCATATTCCATGGACTGGGCATGGTCAAAAGTGATTCTCCATCACTTCACCACCTCAACTCCAGCACACTGTACTTGGGGACAAGCGATTCTTGTGCCTCATGTCACAGTCAGTTCCCCTTTGCCCCTGTTAGAGAAATATACCATGCCAAGAACACCCTGGTCTTCCTAGCTCACTAGATACACACCTCATGTCCACTTACCAAAGTGATCCCAATGATTTTCATTTATGTCAGCACTGTTAGTAATAGGCTTCCTTCCAACAGAGGTAAATACTGTGTGGTCCGAACCATTTCAGTCTGGATCATTTTAGAATGACTGTGGACAGGACTGGGTGAAATGGGTTAAGGAGCCCTCCCAATAATTAAAACTGTACAACAGTGGCCTTTCAAAATCTCCCAGAACCCACCATTTCTCAAACTTGTGCTGGGGATGATGGGATGTGTACTCACAGGGCACTGCAACTTACAGAATCTAGAAGAGTGATTGTGAAGTTGCAGAACAAACCTGCAAACAAACATCAGCAGCCTCGCTGGAGTGGAGACACTGAACCATTTGTGTTTAAACCATTTCTACACTATCTATTTGCTAACTAGTGGCTCAGTTCTAAAGTGTATTTAAACTGTTTATGAAATGTTTTGTATGCATAATGGAGTTGATTCTCTCAGTTATTGCTGCTGGGCTGTTGCCAGTTTCCTAAACAATGACCAGATTAGCAGCATCAGTTACACTGTAAAGTGCTGCACAGTGGAAATAGCTATAACTACTCTGTTGGAAGCCTTGGTTGGTAGGTTATTTTTTTGTTGTGTTTTTTTTTCTTGTATAAGAAAACTCAGAATCTGAGGAATGCAGAAAACACTGGAGAAGGGCCCTCCAAACTGTTTTTTTGTACCTGCAGCTTTCTAATGTTTGCTCTCACTCGTACACAAACACACACACACATATTAAAACATTAAATTGATTTAGTAAATAAATATGAGTTAATGTGGTGAAGACAAAGTTTCTCTGACATAAGTATCTGGGAAGGCCCCCAGGCCTAAAGCTGAGCTTTCAGAATCCACTGTGAGGAATTTGTCTGATACTCTAATTCCAGCACCCTGTGCTTGGGACAAAGATTTCCTTGCTCTACAAGATGGTCCTGCTGCTCCAGACCCAGTCACCTCACCTTGTCTATATTGGGGGGAAAGTACTAGGGTAGGAACCCTGTGCTCCCCCAGTATGTTTACTACCTTGTGTCCACTCACAGAAGCACTGCAAAGGCATGAGAAATACCTTTTGGAGTAGACTTGCTTTCAGCTGTGTTAAATGTAAGTAGTTCTCTTAACCCAATTTAGTTTGAACTGCGTTAGTGTCAGTGTCACCTGGAATGATTTAACCAGTCCTCAATGGTGGCATTTCAAAAATCTCCAAAAATCCACTTCTTCTGTGTGTTTTGTTGGGTGAGGTGCCAAGAAACCATTGTAATTGAAAAGGTTTATAATAGAGCTATTGTGGATGCAGTGCAAATCTGAAATGGATCTTAACATGAATTAGCATGTCTAGAGACATGCACTTAAATCAGTCCTAGCCTACTCATTCAGTAACGAACAATTCAGTTCTGTAGTGTGGAAACAGCCTGGTGCAAGTTAAAACAGCCTGAATTTGTGAGATGTATGTGCATAACTGAGCTACTCTGTTGATGTTTGCAGCCAGTTTCCTGCAAGGTGAGATAAACAGATTTAGCAGCATCATTTGTTCTGTGAAAGCCCTGCACCATGGAAAAAGATATGAACTACGCTAGTAGGGCTTCCTTGTGAGTTTGTTTGCTGTGTGTTTCTCTATGAAGACTGAAAATCTAGGGAAGCAGAGAAAAAACTGCACAAAGGCCCTAGAAGTTGAGGGAGTTTGATCTTTTTTTTTTACTTTTCTAGCATCTGTATATGTTCACACAAATTAACTTTGCAAACTTAAGTTAATCTGGAAGAAAAACATTAGAATTTTGCTCTTCTTATCTGACTTGTCTTTAACTCTAAATGTTTCCATGCTCTGAGTTCTCTGGCCAGGTGCAGGGTTTCTCACTAGCAATGTGAGCCTGATGCTTCCTGTGTGGTATAAGCCAGTGCCTTCAGTAGACATTCATATTTCCTCTGCTTACTGCTACTGACCCTGTCATAGGTCTCACCCCCACTTGGAGCTGTTGGGTTCACAAGATGGGGACCTGCATGGATCCTTCTAAACTTAAATCCTAGTTTAGATCTGGTAAAAGCTGCCACCACCCAATAATGTACGTGTATTGGGACACAGTCCTTCCCCCAAAATCCTTGGGGATATCAAGAGCCCCAAATCCATGGAGTTCTTACACCTAGGAGAAATAAACCATTCCCCCCTTCTTCTCTCCCCCCTCCCTTTTCCTAGGAGCGATACCGGGATCCAACTACAGAGGGATGCCTCCCTCCTCCCCTTTCCCTGAGAATACCCAAGGAAAGATCAACCAAGTCCTTAACAGAAAAGATTTATTAAAGAATAAAAGGAAAGTAACTTGTCTCTGTAGTACTAAGATGGAACAATACACAGGGTCTAAACTTATCAATCTCTGGAGAGAATCCCCCCTCCTTTCTTTCTCAGTAAAAGCAATAACAGTACAGAATTAAAGAAATTCTATAGCAAAACACAGAATTGCAAATGTAGAAATCAAATTATAAGACTAATCCGCCTTTCTAATTAATACTCACTATTGGATAGTAGGAACTACTCCAGGAGAACTTGGAGACATGTCTGGTCTCTCTTAGATCCAAAAAGAGAACTCAGAGCCAACAAGGAACACAGACAAAGGCTTCCCTCCACAGAGATTTGAAATTATCCTGTCCCTTGATTGGTCCTCTGGTCAGGTGTTTCTCAGGTTACTGAGCTTGTTAACCCTTTCCAGGTAAAAGAGACCTTAACCCTGATCTGTTTATTTATGACAGACCCTTTAATATGAGGATAGCCAGAGAGACTCACAAAACAGGAAAGAGTGCCAAGGTGTAACCAAGTTGTTTGCAACCTGAAACAGAGCCAAAATTTACTGCCTGTTGTTGCTAGTGCTGTGGAATGTTGTTACAACTGACAGCGTTGCTGTTTTTGGAGCTCTGATGTCAGCTGCACTAGCAGACACTGCAGATGTTAATTCATCAGACTGATGTTATTCATAAGAAAGACCACAGGCTCAGTTCAGTGGCAAAGGCACTTGGCCAGGTTTATTGTTGACAAAAAAATGATGATTGATTCTGTTTGATGATTACCTGTTCCATTCATTCCCTGTGAGGCACCTGGCATTGGCCACTGTCGGAAGACAGGATACTGGGCTAGATGGATTTTGGTCTGACCCAATATGGCTGTTCTTATGTTCTTAACCTGGTACTAGCAACCCATAGGAGCTACAAGTACACTAACACATGTATGCCCATTACAAGGTACCTGCTCAGGCAGCGCAGCAGGAGGCTGTCCCCTCAGCCGGACAAAGATGCCGTTCCTATGTGTTACGCTCCAGACATGGCTAGTCACCACCCCCTACACCTGATAGTTTGAACAAAACATCCTTATGCATTATCCTGTCATTCCCTCCATATCTTACGAGGAATGTGTGTGTCAGACCATCTCCTAGGAATGTGTTTAGGCAATTACTTGAGAACTCTGGGTTTTCTTGTACAATCCTCTCCATTCAGGATCGTGCTTCGTTAGTGTTAGCTACTACCTGGTGCACTGCTATTTTGCCAAGACCAGGCCTAGTATTTCTAGCTCTCAAACCCACAGCAGTACCTATGCAGTGCCACATCCCTCCTGCATGGTAAAAGCCAGCGGGGAGACCCTAGCTCTAATTCTGAGGAAAGTACTCAGTGTGAAAGGACAGAATGCTGTCCACACTTAAGTGTGTGGAGGTTTTTCCATTGTTTAAAACAGCTTGGTATGGAACAGGCACACACACTGTTGTGGTGGGGGCATCCCAGGTTCACTAAGTGGACCCCAAGTCCCAAGCCACATGCGTAAGAATAACCCTACTTGCCTCACACAAGGCCCAACTCCAGTTTCCTTCTTCAGCTTTTGAGGAGGCAGGAATTAATTTAGCAGGGTTAGATCGATTTAACCTTGCACCCGTCCACACAACGAAGCCATTTTTGTTGACTTAAAAGGCTCTTAAAATCAATTTCTCTACTCCTCCCCGAGGAGGGGATTAGTCCTGAAATTGACCTCGCTGGATCGAATTTGGGGTAGTGTGGACGCAATTCAATGGTACTGGCCTCCAGGAGCTCCCCCAGAATGCTCCATTGTGACTGCTTTGGACAGCACTCTCAACTCAGATGCACTGGCCAGGTAGACAGGAAAAGCCCCAAGAACTTTTGAATTTCATTTCCTGTTTGGCCTGCGTGGTGAGCTCAGAGGTGACCATGCAGATCTCATCAGCAGAGGTGACCATAGAGTCCAAGAATCGCAAAAGAGCTCCAGCATGGACCAAATGGGAGGTACTGAATCTGATTGCTGTATGGGGAGAGGAATCCATGCTATCCTCACCCAGATGCCCAAGAACGCGGTGGGGGCGGGTCTTCGGGCACCCAACCACTCCACCCCAGAGGACTGCCCAAGCAACAGAAAGCTGGCATTCAATAAGTTTTGAAGTGCAGTGTGGCCTTGTCCTTCCCTCCTCCCCCATCCCTGCCAGGCTACCTTGGCAGTTATCCCCCCATTTGTGTGATGAATTAATAAAGAATGCATGAATTTGAAACAACAATGACTTTATTGCCTCTGCAAGCAGTGATCAAAGGTGGGAGAGGAGGGCAGTTGACTTACAGGGAAGTAGAGTGAACCAAGGGGGCGGGTTTTCATCAAGAAGAAATACACACAACTGTCACACCGAATCCTGGCCAGTCATGAAACTGGTTTTCAAAGCCTCTGTGATGCACAGCGCGTCTTGCTGTGCTCTTCTAATCGCAAACAGCCTAGTCAGCAAACAGCGCCAGTGAGCTTTTAAATGTCCAAAGGCACATTCTACCACCATTCTGCACTTGCTCAGCCTGTAGTTGAACTGCTCCTTACTACTGTCCAGGCTTCATGAGCCATGGGAGCAAGGGGTAGGCTGGGGTAGGTGCAACCGCGCAGTGCTGCCGGCTGGGAGAGCAGCCTGAGGCAGAAGCCTCCAGCTCGCATGATATTCCAGGCAGGACTGAATCTCCATTAGACAAAACTTAAAGAAGAGAATGACCTGAAGTCATTCCCATTTATGTCCAGGCGCCCCTGACCGACCTCAATGAGATCAGTCGGGAGCATCTATGTCTGCCCAGGCGCCCCTGACCGACCTCACTGAGGTTGGCCAGGATCACCCAGGAGATGATGACAGCTAGCAGTCATATTGCACCGTCTGCTGCCATGAAGACAAGGAGCTGCTGCTGTATAGCAATGCAGTACCGCATCTGCCAGCAGCACCCAGGAGATGCACGGTGATGGTGAGCTAAGCGTGCTCCATGCTTGCTCTGGTATATCGTGTACATGGGTAACCCAGGAAAAAAGGCGAGAAACGATTGTTTGCCATAGCTTTCACGGAGAGAGGAAGGGAGGGAGGGAGCGGGGCTTGACGACATGTACCCAAAAGCATCCACAACAATATTTTTGCCCCATCAGGCATTGGGAGCTCAACCCAGAATTCCAATGGGCGGCGGAGATTGCAGGAACTGTGGGATAGCTACCCACAGTACAACGCTCCAAAAGTCGATGCTAGCCTCGATACTGTGGATGCACTCCACCAACTTAATGCGCTTAGTGGGGACACACACAATCAACTGTATAAAATTGATTTCTAAAAAATCGACTTCTATAAAATTGACCTAATTTCATAGTGTAGACATACCCACCAGAAACAAATGCTGCATTTATATAAAAACAAAACACTTGTATCTGGGCAGAGAGAAAACCTGGATTACAATGAAGAGTCCATTCATGAGCCCTCATGGCAGCGGTGGGGCACACATACCTCCATTCACAGCAATGGTCCAGCATACTGAATCCCCAGTGCCCAAATATAGAGAGGGATGCTCTGTAGCCCAATTAAGAGTGAAGCTGGGCAGGAAACCTTTTCCTGTCTTATAAGAATTTTCAATATTTCCCACCCCGATCAGGATAAAAAGTCTAATATGCAAACCAAAAACCTAAAAGAAAAAATAAAGATCAGGTCAATGGAAATCTTTCATTAAAAGATTTTAAGATGTTTATTTTTTATTTTTACTAATTAACTTAAACTTCAAAACAAAAAGTCATTTTGACTCCAAAAGAGAATGTATTACTGAGAGGGACCTTGATGGGTCACCTAGTCCAGTCCTCTACACCGAGTCAGGACTAAGCATTATCTTGACCATTCCTGGCAGGTGTTTGTCTGACATTTTTCTTAAAAATTTCCAAAGACAAAGATGCCACAACCTCCCTAGGTAACTTTTTCCTGTGCTTAACTACCCTTACAGTTAAGAAGATTTTCCTAATGTCTAACTGAAATCTTTGTTACAACTTAAGCCTATTGTTTCTAGCGCTATCCTCAGTGGTTAAGGAGAACAATTGATCACCCTTGTCTTTATGAAACCTTTTATGTACTTGAAGACTTATGATACCTTCTCTTCTGCAGACCTAACAAAACCAATTTTTTTCAGTCTTTCATCATAGGTCATGTTTTCTAGATCTTTAATAGTTTTTCTTGCCTTGTGTAAGGAAGGGCGCATGTCCAGCTCCATGATTTTTCCAGGGACTGAGGTGAGGCTGACTGGCCTGTAGTTCCCTGGATCCTCCTTCTTCCCTTTTTTAAAGATGGGCACTACATTAGCCTTTTTCCAGTCATCTGGGACCTCCCCCGATTGCCATGATTTTTCAAAGATAATGGCCAATGGCTCTGCAATCTCATCGGCCAACTCCTTTAGCACCCTCAGATGCAGCACATCTGGCCCCATGGACTTGTGCTCGTCCAGTTTTTCTAAATAGTCCTGAACCACTTCTTTCTCCACAGAGGGCTGGTCACCTCCTCCCCATGCTGTGCTGCCCAGTGCAGCAGTCTGGGAGCTGACCTTGTTTGTGAAGACAGAGGCAAAAAAAGCATTGAGTACATTAGCTTTTTCCACATCCTCTGTCACTAGGTTGCCTCCCTCATTCAGCAAGGGGCCCACACTTTCCTTGACTTTCTTCTTGTTGCTAACATACCTGAAGAAACCCTTCTTGCTACTCTTAACATCTCTTGCTAGCTGCAACTCCAAGTGTAATTTGGCCTTCCTGATTTCACTCCTGCAGGCCTAAGCAATATTTTTATACTCCTCCCTGGTCATTTGTCCAATCTTCCACTTCTTATAAGCTTCTTTTTTGCTACAGTCTCCCTCTTTATTCCCAGTGCAAAGTCACAAGGCCCAGTACGTATGACACTATACAGTTTTGGGTAACAGTGATACTGGATCTGGCTCCAGTTTTTCCTTTGTAGGTCCCTAGCCTTTGTTTGCCAGAAGCTGGGAATGGGCGATAGGGAATGACTCATTTGATGATTAACTGTTCTGTTCATTTCCTCTGGGGCAACTGGCATTGGCCAATGCTGGAAGACAGGATACCGAGCTAGATGGACCATTAGTCTGACCCAGTATGGCCATTCTCATGTTCCTGACATGGTGCTCCTCCGTGCTCCTGTCCTGAAACATCACCGGCTGCTTCCTGTAGTTCCTCTTGTGTGGAGCTACAGCCCCTCCCGACCACCCCCCCGTCACTCTCCCTCCCTCCACTCCCTCCCCCTAGAACAACCAGCTCTTTCTCGACCTCAGAATGAGATTTGAAAGGGGCCACGGTCTCTGAATCCCAAGAGGGTCACATCACTGCATCCCAGGACAATTTGTTCTTTAATAAGAAAGTCTTTTAATTTTAACTCTGTGACAAACTCCTGCACTGCTTCCCCTTCATTTTGTGTTCTGGATCCTGAGCATATATATTTCACAACTAACATTTTTTTCTGGGGACACACTGCTCCCCAAACATTTTCACTGTTTCTGCAAAGCTTAACTCTCTTTCCTCACCATCATCTGTGTTGCACTCATTGTGTACATCTAGGGCTTCTGTGCCTGCCACTGTTAAAGGCAGAGCAATCTTTTGCTTATCCTCCAGTTTATTTATCATTGTGGCTTTCATATACAGTTCAAATTGCTCTTTGAACTTTTTTCAGGCATATTCATTGTTTCTCCTGATTCTCAGAACTGGTGGGGAAGTTACTTGCAGTTGAATAGGCTCTGTAGTAGTCATTTCAGTGTTACCTCTCAGAGAGCCTGCCAGCAATCCTTGCCTTCCTCTGCTGGTTCCATATAGTATCCTACTAATGAGTTGATTGGTATTAAGATAAACCGATTATGAAGTACAGAAACTATATACAGCAATAACATTAAAAAAAACCTGCTGTGAATTTGGCTGCAGTCTACAACTTCCCTATCCTGGTCACCTTGGTTTTTGCTCCCAGCTGGAAGTGTGTCACAGGAAACCAAAGGCAACATGAAGAGTCCCCAGGAAGTGTGACATCTCTACACTTCAGGGAGGAGTTACTCTATAGCACAAACCATGTGTCACTGCTGAGAGCAAGGCCAAGTGCTTCATCCAAAATGAGATCATGGAGGGTGTTGGTTTTGTGGACAGCTGATCTTGCATTCAGCAGCAGGATCTTCAAGCGGATCACAAAAGATGTAGATCTTGAAAAGGGTTTGAAGGAGGAGAGGGTTCTGTGCCTTTATAGATCAGTTCAGATAATGCAAGAGTGACGACATAGCAGAAAGTATGAAGAAGACAGTGGATGAATGGGAGGCTGTGGCTAGCATTGCTG
The DNA here is from genome assembly GCF_016161935.1 of Mauremys reevesii. Taxonomy (NCBI): domain Eukaryota; kingdom Metazoa; phylum Chordata; order Testudines; family Geoemydidae; genus Mauremys; species Mauremys reevesii. The sequence continues at coordinate 221,097,710 of NC_052623.1, forward strand.
GTGAAGAACAGAGACCAGGATTGCAAGAGAATATAAGTATGGAAGACAAGAGATGTGAATGACCTTGAAGTTTGAATTTTATGGAATGAGAAAGGTGGAACCAGTGAAGGGATTGAAAGAAGGGTTGATGAGGTCAGAAGAACTGGCTACGATGACACTCTTAGTATTACTGTTATTTCCAGCACTCACTTGCAGCATCAATTTGTCTCTAAATCCATGCTAAATGCAATTTTGAAATATTTCTATCACTCAGACTCTTGTGCTGCTCTCCAGGAGCTGAGATTGGCTTGTCTACAGGAGGAATTTTGAAAGCCTAAAATTTTCCTCTTGGCTTCTCCTCTTATGATGACGTTCAACAAGGACAAGTGCAGAGTCCTGCTTTTAGGACGGAAGAATCCCATGCACTGCTATAGACTAGGGACCGAATGGCTGGGCAGCAGTTCTGCAGAAAGGGACCTAGGGGTTACGGTGGACGAAAAGCTGAATATGAGTCAACAGTGTGCCCTTGTTGCCAAGAAGGCTAATGGCATTTTGGGTTGTATAAGTAGAGGCATTTCCAGCAGATCGAGGGATGTGATCATTCCCCTCTATTCAGCACTGGTGAGGCCTCATTTGGAGTACTGTGTCCAGTTTTGGGCCCCACACTACAAGAAGGATGTGGATAAATTGGAGAGAGTCCAGCAGAGGGCCACAAAAATTATTAGGGGGCTGGAGCACATGATTTATGAGGAGAGGCTGAGGGAACTGGGATTGTTTAGCCTGCAGAAGAGAAGAATGAGGGGGGATTTGATAGCTGCTTTCAACTACCTGAAAGGGGGTTGCAAAGAGGATGGATCTAGACTGTTCTCAGTGGTAGAAGATGACAGAACAAGGAGTAATGGTCTTAAGTTGCAGAGGGGGAGGTTTAGGTTGGACATTAGGAAAAACTTTTTCACTAGTAGGGTGGTGAAGAACTGGAATGGGTTAGCTAGGGAGGTGGTGGAATCTCCTTCCTTAGAGGTTTTTAAGGTCAGGCTTGACAAAGCCCTGGCTGGGATGATTTAGTTGGGGATTGGTCCTGCTTTGAGCAGGGGGTTGAACTAGATGACCTCCTGAGGTCCCTTCCAACCCTGAGATTCTATGATTCTATGATTCCCAGATGAGGTTGGATATTAGGAAACACTATTTAACTAGGAGGATGGTGAAGCACTGGAATGGGTTGCCTAGAGAGGTGGTGGAATCTCCATCCTTAGAGGTTTTTAAGGCCCAGCTTGACAAAGCCGTGGCTGGGATGATTTACTTGGGGATTGGTCCTGCTTTGAGCAGGGGGTTGGACGAGATGACCTCCTGAGGTCCCTTCCAACCCTGATATTCTGTGATTCTATATTGAACAAAACCGGCCCCAGGACCAACTCCTGGGACACTCCGCTTGATACTGGCTGCCAACTAGACATCAAGGCATTGATCACTACCCGTTGAGCCCAACAATCTAGCCAGCTTTTTATCCACCTTATAGTCCATACATCCAATATATACTTTTTTTAACTTGCTGGCAAGAATACTGTGGGAGACCGTATCAAAAGCTTTGCTAGAGTCAAGATATATCACGTCCATTGTTTTCCCCATATCCATAGAGCCAGTTATCTCATCATAGAAGCCAATCAGGTTGGTCAGGCATGACTTGCCCTTGGTGAATCCATGTTGACTGTTCCTGATCACCTTTCTCTCCTCCAAGTGCTTCAAAATGGTTTCCTTGAGGACCTGCACCATGATTTCTCCAGGGACTGAGGTGAGTCTGACTGGTCTGTGGTTGCCCGGGTTCTCCTTCTTCCCTTTTTTAAAGACAGGCACTATATTTGCCTTTTTCCAATCGTCCAGGATCTCCCCTGATCACCACAAGTTTTCAAAGATAATGGCCAATGGATCTGCAATCACATCAGCCTCAGCACCCTCGGATGCATTAGATATGGACCCATGGACATACGCATGTCCAGTTTTTATAAATAGTCCTTAACCTGTTCTTTCACCACTGAGGTCTGCTCACCTCCTCCCCATACTGTGTTGTCTAGGACAGCAGTGTGGGAGCTGACCTTGTCTGTGAAGACCGAGGCAAAGAAAGCATTTAGTACTTCAGCTTTTTCCATATCGTCTGTCACTCAGTTGCCTTCCCCCATTCATTAAGGGTCCCACACTTTCCCTGACCTTTTTCTTGTTGCTAACATACCTGTAGAAACCCTTCTTGTTACCTTTCGCATCCCTTGCTAGCTGCAACTCCAGCTGTGTTTTGGTCTTCCTGATTACACATCTGCATGCTTGAGCAATATTTTTATACTCCTCCCTAATCATCTGTCCAAGTTTCCACTTCTTGTAAGTTTCCTTTTTGTTTTTAAGCTCACCAAAGATTTCACTGTTAAGCCAAACTGGTCGCCTGCCATATTTGCTATTCTTTCTGCACTTCGGGATGGTCTGACCCTGCACCCTCAATAATGCTTCATTAAAATACAGCCAGCTCTCCTTGACTCCTTTCCCCTTCATATTAGCTTCCCAGGGGATCCTGCCCATCAGTTCCCTAAGGGAGTCAAAATCTGCTTTTCTGAAGTCCAGGGTCCATATTTTGCTACTCTCCTTTCTTCCTTTTGTGAGAATCCTGAACTCAGCCATTGTGACAGATTTATGTTACCAATTTGCCTGGAGCTTTAGGTGATTAGGCTGAGGACTCAGGATTTTTAGGGAAGGAGATGAAGGAGCACACCAAGTGACTAAGTTTAAAGCTTTATTAACCAAATAACAGTGGTGCGTGCTGCGTACACCCCACATCACTGAGAGGGAGGAAGAAAGCATTAGTGCCCGAGCCCTAACCCAATTTTATACTTACATACGTACAACCCAAGGCTGGTCAAGCCTGGGTGTAACGTAAGAAGAAGAGGGGGAAGGGTAGGCAAGAGTTTTGCCCTGTGCACAGGTTGTTTAGGATCCGCTGTAATTTTCTGACTTGCTTTAGCTTTTGGGAGGATTTTAAGACCTGGGTTCTTTCAGGGACGTTTTCATCCAGGGACCCTTGTCCCCCATGCTCTTGGTACCAGTCCGAACTGGCCGTCTGCGGCTCCCTTATGTAAGCGGGAGAATGGTCCAGCTATTGTGGGGAACTTTCCTGGCTTCTGTGCTACCCTGGTGAAGAGTCCTCGCTCCCACTTCCTTTACCCAGAGGCCTCCCTGCCCTTGAGGACTCTCCTGTCTGGCAGAGTTCTCGTAGCCCCAACAAGGCTGGGCCCAGGATTCCTGGGGGGCTCAACCCCCAACCCTGCTGTGGTCACCTAGGACAGGGGCTAAGGTGTCCCCACACTGGGGTACCCTCTCTGCACTGGGCACATCCCTGACCCACTGATTATTCCATACAGTTTAAAGCAAATACAAGTTGTTTACTTAACAATTAATTTAAAGAAAAGAATAAGAAAAAATGGGAAAGGTTACAGGAAAACACATCACCCTGCTCTGTGGCAGGGAACATTACAAACAGTGTCTCTGGACATCAAAGCACTTTGCAGTCTGTTCCTTGTAGGTCCCAGGCCGCCTTCTCAGACCCTGGCTGTGCTGCAGTTATGCTACCGGTTAGACACTTGCAATGGCGGTGATCACACACCTCCAGGCTTTGGGTGGTGGGACCCTTCTTCCCAGCGTCAGCCCCCTGTCGGGTTAAGATCCCCCTCCCAGCCTGGCCTGCATGGACCCTTGGCTGGGGCGTCTTTCTGTGCTGGGCCCTTTTACCAAGGTTCCCCCCTTGGCTGGCCCCAGTTGCTCACCACACCTGGCTCTCTGACTGCAGCTCTGCTCCCAGCAAAGGTTCTGCTCTCCCTGGGCTGTGCCTCTGGCTCTCTGGCTGCAGCTCTGGCCCCTCTGGATCTGGCCCAGCTCTGCTCTCCAGCTCAGCTTGGGCCCCTGCTTTCTCCTTAGCTCGGCCCCACTCTGTCTGACTCAGGCACATTCCTGCTCACAGGGAGGACGGGACCCACCCTGGCCTTCTGTCTCCTTGATTAGCCGGCCCGCCCTGTCAATCAGGCTAACCTGGAGCATTGGCCTCTTGCCATTGTTCCTGGGGACTGTCAGTCTCAGGGTCCTGATTTGCCATCAGTCCCTCCCCTTTTAGTGCTGGGAGCTAGCAACCAAAACACCCCCACTGAATGTTAGTAAGGGGGCAACAGTCCCCTTACACTTAGTGTCCCCACAGCCCACTGGTCTCAGGGTCGCGATACTGTTGTTTTTCAACTCACTGACCTATGCGATCTTACAAGTTTTGCAACCTCTTCAGTTCTGTTTAGCTTAGTTCTCTTTTCTCATGGCTGGCCGGGGTTGAAACACAGACTTCTGGCTCTTTGGTAGCAGAGGGCTTGTTTGTGTGCACTGCCCTTGGGCAGCAGTTTCATTCCTTATCTTTCGGCCTAGCTAAATCACTGAGTTAACCCTTTCCTTTCTCCCTTCCTCTCCCTTCGGCCTCTGGTAACCTGCAAAGGAATCTTCCACTCCACACTCACACCTTCAACCCTTCCCAAAATACTTTCCAATGCATATAAAATCATTAGCAATATACAATGCTGGTGCTTACCCAGGGGACCCCATGGGGGGGTATTTTATTGTAACAGTCCCCCCCCTTGGCCCCAAATCAACATCCCATTGTGAGGGGTCACCACTTAGGTTTCCACCCTCCCTCCGACTCTGTGGCTAGCGTCACTGTTGGCCTTTTCCACAAGCAGCAATATATGAAAAACAAAATTATTAGGGCAGCAACAATTGCATACACCAGCCAATTGTGGCTTCTTGCTTCATTAGTAACACAGCATAACACATCCCCTTGTTGACATAGATGCCCCATTTGAATGGCTGTGGCAAAGGCAGCTTTTTTCACATTGAATGTGTGCTGCAACACTATAAAGGAAGAGGCATCTGTCTGGAACACGGTAAGTTGCTTACGGGTGTGTGCCAATGGGAGAAAAACATTGGGTATAATTTATGAAAAATTAAACACAATATAATTGGAAACATTAATAATACTTTGAATAAGAGCAGGCCAATGCACCGAATTATTTTGTGCTCGAGGTTGTAACAGCAAATCGAGGGGCACCCTGGGGTAGGTGGTCCTTCAAACACATGCAGAGGTATTGGTAAACAAATGTGCCATAGTGGGGGCATATCCCAATGCCTCCCCTTCCCAGCAGATGTGTTGACCCACGTCATAAAAGTGGCCTGGCATTGCCCTTTTTTACACATTATTTGAGGGGGATCCATAGGCCATAGCTTCCAGGTGTTGCCCTCTGCAATCCATATGTGCTGATAGTCGGGGGATGCAGTCAGCACATACCACTTAGCCATGTCTTTGGGGGGAACCACCTTCCACGCGTCGCGATGGACCACCCAGTCCCAGAGGTAGCCTTTCCAAGGGTCTGGTTGGATTTTTATAGCAGGGGCCCATACTCCTTGGTCTCCTTGGTCCATACTCCTGGTCCCACAAAGGCCGTGAAGGAGCAGGCTATGCTGGTGCACTTCCAATTAGTAAGCCTCCAGGAATAGCAAAAAGGCCATTTCTCCTGGGGAATCCCTGAGAGGGAATGGATTTTCCTGGGCCAGGCTTTATGGAGCACATCTTTCTGGATGCTATGGGCTTGTTGGGTTAAATATTGTTGGAGCTGGGAGCACACAGAATCCCAAGCTAGTTTTGCAGGTTTTACGTAGCTTTTTTAAAAATTGTGCAATATACCGACTGTCTGGCGAATTGGCAAGTAAATTCCCCTCCCATTCCCAGAGATTACCCCACATCATTGGACAACCAAAAAGGATGTGGTGGGGGTATACGCGGTGCCTAAATGGTTGGAATTGCATAAAGAAGCCAAGATAGTAGGCAGTTTTTGGGCCCAATCCATTCCCAAAGCTGAGCACATTTTTAGAACTGTTTGGGTGGTATCTTGCACCTGGGACTCCGTTTCCCTATGCACCACCAAGTCATCCACATACAAAATGACATGGCAATGGACCTCAGGAGGCAATTCATCCAGCATGGCCACCACATGTTGGTAGGCAATGGAGAGGACATTGTGGAACCCCATGGGGACTCATGTGAAGGTGAACTGTTTTCCCCTCAACTGAAATGTAAAGCGGTCCTGGGAGGCAGGGGTGAGGGGCAAAGCAAAAAAGCAATTGGCCAGATCAATAACCAAAAACCATTTGTTTCATGGCTGCACACGGAACAGGACCTCAGGCATTGAGGCAAACACTGGTGCCATCATGGGGGTGCCTTGGTTTATTTTTTGGTAGTCTATGGTGAGGCGCCAAGCCTGACCCCCCGCTTTCAGCACTGGAAAGACCGGGCTGTTAAAGGGGATGTGGGTAGTCTGCAGCACTTCTTGTTTCTTTAAGGCTGCAATCACCCCCACGATGCCCTCCTCCACTGCTTTGGAATAAGGATATTGTTGTTGCAAGGTAATGCACCACCTCCACCAGCGCCATCTTATGCCTATTACACTCATAGGGATACGCTTGCCACACCCCTGGCACCATCTGTCTCCAAAATGCTTCCTCCTGCATGGTTAGCGCTGCCACTGCAGCGGTGGCAAACCGCCTCCCCTCGTCCTGAGGCAGAGGCATATGCAACTCCTGCCAAAACATGCCTCCTTGGTTGTAAGGGTTAAACCAAAGCCCCTGTTCCAGCATTCAGGGCATTCCCAAAATTACCTTCTCCATAGAGGAAGAGTCAATAGTAAATGAGGCATATAAGACAGTCCCTACAATAGTAACTAGGACCTGATCACAGGTTTGTTGCTGCCATGGCCCCGAATTGAAGGCTGAGAGCTGAGTGGGGAGCCCTCAACAGAGGTAATATTTAACATGTTTATGCCGGCCCCAGTGTCTAACAGGGCCATGCATGGGTGCTTAGGGACTACAACAGCGATTTTGGCGTGTTGGTTAGAGTCCCAGGTCGCCTTATCCCACATACTGCCAGCGGGACCCAGTCTGACAATGGGGCTGCCCTAATCAGAGCCCTCCCTGGGGTCCCCAGTCTGTGAGAGCTGATTGTGGAGCTGGAAGTAGTCTTCCCCTGGAGGGGTGGAAGATGTAGAGGCTGCCATGGATCGGGGCGAGGGTGGCTGATCTCACACCATGTGGGCCTGGGTTTCACAGATGCATGCAGCCTGTTCCTCCCGCCTGGCAGAGAGGGCCAATAGCCTTTCCACCAAAAGGATGGTGGGTTTCCCATCCCACCAACTCATATCCTCCCCCAGATCCCAGAGGGAGCGCCAAGCTTGCCTATGAACCTCAGCCCCTTTCTTATCCAAGTCCTCTTTAGTTAACAGTGAGGACCAGGGCTCCCGGGGACACCAGTTCGACCGTCCCTTTGCTTTCCCCTTCCCTCCTTCTGCTGGTACCGGTTGGTATTCATGAGGGTGCCTCCCACTCCCGGGGCAGCCTGGAGGGAAGCCACTTTCACTCTCTTAGTTGGCTCCCCAAAATGCTTAGCAATTTGCATAATTTTTCTTTGTAATGCCTTCCAATTTTTGGGTTTGTTTTCAGCCCATAATTCTAATTTATCCCTTCACCAATCATTTATTCCCTCTGTAAGCTCCCATAACTGGGTGATGATCCACAGGAGCTGGGCCAAGAGGTGCTGCTCCGCATTCACCAGCTGGATTTGCTCCAGGACAACCACAAATCAACTCTGTTGGTAGAAATAATCCAACCCTGTTTACCCCGGGGTCTGGTCTAGGTTGGACAGATACTTCTTTTTGGTGGAAAGAAGGACGTCCGCTACAGCTTGAACGATAAGCAACCTCTCTCCCTGCAAGTGGGTCACCGGTGTCTTCAGGGTGGAGGCCTGCTCCAGGCTGGCAGTTGTGAGCACCCGCATGATTTTTTTCTGGGACAAATTGTTTACAAGTATAATATTCCAGAGGTAAAGGAGCCAGGTAGTGGCCTTTTCCGTTTTAAAGAGGCTGAGCTCGCGAGTCAACATAAAGATGTCTGCCGGGCCCAACAGACTCTGAATCTTGGCTGAAATACGCTGAGTCTCGACCCAATTACCATCCTGGAGTTGTTCGGTGGACCTCTCCTCGGTTTTAATGAGGGCTGCTATAGGGTTGCAACAAGGTCCTGTCCAAAATTGAGGATCCCCACAAAGGGAGAGATCAAAGACCTTAGAAGGGTCACCCGAGTCATCCCCCATGAGGCTTGCCACCTGGACAGAATGCATGGCCAATTGGCATTTTAACTGTTCAATTTCCTTCTCCTGATGAGCACACTGCCATTGAGGTGTATGCTGGGTACGAATGGTCAAATCTTTGATGAGTGCCTGAAGGACTGGTACTTGCTTAGCCAGTGCTTCCAGGTGGGTGCATTCCACTTTTTCCACCTGGAAGTCCTGTCTTAAGGCCTGCAACTTATCCTGGGCGTAGGCTTGGGTTGCCGCCTGGTTAGTAATTTCAGTTGCTCAATTTCCACTAGCTATCAAGTATACACATCCTCCCTTTTCCCCAACTCCTCTTTCTGCCCCAACAACATTTGATACCACATAGCCGCTGCAGTCCTTACCAATCCCACAGCTGCCCTCAAGTTTTTACCCTTCTGCCTTTCATACTCAGCATATAGGTCTAACAAATCCTGCCAGCTTTGCACACTTTTCTGAAGCTCAGCCACGGAAGCCCAGAGATCGTGTCCCACCTTGGTGACAGCCCTCTCCAGCCGGAAGAGGTCCTCCCCCCCTTTGAAAGAGGCAAAAGGGTCCCGTCCCTTTTTGTCGCCCTTCTGAGATTCGGGTCCACCAGCCTCCCATGACACCAGCAGGCCAGGCAGAAGGACTCTCATGTCCACGCTACCTAATGCCCATGCATCCAGCCTTGAACCCATCGTGGATGCCGTCACCCATGGCTGCGGGACTCCTGAGTCCGCAATTGAGACCATTCATTTCCGGAACATGCTGAACAATTTTTTAATACAGACAGTTAGAATAGTTGGTGTGCTCTCAGAGCCCTCCCCCTCCGCACTTCTCCACTAAAAATGTGATAGATTTATGTTATCAATCTGTCTGGGGCTTCAAGTGATCAGGCTGAGGCTGCAGGATCTTTAGGGGAGGAGATGAAGAGTGACTAAGTTTAAAGTTTTATTAACCAAATAACAGCGGTGAATGCTGGGCGCACCCCATGTCACTCAGAGGGAGGAAGAAAGCGTTAGTGCTCAAGCCCTAACCCACTTTCATACTTACACACGTACAACTCAAGGCTGGCCAAGCCTGGGTATAATGTAAGAAGAAGATGGGGAAGGGTAGACAAGAGTTCTGTCCTATGCACAGGTCATCTAGGGTCTGCTGTAAATCTCTGATTTGCTTCAGCTCTCGGGAGGGTTTTAAGCCCTGGGTTCTTCCAGGAACGTTTTTGTCCAGGGACCCTGATTCCCCATGCTCTCAGTACCAGTCCGAACTGGCCTTCTGCAGCTCCCTTAGTTTCCCCCAAACACCTTTGCAATCTTACAAATTTTGCAACCCCTTCAGTTCTCTCTGGCTCAGTTCTCCTTTCTCACGGCCGGCTGGGGTTAAGACACAGGTTTCTGGCTCTTTGGCAGCAGAGAGCTTGTTTGTGTGCACTGGCCTTGGGTGGCAGTTTCGTTTCTTACCCTTTTCTTTCTCCCTTCCTCCCCCTTCGGCCTCTGGTAACCTGCAAAGGAATCTTCCACTCCACACTCACACCTTCAACCCTTCCCAAAATACTTTCCAATGCATATAAAATCATTAGCAATATACAATGCTGGTGCTTACCCAGGGGACCCCATGGGGGGTATTTTATTGTAACTCCATCACATGATTACTGCTGCCCAGGTTGCCACCCAATTCTATTTCCCCTACCAATTCTTCCCTGTTTGTAAGAAGCAAGTCAAGAGGAGAATGGCCCCTGGTTCGTTCTTCCAGTCGTTGCACCAGGAAGTTGTCCCCAACACTCTCCAAAAACTTCCTGGATTGTCTGTGCACTGTTGTATTGCTCTCCCAGCAGATGTCAGGGTGATTGAAGTCCCCCATTAGAACCAGGGCCTGTGTTCTGGAAACTTCAGTTAATTGTCTGAAAGAAGTCTTGTCTACCTCATCCTTCTGATCCTGTGGTCTATAGCAAACATCCCCATGACATCACCCTTGCTGCTCTCGCTTCTAAACTTAACCCAAAGACGCTCAACAGGCTTTTTTCCAGTTTCATACTGGAGCTCTAAGCAATCTTACTGCTCTCTTACATACAGTGCAACTCCTCCATCTTTCCTCCCCTGCCTGTCCTTCCTGAACAGTTTATACACATGCATGACAGTGCTCCAGTCACGTGAGCTACCTCATCAAGTCTCTGTTATTCCAATCACATCATAGTTCTTTGACTGTGCCTGGACTTTCAATTCTTCCTGCTTGTTTCCCAGGCATCTTACATTCATGTACATGCACCTAAGATAACAAGCCGATTGCCCTGTTTCTCAGTATGAATCAGGAGGCCCCCCCATTGCACCCTCCTCCTTGTGTTTCCTCCCAGTATCCCACTTCCCCACTTACCTCAGGGCTTAGGTCATTGTCCCCTGGTGTACCTAGTTTAAAGATCTCCTCACTAGGTTAGCAATCCTGCCTACGAAGATATTCATCCCTTTCTTCATTAGGTGGATCCCATCTCTTCCTAGCAATTCTTCTTCCTGGAACAACATCCTATGGTTGAAGAATCCAAAGCCCTCTCTCTGACACCACCTGTGTAACCATGCATTTACCTGCACAATTCGAGGGTCCCTACCTGGGCCTTTTCCTTCAACATGGAGGATGGACAAGAACACAACTTTTGCCTCAAACTCCTTTATCCTTCTTCCCAGAGCTACATAGTCTGCAGTGACCTTCTCAAGATCATTCTTGGCAGTATCATTGGTGCCCACGTGGAGAAGGAGGAAGGGGTAGAAGTCCAAGGGCTTGACCAGTCTTGGCAGACACTCTGTCACATCTTGAATTCTATCTCCAGGCCAGCAGCACACTTCTCCAGTCTCTCGGTCTGGTCGGCAGATGGATGACTGTGACACTCATAATGCCATTTAAAGTCTTCTGCAGTGCTGATGGCAGTGGTGCTCATTGAAACTGGGTGGCAGGAGAGCAGAGGCTGCTTCCCAGACACCCAGCTCTGAAGACAGAGTTGCCTGCCAACCACTTCAGAGAAGTAAGGGTGGCATGGTTTTGCCTTGAGAACTGAGTGCCTGGAGACCATATTTCCCAGGGGACACCAGATTTCAGTGTCCGTGATGCAATTTTCATGGCTGCAAATTTGGTAGACCCCTAGTTATGCTTCAGGCAAACACTGGGGATTGTTCTTCTTTACCTAAATAGCTTCATCCTCTTCCAGAGAATGGAAGTGTCTTGACCATAGTCCACAGTTCCATGATAAAGCCCGGAAGAGCTTAACTCTCCACTGGGCTACTTGCTTCCCCGGTAAGTCAAGTAGGGAACTTGAACACAGAGACCGCAGGCTAGACTCTGATTTCATTCATATCAGTATAACTAGGGAGTGAATGTATTCACTTCAATGGAGTTACTCTGGATTTACACCAGAATAACTGACAGAAGAATCTCACTCCATGTTTTAAGAAGTGAAGAGACACTAGCTGAGCATTGGTTGCTTAGGCAACCTTGTTTAATAAATTCAATATTTAAGTGACCTTAAGCAGATTAAATTCACAGGTAAATCTACAAAGGCAGAAGTTCCTGTGAGCGCTTTGTGAGGGGGCAGCGCATTTCAAACTACCAGAGTGAGAACTTCCTGTAAAGTTTCAGATTGGCTAGTGCAGTGTGAATAATTCTTCCCCTCTCAGCTCCTGTTGTCCATCTCCTTACAAGGGCAATGACAAGGTGATACCAAACTGTCTCTCTCTCCATCCCCAAGGGATTTTCATGAAGGACAAAACCATTTGTGGCACTTCAAGATCTAGTTCCCGCACACCAGCCTCCTATCAAAGAGCTGCAAAGGTATGAGTCCCACATTCTTCAGAGACATTTATTGTTAGAGCATGTAGTTTTTGTAAGAGGTACAGTTATTACTTTGATATAATTCAAGAAATGAGTGGAATTAGTTATTGTCAAATAGACATATGTCTGCAACCTTTTACAATATTTTTCTTCTGATTACATTTTGAGAGAGACAGTATGAAATATAGTACAATTTCATTATTATTATTTGTATTAAATGACTGTGGAAGGATTTATTATCACAGGCATTAGAATTCTACTTTTCTGTACTTTATGCATCTCTGGTGCAGTATGTAGACGATCTAACTGTATATGGCAAATCTAGCAGATCAGCATAAAGTGGGGAAGATCGGAGATCTAATATCTTAATTTTTAGTAAGGAATTTGACCGTTTCTCAAGAAATCTTAGCAAATTACTTCAAATAGTCTTGGGTAAGAACATTATCACTAAATTAGAAAATGGTTGAATTTTGTAAAAAATACTGTTAAAAAGTATCAGAGGGGTAGCCGTGTTAGTCTGGATCAGTAAAAGCAGAATCCTGTGGCACCTTATAGACTACAGATGTTTTTGCAATGATGAGCTTGGGTGGATACCCACCGATGGAGATGAAGTCCCGACGTGGTGAACATTACCTGCACTCATGCAAAAAAAACATCTGTTAGTCTATAAGGCTATCCTTAAAAAGTGTAATGATAAATGAAAATAGACTGAATTTAGTGTTAGGATCTTGGTTAGTTATCACCTTCATAAATAGTCTTGAAACTGGAGTACATAGCCTGTTAATGCAAACTAATGTCATGTAATTCTCAGATGATGCTAAATGGAGGGTTGTTGCACACAACAAGATCAGACAGATAACCCAAACACATCTGGAAAGTTTAGCAAAATAAGCAGAAAATTATATTTAAACTATAACATATGATGTAATAATCCAACACATGGCTATTCAGTGGTAGGGAATAATGGAAGCCAGTCCTGATGAAAGAAATGGAAAATAGATTAAACGTGTACTTGCAATGTGTTATGGTTCCAAAAAGGTAAATAATAATTTGTGCATAGTTAGATGCACTGTGTTACAGTCTCTCTATGGCTCTGATGAGAGTGTACCTAGAATACCACACTCAATTTTGTGCACTTCCATTTTCAGTCATTATTTGTATTTTATTATTTATTTGTTGAACACCTAGTGTGTAGCTGTCTGTACAGAATATAAGGGAGATGGACCAAGATTTTCAAAAAAATCTCGGAGGATAGGTCAATCAATGGCTATTGGCCAGGATGGGCAGGAATGGTGTACCTTGCCTCCGTTTGCCAGAAGTTGGGAATGGGTGACAGGGGATGGATCACTTGATGATTGCCTGTTCTGTTCATTCCCTCTGAAGTACCTGGCATTAGCCACTATCGGAAGACAGGATATTGGGTTAGATAGACCTTTAGTCTGACCCAGTCTGGCCATTCTTATAGTCTTATGTTCTTAAAAATGGGCCTAAAGTTAGGTTCCTAAATTAATATCTAGGCATCTGAAAGTAGATTTATGTTCAAAAATATTGAGCACCCATCAGCGTCTCTGAAGTCTATGGTTACTACTGGGTGCTCAGTACTTTAAAAATCAGGCTGCTTAAATAGGCACCCACACATAGACTTGGAAGCCTAATGTTTAGCGCCCATTTTTTGAATGTTTTAGCCATGGTCCCTAACCCAAAGTGTGAGATAAACATGCTGCTTTTTTTAAAAAAGGCAGAAAGTGGTTGGAAGTTTTGGAGGAATTCAGAGAAAAGACATGAACTCTATTTAAGGGGCTGGAGAGATTGACTTATAAACAAGAAATGGAAGAACTACGTGTGTATAATGACCTTGGTGCAAACCCTGACTATAAGGGGATGCACAGTAACTGTTTAGAAATATTGAAAGTGTATCAGCATCGAAGAGGGAAACAGGCTGTTTGGGGTGGTGTGAGGCTGTAGAGCTAGAGGTGAAGGGAGGGAGGTAAGACAAAAACGTTTCCCCAGGTGAGGGGTGGAAATCCCTCTGCAGGAAACGTTTAACCTTAGACTGGATAAAGCTCTAGACAGAATCCTACGATAAACATATGAAGGTATAAGCCCCAGTCTGTGTTCAGTGCAGGATTGTTGTATAGACCACATGTGGGGAGGGGAAGAGGGTCTCTATTTCACCAGCTAGGGGAGGGAGGCAATCTCCAGGCCCAAGTCCCTTTTCATCTCCTTCTTTATTGTTTACAACAACGAGAACAAACAAAAATGAGAAAAATAACACAACTGAAAACACTGCTCATAATCCCCAGAGGCTTCCCTGCTTCAACCAGCCAATGGGAAAGAGGACTCCTTTCCCCTGTGACCCTTCTGAACTCTGATTCCTGTTCTTCCCTGGCCTGTGAGAGTCAGGGATCCCTTAACCGTTCCAGTCTGCTGCATTATCCTTGTTACAGACTCCCAAAGGATGAAATAGAAGACATTAATATGGGATTAAATATCAGAGGGGTAGCCATGTTAGTCTGGATCTGTAAAAGCAGCAAAGAATCCTGTGGCACCTTATAGACTAACAGACGTTTTGCAGCATGAGCTTTTGTGGGTGAATACCCACTTTGTCGGATGCAAGTAGTGGAAATTTCCAGGGGCGGGTATATATATGCAGGCAAGAAGCAAGCTAGAGATAATGAGGCCCTGTTCTAGCAATTGAGGTGTGAAAACCAAGGGTGGAGAAACTGGTTTTGTAGTTGGCAAGCCATTCACAGTCTTTGTTTAATCCTGAACTGATGGTGTCAAATTTGCAGATGAACTGAAGCTCAGCAGTTTTTCTCTGAAGTCTGGTCCTGAAGTTTTTTTGCTGCAGGATGGCCACCTTAAGATCTGCTATTGTGTGGCCAGGGATGTTGAAATGTTCTTCTACAGGTTTTTGTATATTGCCATTCCTAATATCTGATTTGTGTCCATTTATCCTTTTCCGTAGAGACTGTCCAGTTTGGCCGATGTACATAGCAGAGGGGCATTGCTGGCATATGATGGCATATATTACATTGGTGGACGTGCAGGTGAATGAACCGGTGATGGTGTGGCTGATCTGGTTAGGTCCTGTGATGGTGTCGCTGGTGTAGATATCTGAGCAGAGTTGGCATCGAGGTTTGTTGCATGGATTGGTTCCTGAGCTAGAGTTACTATGGTGCGGTGTGCAGTTACTGGTGAGAATATGCTTCAGGTTGGCAGGTTGTCTGTGGGCAAGGACTGGCCTGCCACCCAAGGCCTGTGAAAGTGTGGGATCATAGTCCAGGATGGGTTGTAGCTCCCTGATGATGTGTTGGAGGGGTTTTAGCTGGGGACCGTATGTGATGGCCAGTGGAGTCCTGTTGGTTTCTTTCTTGGGTTTGTCTTGCAGTAGGAGGCTTCTGGGTACACGTCTGGCTCTGTTGATCTGTTTCCTTATTTCTTTGTGCTGTACTGTAGTTTTGAGAATGCTTGGTGGAGATTTTGTAGGTGTTGGTCTCTGTCTGAGGGGTTAGAGCAGATGCGGTTGTACCTCAGTGCTTGGCTGTAGACAATGGATCGTGTGGTGTGCCCGGGATGGAAGCTGGAGGCATGAAGGTAGGCATAGCGGTCGGTAGGTTTTCGGTATAGGGTGGTGGTAATATGACCATCACTTATTTGCACCTCCCGTGTAGATTGGTCAAGGCTGAGGTTGATGGTGGGGTGGAAGCTGTTGAAATCGTGGTGGAATTATGGGATTGACACCTTCACTTCTATCTCTGCAGCATGAGGCCACATTCTGACAAGCTGTCCCTCAGGGTGGGTTTCCTGCCCTACTTTCATGTTTCCAGACCCTTTCTAGGCTTACTTATTGTGGGGAGGGATATCTCAGTGGTTTGAGTATTGGCCTGCTAAACCCAGGGTTGTGAGCTCAATCCTTGAGAGGATAATTTAGGGAATTGGGGTTAAAATAAACCAATAAAAAAAGTGGGGATTTGTCCTGCTTTGAGCAAGAGGTTGGACTAGATGATCTCCTCAGCTCCTTTCCAACCCTGATATTCTATGACCTCTTTTGGACTGTGTAAATCTGGAATAACTCCAGTGATTTCCGTGGAATTATGCTAGATGTACACAGGGCTGTCTCAGAGCATAACGTGGTCCCGTGATGCTGTACTGGAACTCAGTGTGCATAGTACTAAAGGATATCACACAAGGGGAGGAGCAGATGGAGGAGGTGCACCAATCAAGTGTCAATTCTTGGAGGCACTGAGGTCTAAAGTTCTGTTCCTAAATCCATATTTACGTACCTAAAGGTGGGATTTTTAACAAAGGTGCCTAAATGATTTAGTTTCAGAGTAGCAGCCATGTTAGTCTGTATCTGCAAAAAGAACAGGAGTACTTATGGAACGTTAAAGACTAAGAAATTTATTTGAGGATAAGCTTTCATGGGCTATAGCCTACTTCATCGGATGCATGCAGTGGAAAATACAGTAGGAAGATCTATAGCTATAGCTATATACACAGAGAACATGAAACAATGGGTGTTACCACACACACTCTAACGAGAGTGATCAATTAAGGTGAGCAATTACCAGCAGGAGAGAAAAAAAACTTTTTGTAGTGGTTATCAAAATGGTCCATTTGCAGCAGTTAACAAGAAGTTGTGAGGAACAGTGTGTGGGGGGTGTATGTGTGGAATAAACATGGGAAAATAGTTTTACTTTGTGTAATGACCCATCCACTCCCATCCACATCACATTGGTATATCTACCAATATCTACCAATGTGATATATGCCATCATATGCCAGCAATGTACCTGTAAAAGAATAAATGGACACAAATGGACACAAATCAGACGTCAAGAATTATAACATTCAAAAACCAGTTGGAGAACACTTCAATCTCCCTGGTCACTCGATTACAGACTAAAAGTCGCAATATTACAACAAAAAAACTTCAAAAACAGACTCCATCGAGAGACTGCTGAATTGGAATTAATTTGCAAAATGGACACCATTAAATTAGGCTAGAATAAAGACTGGGAGTGGATGGGTCATTACACAAAGTAAAACTATTTCCCCGTGTTCATTTCCCCCCCACACACACTCTCTTCCTCACACCTTCTTGTCAACTGCTGCAAATGGACCATTTTGATTACCACTACAAAATTTTTTTTTTCTCTCATAGAATCATAGAAAATCAGGGTTGGAAGGGACCTCAGGATGTCATCTAGTCCAACCCCCTGCTCAAAGCAGGACCAATTCCCAAAGAAATCATCCCAGCCAGTGCTTTGTCAAGCCTGCTGGTAATAGCTCACCTTAACTGATCACTCTCGTTAGAGTGTGTATGGTAACACCCATTGTTTCATGTTCTCTGTGTATATATCTATATCTATATCTATATATCTTCCTACTATATTTTCCACTGCATGCATCCGATGAAGTGGGCTGTAGCCCACGAAAGCTTATGCTCAAATAAATTTGTTAGTCTCTAAGGTGCCACAAATACTTCTGTTCTTTAAATGATTTAGGTGCACAATCCCTATTAAAGTCAATTGTATAAAACACGTAAAGAATCATATCCAGAGCCTTTAGAAAGCTAAGGAGAGAGCAGAGAGGAGCACCCCTTGTAACACTGCACATTTATGACATATGCTGTAGGCATTTCCCCCAGCACAACCATCCCTGTCAGCCAAGGGAGGGGGCAATAATCCAGTTCCCGCATTACCCAGAAATTGTCTGACTGGGGGCTCTTTTGCTACTGGCAGATCTAACTGCTGCCACTAACTATTGAGTTCTCCAGCATTAGGAGCCAAATTGTGTCCAGCCTCTCTCCACTGCCAGAGCAAATGAAATCGTAGCTCTATCTAGACTCCTAAATCTGTCCTCGCAGGGTTTTATTTATTTGTTTGTTTTTCTTTTCTGAATCCCTCTATTTTGTCAGTGAGTATTAATGTGTCCCACATTCAGAACTAGGTGCCACATTCCCAGTTCAGTAAGAAGGAGGCGTGGTTCTTCCAAACCCTCAGTTGTTCTGCTATTAGATCCTGACGTTTGTTGTTGTGGTTCCATAGTACAAGTACCAGTTTCCATCAAATCCCATTTTTCATCTCAGTCTACTGAATCCAACCTTTGTATCCCAGAATGCAACAGAAATGAGTGAGCAGGCAGTGACCTATGTAGACCTGAAATTTCAAACTCCTTCCAAGCACCAGAAGAAAAAGACGCCTAAGAACACCAGGGAAAAAGGTGTGGTATATTTGTAAGCACCTGAGAACATATCTGCTATTACTGATATTTTATTGTCTGTGTTAAATCTCTTCCTTGAGCTGTACACATAGTACCTGACTTTATCTACTTATATTATTAGCTTTTTCTTCATTGCCGGGCACAATTATTTTAGTAATTTGTTAACATCTGTCAGGCACTGAAATTCTCCTGGAGCCCTGGAACACAGTTCTGCGATTGTGTTATCACAAACCACTCCATGTCAATGGATGTTGTTGATTTGCCCTGTGTTCAAGACACAGTCTCTTTAAGTCATACCTTGTGGTTGGAGTATTAAAGCAGGTGACGTGTGAATTCTCTCCTTTCCATATGTGAATAAAGTACCATTTTCTCTATGCTTTGCCTTCAATATCATGAAATCATGGCTGATCCTTAATTGTTCATATTTATTTACCATCCCAGAGCCTTAAGATCATTCCTGTCCAGCAGAGATTTTCCTGAGCTACAGAGGATTTCCACTGAGCATCCAGGAAGTTGAGCAGTTAGTTTTTGAGAAGATGACATTTAAAACAATGGGCTCCATCTAGAAGAGCGTAATGCCAAGTGCCATGTTTCCTCTGAAATCAATAGTAAAACAGCCT
This sequence comes from Mauremys reevesii, assembly GCF_016161935.1. NCBI lineage: Eukaryota > Metazoa > Chordata > Testudines > Geoemydidae > Mauremys > Mauremys reevesii. Next base: position 221,116,538 of record NC_052623.1, read on the forward strand.
TTGACTTCAATGGGAGAAGAAGCAAGCTTTAAATCAAGGAAATAGCACTAGAAATGTTTAATGAGTTTATAAATATGCTTAGTAGATCACAGTTCAATTTGTTTTGAAGTATGTAAAGTGAAATTTTACATTTCAAGATTGTCATTAGCAGAATGCATGAGTCAAGGGTAGTCAAATAGATACATTATCTTAACTGGATATTTCCATAACTTTTAAAGCTTAGCTTTGAAACTGTAATTTTCTGATTATAGTGTATGTGCAAAGGGTTATATAAGTCATATGAATAACTTTAAATGTAACAACACTTTTGGGTAAATAGGACTCTAAATAGGACTCTAAATAGGAGTCAGATATTGGAAACAAGGTGATAAGATGCATATGCTGAATTCACAGATGTTAGTTGGTTGACCCCAGTACACTGACAGGCTACTGCAGACCATTGTGTTTTGGGACAAAACCTTTTAATACCAAAGTTCTGCTATGCCCTACATCCTGCAATGAAAGTTTTATAGTTCTATAGATTGAAATCAGAGCTGTCCACCTTTATCAGCCCAATGAATGAAAATCACTATTTCTATGCTATAACCCACTAGAGATAAACGAGGAGGTGGTGACCTACACAGAACTGAAATGCCATAATGCTTCTGAGCAGCAGAGGAGACAACAGACTACGAACCCCCAGGGCAAAGGTACTGTGTGCTATAAGCTGCTGCCTCCACTCATACTACTATTTAACTGCCCATAGTCTAACACCTTCCTTGAATTGTATGAGAACATGAAAAGCAAAACTGCACATAAAGGATCGGGATTTAAATACCCAAAATCAAGACATTCAATGGCTAAGATGCCACAAGTATTATCCACCTGGCCTCCTTGCACATTCTTTATATTACAATATAAAATTAAGCCTTAAAAATAAATTCAGAGCAGTGCTATGTATCCATGTAATACAGGGAATTGGGCCAGATTGTTCTCAGCCACTGTATGAATGTTTGCAGGGAGAGGAGCAAAGGGTACTAGGCATGCCATGCCTTCTACCCACAAATGCAGTGGCCAGATATTCTCTTCCCAGCTGCAGGGATTGTTCCCTCCTAGAACGCAGAGAGGCATTGGCCACCCCAAAGTGGACGGAGGGGAAAATACAACTATGGCCTCATCTAGCCTCCTGCCCCCGACCCAGAGCTAGACATAAGCAGACTAAACAATTGTTCAGCGCCCTGACCAGCTCCATGGGCCCCCCATTCACTTTTTATTTTAAAAACTTTCCTGATTTAGAATTAAGGGGCACAAAATATTTCTGCTTAGGGCCCACAATGGACTAGCGCCATCACTGCCTCCCCCACTGGGTAACACCATCCTATAAGAAACTCCACCATCCTATAAGATGGTGCAATGAGTGCTCTCCTCTTGCCTACTTGCGAGCTCAGGGAGGGACTGTTCCTCAGGAGACACAATCCCCACCCAGACCTCCTGCTGGGGAGGCGCCACACTAGCGCAACACAGAGCAGTTCCTAAAAGGCACCGCTGAGCCCTTAATGCTTTTTTTAAAGGTGCCCTTGAAGGTGGAACTCCCAAGAGGGAAGGAGGGGGGGGCTTTTTATTCTTCCTAGAACTCCTTGTTCTGAGCCTCCTTATCCTTATCCCACCTTTATAAGTGTACACAATACTAGCAGTGAATGAATATAATGCTTCCCCTCTTACATAAATTGCTACACAGAAGCAGTTTGGGCCACTGCACAGGGCTTCTAACTGCCAGCCAGGAGAGGAGGGTTTTATTGACTCCCTTGGTAAGCCTGAGCAAAGCATTTCACCTCTCTCTATTTCAATTTTCCCATCTGTAAAATGGGGATAATAGTTTCCTACCTTCTTAAGTGCTACAATTGAAAAGCTCCATGTAAGTGCTAAAGTGGAAGGAATATCCCTTAATGGTTTTCTCCTAGGACCCCAGAGCACAGTTCTGTTGCCGTCAAGTCCCACATAAAACAGTCTGCTTCCTTACTAAGGCTTTGGCCTGGTCTACCCTACGCGTTTAAAACGATTTTAGGAGCATTAAACCGATTTAACGCCGCACCCGTCCACACCATGAGGCCCTTTAGATCGATATAAAGGGCTCTTTAAACCGGTTTCTGTACTCCTCCCCAACGAGAGGAGTAGTGCTAATATCGGTATTACCATATCGGATTAGGGTTAGTTTGGCCGCAAATCGATGGTATTGGCCTCCGGGCGGTATCCCACAGTGCACCACTGTGACCGCTCTGGACAGCAATCTGAACTCGGATGCAGTGGCCAGGTAGACAGGAAAAGCCCCGCAAACTTTTGAATATCATTTCCTGTTTGCCAAGCGTGGAGCTCCGATCAGCACGGGTGGCCATGCAGTCCCAAATCCAAATCCAAAAAGAGCTCCAGCATGGACTGTACGGATGTGATCACTGTATGGGCAGACAAATCTGTTTTATCAGAGCTCCGTTACAGAAAACGAAATTCCAAAGCATTTTAAAAAAATCTCCAGACAGAGGCCACAGCAGGGACTCAGCACACTACTGCATGACAAGCGTAACGGAAAGCCAAAGAATCAAATGGACGCTCATGGAGGGAGGGAGGGGGGACTGAGGACTCAAGCTATCCCACAGTTCCTGCAGTCTCCAAAAAGCATTTGCATTCTTGGCTGAGCTCCCAGTGCCTGTAGGGTCAAACACATTGTCCGGGGTGGTTCAGGGCATAGCTCGTCAATTTCCCCCACCCACCCACCCCCAGAAGGAAAAGGGAAAAAAATCGTCTCTTGACTTTTTTAAATGTCACCCTATGTCTACTGAATGCTGCTGGTAGATGTGATGCTGCGGCAGTGAACTGCAGCATCCTCTCCCCACCTCCCTGGTGGCAGATGGTACAATATGACTGGTATCCATCATCATCATCATCAGCCCGTGAGTGCTCCTGGCTGGCCTCAGGTGAGATCAGCCGGGGGCACCTGGTGGCAGACGGTACACTGCAGTAGGACTGGTATCCGTCCTCGTCATCAGCCCGTGAGTGCTCCTGGCTGGCCTCAGGTGAGGTTGGCCGGGGGCGCCTGGGTAAAAATAGGAATGATTCCCAGTCATTCCCAGTAGATGGTACAGAACGGCTGGTAACCATCTTCATCATAGCAACTGGGGGCTGAGCTCCATCAGCCCCCGCCCTTCATGTGTAAAGAAAAGATTCTGTACTGCCTAATGTCCTGCCTGTACACCACTTAATGTCCTGCCTGGACTATCATAGCAGCTGGAGGCTGCCTTCCCCTCATTTTATCTCACTAACAAATCACTGTTTCTTATTCCTGCATTCTTTATTACTTCATCACAAAATGTGGGGACACTGCAATGGTAGCCCAGGAAGGCTGTGGGAGGAGGGAAGCAACAGGTGGGGTTGTTGCAGGGGCACCTGCTGTGAATGGCATGCAGCTCATCATTTCTGCGGGATCTGACACGGAGCGGCTGTGCTCTCTGGTTCTCTGATACACTGGTTCTCTAGTACACTTGCCCTATATTCTAGGCAGGACTGATTCTATTTTTAGATACCATAAAGGAGAGATTGATTCGGGGAGTCATTCCCATTTTTTTCTTTGGGCCCCCGGCCAACCTCAGCCAGGGGCACCCAGGACAGCAGCAGACAGTACAGAATGACTGATAACCGTCATCTCATTGCCAATTTACAATGGCAGCAGACGGTACAGAATGACTGATAACTGTCTCTGCTATCATGCAAAAGCAAATGAATGCTGCTGTGTAGCGCTGCTGTATCACCTCTGTCAGTGGCATCTAGTACACATACGGTGACAGTGACAAAAGGCAAAACAGGCTCCATGGTTGCCATGCTATGGCATCTGCCAGGGCAATCCAGGGAAAAAGGGCACGAAATGATTGTCTGCTGTTGCTTTCCCAGAGGAAGGAATGACTGATGACATTTACCCAGAACCACCCGCGACAATGATTTTTGCCCCATCAGGCACTGGGATCTCAACCCAGAATTCCAAGAGGCGGGGGAGACTGTGGGAACTATGGGATAGCTATGGAATAGCTACCCACAGTGCAACGCTCCAGAAATCGATGCTAGCCTCGGACCATGGACGCACACCACCAAATTAATCTGCTTAGTGTGGCCGCGTGCACTCGACTTTATACAATCTGTTTTACTAAACCGGTTTATGTAAAATCGGAATAATCCCGTAGTGTAGACATACCCTTTGTTAAGGCTAGATCCTGTTCTCCGGGTATCTTGACCTGTATAACTTTGAACAGGGCAAGAGTTTTCATTCCATAGTTCAAGAGCCCTGACAACTTGTTCTGACACGGCTGAATATGTGTGATGGTAGAGGGGGAAGAATGAATACTTGTGTGCGGTTGTGCTGCATTTCTCTAACACAGAGAATATGAATGGCTTATGCCTCGTTTGGGGTTTAAAAGTCTTTTCCTCTGCAATTCTGTACTTCTCCCCTCTCTTTCTCTCTTTCAGATTCTTCTGCTCCAGCTCCTGCATGGAGGCTCAGAGCAGGGATTTTGGGGACTTTCTGTTTGGCTTTGCTCATAGCAGTGGGGGTCTTGGCTGCGAATGGTAAGCATGAGCAAAGTAGATACTGATAGACAAACTCTGTGCTGGCATATTCCTTGTGTAACTGCTGAAGAGTAAATCTCATGAGGTGTAAGTCAGTAAAGAGCTGCAATGCTTAGTTCCTCTGAAAATCAGGACACTTATTTAGAAGCAGCAAAGAATCCTGTGGCACCTTATAGACTAACAGACGTTTTGCAGCATGAGCTTTCATGGGTGAATACCCACTTCTTCGGATGCAAGCATCTGAAGAAGTGTTAGTCTATAAGGTGCCACAGGATTATTTGCTGCTTCTACAGAATCAGACTAACACGGCTACCCCTCTGATACTTGACACTTATTTAGATGCTTTATTATGGTTTTAGGGGGCTTGACATGGACACCGGCTGGAATCTGTCACATTCATAGAATCATAGAATCATAGATTCTCTCCCCCACACACATACACACCATAACAACTCCAACTTGCCACATCTCCCAAGAGCTAGAAGGGGCAGAGGGTCCTCCAGAACAAATATGAAGCACAGACTTTCTGGTGCACCACTGCAGAATCATGAATTTGGAGTCTAAATGCCTGGCTTCAGCCTCATGGGCCAAAACACACCCCTGATGTGAGCATTCCTCTGGGCTGATATGCTCATTGAATTTCCTGTCCATAGTGTCAGTGTCCTTGTCTTCCTTGCAAAAATTCCAGGGCTTTTCACTTACCACTTTCTTCCTAAGTATATGATTTTCCTGTGTTGTAGTCTAACTTCGAAAATAGGATTTTTCTGCATTGAGGTCACTTCAAACAGGGCCGGCTCCAGACCCCAGCGCGCCAAGCATGCGCATGGGGTGGCATCCCGCGGGAGGGCAGCAGGCGGCTCCGGTGGACCTCCCGCAGGCATGCCTGCGGAAGGTCCGCTGGTCCCGCGGCTCCGGGGAACCTCCCACAGACGTGCCTGCGGAGGGTCCGCTGGTCCCGCGGCTCCGGTGGAGCATCCGCAGGCATGCCTGCAGGAGGTCCACCGGAGCCGCAGGACCGGCGACTGCCAGAGCGCCCCCCCGCGGCGTGCCGCCCTGCTTGGGGCAGCGGAAATCCTAGAGCCGTCCCTGACTGCAAACATCACCTGTGTTCAACCAAGATGCTGGAAATCAGGATGTTTTCAATTGCTGTATTCTGTGACTTTTTACAGAGTTAAGATTTTCAGCCACACAGTGTTTTTTTTTTTTTGGTTGGTTGGTTGGTTTTTTGGGGGGGGGGAATTAAGTTCAAAATGTTAATTTTAAGATGACTTTTAACAAGAAAAAATATCTGACATATTACATATAACATAACTTGTTGTTCTAATAATACAACAGAGATTATGCCCAATGGCATAACTGCAGGTAGAAGTTGGTCCTTTGTGTCCCTATAAGTCATAATATATTGATTTGTAGAACAGTTGCAATTTACTTTTAAGTGATACATCATATTGTTATATTATTTTGGCTTTAAGTTTTTCAGATCTCCCATGTATCATGTAGACAGCAGGATAACCTCAGCCAGAACCAGAAAATTACCCAAGCTAAGAATGGAAACCTGCCAAAGGTTTTGAACAGGAAAGATAAAGGTCAGTTGGCTTCAGGAGGTCATTTTTTTCTATGTGCTGTAACTTTAGACTGAAATAATTTCATATTGAATTCCCAACACTGTTGCTACACTGATGGATATCAGAGTATGACATTTAGGTTAATTAGATTCTAATTATTTTTATCTTTATTTACCAAAATTTTACATTCACTGGAAAACTCAGAAGTGAGTCTTAAGGGAACATAAGGGAGGCTAAGCTGGTTTAAGTCACATGTTGAAAGATCACCAGAGAGGACGGTAGGAAGAAAAAACAATTAACAGGAGGAAATAATACAATCACAGAAATGTTGATTGGGAAGGACCTCAAAAGGTCATTTAGTCAAGTCACCTGCACTGAGGCAGGTCCAAATATACCTAGATCATCCCTGACCGGTGTTTGTCTAAACTGTTCTTAAAAACCTCCAAAGATGAGGATTCCACAACCTCCCTTGTAAGGCTATTGCAGTGCTTAAAAATCATTATACTTGGAAAGTTTCATTCTAACCCTAACCAAATTCTCCCTTGTTGTAGATCAACTTGATTACTTCTTGTCACCTCTCAGGCTTCTCTTCTCTGTAAGCATGCACAGTGTTGTCAACTTTCCTCACATATCAGAATATCATTTTTGATGCTCTCGTCTGGACTCCCTCCAATATGTCCACATCTTTCCTAAATGTGGCACCAAGAAATGGACACAAGACTCAAGATCAGGCCTCACCAGTGCTGAATACAGAGGGACAGTTACCTCTGATGTCTTACATATGACACATGTTAATACATCAAAAATTATATTAAAATTATTTTGTAACTCCATCACACTGGGCACTCATATTCAATTTGTGATCCACTATAAACTCCAGATCCTTCTCAGCAGTATCACTGCCTAGCCAGCTATTCTCCATTCTGTAGTTGTGAGTTTAATTTTTCTTTCCTCAGTGTAGTACTTTGCACTTTTCTTTAGTGATTTTCATCTTGTTGATTTCCTGCCAGCTTGGTGTTATCCACACATTTTATAAGCATGCTTTTTACTCCATTATCTACATCACAAATGAAAACATTGAATATACTGGCCCCAGGACCCTGATAACTGCTCTTTAAGTAAGGTCTTTCAACCAGTTTTGTACCCACCTTATATTAATTTCATTTATACCATATCACCTTAGCTTGTTTATGATAATGTCATGTAGGACTGTGTCAGAAGACTTACTTACATCAAGATATATAATGTCTACAGCTTCCCTTCTCTCCACTAGATCTGTAGCCATGTCAAAGAAGGAAATTAAGTTGGTTTGGCATGATTTTTTCTTGATCAATCTATGTTGTCTATTAAGTATCAGTCTATTGGTGGGAAGAGATAGCTCAGTGGTTTGAGCATTGGCTTACTAAATTTAGGGTTGTGAGCTTAGTTCTTGAGGGGGCCCTTTAGGGAGGTGGGACCAAAAAAATAGTTGGGGATTAGTCCTGCTTTGAGCAGGGGCCAAGGCTAGATGATCTTCTGGGGTCCCTTCCAACTCCAATATTCTATGATTAACCTCTATATGCTTATAAATTGATTATTTCATAATTTGTTTCACTATCTTTCCAGGTATCAAAGTTAGGCAGACTCTTCTATAATTCCCCAGGTCCTCTTTTTAAGATCAGCACCATGTTTGCCCTTCTCCAGCCCTCTGGACTTCCCCAGGAGTTCTCAAAGATATTTCCTAATGGTTCTGAGATTGCTTTAGTTAGTTCCTTAAGTACTCTAGGGTGAATTTCCTCAGGCCCTGCTCACTTGAACACATGTCACTTATCTAACTATTATTTATCTGGTTCTTTCCCTGTTTTGGCTTGTGTTTCTTCCCCCTTGCTGTTAATATTAATTGTATTTAAATATTTGGTACAATTACCTATTTATGAAAGGCATTAAACACTTTACCCTTCTTGATATAATTCATCATTATCTGTCCTTTGTCCTAAGTCAAGGACCTGCACTTTCCTTCACCTTTCTCTAGCACCTAATGCATTTACAGAAACACTTTTTATTACCTTTTATGTCCTTTGCTAGGTGTAATTCATTTGGTGCCTTGCCGTTTCTGATTTTTTCCCTACATGCTTGTGCCATTCTTTTGTACTCATCCTTCACAGATTGTCTACGTTCTACTTTTTGTTGGATTCCTCCTTGATATTCAATTTGTTAAAGAGCTCTTGATGGGGCCATACTGGCCTCTTACTATTCTTCCTATCTTTCCTATCAAACCCCACATTGAGCACAGGCAGAAGGGGGAGGGGAGCCTCTCCTGCCAAGCGGTCTGACCACAACCTCATGCAGCTGCCACAACTGCCAGTCATCGAGTTAGGGACCCACAGCTGCAACCAATGGAGGAAACAGGGCCTGCTATAAAAAGAGAGAGTTCAAATAAGAAAGGGAGGGAGAAAGGCCTGAGTAAGCAAAGGGGTAAAATCCCTGCAGCTGGCTACCTCCAGAAACGCAGCCCGAAGGGGCTGAAGCAGATCACTGAGCCTAATTAGAGCCAGAGGCCAAAAATTGTTGTAACCAGAGGCTAATCAAAGAAAACCAGTCAGGGGGCAACAGAGACCTCCTGAAAGACAATAGAAAGAACTGGTGACACCTTCACATCATAGTAATTTGCTCTTGTGCCTTTAATATTGTCTCTTTGACAGACTGCCAGTTTTCCTAAACTCCCTGTTCCTTTAGATTTTCTTCCCATGGTGTCTTACCTACCAGTTCTCTTTTAAGAAGCTGTAAGATAAACTAGTCAACCTCCCACTTTAAGGTTTTCCATTGCTGGTGCTTCTCAGCATGTAGGTTTCACCAGCTTAGATTCCCTGACTCTTGCAAATGAGTAAGTGAATGATAAATGGAGTCTAACTCTGCATGAAGAAGCCTCAGTTACAGATCCTCACAGAATTTTACCCATTGTGCAAGTATCCTGCTCAATAATTACTGTCAAAGAAACAGCCAATTACTTACAATAGAACTCGCACTTGATGTATAGAAGCCAAAAAATACACAAAACTCCCCTAGGGGAAAAACAAACAAACATGATTTGTGTATAAAAGGAAAGTGATGTTGGCATAGCAATAATTACTTTATTTGCTATAGAACAATAGTCCTCATGCCAGCATGAAAATACAAGCAACCGTGTCAATGTTTGTGAATCTCAAGATGGTTTGTGATGAACTTAACTCAAAATCAAACTACAAGAGAAAATCTATTATTACAAATTGAACTTAATACTTCTAATAAAGGAATATCTAGAGGCCCCAATCAGGTATGGGCATCCGTTGTATTAGATGTTGTAAAAACACACTATAAGAGATGGCCCCTATGTGAGAGAGATGACAAATTTAATATAAATAAAGCACATTAAGTGGATGAAACAGTCAAGAGGAGGAAATAGGGGAGGGAGGACAAGTGTAACAGCAACAGAAGAAACATAAACTGTATTTCTTTTTAAGGGTGGAAGTTTCTTTGCCCAGAAAATTGGTTTCCCCATGGAGATAAATGTTACCGCTTTTCTACTGAATCCAAACCTTGGCTGGAGAGTCAAAAGGCCTGCTCTTCTCATGGCTCCAGACTCCTCCTTATAGAAAACAAAGAAGAGCTGGTAGAGTATCTTTGTCTTTGGAAAGCTGCATATTCAAAACAGCCAATAGAAGATTTGTCATTGAAAAGAAGATTGTGGAAAATGAGATTTGGCTTCATTTGGTACCTTGCTTTTTCTTGAAGGCTAATTACCTTATACCTCCTCTTCTCTCCCCAGCATTGGAGCCATAACTGAACCATAAATTAAATTAAAAGGCACCTGATGCAAGGCAAATCCCCAGAGTCACCAGTACTTTTCATATTCTACATCTATTACTGTAGTACAAGAAAAACTTGTACATCACTCCGGGCATTTTTCTCTGTCTCCCAAGTGATCTAGGGGAGGTATTGTCCTCTAGACCAGTGCTTCTCAAAGTGGTGGTCCATGGACCGGTGCCAGTCCGCAGCGAGTTTCCTCATAAGAGCGTCAAATAGGATAATAATATGGCACTGGTTCCTGACACATTGGAAAAAAAATTGCCGGTCCCCCACATCAGATAGCTTGAGAAGCACTGCTCTAGACAAGAGAGTGAATAGAGATTAACCAACAAAGAATGCTGTCACAGTTTCTACAACAGACACTTGTGAAGGAAATGAAGAATGTGATCAGGTTGGTTAATGGGATTGATCAACCATGAGTAGGGCCCTACCAAATTCACGGTCCATTTCAGTCAATTTCATGGTCATAGAATTTTAAAAACCATAAATTTAATTATTACTGCTATTTGAGTCTGAAATTACATGGTGGTGTAATTGTAGGGGCCCTGACACAAAAAGGAGGTGTGTGTGTGTGGGGGGGGGGTTTACAAGGTTATTGTAGGGGGAGATTGTGGTACTGCTACCCTTACTTCTGCACCGCTGCCTGCAGAGCTGGGCCCTCAGTCAGCAGCCACCATTCTCCTGCCACCCAACTCTGAAGGCAGCAGCGCAGAAGTAAGGGAGACATGATATGGTATTGCCACCATTACTTCTGCACTGCTGCTGGTGGGGTGCTGCCTTCAGAGCTGGGTGCCTGGCCAACAACCGCCATGCTCTGACCACTCAGCTCTGAAAGAAGAGCAGAAGTAAGAGCAGCAATACAGTGACCCACCTAACATAAACTTGTTACCCCCTCCCCCCCCCGCAGTTCCCCTTTGGGTCAGGACCCCCACTATGAGAAACATTGCTATATCCTGTGATATCTGTATAGTATAGGGTGAAAGCAAACACACACACACAAAAACAGATTTCAAGAGCGGGAGACCAGATTTCACGGTCCATGACACATTTTTCATGGCTATGAATTTGGTAGGGTCCTAACCATGAGGCTACCTCAGGACATAGGGACCTGTTAACCACACAACTGTATCCATACAGTTGTGAAACGAGCAAATACCTGATGTACGTACATCCATGAAATGAGCAGGGAAAGGAATGTAATTGCATGAATTGGCTTTGTCCTTCTACAGGATTTCATAAATCCCCTGGCAACTTCTCACTGGATAGGATTGTCACGTGAGACGACTGACAGGTTGTGGATGTGGGTGAATGGTACAGCTTTCGCCACTGACTGGTAAGTTCCAGACACAACTAAAAACTTCTCGTTTCAATTAAGTGAATTGACAGTGCTATGACAGAGAGAAACCCAAGCTTCAGAAAAAAGGAGTGCAATATGTCATCACTGCAATGTATTTATACATTCTATCGGGGCCCAAGTCAGCAAAGAATGGTGCAAGTCAAGGTTGAGATGTATTGATCCAAAGCTCCAGGTGATGAAACATCAAAAGTGGAGGGGAAGCCAGTGCTGCAGGTCAAGAATGAAGTGCATGGGCAATGAACTGAGGGCATTAGGAATTCAAGGGAAAAAAAGAATAGAGAGGAGGTTGTGTCATGCCTGAAGTGCACTGGCAGTTAAGTGAAAAATTTGCACAGCATGTGATACACTACCCCAACTATACATACAACATGATGGGGGCTAATTTAGCTACAACGAGTCAGGAAAAAGATCTTGGAGTCATCGTGGATAGTTCTCTGAAGATGTCCACGCAGTGTGCAGAGGTGGTCAAAAAAGCAAACAGGATGTTAGGAATCATTAAAAAGGGGATATAGAATAAGACTGAGAATATATTATTGCCCTTATATAAATCCATGGTACGCCCATATCTCGAATACTGTGTACAGATGTGGTCTCCTCACCTCAAAAAAGATATTCTAGCACTAGAAAAGGTTCAGAAAAGGGCAACTAAAATGATTAGGGGTTTAGAGAGGATCCCATACGAGGAAAGATTAAAGAGGCTAGGACTCTTCAGCTTGGAAAAGAGAAGACTAAGGGGGGATATGATAGAGGTATATAAAATCATGAGTGATGTGGAGAAAGTGGATAAGGAAAAGTTATTTACTTATTCCCATAATACAAGAACTAGGGGTCACCAAATGAAATTAATAGGCAGCAGGTTTAAAACAAATAAAAGGAAGTTCTTCTTCACGCAGTGCACAGTCAACTTGTGGAACTCCTTACCTGAGGAGGTTGTGAAGGCTAGGACTATAACAATGTTTAAAAGGGGACTGGATAAATTCATGGTGGCTAAGTCTATAAATGGCTATTAGCTAGGATGGGTAAGAATGGTGTCCCTAGCCTCTGTTCATCAGAGGATGGAGATGGATGGCAGGCGAGAGATCACTTGATCATTGCCTGTTAGGTTCACTCCCTCTGGGGCACCTGGCATTGGCCACTGTTGGTAGACAGATACTGGGCTAGATGGACCTTTGGTCTGACCCGGTACGGCTGTTCTTATGTTCTTATGTACAGAAGGTCCCTGACTTACGCAAGGCGTTCTGGAACGGAACACTTTGCGTAAGTCAGGAACATATCTCCGACAATTATGGAAAAAAAACAAAACGTACGGAACTTTTTTCATAAGTCCAGATTTCCGTAAATTGGGTTTGCATAACCCAGGGAGCGTCTGCACTCCTGACTCTAGCCAATGAAATTATTCCCTCACATACATAAATACCAAATTTACTGACAATTTTTTTTAATAATGGCCCCTCTGTTTCTCCACAATTGTTTTCTTATTGTTTGTTTTTGCCATATGTTTAAATTATAGACCTTTTAACCTTTGAAAAAATAAGGTAGTAATAGAGATATAACTAGAATGACTTGAAGTAACATTTTATTCTATCATAGGTTTGCAATAAATAAAGGATACGTTGATGGGAACTGTGCACTTGTCACAGGTGGAGAGCTCTCCTCTGGTCCATGCAAAGATGAAAAGCGCTATATTTGTGAGCAGCTGGTTCTTTGGCCAAAGCCTGACATATCGGCAGGAGATGGATCATGGAAATCATAAAATATGGGACATCCCAAACACAATGACAAATATCACCCAATAAATACTACCACTCTCATCTTTCCCTCTTCAGAGGCTGTTTTCATACTGTAAAATTGTAGTACACTTTGCTCTGACCACATATTGTTCGTGAGTCTGTGTTAAAAGGAGCTGGGAATGGCCAAACAGAGTAAAAAACAGATAGTTAAATCTGATAAACCATATGTCTTTTGGATAATTGGAGCCAATCAGAGCCCTCCCACAGCTGAACCTGGTCTCTTTTTCATTTCACAGCTCGTAGATAGTTTATTTTAAAATAATAATTAGTTCACTATCTGGTTAAAATAGTTTTCTTTCAATACATTGGTTAAAAAAAATCAGATTTAGATGCCACCTTTTATATTTTTTTACTTTGTTGCATTTCATTTAGTCACAGAAGAATTGCTGTAATGAAGCAATACAAATACAAGGACAACATTGATCAAACTGCAAGTACCTTTTGTGGAAAATAGTTTGAAGGTGTTCTTTAAGAGTGTGGTGGGATGGACTGAGATGGATGTGAGGGGCAATCAGTGTCCATGTCCATGGGCCAAAACAGCAAAGGAAAATTCACCTGCCTCATTCACTCCTCACCTCCCAATCCGCCAGCTTCTCAAATCACTGAGCAAACCTACAGGTACATCATAAACAAGATGAGAGCAATGGAGAAACCCAGCTGTGAGACATTGTAGTCACCAGGGAAGAGGTTCTCATTCACATCATTGCTGTTACACAAAGTACACAATTTGGGAGGGGATCCCACTTCTGTATCATATTCCATGGACTGGGCATGGTCAAAAGGGACGTTCCTTAACTTCACCACCTCAAGCCCAGTAAAGTCTGCTTGGTGCCAAGGTATCCTTACACCTCATGACCCAGTCAGTTCCTCTTTGTCCCCAGTGGGGAAATGTTCCATTCCAAGAACATTATGGTCCCCCTAGCCCACTTGTTATAAACCTCATGTCCGTTTACCAAAGTGATCCCAATGTTTTACATTTATGCCTAATGCTGTTGGGAATAGACTTTCTTTCAAAACCCCTAAATGCCATGTGATCCCAAACCATCCCAATTTGAATGATTTTAGAATCACTGCGGACAAGCTATGGGTCAAAGAACCCTCCCAGTAATTTCCATTAGAGAGGAGTGGCCTTTCAAAATTTCTCAGAATCCTCTGCTCCTTAATATTGTGCTGAGAAAGATGAGATAGGTACCCATAAGGCACTGCAACTTACAGAGTTTAGAGCAGTAGTCCTAGAGATGCAGGAGAAACCTGCACACAGATTGCAGCAGCATGGATGTAGTGAAGATGCTGAACCATTTGTGTTTAAACTATTTCTACCCTACCCATTTGATAACTAAATGGCTCAGTTCCAAAGTGTAAACAGCCTGTGCTTTTGTGAAATATTATCTATGCATAATGGAGCTGATCCTCTCTGTTATTGCTGTTGAGGTGCCTCTGGTTTCCTGTAAGATGCAATGACCAGATTAGTAGCATCACTTACAGTGTGAAGCTCTGCACAGTAGAAATATTTATAAACGACTATGTTGGAAGTCTTGGTCGGTTGTTTTTTAGTCTGATTTGGGTTATAAATGAAGACAGAATCTGAGGAATGCAGAAAACACTGCAGAAGGGCCCTTCAAACTGATTTTTTTGCACCTTCCACTTTCTAATGTTTACTGTTGCACTTACACAAATGCATACACATTAAAATGTTGAATTGGTTTTGTGAACAAATATGAGTTAATGTGGAGGTAAAAGATTAGAATTTTACTTCTCTTCACCTTCTTATTTGTAACTTGTTCTGAGTGTGCTGGTCAGGGTGCAGGGCTTCTGATGGACACTTCCTATGTAGCATAACCCGATGTCTTCAAACGGCATTCTTGTTTCTACTGTTGCCGTTGACTAGAAAAAAAGGACAGACAGATGGCTTCTATCCCCATGGTATTTAAATACCAGAAAGGAGTAGTGGAGCAGAAGCAGAATTGTTTGCAGCTTGAGAGAAAGACAACATTTGTTCACTTTGATATCTTTCCTTTTTCAATTTTCTCTCCAAAAATTAGCTGAAATATAACAATGTTGCAGCATGATGAGGCAAACATTCATTCTTTGTTTAAAACTTCAGCATTTTTCTTTTGTTAAGATGATCTTGGATTGGATCCACATCCCTCCTGGATAGTGAAAGTTAGTTGGAGCTCACAGTTCTAATACTGAGGAAAGTTCTCAATGCCTCAGTCTGAGAGGGAAGGACCCCACCATCATTATGTGTGGGAAGGTTAGTCTTAATATAACCTTCTCTTCATATGAACGTCTTGACTGAGTACCAGTTTGCCTTAAACCTCCCCTTTGTAGGATAGGCAACAACACCTTTATCTACCCTCAAGATGCTCCTGGGATTCCACTGATCTTTCATTTGTACTGAGCACAATTCCTAGCGTCATACACTCCTCCCTTCCCCTTTGTAGAATCCCAGCTACAAGATGGAGTTTTGGGGTCACATGGGCAAGTCACATATCCATGCATGACTCAGTTCCTTACAAGTGGCAGCCATTGTTTACATGCCACCTTAACATCCTCAGGTAGACTTCTCATGTGGATTGGAGTCTTCCAAGATCCATTGTCCGCTAAGTGTTTCTTGACTGGGCATTTAATTTGCAAACTTCTTTCTAAAGCTTTCTAAAGAAGCTTTCCAAATGCCTTACTAAAGCTACTTAAAATCAAACCAGTACACAGCCAATATTCATAACTTGGAATAAAAAAATGATATACACATACGAATAGGATGAATATATTCAGTAGATCATAACCTTTGCAGAGGTATGTTACATGGAATATGTAACATAAAACATATTCTAGTTATGTCATATTTACATTCAGAATCGTATTTCCATAAAGCCTTATGGGGTGCAATGTCACAAACAGATCACGGGCAGTAAACAAAAATTCATGGCCCGTGACCTGTCCATGACTTGTATTATATATAGGGTTAACAACTTTGGTTGGACAAATTCCTGAAGGTTTCAGCACATGAGATTATTTTAAATTAAAGATTAATCTTTAATTCCTGGAGACTCCAGGACAAACCTGGATCTTTGGCAACCTTAACTATATACCCCTGACTAAAACTTGGGTACTCTGGGGTGGGGCAGTGGCCCGGGGGCACTGTGGTTACTTGGGGAGGGGCAGCCCAGGGGCACCACAGATGCTCTAGAGGAGTGGCCTGCGGGTGCCACACATGCTCTAGGAGGAGAGGTGGGTAGTGTGTGGCCCAGGATCCCCTACCTGGCTCCTCGCAGCTCCCTGGAAATGGTGACATGTTGTCCCTCCCATAGCTCCTAGGATCAGGGGCTCTGCATGCTGCCTCTGCCTCAAGTGCCAGCTCTGCAGCTCCTATTGGCTGGGAACTGTGGCCAATGGAAGCTGCGGGGGCAATGCCTGCAGATGGAAACAGCGCACAGAGCTGCCTGGCCATGCCTCTACCTAGGAGCTGAGGAAGGGACATGTTGCCACTTCCGGGGAGCCCCCTGAGGTAAGGGCCACCCAGATCCCTCATTCCTCCCATGCTCCAACTCCCAGCCCACTCCCACACCCAAACTCCTGCTGCTGCCGGGGGTAAGGGGGCACATTGTCCCCAGACTGCCACAGCAGTGGCTGGTGTGGCTAACCCGAGGGCTTTCTGAGTTGCTAATGTGTCCCCCAGGCCAGCCAAACCAGTTGCCGCCGAAGACAAACTTGCAGCCTTAATTAAAACATATATATGCAGTCCATTGTTTAGTCTTGATGCTGTAGCATATGATTTCTGCATTTGTAGGGGTGTGAGCTTTATATCAGTATATAAAGATTACCACTAATGAGGGAATGCAGTAGATAGGTTATGTCTTGGTATTAGTAAAGTATTTGGTACAAAGTCTCCAGAGGTATCATTGGAAATATTGTTCCTAATTGGCTCAGAAATGAGCATAGTCTTTTTGACTGAAAACTGTCTGAGGCACCATAAACAAAGGGTAATCATAAACATCAAAGTCTTGAATCAAAGATTTTTATTTGGTAAGGTGTTGTGGGGGTTCAGGCAACTTCTTATAGTGGATCCACATGAAAAAATGTTTTTTCCATTTTTAAATATTCTACTGGTTTGAGAGACCATATTTCCAAATGGAAGACTCTTTTTAAGTGTACTTAACATTTGCACTTATGATCTGGAAGAGAGTGTAAGCAACATGTTAATAAAATTTTGAAATGATTCTAAATTATTCTGAATCCTAGAAAAGTGAGGGAAACAATTGAAAAGGACAGAGAAATGTTAGCAATATGAATGGGCAATAACCAAATGAAATCTAGACAAATTTATAATCTTTCTGCAACACAGCCACAGCTGAGATCAGCTGCATTCAGTCTGTTGATGGCATCCAGCTATAATCTCTTGGGCACTCTGGGCAGGCCAATTTCATTAGAGGGTCCGCAGCTCTTAGTTGTTTCCCTTGTTATTCTGCTAGAGCCTGAGTTCATGGACCGTCAGAGCATGGTGCAGAGCTAATTTTATCACTCTCAGGCTTTGGCTACACTTGCATTTCAAAGCGCTGCCGCGGCAGCGCTTTGAAGCGCTAAGTGTAGTCAAAGCGCCAGCGCTGGGAGAGAGCTCTCCCAGCGCTGTCCGTACTCCACCTCCCTGTGGGGAATAACGTACAGCGCTGGGAGCCGCACTCCCAGCGCTGGGGCTTTGACAACACTGGCGCTTTGCAGTGCCGCAATTTGCAGCGCTGGAGAGGGTGTGTTTTCACACCCTGCTGCAGCGCTGCAAATTTGCAAGTGTAGCCAAGGCCTCAGTTTAGCTTGAAGGGAGTCTTCTGCAAGAATGGGCCTCCGACAGTGTTTCTGAATTATTTCTATCAAACCATTGCAAGGAATAAAGCTGTTTCAAAATGGGAGAAACTTGGCTAAAGTTCTTGTAACAAATATGAAATTATATTTTTTTCAACTACATCTATAAATGGCAATAAGTAAATATATAAATATATGTAATTAATTTTATGATTATATTTTCTTGGAAAAAAATCCTTGTTTTTCATGGAAAAATTGTAAAATTTGAATTTTGTTGACTGGCTCTAGAAATTATATTTACTAGAGGGAGAAATTGGTAATGTGAGCTGCAAGTGAGCTATTCTTATTATTTTTATCTTCATTGGGTTTGCAGTGTTACCAATTAGAACTTAATAAACAATTCTGTTCATGATACTTAAAAAGAAAGAAAAATATAGATCATTCCCTGTGGCACGCTAGTGGAGGCTCCACAGTCCTACACACCCCACCCCAGGTAAGGAGCAGAGAAGGTGGACCACCAGGCCTGCCTACAGAGGCTACATAGAAGCGGCCAATCAGAGCCTGGGAGGCTCAGATAAAAGGAACTACAGGGCCTAAGCAGGTCAGTTTCTATTTGGGATCAAAAGGGTGAGGAAGGGCTGGAGGAAAGAGAAACTCTCAGGGCAAAGAGGCCTGGAACAGATGGTGAGAACCCAAGGATCTGTAATCCTAAAGTAATGGGAGAAGATGATGGGACTGAGTGGGAAGCAGCCCAGGGATTGCAGCAGCAACTATTAAGGGAAGCGGTGTGGCTACTGCTAACAGGGTCCCTGGGTTGGGATCTGGAATAATGAGTGGGCTTTTGTCCCACACTGGCCAGTGGTGAAGTGGCCTAAATCCTGAAAAGGGGACAGGATTATTTTCTAAAAGCCTGAGAAAGGGGCTGGAATTTAAACGGGCCCAGAGGGCTGAGGACCCTGGTGAGGGCTGGCCATTTGTAGAAGGAGTTCATACATTCGACTATTAACTGTGTGATGTAGCCAGAGGGCTGATCCACTAAAGTTCCACTTAGTGAGGTCAACATTTTACCAGGGTCTCCAGAAATGGGGAAAAAGAGATTGCAGCATCACACACAACTGACAGGAGGCACTCATGAGAGATGAGTGGCCCCTGTCCCTCATCACACTTTCTCTTAATTGTGTTGGTGAGACTGCAGGGCAAATGGTAGTAAAGAACAATAGTGACTTATTTTATGCAATAAGGTTAACATATCTACAGGGGTCATGTATGCTGCATAGGAAGTCATCTTTCTAGAGTCATTTTTCATATATTTAAAGTTGATTGGTGAATCTTCTCTCTGCAGGTGAAATTGTTGGGTTTTTTAATTTTTCCCTAAAATTATAAAATTCTGCCTTTCTATAGTTTACTTTCATACAATTTTATTCCTTTAAGTTTATTTGTTCTTTTCCCCTCCCCTTAATGTACTGATGCATAATTATAACCTTAATTCTGATTTAGCTAGGCTTCAGACTGGCATCTTTATGCCATAAAACATGTCATGATGTACATTTGCTTGTTATAAGTTTATCAAATTCCATCATCCACATGGCAGCTTTTCACTGGATAGGATCATTATGTGACAAAATCTACAGGTCCTGGATATGGGGGAAAGGCACAGCTCTCTCCACTTACTGGTGATTTCTAGACATGGCTAGGAAGTTCTAATTTCTATGAGGATTTTTTTAAACATTTCTGTGGTGCCAAACATAAAGCCTAAGGAAAGCAGATCCCATGATCCCGAGCTCAGATATGATTGCAATAATGTGAGTCGAAGATCAAGTATGAACCAAATTACCCAGATTCAAACCAGTGTCCAGTGGCATCAATGAATGAAAAATACTATACAGATAAAATTGTACTGCTGTCTCACGGATGTAATCTAGATTTTCCTTCCTTTCATACATTGTTACAATTGGCCATTTACATGCAAACTGGATCTTTGATTTCTCAGGATTCATTTGCTACTGAAACTTAATTTTGATTTTCAAGAAGTCGATGTGAGTTTGTTAATGTCGTCTTATTCCACATTAGTCAGCATCTCAAAATCAATGTAAAATTCAGTATGACTGGCTGATTGAAATAGTAAGGGGTAATGGTCGTCTTGTATATATACCTCACTAGCTATTTAAGCATTTATACCACTCCCATCATCATGGTTTGGGTGTACATGGAGGTCATGACCAAAGTTCATTGACAATACAGGGTAGAAGAGAAACCTAGGAGTACAGCTAGTTATAACTGAACTATATTTTTTGAACGCCAGGATGGGCCCAAGATAACAGGGGATGGTGCAAGTCAAAACTGAGATGCACTCATTGAAATCCATAGGAAATGCAACACCAGAAATGGAGTAGCAGAGGATGCTGAAGATCAGGAATAAGGCACTTTGACAGAGCTGAGAGTGGAGTGGGACTGAAAAATGGAGACATGAGAATTTAGTGTGATGACAGAGGTGCAATTCTAAAGTTATACAGAAAGTTTATACAGTATCTGCTGCACTACTCCTGCCTAGCCAATGCAGTTATTCCCTCATATTCATAGCCTGCAAACTTACTAATAAATCTTTGAATAATGTTCCCTCTGCTTCTCTATAATTGTTCTCTTATTAATAAAATTGTTTGGCATTCCCATACTCCAAGGCACTTAGATTCCAGAGTGATTAGAGTCCTTAGAAAAAAATAAAATAGTGATGTTAATATATCTATGATGGTGGTAAGTAACCTTTTCTCCTCTACCCCCCACCCTCTTATAGGTTTCCAGTAAAGAAAGTATGCAATGATGGGCACTGTGCAGTTATCAGCAGTGGGGAGTTCTTTTCAAATTACTGCAAAGATGTAAAGTGCTATACTTCTGAGTAGCCAGCTTTTTGGTGAAACCTCACATATCAGCACAAGATGGAACTTGGAAACCATGAGAATTTTATCCTGGGCAATCGCAAACACAGCAACAAATATCCTTTTATAAATGCTACAGCACTTAACTCTCTCTTCACAGGCTCTGTTTATATTGTAACGTTTCAATATATTTTGTTGTGATCACATGGTGTTCATGAGTCAGTGCCAGAAGGAGCTGTGACTCAGCCATTTACAGTAAATACAAGATAACAGTTATGGAGAAGCCCTGCTGTGATCTCTTCTACTCATAAAGACAGAAACTGTTGTTGTCATAGTAGGATAAGTAAGGCTGCACTTGTGCAAATTGCAAAACTGTGTGTAGTGGGGGAAGTTACTAGATCATAGAAGTTACTGGATTGCAGGCCCTGGTTCTCATGGGAGACTTTAATCACCCCGATATTTACTGGGAAAGCAATGCAGCGGTGCACAGACAATCAATGAAGTTTTTGGAAAGTGTAGGGGATAATTTCCCAGTGCAAATGCTAGAGGAACCAACTAGGGGCAGAGCTCTTCTAGACCAGCTGCTCACAAACTGTGAAGAATTAGTAGGGGAAGCAAAAGTGGTTGGGAACCTGGGAGGCAGTGACCATGAGATGGTCGAGTTCAGGATCCTGACACAAGGAAGAAAGGAGAGCAGCAGAATACAGACCCTGGACTTCAGAAAAGCAGACTTTGACTCCCTCAGGGAACTGATGGGCAGGATCCCCTGGGAGAATAACATAAGGGGGAAAGGAGTCCAGGAGAGCTGGCTGTATTTTAAAGAACCCTTATTGGGGTTGCAGGAAAAAAACATCCTGATGTGTAGGAAGAATAGTAAATATGGCAGGCGACCAGCTTGGCTTAACAGTGAAATCCTTGCTGATCTTAAACGCAAAAAAGAAGCTTACAAGAAGTGGAAGCTTGCACAAATGACCAGGGAGGAGTACAAAAATATTGCTCAGGCATGTAGGAGTGAAATCAGGAAGGCCAAATCACACTTGGAGTTACAGCTAGCAAGAGATGTTAAGAGTAACAAGAAGGGTTTCTTCAGGTATGTTAGCAACAAGAAGAAAGTCAAGGAAAGTTTGGGCCCCTTACTGAATAAGGGAGGCAACCTAGTGGAAAAAGCTAATGTACTCAATGATTTTTTGCCTGTGTCTTCACAATCAAGGTCAGCTCCCAGACTGCTGCACTGGGCAGCACAGCATGGGGAGGAGGTGACCAGCCCTCTGTGGAGAAAGAAGTGGTTTGGGACTATTTAGAAAAACTTGATGAGCACAAGTCCATGGGGCTGGATGCGCTGCATCCGAGGGTGCTAAAGGAGTTGGCGGATGTGATTGCAGAGCCATTGGCCATTTTCTTTGAAAACTCATGGCGATCGGGGGAGGTCCTGGATGACTGGAAAAAAGCTAATGAGTGCCCATCTTTAAAAAAGGGAAGAAGGAGGATCCGGGGAACTACAGGCCAGTCAGCCTCACCTCAGTCCCTGGAAAAATCTGGTGGAATCTCCTTCCTTAGAGGTTTTTAAGGTCAGGCTGACAAAGCCCTGGCTGGGATGCTTTGAGCAGGGAGTTGGACTAGATGACCTTCTGAGGTCCCTTCCAACCCTGATATTCTATGATTCTATGATTCCAAGGGAAACCTACTTATGCACCATGTTTAATGTAAAGCTCTCCCTGGGCATAGTCAAAAGTGAAACCAACTTTCTTAACCTCATTTCTGAATGACCCCTGTTGTAATATGTGGCAGACAGGAAGCAAAAGCATAAGGGCAACCTGCCCACTACCAAGAATTCTAATAATTTCCCTGACACATGCAATTGAGAAGGACCCCTGGCTTAAGGCTGAGCTTCCAGGATCCACTGTGAGGAATTTGTCTAGTATGCTAACCCTAGCAGTCTGTGGTTGGGACAAAGATGTCCTTGCACAACAAGATGGTCCTGCTGCTCACAACCCAGTCACTTCACCCTTGTCTACAGTGGAGAAATGTATCATGGTATGAACCCTGTGGTCCCACTAGTTCGTGTATTATCTTGTGTCCACTGACAAAAGGTCTCCAAATGCATGACAAATACCATTTGAAGTAGACTTGCTTTCAGGTGTATTAAATGCTGTGTCGTTCTCTTAATCCATTTTCATCTGAACTATTTTAGTGTCGGTGTGAATGGAAGTGGTTCAGCCATTCCTCAGTGATGGCATTTCAAAAACCCACTGCTTTTGCGAGTTGGGTTGGGTGAGATACCAATAAACCACTGTAACTGAAAGGGTATAGAACAGTGCTGAAATGGTTCTTAACATGAATCAGCATGGCTAGAGGGGATACTTTAATCATTCCTAGCCTGCTCATTCAGTAACAGTTCAGGTCTCTAGTGTGGAAAAAAGCCTGCTGTAACTTAGAGAAGCCTGAAATTTGTGAGATGTTGCATGTGCATAACTGAGCTGTTACACTCAGTTGTTGATATTTGACCACAGCCAGTTACCTGTAAGGTGAGGTAAACAGGTTAGCAGCATCATTTGCATTGTGAAAGTGCTGCACCATGGAAAAAGATATAAACTACTCAAGTGGGGCTCTCCTGTGTTAGTTTGCAGTGTGTTTTTCTATGAAGGCTGAGAATCTAAAGAAACAGAGAAAACTCTGCAGAAAGCTCCCAGAAACTGAGGGGTTTTGATCTTTTTAATTCTCCCAGATTTGTAGTGTCTGCACGCATGCGCACACACACAAATTAACTTTGCAAACATAAATTAATCTAGAAGAAAAACATTATAATTTTCCTTTTCTTAGCTGACACTCTTTAACTCAAAGTTTCCATGCTCTGAGTTCTTTTGTCAGGTGCAGGGTTTCTCACTAGCAATGAGAGCCTGATGCTTCAGTGTGGTATAGGCCAGTGCCTTCAATAGACATTCATATTTCCTCTGCTGGCTGCTGTTGACCCTTTAATATAAGGGTAGCCAGAGAGCCACATTTAACAGGAAAGAAAAGCCACTTATAAACAAATTGTTTGCCAACTAATATGGAGTTAACATTTGCTGCCTGTAACATTTTTCCCTGTTCAATCTTCTCCTCAAAGATCAGTTTGGAGAACATGATCCTCACCTTCCTAATAGTGTTGCCGTGTAGTGGGACACCCAACCTCTTGTGGTTGAATTTAACACTGTTTCTCAAGCAAGCCTGGGAAGTATTTGTTGCTCTCAGATTCCACAGCAGTACCTGTGGTGTGGATCCATATCCCTCGTGCAGTGTTCAAGGCAGTGGGGAGATCCTATCTCATGATATGAACAACCTGATTAATGACCAACCAGCCTTTAACCTTCATTTTGTGAGGGACGGGAATTAGTAAGTAGTCAATGGGTGGCTTCAGACACACCAGGACTTGATGGGCTTCTTAGCATCTTTACACTCTCTCTTGCATTGGTTACTGTGGCTGACAATCTGTGCTGGGGATGCATAATAATGAAAACTGTGCAAATAATTGCGTTTTTTGGTTCAGTAGCGAGAATGAAAACATGGAAACAAAGTTAGTTCAGGCTGACCCCAAATGATATTTCTTTTTTTTAAAACAGCAAAACAAAGAAAGAAACTAAACCTTTTGTTTTGAGGGGTTTTAACCTTTTACGTTGTTTCATTTGATTGGTTTTGTTTAATGAAATTAAAGGAAATTCTGAAACAAAAATTCAAAACATTTCATTTTAAAAATGTCAAAATGAAGCATTTCAAAATTTCTGAAATGTATTTTTATTCAACAAAACCAGTTCCCTGTAACTGACTGAAATTCACTAATTCTTTCAGTCAATCCACATCTGCATTTTTCTGTAAAATAAATATATAAAATAGTTTGCGAGAACACTTTTGTCCAGTTCTAATATTAATGAATTGTCCATCACACTGTCTAGAGTGGCTCGTGACCGTGAATGCCTACCTCCAGGCAGAATGTCAAACACAGGGCAGACACCCTAAACTAGTGATATAGTCTATAATTAGATTTCACCAACCCAGTACTAAATATGAACTCCTGGATCACTATAACAATCTCAGAATGGACTCATAGACAGTCTCCCTAGACTCCCCAGTCACCCAGGCAAGCTGGACTTAGCAATAAATGGTCACTTACACCACAAATAACAAAAGATTCAGGTTGCTTCCAATTCTGAGAAATCAGTTACTTATTGCAGATCAATTGGTACACTAGATTGTACACCAAAGACAATGCCTGTAGTCAATTCTGTAATGAGCTATCTAAAGGCTTATTAACTAGGAAATAAATGAGAGTTGTTTACAGGTTAAAGCAAGCAGACATATACACAAATGAGTTATAGTGATCTGTCACTTCAAAGTGTCTTTCAGGGTGGCCTCAGCGGGTAACCCCGGAAGACTTCTGGCTCCACCTTGGTGCCTCTGGTCCTGTAAAAGTTCAAAAAGCAAAGAGATGGGAACATTTCTTGTGTCTTCCTTGCATGTAGACTTTTCGGGGTGCAGTAGGGCCATTATCCAGTCCTTTGTATTGTGACGTTCCTTGATGGCCCACCTGATGTTGGTAGTTCTTCCAGATGAGCAAGAGGGCGAGAAGACACTCTCCATCTGGTTCACAAGTTTAGGGCAAATGTTTTCAAAGTTATGAAGCAAAACTTAAATATTTCCTTATAGTGTGGAATACAGACATTACAAATAAGATTAATGCATGCAGTAACTTACAAACATTCTATAGCATCTAAACACTAACTACATTCTTATAAGACTCATACCTATTTTGAACAAAAGTGAACTGGCCTGGTCTCCAGATATGAGTTTGTCAGTTCTTAGCTAATGCCTTCAGTCTTGGCAAGAGCTGGCATCTGGATTGCCCACATCACACTGTCCTTTCTCATTAATATAATCCCAAAGAAAATCAGGAAAAGTTCAAACTCATAACATCTTCAGATCAGGCTGTAAGATAAAGATCTTCTCTACGAGTGTTCCCCAGAAATCCAAGGCAGAAGAAAAATCTGCCAGAGAATTCAAGGATAAATGAAACCAGCAACTAAATGCAGAACTGATCCTTGGATAGATTTGACTGCTTTTTCTGTATTCCCTGTACTGTGATGATGGACACTTTGGAGATAGTCACTAAATAGATAGGAATAAAAGGCTCATTGATGGATCCAATAACACTCCATGACTGCAAATGTATCTCTGAATATAGTATGGTTTCACCAGAGGTAACAATCATAATCCCTGTCAAACCCATGGTTATTTCTTTACTTGATAAGGTCATTCCTTGCGTGAACTTGGATTGGCAATTTCTAAGTAAAACCTGGTGCTATGGGAATTGTTGTTGGTCATTCAGCAGTGGACATTTTTCCTCTGGATCAGTTCTGAGCCTCATTGCCCAACTTTGCAGTGAGAGGAGCTGTGCTGATTTAATGTCCTTTTTTTGTGGCCTTAACCACATGTAGTCATTATATTGACCATGTGGGACACAGGGTAAATAAGCTGAACTGAATATCAACATATAACATGGAGACATTGCGCTTAATGGTTTTTATATTTCTCTTCATTACACACCTCTGTATTATACATTTCTATGAAGCTACCTCAGAATGCTAGAACTGAGCAATCAAGAACTGACCTTATACAAATCTGGCATGTCATGCTCCTTCCAAGAAACAGAAAAACAAAGTTGTAAGGACACAACGAGCAAAGGTACTGTCTTCATACTGTCTTCATACTTCATACTTTGTACTTTCTTTGTACTTTCTTTTGCTGACCATCATCAAAACTCTTCCTTCTTTCACTGCCCAGCATTAGATATTTGAAATGGTAAAGTAAAAATGTCCCTCTCTGTGTCACACAGCACCCTGTTATGGGGGGAGATAGGTGGGTAACCTAGAACCAAATAGGGTTGACATACATGGAGATTTGAAGGTAGGGACTCACAGCTTGGGCAAGAATGACAAGTTCCTATTTCCTCCAAGAATTCTCACTAGCTGCCAGAGTTCCTTAGGCCCAGATCCTCAAGAGTATTTAGATGCCAAGCTCCCACTGAAATCAAGGTGAGTTAGGAGCCTAAATACCTTTGAAGATGAGGGACTGAGTGTCATATCGATGACAGTTATATTGGGGATGGTTATTAGACAAGGTCAGGTGAGTCCTGGCTTTGGGATCCAAGTGCTACCCAGATAAACTACAGTCTGACCCCAGATTCTCAGGATGAGTTCACTCTGCCCAATTTTATATTGATTTTCTTCCCATTTGACTCTTCAGCTCCTCCCTGGTGGATCATTGCAGAGATTCTCTGCCTGGTGTCACTGGGAGTAGCAGTGTCTTTGGCTGTCGAGTGTAAGTATTTGCAAGAAAGACACTAAGGCCCAAATTCAGATAGTAATTGTCACTGGTCTCAATACAGACTGATGCTACTGAAAATAAGGGGGTTAGGGCAGGTTTACGGTAGTGACTGAGAGCGGCATCTGGCCCTAGGGATCTGCTCTAAACTTTTAGAAATAATTTGAAGTAACCATTCTCCTTATCAATGCACTTCATTCTCTTTTACTGAGACATATAAATGCAGTTCTTGTCCTGTTTTTCCCTAGTGCTGGGATGGGTGCAGAAAGGAGGGTCAGAGCACGTCAGATGAGGAATGTACAAATAGCTCCTGTGAAAGTCCTCAGTAAAGGTTGCTGTGAGTCTTGACATTGACACACCGTGTCTTTGTTGTGCTGGGTGCCCACCCATTTACATGCCATGTCCAGAGTGGGATTTGAATGCTGTCTGGAATAAGGTGAAATAGGGAAAAGGCCCAGAAGTGTCCGGTAGGACAGAAGCAAGCCCAGGGTGGAGCTTTGCTGTGTTTTATGAAGGACAAACAGGAACAGCAGCAACAGTTCCAGGAGCATCTACTTCAAAGTCACATGAGAGGTTAACTAGGCTGCACTGACCAGTCTGCCAGTAAATCCTCACTCTTTGTTATCCAGACAGGGATTGGAAGATTACCCACCTGGTACATTTGAGGAGGTGGCTACTCTAGTGCAGTGAGAAGGAATCCTGAGCCATCTGATTGGCTCCTTTTCTAATAGGAGAGGTAAAACTATGCATTGGGCCTAGGATACTACTACAGATGATAAGGTTGTACAGGCTGCTAATGTAGGGTCTCTGCGAAAAAAGTTGGCAGTCATTGTGGAATGAGCCATACTCCTTGAGAATGCAGCCACATGCCATTGTCCTGCAGATATGAGAGTGGTACAAGGTTGAGACCCAGATGCTGTTGCAATTAATTAATGTACTGATATTAGAGCAGATTTCAACAGTTTCTCAGTAATTGTGCTCACATGGATGCACTAGTACCAGCCGTCCACATTGCCTGTGGCTGTACAGTAAAAGACAATTCTGAAGGCAGAACTGACCCATAAGACATCACAATGTTGGCCACATTCTAGCACTGGAAGGCAGTCGGAATGGGTCAGAGATGGGCCACTGAAGAGAAGAAACAAAATATACTGGATTCTAAGGGAAGGAACAATAGGGAAAATAAGCCTCACCCAGAATCCTGAGGGGTCTGCCATTCCTTCCTGTCATCTGTTCCACTATAGATGATGGGAACATTTTAAAAAAGTTATTAAAGAATGTGACTGCAGAGAGATATATGGTCCTACAAAGGCCACAAGAGTCAGGTCTCTCAGGATTCCCAGGAGTAGCCTTGTTACAGTTGGGGAGGGAGGATTCTCTGTATTGATTCTACAGCGCTCCTTGCAATCCACTGGGATGAAAGAAGAAAAGTATAAGATACATTTATGATCCCTTTACAGGTCACTCCTGTATGGAGTGGGTGGCTTTAAGAGGTGGCTTTTTTCTCCAGAACAAAAAAGAACTGGAATTTCAGCCAGGAATCTTGTTCTGCAGAAGGATCACATCTATTAGTAATCAGTGATGCCAAGGAAATGATAAATGCCCGTGCACTGTGATTTGTGACCTGACACTGTTGCAATACCATTGGAAAAGATGAAGGTTCCTAGCCCTGTAAGGAAAATGGGCATCTATCCAGGAATTCTGTTGGAATATGGGAAAATCTATATGTGTCACAGCAGTGGTTAGCCCCTTTCACTTGTAAAATTTGCAGACATATAAAGAGAAACAACAGGTTGTCAGAACACATCCATGATCCTCATGCATCCTGCAGATGTGATGACTTCTCTATCCTTCATCTGGGACCTGTTCCTGGTGATCTGCACAGAAGCCCACTGGACTGGATTGAGGAATAGCACCAGCTCTTCATGGGCCCGGGAAGAGGACTCAGGAGTCAATGCTATAAAGTGAATTTGACATTAGCTGGGTTTTTCTTTTAGTGGTTTAAAAAACAAAAAGGTCAGGTCTTGTGATCCTTAGTGTATTAGTCAGTTCTTATACACGCACCATTCCTACTGAAGTCAGGGAAAGTTTAGCCAGAATAAACTCAGGGTTAAAGACTGACGAGGGACTTAAGGATTTTGCCCAGTGGCTTTATGACAATAATGATATACCACTTCTTTAGCACCTTCCATCTGAAGATATCGAAACACATTTCAAATGCTAGTTAATGAAGTTGCAAATCACTTTGTTGGAAGGTCAATATTATTATGATTCTTTCAGAGGGGTAGCCGTGTTAGTCTGATCAGCAAAAACAATGAGGAGTCCTTGTGGCACCTTGGAGACTAACAAATTTATTTTGGCATAAGCTTTTGTGGGCTATAACTCACTTCATCAGATGCATGGGGTGGAAAATGCAGTAGGCAGGTATAACTATACAGCACATGAAAAGATGGGAGTTGCCTTACCAAGTGGGGGTCAGTGCTAAATTTTGAGCTTTTCTTCATCCTATTTTGGCAGAGAATCTCACTAATTCCCCTCACTGTGCATGCCCTGTTCATGTCTTTTGCAGTGTAATCTCTGCTAGCACTGTGGAGTCCTGTTCAGTGGTGCTCTCCAGGCCTCCAGCTGTGCAGTTCTTGCCCCATGGATCTGTGAGAGAGATCTGAATCTCTTGCTGCACTTTCCCAGAAAATGTTCATTGTTCGTGCTTGTGGGATCCTGACTGCTTAGTAAGGACACTCCTAAAGCTAAGGTGGTGGAAGGCAGTGTCAGTGAAACACTTCTCCATGGAATAGTAGTGCATAATAAGGTACATTATGGGGTGAAGCAAGATACAGTTGTAGATATTAAACATAATTTTATTTCAGACCCACTGGAAGGATTAATTTACAACAAACACCCACTGAGACCAAGACGGAGTAGGTGCAGCCCTTATACTGTCTGTCTTTTAGCATGAGGCCCTCTAGATAAAGCTTTTCTTAGATAGATGTCCAGGCAGAGTGTGCTTCTCCCTGGACTCTGCAAATGGATCATATCTACTGGTGATCAGTGCTGCCCAGGAAATGGTAAATGCCTGTTCATTTTGATCTGTGACCTGAAATTGCAGCAAAACCATTAGCAGATGTGAAGGTTCTGAGCCCTGTAGGGCAACAGGGAAACAGGATTATTGTAAAATCTACACATGGTAGAACAGTGATTAGCCCCTTTCACTTGTAAAATTAGCAGACATAACAGAAACAACAGGTTGTCAGGAAATCCACACTCCAAACATTTCCTTTAATAGTCTGCCTTCATTAACAGATCCAGCTCTTACCCCTCCATCCAGGGCTGACAGCTTGTGCACTCCCTTTAGGGCAGGGCAGGTATCTTTCCTTCCCTACAAGGAATCACAGTAACTCCTTCCTCTCATTGCTGAGGACACAGAGGGCATATTCACCCCACCTCACTCCCTCAGAATCCTACATCATTTTAGCCTCTATGGTAAGAGGGCAAGGTTCCTGATTCTAAGTGCCATGACCCATTGATCTGTCTCAGAGGCTGACTCTCTGTTTCCAGTCTCCTTGACTCTGGCACTGCACCATCTGGGCAAAGCTCATTTCCTGGGGGCCAATGCAGGATGTTTCCCTGTAGCACTTTCCTAGTGCCATCCTGCCATTTTAAATGTCCAAAACTCTGCAACTTTAAGTGCTTCCCTTGGAGATCCTGTTCCAAGATACTGAGGCCCTCTGAGAAGAAAGTGTTACAAACTCTTTGGCCTGACTACTGTGCATGTCATAGGTACTGTTTCTTATTAACTTCAGCATTTAAATAGCTGTGACTAAACTTTGAAGGCCTAGTCAGCATCACTGTAACTCAAAGATGAAAGCCCCTTTATTCTGAGCCCTTTGGACTGGGGGAGGTCTTCTGAAATTAGCAGCCA
Source organism: Mauremys reevesii (assembly GCF_016161935.1). NCBI lineage: Eukaryota > Metazoa > Chordata > Testudines > Geoemydidae > Mauremys > Mauremys reevesii. The sequence goes on from NC_052623.1 coordinate 221,147,605, forward strand.
ATGAACTTCCTGTGCGGTTTCACATAGAACATCATAAAACGACTAAGCCTTCCTCCTTTGGCTTGGGCTTTCCATCTTCAGTCAGGACAGCCAAAGGGGCAGATATTTTCTCCCTGGGGTTTGACATATACAGGACCTGATCAGACACAGCACAGAAAAGTGCATTCCGGCTCTCCTGCCTCTTCCCAAATAACTACAGGCACAAACAAAGGTATCATGGCCAAATGCTTCTGGTGCTTTTATTATTAGAGTAGAACATTAACGTATACAAAATATGAGAGTTTACCATGAAATATATTATATAGAGGTATAATAGATTTTCTTTTTCTCTGTTTATAGTTTAGTACAAGTGGTATAGATGATGTATTTAAAAATTTACTGGTGAGACAGTCCAGGTGATGTGTAGTTTTCTGTTTATAGTTCTGTGCTCTACTCCTCCTTGGGGTAACATGCATTAGATATAGAGATGTCTGATCTAAATTCCTGGGTCTCAACAACTTTGAACTTTAGGGAAATCATCTAGCCCCATCTCTAGTTATTTTACCTTAAAAGGCAAAATCTACTAGTTCAGCATCTGACAAAGAAATTGATAGATTCAATATATAGGGATAACAGGAAACATTTGTTATAGACTCTCAAGAAAATATATTTGAGACAACAGTTTACATTAGCTTGGCTATGAATGAAGTCATTTGTTTTGAAAACTGTTGAAGGCTGTTGTGACAGGGCATGGTCCCACACCTGTCTCTTTTAACTTGGAGACTGTCTTCTGGTCAAAACACCTTGTGTAATTAATTTACATTGTTCTTTCCCACCACCTTTACAGATGCGCAGTTCAGTATTTACAATAGCATACTAACCTTAAGGAGACAGACGTTATCTCCCCCCTGAGACAATGCTCCTGGCTCTGACTCTGAAAAGCCAACCAGTCTCTCTCTTCCCCTCAAATATTTTCTCCCTGTGCCTTTCTACTTTCTGGGCTAAAGGCTTAATTAGCTTTGTAGCTCTCTCCATTCCATCCACAACCTATCGATTAGGCATAGCTTCGCCCCTTGGGTTTACGCTGGGTGATTTAACTGGTGCTCCAGTGATCAGAATGCTGGTACAGCTACTGTTGCCCAGCCTTGTCACAGTTGTAAATGAAGGGAGAAGGTAAATGACAACATATGCACTTGTTTATGAAGATATTGGCTAGCTGAGTACCACAGAGGACTGTATAGAGTCTTGGTTTACTTATGTATTTATTCATAATCTGTAAAAATGGGTGAATAACACAATAATGAAACATTACATGTGACTGTGCTGTGAACATCATGAAGGACTGTTCAACCTAGAGAATTTAGAAACATTTACAGGAAACAAAGTGAGAACAAAGCCGGACAAAACGAATCTGCGGGAAAATATTCTAAAACAATTGAGATTTAATAGAACAAAAGACATTTTGGAAATCAGCAATTCTAATAGACTTATAGGGTGAAAATGGACAGAATAATATTGCATCCAATAGCTAATTTAGATTTATTTAAGTAGAAATAGCTTGTCACAGAGCAGGATGCGATACCTAAAATTCTGCATTTTGTTCTGGACATCTCCATATGAAAAACATGTAGAATATACTCAAATCAGAGGCTTCTCTAGCATGTTCCTTCTGAAGATATCCAAACACTTTACAAACATTAGTTAATGAAGCTGCAAATTACCTTGGTGGAACATTAGTATTATTATGAATTTTATTAGTGGGGAATTGATGGACATGCAAAGTAAATGACTTGCCTAAATTCACACAGTCAGTGGAGTCACAGTTCAGATATCAGGATCCCAGTACACTGCATTGAAGCACTAGAACGGGTTACCTAGGGAGGTGGTGGAATCTCCTTCCTTAGAGGTTTTTAAGGTGAGGCTTGACAAAGCCCTGGCTGGGATGATTTAGTTGGGAATTGGTCCTGCTTTGAGCAGGGGTTTGGACTAGATGACCTCCTGAGGTCCCTTCCAACCCTGAGATTCTATGATTCTATGACTGACCACTACACCATGCACCCTCTAATTCTGCCTCTGTTTATGCTGGCTTTACTCACTTTATTTTCTTTGAGTAAAGAGATCATCTTCCCCTGAGGAGGAGGCCTCCAGTATTGCCACTTTTATACCAGGCTCCCAAACTGGCTGTCTGTGAAAACCAAGTAAATATATACTACCAAATCTGACATGATAATCTGTGTCTAAGGCAGGGGCGGCTCTAGGCACCAGCAAAACAAGCTGGTGCCTAGGGCGGCAAAATCTAGGGGGCGTCCCCTGCTGCCGGGGGGGGGGCGCAGGCTGGGCCGGCGGACCTGCCGCAGTCATGCCTGCGGGAGGTCCACCGGAGCCCCGGGACGACTGGACCTGCCGCAGGCATGACTGCGGAGGGGGCGCTTGTCCCGCGGCTCGGCTGGATCTCCCGCAGGCATGACTGCGGCAGCTCAAGCGGAGCCGCCGGACCCGCAAACCGTCCGCAGCCGCGGGAGGTCCAGCCGAGCCACGCGGGACCAGCGGTCCCTCTGCAGTCATGCCCGCGGGAGGTCCGCTGCTCCCGCGGCTCCAGGGCGCCTCCCGCGCATGACTGCTTGGGGCGGCCAAGCTAGAGCCGCCCCTGGTCTAAGGCAAGGTGTTACAGTGTTAATGTAGTCCGTGGAAGATTACACTATTTATCCATTGTCTGACCGTCCACTTCAGATTCAATCACCCCTGTCACATGCCATGGATCTGTTTCTCTCTTACCACCAAGTTTTGAGTTTTTCTTCCTACTATTTTGGCAGAGAATCTCTTGCTAATTCATATGTGTGTGTGTGTGTTCTATGCATTTATTTTCCAGGGTAATCTCTAACAGCCCTGTGCAGCGCTGTGTCGTCCTGTTGAATGGTTCTCTCCGGGCTTCCAGCTGTGAAATTCCCTCATCATGGATATGTGAGAAAGACCTGAAATAATCTCCTGCTGAGCTTTCCTAGAAAATGTCCATTGTTCATGCTTGCAGGATCCTGATCCTGATCACCTAGCAAGGACATCCCTAACGCTTCTTCACAGTGGGTGAAATCTGCTAGTACTTCAAAGGAGTTAGCAGCTGGGACTGCCATGATTCCAGAAATCATAGAATATCAGGGTTGGAAGGGACCTCAGAAGGTCATCTAGTCCAACCCCCTGCTCAAAGCAGGACCAATTCCCAACTAAATCATCCCAGCCAGGGCTTTGTCAAGCCTCACTTTAAAAACCTCTAAGGATGGAGATTCCACTACCTCCCTAGGTAACCTATTCCAGTGCTTCACCGCTCTCTGAGTGAAAAAGTTTTTCTTAATATCCAACCTAAACCTCCCCCACTGCAACTTGAGACCATTACTCCTTGTTCTGTCAAAATCATATAGGTATTTGAATGGAATTGCATCTGAGGCCCTAGAAAGAGCAGCATTGTTTTGGTGTACATGAAGGCAAATTACTCATAAATGAAAATATTGCTGATGTTTGTATTCCTGCTCTTTAACATGATTGTATTGTAAGACTACTGGAAATGGAAAAAAGTAAAAGCTGATTTTATGATATTTTTTACTTTGTTACATTTCATTCAATCACAGAAAAATATTCAGATATGAGAATAACATTGGTCAGACTAAAAATACCTTTTTGGGGAAAATAGTTTAAAGGTGTTCTTTAAAGGTATAGTGAGGCTGCATCTGAAGTGTTGATAAAAGGTTCAGAAATATGATCTATGAGAAAAGGTTAAAAATACTAGGCATGTTTAGTCTTGAGAAAAGAAGACTGAGAGGGGACCCGATAACAGTCATCAGCTAGGTTAAGGGTTATTTAAAGAAAACTGTGACCAATAGTTCTCTATGTCCACTGAAAGTAGGACAAGAAGTAATCAGCTTAATTTGCAGTAAGGGAGATTTAAGTTAGTTGTTAGGGGAAACATTCTAACTACAAGGATAGGTAAGTATTGGGATAGGCTTCCAAATAGGCAGTTTTAAGAACTGGTTAGACAAACACCTGCCAAGGATGGTGTGGGTGTACTTTGTCCTGACTCAGTATCGGGGGATAACTTCTTGAAGTCCCTTCCAGCACTATATTTCTGTGATTCTATTATTCTGTGATTTAGCCTTGGCCCAGGGAAGATGTGCTGTGTAGGACCCGAGGAGCTGAACATGAATTCTTGTCTTACCTCATCTGCTGACTGGTGCTATTAATAAAGCTGTGCACTTCAGAGCTTTTGTTATTCTGCAAGGACTCCCACTCAAGATTAGTAGAAAAACAAATATCATTCCCTCAAGAGGATGGCAGACTTGGGATTAAAATACCTGGAGGATTGGAATATAAAGCTAGAGGGAATATACCTGAGTGGTAGGGCTTGCATCATACCACACAGATGCCCAAGAGAGACTCTGAAACTGATCTAAAATGACAGTCAATCATCACTAGCAACTCCAAATTAAGAAGAGTAGACAGAGAATTCAGCAAAGGGACACAGTGACAGCAAGATGGCATACTGTTGCTCTGGAACAGTGACACGAGTTCTAACTGCAAGATTGGATAGGATTCTGAATTCATCTGGCAAATTTCAACTTGTGATAGTACACATTGGAAGCAATGATGCAAGTGTGACAGACTAACAATATCCTGCAAAATAACCGGAGTGAACTTTACTAAAATAAACTAAACCTTATTGAATTAGTGTAATTACCTTTGGGGTCCATAGTATTAAAAATGTAATTGTGCTATGTGTTATTGTGGAATTGTCTGTATCTACCTTTTCTTGTAGACTGACTAATACAACCTCCGGAACATATTAGGAACTTCAAAAGGCTTTTGGGAACAACATCTGTGAAATCAAATTCCTAGTAAGTACCAGGGGGATGTGGAATGTAAAGGACCTGTTTCAAATCCACCCCTTTGATGCTATACCTCTGGGAGGAAAACCCATTGTCCACTATTTGCCTGCTCCTGGAAACTCTAGATTAAAGACTAGTGAAATTCATAAGGAGTGGACTAAACATGTTATTGTGTGCTTGTTCTGAGCTGAAGCTGTGATGAACGTGCAACCACAAAGAATCACTTTGGATTTTAAGGACTGCTCCTGCTAGAATCCATGTTAGGGTTGGAGTCAATTCTGGTACATTATTAACATGTGTGTAGGTTATTTTATTCTTTTTCATATGTTTTCTTTGTAATGCCTTTACCTTAAGAATAAAATAGGCTTGCATAGAAAGTACTGTGTGGTGCTCATACCGTTGACAATCACTGTTATCAGTCTCTGAAAAGAAAACAAGCAGGTGTTCTTGGGCTGCTTGTCTGTT